>NC_139921.1:14130752-15540752 GCF_963514095.1 Eutrigla gurnardus | reverse complement strand
ACAATTGAGAAAGAAAGATATTGTGGTTTTTTTTAGAGGTATAGAAGGGACATTAAGTGGTTGGCAATTGTCTTTAAAATTGATTTAAATTCATAATATTACAGAAATGATTCATTCTAATTGCATTTTCATTATTTTCTATATGCTATTTGTTTTAAAGTTTGCTATTATAAAATATATCATGTTATTCTGCTTTGTAGAGACAGCATTTGGATTCCAGACAGAAGTTGAAGGAGGCTACAATTAGCAGATACAATAACTGCTTTGATTTGAGGTGGCAGTAATTATACTATAACAAGTGACGTGAACGCACCTTTAGAGTAAACATTCAGGATTTCCTCTGGCAATCATTCTGTGTTCCGGTGCCAAGCTGCAACGTTTCTCCGTATAACAGAAGCAGAGGTTTTGAGAGGAAATCATTTCAGAGATGGAAAGAAAGAGGTTGCGGGGAGGAAAAGAAAGACGGGGTGACCTTTACTTACTGTCTCCTGCCCTGCTGCCTCGTCGTCTTAAACCAGCCTCTGTGGGACCCAGGAGGAGCCAGTAAGAGAGCAAGAGAGAGAGACTGAGGGAGACAGAGAGAGACACTCTCCATCTGGCCTGGAGAGGATGTGAATATTTCTTCTCTTGCAGTCCAAATGTCTCTATAGTCTGTCTCTTCTGTCTTTATTTCCCAAGATCTTTAAAACCCAGGACTTGTTACATCATTTCCTTCTCAATGTCAGTCCATCCTTCCAACCTCCTTAGATATGTTTTTTTCCTTCCTTTTTAACTTTGCCTCAGAAAACCATGTTGAGTTTATTTTTCCTTCCTTCTTTTTTTTCCTTCCCTCTTTTCTGCGTTCCATCCTTCCATTTGTCCTTTTATTTTCTCAGGTCTCGCGTGCAACTGAGACAAATAAGTGCTGGGAACATTAATCCTGTTTGATTATCCTTGCAAAAGTCAACTGTGAATATCAGATATCGATCGCCATCTGAAGCTGTCGATTAATACCAGTGGGTGACCTTAAGGTCAAATACTCCAATAAGATCCCCGGAGTTCCTGTTCACGTTTGTGTTGTGTGTGTGTGTGTGTGTGTGTGTGTGTGTGTGTGTGTGTGTGTGTGTGTGTGTGTGTGTCTACGAATATACATATTCAAGTTCATGTACTGGCAGAAATATACTAAATATAAATATCAATGCGATGTGCCTACACTCACACATGAAGAGGAACAGTGCATGCACACACACACACACACACACACACACACACACACACACACACAAAGTTAGAGGAGTGCAACGGCGGGTCTGTCTCTCTTTCTGCCTCTTTCCATCTCAAACCCTGCTATCATTACTAACAAACACACGCACATGCACACACACACAAACACACACACACACACACACACACGCACAAGCAGGCGTCTCTCTTTGAACTGAGTGCTGCAGTGCGTTCAAAGCAAAGACGAAGGCAAAAATACGGGGGTGGTGAGGGGAGAGAGAAGGACACTTCAAGGTGAATTTGATTTCCACATCATTTTAACCCACACACACCCCCAACACACACACACACACACACACACACCCAACACACACACACACACACACACACACACGTACGACCCAAGCCAAGCCTGCAAGTAAGTACATGCTTGCCGAGTTACTGCCAAGCAGCCACTGATACACAAACATGAGTGAGTGACTGACACACACTAGACAGTTAATTCTTGTGTGTGTGTGTGTGTGTGTGTGTGTGTATTCACATTACAATCTGTGCCTTATACATATTTATGAATTTTACTCATAACAGAGGATCACCTTTAAACTTCTCCCTACTCCAAACTGTCTGTTTGTATATGTGTGTGTGTGTGTGTGTCTGTGTGTGCGTGCTTGCGAGTGTGTTTACAGAATATGCATATGAGTGTGTAGGAGCAGGATGACTCATGCAAAGTTGAACCGAACAGAGCAGAGTCCCACATTCGCTGGACAAAATATCACAACAACAATACATTTCAGAGCAGCGGTTGCGCGGCGGAGACCGCTGTAACCCGGAGTACGTGTGTTGCAAATGTGTCCGACCAATTAAAACAATCAAGTCAAGTGGAGGCCGCCCACCGAGCTGCATTTTCATAAGGCGGGGAGTGAAACATGGGACCTGGGCAAACGTGCCAAACCACTCTGACCCCTGCGTCCACTTCTACCGCCAACGCCAGCCAAAAACACCGCGTAAACACTTTGCACCGCTTAGTTGCGCTGCAGTCCACACACGCAGACACGCATGCACCCGAGATGCAAACACCGGCTTGACAGTATGACAAATATTGCCTTCCATCCAGAACGAATGAGGCGATGACAAAAAAAAGAAAAAGAATCAACGGCTCATTAGAAAGATAAAAACCTCCCGAAGCCCTGAGGGTAAAAGAGAACGGGGTGGAAATGAGAAATGAAAAAGAAGAGAGAGAAAAAGACTTGAGAGACGACAAATCATAACAGCTGTAACTCAATTCAGAGGCCCTGCTAGAGACATCTCTTTCTCTCTCTCCCTTCATCTTTTTATCTCTCTATCTCTCCCTTCTTGTCCTGGCCCCTTGGTAATTTTTTCCCACTAACCAATAAGCCATTATGTGGCAGTAATATGGCTGCTAATGGATGCACTGACCTGGGAGGAAGCACATGGCACGCCATTAGCCTAAATGCTATGCAAAGCTACCACAAGACTCTTTCAAAATTACCCCGACTGAGTGTGTTGGTCCATACTGTGTGTGTGTGTGTGTGTGTGTGTGTGTGTGTGGGACCTGCACGGTCTAAACAGGACTAATGTTTTTTGTGATTCCTCTGATGAGTTTGGTGTTTGGCTGCATAAATGGACATTTGTCTATTGGTCAGAGGTGGATGAAGTACTCAAATCCCTTTTAACATCCATTGGGGGAGGATATGTATGCATTCGCCAAAAGGAATGCAATTTAATATGTAGATATACTCCATCACAAGTTTAAATCCTGCATCAAAAATGCAAAAAAAGCAAAAGCAGTATGAGTAGCAGCATATGCTGTCATATGTCAGGGAATAACAGCTATTTTAAAAGACGTCTTAACTTCATTATGGTGGTATTTCCAAACCCCCAATTGACTCTGTGTCCCCTAAAAAGGTCAAGAGTGTTGTCGATGGACTGCTGCATAGTTTCAGAAAATATCGTCAGATTTTTAATGGGTGATGTAGGCGCCGGGGGTCTTATTACATCATGCAATAATTAAAAGAGTTGTATACTCCACAAAGAAACAACCATTGCACTTAATAACAATCAATTACAACAACGAAATGTTACGTACAGAAACATTTCCAAGAATAAGAGCTAATGAAGAATCCATCAAAAAACAGATTAACAGAAGGGATATTGTTACTGTTACTATATTTTACTGTGGTATATGTGTCAGGAGATAGACATTTTATTTCATCACAGCACAATAATAGAAACACACACACACAGTCACAAACCATGGGTGTTTGCATACTGCGGAGGTCACAGGTTGCTGATGTGTGAGGAGACCTCAATCACACTGCTGGCGCGCAAACACACACACACTCGGAGAGAGCCAGAGAGAGAGAGAGAGAGAGAGAGAGAGAGAGAGAGAGAGAGAGAGAGAGAGGGCGAAGATGCGTTTAATCGTTTGGCCAAATCAGACAGATGGTCGTACACTTCCAAAAGAGCAGTGTGACTGGGAAAATGGGCCATCAGTGACCCTCACGATGTGTGTGTTTCTCTCTGTGTGTGTTTGTGTGCTTTTGCATGTATGACAGTGTTACAAAAGCAAATGTGACACACATATTGTTTCAGTCCCATTGTAACCCTCTGCCAAGCCCTGATAACAATCACACTGGCAGGACGGTAAACAGTAGAAGAGGACTGAACAACAGGCATCAGTCAAGACTGAATACCATGAGGAGAAAACCCTCCACACCTCGATGCCTCCTTCCTTCCCTGATTCCATCCCAGCTAATTCCCTTCTCCCTGCCTTCCTCTTTCTCCCTCGTTCTCTCTTTCTTCTTCTATTCCCTTTTTGACTCTCCTGCAACACGGAAGCTTTTTTCCTTTTTGAGGCTCCCTCTTTAATACATTAGCAGTGAAGCAACCACGTCTCTAACACAGTAAACATGCATAAGCATGCATGCCAGGATAAAGTCAAAACAAAGAATAAGAGCCATGCCTCACTGCAGGCTTGTGTGTTAATGGTCCTACTGCTCACACGTCCTACAGCGCTGGTGTCCGACCACCTTGGACCGATCTCTGAGTCAGAATCGGTGCTGATCTGCTGAACACGAGCTCCATGTATTTGAAAGCAAGCCGGTGCATGTTGTTAGATATTATGAGTACAATGTTGGGTCAAACACTTTGTAACGTAAGTAATTAACACACTGTCGAACCGGTCTGTACATGAGAGGAGAGCTCAATTACATACACACAAGAGCAAAGGATCACGCGCACACATGCACACACACACACACACACACACACACACAAGCAACGAACATATTAAAGCCCTTTGGCACACACATACACACTCTGGCGGGTGTCCAGATTGACTCTTGTTGCTTGTGTCTATAAAGCCCTGAGCACCATATCGACAACTGTAATAACCATGGCTGGCAGGAGAGAGCAGATTACAGCAGCAATCATAGACACACACACACACAAACACACACACAATCTTCTACAATCACAATACACATCTTCTCTTGTCAAAAACTTCTTTCTTTTTCATCACTGATACAGATACTCATTTCTGGGTCCATCCGATAGTCTATATAAAACAGTAATGCTGTAGCAGTGGACATCCCAATGATAACTATGTCCCAGGTTCCCGAGAATAACACTGAAACATATTGCACACAAAGACACAACAGGGACACTATTTGGTATGTAACACACTCGGACACTAACATAGTTGTGTGTTTCTTAAAACATTTGAGATGAAATAGTGAAAATTATCAACCGTTGCATCCTAAAATAAATCACTCATTTATGGAACTGCAGGCTATAGAATATCAAATAATATCGATTCTGCTATAACTTGCAGACTGACTGTGAGATTAGAGACAGATGAGTGATTTTGGTGCCTTCACACACCTACAAATGCCATCCCATCGCACAAAGTCAAACTCAGGTCGGGAAATTGTTCTTTAGAGAAACAGGGAGCAGATGGACAACTAGTCAGTAAAGCGGACAGCATGTGAGTAAGCGAGTTAGTCAGCCAGTCGGTCAGCGAGGGTCTATAATGGCAGTGCAAGGTCACTAGTGGAAAATGAAAGTGGCCGTCAGTATATTGGAGTAGAGAGAGCCGGCTAAGATTGGGGTCAGAACTATATGGCTCAGGCCAAGGAGAGGAAATATGAGGAGAGTAGAGGAGAGGAGAGGAGGGGAGGGGAGAGGAGAGGAGGGGAGAGGAGAGGAGGGGAGAGGAGAGGAGGGGAGAGGAGAGGACAGGAGAGGAGAGGAGAGGAGGGGAGAGGAGAGGAGAGGAGAGAAGAGGAGAGGAGGGGAGAGGAGAGGAGAGGAGAGGAGAGGAGAGGAGGGGAGGGGAGAGGAGAGGAGAGGAGAGAAGAGGAGAGGAGGGGAGGGGAGAGGAGAGGAGGGGAGAGGAGGGGAGAGGAGTGAAGAGGAGAGAAGAGGAGAGGAGGGGAGGGGAGAGGAGAGGAGAGAAGAGGAGAGGAGAGGAGGGGAGAGGAGAGGAGAGGAGAGGAGAGGAGAGGAGAGGAGAGGAGGGGAGAGGAGAGAAGAGGAGAGGAGAGGAGAGGAGGGGAGAGGAGGGGAGAGGAGGGGAGGGGAGAGGAGAGGAGAGGAGGGGAGAGACGACCGGACTGAACTACAGAAGAAAAATACCACATTTTCTTTTAGACATAAAGGTCAAGTTTACTACAGTTCTACTCATCTCATAAAAACTGTTGTATAATGTGTGTTGTGTCTCTGGATGAGCATTGTCAAGTCTGTTGACCCTGATGATGTCATCGTGGTTATATCAGCTTGGAGACGGCAAATAGTATATAATAATCCAGCGCTACAGTTGAATAAAGAACTTCTAACTCAGCAGGATGATTATTAATGAAATAATTCAACCACTTCAAAGCCTTTTATGGGGTTTTTTTTTAATTTCATTTTCATTTGTAGATGTCACTCTGTTCTTTCTCCGTTTAGCCAAAGTGGCCACTCCAAACATAAAAACGTGGAAAAAAACAAACATAAAACACCACTTCCTTTGCAGGTAGGATTTTAACAAGGACAATAGCACCTGACATTAGATGTTAAAATGTTAACGGTGGACAAAATGTGCATCAATCGTCAGTACAGAAAGAGAAAATTGTTGCAGATTCTGGCATTCCCACATTCAGTATAAAGATACACTACAAAACTGAGTAAAATATAATGTAGAACCTGTACAAAGTGACATTAAACACGTATACATACATCATCACTGCATATGGACATTGAATATGACTTGGTTATGTATCTGCTGGTCATAATAAGTGTTGACATTGTGCTCGGAGACGACGCCTGTGAAATAATTATATTTCGCAGGCGTCTCCACATCACTTCCAATCATCCTGTACTGTTCTCCTCTATTCCACCACTGCTCATTTCTTTACTCTCATCCCTCTTTCCCTCTTCCTTTCCCCCTCCATCGGCCCCCGACCAAGGAGAAGCGATTTGCAGCAGCAATCCGTCGCTAATTCTCGCTCAGCGTTCATGAAAAATGTATAGCAGGCAGACTGTAGGGAGATGCAGATTGGCGCTGGGCCCTCAGCAAGAGCCTGGCTCTGCATTAATGGCACATTATTTTCAACCTCTCCATCCGTCCTCTCCATATACGTCTCCTCTCTCCCTCCCTTCCTCTTTTTCATCTATCTATCTATCTATCTATCTATCTATCTATCTATCTATCTATCTATCTATCTATCTATCTATCTATCTATCTATCTATCTATCTATCTATAACAGTATATTACCTTTGAAATCTTTTTTCTTCTCTTCGGTCTCAAGAGTTTGAAACAAAAGCCATAAATATTAGAAGACTCAGTGGAATATTAGCAGCTCAAACAACCCAAACACAGCTATCTGCAATCTGAACAAATGTGTGTGTTTGTGTGTGTGCACACACGTATGTGTGTGTTATTCATATGCCGTTGCTTCTGCATTTGCCTGTGAGCGCAGTGTGCAGCCAGTTAAACCTTCTCAAAGATAATAAGAGGGAAAACTTTATCTTAATCTTTAAAAGGCACGACATGAAGTTTGAATCCAGCTGTGAAATGGGTCGTGTGTGCGTGCGTGCCTGTGTGTGTGTGTGTGTGTGTGTGTGCATGTGTGTGTGTGTGTGTGTGGATTTACTTTCCCAGATATGTTCATGCGTGCATGTATGTGGATGTGTTTAAAGCACAGGTATCTTATGAGAGTAGATTAATAACAGCACTGTAATGCCATCAGGACTAGTCACAGTGTGTGCATCATGCATAATAAACCTCCCATGGAGTTTAAACACACACACACACACACACACACACACACACACACACACACACACACACACACACACACAGACTTCCTGTCACTATAGCAACACTGGCGGCTGCCCCTAACTTCAAAGTCAGATGTAATTTCAGCCTCCCAGCAGCCAGAGGGAGCCATGGTGATGACAGATCATTCCCCTCTCTGATGGCTCCTTCCCCCCTCCATCCTTCTTTTAATCCCTTCACTTTTCTTCTCCTGCGTTCCTCTGCTGGCTCCTTCCTCCCTCCCTCCCTCCCCTGCTTAGCCAGCCTGCTGGGAGACCAGGCATCCAGGACCAGACATAAAAATAAACCCAGAAAGGTTAGAAGTGGATGACTGAAGCGAGGGAAAGAGGGAGTGAAAGGGGAAGCGGGGCAGTGGGGAGACACTGAAGAAGGGAGGGGGGAAGGAAAGTAGGAGTGAGATGGGGAGGAAAAGGAAGGAGGGAGATGATGCAGTCTTTTACTTATTCTTTCCTCCGACAGCAACTCTTAGTCCTTTTTTCACTCTGGCTCACTATTGTACTGTTTTCTCTGCTACAGTCATAAAAGTGAAAAAAAAAACGAGAAGAAGAAAAAAGAAGAAAAAAACAGTAACTGCCACTCAACTTGAAATATTTGTTACTTCAATCCACATTATCATCCAAGGAGGGAGAGAAATCCTTCCAGATTAATTTGCTGAAAAATAATTTCACAAGAGAACGTCTCCATGTCCAAATTACTAATGAATATAACATATGTTTCCAATCTCTAGTTCAGATTGGCTCAATAACATTTGAAGACATATTAACAGTTAATGTAAATGTTAATGTGGTAACAGAAAAATCACCATTTATAACGGAGGGCTTGGTGCCAGAAGGGCATGTGTGGCATTACTGTTTGGTGAAAATTAAATCTATATATCAAGTATGCACTTGAGGGGATCTATTTGGTGTTCTGAAATCAATATGAAAGAGTTTTTGTTTTTAATCAAAATCAAATCAAACAGATTGAACTGAGGATCTTCTTCACAGCTGAACAACAACATCGGATGTAACACCTCCAAAGGACAAGCCAAACTGGTCAAACACAGTGTGTCATGTTCATTTACTGATGTATATCCAACAGCACTGCTCCACACACACACACACACACACACACACACATATCAATACATGCATACAGGCAGTCATCCACATTCCATTTACATCGTGTTTATGCAGAATCCTGATTCTCACTGAAACACAGATCAAATACAGCGTGTGTGTGTGTGTGTGTGTGTGTGTGTGTGTGTGTGTGTGTGTGTGTGTGTGTGTGTGTTAATGGAAACCCAGAGCTGTCCTCTTTTGTCCTGAATTTGAACTAGCCTTCCTAATCTGTTAGAAGAAAGGAGCTTTGACAAAAGCCACCAGCCAGAGAAGGAGAACTGTTGGGCAAAGAATAAAAAAAGATGCAGGGAAGAAACATTTCTCTCCTTCTAGGGTCAGTCATTGCTCCCTCTCTTCCTCCTCCTCTCTTATCTCCCCCCTCTGTCTCTCCTCCTCTGTAGGAGAGGCTGGTGAGAGAGGCGCCAGTGGAACCGGACTGGTGTTTTCTTAACCAAGTTCATCCCTCTCCATTTCCTCCTCACTCTCAAATCATAAAGCCTGTCACACACTGGGGGTGCACGCATGTGTAAGCATAGAGGTAGGTAAGTGTTTAAGAGTAGTGCTCGGACAGAGAGTGCACACACAGTTTCACCACTCTGCTGGGCTTCAGTCAGCCCGCCCGTCAGGGGTGGATGAGTATAAACATGGCTTCCACCACAGCGGCAGAGCTCCTTCCCCTCTCCCTGTACCGCTGCTGCTCAACCTTGTGTTACCAGTTTGCTTTAACAACCTACACTAGCCAGCATAGCTCCCAATAGGCAGAACAGTGTGTAGCCATCAAATTTTGCCATAAAATACAACTAAAAGCCTTCAGGCAAAAAATACTTTATTGATCCCCATAGGGAGATTCTCTTTTGGTGCGTCTCTCCTCTACGGGGGATGAGAGTACAGTGTGAGCTGCAGAGCAGCTGGTAGGATTCAGCATCCTGCTAAAGGACACTTCAGCAGGGTAGATGCTTGTCAACAAAGTGGTTGAAACTAATGGCTGGTCAACATTTCAAACTGGACTTGTAGAGCTGCAGTGTGTTCAGAATTCAAACTGAATCCCAGCGCTTATTCTTATCACGGCATTGCAGGCATTTGAGCTCCAAAAATATTCTCAACAAGCTACAAATATTTAGAAACAGCCTAATTAAAACTACAGTGGCTGCAAATACAGATCACATATGATCCCAGGTGACTTGTCTAGGTTCGAAACAATGCTGAAGATGTGTACAGATGAAAAGACCCAGATACATTTTAACCGCAGATCAATTGCACTTCCTGTCTGTGTTTCCAAGCCGCTGGGAAACGAATGGTATAGCCCCGGCAAAAACACGTGTTCCCGGCTCTTGAGGATCAAAAAAACTACGCGTGTACATGAAACTGTGTGTGCGTGCTAAATCATTCATGAGCGGCAAATGAAAACAGGCTGGCATACAAGCGGAAAAATAGCCCGTCTGCATTTTAGATGAAGCCAGGGTCCTCTGACTCGCTGTGTCATGATATCTGGGGCTGCAGCTAAACGGGGAGGTGGGAACACGTCTCGTGCAAAAAAATAGAAAGAGAAGAAGCAATTCTGTGAAAGTTTGATACAGAAATCTCAAACGCTATGGAAAATGATGGGACCCTGCGGAGCGGGTAGGGTCTATCAAAACATAAAGGGACAATGAATCAATCGCTCTCACTCATATTGGAGCAAATAGGTCTACGGGTTTGAGAGTGGCGTGACCAGGAGCATTCCCCTGTGAAAACGGGCTTCAGATTAGCTGTCCTATTCTCAGAGCCGCAATGTGTTCATAGCAGTGGCAGGGAGCTGCTGTGGCCTTCAGTGCCGCTGTCTGTGCTAAGAATAGGCTGCAGGGTCCAGAGAACATCTCGTCTCTGAGTCTCCCTGCCTCCCTCTCTCCCCCACCTCCCCTCCTTTTCTCTCTCACACGCTGCATAAATATATTTGAAGTGTACACACCAAAATATAAGCAGAAATGATATTCCTACTTTGAAAATGCACTTGGTATGACGGCTAGTGCAATTGGAATGGTCTCTTGAAATATTATGCTGAATGATTTACCATCTAGAGTATGTAATCTCTGTATATTTTAAACCATATGTCCAAAGCAATATAAGAGACTTTTCTTTCCACAAGTCCCTCAGAGTTTTTCGCCCCCCATACTTCGGCTCATTCCCTCTCTTCACTGCTCATCTCCATTGCACTTCTTTGCTTTCTCGAGTCTACCTCCCTTTCTCCTCTCCTCTCCCCTCCTTCCCCCCCCCCGTGAGCACTAATGTGGAGGCTGAATTGAACCCTGCTGGCTGACATTACTCTTTGCTGCCTGCTGGCCCGTCTGCCTGCCTGGGGACTCTAAAATAAAACACAACAGTGGGGAGAGCCAGAGTGAGAGCACGCACTGTATAGGCAGCCTGACTGACACGCTCTGATAGAGCACACACACACACACACACACTCGGTGTGTGAAAACGGCTCACAGAGGACAGACTGTGTATCAAAGTGTGCGACGCGCGCGTGTTTGTGAGCAAAGAGGGGGCCGTGCGAGGAGCGAGGGAGGGGAGGGGGAGCAGGCCTCTCCAGCTGTGCCCTGTCAATCATTCATGACCTAACACTTGGAATAACAGAGGAGGGCAAGGTGGACAGGAGTGAGAGGGAAGAGACAGCAGGGAGAGATAGTGTTTCTGAATTTCCCTTTTCGTCTGATAGAAAATAAGTCAAAGAGGGCCAAATGAGCACTGGAAGACATACAACATTTTCTTTCTCTATGTGTGTCTGTGTGTGTGTCTGTGTGTGTGTGTGTGTCCACTAGTGTGAATAACATGTCGTTGCTGGAACCCCATAGCCTGAATTCAACATCCCTCACCCTGAACAAGTGACAAAAAGATAACCACGTTTCACTTCACCGCTTCACGCTCTCTCTCTCTCATTGTCTATCTCATCCTGCTCTTCACCCCCCCCCCCCCCCCCATTCTCACCTCACCCTCCCACCCCCAGCTCTCTCTCCATCTTTCCACATGGCTGGCCATCCTCTCCCATGTCCCAGAGGATGGGAGACTGTGCGGCAGCTTGGCAGGCTGTCAGGGGAGCACCGGAGAGCAGGGAACATGTAGTGACTGGAACAGGGGTGGCGGTGGAGTCGGGGAGGGGGCATGTGAGGGGTTGAAGCCCTGGCTCCTCACCTCCACTGTGGCACTGGGAGAACTGGCTCTGCTTAGCGGTGTTAAGCAAAGGATGCAAAGGGCTAAGGGCGCTACAGAGAGGAGGAAGATACAGAGCTCTCACTCTTATTCTATTTCCATGTACACATGACCACACACTGCAGGAACTAACAGGCAAGCAGCCATTATGTCACCCTGAGCCAATCATGTAGTCTGGCTATCCAACATGACACGTCACCTTTTATTGACCCATAATTGCCTGTCGTGGGGAAATGTGGGTCATCTTTAAAAATGACAACTCAACAAAGAGAAGCATCGTTTTTTGTGCAATCATAACAGTGACGCCTGATGCATCTCATGGGAGAAATGAGGACGAAAAGGTTTTGTTGAAAGTTATGGCCTTTGG
The DNA here is from genome assembly GCF_963514095.1 of Eutrigla gurnardus. Classification (NCBI taxonomy): domain Eukaryota; kingdom Metazoa; phylum Chordata; class Actinopteri; order Perciformes; family Triglidae; genus Eutrigla; species Eutrigla gurnardus. Next base: position 15,528,555 of record NC_139921.1, on the reverse strand, counting down.
TTGGCGACACAAACTTTATTGAAATAGTTTTTACATGAAGTACAAACCATCAAAAGTGGTTCATCTTCTTAATAGATGATCTTTACTGTAGCTCCTGACTTCCCTGTGTTGAACTGGAGGAACAGGCTCGGCTAGACCAGAACAAGAAGAGGCTGAAAATACTTTAGGAGGAGCGCTGTAATGTTAATCCTAACCCTATTAAAATGATGGCAGGTCAGTTTAAAATGATGCAATGAAAAAGCTGCTGGGAGACCTTAAAATAATATTACGTATAATACTTCTTGTAAAGGTGAGAATAGGCCTGTCCAATTAGCGATTAGGTAGGACGATTTTTAGTTAAGTTAAAGTTCTGCACTTTATTCATTCATTTTTGTTTAATGGACAAACCTTAAGATACATGTGAAAGTGAGGTTTTTCTCTTAATCCCAAATAAATTGTTTTTTTGTTTACAAGAGGTCTACAAGAAGATAACATGGAGCAAAGCCAGATGGCAAAAGTTCATTAATCGTTCTTTATATTAATCCCTTGAGGGATTTTTTTGTTTAATAAGAGCAAGGTTTGCACCCAAAATATTCAATAAAAAACAGCATATTTGAAATAATTTCTTTGCCTTTTGTCATTTCACAAAATAATCGTAATCGTAATCGAAAATCGGATTTTGAGAGAAGATGTTAAAATGAAAAAAAGTATACAATGAAAATACCACCACTCACTCACTCACTCACTCACTCACTCACTCACTCACTCACTCACTCACTAGTGCTGAGTGCCTGCTTTGTGCTATTCTATTTATAATGATTAACAGCATCATTAACAATATAGATACTGTACAATGATATGGAACACAAGGCATGCTGTATCTCCTATTTATTGCATTTGAAAAGACCCGCGGGGCACTGTGACTTGCATTTGTGATAAGTTACTAAAGCACTTTTTTCCCTTTGGTCTCCCTTCAAAAATCCCGCCACATCACAGAGCAGACTCGTCCCAAAACAACAACATGACACTTTGCCGACCCGCGCTCCCTCCCTCCTGACAGAGAGAAAGAAAAAAAAAAGATGACAGCAGCTTTAGATCTGACATCAAACGCCGGCGAGAGAGTGAGAAAGAGAGAGGGGGGAGGGGGAAAAAATGGTTACATCTCTGCAGTGACAGCTTGCTGGAAGAGCCTGGCAAACGCCGAGCAATTTCTCTCTCCCCTCTTCTATCTCTCCATCTCTCCCTCTCTGTGTCTCTCTCTCATCAAAACTTGCCACCGATTAGGATCTCGCCGAGCCACGCGCTTCGGATGGGATGCGAAAACACACGGAGAACCCAAGGGGTAAAATGCCAGGATTAAAGTGGTGAGGGAATATGGGGTGATATCGGCCGCGGTTCAAATAGATCGGCCCCCGCGACTGCAGTGGCTCCTCGCCTCGCCTTGCTCTCTCACTCCGGATTCACACACTGATACATCAAGGCCATTTCTCATTATAGCACGAGGGTGAAAAAAAAAAAGCTTTCATGATGCTACTTTAGAGGGAAAGACAGAGAGGAAAAGGGAAGGGGGGAGTAAAGAGTGTGGGAGAATAAAAATGAAAGAAAAAAGGGAGAAAATATGCCAAGATAAAGCAGATGACATACTACTAGTATGTTACGGAGGAAAAAACTGAGACAGAGATAAAAAAGAGTGTGTGACTATCTGTGAGCATGAGAAACAGGAGAAGGAAAACTGACAGATAAATCAGCCACTGATTTGAATCAAAGCAGAGTCGAGCATCAACGTGCATTACACGAGCAATGAACACAGACTTGAAAAAGTATCAGTTTATGGAAAATGGTATGGCTTAATTTGAGTTCATACACTTAATTTAGTCTTCCTCGCAGTTCATTCCTCCACTCCAGAGGCAGTTCCAAAGTATCTGGTAAATTAAACGGCGGGCACCTCAAGCAGTGCCAATATTTGCGAACATTTGCAAATGTCTATTTATTTTATTCTTGAAAGTGCCGAGGAGCTGTGAGGGGAGAAATGATAGAGAGTAAAAAAACGATTCGTTTAGCCAACAAAACCGGAGCAGCCCGCATCTCTCTCCCCTCATAGATCAGCCTGGCCTCACCATTTCTTCTCAATTACTCCCCCAGTCAACCTGCTTAACGATTTTTAGCTCGTCCAAATGCCAAATGCGTGTGGGTTTTGAATGTGTGACTGCGTGCATTAGCAAGAATGTCTGTGTCCGTGCATATGCTTTTTTCTGTACACGTGGGTGTATGTGTGAGCGGGTGCATGGCGGGCGGATGCACGTGGCCTTTTTGCCTTCGGCATGGACACCAGTCAAAACACAGACATAAACTCTGAAACCAGCAGTGGAATCCATGTCTACCATGGGACATGAGACTAAGAGGCGTTTCACGGGGTGAGCGGAGGCATCTGATTGGACAGAAAGGCTTACAACTGAATGTCAGGAAAAATTCAGAAAGTAGAAGAAGACACAGAAACAAGTGTTTCTTTGAGGCTTCGTGATGTGTTTTGCTACAACAAAAGAACCCTTCTTCCCTTTCACTCACACACACACACACACACACACACACACACACACACATACTATTTTCTTTAACATTTAATTCTCTAAGTGTCAAACCAGTGATACTGTGTGCTTATTGGTGGGCAGAACCATCAGTCACTCACCGGCAGACTGGACGGGCGGTCTTGGGGGACGCCATCCTCATTGTTGGCCTTCCCAGAGTTCCCTTGGGCCGGACCCCTGGTGTTGTACGTCTCCTGCTGGGCCTCCTTGAAAGAAAAACAGAGATAGAGGGGGAGAAACACAGAGAGTCATTTACATCTATGATTGATAAATTTAAAGGATTTATTTGACAGTATATTGCCAATATTTTTGAGTTCTGAAGGGGATTCGAAATTAGGATATTACAAATACTGTATATCATGTGTTTTGACAGTTATGAGGGGGGGAGAGACAATTACACCATATAATGCAGTAAAATGGCTCTGGGCAATTTCAAAGCGTTGTCATTACAGTGTCCTCTGTCCATGTTAAGAATAATAAGTTCATGGCTTAACTGACTTCGAGCAGTATTTGCTTTCTTTTATGTACACATTTGATTTTTTTTAAATGTGCATTTATGTATACTGTATATGTGCATGAAAAACAAAAACAATTCATATGTCAGAACATTATTGGATTTTTTCTTCATCCAAATATTAGTAGTGACATTGACTCAAAGGCACAGTATCGTTAGTATCCTTGAAGAGTTGAAATCATTACTTCTCCTCCTAGACTAGTTATGTCATAGTATTCAAAACAATTGAAACTTGTCTAAATGTGTGACAGAGATCGAGAGAATGAGTTGGACTGTTGAGGTTGTCACGGCTCTGATTTCCACACAAACACACTGATACAGTTCATGCAGACTGAAAAACAGAAACACATTCACCCATCAGCACACTATACCCGCCAATTCGTTTCAACCAAATCCCGGCCTAACCACCCACTAATCCTCGAGAAGAAAAAAAACAACAACACACACATACATACAGACACACACCAATACACACACTCAGTCCTATTGTTCAATCTAAGTCATTTTCTTTTCCTCTGTAATCACAAGCCTATCTAGTGTAAACCAATTTTCTCCCCATTGTCGGAGGTGTTGCCCTCTCCCTCTCCCTCTCCCTCCCTCCATATCTCTCCCTCCTTCCCTCTCCCTCGTCTTTTCATTCACCACGGAGGTCGTTCCTCCATCATGTTAAGCGTTGGCAGCACAATGGCAACTTGTTAAGGAGCTCTGTGTGGAAGGATTAGTGATAAATGATCGGCGAGACGCGGCGAGAGATCACACGTGAGTGCTCCAACACACAACCAAACACATTACGCTGTACGTACACGCACAGTCCCATTTATGATATACACACACGGACACACACACACACACACACACGTACAGGGTGTGTTCAGCTTTTTACTTTCAAAATCCATTTTTCCACCACAGTTTGATTTCTTATCTGTTGTGTGATTATACTGTAGTAGGTGGGCAATATCCCTGTCAGCTAGGTGATATAATTTTATAGCTGAAGATTATCCTTCACAGCGAGAGATGTACTACGTGAAATGGATCTATTATTAGAGCATTAAATGTGTCGTAATTTGTGCTTCCAGGGTGAATAATACCAATTTGCTACTTTTTGTACACTCATTCTATGCAATCCGATGTAAGGTTTTATACACACACTATACATTATCTGTAAAGTCGCTCTACGCACATTTGCATGCTGCATTAGCAGCTGTGCACACGGCGACTAAAAGTTAATGTATTCATTCATCCATTATTAAGAACAGGTAATTTAATGACCTGAAATGCCCTAGAGTAGTCCCTTCAAATCCACATTTCAATTATTGGCCAATTAAATCTCAGAAGCACTAAGAGTAAAAATACAGAAAATGTTAAAAATCCGAACGTTTCCTGTCTATTATTCCATCTATGTAGACATATAGGCTACTGGACACTTAACATATATTCTATTGCATTGGTAGTGTCATCCTCCACCCACTGATTTACCATACAGCCATAATGTCAGCAAATAGATAGAGAATAAAGGCATGTCAACAACACAAAAAGTCCTGCTTCCATAATCTGTCAAAACATGAAGCAGAGAAAGAGAAAATGCTATTGTGTTCAATTAAGTATCTACTAAACATGTTTTTATTTTGTCATTCATTTTATGAAATTTAAATGTACACACACAATAATCCCTTCTACCTGCTGATATTCTTATTCATATAAGAGATTGTTTTGTGTCTGTGTCTCATTGTTATCTTGCTTGTGACTTATTTTCAGGCTTCTCTTGAAAAAGAGAAAAAAAAAGAGAAAAAGATCTTGATTTGAATTAGACTTTCTGAATAAATAAATGTTTTCTTTTTTATTGGAATAACAGTGACAGTGAAAATAGACAGCTAAATAAATGGAACATCCTGCCACAATCTTGCCACAATAGTTTCCTTAATCCAATCATAACCTAAAACCCCAAAACCAGCAACATCTCCTGAATCAAAAGCCAGAGGGAAACCCTGCTCACCCAGATGCGGTTCAATCACTGGATCACATATTATTGCATAAGTGGGTTCGTGCAGAGACACTTGACAACAGGATCGCAGCAAAAAACAGAGGTTTTATTTAAAAACAAAGGACCCAGGGCAAGCCCCGTTTCTGCATGATTGTGTTCATCAATGGGAGCCTCGACACGCCAAGCGTCAGGCTTCCGTTACATAGCCGGAAGTGAGCGTTGTCGTGAGCAGAAACCAGGCGTGGACACAAACACACCTCCAGGTAAATAAAGGCCAGGGGAAAGGAAGGGATGAGAGGCGGGAGGAGGACAGGAAATAGAGGCGAGGAGATTTGTGGCGTCTTCCTGATAGGTGGACGAGTGTGTACATGTGCACAAATCCGTTCTCAGATGAACATGCAAGGACAGACAGTTGCTCACACAGTGAAATGAGAACAGAAGAGTGGCTGCTGAACCAAGTCCAATATTTACTCAGGCATATAAGGCTGTGTGTGTGTGTGTGTGTGTGTGTGTGTGCGTGTGTGTGTGCACGTGTGCACTCGAGGGGATTTCCGTTTTAAGTGGGTCAAAGTGAGGTTAGCCTCATACTACTGTTTACACTCACGCTCTTACATCATCACTGTCAACTGTAATATGGACAGGGAGAGGGTGAGACAGATAGTAACAGAGGCTGGGAGGCGGGAGGCCAGATGCAGCCATGCAATGCAGAAGGTGAGCTGGGAGATGGGAAGGAGAGAGAGAGAGAGAGAGAGAGAGAGAGAGAGAGAGAGAGAGAGAGAGAGAGAGAGAGAGAGAGAGAGAAAACAACAGTGTGAAAAAAAGACTGGAAAAAGCGAGCGCGAGAGAACATCAGAGGCAAATGAAGGAGTGCTGGGAGTGCATCCTTTCATTTGAGTTTTTTCCAGTCCATTGTCTCAAAATCCCATTTCCCAGCTAATTTAGAAGCTTCTAAAATACACTCCACTCCATACCTTAAGCCTTAGGCCACAGCTAATCCTGTCTTCACACACACACACACACACACACACACACAGAGACACGCTCATTCATCCTCCGTGCATTTCAAAAGACTTCTTGGCATAGTAGAAACGAATGAAGGATATTGAAGGCAAGCGTTTGAAGTACATGAGGGAATGCAGGAATCAAACTGTGAGTTAAATGCTATTAGACAGCTGTGTGGAGAGGCAGTGTAATATTAGATTTGATTGAATAGATGACTGCTGAATGTGGTGTAATATATAGAGCCGGAGAGGCTTTATGCAGACGCAAATCAATATTGCAGCGCCGCGTTAATCCCAGGCACTCAGGAACGGGAGTCAGTCGGCAAGTGAGAAATGTTCGGAAAGCTGAAACATGTTGACGGTGTTGTCTGGAATGTGATATTGCACACGTGGAGTAATCAGGTCTGGTTTGTAATTCCATTTTTTTGTTACCGGTTATTATGATGTTAGACTTTGTTAAAGAGGTCAAAGGGCAAGTTGCGCTACAGTACAATACCTCCCAGAGATAGTGTTTTAGTCCTTTTGTTTCAAGAAAATCGAGAGCACAATGTTGCCCCAAACAGTCATTTCAACAATGACATACAACCAATTTGACACTTCCTTCCTTTTCTGGCTCACACCTAATTTAAGCATGTTGTACTGAGGCTTTTTGGTTGGTCGCACTTCACACTTTCTACCTCTACATTCAAGCAGGGAGCAAGGTGAAACGTCACACCGCTTTGCTTGTACGAGTTTGATTGCCTCGGAAAACAAGCAATGAAACTGTCACGACAGCAAGAAAGCACATTTGATGCCACCACTTGACACAACAGAAAGCAGCGGGAGGGAGCGAAAATTCACAGCCATTACGTTAAGCTGATTTTGGCTGACATCTGTCTCGATCTCCTTTTTTTCCCTCCTTCTTTTTAACAGTGAGAAAAAGATGTGGGTTAGTTCAAACTATACTTCGGTATTATTTTTTTTTTAAATGTTTAACATGCTTGCTTTTTAATCCTTTTTTCCACGGCCTTTTTCTGCCCTGGGCTATCTTGCTTTTATAAACTTTGTGTGCAGATGTCAGTGCTTTCGTCACACGCTGGCTCTCGCTTTATCATCGTGGTCAACTTCTTTTCTCTGTCGGCTGTGTTTTCCTACTTTTTTTTCCTATCCTAATTCGATTTGTTTCACTGTTTACTCCTACCTTCCCTCAACAGCCACTCGATCCTCTTCGTTTTAACTCGTTTTCCATCACCCTACCTCCTTCTCGCTCTCCTCTTCTACCTTTCTGTCCGCTCGCTCTCCTAATTAATCCCTTGCTTTCTCCACACCTCTCACACCCATCTCTTTCGTTTTATCCATCACCCTTCCTCTTTTCCCTCTCCGTCCTCCTCTACCTTTCCTTCGCCACCCCCCTCTCCTCCCCCCATCCTTTCCTGTCTCCAGCCGTTCTCCTCATGACTACCAAATGAATTAGTCACCCCCCTTCTTCGCCTGCACCTTGGCAGATGCACATCTCCACAAAATCTGACGCTAATGCCATTAATATTCATTAAAAATTAAGCTTAATTGCATGTCTTTAGGAGAGAGGCCCCCCCTCCCCCCACCAAACACGCTGCCTTACCATACACACACACATCATGAAACACAGTGTATTTTACCGCCACCCTCTGCCACATCACCCCAACGACAACAAGATGTCCATATACAGTACACACTCTTTCTTACCCACTGAGACGGGGGTCAGTCACTGCAGAAATAGACAGTGAGAGGTGAGGAAGTGTGTTTCCTGTTGTTTGTCAATATCTTTGTTTCCATAATTATGTGTGTATGCCTTGCTCTCTCTCAGTAATTACTGTGGAAGCTAGCGTTTTTAAGTTCAATTTGGCTTCACTGCTAAAGAAATTACCAACCTTTAAAGAGGAAACACTAACAGTCTTGTAAAAAAAAGCTCCTGTGCATTAAGGAGAGGCGGCGTTGGTGGTGGGGGGGGACATCCATATTCAACACCCCGCGTTCACAGACACGTTGGTTCAGACTTGCAGATACGCACACATGCTCACACCAATCAGACTGACTGAACCGTAATTAAAGCAACAATCAGCAGCGAGTGCGAGCTACGCCGTGTTCTGAAATATGTGACAAATCAACATTTGGTTATGGTGTGCTTGTCTTTCATGTTTTCTTGACACTTACATCGTTTGATCCATTCCGGGAATATTTGGAAAACATTGCAGTTACATTCTGATCATGTCGGATATGCTGTAAATATATTATAGGGCAGGCCTGCATTCATCTCCTGCAACTGCCTTTTAAAAGTATGTTGATCAGACGGCATGGAAAGCATGGGCCTTTATTCTAGGGTACCATCTATTAATACAGAAAAGGTGAGCATTACAATGGAAACAGCTGCTATATGTGTATATGTGTATGCAAGGATGCCTGTGAGTGTATGCCTATATCTATGTCAGTGTGTGTGTGTGTGTGTGTGTGTGTGTGTGTGTGTCCAGCCTATCTTAATAGGTCCATTTGTAACAGGGCCTGTTCTAGTGCTGTGTCCTTCAGATTGGATTCTATCTCCGCAATCCCCTGACCTTTAGCACAAAGAGACTACAAGAAAGGACCAGAGCTCCAACACACACATACACACTCTGGCACAGTCTGTACACACACACACACACACACACACAGCCACACGTTCACTCTTGCCAATATAAACACAAACACACATGCAGACACAGGACTAGATGCACATGCAGGGACACACACTGGTATGTGTGCAGGCCATCCCTCAGGGATGATGTCAAACGTAGCTGACAGTGTTAGCTGCAGATGCCGTTGCCAGGGCTTTCATTCTCGTTCCTCTACACAGGCTAATCAAATAAGAGCCAGTCTTTGTGCCATCCTCACTTCACACACTCTTCGCAAAGTCCCTGTCACCACCACCCCCATCCGCCCATTCACTTCAATTGCTTTGGCTCGCAGTTAAAGAGGACATCCACCCAAACTGGTGTACACCCACATGACTTTTGCTAAAGCACGGAGGAACAATAGCGGTGTGTTGGCGAGTTCGACTTTGACATTTTTTTCGTGTGTGTGTGTTTTCTCTTTCTCCCTGTCTGTGAAGTCTGTATCCAGGAACAAATGTAGCGGCATTTCCTAACAAATGGCAGCTAAATTAGGCCCCTAGGGTGCTGTGCCGCTAACTACCGGCCTCCTTTTTTTCTGAGCCATTATGATTGTCCTAACCGTTCCAAAAACACCTCTCCCGTTCTCGTTCATTTGCATTTGAATTGCAGCTCGGCTGTAGAAAAACAAACATAAATCAAAAAAGGGAAAAAGAAGAAGAAGAGAAAAAAAAACAGTGGCGGATTCTAGTCGAGCAATTAGCGAGTGTCAGTCAATGTGAAGGTAAAAACCCACTAAATTAAAAACATTGTCTCACACACATGCAGACACACCATCACACACGCTCATACACACTAAACCTAGCTGACATATTCAGCAGATTTTTTCTTTTCAATTTTATCATTTCGTTTTTGCCTGAAAACTCATCAAGCTTAAGTGCTCGTCAGCGGCGGCCAATCAGAGTGCGGCAGGCCCAGGGTTGCCGTGGCGATACGCAGGGACATTTAGAGGACTCCGATAAACTCTGCCATTTAAAAGGTTATGACAATTAACGCGGCTCTCCGCAAATTACCACTGCCAGACCTTTACCCATGGACGTCTCTCTCTCCCTCTTATCACCCCGCACCCAGCCTCGCGCTCTCTCTCTCCACCACCTCCTCTCTCTCACCATATGCCCTCCATTTCCACAGCCTGTCCTCCCTCCATCCCTCCATCCCTCCCTCTCTCCGTACACTCCCTTCCAGCCAGCAGCACTTTTATTATCCTGTTAATTAACAGAGCTCTTCACTTAATATTCAAATGGTCACCAATTAATGACATTGAACTTTGGGGCGCCCCGCCCACCCACACGCAGTGGCCCCTGCACGCACGCCTCTCACCACATCCTATTCTTTCACTCTCACTTCACACACACACACACTCCTTCCTGCCGCTCATTTCCTGCGTCTTGTCCCTGCAACTTCCCCTCCATCCCTCCACCTCGTTGCCAAGGTGAGCTCCCATTTCCGTGTGTGTGTGTGTGTGTGCATTGAGGGGCAGTCACAGGGATGGAGGCAGCAGAGCAAGTTTACAGCGTGGGTGTAATACAGCCAGGGGGGCAGGACGCAGAAAGGCTCCACGGCCTTTTAATTAACCTGGTGTGATTAAAAGCGGGGGTGGTGGAGGGTGGGGGGAAAAGGCCTGCTGCTTCAGCGGTCAGGGGCGGGGGGTGTCAGACAGGAAATGACACACTGGAAGTACTCAAAGTTAAAGGAGACAGGCGGTCTACCAGCATGTGTGCACTATTTGGTTTATAGAGGGTTTCCTCTGAGAAAGAAAAACATTCCCATTTAAAGCAACTAGAACATAGAATGAGCATAATGAGGAAATCATTTGTCAAATTAAAAGTTCATTCTTGACTTTGGAAACAGGAGTTTACAAATTCTACAAGATCCATTTAATAGCATTTCTGAAGCACTCGTTTCTATTGAATGAAGAATAAACTTCCCAGCCATCATGGATGGGAAGTCATACAATACATACAATTACATAAAACGTGGAAAGTTTGGGGACTGTGATTTTTATCTGCAAAGGAAGATACGATCAAAAAGCTCCAGCAGAGCCTTTACGTGGAGCTTGTGGTGAGATTGTTTTGTCAAAATGAATTTCCTTTATGAGAAATGCTTATAATGCTACGCTTGTAAAAACGTGCAGACTGCACATAACCGACACACTATGTAAATCTTTGCCTTCCAGTGGAAACCATGTAAATCCCAATATGGTGTTATTTAAGTTTTCATATTAACTAAAAGATGCAAAGTTCCTTTATGGACTATGAAAATTCTACAGCTTCTTACAAAAAACGGAAAAATGCGCTGTGACATTGGGTCACAAGTGAAAACAGGATTGTTTTACTTTGCTTCAGGAAAGCTGGCGTTTTGGAAACATGTTTTTCACAGAAAGGCATCAATATGCTAGAGTTTCATAGCAACATTTTGTTCCAGCGGTCAGTACATTTCTGTCAGCGGAGGGCACGCATGCATCAGTTACTGTCTTTTCAAAATAAAAGTAAAAGTACTGAAAGCTTGAATGCCAGCCGAAAGTCCTTTAAACACACGGGGTATGGCCACCAAATGATGTGAAATACTCACCTGTGAATATTTCACATTAAAACTATTCATACGTTTTTGCCATTCATTATGGCAGCAATGCAACAGATGCACCTTCTCAATAAAAGGTTGGAATAAATTCGATCAGAGGACCAACTTCCAGGATCCTATTGACCCAGAACAGCATTTGGCAGTTTTCAGCTAAATTGTTGTATATTCTAAGCCACTATAAGCTACTTTATTCAGTTTCCTTTTAGCAAAATCGTGAATTTGATTTCTCTCTGGTTAGTCAAAGTTTAACAGTGTTAATGTCTCGGGCTTTTATTGTGAAAGGTAAGAACAGAAAGAATGGATGCAGCTTCTGTGTTGTACACTATAGTGTATGTCTTTATGTGCCTTGATTTGCTGTGTTTTTTTGTTGTTGTTCTTTTGCCGTGTAAAATCAAGTTCTGGATGAAATGACTCATGAAAAGAACAACAGTTCATACATTGACACATGATTAATCACACCAAAAACATGCCCCCATGTGTAAAGGCCTTTAGAGCTTTCACCCTTTTAGTCGACACCACATGGTGGACAGGTGATGTTGTGCTCATGAGCATCACTAATCTAAACCAATGAATCAACTTCCTTCCATGTAGGTCCCAGTAAAGTGAGCTTGTCTCCTCCAATCAGCTGAGAGCTCCTCTAGGCCACAGCGCCGCTCCCCAGAGCCTACTCTCAGACAGGAAGAGGAAATAGTTAAGGCCAATAGAGGAAACGACCGGTGGGATCAGTTTCACAGAGTGGATAGGAGGGTTTTACTACCAGGAGTAAATGTTACGGGGAATGACTTCCTCCTTCAAAGACAACTCAACCATATAGCCAATACCACTCAGTGGCATATTCACCATGCAGTCCATAATATACGAAAACAAGTCAAGGCCATATTCTGTTACATGTATTTACTCATGTCACGGTGATTTTTTCGTAGTGAAAAATGTAAGAGTTTGTACTGGAATAGATTATTAAAGCCATTCTCACAACAGTATGAGTTTAAATCTGGCAGCTGGCCAGCGTTGCATTTCACCTCCTTGCTGTCTATTCCCTCAATCTATCCTGTCACACTCCAGAGTATACTGCCCAATAAAAAAAACAAGCAATAAAAAATAAGCTTCAAATTCTTGAAATTACAGCTCTTTCATTCCTGTTTTTATGAGGTAGAAAGCATTAGACAGTAACAAAATATCATATACATCATCTGTTATGCGTCAAGTGCAATATGGCCAGGAAGAGGAGGAAAGGGCAGCGATTTTCTCCTTTAAAACGTCTTCTCTCGCGCTGTAATAGAAGTCAACATCAGACCAAAAACATTAGGGCCATGATATTTATAGGTTCTGTTGAGATACACTTCCAGAAAATGGGCTCCTATTAAATATTTCTTTCTCGAAACAGAAATCATTTCCTATTGCAATTTTAACTGAGCCTTGATCGAACACCATTCACTGTAAAAGTGTCATTTTAGTATACAAACAAGAAATGAGGTCGTGTATGAGGTCAAAAAGCCTTCTCAATCAATTAAGTTAAAGTAAATGTTACAGTGTTTCTGTGAACTATCAATTTAAAAATATCTGGTGTTCTCAAACACCCACAGTCACACTCAAAAACAGACCACCCACATTCTTTAAAAAAAAAACTACTTCTACCCTGGTACAATTTTATATATTTATTTATTTTTTCGTATACTTGATGTCTTCAAAATGTCTTTTTAGCCTGCTCTGCTCCTCGCAATCAGATGAGGTCACGGCACTGCAATAGACTCAAAGAAAGATGGCATTTTCACTTTGATTTGTTACAAAACCAGCTAATAGCAGTTGGTAGGAGAGCAAATTCCGTGTCAAAGGCAGCTGGAATGGTTCCATCAACTGGAGGATGTCCTCTGGCTAGGGTTAATGGGAGTGGAGTGGGGGGAAAGGAACTGCGGAGAGTGCCGGAAGAACAAAATAAAGAACTTTTCAGCTTGGATTTCTCAGAGTAATGCGGGGTCGAAAAACAGGGGTCAAAACCACAATAATATCTTAATCTGGCATGCGCTTGCAATTGTGTGTATGTGTGTGCCCGTAATCCATTCCGTGCGCCTCACATCATGTCTCATTTCAGCCCTGAATCACAGACAAAGGTCACCATTTGACCTTTTCACAGTTCAGAATTGCTGCGGCACACTCATAGAAAGACTCCGAACAGAAACATTGAAGCAATATACAAGACGAAGTTAAAATCAGACCAAATATTACTACTTTTTATTGCAAGTTGGCCAGCAATGTGTGAGTTTAATTTCCAAACATGTTTACTCTTGGATCCAAAAATCAAAGATGAGGATCTAGTTTCTTTGCGAGTTAAATATATTCTGGCATTTTCTGGTTTTCTTTCCTCTCTCGCTCAATCAATGGACAATTAACTTTGTCTTAATGCCACCGCACAGGCTTGTTTTCGTAATGTGCAAAATGTCATGTTTTTTTCAATACTGTGTATTTTCAATAATTACTTGAAAATGAACTTTTGAGACAAAGTGAGTGCTTGGACCCCGAATTTTGCATTTGTTACATAAGGTGGAATTGGTGCAGCAGAGTACAAAGTACACAGATGCCACAAAAACAACCTCTGCCTCAAGGAATCCAGCCTATTACCAACTATACATTGATGTTTAAGACAGAGTCTGTATATCTACCCTGTTAAGTTTCAGTTGGATTGGACTGCAAGTTGGAAACTTGGTCCTTTAACTGTATTTGTCCAATAATAGCTGGGTTTCTTGTTAAATCTCATTTCTCGTACCAAAGACAAAATGTAAAAATGTGATGTGAATGGAAAAGTATGTGAGCAGGGAGCTTATTAGTCGATAGAAAGAGTGGATTTAGTTGGTCTAGAGTTTGATGGCGAGTAGACAGGAATCAGGAGGTGTCTGCACATTGCCTGCTGTGTTGCAGGGAAGGGATATAAAATGCTCTATAGCTCCAACGCATAGGAAGGATTCCTTGATTAAAGGGAAAGACAGCAGGGTGCAACATTGATGCAGTGGCTGCTGAAGGTGTTGTGGCTTGTATGCAGCGTTAACAACCGTCTGTGCTGATTGAAACATTCTCCCTTCAAAGCGACATGCATGCTTAACAATGAAAAACAAAGGGAAACCGGCTCCGTGGTCACCACGGCAGTTGGCATGGCAACCGATATGAGACCTCTCAGCACAGGTGAAATGGGGCTTTGGCCAATCAGAGTGCTTCAGTGGAAACTACCTGGTGTGTAAATGTCAGCAAGGGTCAATTGCCACCACATCATCAGCGATGATGAAAACACACCATTACTGTCACAGAATGTCAACCTGGCCATGGATCTCAGCCATTCCTAGTTAGAGTGAATAATGTTTGTTCAGTAGAATGCCCGGTCCGTGTGTGTGAGCATGTTCAGTGAGGAAACAGGAATAGTGCTTCTTTTCTGTGTGAGACAAAAGGCATGCTGGCTAAAATGTTCACTCAGTTTGAATACAATACTTTTTGACAACCTGCTTTTGTATTTCACAATGGCTTCATGCTTGGCTATTTGTCTTGGCGGGCGAAATATTCAAGGCTGTCTAAATAAAGGTTTAACGGCATCACAGTAAATCACCTACACTACCTACATAGATACAACTGCACCGCTGCCAAATGCTATCAATTAGTGCAGATGCTAAATAAATCTAGTCACATTTGTGAACTACTAATGGCACAAAACAATCTCAGGGTCAAAACATTGTGCTTTTTTAACAGAAAATGTCCTTTTAAATTCTCGGAAAAAAATAATAAAATACTTGCAGAGGAAATGGTTCTGCATAGCACTATTTTTTTTTTTTTTTTGTCTTGCTTTATGTATTCTCTCCAGTTCGGTCCTGTTGGGATGAGCTGTCAGTGTGGATCTCTTCATTAAACCTGCTTGGTTTGTGATCCTTCTGCTCTGGGAGAGGTACGACTCATTTGTGTGTATAAATATAGCAACCACTCTACTACTACTACTATGTTAAAGCCCTACCTACAATTCGGATTTAAAGTAAAGTAAGTATTAGAGGGAAAATAGGTACCAATAATTAAATTTGTGTTTGTTGATGCATTAATGGGGAAGCATCATTTTAGTTATTGTAGCTGGTCCATGTGTCTGCTAGTCTGAGTATATAACCCTTTGGTATTGCAAACACAAAAACAAACAAACACTGGACATGGACTCATATAGCTATGATTGATTGGTTGTATTAAAACACGCCTTTGTCAACCCTGATGCTGATCTTGCGGGATGGCTCCTGGCACCACTACTTCACTCATCTGTCTTTTCCGGTTGTCCTTCATCCTGTCTGATCCTTCCTTTCCTGTCCAGTTCTGTTGTAATCTCCCCCGTCTTGTATTGTTCTTTCGCCTGCTCTGTTTTGTTCTGCTCTGTTCTGATCCAGGGCAGGGCTGTTAGCCAGAGTCACTCTGCGCAGGCTGATACATCCCTCTGGCAGCAGAGTGGATGGGAAACACATGGCCAGCATTCACTCAACTCAAAAACAACTGCTTGAACCCAGCTTCCCAATGGAAAACTTCGAGAGAACATCATGCTGAAACTTGGCAAGACAAGTCTCAATCCAAATCTGTGGAACAGGCCTTTTGTTGTACTGAGGATTGAGTTTGCCCAGGCGGGTTTGCGTGCATAGAAAATGTACAATATGTGTTTATGCTCCATCTCGCTTCAATATGGGAACTTGAATTGCATTCAAAAGTCCTGTTTCTGCAAAGTGTGTGTGTGTGTGTGTGTGTGTGTGTCCTCAGAGCAAATGCAAATAGAAACACACCAAGTGAGATTTGCCTTAAATGCCTCTCATGAATCATGTGAGGGAATAACATGACCAATACACCAGGCTGTCAAGCCACACAAACACACACACACAGTCTATCCCATAAGATGATCTCCCCAATCCCAGTGCCATTAAATACAATCCATGGGAAAAGGATGAAATCCCTTACCAGCTGAAATTTGATTATTGATGTTTAATCTGATGCATGTATGTGTAACTGATAGGTATTGATATTTATTTGCTGAGCTACGGTAATCAATAACATTTTTTGCTCACTGCATATATAGAAACATAAAAGCCGAATGTCTTTGCCAGCAGGAAACAGCAGCGTGGGTGTCTGCTTCAGAGTGTGATGAGTAGTATGTATGTATGTATGTAGTACCTGTTGTGGCGGTGGTCGAGGCTGCAGGTAGGGGCTCTGGGTTGGGCCCGGAGGGGTCTGTTGAGGGGGGCTGAAGTACGGAGGGGTTCCCTGCTGCCCCACCTGCTGCTGCTGGCTGTAGCCCCCCATGCCCTGCTGGCCATAGGGCGCCACCTGCTGAAACAACCAATCACACAGTGGTTAGAGGGGAAGGCATTGAGGTCAGGGCGGAGGTTGAAACAAAACGTTCACTTTATATTAAAAGCAATACAGAGCGGCTGTCAGGTGCAATTAGCAGACTTCACAGCAGGTGTCGGGTGACGTACTGTATTAGTCAATCACATGAAAGCAGCAGAGTCTTCTGACCTGAAATCCTCTTGGAATTATAGGAAAATAAAAACACAAAACACGCCATGTCGGCCTACAAAAACTGGCCCCTATCCATTTCCCAAATCCTCTGATTGTTGCTCAGTTAACGTTTTTAATTTAGCTCAGACCAGGCTGACAGCCGTCTCCCAGCAGTCCTCTGCCTAATGAACTCTCACTGCAGAAAACCTCTAACTTTATGTCCTCCGGCTTGCCAAATGCATCCTCCTCTCCACATTATCTCCGTCTCGGTCAGCTCACAGATGGGATGAGGTGTGTTGGATATTACTGCTGGCCCGTCCCTGGCTGTCACCCTAATGAGGGACACATGGAAGAGCCGGGGCATTCCAACGCAGTTCGGTTAAAAAACTAACTTGCAAGGTTGACGCTATGCCAAGTGCCTATGCTGCGTTACACGATGGTTATGAGAGAGAATGTGAACAGGGATTGCATGTAACAAGCTGGCACCAATACAGTCTAAATCCCTCCCTGTCGTTTGTTATGACTACAGACAGCACCAGGTGCTCCTCACTCCTCTAAGGATTTCCTATGAAGGCTGGGGTTTTCTCATTCACACAGACACGCACACACACGCACGTGCACACACACAGCCAAGTAGAGGCTATGAAACAACATTTACGACCACTGGTGAAGCAATTTGACAGCACTTTTCATGTCATATTTTTTCCCCATCGTGTTTTCTTATTCTGTGATGACCCAACATGCTGCCACAAACTCATTAAACAGCACACAGCTGTAATTTGGGGCATGTGCACAACTAGTCCACCTCCAGCTTTTGTCCGAAATGTCCCTTTTAAATCTTCGTCGGCAGTCTTGGAAAAAGTAAAACCCTCTCAAACTCAAAGTGATTTATATCTGAAACGATGGTATTATAGGGGACTCCGACGTGACTCAACTACCACACTACGGTCTCGTCAGATCAAAAGTAAAGAGCACACATCCACAGTCGTAGTTTTACAGTGACTTTTATGAGTGAGGAAACGCAGTCATAAAAGCCCTGTTCAAACTGGTGGCTGGTGTAAAATACAGTGAAATCTGATCCGGCTGCAGAGGGCAAGTGGAAATTAATACGTTTGAAACAATTTTGAAGAGTAACTTCCTTTGAGTGGGTGTTAGAAAAGAAATCTTCTCTCTATGCTGGCGGACGCTTTTTGACTCTGAATAGAGATGATTGGACAATGTAAAATACTTTTCACTTCAATGGAAATTTGATTAGAAAGGACAGGTCTGTGAATGTGTGTGAATGTGTGTGTGTGTGTGTGCGTACTCAGAGTGTGAGTGTCATTAGGCCCGATGAGACAGACAGGCAGGGTGAGATCAGTCTAGCTGGCAGAGAGGTTAATAGCATGGCCCTGCTCATGCCAACAGCACCACTGGATTCATTACTGCTGGCCGGGGCAACCCACACACACACACACACACACACTCTCACACACACACACACACACGCGCTCATTCTCGTACCAATGTACTCATATGAATGCACGTGAATTCCAGTTGTCTGTATATTATGTAGGGATTTGTTAAAAGTAAGAAAGACAAACGAAGGCTCTGTCTCTCTGTCTCTCTCTCTCTCTTTCCCTCGCTCTCTCACACACACACACACACACACACACACGCGCTCATTCTCGTACCAATGTACTCATATGAATGCACGTGAATTCCAGTCGTCTGTATATTATGTAGGGATTTGTTAAAAGTAAGAAAGACAAACAAAGGCTCTGTCTCTCTCTCTCTTTCCCTCGCTCTCTCTCTCTCACACACACACACACACACACAAACTCGCATCATTAGATGTGGATCAAAGCCATCCTGTGATCAGTGACGACAGGATGGTGTAACACAGTGGGTCTCAACTGGAACACAACTGTTCTTGGATTGGCGAGGATTAGGTCGCCATGGAGATCGAGACGAGACAACTGTGGGTGGGTCTCGTTCTCAGACAAATACAATGACAGGCAGACAGGCGGATATGGGCAGACAGTGACAGATAGACACAGGGATAGATAGAGCAAGAAAAAGCACAAATAATAAATAATCCTATTAGGAAGAATGACAAGCTAATGAATATATCAGAAACTACACTAGATTCTATTCTGTCAGTTTGAGTTTCTGATATTTTATATGTGAAAATACACCTGGGACACAGCTAGCAAACGCTGGAACAAGAAAGCTTGAACACACCAATGTGATAATGTGATGTTCTGCGATTCTCATTTTCTGGATTTTCAAATTTGTAAAATTCAAAAACACTTTTAAGTAATTACAATTAGGCCTTACAATTTTGACAAAATATTTAGATTATTATAAATGTATGATTGCCACTGTAAAATAGTATAATTATGCAAGTACTCCCTTTCAAAGAGCAATTAACTTTTCACTCTTAAAAATATTGGAACATGAAAAAAAAAAAAAAAATCTGATTAAGTAAAAAAAAAAAGAAAAATAAAGAAATGAAATGGGTTCTGTTAACAAAAACAATTCCACACAAAGTCAAGTCTTATAATGTGTGGGAAAACTGCTGTTGGTGACATTCTAATGCAGACAAACATGCATGTAAACAAAACAGGTAATATCGATGTCAGCAAAACTGATTGAGGTCATGTCCATATATTGTACAATTAGTTGATAATGTATTTATCGTGAGAGGCCAAATTTCCAATAGACCTTCTGCAAAGCAGACTTTTTGTCATATCATGGCAAGAAAAAGGTCTTCAATAACATTACCAATGGCTGCATAGCATTTAGTTTTTTCCAGTTCCAGGGCCTTTGCATCATTCATGCTGACTCACTGGCAATGCCAATGTATTCTTTTAAGTCCCAATTAGTGTTCCTGTGCCCGTGAAAAAGTTCTATCAGCACCGTTGAACAAATTAGTGACTTGCATGTCCGGCGACCAATCTAGTGACTTTTCCAACAACAAGGGTCAATGATTTATTAGTTCAATCCTAAAGCATGCTTTCTTTTTAAATTAACTTTCTAGAATGGTACAGATCCCTTGTTAAAACTCATCTCTGGCATGGGGAAGGGGTACTCGTTGCCAAACATGGTTACTGGAAATGCATCCCTGAACTATGATTTATCCTTTTCTCCTCTTTGTTGACATCTAGCTCCTTTTCAAGCTGCCTGTAGCTAATTTACAGAGGAAAAACCTTTCCAGGGGACCTTTAAAGAATGTCCATTTTCAGTGTTTTCAAGAACAGATTCTGACAGATATGCAAGCAGGTAGACAGGCAATCAGGTGAGTAAGCAGAAGAGACAGACATGGGGACAAACGGAGACGGAGGCAGAAATATCGGCAGTCAGTCAGTCAAATAGGAACAGAGAGAGCAGGCAGACTGGAGGTCTAACAAGTAGCAACCTGTCACCGCGGCTTTGGAAGGGAAGCAAGAGTCATTCAAATGCAGCTTTTGTTTGATCGCTGGGGGCGACTGTATGAATGTACTGTACCTTCTGAGTACACACTGGCTCACCGAAACCTGATTCTCTTTGACGGAAAATGTGCTTTGTGATAAACAGACTCACTGTGCTGTTGCTTATATCAATAAAAATAACTGCTGGAAATAGAAAATAAAAGACTATTTTCTGCCTTTTCCCTGCACTCAGGTATGTGGAAACAGACAAAATAACATAGTGTGATTTATCCAGAGTGTCTTGGCAGACACACGGTGTCAAATAAATGTCTGTAATGAAATGACAACAGATGTGAAGTGCTGTAGAATGACACAGAATAGAAGTCCTGCGAAGCAAATAATTCACCGTAAACTGCAGCAACAGTGTGATGAAAACAAAAGCCTTGGCAGCATATTACGATACAAAGACACAAACACTCACACAAACAGCACAGGAGAGAAGAACTCAATCAAAAAATCTATCAAAACAAGAGTAATATGTGAAGGCAGACAATATCTTCCTGCTCTGCAAATGGAGGGGAATAAATAGTCATGCTAACCCTCATCCATGGCCATGATGTGCGTGTGTGTGTGTGTGTGTGTGTGTATGTGTGTGTAAATGTGCATATATGTGTGTGCCTTAAATCAGCCGTTTAAAACGGAACAACTGCTTGTAATTCAATTGGCTCAATTAACAATAGACCTAAATTTTGTAAATTCTGTCGAAGTGACTATGCGGTTGGCTGGCAACCGGGACCATAGGTTGCCCGTTTTGAGTGACATAACACCCATGACACACACCCATTAGCATGCTATCGCGCTAGCAGGCCACCACAGATCACAGAAGTGCCAGCTTGTAAAAAAAAAAAAAAAAAGGATAAACAGGTTGCAAAAGTCAGATGAGCCGACAAAAGAGTAAAAACGGAACGGTGGAGCAACAATGATACAGGCATATGAAGAGATTTAGAGACGGCAGCAAAGGAAAATGTTTAGAGAGACAGAGATGGATAGATAGGCAGAGGGGAGATAGACGAGGGGTGTTACAGACTGAGATACGTAAAGGGACGGATAAAGCGATGTTGCACATGATAAAGTCAGAGAGAGACGGATACAGACGTGATGCAGACAGAGAGATGTGTGGGGAGAAAGGGGCGACGCAGACAAGTGTAAAAGAGAGGCAGAGGAAGGAGTCGAAGAGGAGGGATGAGGTAATGTTAAATAATGATGAAGACAAATGGAGACGGGAAGAAAACGGGAAGGATCTTCAAGTTGTTCTAAACTCACATCGCTTGTGGAACGTATGGGAGGGACAGGATGGAAAGGCAGGGGCAGATAGACAGGTAGATAAGACAGACCCCACTGCTCACACTGGCAGCAGGAACACCAGGAGAATGTAATGCATTAACTGCCATTAACGAGCAAGGATAGATGGAACAGTAGCAGTAGTTTGAGTTGATGGCTACTACATATTAGGTTTAAACAGGTTCCAGCAGAAAAGTAAAAAAATAAATAAAATAAGTATACTCAAAACATTTAAAAAACACTTTCTATTTGGCTTTGCTTTTATTTTTGAGTGTGCTGCTGAGGCGTACTATTGTCAATGTAATACACAAAAGGAAAAGGAGGTGAAACTCACTGCTCTAAAACATGTAACGTAATGTGGTGAGACGGATCAAGAAAGATCTCCAGAAGAGAAAAAAACATCAAGTTAATATTTTAAAAACCACTGGCTTTTATTAAGTCACAGCTTGACTGATGTAAGAGAGTGCATATATTTGGGTGCATGACTTAGGACATGCCAACTATTATCCACCAGTTACATCAGTCACTATTGCACCAGGTGATTTCACTGACCGGCATGTCTCCAACCAGAAAGGAACTAATCAGTGAAATTGCCTGTTCCATTTCCCAGTCCCATAATGCATCCTAAAAAATATATATAGTAAGTACTTGAAATAAAACAGCACAAGACTACTTCTGTCAGACGCCAGTCTGTAAATTTGGAATTTCATTTGAATTTGAGGAGGAGTAAAAATTCTGATTATTATTTTCAGAGGTGTTCCTAGAGTAATATCACCACTACCAACGAAAACATTTTGTTCATTTGTTTATGGACTCAGCAGCTCCTCAATTTCCTTTGTGTGAGGCATTGTGGTATAATGCCTGTCAACAGCAAACTCAAAAAAAGAAGCTGAGCTGGTGTGCATATTGGTGTTCCTGGACTGAGAAAACACATTGCTGTCTGCCACCTGATCTATATGGATGGAAATGCCCAAATGGTCACTAATACTATTACATAAACAAACATCCTGGCAGTGATGGTAGGGCATGCTGACAAAATTAATTTGTCATAGCACTATTATATTTATATCCTGCACAGAAACTGATGGATGCTGTGATACCCAAGTTTCATTAAGTAACTTGGCACTAAGTTAAACATATTTTATTACTTGGACTTAATCATACAAGGACAGATATTGATCAAGAACCGTTGTGGTACGTTAGGTGTGTTTTTCCCCAATGGAAGCCATTTTTCTTCAAAAGGCAAACTAGTCTTCTTCCACAATGGTTCCAAATGACATGTGCGATGTGAGGGCCAGGAAGGCTAACATGTGGAATAGAATAGAATTGTGGGTTACTTTATCAACTGAGAGACAACTGCTTTTTAAATGGCATTATACTAACATGAGTTAAATGCAATCTGAATATACAAAAGCCATTAAAAATAATTACATTTAGGAACACAACACAAAAACTAAACTGGATTGCTTTCAAATTCAGTCTCCCGCCGCTCAGTAAATCTAAAGTTAACTTAAAGGCATATAATGAAAGGACATTTCCACAACGGCGTTCAGCAGGGAAACAGAAAGGGAGAAATGGTTGTGTTGACAGATCTGTCAATCAAAAGAATGAAGTATACCGGTATCAACATAACTTTGACAACTGAGTTGCCTCATTTCTCTAAAGCTTATGTGCATTAAGTTGCAGAAGCATTTAAACTGTAACATTTTTCGGTTGGCCAGCATATTTCTTTTCCTCTTGCTGATCCATCACACCTTAAAATCTCTGCCTGTAAAAACATTGTTTTTAAACTAGTTTAGATATTGACACGGTAACATAAAATCAGTTGATTATACTATGAAAACATGGTAGAATACTACAATACACTTTCTATTTTAGTGTTGGTCAAGAAGTTTGACCCATTGGATCAATACAAAGAGCCTGACTACATCCTGGCTAAAAACACAGGGTTTGGTGCTGTTGCTTTAGTCTTTCACTGGCAATAGAAATAGCCACACAATTTTGTAACACTCAAAGTTGACATGTAAAGAAACACATTAGTTCTGTAACACCTGAGCTGAGCTGGCACAGCTGACACAAGGTTATCATTACACTCAGGACCAAAACAAAATCAGCCAGCTTCTTCAGCTCTGAATGGTGATAAGATCAGCCGCTACCACATGCACTCATCTTTTGTATACAGAGTGAGATAGGAACGAAGGTGAGTCCCTTAATGAAATGTTAGGCGGCGTAGGGACGGATCAGCATCAACAGGCTCATGATTAAACATTAGGGGGAAAGAAGAGGGGACGCATCACCGTACTCATCATCCGCCTTGCATATCTCCCTCTACACCTCTCTTTGATCCCCTCCGGTTGCTCCTCCCCCTCCTCATAGCGGTCCTTGACACTGAAAGGAAGGCGCTGCCCTTGCAGGACTGAGAGAAAGAGTGAGAGACAACAGGAGTGGTATCCAGGACTCTCGGTCGTGATGTGTCAGTAACCTGAATCTAGACACGACACATCAAGCCAACACTAAATATAACTACAGGTCTGCAGAGTGCGACCATTTTTGGGGCACATGCGACCAAAAATCAGTGACGTGCAACTAAATATGTTCCTTGGTCGCACCGGTATGCCTAACATTTAGCTGGTCGGTTTGTGCGTGTAGCAAAATGTTTTTTCCCCCACAGCAAACAGCGAAGAAGAAATACCACGGTCTGAGCCAATCAGAGGCCGAGTAGGGGCGGGCCTTCGTCTCTGATTGGCTCTGACCCCGGTCTCTTCTTCGTTGAATGTTCGTGGGAAAAAGAAATATGGCAGTGTCCCTCCATCCATCGTCTACAGAATATCCTGTATTCAGGGTCGTGGGGGGGGCGATCCCAGCGGTCATTGGACAGATCGCCAGTCCATCGCAGGGCCATGGAAGCGTATCAGCCATAATATACCACGTGTGAAGACAACTGTCCGTTTTTTTCGTACACATCTGGTCCTGTCTCACCGTCTCCGCGGTCGTAGTTTTAAGAGCCGGCCGTTTGATTCGGTCTCCGGTTCCAACATTATACATTTACTGCAAAGAGTACGGCCAGAGCCAGGCTGGGAACGCTGCTTTTACTGTCACAGCGTCGTCGTTCAGAATCGTTAAAAAAGCACCAGAAACACAACCGGTACCGGGACAGGTGCTGGTGGGCCGAGAATCCCCCCCGCAGCGTCTCAGCGTCAGGCAGCCGCAAACCGAAGCAGAGGAGTCAGAAACTATAATAACATTAACCGATGCTTATAATACCACCAAAGATGAGCGTTTATTTTTAAACAATTTAGGTTATTATTATATCCCTTGTTTGTGTTGAGATTTAAATAAAAACTTTTATCTTTAGCTTTCTTTTTGCTTTCTTTTTTTGTTATCTTTATTTCTGTTTATAGTCATTGACTGAATGCGTTATGGGAACTATACATAAAATGTATAATAGGTGTATTATTGCGGTGCCAAAAGGCGCAGTGAAAATTTTTGGGTGCACCTAAATGACAAAGTTAGTTAATGTAAAAAGTTAGTCTGGAGTCCTGTAACTAGAATGACCTCTTGGGCTTGTATGCTTCTGCCAAACCAATCAAGTTACAGTTTACATCCACGTCTGTCCAAAATATCACTTCATGATGTAATCCTATTAGACATTTGTGTGATATTGTCATAATTTGCATATACATATTTGTGAAGTGACAGTTCGATTTTGACAGTGACCACCAAAATCGAATCGGTTCAAACTTCACTCCAAATGGTGTTTGGACAAGAATGGGACGTACATACGAAACAACAAAGAAAAACACGACTGCAGAAGAAGTTGTTTTCTTCACTTTTTTAAGCACGGTGCACTTAGTATACCGCAGGTTTTTATTCCCAAATGGAAACACATGCATGTCTATTCAAAGATTGTGACTTATCGACCCGGTGATAACATCAACATCGCACTGACGCCGAGTAAAAGCAAGCAGATAGTGTAGCTATCGACTGTGAGACACATAGGCGTGTTTTTTCTCTCTTTTTTTCATCTCGGATCCCTTTCTGAAGACTGCCAAACGTTGCTCTCTGCCCCCTGTCTGTCTTTCTTTATTTTTTCTTCTCTCTAATTCTCTGTCTCTGCTCACATCAATTGATGGCTGGCTGCGACTGGCGGTGCCTGTGTTGTTCCAAGCCGAGCCGTAATGGAGACATTTGGAGAGGCAGAGCAGGGCAGGTTAATGCTCTCTGTAATGTGTGTGTGAACAGCGATTTATTTTGTATTTTTTTTTTAGCGAGAGGCTCTGGGCCCCGTGCCACTGGCTCCAAATGTTTTTCCCCTACTAAACTTCTGACCCCAATCTGTGGTCAAGAAAGACAGAAGAGAGAGGGGAAATTGAGAAATAATGAGCGAAAAAAAGCAAACGTGATTCATGCTGAGGTGCAGATGCTGATACTGAATGAGTTCTAGCAGGCTTTCTCAAAGAGAGCATGTGAGACTGCATGGTAAATAGATGACTGATCACATTATTCAATGTTAGTGCAGAGTGGGCTACCTTATACTAGCTCTAAATCTAACTAACTTCTGTCTTGACAGACAGAAAATAATCATCAATAAAGGGGAGAACGAAGCAATGTGACACATGCAAATATCACAATTCAGCACAAAACAGCTCTAAAACGTCGCTCAGATCAATCATATCGACACGCAGCGGCATTTTTGGCCACTTGCTGTGATGACGGGCTTGAACTTGTGTAGGAGTCATGTCAATTGCATTTGAACAGTGAGGATGGAGGGAGGGAGGGACAGGAGGGGAGGGGAGGGGGCTTCTAGTTGAAACAGCCTTGTTGACCATTAGCGGTCGACATCGGCGCAGGAGATTATACTCGTGTTTCACGTCGCCCCGCTGCGAAGCTGTCTCTCTTGGATGTTGACGCGGTGCGGCTGTGTTAAATGACAGTGACATGGATTGTCAAGTCCCTTCAGATCAGCGTGGAGGCTGTACGGTGTAGGGATGAATCAGGCGCTGGTGATGTGAGGATGATGGGGTTAAAGGTTTACAGGTAGGTAGGCCTATGTTGTCCATGACACCTGGTAGTATCAGCCCCTTAGTCTCAGGTTTTCCACCCAGGCTTTGACACTGACTATGACCAGTCACGAAAGGTTACTCTTGTGAATTCTGTTAGAATGCAAGACGAGTGAGCATCGAATTGTAGTGAATTATACTGAGAGGTGCTTATTATGTGTTATTAGGAGGCGTTCTATTATTTATTTACTATATTTATCTTCCTGTATTTAAAGCTTATCTTAAACGGTGATACAAAAGGGATGCGTCATCTTAAAATTCAGATAGACTTACAGTATGTGAGACCTATTTTTGACATCATATTCTCTCGAATGGTCTCCGTCTTCATCTTCTCATAGCAATCTAACACCAAATGGATGGGTGTGAGCGCTACACAGAGGCTGCATTGAGGTAATACCTTGATCATGCCAATCTATGCCTTCTCAGATCTGTTTTCAAATGTTGATGGTGTGTCACGTCTCCTCCGTTCTACAAATGAAGCCCAGAAACCGAGATACCGGAACAGACTTGACCTGTATAAAAAAATCTATCTCTAATCTGAAAAAAAAAAAAAAAATGGAGATGAATTCTCGGTGAGCCAATTAGAGCAGCGACTAATCCCCCAGTAACTCGGCAAAGACGTAAAGCATCCCTTTCTTTTCTCTCCCTTCCTCGCTCCCTCCGTTTCACTCCACTTTCATCTCTCTGCTCTTTTATCTTATCAATAGGCACATATAGAGCACTGCAGACACAGAGCGCCGAGCCGGGATCTTTCAAAAACACTCTGTTTGTGACGTTTTACAACGATTGCCTGCATTCAACACTAAATTATATGAAATTCCAACATCACTTCACTTGCATGCGCCAGGATGATGGATTTTGCAGCTCATACAACTATTGCAACAGAAAAAAACCTGACAGCCAGCTTTATAATATCACTAATGGCTCACAATAGTATAATCCACTATATATATATATATATATATATATATATATATATATATATATATATATATATATCACACTTTAGTTTAGTTTAACATTATGAGCAAGTCATGCTTGTCCTGAGTGGACACAGAATGTACTAATGTGTGTTTTGCGATCTTCCTTTTGTTAGATCGAGCATATACACACTTTACATTGATATAATTGATAGTGTCGCTTCAACTGCTCTGTGAAACAGGGGGGGTTTATTCCCCCCCCCCTTTCCAGTTAATGGCCACGTAGCATCGTCTCCACGCAGCGTCTGATTGGCTGAGAGCCACTCTCCAACAGCGGGGTAATAAAAGTTACAAATGAGAGCAGGCTATTAGAGCCATTGACGTGTGTAGGCTAGCTTGCTAATTAATTGATCCTGAAACTTCATCTATTCTATAGCCAGAGAGGAACCCTTAATTAATCAGCCTTGCCATATCGTTGTCCTCCTTTCTTTCAATCTCTCTCTCTTCCTCCTCTCTCTCACTCTCTCTAATTTCAATATGCTTTATTGGCATGAATATCAGGTGAACAATATTGCCAAAGCAAACGTCCAATTAAATGAGTACGCTTAAATAAATGCAGAATAAACTAACAATTTTAATTGTGAGTAGATGCCCAGGGTCCCGTGGGCTGGCATGGTGTGCAGGTCTGGAGTTGTGGAGGTGACGGAGAAAAGAAAGTGTGTGTGAGTTGTGTGGGTGTGCAACCGATGTGTACTTTGAGCAGCGAGCCTTCCGTGTTTCAAGGGCCTTTCAAAAAGGACGGGGCGTGACGAGGCTGGAGTGGTCCCCTTTGTACCCTCACCCCTCCTCTCCCTCCATCTTTCCTGGCAGAGGGGCTGATTTATTGGGGCTTCCCAGCCATCCGTCAGAGCCAGCAGCGCTAGCTGCATTAACCCTAGAGACAACCCCAGCACCCGGGGCCCCTAAGTGCTTCCAAGTGGCCCTCGCTCTCCTTACTGGTGAGGCACCCCCCCACCCAGGCTCAATCGATGTCGTAAATTACCCATCTAACTCCCTAAAGTCGATAGTCCTCAAGATGATGTTTGGACACACAAGGATTTTTACAGCTTTATGTTTTAATGGAAACATAAAACCCCAATAACTATTTTTAAGTATACTCACAAATTAAGTTTTAATTATCATAAGTCTGTGTTTCTCATCTATGAATAATTAAAAGGCACAGACAACATTTAGTCAAATGTTAACAAACGTACTTACATCTTATTTCTTGTTATTCTTGTCAGGCATTTAAAAGACCTGTCAATCAATTAGTCTTTTTCTTAAGAGGCGTTTTATCACAGTAGCAAAATTGTTTACCAAATTATCAATGGCTGAATTCCATTTAGCCAGTTCCATTCAAAATGTAACTTGTCATAGCAGGAAAACACAAGTGTCTTATTACATGAATGATAGCGTCGCTCTATTCAAGTGTCGCAGTGAGTCATGGCAGTGTGACAGTGAGCCGGCATGCACAATACCAGAGCCATGAAACATAAGCATTGGGCCAACTGTGAAAAAGACCCATTCCGTTACGATACCACAAAACCAAAAACATACACAAACAAAATTATTATTATCATAAAAATGGAATCATAATAGGAAAATGTTTATTGGGGGTCTGCTATTAAAATGCAATACTATAAAATACAATGCATAGTTGTTTTCAGCTGCTATGAAAACCACTGTTAAACATGTTGTATTGCGGACGTTAAGTACAAACAAAGGAGAAGAGTTGATATGTTGCTTATTATTTAGGAATGCACACAGCTTGCCATGATGAATGGAGCACAGGCCTTTTAAAACAGGCTTTTTAATGAATGCAGATGTATTATGTTTCTGTATGAGGACGATTCATGAAAATTAATCTTTCAAAAGAGACTGTGACCTTGTTAAAAAGGTACAATGCCATGAAGGACAGCAGGCTTGTGAAGGGCTGTTGTGGTTTGTAGCGGCGGGTTCAGCCACAATTCCACTTGACTTTAAATGCTTGGCGGCTTCTATTAAGTTGGCCCAGTGTGTAAGGAACAAACAGCCAACACTGGTAATGGTTTCTGCCTGACTCCTTGACACCCCCACCCCCCACCCCCCACCCCACAACACACACACACACACACACACACACTGCTTCCTCTTTCTACTTCTCTCTCTTCATTTTCCAGGATCTCCCCCCCCCCCTCCCGCTCTCTCGCTCCCACTCCTTCACCTCTCCCCTTTTTTCACATCAAACACTAATGTTTCCTTCAAATTCCTTTTCCTCTCTGTCTGCCAACTTTGAAATCACAGGAAATTACGCTGAGAATTGGTGGAGGGCTTTTTTTTCTTCTTCTTCTTTCTTTCGATTTCCACTCCATTCCACTTCCCAAACAGACGCTTTTCTCATGTGGCCTGTCATCCCCAAGACACACGCCTCCTTCTTCTACTTCCTCCTCTTCCCCTTCCTCTTTTGTTGTCTTTTTTCTTCTGCTGATATTTTTGTTCCGGCTCCCATCACTCCACACAAACACACATGCGTTCAGACGCTGCATGACGCTAACTACATTCAATACCAGTTCTGGGCTTATTGGCTTGAGGCCGGTATGAACATTCTTTTTTCTCTGAGACATCAACAGTGAGATCAGTGTCTGTGCTTGCCTCCTATGGCTGAATCAAGAAAAAGGAGGCCACGAGGAGAACGCCTAATTGGTAGTGAACTGTGCTGTTAAGAATGTGGCGCAGCGTGTCTGAAAGTGCATGTGCGATCACGTCAGCGCGTATATAGGTAGGGTATACTATCTGTGCAAACATGCACTGCATGTGACTGAAGAGACGGAGGGAGCTCCAGACATTAAGCTTCAGGGCCTGGACAGGTAAACAAGGTACCCCAGAAACAATGACTCAATCTGGACAGAAGGATCACATATAGTCTTTGGGTTACACACACATGTAACTCTACCAATGTAAACAACCAGATGGAGATAACAGTCCAGTCACAATGTTTATATGAACTACAGGGGAGATCTTTGTATAAGCTTTGGGTTTCACTCTCCTGCACAGGTTTTTTTTAAAGATATGTGAATGTCGGCGTCCGTGTATTTATGTATGTAAATGTCAAGGTGCAGATATTACATCTTTTACATATCTTTGTGTCTCTAAAGGGGGATACAAATACAGAGAATTAATAATAAATAGCTGAGTCGACATGATTTGTGGGACTACACATGACCCATAAATTCATTCAACATTGTCCAGCTCTGAAGAGGCACAGTGGAGGTAAATAGAATTTTGTTTGTGGTGCTCAAAGCATCAAACAACGGTATTGTCCCCGTTACTCCACCAACCTTGCTGTCAACAATCTTTATAGGGACTATTTTTTCAGTGTTAAATAGTTCCAATAAAAACTGTTTACAGCGAGCTCTATGGGTTTGATGTTATTAGATGTTACTCTAAATTTGGGGGCATTTTATGTTTTCCTTTTTGGTAGTGATAGTAGAGGAAGAGAGACAGACGCAACAAAGGTCTCATGGTCTTAAACCCAAACCATATGGGTCCGAATAATAACGTACCCTTTGATTGACGGAAGTGAGTACATACATATCCAATATCCAAGACCTCCACTGGATGACATGTATGTATTTGCTGTGGAGTTCTTATTTAATATGAGTGCGGCTTAAATTTAGCAGGATTTAATTATAATAATGAAAGGCATTCAAAGAGGACCTTTTGTTCCTCTGCTAAAACCGCCTGCACACACACACACACACACACACACACACACACACACACACACACACACACGCACTCAGTCACTCAGTCCTGGGGAAATCACAGAGATAGACGTACAGGCATATCTTTGTTGACGTCACGTTGCCTGGCAACATCCCAGCATGCTTGGCTGTGACAAGCTGAGGTCTCAGCCCTGAAGCGCAATGCATCATGGGGGATTGTGTGTGCTGTGTCTTACATCACTCACGGTCCCCCTTGCTGATGCAGCCAGTCAAGACGGTGTGAACGTTCTTTGCGGCTGATCCGGTGGCAGTTCCATGATGTTCAGAAAGAGGATTGAGTGGCTGATTTTATCCTCCTCCAGACAAAGCTGCAATCATGTCCATCTTAACTGCATTTGGTGCATCTTTTGATATGTAATTAATAGTCACTTTAAGACTTGATATACAGTCCATTTTGCAGTACACATCTGGTGCGTTCATTTTTAGCCCTCCCTGCTCCTCCCTGATCAGACCCCTGACCGCTTTTCTGTAGGTGAGGCTCATTACGCTCATGTGAGAGTGTGGAATTAAACCTCCTCCTCCGAACTCATTACTGTGAGCTAGATTTCACCGGCTGCAGATAGGCAATGCGGTGGTGCTGCTTTTAAAGCCAGAGCCAGATAATTAGAAACTTTAGAAGCACATTTCCCATGGCTATAGCTAGAGTGAACAACTAATTCTATTTGAACTAATTACGTTCCATAGCGCTACGTTCGGGCGATGTAATACGCCCGAGGATTTCATCACAAAGCAGTACCAGGGAAGTATTTTTGTGCGTGTTACTGACTGTACGTCATTATGCGTCGGCATTACTCTCTATGCAGTCGGTCTTCACATACAGTACACACCCCCGCTCGCGCCCTACTGTGTGTATTTCATACCGCAAAATCCCTGAGCGGGCTCAATAATGCTCGTTTTGGGAGCATGTTGACATCATCAACGTGAGCCATGAGATTTAGACCTGTAGCTTGGGTGATGATGTCTACGACTAAACCTGCAGAGCACAGTGGGACGAGTAAGAAAAAATAATGTTCATACATCATTATAATAATGAAATATGATAGAGTAAATTAGTCATTTACTTGTTATTTTTGAGCTTTTTAAGCTGTTTATTTATGTATATATATATGTATTTTTTATTTATACATTTAAATGCTATATATATAATATTAATTTTGTTATTCTTATTAGAAACACATTAATAAAAAAGAAGCATAAATAATAAATATAATTTTGACATTGTAAAACCCGTCCAAAGACAACTGTGTATAATGTTGTAAACGTTGTAAACTTATCGTCATTTGTAAAAACAGTGTAGTAATCCCTTCATTCTCTGTGCACCTCTCAGTATGCCTTATTGTTAATGCCTTTTCTATACAACATAAACCTTCAGTGCATAATGTGAAAATTGTAGGCAAGAAGGTCCATCTGCATATAAATACATGTGCATTACAACAACACCAATTTTCTCTGGTACTGCATGTACGCACATTTGTACAATATTTTAAGACATTGTGGGAAGTCTGTCTGTCAGTCCATCTGTTTCCCTCCTTCTCTCTCTCTCTCTCTGTGGTCTTGCTAAATGTGGAAGCACGCTCGTCCCAATAAGAGGTGTCCAAGTCCAGACCAACAGACCAGGCTGACTAAATATAGCGGGCAATGACAGCAGGGGACTCTCTCTCCCCCCCCCCCCCCCCCCCTCTCTCTTGCTGTGGCGCTCAGTAGTGCTGTTTCACTACAAACTACACTGATGGAACTAGATTGTCACACAAACACAAAGATGAAGTTTGCTTTCTGCCAGAATCCGCAGGACACACACAAACGCATACCACGTCAACACACAGACTAATACACACTCATACATTCTCCGTATCTCTCCCTCCAACACACACGCCCTTCCTGTCCAAATGAGATTTTCTTAAGATTCAATAAAGCAGACAGAAGCACTATTGTTTCCAACACAGGGCTATTGTGTCGCACGGAGAGATGGTGACGTGGGTTGGCTTTGCTGCGTCTATGTTTACTACACAGAGAGCATTCCGCTACACACACACACACAAAATTAAAAAGACACGCACACAAAAAAAAGTACACACTCATACAATAGAAGCATATATAAATATCATCAACAAGCGCTCCATCAAACAAGCATGAAGAATGAGCGTGCCTACACACACACAAACCACACATACACGGCATCAAACCGATAGGGAACGGAGTGATGAACAGGAGTGACACTACCTCATGCCAGGGTGTGAGATGTGCTGCCTGGTATTTTAGGCGGCGTTTCAAATTGAACATGCCAAGCCTTCGGGGGGAAAACGCGAATGCACCGCGGCAAAATCGCTTAGAATACCACCTACGATATCTGGATCGGCACTGCAGGGCTGAGGGGACTCATTCATGAATCACACTGAGACTGGAGAAAAAAAAACGGAGCGTTCAGGTTTGTTGACATACCTGCTGTTGAGGATACTGCATCCCGCTCATGCCCATTTGGCCCCTCCCCTGCATGCTTATTGGATATCTGTGTGGAGGAGGTGATGTGTATGGCTGGTTTGGAGGGTAAGGCCCGCCCCCTGGCTGCGGCGTGGTGGAGTAGGGATTGTTGGCCATGCTGTACAGCTGCGAGCGCTTCATAGCCATGAAGTCCATGGAGGACACCTGTAGATGGGGAAAAGAGGAATTAATGATATGTAACTGGCATTTCTCTCTTGGCTAATATTTCACACTCACGATGGTGTATTGTGATCGGCTGAGGGTCGTTCGGATGAATGAATCCAGCATCCGCCAAGTTGGACGGAAATCTTTAGTGCACACACTCTAAACCACAGCCATTGATTTATCTTATAATTGGACAGCAATTGGAAGCCTTAAATTAATGTCCACAGGTCATAAATGAATCACAAATGGAATTAAGTAAGCAAAGATGTTTATTGCATAGCTATCCGGAGCAAATTTTGCTGGGAGAGGGCCAAAACATAATGATTTAATTAAAACCTAAAGCCTGTATCTTTGTTTTAATGTCTAAAAGGGTTTTGAAAGTGTTGTAAATGTTGTTTAAAGTGATGGGAAGCAATAGCCATAAAAAGTCGATGGCCTTGTTCCCACAACTACAGCCCAGCAGAGCCAGAAATCACCACACGGCGCTCCCTCTCTCTTTGCACGTCGTTACTGGCAGGAATACTTACATCGGAGTTTGTGCTCTTCTGAATTCAAATAGGAGAACAGATAGAGGTTGAGAGTCTGGCGGGTACTCAAACTTTACATTACAATTGTGACGAGGCATTTAAAGTTTGCGAGTTTGAATCCCAGACGGGGATTCGGGCCGGCGAAGCAGTCAAAGCACCAGATCTCCAAAGCAACACCTTGGAACTCACTTCTTAAAGGAATACAAAACAAAATCAAAGAGAATAAAGAGAAGGTGTCAAGGGCGATTTATTCCGTTGTAAGTATTTCAGAGCCTTTTAAGAGGCTGTATGGGGTCTCTGTGAGCCATTGGAATATTCCGGTACAGTGCATCAGGCTAATGCTAATCCGTCACCCGTAGCGGCGTGTTTGTCTGTCTGCTGGGCAGATAATGTGGACTTCTTCTATCTTCCCTCTCTTCTTTCATGCTTACTCCCTTTTGTCTCCGCCGTGTAGGATCATGTGTGATTTATGACATTTTGTTCCTACGGCTTCTTACACACACACACACACACTCTTCTCGTCTCTCATCTCCAACTAACTCCCTCCCCCTCCTCCGTCTCCCTCCTCAGTTCCCTCTCCTCTTCCCAACTCAATATCACCTCGTCTAGTGTGGAGGAGAAATTGCTGTTGCCTCATATTGCCAGGCTAATATCAAGAAGACATGTCAGGGGATGGGAGCACTTTATTCAGCGGGTTACGTGCGGACGGTTACAGCACTCTTGCTTTAAAGTGGTTTTGTCTACTGAGGCGTGTGCATGAAGTGAGAGTGTGGAGGGGAAAGAGAGAGTGTGTTTGGGTAGCGAGATAGATGGAGAGAGAAAGTCAGAGAGAGAGAGAGAGAGAGAGAGAGAGGGAGAGGAATGAGTACTCCAGGGTGACTAAAAGTTATTACACAAGCGTGGAGGATCATGGAGGTGTATGTAGACGTGTGTGAGGTGGTTATCCTGCGAAGGCCGAAGAAACAGTGTGTGTGTGTTAATGAATATTTGTAGCCCAGCTCATGCAATTGTGAAACTTCTAATAAGTAGAGCAGTTGCCGAAGATAAAGTCACAGAGCACACTAGGAGTACTGATCGAAAATGAAATATTTAACCACCAAACAAAACTGACGTCTCATCTGACAAAATGATCGCCAGCATTAGAGTCGAGCACATACGGGAATGAGTAAGGTTATGAGACATTGGTGTGTGAAACCTTTTTTTTTTTTATGTTTTCGATAGAAAATGCTGTTGGATGAACTTCAAGTTCAAGAAGCACAATTTGTTCCTTATTGGATTTGATGGAGAGAAAATCTTGACTCATCATATGATTTGTCCCAGCTCCTTATTGCTCTGTGCGATGATGAAGAGGCTGACTGAACAGCAGTGATCTAATAACTTAATTCAGAATGCAACTAAAATAGATTTAGTCCTTTAGTGCATCTGAACTGAGCATTGTTGTTTAAACCAGCAAAATATCATAGTAGTGTACTTTTCCAACTCACTCTGGGTCATATGCTTCTAATGTAGCGATAATGGCGTTTGGCGTGAGTGTCGAGGGCAACACATGACCTGCTTAAATGTTTGTACACTCAGAACACGCCACAAGGCAGACACACAAAAACACGGGTCCACTAGGCAACATCAGCAGCGAAAAGGGCAACGCTCTCCAGTTGTGGGGGAATTCAGGGCAGTGTGCCACCCGTGATACGGGGACACACACACACACCCTCCCCTCCCCAGTGGCATCCAGTTCACCAATCCATCTCAAGAGGTTTTCCGTTTGCCAAAAATGCTGAGCGCAACACAAGTAAATCCCCTCACACGGCTGCCAAGTGTAAACACACACTTTGCAAAAAACATTTACTGTAGCATTTAGAAAGGCACTGGACATAGAAAAAAACCACATCTCCAGAGCGGAGAAGTGGATGCTCGATTAAACACACACACACACACACACACACACACACACACACACACACACACACACATACATACAGAAAGGTGCATTAGTAGAATCTTGCACTGGCTCTCACTGTTGATCTCTCTCATCTCTCTCCCGCTCTTGTGGGAAATTCTTAAAGGAAGCAGCCACAGTAAAACGATCTCGAGCTATCTAATACATTGGTCCATCTTCCACACATGGCATTATCCACACCTGTCCACAGAGGAAAAAAAAAAAAAAAAGGAGTATTCTCCGCCTCCCTAAACAGAGCCTCATATCTGCTCTCATGACAAGTTCCACTAAATGAGATTTCAGCCCACTGCAGTCTTTTCCTGGAGATATGACCACCATTTCCCTCACACCAGCAGGCATAAAAAACAAAAAAACAACAACAATTCCTGACAAATTGAAACATTATTTTCTTCTCCCCTCAGAGAAATGGCTGTACTTAGGAAAAAAAATTATGAATATGACACAAAGTAAATCGTGTTTGCGCCAGGAGGGACGGAAGATAAAAAACTACAGGGAATACACAGAAAAGGTTTTTTATTTTCTTCAAATGTGTTTTTCACTTTTGTTCATCTGGGCATGCCATTCAAAGGAGGAGGAGGAGGATGCATGGGAGACAATAGTAATTCAACTGCTAAATTTAAAATTCAATTTATGAACTCCTCTCCAGCATTCTGACTTTCGTGAGCCTTTTTTTTTGTGTGCAAAAAAAACAAAGTCATTAAAATAGAACATGGGTGAAATTACTGTAGGGTGAAACCTGCTAAATTGCTTTTCTGAGCTCAATTGGCAACATTTTTATGTTGCAAAAAATGATTGTATTTCTTCTCGCTTTAATGTGCTAAGTTGTTAATCAGAAAGAGACAAAATGCTCGACACAAAAGGCTTGGATATGTGGATTACGAGACACACACTGGGATCAAATAAACATAAAACAATATTGGTAAATGGTTATTATTCCAATTGCATGCTGAATGCGGGAATTATTTTTAAAAATTGTCTTGATTTATCAGCCGTGGTGAATGAACGTGTGCACACACACACACACACACACACACACACTGGGTCCCGGTTGCTATTGCTACGGTTGTCCTTCACACCAGATGACCAAATCATCACCTGCCTTTCAGTTCAGTTATTTACTACACACAGTGGAAACAGTGACAGAGACCAGCTCACCCGTTTAGCAGGTGTAGTAGCGACAATACAGTGAGATCCGTATTGCTACATACCAGTCTCAAGGGCTAGTGTATCCACTAAAGTCCTCGCTTTTTGTGACTCACAACAGCCCGGTGGTCTTCATACAACCAACAGTGTAATAAAAGATGTTCCTTCATATGTTCTTTATAGACTACAAGCTGCTTTATTGAGCACCAGCTCCTTCAGAAATAGTTTGAACCTCGAAA
This sequence comes from Eutrigla gurnardus, assembly GCF_963514095.1. Classification (NCBI taxonomy): domain Eukaryota; kingdom Metazoa; phylum Chordata; class Actinopteri; order Perciformes; family Triglidae; genus Eutrigla; species Eutrigla gurnardus. The sequence goes on along the minus strand of NC_139921.1, from coordinate 15,490,731 downwards.
GAGCAGTTCAGTGAACAATTATGATCCGTTAAATCACCTGGTGGTTTAATATTGTCGAGAACAAAAGATTTTTCCTGTTGCATAGGCAACAGTTTCTTAAAAAAACACGCAGCTACAGTCAGTATCGGTGCTCTGAAGCACACCGCTGCTACTTGGTACTACCGAGTGATGCACTATACGAAAATAGCGGGAAGCATATTTTTCAACTATTATATTCTCAAAACCTATTTGGCACTGGTGCAAATTAGTGCCATGTGAAAATGGTTCTGAATATCACCATAGAAAAACACATCAAACCTGATTGTGTATGAAAATGATCCCCAAGATGCCTTTTTGGTATTGATTCTCTTTTCCTTTCCTTTGAAGGACTAATGCCGAATGCTAGCTTTTATACCTGTGTAATGAAACCGTTTTAGCCCGTGTGTACTTGCGGGGAGAAACAAATAAGGATAATTATTGTCAACGGATCCTCTTTATGCTCCGTGCTGCGTCTGTCTCTGGAGAATCAACATGCTGCAGCCGGAGCTGGGTGGTCTGCCGGGACAATCAGCCTTGTCTTTTATGTGTTTTATTTATACCATGCAGCCGAGCTCTATCCAATTCCTATTACACTACAGGGCCCGGCGATGCCTTGGCCTCCCGAACAAAGCCTCAGGCTTGAAACCCTCCGATTCGGGCCTACTGTTACCCACCAAAGAAAATCAGGAAGGGTGGAAAAGGGAAAAGATGGGAGAGGAGGAGAGGGGGAGAGGGAAAGAGAGACTGCAGGAGTGGGCGAGGACAGATCGAGTTCCATATTAATGTGTGCAAATTCCCCCGCTCCTGCTGACTAAGATTAGAAAAATTAATTTCATGGATGCAGAGACAATACTGATGTCATCAAGCGAAGAGGAGAGGAGCAGCACACTGTTAACTCCTCCCTGCCCAGCCTCCATGAGGAATAGATCCCTCCTTAGTATCAGCTCATCACTTCATTTCACTGCCAGGATCCAAGCAGGTTAACGAAACGCTAAATGATGACAACAACACACTGAGCCTCGGCTGGATCTTCCCCATCACGTTTTCCCCACCCTAAAAACACAACGTATGGTGCAAGTGTGCCGTGAGGCTGAGCCGTGTGCATGGCGGCGTTCCCATGCGACTGCTGTATCGCTAAGAGGACCAAATTCAGAGAATTATGTCCTGAAACACAACCTCATACCGCATTTCAGCACGCACGCCTTGTTAGTAAAAAAAAAAAAGTCTTGAATGACAGAGTGAACATGAGCAGTGGTCCGCAGGGGGAGCTGGACAGAGCCAAATTGCCTTCCTTAGCCCAATATAACCCGGATGGCACAGGCAGCAAGGCATGAAGGCCGGCGAGCAAAGAGATGCATGATATTATCTGAGGAGAGGTGCAGGGAGTGACAGCCGTAAAGGAGACAGGAACATGTATACGTGCTGTATGTTTGGCAATGATAATGTGAGTTGAGAAATAGAGGCAGACAGAGAGAAGCCAGATAAGAGGCTGTTGTTACGCAGTCAACCAGCGTGCTTTTGTGTTTGGCGCAATGCACATAATTGCTCTCCCTCCTGTGTCGTCCTCGGAGCTGTTGATCGGTGAGCCCTCTGCGTTTGACACCAATATTTACACCACACACACGCACACACACACACACACACACACACACACACACATCAGGGTGCTCAGAAACACACCCACCCTTTCCTCCCCTCTCCCATGTGCATGAGGGAAAAATTCCCGTGCATTCGGTTCGTCACGGCCAGCACAAAGACGTCATTAAGAAAGTTTAGGAGAGAGAAAGAGAAGAGACGAGAAGAGGGGGGGGAGGAGGGAGCAGGAGAAGGAGAAAGGCTGCTTCATCTGTCTCAAGTGAGATTGGGGTCGCGGGGTCGTCAGAGCCCTTTCCCTTCACCAACACCGAGGGCTAGAAGAAGCGGCAGGGACGGGGAAAAAAAGAAGAAAACCCCCCCCCCCTCAATGACAGAACGGGATGTGGCTGACATGCCTTCAACACACCATTAGAGAATGAAAACAGATCAAATGCAATCAGTAGAAACATAAGGAAACACACTGGAGGAAATAAACTCGTGGATAAAAACATGTACCTGCAAACGTTCTAGTTAGAGAAGCAGTATTTACCAGGTGACATTTTGTAATGTTTCCTCATTCTTCTCTCATCGACATTTGACATTCACAGTTTTTTCATGAGCTGAGCATGTGTTTTAAAATCATCTGACGAACTTTGCTACAAATCAGCAGCGTTTCCTCTTAAAAAGTTTCTCTGTGGAGTAAAACCATTGAAAAGCCTCTAGGTAAGACGGCGCGGCAGCACAACTATTGCTTTGAAACCGATGCAAATTAAATGCTTTCAGGAAATAGGGAAGGCACCTCTTGCAGCGCTGCCTGCCTATTTTCACAGAATCTGTTTCTGATGTGGAGGAGGGAGAGCCTTGCTACATACACTACCAGTCTTTTCTTGTCTCTCAGTCCTGTGTGTTTCCTGCCGTGAGTCTGGGACAGTGGAGGGCCACTGAAAAAAAACCCATTTCATCTAAGGGCCGCGGTGGAACGAGAGGAATGCACTCGTCTCTAACTTCCCCAGCCCGCAGAACCCCATGGAGAGATGCTGTTACACAACCAAGAATGAAAGAGAGGGAAAAAAGGGGCAGGAGGGAGGAAAATAACAATAACTCCATCTGCCCCAAAGACAGAGAACAGGCTATTTGAGTAAATGTGCTGCCCTTTACTTCCCAAGTCCCCCGGAGCAGAGCCGAAATGCTGCTATTAAATATGCAGGCTAGATTCCCCCTTATTCAAGGAAATCACCACCTTTGCTAATGGAATGGTATTCGAGAGGAACTGCGTTTCTTTAGCTCGGATAATTATGAACGAGGTCCCATATCGCCAAGTGTGTTTATGAATTAGCAATGGTTATTCATGATATTGTGCTCAGAGTAGGGTGAAAATACATAAGTGAATACTAAGCGAGCAGACCAACAGAAACGATGCTAAAGGGTCCTGAGGGGGCTTTCTCTGCCATCCATTAGTCTTCCCTGTAAGGCAAAGCTTAACGAGCTCCTCAGGCTGGGAGGCTGGGAGGCTGGCCATTGAGGGAGAGGGAGCCGAGTAAATTATGGATGCGTACGCTCCATCCAAAGCAAGACCACAATAAGCCCCCGTCCCTGTTATTAAGCTCTTTTCCACCTTTCCTGCTTGATTTCGTTTGGCACTCCAGAAACACAGTGTTTCAATGAAAACGTCTTTAATCAAGGAATCAATATGTAGTAAAACAAAGACTGTATCTATAAAAAGCATGTCGTCAAACTAGGTCATACCCGTGGTGCAGTTAAAGGGGCTCCCAACCAAAAACAAGGATTTACATTCAGGCCGTCTGCTTTGGAGCACTGCCCAGTCCTCCGGGGCCGAACCCGTCCATGTTTCTCCTGTGAGTGATCCATCACTTAAAAACAAAACCACAAATAACAAACAGATATCCTGACCTTCCTTCCTCAGGCGGATATTAGATACTCATTAAAAAAGTCACCTGAAACAATTTGAACCAAATTGATTTCATTATCGGACTCGGCATGACACACCAGGCCCCCACGTCTGATAGCTCAGCGGGAAAATTACAAAGTTAATTAGAAAAAAATTGATTTTCATATATTCTTCCCCCCCTCTCCGCTTTACTTTAAGTCACTTTACCGCCGTGAAGTGACACGGAGATTGTTGATGCGCGGCAGCGGTGATGTTCGGAGTGAATGGGAACACAGCAGGTTAGAGGCTCGAACATCGTAAGTGGAACCAGAAAATGCATTCCACTTTCCCGTGGTAATAGAACAGTGTATGTGTGTGTGGCTATGAGAGATTTTGTAATAGCATGTTAAGGTAGTGTATGCTTCCCCCCCAAACCTCATCGCATCAATATCTGCTCACCTCTCGCATACACACACACTCAAACACACACTCCACTCCACCTTTAATCCCCCGCACCTCAATATAGCAGCAGCAGCAGCAGCAGATGTGGCCTTAATTTTATCGAGTAATGAAGGTGAGCCTCAACTCCTCCACCCTGCTGTGATGGCTTCCCAAGAAATGGGCTCCACAACCCGGGGTTAGGGGCCCTGGAAATAAGCTTCCCTGCCCCCGCAGCCCCTCCAGGTCACCCTCTGGGAGGCCCCAGGCTCCGTGAGCTCAGGCCAGGCCTCCCATCTCCAGGGCCGTGACTGGGAATCAATCACCGAAGCTGGCTGGGAACATGAGGTGGGGGAGCCGGGTCGATCAATGAGAGCCTGTGGGAGCCCCGATGCAAGGCCTGACTGCACATACACACCTCTGACTCACACTTAACTCCACCACTCACTCCCATTATTGCTATGCCCCAGGGCAGCTATGTTTACGGTGGACTGAATGTGCCAGGCCATATGAATAACATAGAACTGAGAAAATTGAGTGACATTCGCCATTAAAGGACCTAAATTAGATTTGGACACGATCTCGTTGAGAATGATTGTGACTATGTGCATCTCCTGTATAGTGTCCGTCATTTTCATCGTTGAGAGTAATACACTGAGAAAAGAAAATTAAGTCTTATATTGAATTCAGCACTTTGACGGGTTGACCAGTGCAACCGCACACTGTTTCTAAATCCGAGCGAGCCCATCCATGAACGGAATAAGTACCCTGATGAAGTTGTTTAACACACCGAACTTTGACCGACCCTTTATGTTCAGGTTTTTATTAAAGGCCAGACATATTAAAGGGATGCACATATTTCCCAGGAGAAGCCACGGATCCTTTGGCTGCAACACACACATTTCACCATGTGTCTGACTCCGTGAAGGATGGTGCGCATGTGTCCATGTGCGTATTCATGTGTATTTACTGTATGCATTCTCCTCCATTTTCATGGGAACCAGAGTGCCGCACTTTTAAACACTACGAGTGCAACTAAAACGGATTTTTGAAAACAATATACCAGTTAACTGCGTTTGTGCATATGAGCGTACATAGACACACGACTGTAAATGCGCAGCATGTCTGTGAATGTCTGCCAGTGTCAGTAAAACATGTGTGTAAGTATTTTGTGTGTGTGAATGTGTGATCAGTGCGTACCATCTGTGTCCAGATGTTTGCGTAGAGAGCAGGCTGCGTGGACAGCCAGACAGTTGGCAGGCCTTCTGACAGGCCTGTGTTCCTTATTGATAGAGGGATCACAGAGACAGAAGAGTCAGCCGTGCTCAGCTAGACCACAATATTGTCCGCTCTGCTGTTATTCATCCCAGTCAGCCAGGAGAAAATGGGATAGTCGGAGCCAAGTTTATAGCTGTCAGATCTGGGCCAAATAGGAGTTGAATAGGTTTCAAACATTTGGAAATCAGCATGTGAATGTTTGATTTTTCATACAGATGCCGCCAGACTCTTTTGCCAGAGCTGAACCTGAAGTGCACAGCCCTTTTGAATCGGGGTGAACAGCAGCAAGGGCCAACATGTTGGCGGAGCGGTTTGACCGGTTCTTGTGCGTTGGTGGAGGTGAGATTGAGGCAAGGTGTAGAATAACTGACTGCAACTCCTATCTTGATCCAGAAATATGCGTGTCAACATTGTGCCATTACCATAGTCATATACACATATCGTCATCGTCAAATGAAGCAAAATTCAACTTAAAATAAATATATCCCTATATCCACTCTGAATTGGCGCACCGCTGCTAAAATGTCACGCGATCATTAATATCCACTGTTCTCGTGTTTCACTGAGTGCAGGTCTTAGCCTGTCCACACAGAGCAGAGGGGAGACAGCTGTGGTGAAGATAGCTTTGATAACCGGTACCCGTTACACACAGGGCTCGGTAGTGAACGACACTCTCCGTGCTGACAGATTATGTGTTTGTGTGTTTTTATCCGAGCTAGACCAGAAAATATTCTGTTAAAAGAGATCTGCTATTTTGCTATTTCTCATTTGTCTCTGCAAAGTTTGCTGGGAGTTATCAATGTAGCCCAATGCGCCAGACATTTAAAAAAAAAAACAGCCTTTTAAATGCTGCATTGCTTGTCAGCAACCGGTCATATAACCGGTCACTAGGAGGCAATTTGGCCTTGTGTACTCTGATTAATTTGGCATGCAGTTAATAAACCAGTCATAATGTTGTTTTAATGAAAACTCAGCTCCCGGCATTTGCTCCTTGTGGTCTTCACCAATGTTTTGGAAGAAGGAAATAATGGGCGTAACAGGCGGCGAACCAGCTTTAAAAGTGATGTATTGTCTTTTTAAATAAAAGCTGCGCGAGGAATCTGATTTAGGTCAATGCGGAGAGTGGTTCATGTGGAAAAAGTAAGTGACAAATAGTGAACAAACCTTAAATGAACTTTAAAGTGATACATTTAAGAACATAATTTGGTGTGGTAGTGATAGCCATGGCTATAGCCAAATATACCATGAAATAAAGGCCTAAACTATCCTACATTAAAGGTTTTTCAAATGCTTAGCTTTTACAAAAGGCATTTGTTGACCGCCTAGTTTCCATTATTGCCTTGCAGAACCGTCTCCCTGACCTCGCACCATGTGCCATCTTTCTTCCCTGGCTCCTGCCAGAGTTATGGAGCAGGGCCGACGTTTATGGAGGGCAGAACCTTTTCCCGGAGCTTTGATCCAGAAAGTTCTATAGCTTATAGTTTTGCAGGGGTCATTCGGGAGGAGCCATGTGGGCAGCAGTGTGTGTAAGTGAAAGCACATTGAGGCTGCTCATTTTAAGTAGAGCCTCAGTGTGGAGGCAAGTGCTAAAGGGCCTTGAAGGACTTGAGGGGTTATAAGGTGCATGTTGGGTGTGTGCACGTGTGTGTGAAGGCCACCTACTTGAGCGGATGGAGGAAAAAGGCAGAGATTCACAGCAGTAATCCATGATCACAACAATAACTAAATAAATCACCGAAAGAAAAGACGGAAAAAAAGCCAGAAAATTGCGAATTGGACGCCCACCCAAAATTTCATAGGGCAATATCACAGCTCTCATATCTGTCATCTCTCTTTCATCAAAGCCCTCACCCCCCCTATACAAATAATTCATGCTAGTAGCTAAATGTATTCATACCATTCTGTTTACTTTATTACTCCACTTTTATTCTGCTCTTTTCCCCACATTTGTTTACAAGAATAAAAGTCTACTCTGACAGAATTATCCCTCTGCACAACAAAAATAAATCACAGCGCTTGCACACACATCATTCACATTCAAAGAGCACAGCTAAATTATAGATGGCCCCTTTCTCCCCAAATATGCATTTCATTAGCATTTCCTTCGCCTGTTGTCTTTTTTTTCCCTCTGCTCGCCTGTGCGCACGACTCACTGATGTGTGTGTGTGTGTGTGTGTGTGTGCGTGTGTGTGTGTGTGTGTGCGTGTGCAGGCGCATGGAGAATGGGAACAGACTTGCAGCAAAGCAGGACGCGTCCCCTTTCCCAAGCCTAATTTAAGATTCAATTACAATACTCTTTAAAAAGCGTCGACTTCGCAATTAATTATTTTAAGATTAGCCTGACAGTAATGGGCCTCCCACCGACGCCAGCCAGCACAAGCCTGGCCGTCTGCACCCCAGGACTACTCTGTCTCCCTACATATATCTGTACACCTTTGTCTTTATCCCCTTCCTTCTCCTCCTCTCCCCTTCACACTCTGCCTTCTCTCCATCTTCCTCTCCTGAGGAAAAAAAGACAAGAGATAAATCCTCCTAATCCTCACCTTCATTGCCTCCCTCTGTCCTTTCTTTCATTGCTGCGTTACACTTTGTTTCTTTTCTTGTTGTTGTTTTTTCCCTTCGCTAATTTGTGTCGTGCTCTGATCTCCTCGCAATTGATATTGCTTCAGTACGGCGGGCTGCCTTTTACGAGTCACCGGGGCCTTCTCCCACGTCCTCCCGTGTCCCCAGGAAATGCTGACGGATGGGCCCCACGACAATGTGCACACGCACATAACCACTCGCATACACCGATGTCTGTCACCGTTGCTGCTAGGCGTGAGGGGAAAAAAAACACGGCGCCCTCCTCCGCCCGCTTTGATTGGAGCCAAGCGAAGCATTTTTTTCTCCTCTTTCCTCTCCGCCGCTGCTTTTCCTCCCACCCTTCCACCCAACCCTGTCTTTTTTCTCTTTTCTTTCCTCGTTTTGAAAATGAATGTCATCATCCATCCCCTTTCTCCCTCCGCCGCAACTCCCCCCCCCCCCCCCCCGTCACCCCCGGGCAAACCTCAGCCGAAGCCCCTGATTCTGTTTATTTAAATATTTGATATGTAAGCAGTCATAAAATAAATGTCAGAAGAGGGGAAGGGAATGGATACGCGGGTCGTGGGCAAAGAGGCCATTATGGGTAATGGTTTCTGATGTACGTTGCAGCCCCCACAGTGACCCCCCCCTTCCTCAAACCCGCCATACAGACAAACCTGCACATGACGGAGCCCGAGAGACGCTGGAGCAACAGGGGACTAGGTGGAGCGTGTGCAGGCTGAATTGTCTGAGTGTGTGTGTGTGTGTGTGTGTGCGGCAGAGATGTAACAGCTCTATACACACACACACACACACACTTGTTTGACTAGCGATATGGAAAATAGGCCCTCCCATGCACAATTGACTTCTAATACATTGTATACTCCTCAAACCATCCATTTACCAGGAATTGCAATTTCAGGGGCCCTGAAAGCAGCACTTTGCCAGCACTTTGCAAAATACCTTAAAAAATTCCCAGGCTCTACAAATGCTTCCTCTCACTACCTGCCAATTCTAGCATGTCTGTTAAAGTGACAACGCAGCCTTGTTCCCTGGCATATTGAACATCGCTATATTGACTCGCGAGGATTAACATATTGGACACACGACCCGGCGTTACCGACTGCTCAGACACCCCGCCGCCTATACCACTACAAACACACATCTCTCTGAGTGCACGCTCACGTGTGAGTCTCTCGGCTAGTGGCACCCAAAGGATTACACGGCTGTGACAATTTCACCCAAGAACTGATAAAAAAAAAAAAGAAACGGGAGGTAGGCGGGGTGAATAAATCAAGCGCAGCCGCTGAGAAAGAGAAAGAGAGACAAAGGGAGAGTAAGAGTGTCTCGGTGAACAACCTTGAATTTCTCCTTGATGCTGAGATGCTAAAATACTGCAGATCAGCACAAAAGAAATCCCCAATTAAGAACAAAAATCCTCGCAAAATGGTCATTAGCGCGGATGGTATATTGGCTTGGCATTTCAGGCATATTCTCAGACCTTTGCCTAACAAGCTCCCTGGCCACACCAAAGGGCTGCGGGCGGGGTAGTGACATCACATCAGGGGTCAGGAGTCAAAGAGAGGTGTTGCTGGCTGTTGACCTCCGTCACCTCTAAATGCTCAAACATGCTGAATCCCCCTGTGATTCTCCCATCTGTCAGCACGCAGGAATGTCTGCAAGGCTACACGCCCACTGCTTTACTTTACAAATGTACATAACTGTATAAAACACACACACGGAGATGTTAGACATCATCCCACTTTTAACCATAATGCTCATCTTCACACAAGCACATTCCCACAACACCGGTTACACATAGATAATCACATTAATGTACACACATCTATACGACTACTGCTTCCCTGGCACACACAGAATAACACACCTTTCAATCAACACACACACCTATTATCACCTACGACAGACCTTTCCACACCTCCTCCACACACACAGGGCCCTTGCTCCCCTGTGCCCCCTCCAGAGTCCGGGTCAGGGTGCCCTCCAGAGTGCTTCGCCCTCAACGCTGTTAATTACCACTAATTGGCCCCGCTCATTTTTTCCCCCCTGCTATAATGGAACCATTCATCTTTACTACTTAATGAGTAGGCACTGTAGTCACCCGCCAAGGTCATCCGCATATAGCATCCAAAAGACACAGTCTTGGAAACAAACTGTGACACAAAAAAAAAGTAAAGAGAGCAGTTAAGAGAAAGGACAAGGTTGTTTATGCTTTAAATTTCAAAATTACAGATGAGACAATGTGAAATTGCTGAGGTTTCAACACATGACTCTGCTTTTGGAACATAGCCAATGTGTAAAAAAAAAAAAAAAGAAGAAAAAGTTGAGAAATGTCTGGAAGCTGTGGGAGTCTGGAGTGTCCAACGCAAACCACAACACACACAGGGAGTTTCCAAAGACAGACTAATTAAAATACCCGTTTTGTGAGTGAAAACAATGGATCCCTCAAAACAACGCTGAGGGCACAAACTCGCACAGTCAAACCAAGCTGTAGATATAAAAATGTATTTTTCAAAATGCAGTAAGAGCCTCTTCTTCTCCGGCTTATGCACACATAATTATCAAAACAATCATTCCGACTGTCAGCACAGACTCCAGGCCCAGCGGGTGAGAGGGCAACATGTTAGCCGCCTCGACTAACATAAAAACATCCAATTAACACTGAATTGCTTTAAATATTAGTCCAATTGTTGCGTTGCATTCATTCCTGTGGTGAGTCCTGGAATAAGGCTGGAAGAATTGGCTCCATTGCTTAAGAAAATAACAACTATAACTACCTTCAGTCGAACATTTTGTATATTTTGATCATAAAAGGCCCTGGAATAATATTCTCATATTTCCATCTGCTTTGACTTGACATTGAATTCCCTCATGAGGAAAACATAAAACACTAGAGGAGGGTCTAGTCTCTACCTCTTGAATTATTAAAAGTTCTCACCATACACAACAATCTATTGACACATGCACCCAGAGGCCAGTGGGTCAGACAAAAATACATGCACATTTTCTAACCGTGTGAGCGACGCAAGCTGTTGAATTATGCCAAAATCTGACAGCCAGCTATTTTCCTTGGTAACGCCTTTCTGTCGGAGGAGTGCCATTGTGTTGTAGTTCCTCCGTTCGGTACATGCAGCGTAGCGGAAGCACGGCAGTCATGTGCTCCAGCAGCGCTGCGGCGATCAGCCCAGCATGGCAATGTTTGGAAACGGGACAGTTGTCTATGGATTATGTTAATGTGGTATTCCACACTCCCCTCTGGCATATGTCTGACATTACAGTAACCTTTGCATGTTTAGCCAACAGTAACTATGGATGTTCATTGAGTAGGGAGACGTACACGTGTGCATGCACTCACACACACACACTCACACACACACACACACACACACGCGCACACACACACACACACACACACACACACACACACACACACACACACACACACACACACGCACACACACACACACACACAGGCACAGTTGCACAGGGAGATTAACTGAACAGCAAACATCTGCTCTTGCCAACAGTATTGATATTCTGTGGAGGAATTAACATCTTAAAGAAAATAAGACATTTAAACTTCAAAATAAAGTTCACTCGTGTTGTCGATATCTAATCCAGTTCATCCGGTTTGTGTCAAAGGAGTGGCTGGAATGTAAAACACAAGTCTGGCCATATCAGAGAGGTGCGTAATGCAAGAAAACGAGAGAAATACCAAAGCTTAATATCTGGACTCCACACCCACTCCAACACATGCAAATCACATTTATAACAGACCCTCTTCTCCCACATGCAGTATCTTCAGTGAATAAATAATATGCATGTGTGTGTATTTGTCCACTGTGCATATGTTCGGAGGATGTGGTGTAAAGTTGCTTGCTAAATTAAGATAAAACATATCTAAATTAGGTAGCGTGCAGCCAGGAGTCTATAAATCACCAATACATCCACACACACACACACACACACACACACACACACACACACACACACACACACAGTAAGCTCTACAGAACAATCTTAGGTTTTGTAAGAAAGGAAAACGATGAAAGGAACATGTGGCTGGGAAAATACATGCTTGACCAGTCAACACAAAAGGCAGAGATATACACACACACACACACACACACACACACACACACACACACACACAAGCGTGTATCTTATTTTGTCTGTGTCTGTGTTTGTGTGTGTCACAGAAAAGGACAAAAAAAGAAAGTGGAACTCAAAGAGAAAAAGAAACAAGCCAAAGAAACAGACAAAACCCATCAACAGAAACTCGTGCGTCGTCTGTGTCCCATCGTTTTTCTATTTTTGTCTCTCTGTGCTTTACAAACGACAGACAGCGCCTTGCTGGTGCTGTTTGGTTGTATTTCTTTTTTTTTCTTTTTCCCTCCTTCTTTTAGCTGAGCAAATGGTCCCACTGTGCCAGCGCTGATTAGGATCAACTCAAACCAAACAGCGAGATGTGTGACTGCAGTCTACAGTCTGGAAACAGAGAGGAGTGCAGAGGCTTTGATGTGTAAAGTGACAGATGATGGTGATGGTGATGATAATGATGATGATGATTTTCTCACAGGCTGGTAAGAGGCGGAGAGGTTGGTGGCAGTTTGGAGTTCATGAAGTCTCTCTCTCTCTCTCACACACACACACACACACACACACACACACCTTTTATTTAAGGACATTATTTAGTCAGCAGGCTAAACCACAAGCTTCATGTAAAAGACATTCTAATGCTTTTTTTTTTCAATGAAAAATAATGTGCACCAAAAATCTTCTTCTACATTCTTATGAATAAAAAAAAATACTCCCACAACAACGTTCCAATTATCCTATAAGTAGGATCGAAATGTAGTCAAAAGAATTGTGCCACGGTGACTATCAGACCATTAGTTTTATTTTATAAAGAGGAAGGAGATGCATAGTTTGGTTGGATATTGAAAATGTCATGCTAACTATTTGAATTTGCATTACAAACACAAAATTACTTATTTCTAGGGACTGGCCTTCGTATTTCCTCTTCTCTTGGCCAGAGAGGAGAGAAAGTAAGTGGGGGCAGCAGTTACTGTAAGCAGGACAGCGCTTTATATCCATTCAGTATAGCGCATAAATATTCCAAGGGCTGGCTGTCTAAATACCTCTGAACTGACTGCTGGTCTCTGGGGAGACCTGGCCGGCTACTGAGAGCCAGGGACACGAGGCAGACGGAGAGGAGAGATCATATTTAGAGAGAAACCACAGAAAAAAGAACACAAAAGGATGCCAACGAAAGTGAAAACAAACTGTATTGTATTGAGCGCCATCTGTTTGGTAAGTATATAATATATTTACTGCCATACATTTACTTAGCAAATACAGAGAGGGAGAGAGAGAAATGGAGAGGCAGACAAAGCTCGAGGTCCTTCCTTTCAGCTGCTCCACGTGGCTAATTAGCATATGTGAAGGTCAGGAGGGGGTGGGGGTGGTGGTGGAGGGGGTTGGGGTGCTACCACAACACCCACTGCCATGAGACCTGGCACCCTGCCAGCCACACACACACACACACACACACACACTTCTGAAGGGGGGAAACCCAATATGTTTGTGTGTGTGAGGCCAACAACTCGTAAATACTTCTTTTTACTCTCAACATTCACCAAACTGAAGCAGGGTGAGCTCCGGAGGGAGAGGAATCTAACTACGCTGACATTTGCCAGAGTTCAGATACTGATTCTCCCGCTTTCTCTCTGAACTCTGCCGGGCCCATTCCTCAGAAGTCAGCAGCCCTCCATGTGACTCGCTTCAAATATTGTCTATTTCTACATCTCTGGCCTTCCTATACTCTCTCTGTTTACAAAAGAACACAGCAACTAAGTATTTGGATTTGTGCAAATCATGACCTATTTAAATAGGAAAGGGAATTTAAAATTCAATAAAGTCACAAGAAAAAGACCTGAAACTGACGAATCATAATTATTATAACACATAAAAATAGCATAATTGTAGTCATGCAGACGTTGTGATTACGTGATCACATGATCACTATTACTGACAAGCTTTTCTTTATTACAGAATTCAGGCTGCATAGCAGAGACTAAAGTACAATAACAAATACTATTACATTGTTGAAGTACTTCCCATTTGCCAGTGATTGTTTATTCACTTTTAAATGATGGAAACAGAGCAGACCGTAATTTGAAATGTGTTTGCTGTGACATTTCTTTATTTTTTCTTTGATTTAATGGCATCATAGATGTAAGATCCATCAGGCTATTTGAGATACAGAGAGGAAGTAGTGGTAGTACCTTCTAGATGCTGTATCTAACCCCATACTAGACCTGTGATACACACTACAAGTCCCAGAATGCCAGAGGATGACTATAGTGTGTTTTCTCACATGGTTGAATCCACCGCTGCTGACACAGATGAAACACGGTTGAGAAAATGAAATTGAAATGACTATCAAATCAAATCCAAAAAGCCTTGGACTACATCGTCCACACGGAAAAGTCAAATTCTCCCATATGTACAATTAACTTTCCTCAACAAAATTGCTTTGGTTTAGATTTTCTGCTCCCTCCTGACACCAGCAGTTCAGATAAGACAGAGCTGAGAAACAGCTGACACCAAATCAACGTCCGCTCGCAGTAATTAAATCCTTTCTTCAGGGCGACTACACGTGAACCCCAACTCCGGGGGACGGTGTGAGTGCATAGTCGAACCACAAGAAATAAACTACAATTCATTAATATCACACCAGATATTTACACATGAGCTTACATCCAGTGATGCAACTACACAGCCTGTTTTTGTTATTCATATTCATTCTAGAAATCTGAATTAATTGGCATTTTTGCAAATCGCATTCATAACCCCAGCCTGCCTGTACCTAAGCAGGCTCTGTGTTTCATCCAGGAAAGATGAAAAGCGTTGCACGGGGCTCTTATCGGACGCAACAGAGCAAATTAAAATTTCACTCTAGTGTTGCTAATCAGCACCGCGCTGGCTGGCCGAGACAGAGATGTAAACAAACCAACATAAACAAACGACTGACGGGAGGTATCAGGGAGCGGGAGATGGGGGGAGAGAGAGACATTAGTGAGAGGGGCGGGGTGGAAGTCGGGGTGTTTCGTGCTGACGAAGGGGCTTTAGCCGTCTCCTGCCTGTACACACACACACACACACACACACACACAAGCGAGACGGAGAAAACAGACGCGTACACACTCAAGGACACAAACACAAACAGAAAATATAAAAAACACACTCTGGAATAAAAAAGAAGCACCCAAACACACACACACACACACACACACACACTGCGTGCCCGTTTTCGGACCAGACCTCCTGGGCTGTCTGTCCAAAGCAGAACATGTACCATAAATTAAATTCCAGCAGCCACAGTCAGGCCCATCACTATGCACAAGGCTCCCTGAGATAGCCGCATAATACAATGTGACATTGATGCATTGCTCCTATTATAAAGTCTTTGTTCGTATCACACTAATAATTCATAAGAGAGAAATGTAAACAGTATGCACTGGAGAGCACTGCTAGCAGGAATCATTTCAAGGTAAGCACATTACCAAGGATGGGATTTGGTATAGCCTTTGATGTGCGTAACTACTGAACTTTGATTTCAATTCTAAAAAAACAAAAACAAAACAAAGGCAAAACATTGAGCATAATAGTGATAAATTAGTGGAAACTGTAGATATCCATTCATTTTTGTTTTATTAGGTCATAATTTAAATGAGTCGCTGCTGCAATTATCTAAGCAACAACACTATTTCCAACTTGCTAGGCCCTCATTATTATCTACTAATTACTTTTATTGTTCTCCGTGTGTGCTGTGTGTGTACTGATTAGTGGATAACAGACACATCCTTGTTACACATATAAGTTGAGGCAGACTATGCCGCTTCATTTATGATGCCAGCCTTAGTCATTAGGATTGCACATGTGCCGTTGTATTGCTGTTAGAGGTAGAATCCACGCTGCACATAAACAGGGACAAACGCACATTGAGCAGGAACCCCCCTGGATTCAAAGCAGCTGACGTGTAGACAGACATCCACACGCACGTTCAGGCAGAAGGTCACAAACGTTATTTGTCAATCAAATAGGCCACAGCTATTTGAAAAACTAGGACAAAAATCACTTTGATGCGAGAGCGGGTTCAATACACACCTCTAAATAACATAATTCACAACACAACACACAGTGGTAGGGCTCCGTCTTCATTTTGGTGAGTGGCCAGACAAGCGAGGTTGGGGGGTGGGTCGTGGGGGGGAGCAGCGGTGTAAATGAGGCGCACTCGTTTCGCTCACAGCTTGCTCCTGAAGAGAGGCAGTGGGGAGGGAAATTGAATTTGAAAGAGGGGAAACTGTGCCAACAGGTGACAGAGGTGTGCTCCGACCAAACGCACTCTGAAGTGAAGCGCAGTCATATCACTGGGCCAATTTGGAGGCAGTATTATGCACTACACCGCTCGCCTTTCTCACACAGCCTGTCAGTGCACAAGAGAGCAGCGCTGCCGCTCCAAATATGAATTAAACATAGGGCTTTTGTAGCGTGAATATACTGCTGCTGAAATGTTGGTAGAGTCAAGAAAAAAAATAGAGTCACACATACACTTACTCCCCCAGAAGTGGAAAAGTAAAAAAAAAAAAGCAGTATGTAATGTTAAATGTAAGATTTTTTTTTCAGGGGGCTGGTGTTTTGGATTTATATATTTTGGATTTTGATATTTTTGTTGCACAAATAAGTGAATATGAACAGTATAGAATATGTCTCTTACAACTCTATGCTGTTACTTTATATATATATATATATATATATATATATATATATATATATATATATATATAAAATCTGTACACAATGACCAATAATTGCTGTAGTACTATAGTGATAGGCTATATTATATTACTGTAGGTTACTAGTGACCATTTTATCAATGCATAATTTGATACAATCAAAACCGCAGCAAACCCTCCCACGCTAAAACATTCACTTAATTTCCCTAGCAGCCAACGCAAATTGCCTTTGATTGAAACAATGTAGGCTAATGAACTGCTTTTGTTTTGCAAGAGGCAGACAGTATAAGCTATGCTCAACCACCTTACCCTCCAGTCGTCCAGATGTGCCATTCAGCAGCACGAATAATTTAGTGCATTCAAAAACAACCACGGAGTAATAGTTCTTCTGGAGAAACACTGTGTTATTTTAGGGCAGGAGTTACACTATGGACACATCGGTGGTTCAGCACAGGGTTTGGGACACCCGGGGGACCCCCAAAGCCCCCAAAGACAGGGGGAGGAATACTTCAATAACATTCTCTTCCCTCCCTCAGCTGTTACCACTGAGGTGCCCTCGAGCAAGGCATGCAACCCCCAGCTGCAGCAGTCAGCTTGCAGGAGTTATTGTGTAAAACTGTGGTTGTTTCCAGAAAAAAGTGGGTTTTCCCCTCAGCTATATTTTAAAATGTCAATGCACAAACAATTTTATTATGTTTTTAACATCACACGGATAAGATGCATGCGTTGGACAATTTTAGCTTGAAATTATACATTTCAATGCTTTTGTACATCTTTTCCGTGTGTACAATTATTGCGTTGGACGGCCTCCAAGTGTGGAGCTTTCCCATAAGAAGTGAATGCAGCATCATTTCAGCGGCACGGCCAAGGATCCCCGCAAGAATCTTCCTCTTTTTTTTTTCACAGTGCAGTCTGCCCAGCGAGGCCAACGGGGAGCCAATCAGATGGCGGACTGGGTGTCAACAGTGAGCTGGGAGTACGAGAGCTTTGAGCCAGTTTACCTCCACTATTCAAATCCAGAGCTGCATGGGAATAAACGAGGCGCACAGAAGCGCTCCAGCGCGACACGGAGCGCGCGGAGCGGCACGGACGGTGGCGGCGTCCGTTTGATTTTCCAAATCAGTTCAAAATGAAGAGAAAAGAAATAGTGCAAGACGGTTGCGTTAATACTGATCATTCGTGTACATTTTCTACAAGAGTGCCTTACTTTGTTCGACGAGCGCCTCGAATGCACCGCGTCCTCCGAACAGGGCGTTTCGCAACGTGTCTGACACCACGTCGACACGGAGGTGAATCCGTCCAACGTGATTGTTGCTTTTTTAATCTCACGGATGTCAAATTAAATACAATTGAGAGCACTCAGCAGGGATATGAACTATAGAAACGCGAGGACAGTAACGACGTATTATTGTAGGATCATTAAATGGCCTAATAAAAGCAGATTGTTTTAGAAATACAGTTTACGAGTTTTTCTTCCATTTTTCTGTCATAATAAAACTCATGCAGACTATTTACCACAATTGCACAACTCAGAATCATACACATAATGGATAAAATACATTTGATAAAAAAAAATCACAGGTGATCACATACAAACTTCAACACACTCATATAATGCCACATATAATGGACCTTGTACGCGGCACACGGAGTGTATTTGTGGTCAACACACGCGCGCACAACACCTGATAATTGTGAGTGACACGCGCCCAGAAACCCAAGTTCACGGATTCACACCGGCCGACTGAGAAGTTTCCAAAAAACTCACCTGCGTCCTGCCGAGGCCTTGCCCTCCGTTGCCTGCGCTCATTGAAAGAGGGGTGTTTCTTTGCTGTCCCCCCCAGCCGTGGGCCGAGGTGCCTCCATACTGGGGCCCCACGTCTTTCCCCAGGCCCATGCCGGCCGGCTGTTGCGCCGGAGAGCCGCTGTAGTCTTGATATGCACCGCCGTAGCCCCGCATCATGGGGCTCGGGGACGTCAGCAGCTGGTTGAGGGTCGGGGTGGCCCCCGAGGGATGCTGCTGCTGCTGCTGAGTTTGTCCTGGGAACCTCTGGAAGCCCCCCGAAGCAGCTCCCAGGGGAGACTTGCCCTGGCTTGCCGAGGAGTTGCTGCTCATCATCATGTTCCCAGGTTGCCGGCATCCAGAGGGGCCCATCATCCCGTAGGCCCCGCCGCCGTAGCCCGCCCGGTACGCCGGGTACTGGTTGTACTGGCTGTTGTGGTACCCTGCTTCGTGGGAGTTCTCCATGGCGTTGTGTGCCGAGGAGTGCGTGATCCCCATCCCACTGCTCTGCTGCTGCTGTCCGCCATGTTGCTCATAACAGGGCCTCGGTGTGTAATAGTTGTTGTTGAACTCAGAGTTGTTACTAGTTGGCCCCAAGTTAGAATGTTCATACCTGGTGCCCATCATCCTCTCCGCGGGTTTACAGGTGAGCTCCCCCTCACCTTTCCCTGGCATGTGCTGCTGCTGTGGCTCCCCTTGCCCCCCCAACAGGTTCTCTTTGCCGCCGTGGTGCTGGTGATCCATGCCCCTGTCCGCACGGGGCCCCTGGCCGTTGTTGTTGGAGGTGTTGTTACTTTGGGTCTGTCGCTGCTGATGTGGCGCAAATTGGCCGAATTGCGGCTGCTGCTGCGGCGGCGGTTGCGACTGAGGGGGATCTCCGGTCCCCACACATTTCAGCTTGTGGTTCGCTATCAGAGCCGTCTCCATCGAGGAAGTGGTCGAATTAGTCGAAGCCGAGGCGGACGTGAGGTTATTCCCATCCTTGTCGTGGCCGCCCGACGCGTTGTGAGTCGTGGAAGTTGAATGAACCATGTTGAGCTCGTTTCGGCGGTGATGGTCTACATTATTCAGAGTCCCATCTCCGGCGCCCAGCATCGGTCCAGTCCGCTGTACGGTCCCTCCTGCTCCTCCTCCTCCCGATTTCCCCGAATTGAGCTCCGGACCCAGACCGCTGGATAATTTCTTATTTTTGTTATTAGTTCTGGTCGGAGCCGATGCAACTTGCGCAGCCATGGTTCACTCCAACATCTCGGCGCCAAGTGACAGCGAGCCCCGACCAGCCGTGCGAGCAGAGAATAATACAAGAGGGAAGAAAAAACACAAGCTGGGAGGAGAAAAAAACAGATATTCAGTGGGAAAAGGCAAGCTTTGTTCTAGCGCTGGTGTTGCTCTGTCGGCGGTGAGACGGCGCGTCAGTGAGGCTTCATGTTGAAAGTTTCTCTGCCAGGTTTAAACGAAACTTTTTTTCTCTTCCCCCCTCCGCCTCTCCTCCATCCCGGTTCTCGGTAATATGTAGCAGCGTCTCCCGGAGCCCTTGTGGCCCAGCATGGCATGAGAGGGAGCGGGCTCTACCAGCTTATCCACCTCCAGGGCTCCGGCGCGCCTCACATGGAAAACCCGGACTGGAGTAGCGAGTCATTAAGCACACTGCAGTTTGAGGTTTCGGTTTCAGCTTTGGATGCTGATTTTTGTATTTCTTTTTTTTTTTAAATGCGCAATGATGGCGGCACTGTTTTACATGACGCAACCCACGCTTCCATATGTCGTTAGAATATCCAGATTTCTTTAAGCAATCGCACGTCTGACGCTCAACAAGGAACGACTCCTTCCCTTGGAGTTAAAAGTGCGTATTACTTTTAACCAAACAATAGCCGTGACAAATCGGGCATTCCCAATTTACGCACGGACACGCGACATCCGGTCCACGCGAATCCTTCCAATAAAACACACCAGCAGATGTGAAGTTTGCCCGAGTTGAGCTTCTAAGCAACGATCCAGATCAGATTTTCGCTCTCTCCCCCCCTCTCCTGTCCCTCGGCTCGAGCCAGTTCTCTGCAGCTCTGACGGGAGTCGGACACGCAACCACAAGCTGTGCGCAATAATATCGCCATCGGAATAAGAATGTGATCGCACTTTATAGCGGCTATAATGTTGTAATATCTGCACCGCAGAGTTGATCCCCCCACGCGCTCCGGCCAACCCGTTTCAGCCTGAAAAGAAGCGGTGTTCCTCTTCATCGAAGAACATAGCACGCCTGTAATACGAAGGGGACCATGGAAATATCACAAACTATAAACTATATATTATCCAGGACTAGTCGGTGTGATAGCAGATTAAAAAAATCCATTCAATTTGATTAGGTCACTTTAACTCACTGCAATCTCCGTAGGAATGTAATATGAATAGTATGAATATTAAACCTATTCTTCATTAGGGTCTTATTTGAATAAAAGGCTACATTCTTTAATTTCCTTCATTTGATTTACTTTGTCAGAGCGGAGCCTGTCTGAAATGATAATGAAATAAAGAAAGAAAAAAAAAGAAGAAAAAAATCAACCCCAGGCTGCAGCGTAGGACCACACAAAACCAAAGTCTACAAGATATGATATCCCTATCCCATCAGTGGTATTCAAACATGAATGTAAAATTGTGCTTAGTAAAGAAGCTGGGGTGTCTGTTGGGACTTGAATGAGCAGAGGGTCTGCTTTGATGAGATCAGATGCATTTGATCAACAGAGGGAGCTGTGGATGAAAGATGGGGGTGGAGGCGAGGGGAGATGGGGAGGGGTGGGAAGAAAAGGATTTGGGGATGAGAGTTGTGCTGAGGATGGCCATGATAATGAAGATGACTGGTGGCGGCGGGTACGAATGTGATGATGATGACGAAGGGGCCAGTGGTGGCAGTTATGATGACCGTGGTAATGGCGAGGACGAGGTAGAGATGACCGCATTTCTCCGATACATAACTGTTGCTTCAGGTCATGTATTGGTGAAACAAGGAGGCACAATTCACTGTGCCTTATATTGTGTATAGTGTCAGATAATTCACTATGAAGCCATGTCCATGACAATGGGAAGACCCCTGCTGGAGATAAAGTGTAAGTGCAAGTTAGAGCAAAAAAAAAAAAGGGTACTAAAATGTATACTAATACAAGCACACCTTGTGTCTTTGTGCATCAGCACAACAATTAGTGAGAGGGTAAGTCAGCCTTATGCAAAAAAGATTTATTCTAACTACATGAAGAAAAAGAACAAAAATATTATATACATATAATATTATGTCAACAAGAGGCTTAATCTCACTTTTCCAAATTGAAACTCACGCAGAAGAATCTCTCCCAGTCGTTTGCCTTTATGAGCCCATATGGCAGAGAATAAAAGCTATAACATTGTTATGGACCAACTACAAAGTCTCCACGGTGTTCACCATTCAGTATACTCAGGCCCAGCCTATAGCGTCAACAAGACCAGATGGCTATTTATCTATAGGACACCCCAAGAAGACATCACGTTTACACCCTCAGTGCAAGTGAGTGCGAGAGAGAGAGAGAGAGAGAGAGAAATGTGTAGGTGACAGAAAATAACTGCTGTTGGTCTGCGTATGTGGAGACAAAACGATATCTACTTAAATGATCAAGAATGTCTTCATGTTTGGGCTTCATCAATGCTTATGTGCACATATTCTGATTAGAACGAGCCTCATCCACACCCTTCCTGCTCTCTGTACTTTGTGCACATGACAATTCTGGCTCCCATCAGTGTCCCAGATCAAAGACTCGGCTCTGATTTCGTCTAGAGCAACACTAAGGCTGACAGTGAGGGGACCTGGAGCATTAGCATATTCTATGATGGCGCCGGGCTTTTCAAGCCGTTGCCTCGGCTGCAGCTCTGGTGCGCGCGCTGTGGCTTTGCAACTCTAATTTTTCTCTCTCGCTCATTAAAAAAAGCCCACTGTTCTCCTATTAATTCGCAGACACACTGATCTGTTTGAATGGCGAGGATGGGAGTTTGTGTGTGTGTGCGTGTGGGAGGAGGGAGGTGGAGGAGGGCAATGGCTCAGCGCATTTGCATTTATGTTTAATTTATAACCTTCAGGGGCCCCCTGATGCAGCAAGATTGAAACAATAACTCCAGACAAACACGGGGAAGAGAGGAGGAGGAGCCGGAGGAGGGTGGATGGAATTAAAAATATACAGATCTGGGTTGGTATGTGTCTTGCATATGTGTGTATGTGTGTGAGTGTGTTTGGTGTGTGTGTGTAAGGGAGCTGTGCACTGTGTGTGCATCTATGTGCGTGCATTTTTGTAAGTATTTATTAGTGCATCGGCATCAAGGTGCATCTGAAACTCACAGACGCAAACACACAAACACACACGCACACACACACACACACACACACACACACACACACACACACACACACACGCACACACAGGCAGAGGTCTCCAATCCGCAGGGGGATAACATGCCACGGTGAGTGTCTGTCAGAAGGAGAGCTGGAGTCTGTTCCGGGGGAGTCTGCAGGGATCTCCCCCTAGCAGCACAGAACAGAATAGCACAGCACAGCAGACAGCAGCAGCAGCACAAGCCTGGCCAAGCACAGAAAGTGGGTCAGCCCAAAACACACACAAACACACACATGCACACGGAGATACACTCACACACTGCTCAGACGGATGCAGCCCTGGTGTCACACTGTGGGTGTGTTTGAAAGGAAAAGAGAATGCGTCGATTATGGTTTGTGTACGTGAGCGATAGCATGCTAGTATATTTTGCATTAGTGATGTTGGGGAGGGGGGGGGGGAGGTGTAGCTGAGACAAAAAGCCAGCCAGCCATTGTGAGCTGGAAGTGCATCAAATTGATCCATAGTCTTTTCATTTCAGGCTTGGGTAAATAACAGCATTTGCATTGATCAGTCTGCAAAACCAGGCAACGATGGGCTTGGGAGCGTATGGTATGTACGTGTCAGGATAGGTGTGTGTGTGTGTGCGTGTGTGTGTGTGTGTGTGTGTGTGTGTGTGTGTGTGTGTGTGTGTGTGTGTGTGTGTGTGCGTGCGTGCGTGCGTGGCTGCAAACAAAACACATTTCTTATTCCTTTCTGCTCCTTGCGGAGTGAAGGGCCTCACCAGAGCCCTACAAACGGCTATGATAGATAAAATGTTTTCAACAACACTTGAGAAGAGTGGATGCTATTGTGTCCGCCTGTATACTGAAACACAGAATCACAGAATTCCCAGGACGCCGCATGCTCTATTTATGTGTTATGAAAAACATGACTCAAAAGAAAACGGAAAACAGCTATGCTCTACTTTCACTGTCAGCTATCATGTGAAGTGTGAAGAGGAGGAAGAGGATGAGAGCGAGCTACAGACAGGGAGAGGAGAGTAGAGGAGAGTGATTTTCTTCATCCACAGATCCTATCCTGGAGGTGACAGGGGACTGGGCTCTCAGGAACCTCCCCCCACCTTCTACCTCCCCCCTCCCACTCCTCCATCCCCTCCTCCTCTGATGCCTGTCACTGCTCCTCTCCTTCCCTCCCTCCCTTCTCCTGACTGGAGGAGTGTGTGAAGTGTCCCCCGAGAGGCACAGACTCAAAGACGGTATTTACAAGATCCACACTGAGCCCACTTTTAACTGCCTGTGAAGAACTTCTCCCGCCGCCTTTGATGTGCAAACCTAATGGGGGAGAGCTCGCCGGCAGTCATTGCATATGTTAGCGAGGCAACGTGAGCTAATCCGCTAGCATTGCAAGGTAGACTTCATGCTGCTTGTAGTAAGTGAATACTTCAAATGCTGTATAGCGTTGGTGCATTGCTGCCCTTGGAAAAAAGTCCCTATTGGCATTAGAGGCTGATGCGACGCATCAACTGTTACAGCTATTTAGTGGCATCAGCAGCAGAAGACGAACACTTTGCCTATTTCACGGTGGACTTATATTCATGAGTGGATACAGAAGCCTGTTGACGTGACCATATTATAGTAAATAACTACACATACGATGTGCAACATGTAAAACCAATGACATGATTATTTATCCAGTTTATAGGAAGCACATCAGCGGATCTTTCTCCAATTCTTCACTGTGATTTTTTTTTTTAAAGTGGTGCAATAAATCAGAGAGCTTTATGATTCCCCCTGCCACTTGACATTTCTACCCAGATGGGATGACGAACATCAACGAAGGAGTCAGCAGATTGAGCTCTCCCACATCAGAAAACCCGCTACAGCCTCCAAGTCTGTTTAAAGCAGTTTGTCTCTGTTCTGCTTCTGGCATAAACGGTCTCGAGGAAAGAGAACTGATGCAGCCGAGCAACTGGTGACCCACTGTCCACTGTCAATTCAAATGTCAAAGGTCAGATTTGGAGACTCACACTCCGTTAAACCGCAAACACACACAATACATGGAGGGAAAACACTGACACGTCAACTTAGTTTTATCTTTAACGACGGCACGGAGAAGGAAGGCTTTCATAAAAATAAAAAAAAAAACAGAAGCATTTGGAACGATTTTGAATTAGGCTAATTAGGTTTGTGTTTTGTTTGTTGTTCAGGAGGCATGATCAAAGTGATATTTCACCAATTTGTGTCAGCTCCGGAGGAGAGGAGGAAGAGTTTGGAGAATGCTGCCTATTAATCTCCACAGGTTCAGCGTGCTGTGCGTTAGGGACGGTAATCAAAACAAGAGAATTATGAATAATGAAAAGTGTTGATCAGAAATGAAACAAACAGTAGATTTGTGTTTTAATAATGGCTTATTAGTTACAGGATTGGACTCTGTGGTTTTTTTCTTCATATTTGCCTGTTTTCCAGCTCTTTAAGGGGGGGGGGCTTCGAATTCAATGCATGCTCAATCCTCCCTGCTCAGCCTGAGTAGAAGAAAAAAAAATCAAAGGGATGTGGATGGCTTGACCCAGGAGCTCAGACTCTGAGAGCAACTGGCTGTTTTGATCTTATCTAATATTTATGAATAACTTCCTTGATATTTCCTTCGCTCCATGAAGCCGTCCGCTTTTACAGTGTTACACAATGATGTCTTAGAGGGGCGATGACGGAGATCAAACGGGGACTGGGCTCAGAATACAGAGCGCGCTCTCTCTCCCTCTCCTTAGCCTGGGAGGAAACTTAGCAGCAAGCTATCTAACACTGTGTGATTGAAATACAAGCTCCACTAGGCTGCAGCGTGCGGTGTGATGATATTTGTATTTGCGTCGCTGTCAAAGGAATATGGGCACGGAAAAGGGAAAACGCTGTCACCGCTTGAGCATAAAGACATGCGTGTCTGTACTTGTAATTGCATCCTATGCATCTTTGCCCCGTGTGTATGTGTGTCTTCTGCAATGGAGACAATTTCACTGTCTGTCATAGCCTCAACAAGAGTTTGGATCAGTAATGGCCTCAGATGCTTTTCACTATCTCTTCACAAAAGTCAAGTGTTCTCAACATGTTATTTGCCCAAAGTGGCCCTGTTCCAAGGCTCTATTGTTAGCCTAATGGAGGCTAGACGACACTAAGACTCTAATTATGGACACCAACGATCAGCCGTGATAATATTGCAAGCAAAGTGGGTAATTTGTGGCTGTTGTGTTGAAGGGTTGTGGGGAGGCGAAGAAAGGAAGGGGTGGAGAGGAGATGAAGGGAGGTGGGGAAGTTGTTTTCTTGTGTCATCGCCCCCATCGTCCGTCACCCTAATCATTCCCCCAGAGCAGAGAGCCAAGATGTGGGCACAGCAGGGGAATATTAATGGACTGTGTGACATTATGGTTCCCGCCCATTCAAAAGGAATGTTCTATTACATTATGGGCCATCAACAGGTGATTTCTCACCACTCACGAGGCTCCATCGGAGTATACTCCTATTTCATAAAGTGCCTGCACGGCACAACTCAAGTGCCCATTCGTCTTATTTAATAAAGATATTACACATATTGTTGACTCATGCTTATAGATCAATGGCTTTTTTGTCACGAGGCTTGCTGCATAGCTTTCCTCATATCTTACCTGAAAGATCATCCAATAAAAATTGACTGGGAGTCAAGTTTGACCGAATGGATTTCCGTGTACAAATACGAAAATGGTGGCGTAATAACAAGTCACCGCTGCATCATGGCACTTTCTCGTAACCTGTTTCCCCCCCAACAACAGCTACTGCGAAAGGTTGGACAACGCTTGGCCTTTAGCTTAAGTGAGGCCTGAGGTAAACAGCTTATCGCGATCAATACAGTGCAGCACCAGAATTGGCAAGACAGACACCAAAGCAACCAAGCAAGCCTGTGCCTATTCTGTCAACACCCCGAATCAAAGCCCCTCTCCCTTGAGTGATCTGTCCAAACAATTAAAATGGAACCTCTTTGTACCATCACACTTAACATGTCAGACAGAAAAATGAAAGGAGCCCCGTGTATTGGAGCTGCACGCAGCGACGCCTTCTGTGACAAGCCCCACGGAGAGAGCGGCACGCCACAGGAATGACGGCACTGTTCAAATTTTAAATATGTTTTGACACAAAATCAAAAGTTGCTCACCATTATGGGGGAGAGATTCCCCGTTTTCTGTGTGATCACTTATTAGACCCCTAGGTGAACGAGGCAGAAATACTGACACCTGAATATTCTCTTTGCACTTTCTTTGACTTTTTTTTTTTGCAGATCTGGGAATCATTTCACATTGTGAGATATCATTTCACAGTAAGATTGAAGCTCTGATCTCTCCACATCTGAGGCTCATGAAAAGCCCTCAGTGATCAATGAGGATTCCTGCGTGAGTTGCTCGGGTTTTATCTGCTTCACTTTCTCCCTTCTGGTGTCCAAAGCTAGGTTTGCTGCTGTTCCATTTCTGATTATAGTATATAGAAGATTTGACAGCTTTGCTGTTGCAGCTTTGACAGGAAATGTTGGGCTATTTCTAACAATCCTGAAAATACACTGAACTAGAATAACCAGGATTTTGTCTGCCTGTGTGAAAGCTGATTGGCTTGATGAATTTGATCCCTGAAGAATACTGATTGGACGAGAAACGACCAATCCCTTCAATCAAAATAGCTGCCATCTGAAATCTTTTTGTCATATGACAATGGCGTTGTGTGGCAAATAATACATTTTCCTTTCACATTAGTAAGCTTGAGTGGCTTTAAACATAATGGAAAGCAAGACTATTTCATGGGCTTTCACTGTACTCTATACATAATCCTGAAGATGAAATTCCTAATCTTCTACCAAACAGGGGAGAGTTTTTTTTTTAATGCAAGACCCCAATTATGCCCAGCCACAAATTAGCATGTTTAATGCAGCAAAATGTTTTAATAAAGAATAAAAGAAAGGCAGCAGAAAACAAAAGCCAACTGGGTAATAAGATTATCTCTGCCAAGCGCCCAGTGCACATCATTGTAGTTCACACAAATGGAAGCGATTATAAATCACATTCAAAACAGCCTAATCCGTGAAAGACTCCCGATATGATTACTTTCTATTACGTTTGGTGATTGAGTGCGATGGATTTATCTGGAATCCTGAGGAGTCTTTAAAGTACAGTTGGACATAAAGACAAAGAGCCAGTTGAAGATTAGTTGAATCCATCGGTGATAAGCTTCAACAGTTTGGCCACAAACAAAGATAAACACAAATCTGAAGACCAGATGATGTGATACACATTTGAGGGTTATATATTATCCCTGCAGATCAGAAATTTACATAATGTATCAAAGGAGTTATCGCTTTCCAAAATACACAAATAGATGATTTACTAGCTTCTGTCAAGAAATTGTTGGAATTTTAATTTTTAAGGGGCTACATATCTGACTCAATGCCACCTTAACTGCTGTTTAGAGTGTTAAATTGTTCATAGTCCGTGTTACAGCTGTTCCTACGCTGTGTCCCGTCTCTCTTGGGCCGACTACAGCCTCCTTCATCCCTGACCTCCCCTTAGTTCCTGACAAGGTCAAACATCTCCCATTAGGGGGAACCAGGCCTTGCCTTTTGCCAGAGAATTATCCAAGTCGTACATCGTGAAGGTCAGGGGCTGCATAATGAACTGGAAAATGTCAGTTATATTACTCCCCATTTAAATAGCGGAATTTTCCAACACCAGGAACAAGGGTGATATTTACCCTTTTTCCTGCGCAGGCCCGGAGCGAAGAGTCCTCTTAATCCAGCTTGGGGTGTGAAATTGAGTCGTATGTGTGAGGGAATGTGATTTCCTGGTTCCAGAGATGAGTGAGCCTGCTATGTTATACTATTCTACAACCAAGTCTCCTTTACCAGGGGAAAAACATGAGGATTAAAACTGCAATACCGTCTTCAGTGTGCATTCGTGGTGCCTACACTGGCAGAAAATCCCATACTGGATACTAAACACCAGCAAGGATGGCAATGAAGATAAGAGGGAAATCAACAGCTAAATAAGTATTTGTATAAATGCATGATTGATGGACTTCTAATGCCAAAATATATGCCCACTGAAGTGATGGAGCAATTACTAATTATTACCCTGATTATTCACATTGCCCAGAACATTCACACACCGAATAAGGAATGTTGATGGCTGCATAAATTAGCGTGAGAATAAAACAGGAGAGGCGACGGGGCTGAGATGACAAAAGGGCATCCAAAGGAGAATGTTAATAATGATTGCTCTAAAACAATTTCCATTAATTTTCAGCCATCTCGCTGGGGAGTAATATCTACATGCCCGAGGCAGGTTTAAATTGCATAGTCTGCCTGAGAAAGGAGACGAAGGCTCCCCAGTGTCCAGCTGCTCTCATCAGAACAGGAAGATTCAAGGAATACCCGGGAGACAGCGACACAATAGTGGAAGCTAAGCTATTAGCACAGCATCAAACCAGGAGAGACACAAACTGGATACTCATTTTGAATGATCCTGTCGGTGTAACAACACACATGAAAGACATGCTGGATTTCCGGGGTTTTTCTTCACTTGACGTTTAGACACATTACCTCAGGTGGTCGCTGCTGCCAGATTGCAGCTCTATCTGTGCTGCCTGCTGCACAGCTAACAGACAATGTCAAAGGTAGGACGTGAATAATACGATCATTTCATATTCTGCCTTGGTGCCAGGGAATATGTCACTTGGACACCGGGTCACATACCCAGTCAGTGTGTGAAGGCAGAGCTCGGGCTGTGAGCTTTGCCTAGAGCAGAGGGAAGGCAGCCAGCTAATGTCACACAGACCAGCGTCAGGGACCTGCTCTGTCCCCCCACCCCAAAGTTATTCTGTGGCCGGAGCTGGCATCTTGCCTCTTTTCACAATCAACATGAGCCCGTTTTGCTCGGTGACACCGGGCATGTCCCCTGGGTACGGGCACACCTGGCAGATTGTCAGTGGGAGGGCACAGAGGGTAAGACGGGGAGGGCCTGGCACTCTGGGATATCTTTAGGCAAGCGATGACAGTGTTTAATACAGACACAGAGCTTTGGAACGCAAGTCAGCAGTCTCCTTTTCATTAAGTTTATAGGCAAGCTGCTAACACTTTATCTGTGTTTGAATAACACTGTGGCTACTTTATTTTACTTTTCACACAGTAATTATGCACGGGCGTACCTGCACAAAACAACACATGCAAGCCGCCCATGAGCCGTGATAACCCCCCCTGCACATGTCCTGATCACTTATGTCACATGTATTAATGACAGAAGATGGTCAGCCCCACTGCAGGGCAGAGTTATGTACACATATTTAATTTAGCTGAAAACAGGACATTCAATTTGATGCATTTCTTATATGATTCAAGGTTCATCCATTTTTAAGATCATGCAATCCTCTAAATGTTGTTGCTTCTGGGGCAGCTCAGGTCCTTTTTGAGAGGACCCCTGGCTCCCCTGTAATTAGAACACTGTGATTTTATAAATTCAAAACATATACAAATCCAGTATTACCTTTGCATAGTTTATTTTTCCAACTGTAAAATGTCTACCTTGTACAAACCTCACACCTGCCATAATTATTTAAAAATAAAATTAAAGGATCGTTATTAAAATGTGTGTTTATGTTATGCCTTTATGTGAAATATGTCAATATAACATATGTCACCTTTCTAAACTCTTAAATAACATTGTTTTTGCGAGTATGGGTTGGGCTCTAATTATGAAGTACTCCACTAACATTAAGGACAATAATAACAAGAGTGAAACACATTACACATCATGTTCTGTCAGTCATCACTGTAATCTCACAATCCAGAAAGTCCTATTGGGAAAGGATGACACTGAGTGGCTGATATTTGATTTGAAAGCTCCAATCCATAGTTTTCTAACCACATAAATGTGGAATTTGTGGCCGCTGAGCAGTTTGAAATATAGATGAAAATATAATGAACTTTGTGTCACTCAATTGGCCCCGATTAAAAATATCAGCCCTGCACTGATCATTAATAACAATGAAATTAATAGGTTGAATTCAGTTTCATTTTAAGTGTATTTATTTTTTAAAAAGAACTGTCAATTTAAGAGAGTGATATGGTTCAATTCTTTTATTTAGATTTGTTGTATATAGTGGAGTGTGTCCTTTTTTTTTTTTTACATTTGACTACTGGATATTCCAAAAAAAAACAACAACAAAGCTATCATTGGTTAAATCGATTTTTAGTTGATATATTTCTCACCTGACTGTCTTTAGAATTAATTTCAAACATGCAAGGGAAATGCAAAACCACCCAGCAGCACCAACACACATTAAGCATCTCCTCCCACAGTCACTCATGCAAGACCGTAAAATAAAAACAAAGTTTCCTCCCAATAAAACTTTTCTAATATCCTGTCCCTCGCCTGCTTGTCGAAGAGGTTAGATGTCTCATTTGCAAGTGAGGGCCCGGAGAAGAGACGGCTGCCCACCAGCCTGTCCGTCAGAGGAGCTTGCTGGGGAAAGTGTGTGTGCGCGAGCTTGAAGGAGAGAGTGTGTGTGTGTGTGTGTGTGTGTGTGTGTGTGTGTGTGTGTGTGTGTGTGTGTGTGTGTGTGTGTGTGTGTTGATTAATATCAGGAGGGCAGGGCAGTGCTCAGACTGCGGCTGTCGTAGAGAGCGACAGAGGACAGTTCTTTTCACTGCCGCCCAGGGAGAAGTCTGCTGGCGGAGGGGGTAATGAGCCAGAAACAGGCTGAGAGGAGAGAGGAGAAGGCTGAGAGGAGAGGAGTGGAGGAGGCACAAGGACAGGCCGCCACGTTCTACCTCGCATCCCCACCCACCCCGCACACCCATCACTCAATCCCTCTCTTTCCCTTACACTACCATTCCTCACCCATCCACAGCAAGCCAGGCACCATCAAGGTTCCCCTGGATTTCTTCTTTTTTTTTTTTCTTCACCATTTGACAGTCATTCTCTACTTCCTTTCCGTCTGGCTCTCTTGTCTGTTCTGCTCTACATCACACTCTAACTTGAAAATTACATTTGTATGTGCCTGCATGCACACATTCACAGGTCAGGCACACACGCATCCTTGCATTCCTAGTATCCATATGGGACCTTTCCACTGTGTAAGGTTACATGCACACTATGCACACTACATTACACCCAATTACTACTGCGAATAAGGTAGGCGGTCACTATGGTTACATGGTTTAAAATAACCTGATTAAACTCATAATGCAACATTGATTTTTAAGGACATTTATGGAATATTTGCTGATTATGCTATAACAAAGAAGATATGAATAACATCGTATTTAATACAGCAGCAGCTTAGAGATGTGTTCCGCTTTGCTAAACTATTAATTGTGATAATGTCCAGAAGGATTTGTGGGAACCAACAGTAAAGAAGACCACAAAATACGACAAGAAAGTTGGACTGTGACATTATTTTAGGGCTACTACATCCAATTACTAAGAGCTTACTATACTTAAAGCTGCTCTGGGTAATACTCTTATATTAGCAAATCCAAATAGAATTGTCACCCGATTTTGCAGTTCCATCTAGTTTCTGTGGAGTGTTTTAGCAACGTTCAGCTCAGTTTAGGTTATAGTCTGCAACTTTCTCTTTTGGTTCACCTCTCTCATGGAACTTTGTTTCCAACACCGAAGAGCAGACAGGAAATTAGCGGCTAGCTGGTGAACATAGTGGAGCATTTAGCAGCTAAAGAGCCAAACAACAGAGTTGATAGAGACCAAAACATGACTAAAGGAAGAGTGAAGATTGGATTTACGTTTGCCAGATTGCCTGAAACTCTTTTTGCTAAATTTAACCCAAATCCACTAAACTAAATTCTGATCCTAATTTTGCTAATTTATAGTTTCTCTTTGAAGAGTCTCTATTCTTAAATGCAGAATCCCACACCGCTGCTATCACTGTCCTCCAAACCCCTGAAACAGGTGCAGTGCTTCACCATTACATGAACTAAAAATGTTTCGAGGCCCTGTAAATCTCTCTGACTACACCAGCAATCGGTCAACACTCATAAGAGTGATGGCCTCAGAGCAGTAAGCCATAAAAAAAGACACAGCCACGGGAAAAATGAGGCAGCATGTGCCTTTTCACAGTGGCCGGAGGGCGATGAGGTAAACAAGAGGCCATCGGTGGGGATTACGAATGGATGTTCAATGTTATGGCCGGGTCGTGGTGTCAGGGGCTAGTCATGCTGTCTGAGAATATTACCCTCCGGATGATGTTTTTTTTTTTTTAGCACTGGACACTCAGCTGTGTGCTTTCTAGATGGAGACTTGGGACTATCTGTGGAGAGGATGCATCCGCTAAGACTTATGAGAGAGAGAGCTGGCCACAGGGGGGTGGGGGTGGGGTGCAGGAAATAACATGAGCAATTTCATAAATGGAAGGGAGAGGCTGTGACTTCCTAAATCGTCCGTGAAAGACAGAGGGAGGGAGCGTTGAGGCGGGGGGGAGATGGTGAGCGACGGGGACGACAGGGAGAGAGATGGAGGGGGGCGAGAGGGAGCGTGATGCAAAGTGTGAATGAGAGAAGAGAGGAGAGCCTGGTCTTGGTGGTAAATGGATATAACTGGGTGAGGGAGGCAGGGGCAAAGTGAGAAACAGAGAGGCTGGAGAGATGAAAAGATGAAGAGGGCAGATTTCCCACCAGCTGAGTGAGCACCTCTATTACCCTTTCTCTCTCCTTCCGTGCCTCCCTCTGCCGTTCCATCCCCTCCTCTATCTCTGTGTCCTATCAGCCTCAGTGTGGCATCCTCTCACATCAGATTAGCTCCAGCCCAGAGAGACGGTTCAAACTCCTGCGTCAAAGTTATTTAAAACACATCTGACGCTGAGGCCACGCTCCATTCTGCTCCCTCCCACCATCTGTCTTTCTCCCTGTTCGTCCTTGTCGTGGTCCAAACTTAGGCTGAGGCTGGAGCTCCAGCCTCGGCAGCTCAGCTGGGATGCACATCTCCCCATGGCGTCAAAAGTCACTATCAATCAAACATGAGGGGTGCGCGGGAGGACCTAGGTGTGGCAGGAGGCAGGAAGACTGCAGGAAACTTGCATAAATCACCAGTCGAGGGAAAGATGTCAGAAATAAACATGACCTGGCTATTTAGAGTCTTGTGTCCTCTTTAAGTGCAGATTTTCTAAATGGACCTACAGAGTAAGCACTACTTAAAACTTGATTGTTTTCTAGTCAGCGAGATAAATCACTTTTACCAAAGAGCAAAACAGCTTGCGAAGTGTCTTCCTTTTTTTAAAATTCTCTGCAAATTGATAAAATCATTTTAAGTTAGAGTAAAATACTGCAATCCGAGTTTGAGGAAGCTTTATAGAGGCATGACTTTGCATTGACCAGCACGCTATGGGTGACTCCTGTGAATGAGAGGAAGATCATGCCATGAGCCACTGTGTCAAGGCTTCATCCCCCCTGATGTGAGACACCAGATCGGTGTGGCATGGCACAGCCCGGCGCAGCCCCATTTTCTGACAGAGACGGCTGTTTGAGCTCTCCAGTCATGGCCTCGGTGATGAATGGCCTCCACTGCCAGGGAAAGAAAGGAAAAGGGGGCCTGGGAGCCCTCCGAGGATCAATATGTACGCACAGAAGTACCTGCTTCGCATGTTAAAAACCCTGATCCAGCCCCAGCCCCCTCCCTGCCCGCTTGCTCCGCTGTCTCCCGCATCACTGACGGACAAGCCGCTGGGAGCGAGTGGGCGGGGAACTGAGGCTGAGGAGGGAGGACTTCAGTGTGTGTGTGTGTATGTGTGTGTATGTATAGGTGCATGTGTATCTACATGAAGTGTGTCAGCAGGTTTCTAGAGGGGCTGGCATGTCAGCAAACTCAAGGTCGACATGGCACACACAAGTGCAAGATGCACACGCACACACAACTCTGCAAATCCACCCACTGTTGATGCTGTGAAAGGGGCCACATTGTGACATGCTAATTCAGAGGTGTCTAAGGCGATGGATATCCTATTAATGAGCCCAAAACAATGACTAGACTAATGAGCTTATAATGGGAATATTGAATGCATGGGAATGGGATTGTGCCTCGTGTGAGCCAAGAAAAGACCATTGAATGAGAGCCAGCCACAAGGGCTAGAGGGCTAGAAGCTTGAGATGAATACAAACTGCAAGGGGCGTAGCATGGGCTGTAGGTGTAGGGCTCTGTGGAGAGGTGCACAGTCAACCCAAATCAATACACCCCTACCCGCCTTGCCTCGTTGGGTTTGTGATATACGAGAGCAGGCAGCTTCTTTGAGCATAAATAAAACATGAAAATGCAACAAATTATCACGCTGAATGGACAGAGATCTATTTACTGAGTAATGCTGTATTTTTTTTTATTTGTCAGATCAGTCTGGGGTGGGAGGGACTGATTGTTAGCCTGCATCCAATTTGAGTCGACCGAATACCGAGATGTGATTCAGCTTCTGTTTGTGAATTAATGAATTAATCAAAGATCGGTTGGTTGGGGAGGGGAGCAAGACGTGAACCGAGCAAACGGCAAGCTGTGACGGGCTAATAGCTGGAAAGGGAATTACAGTCCAATTGCTCTGTCTTATTCTTGCCCTAATGCTGCCGAGGCCTTTTGCTGCGAGCCGAGCAGCCCCTCTGTGTGATTTGATTCCATTTGGAGAGCCTTATTTTCCTCTTGATCTCACACATTAAGGACCTTGCTATTCAACAGAGCAGGAAAAAGCAGGAGGACAGTCAGAGCAATGGAATGGATTAGCACACAGCTGTTGAGAACGGGCAGGTCAATGTTTTAAATCTCTGGCCCTGTCCGCTTAAATCTGCTGGCCTGTACTTCACAGACACCCGTGGATCTAAAAGGGATGAATCGCTCTGAGCAAGATGGTTGGGAATAAAAGAAAGTGGTTTCCTAAAGGGTGAGGTAGTGCCATGGTAAAAAGGGGCCTTTAGTTGCCAAGCTAAGATAATCCTTAGAAGTGTCTGAAAAACAACAGAGGCTTCATGGAAAAGGATTCTAATGTGGAACAGCTGACTGGTTAGTTAGGTTGGGGAAAAACATCATGGTTGGGCTTAAAATAAGTGCATAGTTAAATGTGTTACAGAACAAATGCAACGTCACAATACAACACAAACAGGACTCGTTGTTAAAAGTCCTGCGTTTGTCTCATCCACCTCATCTCCCACCATAATCAATCTTTCATAGGGTTTACATTATGTCACCAGCATATTCATGTGGATGCATTTCATTCATGCGTCTACCATGAAAAAGGATCCTAATTGACTTTCCATTGCCATTGTTTTTGTGGTGCCGACACGTTATTTTAACACATCACCGGTCAACTGATTATAAAAATTGGACTTGGAACAAAACCAAATATTGGAAAACAGAAAAAAGCAGAAGGTAGAATATAATTAAAATAATAATTATATTTTAATCACAGTTATAATTATTATAGGAGTGAACAATCCATAAGCCATTGCACTGACCTTTTTCATAATTTTTTTATATTGACTTTGGCATGATAGCAACATGATAAGTGTGGTGTGATTGTCCTCATCTCTCATCTCTGAGTGTCAGAAAGGGAAATCCTGGTTGCTCTGCGGTAAATGTAACTGCAGTGTAAATTTCAGCCGTCTGAAGGTTCGGTAAACACTTCCATGGTAACTGTGAGCTCCGCCAATCAGAGATGTTGCTGGTGCACTTTAGGATTGTGGGTAGTGTAGTACTTCTCCATAGCATTGCGAATAAAACATGTTTTGTTTTCAACATGATATCATATGGACTTGTGGCTTCTACAGGAACACACACCATAACCAAAATCCTCACTCAAGAATATGAATAGGATTTTGATTGACAAATACAAGTTATGATAGACGATTTTTTGATAGAAAGAGTTAATGAGCATACATTTCAGGGTGTGATATTAGACCACAAATTCTGCTGGAAACCTGATAGAAAATATGTGCGTGAAAAATATTGGAGCGTTGCAGTTGTGGGAACAACTACACACATTCTGGATTATAAAGCATTTTAAACTCTGTGACATCAGTTGTATTTCTATCTGAATTGTGTGGAGGTTTGTAGCAGCACCTACACAAACATCCTACAATCATTATGCATACTTCAAGTAAAGAGCCTTGACAATAGGAAACAACCTTGGCTGTCAGAAACTCACTTAAAAACTGTAAAACCAGACACATGCATTGAATTTTTTTTTCAAGACTGCACAAGCAATGTACAAAGCAAGACATAACTTTCTGGCAAGTTATGAAAAATGTTCTTGGACATAGATATAACTTGAGTGGAACATTTTATTTGAAAACAATGTTGTGTTCAGACGAATCTCAAAAGTATGTGGAGTGGACTGGAGCAAAAAAAAATCAAACAAAGTAAAAATATCTAACAGCTGTTCAAAAATATCTATCTGTGAAATAAAAAAGGGGAATGTAAAGCATGCAAATAGTGATATTGCTATAGTATTAATAGATTAGCATTACGACAGACTAAATTAGCATCTGCTGGCTTTTACTCCATTTCGGACATGAAATGTCAATTTATGTTACTAATTGAAAGGCTGTTTAATGTTCACAGTTATGTATTGTTTATTTTTCTTTATTGTTATATTTACATTTTTTAATGTTTGGAATAAAGTATATTAATTCAATTTTCCCTTCCCGAAACTCACTGTCGAGCTCAATCACATGAGATATAATGTTGACCTTCGGTGGACAGATGTCTCTGCTGTGTGTGTGTGTGTGTGTGTGTGTGTGTGTGTGTGTGTACAATGCTGAGGTAAGGGATGGATCTTTACCAGCATGTGCTCGTCTGCCCAGAGTGCAGCCAGCCAATTATCCCTCTTAATTATCTATTGACGAGATGGAATTGATGTTTTTGGAGCGCTGATTGGATAATCAGGAATGTTGGCCACTGTTATTCTCCTTGGCCGGTCTCACTCATCTGTCCAATCTGGTCTCCTTGTTTGAGTAATCTGCTCAGTTACACAACATATTCCTGCTGAACAATAATTGATGATCACAGTGAAAGGCATGGGAGACGTTTCATTTTGCTACTGAAGTTAGCATGAGAGTACGTGCCCACTGTGCATGGGTTGAGTTAAACGCATCACAGGGCTTTCCTCACAATGGACCAATGTTTTCAGGAGCAGGAATGGCGACCTTTTCCATTCGGCTCCTTTCATTAACCTCCACCTTTATCTGCAGACAGGCCAATGCTTCATATGGGGCCCATTTCCAAAACAGGCCAGTTCTGAACAAAGGAACTTAGCTACATTAATTTCCCACCCCCTCTTTTTCACATCAGCAGCCCATTTTCTTTAAACTCTCTTGGAGCGCGAGCTGGCACAGGACCAGGCGGGCACCGGGAACAGGAGAGCACAAGAGTGGAGTGACACTGATTGTGCCTCCACTAATTAAACCCTACCTGACCCCGGTGTTGGGATATCATTAGTTCTCGCTCATAATCACCACACAGCAGCAATTACATTCTGTTTGGCCCCATTTGCATTTCACAAGATTTCCCCGAACAATCAAAGACGGATTGAGAAAAGAGGAGGAAGCGAAATAAAGCCTGGAAAAAAAGCGAGGTTCAATTTCACAACTGATGCTGAAATGGACTGTTGCCGAGAAAGAATACCTTGTTGCAAAACACCATGGGAGTATCGAGGTTTAAGGTTAAGCATGTCGAGTCTCGCTAGCAGCCAGGATTGTAGTCTGAGACCACTTTCCCATACAGAATTAATGCTATCCTGATGTTCTCTGTAGGGATAATAAAGGGAAAAAAACAAAACACAACAATAATTCCTAACAGCACAAAACACATCTCCAACCCATTGTCGAACCGTCGACCCGTTAAATTCAGCCAGGAACCAAAAATAGGCTATTGCAGAGATACCTACCTCAAAATGGTAAGAGATGGAGACAGAGACAAACTCGGGCACTAAATATAATTACACAGAATACTCCACTGCAGCAACCGTACGTCTCTGCACTTGCAGAAAGTACACTACACGGAAACACACACACACACACCAGTGCAGAATAGAGCCATCTATGTAAGTACGTACTTCAGGGAAAGTGCACAAGGGCAGATCCTCCATCTGTATTCTGGGTGACAGCAGCGTTGTGCTGGGGAAGCGTTTCTCTCCCAGAGATGCCGTCTACACAGAAACAGTCATACGTCACCGACATAAAAGGGGGCCCTTTGAAAGCTCATACACAGTTGGCATCCGAACAAGCCGAAGGAGACTTTTTCCTACCGGCTCCTCTCATGCGGCTGCTGTTACTAAATCTGACAACAACAGCAGAGTAAGGTCGTTGTGTTAAGAAGAGAATTATGCTGGTAAATACGCCGGGGGCCTCCCACTTTCGAGGCAGTAGACGGTCAGATGTGCATTCTCAATTCCA
Source organism: Eutrigla gurnardus (assembly GCF_963514095.1). Classification (NCBI taxonomy): domain Eukaryota; kingdom Metazoa; phylum Chordata; class Actinopteri; order Perciformes; family Triglidae; genus Eutrigla; species Eutrigla gurnardus. The sequence goes on along the minus strand of NC_139921.1, from coordinate 15,451,584 downwards.
TACTGCGGTAAACACAAGTGTTGCCATTCAAGTTGAGTTAACTACACAAGTGCAGAATATTGTAGAAATGTAGAAAATATCTGCAGTAAACTAAACCCTTTATATTATCTCAGTAGACGTTTTATTTTGCTATATATGCCATAGTCCATTTGTCTAAATACATATTAATATAAACAAGTGGTGTTCACATTGGTGTTATCAACATCTCAGATTATTGTCAGTTCACTGATACTTCCGACTTTTTATCCCTTCCCGTGTGACGCCCTCAACAGGCTTTTCTCTCCCAAACCAATCTCCACTCAAGTGTTTCTAATCTCTGCAAAATCTGTTGAGAGACTCTGCCGTGAGATGCACTCCTGTCTATGACTTGAAACAAGATTATCTGGCTGAGATACTGTGATGTGCATTGTTTTTAGAGGTGGGGTTTGAGCTCTTTTGCATTATGATAAGTTTATAATATTATATCATAACATGGACGCCATGCAGCTCCAATTACATCGCAGCTCCATTGGTGAGAGAATTACCGACCTTCAATATTACAGAGCGGCAGGTATTGTAAAGGACCGCCGGCAGTGAGCTCCACTGACAGCTATTCAGTAATAGGTCATAATTGCATGTATGAATGTGAAACCACTTAAGGTTTATGAAGTAAATTCATCATGTACAGGTCGCTATTTATTGATTCATGATTCATATGCACATATTCAAGGGTATAACTCATGCATGTGCTTTGTAGCCCATTGCATGACCCTTCAGGTTTCCCTTCAAAGCCACTCTCCTATGAACTTAAACAATGTGCATGGATATTAGTACTCACAGTCAAGCTAAAGGCTTGTGGAAGACTTTCAGTCCTTCCTCATTCCCAACTTTTCATATACTGATGCTTTATCAGCAGGGCTTGACATTAACACGCCAAACACTAAATGCGGGAAGAGTTCAGCAGTGGCGGATAACACAGTCACTCCCACACGCCGCTTTGGTGGGTTGAATTTTATAGATATATTTTTAATTGTAGTCTCCTCAGAAGGCATCTGGAATAATAAACAAATTGCAATGTGACACTACGACAATACAACTCCCGTGAGCACTCCCTGAAGCCAATGCCTTGTGCTTGCGCGCTATGACCGACGACACTGGAAACCATAGAAACAAGACAAGTCAACAAGAAGGCCCTGTGGAGAGGTGAACTGGAGGAGCTATGTGGCGGCCTATAAGAGGTGAGGAGACAGGTAAAAAGAAAAGATGGGGAAGTCAGGTCGAGATTGGCTGGTATACGATCCCGCCAAGAAAATAATTTACTGCACACATTAACGTCAATGTAAATCCACCGGCTTCATTATTTAACACTCAGAGAAAAATGCACTGGAAGTGCGATCACATCGTATAAAGACTGAAAATCAAACAAACACAAGGTTTTCAACCAGGAGACCAGGGTTCGTGTCTAGTGTTTGTTGTGTTCACAACCTGTCCCAGATATGTTTTAAGTTTCATGTTCAATTTAGAGACCTAGTCATTTTAACCCCAACCATGATGTTTTTTTTCCGAATGCCAAGTGGTTTTGTTGCCTCGACCTAAGCGTTTTTGTTTGAATTCAAAACGTGCAAGTTTTCATAGTTTGACAAAACTGATCTACCCAAGGCTTTAGAAAGTGATGCCAAGGGGTCTTGACAAAGCGCCGGTATTTGATGAGTTGGAAATGAGAACATTTTGAGACTCCAGTGACACGCTATGATGTGCAAGGACAGAGTGCACGCAGACAGACAGACACACAGACAGACACGCAGACACAGGCAGGCAGGCAGGCAGGCAGGCCTTAACAGGCTTATTTTCAGTCCTGCCACAGAATTTAATTATTTTTCTCAGAGCATTTGATTTGTTGATTGCTGTTGGGATATTTTTTATTATAATGTTTTTATTTTAAGGAACATTACTATTATTAACAACATTATTAGTAATTATTAAATGTCAAAATTGTGCTTCACTTCTAGTGATGTTAGCAAAATAATGAGTTGCCCAATCTTCGGTCCCCAAACCCCTAGACATTAAATTTATAATGATAAAAACAACAGGAACACAGATATTCTCCCAATTTGAAGGTAGAATCAGTGAATGTTCCAATCCAATCAGCATCAATGCTGCTTTGCAGAGTCCTGGGTCCATGTATTACAAGATGATATGGTTTATTTCATGAACATTGATGGTTTTCTGCATCTTCTTATCATCAATTGATTAATTACTTAATCAATTACTTACAATTTTTTTTTAAATTGTTTACTTTTGTTTCCACTTTTCAACATGTGAATACTTTAAAGCTAATAACTGACGGTCATGAGATAATAAAATCCTTGGGCTTTGATGCAGCCACAAACCACAATCACACATACACCACTGCTTCTAATCTGTGATAAATTCAGGAAAATCCACAAGTTAAGTTAATCCACTTGGCACAGAGGGAGTCATATTAAATGGAAACTGATGTTTATCAGCCAACGTCAGAAACACAGAACACAGAGTTCATATTCGGTTTGATGAGCATTACCATGAATCCTGTCATTACATTTTTCACTTCACTGGCACACAATAATCTATACAATAAAATGAGGCTCTTTTTGAAATTGCAATTACCTTCTGAGGAAATTAATCATATAAAGGAACAACGTGATAAGAACTGCTAACAGGTTATTACAGCGTGGCGCCTTCATCGTGGCTAAAAACTTGCCTCATACCATCAGGAGAGAACAAAGTGCATTCTGGAGCCAGATTTCACATTAAGGCAATTTAAAATATTCCAGACTGTCTAATTTAGGGGTCGAACTTCTGTGTAACTTAATTCGACAAGATTAATTATACAATTAAATCCAAACTTCTCTCAATTATGTGGAGAAATGCTGCCTGCCTGCTCAGGCCGACCCCTCACCTTTGCGGAGGCGAGGTACCTGATAAGCATAATTTCAAAAAGGAGCAGAAGAAATTGCTGCCTATTTTGTTGCCATGCTCAACTCAGCACATTATAGATCTTAATTGCTGGCAGACTTCGTAACTGTGCCCTTGACATGGAAAGGCAAAATGTTATGCCATTCATTCGCACATTACTGAACACGCAGGAGCTCTTTCCTGATTGACAGGACAATCCACTGAAACAAAAGACTTAATTGTGTGTCAATTGATTCAGCAATTACTATTGGCAGGCTTGCCACTTCAGTTTCATTGATTTATCATCTGTGACGAGTAAGTACCTAATAACATAATATGGTGTAGCGTCATGTTATCTCCAAAATGTGGGGGCGCCGTGGTTTAGGAGTCTCGCCTACTGTATTTCACTAAGCATAAACAGGCATTTTAAGGGCAGGAACCGGGTAGGTAATGTGCATGTCTTTACTCCTCGAGTGCCCTCTCGTAGAATGTTGTACCCTTTACAGCTACATTAAGGGGCCAATGACATCCAAAATGCAGGGCGACGACTAAGCTCCAATCACGTCCCTCTCATATTTGTGTCGAGGCTATGAGCTGAACCAGCAGGACTGAGTTACAAAGAGCAGGTGGTTATCCTCTTTGACAAGCAGCCATTATCCACACAGGTCTTGGAGTGAGAGAGGAAAACCACAAGGGATGAGTGTAAAACCTCTTTCAAAGACCTTCAAAATCTCAGTTTCTACCCTTGCTCTATCTCTCAATCCATCCCTGTCATCATTTTATTTGCCCTCTCTCTGCTCCCTTCAGAGGGGAGGGGAAAGAGAAGGGGGGGGGGGGGGGGGGGGTAGACGGTCTACTTGACCTTAATCTGCCCAGTAGTGAGTTTCAGAGAGATGACATGCAACCTCGGAGGTAAAGGGCAATTGTTTCTTTTTCCCTCTTCTGAGAGCCAATTTACAGCCCCTGGGGGCTTTTTGGAAAGCTGCGAACTATTTCAGGTTCTGCCACATTGTTTTTGATTCACTCAGCTGGAAGGGACTAAAAGAGCAAGCACCTTTACTTTCCTTATTCTCAATATTCCCCCGGCCCATTAAATTCCACTCATATCTCCCGTAACAGGATGGTGTAGGGAGTGGTATTTGCATTTCATGGACTACTGTATGGGTAACCTAATGGATAACATAGGCCATATATGTGTGATGCTCGCTACAAGGCCTTTAAGAACAAGCCGGCAATAACATTCATCTTTTGAAAGACCAACAACTTGAATTGAGCATAAATGCCAATAAGGAAATAAATCCAATTGATGATATTCTGCGTACATACCCTGAGGTAATGAATGAAGTGGTATAGCAGCAATTGGTTTAAGGACTGGATGGAGCCAATAGACTCTGCAAATCTGCATCAAAACCAAGATATCCAGAAGAGTCTGCATTGGCCATATTGATTTTATGAGCAGGGAACTAAATAGACTAAAAGAAGAGCTATTCAATTAAAAAATCTCTTTCCAGTTATATTACCGGCAGCTTTATGAGCTGAGTTAAATGTCCAAAGGTACTATTGCATGATTTCCCATCTTTGTTTTATGCCAATCATTTTCTACTTCGAGTTCAAGTGCCATGACTGATTAATCAAAATTCACCTTCCAACAGTTTGATGCAGAAAAAAAACAAACATAAAAAACATGACCCGTGATTGCAGGACTGGTAGGTGCTCCAATCAGAGCCACCTCATTAGCTCAAATGTGACTCAAACCAGGATGACTTGAGGATATTTTGATTAAATGACAATGCCAATTGCAGAGCAAAAGTGATGTACTGTATGGAACCATGACAGCTAGCCCACATCAGCATAATGCAACCGTTTCTCTCCCTATAAACAAAGCATTAGTTTAGACTAGAACATTTGAATCAGTATGCCAACAGCCAAAAACTGCAGCTCAGATTTTCTAATAAGGTCACAAAGCTGTGACAGAATTACCAAGTGATCAAATAGAGTAGTCAAGAAGTGATGCATTTTAACAATGTATAAAGTCTTGCCGAGACGATGTGAGCCAATAATTAATAATTCAGAGTGAAGTTATCAAGTTATTTGTTAACAGTAAATATTCTGTATGTGTCCCTGAGAGCAGGACTTTTTAATAATTTGGAGATTTTAAACTTTAATGTTTGGCTCCGTTCGGGAAATAATGGTCCTCGGCTGTAATTGATTCTTCCGCCGTGGAGTAATTATGATGGCTGTGTCGAAGTGAAGCCTGATCTTCTTGGCCCTGGGTGATAGGAAACAGAGTGAGGGGGGAAACAGAGAGATTTAAAGACACGGAGGAAAGACGTTGTGGAGAAGCTGGTTTGGATGGATCTCTTGACAGCTAGCCTTGTTGAACTGGAGGCAGAATACAACACTGGCGGGAATAGCCTCCAACCCTGAGCTATCCCTCATCTACTACTCACTTCTTTTAGACCTATCCGCTCAAACACTGTACTTCCTGGTTGAGGATTGATAAACAACCCCCACCCCTGCGTATTTCTTTCCATCCCTCTTGCCAATCTCGCCCCTGAACTCTGAATGCGACTTGTGGCCTGCAGGTCTAGTAGTGACTGGCGGCAGAAAGAGTTAATCTCAGCAGGGTTGTGTTTAATCCATCTCACTCATTGTTAATTACTCACACATCCACAGGACTCTGAAGTGAGGCTGGGTTGACAAACCCTGGCACTGCTCTTTAAAAGGGAATGATCCCACAACCATGTGCAGAGTCTTTGTCTAGTGCCCATTACATAGGCACAAATCACTATGTCAAAAGTAAAACATGTAGACACCAACTAGGAATGCCCGTGAATGCATCCAGTAGAGCGCGGGGCAGAATAGTGCAGGATAAAACAAACACAGATCGTATAATGGTCATGCTCGTCTGCTACTGATGGGGTTTCCCATAGGTCAGCAACACACACTGCTTCGTGGGGGCCGCTAGGAGCGAAATTGTCTCGTGGGTTAAGTCTCTATAGCCAAACACACACATGCACACATATAGTCCTGTCTAGAATGGCATAGCAGGCCCTGGTCACAGCTGCTCTCCCCCGCCTCGGGAGGAATTGCTTCCATTTGGCCTGTCACTTTTGCCAGGGCCACTGTGGCTTTTCTCATTTGTCAGAGAGCGGGGGCGATCCTCTGGCTCTCATGGCTAATCTGCAGCCGCAGGCTAGAGGGGGCACACACACACACACACACACGCACACACTTTTCTCTCATCTGACTGATATAGGCTTTGGTTCACAACGGTATTTTTACTCTTTGCGTTCAGCGGGGAAAAACAAGAGCAACGACGAAGAGACGGACAGAGAGAGATGTCAACAAGGTCAAGGATGCAACCTCTCAGGAAGCTCCATTTGTGACAAACATTTTATTCACACAAGCTGGATGATGATGAGTTTATAAACACACAACTACTGCAAAACCATTTCGGCTATTGACTTGAAGAACTACAAACAACACACAAAGGTAATTGGACACGGTTTTAGTAATTATCCTCTGACGGAGGCTCAAAATATTGCTTTAAGTGTCACACCGCGGAGTCTGAGTTCCTCATTCTCCTACATGCATGAGTGCTCTGTTAGCACTTGATTATTAGAAATGATTCAGTAAGTCTCAGAGAGGGATATCAAGGTCCAAATGAACATGAAAGTGCCTGTATTCATAAACAGATGCAGAGAATTCCTTGAGATCAACTTTGTCTTGCTTGATTTTATTACAGTATATTGCGGAATAATTATACCAACAGTCAAGCAATACTGGCTGGTAACATTTTACAGCACTGAGGGAAAGGAGTAGTCCAATTAAAGAACTGTCACACAAGGCTTTGAGGGAAACGTGGCCAACGTGCTGTGCCAAAACCAATCCTATCATTAGAGGCCGCCATCGCTTTGAGGCACAAATGCTTTCAAGTCTTTCTTTCAGTCAGCTTCCACTGCAGTCAACAGGTGATGGCTGTACTTGATTATTACTCCCTTAAATATACTAGTATCAATATGCAGCTACCTGTGAGATCTACATTGGAATGAAATTGTATTTCCATGATCAAAGCCATTTCAAAATTGGTTTGTCTCTCAAGACGAAAACAAGTAAGTGAAGTCCTGATGCGTTTAATATCGTGAGACAAACGGAGCGATTTCACATGTAACAGTGGGACAGAATGTTAGGAGAGTAGTTAGAGAAACGTATTTTTAAACAAATAATCTTCTTTTCCAACAGGTGTTTCAAAAACGTTTAGGACCAACATATGTCATTTGGTTGGAGCCTTTTATATTATGATGACATTTCAAAGTAGAGCTAGCTTGTTAGCATTTGTAGCTTGAAGCTAAAATAATCTAAAATAATAATTGATAATTTACATGTTTGCTGCAAGTTCATGATACTCCATAATTTATGAGAATTTGAATACTTTGAAAGCGCAGCAAAAACAAGCAACGGTGCACATGTTCAAAAATACATATAAGCTATGTAAGTGAATAAGAGACAGTTATTTGTGTATTATTCAATATGCTCATAACATGTATGTGTTATTGAAGAAAATTGTTAATTACTATAACTATTAACTAAGTGCAAGTGACAATTGCACAATCAAGCAAGCAATTTAAACAAATATTTTTCAATTCAAACATACATGTTTTGAATTGAGGTATATAGCTTGCAAATCATTAAATATTGTGTTGATGTCCACATTTTATCTTAATTTTCATGCTTAAAATTGCAGGCAAAAAATATACCATTATTGATGGTGCTAATGTTACATTTATTTTGAAAGGTTAACAAATGTATTCCTTAATGCTGCTTCAGAGAACGTTGCCTCTGAAACACATCATAACAACTTACTAACCATAGGGTTTAGTTTGCCACACACATTGATCATAGTCTCATCTTTAACGTATAAATAATTTCAAAACATATTAGAGAAAACATCATTTGAGTGATGGTCATAACTTTTTAAGTGTTCCTGACAACCTAAATGTATTCCCAAGTTTATTTATTTCTTAATATTGACATTTCTAATTAAGCGGCATAATTGGAAAGCCTGTGTGCAGTGCAATCATTTCAGCGACCACTGAAAAATTAATATGAAAATTATTAATGAACACTACCGCTTTTAATTGCTGTGTGCCCATATTTATAATTGCTGCAGCATCCTCCTTGAAATGACAAGATGACAAATACAAGTGTCATGTCAGCGCTTTCCTTCTTCATCTCACACCTCAATCAAAGCTAATCCATTTCACCTCAGCTACGAACACTGAAACAAATTAAAGTCCCATTTCATTTTTCCAACTTCATTAATGAATCTTGTTTCCAAGGTTACAATCATTTAGTAACTGTGGAACAAACAAATTCAAGGAAGCCGTGTGCTTTGATATTTTGAGAAGAAGACGTGGTTGGAGCTTACCGGGGAAAACAAATCAACCCTGAGTTTTAATCCTCCGGCTCCAAAGTGTTCAGCACATGTTTATCACAAAACAAAGCCTTTTTCATCTGAACAAATATTTTTTTTTTATATGAGACTTTAGAAGCTTATGCCCACTGAATAATGTCCATAATTTAAACTTTGCCTTTCCAATATTATGCAAGTACATCCTGAATTTAACAGTCCCTCTCCAAATGGCGACAGGAGACAGCCTGAGCAGTAACTGCAAAATGTCATTATGCTCATAGTGTTTTCTCCTGTAGTGTGATGTGACAATACCAGACACAATGACCCAATTTGCCTGAGTGGCTATAGGGGGGGTGCCAATGGTAGGTTGCATCATAAATACTGTACAATCGCTTTCTTCGAGGCAATAATAAAATGCCTTGTATGTAATGAAAAGCAGCTATATAAAATGTCACATTTTTCAGCGTGTTTACACACTCCATTTTCTTCTTTGCTCACATATAAAAAGGAAAACACGGAGCCTAAAGAAATGCAAAGCTGGAGGTGGTGGGGGCAATGATGAGTTCCCAGACTAGCCTCTTTCGCATGCAAATCATATCTGAATTTCTCATTAGCATAAATGCATGAGCAACTTTAAATGCTTTTAATTTTCAATCTCGCCAAGCAGAGGAGTAATTTGTCACTGTCAGGATGGGAGACTAAAAGGGGGGGGGGGACCAGAGGGAGCCAAGGACTCCTCGCTAAACTGGAATCACAGAAAATTTCTGATTTACTAATTGACTGATGTGCAGCTCAGTCGAGTTGCCTTGAAGGTGTAAATAATTCTGTGTATGTTCAAATGGCAAAAATGAGAGAGTGCGGGGTGGATACGGAAAAGCACATTACATGATGCTTTTCCCCAGGCCATTCTTTTTTTCTGGTGATTCTAATTTCCAGCCTTTAACATTTTCAATCTGTCTCTTTAAAGGGGTGCGAGTTGGCTGTTTTAGAGCATAATCATAGATAATCAACTGGAAATTAAAACAAAATGTGGATTTTTTGTGACATCTCTTTGCCATTACATGAAAAAAAAAAAGGCTGCTCAAAGCTATTCAGCAGCGGAGCACAAAAACACTCCCAACAGCTTATCACATATGCAGTTTTAAGTCGTTTCAAATTTTATCTTCATTCTTTCAAGATGTAAGATCAATTGACACTGCACTCTAAAGTCTAAACCACTAATGCCTCATTTTTTGAACAAAGCCATTCAGATTCAGACAGACCTTGCTAGGTAAATTTAGCTGTAGGTGAAAACAAGGGGAAAAGATTTCACAAGCTCTTCATTTATATGACTAAACCCAATTATGCAAACCTAATTAGCACTCCAAAGGGAACGAAACACGACTACAGCATGGGGCTCGCTGCTTACCTCCAAAGAAGGCCCCTTGGTGGATGTGTCCGTCTGGGCCACGGCTGAGGGAAATACATGGCCTTCCTTCGCCATACCGGATAATAACATAGGCCCATTCAACACCTCCAGAAGGTTCTCAAAGATGAGGCTAGTAGGCGACTAGTTCATCGAAATTCCAACTCCACCGCTCCTGTGTGCCTTTGAAAGCAAGACAAACGAGGGACAGTGACAAAAGAGACATTGAACACACACACACACACACACACACACACACACACACACACACACACAGGATAACAAAGAATTCAAACAGAAGTCACATTGAGTGAATTGCAAGTAGGCCTATGCACCCACCGCATCCAACATGTATGAGATCACCCTCATCACCTTTTACTTTTACAATGAGTGCATTCAGCTCCTCACCTAACTAGGACACTTTGGAAAAACTGATGACACTGCAAAAAACAAAACAAAAACAAACAAACAACAACAACAAAAACAGCCAACGTTTTAGACCAACTTTTCACCTCTGTCCGACTATAGGGATATGAACCAGCTGCCAAGTAAAAACGCATCTCCCTCTGACTTATGTAAGTAGCAATTTGCTAATAGTAATGATACATTGTAACAATAATAACATTAAAACGTTGCTTCTACTAAGGTATCATCTCCCACTGTACACTTCACAAGTTAACGTTTTTACACGATGTTCACATTTCTCCCTGTTGCTTTTATCTGGGTTTGACCAGCTAGCCCTGAAGTTAGCATTTCTTAGCTAGTTGACCTACATGTGTCAGCTAATGTGTGACTTTTTCGGGTTTTTAAATACATCTCAAGCTATTTATTAGAGAATGGAGTTGTCTCAACTACCAGTCGGGTGCACCGTAACATTTACTTCTGCACCAACTAGCTAGCTAGTTACCAAGCATGAACCTAGCTAATGCTAATACACTAGCCGCTGGAGTTTGCAATTAGGCGAGGCGATTATGGAATTCAAATCAGCGGGTCACAAACATGTTTACCTGACATTCGGGTGTTAGTTTATAATGTTTACTTTCTCGCTTTAAAAACTGTAAGCTAATATACGCTCAATGTGTATCGTATTAGCTTACTGTAATACTGTAAATACTTCGCTATTTAGTTAGTAAATAGTTAGCTATCCGCCCCCAGGCAGATAGGCTGATGTCGGCTGCCAATCATCCTCGCTGCATGGCAACAGGCTGAGAGTACATGAGTACGAGTTTATATTTAGTGACAAATCATTAGAGCGAATAGTAAGGGAGATATTTTAAGTTACATACACAATATTAAAACAGGGGAACACTGGTAAATTATAATCATCAACCCATACCTGGCTGGTATAGACTATGGCAGTAAAAGCTTAATGTAGGCTCCAATGTGAACGCATTGTATATACTCCATTATGAACATGGGTGGAAAACGGTGCAGCCGTGACATGTCCATTCTTTACATCATGCTCATACTGCCCTCCAGTGTTCAAATGGTAAACATATTAAATAATACAGGAAGTGGACACAATCAAAGCTACAACTGTTCACTATAAATCAATTAAATTCAACACCACCAGTCCATTTGTGAGGCAAATAATTTATGGTAATTTTTAGGCTATAGATTGTGGTGATGCTGCATTTGATTAGTCACTGAATTAATGACTAAATTAATTCATTTATTTGGCACGCCTGCTCAGTAAATTCCAATAAAAACTGTTCACAATGAGGTCTGTGGATTACCCTTACCACAACCAGTACCAGGAAGAAATAATAGAAAAAATGCCAAATAAATGCCAAATAAAATTCAAATGAAGAAAAATAACTAATGAAAATAATTTATCTTGTGTATTAGTTCATTGACTGTGTGAACATCTGCAAATGTAATCACAACATCTGCAAATGTAATCACAACATACTTGCAATTCCTCAATGGAAGTGTGCATTTTTTATGTTTAGGTGACTGACATCATGTCAGATATTTACAGCTTTCTAGACAAAAATATTTTTGCATTTGGCCCTCTAGCAGTAGGCTACTGCAGTCTCACTTACTAGAATGTACTTCGGCACATAGTATTAGACATTACACTGCATGTAATGTTTATTTAAAAATTCTTGTTTTTTTTCCTCATTGTTTTAATTCAAATATCAGCCACAAGCCTATACACCGTTAAATAAGAGAAAGGAAGTTTTAAAAGGAAAACAGTAGTGCTGCCTCTGATGTAACTTATTGGGAACTGACGTAAATGTCATGTTTTGTGTAGCTTTTGTAGTTTTAAAAATGAGGCAAATCTCAGAAACTTGATTTAAAGCTTAACTTAAAAAAAAAATAGATCAAATATCTTTTAAAAACAAATTAAAAGTTGAATTAATAGGTAACAAAGGGCAATCTTAGTCATTTTAATAATGGTTTGTTGCTACAGCCTTACTGGGTCTAGTATGACCAGTAACTTATGCTGGATACTAGACTGATACTCTTATAAAACTGACATTAGTCCTGTGTGCTACGGTTGTTAAATGTTATTCACACAAAAGTAAAGCAAGAAGTAAACTCACCATGGAGACAAGTTGTGTCCTGCTTGTGCTTGTTTTCTCCGTCAGGTCACCTTATGATGATGTCTTTAAAGCCAATGGGGAAATTGGGAAATGAAGGAATAATTGATGTGGAATTATCCTGTAATTTCCACTTGTGGCCACAGTGGCCGCTGTTTAGCGAAAGGCTCTCCACTTCACCTTTTCTTGGATGCAGGGATAGAAAAAAACAAAACATCTACAGTTTTAACAACACATGGCTTTGTTCAACACAACTGTCCACATATCCATCTGTTTCTGTCTTTGTGAATACAAATATGATTTAATGTCAATGCATTGTATCATGATGTTATATTATATTGTGTTTTACTGTAACTTGTGACTCCTCAGTCCTTATATCACTGTTCACCAGCTATCCAGACAACTTGACACCCCAACAACTTGAAGCATCACCCACCCAACCATCACAAGATGTAACATAAATGGTCTGGGGTTCTCCTGAAGTAAAACAAAAAAAATATATTCTACATTAATTTGCCTAGGACACTCTGCTTTTGGCTCATAACACTGTATAACTGAACGTTTAAGTAAAATATGGAGAAGAAACAAAAATAGAGGCAGACATATGGAGAAAATATGGTGGCAGATCCCAGGTGGTCAGTGAGAGACACACAAATTGCAAGGACTAATTACTAACTTGGTATAGTTTTTCATGTATATAAAGGAAAGAACCTAACAGGAAGTTAATATGACATTATATATTTCTGTTCAGGAAAATATAATCATGTATTGATGCAAATTTATGAATTGTGATACTGGGCTATATAAATTAAATTGAATTGATCTACTACAACAACTGATTTTGAGAGCCATTATGTTGTGTGTACTGAAGAAACTGCTTCCAAAAACAAAAAAATGACAGGATGGAAGAATTATTTGCACATTGCATATTGGGAGCAATAGATAATTAAACATATGCAACATGTTGGTCTGACTTATAAGGCATACATTTACATTATAAGTCTTTCACAAAATTACTAGAATAAGATTTAGATTCACGAGACGTCATGAGGAAGTTTCACATAATTATGAATTATTACATCATAAGTATCTCATCACTATGAAATAATAAGTCTCGAATAGGAAGGGGGTTTGAGAACGATTCTTATAATTATTATAATAAATCATATTTATTTGATGCTGTGTGTTATCATAGCTATGAGATCAAGTCAGTCATACTATCTCATAATTCTTAGACACAACATCTAATAACTGTGATACACAAAAGATAATTAAAAGATCATAAATCATTATTGTATGAAAACATCAGCTCACTTTGTCACATATGAAGTGCATGACTCTCCATCTATTGATGTCGCATGCATTCATTGGCTTGTAATCAAGCGCTCCCTCTTCATGTGAATACACTGACGGCTTCATTGAAAGAACATAATTATGTAAAGCCGGATTTCTCATGATGATGTTCTCATTGGTTTGAACTCATAGAACCATTGTCATAAAATCTCCTTTAAGTAAGACTATAAATATAATAACAATCACTGTACATTTATTAGGAAGGAAAATACAGCCGACTTGTTTTGTTGGACACATCAGTATTACTGGGTGCTATTACAATCTGTATCCACTAGATGGCAGCTGTTTCAGGTTTTAAAAAAAAGAAGAATGCAACATTTTCACTGTAAAGTCATTCAGAAAACCAAATCGCATTCAGACACAAAATATTTCATTTGAAGCACTTAGTTCTGATATACATTATCCAACAGCTAATTTGTTAGCTCACTCCATATACAGGAAGCCTAACATCGCATTACTTTACTGTCCATCACAGCAGCAAATCCAAAACTACCAAATCCATACAAAAATTCACAAAAATACAGATGCCAGCCAGAGAAATATCAAAACCACATCCATTTTGTCTTCTTCACACTGACCGCTTGGAGACATTCCTACAAACGTTATCAAAAGCAATTTGTTCCAAGAATATATCGTTGTTGCAGCAGCAAACAAATACTATGAATTGTCTATAAGAAGGACATTTTGAGCAAAATGTATATTAATGTGCCCTGATGCAAGAAGAGCGTGGTTTGTTAGTGTCATAACAGCAGGTTATCTGGTTTGTGGACGCAGTGAGGGCCGTGACTCGACCATGCTGCTGCACTGTAGTGTCTGATTTGACCTTTGACATAAGCAGCCGCAGCCAGGGAGGAAACCTGTTAGCTCTTGAATGTGGCTCTGTTGCTGTTTCCTTAAATACATATAGGGAAAGAAAGACAACAGACGCACCTTATTTGTACTCTGAATGGCTTGTTTTCCCTCAACTTTCCAGAAAGTGCCTGTTAGCAGCAAACCTGATGCCCTTTCTCTTAGAATACCACCTATTGCTTTCTGTTTTGTTTTTTCTATCTCCACCGTGTTGACGTCAGCAGAGTTAATCCACAAAAGATGTGAAAGTCTATGTCAGTTTTGATCGTTTTATTTGAACCTGATTGGATTGTTAATTATCTTTGGCAAATGTGCTATGTAACCCATGAGAAGAGGATGCACTATAAGCAAAATAGTATAGTCTAGTATAGTAGTAGTAGTATAGTTGCTTTTTTTACTGGTTATGATTGATTATGATTATGATTTGGCCTTGATTCGCAGGTTTGTTTCAAAGCCGGTGCAGATCAGAGTTCGAGGTCGAGCTGCAACGATTCGTCGATTAATCCATCAACAGAAAATAACCTGCAACTACTTTCACAATAGTTTCACCGTTCAAGTAAAAATGGAAAGCATTTGTTTTTTTCCAGTCGCATCCAGTTTACAATATATCATAATAAACCATACACTGGACTGTTGCTTGTGAAAACAAGACACAAACGCATCTCCTTGAGGTGTGAGAAATTAAAACAGGTCGTTTTCATTGTTATTTAACATTTTGATTGTTGCTTGAACAAATTAATTAATGGAAAAATAATGAAGAAAAAAAAGCATTTGTTGCAGCGCTAGTTCGAAGACTGACTGTATTCCTTCTCAGTCAGATTCCCATTATAGTGACGATTAATTAGCATGTATAGTCTGTCTCATTTGCATAGAACCCCTGTTGCTTCGTTCATGAGGCGCACTACTGCTTCCATTCTTTACAACAAAATACTTGTTTTTGTTACTAGTTAACGCTTTCTAATTAATATCTCTTAACTACAAAAGTGCACCAAACCAAACTGAACACAGTGAATAGACAGCATTTACCTACAGTCACTGTCATTGTGTCATTATCTACTATACACTAATATTGATGCATTTATTCAACTCCAAAGATTAAAAAAAGAAACGTTTTTATTTTAAGGCTTAACCCTGCAGACACATTAAATTGCCATGCAAATACACACATTCCATTGCAAGCAGGCAGAGACACTGAGAGAAAGCGGACACTGAAGAGTGTATATAAGGTCTTCTGCTTATTCCAGTTTTGCTATGAAACATTTATTTTGTTATTCTGGATCACACACACACACACACACACGCACACGCACACGCACACACACACATTATGAAACTTTGTCAGGCTTTTCAGGCAATGTGAGGACAAAAGGAAAAAGAACACCTTTGGCCTCCAGGGGCGCCCTCAGCACCTCCTCGACAAAGTAGGCGTTCTCCTCCTCCACTACGAACTGAAGAGTCTGGCTTTTGTTCACACAGTAGATGCAGTTCCCTATCACGGCACACCTGAACGGTAAATGGCTTCCGAGCCTCTGCGACGCGCAATCGTGCCACATCTTCACGATGCTGTTGTACTTGAACACGGTGATCCCCTGCTCGCGGTTGACGTCGAAGCGGTAGATGAAGCTCTTGAAAGCCACCATGTCGGCGGACTTCTTCCTGCTGTTGTTGTAGGGGCACTCCTGCCACTCGTCCCTCTTGGCATCGTACCTGAGGAGGCGGTAGAAGAGGGAGCCTCCTGAGACGTAGAGTTCTCCGCCGCAGCTCGTGGCTTCGTGGGCCACCGCGAAGGCTCCCTTGGGCAAGGGGGCCACCATGGTCCAGCGGTCCATGCGAGGGTCGTATTTTTCCACTGTAAACAAACATTCCCCTCCGATGGCGTACAAGTAGCCATCCACGGACACAAGCTTGAGCTGGGCACGAGCTTGGGTCAGGGGTCTGACCTCGGCCCAGCGGTTGGTGATGGGGTTGTAACAGAAGACTTTGTCTGAAACCTTGCCCTTGTCGCCGTAGCCCTTGATCCCGCCTGCCACAAACAGGTAGTTGTACATGGTGCAGATCCCGCACCCTTTAGTGTTTATGTCCTCAGGCATCACGGTCAAAGGTCTCCAGTCGTTGGCCGTTTCATTAAAGCAGTAAATCATGTGATTCTCCTCCAAAGACCCGACCGACAGCGGGCTCTGCGGCCGGCTGCCGCAGCGGCTCGGCGGCCGGCTCCCGACGCGATCGAACACGTCGTTGATCTCCGCCACCATCAGAGCCTTCCTCCCCTCCATCCTCTTCTTCAGGATCAGATCCCGCTCGGATCCGTTCAGGCGCCCGTACGCAGCGGGGTCCTTGAGGACCTGCAGGAAGTTGTCGCTCATGAACCCGTAGGCCGTCTCCTTCAGTTCACTGAGTCGCTGCTTCTTGGCGATGGTGAGGATTTCGTAGCAGTTCCCTGCAGTGATTTGTTCGGACATGGAGTCCATGGCCGCCTGGACAGCACACGGGATCTGGAGGATTTTAGCCCCCGTGATGACATCCACAACATTGCCCTTGCCAACATTCATCTTAGAAGTGTAAATGTAGTCTATTAATGTAGACAAAGTCTTGTAACTCACTCCCTTCACTTTGAGGATGTCCCGAGACAGCCGTGCTTTGAAGTAGTCACTCTTCGCTGCCAGGACGGACTTGTGAGCGTTGATCGTCTGCCCTCCAACTTCGATGACTAAATCGGGCTCTTCTTGAGATGGTGCTAGTTCAGCTTCCTGGCCACTGTCCCTGAGCTCCAGGTTGGATTTTAGGACAGACCAATCACTTTCCTGTTTGGCTTGGCTTGGCAAGCACAAGGACGGATCTGCACTGTAAGACACTTTACCTCTGGCACCATTGTGGATTTCGCCTACTGCACAATTTTGCCGCGGAGCCCCCTTGTCGTTGGAAAGTTGGAACTGATTGACTCTCGAGATGTACGGGACGTCGTCTTTCTGATGGTCGATGTGGTTATTCTCCATCACTCTCCCATCCAGCAGGTATTCCTTCTCAAACAGCGGAGACGGGCTGAAATCCTGGCCGTCCTGCAGGAAACCTTGGACGTAAGCTGGACACAAAGTCCCGTCTTTGTCAGCAGGCGTGACGAGGTCGGGGTTCACGGCGTGGAGGACTACATCAGCCTCCGCGGTGACAGCCCCTCCACCTTGCCTGTGACCCTCATTCATCTTGACGTACTCACTGGTGGCGGGAGACAGCGCCTTCACTGACCATGCTGAGTGGAAGTCCTCTCTGTTCACCTGCATGGGGGGAAACAAGGAGAGATTTGAACCAGGCCCAATGGAGTCTTGGAGCAGCAAATGCTTCTGTAGTCTGTAAGGGGCGCCCTTTCTCCAATAACAAACATCTTGGAAACCTCTAAACACTTAGAAAAACATGACTTAGCGCTGCCATTGGCAACCGTGCTGTGTGACACACTCCTTTATTCATGTGTCATCAAATGAGTCAGAACAACTGGTGCAGTGTTCAAACAACGCAACGGAAGCAATCTCAACATGCAGCATCTTGCGACTGTAAACTGCGTGACCTGCTGCAACGATCACCTTTGCCTGGCCATTATTTGTGGTAATCTGGAGGCCTTCAGAGCGCATGCGCAACACGGTGTTGCGTTGATGGAGGGATTAGGGGGGAAAAGGGCGTTTGTCATCATATCAAACTCTCTCGCGTTCCACGACTCATGTCGGATAGACAAAACCCGACACAATAGCGCGGAAAGGAAAGAACTCGCTTGTTTTAAGTCGACCTCATTTTAATCAATTCAAAGAATCCACAGCCTAAATAAGGCTGTATATCATTTAACAGCGGGATGTGACCTACCTGCGGATCCTCGCTGTGATTAAACAGCCCGGCACCAACAGCTTCCCTACCAGTCCCTCCACAAAGCTGAGTTACGTAAGACAGGCGCAATCCTGATGAAGCAGCCAGGCTGCGCTCTCCTGCGCCTTGACTTTACTTCGCCGACGAAGCGAGCCGCCGCGTCCCGTCCGTTCCCCCAGCGACCACCGCGACGCTCGTCTCGTGCGCCCCTGCTCCGAAAAGCTCCCCGGGTTCAGTGGCGGAGGGAAGGCTGGGAGAGAAGGGACGATCACACAGTCATCTCAGGTCGCACCTCCTTCAGATCAAGCGCGTCGCCAACTACTTTCCTCCAGTGGAGAGGTGGAGAGCTGCCGCCCACCGTCAGCGTCTTTCCCTCCAGGAAGCTGGAAGTGTCCCGCGTGGGCAGCAGCAGAGGTACCAGCTCGCGGACCTGTCAGGACTGGGATTTTTGTTGTCTTTTTTTTTTTTTTTTTTTTTAACAGTTGACTACAGTGTAGCAGTCATCATTGATCTAAACCACGCCCCTCCAGTCGGTATTAACCCTACACTCACAGCAGCAGCACGAGGCTCCATCTGTTGTGCGCGCGCTGGACGCATGGACCCAGAGATGCGACATTCCTCTGCATATCATCCCTGTCCTGGGTACCACGATGGGTGGGGGGCGGATGTGAAATAACAATATAAATAGATAATATTAGGATATTACAGTGATATTGCTGCGCATTAAAATTACATTAAGACTCTCTGAGCCCCCAAAGGGGTTTTATATTAGGCTACACTAACATTATCCAAAAATCAATAAACCTTTCCATTAGTACAGTCCACCTGTTTGTGCATGAGGCAGTTTATCACAATGTCTGTAGAACTGACATGATCGCTTTCTGAATCAACGTGAGGCAGGTTTAAAAAGTCAAAAGCAGCCCAACAACGTCCTGGAGAGTCCCACTTCCGTTCTGCAAAATGATCCGACATACATTTCTGAATAACTCCTTTGAGATGCAGCCTGAACCAATCAAGATGCAGCATGCGGCATATGTGTGTAATCAAAAAAAGCAGTGATGATGTGATTTCTATGGAAAAGTAACCTTGGAATTGTAAATGTTTGTTTCTACAGACTGGTCATATGCAGTAAACACTTGAAAAGGCCTGATTAGAAATAGCATCAGCAGACGTTTATTATCCAGGGTCCCGAACCTCTCCACGGTGGAGACTACGTGTCTTAACAACAGGCCTTCAGATATAAAAATAGAGCGGAGCCACCGCAAGGGCATCACATAAACTATCAGCCCCGTGAGATTAGAGGGCATTCAACAGGGAGGTTTTAATGCCAGATATTCTGAGAACAAAAGACTCGCTCAGGACTGATACACAAAGTGAGGTGTCTCCATGGAAACGTCGGGGTCAGAGGGAAAACAAGAGACTTACAGTTGCAGTGCTGTCTTGATATGCGATCAATGGCAACACCAAGATACTAACATAACTACGGATTACTTGTAGTTAATAAATACAAGCCAGCATTCAGTTACAGAAGTTAAACATTATCTTTGACTCAAGTCAGCATAGTTATAGCAAAAAAAATAAAATAAAATCTGATCAGATCAGATAATATTTGGGATAAGCCCAGGGTGGCGTGGATCGTAGCATGAGAACAACTCCAACGTGAAATCATCTTCTGTATTTTTGTTAGTTCTGATAATGTAGTGAAACGCAGTTGTGCAACAGTGGACGTGGGCGTTAGAAAGAAAGAATAAGCCTTGACCCGTTCGGCAGGAGAAATGAGCAGTGAATCCCGGAAGAGCTGTATCAGGCTCAGTTCCTGCGGCCCCTCAGGCACATTGCTAGTCCCAGCATGTACTGGTGTCTGCACACAAGATGAGTGGAGTACAAGTCCAAGGTTAGTTTGAGTCATAAAATACCCCCCCTCCTTAAATGTGTTCGCTCTAGTCAGTAACTGATGCTGTAACCAAAAGGCCATTACATTATTTTTTTTAGCTGGAAACTAAAATACAAAATTGATGTGTATTTCCCACAAAGGAAAAAAAAAAAAGTGGATAATTGGAAAATGCTCCCCAAAACTCAGAACTGCATGCATCCAAATGGAAGTAAAATGAAGAACACAATGCTGCTCAATAAAACAGTTTATGAATGTGTTAATACACATAACAGAAAAAGACAAATTGTGACAAAAGTATAAAGCTTTTTTTCTTTTTCTTTTAAATATACTTATGTGAGACAAAAAAAGATACATTGGGGGAAAAATCTCTCCTTTGATAACACTTTCATGCCTTTATGAATAGAAACCTGGCCAGCCAGGGATTCTCATCAAGCCTGTCCAAACTAATTCAGTCATCAATTCTTCACCTTTTTCTTTCCCTTTTCTCTGTTAACAGTATGGTAGCCGACCCCGAAACTTATACACATATAATCCTGAGTTGTCATACTTATTATTTACAACTCAGGCCTCGACAGATGATCTACAGGTCTGGCCAAAACCTAATCTTAATTAAAAACTTGTATGTAACAGAGCCCCATCGTTACCTTACACGCCTTTCAAGAAGGACACAGTCATTTGTTTCCAACACTGATTTGAACACTGCAGTCCTATACAGTCAACTGATACAGGCATACACTGGAGAGTAAAGCATTAGCCATGTTACAGAACAACAACCAACTTCATCGGAGGGTGAAAATAAAGGCCTTTCAGTGTCTTCAACGACTACATCCTTAACACGTACAGTATATCTTCTGGCTGGTCTGCAGGGTGTTTCCGCCGTCAAGCATCACGATTGAGTGGTTATATTAATCCTTTGTTTTATGTGAGGAGACATCATTAGAAACATCGTCAGAGTATCGCGGAGGTGCTTCATGCACTTCTGCTTTCAATTTGGATTCCTCTCAAATATCCTGTGAAGTGTAACAACAGATCTCCTTGTGAGAGTTGTGTGCAGCATTTCTGCTTTAACCTGAAAAGAGACAAAGAATATAGAATATAGGCAAGATCCTTCTACAAGTAAGCAATGATTATTACTGCTGGCTCTTGGTTGAAATGTGAAAGCCTACCAAGGTGTTTGGGTATCACATGTTGAGTAAAGGGATTTGCCATATCATGATGGTCGAGGTGGTGTCCTCGTGGCGAGACTGTTTGGTCTTTTTGTTGACCCTGCGGTGGCCCAAGCCTCCAGACACCACCAGCAAAGAGCTGACATCCACCTTGCTGGCCCGGCGGCCCCTCTGGTGATGGGCCGGGTCATGGAGCATGTCATAAAGGGCCCCGTCCTCGGGCCCATGCTCCAAGGAGCCCTGCGATGGTGCTAGTGAGCCGCAGGACGAGGAGGACATGGAGTCCTGGAGAGCCATGGTGGTGCAGCCCACCTCTCCCAACCACACGCCTCGTCCCTGAGGGGGGGTCGGGGCTGTGTCTGAGGCGGGCTGGGTGTTCTCCCCATCATCTGTCTCTGTTGGCTGGACCGAGGTGGGGGGGGCGGAGGACGGCGGGCCAGAGGGCCGGTTACACACTGCAGCAGCCACGCTGAGGAACTTCACTGGACCGTTGTGAGCGTGTAAGGACACCATACCCCGACCTGCCAACAGGTTACACTTCAATATTCAGCCAGGACGTACTTAGATATATGTGGATATATGTTATCCACATACACGTTTTTTGCTAACCACATGATAGTTCTAGATTAGATGTGAAGATATGCAGATGTACTCATATCTTTGAATCCAGCCTGAAACTAATTCATGATGAAAATAATCTTCATGTAAATACTTTTGAAAATGCGATATAGTACTGTTTGAGTGTTACCTGTGACCTTGGGGATCCCTTGCAGTCTGGGGACAGAGAGGGCCACAGTCACTCCCAGGTTGGTCCCTACCAGCAGCAGACCATGACAGACCAGCAGACTGCTCACTGACACTCTCTGGTTTCCTATGAGGGGAAAAAAAACAGAAGCATATCTTTGGTTTAATCTTGCATAAATCAAATTTAGGTTGAAAATATTAGGAGACACAGCTAACAAATGTTTCTCTGCAAACATATTCTGTATGTGTATCATGGAAAAATCAGAGAATTGCGTAGTTAATGGGCCACTTGAAAACAGTGTTGTGCGCGGGAGGGAGCGAGATGTATCTTTTTCACTGAGCGGGGGCATTTGTGCAGCGACGATGTTCAACAGCTATTTGTCTCCAGGGCAACGTGAAGAGGAGCCTGCATAAAAGCAGCCCTTTTCAAGAGTCTGAACACAGAAAAAATGCACCACTATGGCTCCGCTTTGACTCACACAAACAAACACAAAAGTGTTTTGTAACCGAATGAGTAAAGCGTAATGATGTAATTAAGCAGGGAGCTCTGCCTCTGTGGCAGCTGCAACAGGACCATCTAACCTGACATTTTCCCTTCTGGTCAGAATAACATCAATGTGATGCCACTTTCCACTGTTAAAGCAGCACCTTTCAAAGAGGGTGGCAATAAAGTCAGGCCTGCCGACGGCTTGTTGTGTTAGGTGACTTATTACATGGAATTTGGCACTCGTGTCAGACCGTCCCCACACGGAAGCTTTGTCGGGAATAAGCTGTGCAACTAATGGTATCTAGAAAGACATTTTTACCTTCATTTTTTATGACCGTAATAAGAATCTGGGGTTTTGCAAAAACAGTCTTTCTGGTCCTGCTATGTGGGAGGCGAGACTGTCATGAGTCATTACTGCTGTAACAGCTTGACTTGAATTTCCTCCCTCAAAGTAATCCTCTTGGGGTTTAGGAAAAATTACTGCCAGTCTCTCTGCCTGACCCCCCTCACTAGAGCTGACCCCTTGCATGGGGCACACTCACGCCATACCGCCATACTTCCAGGAATCATGCCAGATAGGCAGGCAGGTACAGTTGAAGACTGGGCCCTCAGTCCTGCCCACATGTGCTTCTAATGAGGGCCCAGAGTTAGCAGAAACACACAGACTGCTGGTCGGGGGCCTTGCTCAACTTCCTCCTTTCATAATATTTGGAGTTCCCCACCCAAAGGGTGAACTAAAATAAACCCAGAGTGAACGTCAACACGGCCCAGCTCTGGTCCCGATCCTGCACCAGAGCACCACTTTGATCTGCACTTACTCCTGACAACCAACAGCAGGAGGGAGGAGCAAATCCCAAACATTACAATAATACACCATATCAGCCATTCAATCAGTCGACAAATAACTCAGATCAGCACAATCTTTCTACATCAGTGGGATTGGAAAGCTGTTGGAAGTGTTCGAGGTCTAAATCAACACATTCTACATACATACAACAGATGTAAGTGTTGTTCACACAATGACGTGTTGTATGAAAGCACCATAAACCTTTTTTTACAGCGCTGTGAGGATGTACTTAGATACAGCATTTCCATGCTGGTGTGAAACAGATGTAACATCTACCGTGTTCAATCTTAGTGGAGCATGTTAGTGTGCTAACATTTAATAATAAGTGGATCAGGGAGTCATCAAAATGATGCATCAAATTTCACATTGTTGTCAATACATCACTAAAAACCAAACGTGTGGCGCTGGAGGAAAGGTCGGAGGATCACTGACCGACCAACAGTTGAACCAAGCTGTCAAAAAAAAAAAGGTAGCCATCAGCTTTTAGTACGTGAGCCAGGAAGTTCACACGTATATTGTAATTATTTTGCACCGTATACCTGACTGATCACTAGGAATGATAACTTAATTTCCATGTCAAACGGAAACGTTTCCGAGGAGAAAATCAAATTAAGACAAGTTTTAACTGGAGCTGCTTCACATTACAGCTGCGGTATGTTATCCAGTCATATCCTGTACACATCTCTGAGGGAGGGGATGTCAGATATAAGCGTCTTATCCGTGTTGGGATGTGTGCAACAATGGTGGCGTACAAACAAAGAGGAGCTGGAGGTGTTATTTACCGACCCCCCCTGATGTTTGTCTCCCATTAGGCCATGCATGGCTGCCTATTTAGGTCACAGAGCGGCAGACA
Organism: Eutrigla gurnardus; assembly: GCF_963514095.1. Lineage (NCBI taxonomy): Eukaryota > Metazoa > Chordata > Actinopteri > Perciformes > Triglidae > Eutrigla > Eutrigla gurnardus. Next base: position 15,427,265 of record NC_139921.1, on the reverse strand, counting down.
AAGGCAGACTAGATCCTCAAGCACGGTAACCCACCAGCTAGCCACCATCCTCTGAGATATCATCATGGCCTGCTTTGATGGAGGACCGCTGCTTTTTGCAGTGCTTATTAATAGCTTTTAAAAAATAAAAAAAAATTTATTAAATCATTTTTTTAAACTTTATTTGCCTCGCCTTATTCGTTATATGAATATTTCATGAATATTTAACAGCTGTTGTGCTTCTTCTGATGTGGTTATCTTCAGTAGCTCTCACTTAGTCCCACAGACGTTCAGTAAAATAAATTCATAGCCCAAAAGGGAGATCCAATCCAATGTATTTCTATATATTAAGAGGTCTAACTCAGGAACTCAGGAATGTTTATATATGTATATATTCAGACTGCTATTTTGATAAAGAGACTGAGACTTTGGAATGTAGAAAGTGGTATGTTTTTACTACACATTGTCAAAATTATCACCCAATCAACTACTAATGCTACTAAATTACTCTAAAACATGAGCCGCATAGGATTCTTTGATAAACACTCGCTGTGAGTTACAGTGAAAATGACTGCTATTACAGCTTATTAGCCTGCTGTCCGCTTAGTGCTTGGATAACTAACTTCTGTCTGCGCTGAAGGGAGTTAGCAGAATTGCTCCAACATGCATGAACATGAGAAGGATCATACCACCTAGAGCACCTCCTGCATTCAATACCGCACCGTTTATGGAGGCATTCACACTGGAGACAATGCCCCATGTCTCTGATTATGAGCCTGATAGTGCATCAAATATTGCATCAGGGATTGTAATATAATATCCCTCTTTAATAATGTGGACTTCCTGGAGAATAGGGACGCCGAATTCAGAGAGATCAATGTCACTTCTTGTCATCTTCTGAAAAGCCGATGTTATTTTTAGCTCGAGTCTCAGTAAATGTGAATTAGTGGAGCACAGAGTTGCAGATGTAAGACCCATCCCACCAAAGCATCAATTGCAGGCGGTTCCCTCCTGTCCAAACAGTTTGGTTGGCGGTTCCAATTACATCAGAGTTTGTGCAGGAACAGCACATTTTTGGTCTCGTTCCACAGCAGCGGTGACAAACGCGACTGTGGGGCACTCTGGAAAAGCACAGCTCACAACAGACTACAGAAAGAGCGGAAAGACAGGTGGACTTCATGCAACAGCGTCACTAAAATATCTAAAATGGCAAACCACATGAAAAACGTTTGATTTCCATGCTGACTGACAGTCCAGGGACCCGATACTGTTATCAGAGGAAGTGTACACTTAATGGCGAGGCCCAGAGGATGAAAGCTTTCATGTGTGGTGGTCTGTACGAGAGCCAGCTTCCTCTGCGGTTGCATGGATCCTATTAGCTAATATGGGCAGTGAGCATCAAATCAGGCTGCTTTTTATCATTCACATCTGTCTGACCAAGAGGCCTTCCCCTTGTAACTCTAAACACTGGGTATCAGAGTGAGATTCTCCCCATTTCAAGTTGGAAACTCCAAACAGTTGGTCATTACATTTGTACGTGCAATTAGGGATTTCCTTAAGGAAACTTGGGCTTGTAAATTTTGTGTGTGTGTTTTTTTTTACTGTTGCCAGAACAGCTCATAAATCAGTTTTCCCTGCAGACAGAAGCATGACGGTGCAGCAATAACGTTAACCATTGTGCCACACTGAACAACTTGTAGCCATGGATACGAAAAGCTGCAAGGTTCTTTGTTGGAGTCTGTATTTAAGCCTTCAGAGCATTTCATTTCGTCTTCATAGCTGCTCCAATAGCTAAGTACTATTTAAAACCATTTCCCACAAGCTAATTACAAGAGATCTGACATTCAGCTGCTGATTAATAAAAGCTGCTTGAAGTGGGAGAAGTGCCGTATGAAAAGAGCTAACCTGCTTTAGCAGATGTTAAACAGCCTCCACAAATTCTCTTTTATCATTTTGCTAAATACTTCGGATGCCTTTCTGAATGTTATTGCTACCTTGTGGCAATAATAGAGAAGTCCCTCTGAAGACTAAATGTGCAGACAGTCTAGGCAGAGCTGAGGATAATGGCAGCGCTGCTAATGATGCTGAAGATGAGATTGCACAGAACAACTGCAGGCTCGCCACTAACTGCGCACCACAGTACACGTACAGATTGAACCACAGCTGTCAACAAAAAACTAAACTGGGATCAAAACCTCATTTCACTAAAAGCAAAAATCTTGTGCAATCCACTTTAAACAGGAAGGCAACGGATAGAAAAAAAATCTATATAAAACTTCAAGAGAACATTGCAAAGAATGCTTCGGGAAATGCACAAACCACAGCTGCCTGCATTACTCAGCAGGAAGGAAAAGGAGATTGAAAGCAGCAGCGATTGGTCGGAACAAATCCTGACTTCATACCAACAGAAGCAATCACCCCCCCCCCCCCCCCCCAAAAAAAAAAAAAAACATACAATCATCCTTTACGGCTGTGTGTTTCTGGGTCAAGCTGATGTAACACAGCAGATTACAAGATCCAAAGCAGCAGCAGCTCTGATGACTTAGCCTGGGCCAATTGTCACACTAACAGTCATTTGGTTTGATGGCGACAACGTCTTAAACAAACATGACAGGAATCTGTTGCATAATCACAACCGATTGCCACACACGGGAACAAGAACACATTTCAGAGTAACAAACAGTGTTATGGCACGATGCAAAACACTCCTCAGTTTTGCACACATACTGTACACACATATGTTCGTTGAACTTCCCCATTTTTCAAAGCCTCTAAAACAAATGTTATCTCTGCAAGTAAACTCATCATGTATGAAATGGTCTGGGAAATACGTCTCATTTGTCTCGCCTCTGACGCTGTTCTGCAGATATAACAACCTGCTAATGACAGGTTTATAATCTGCAGCCTTATACAGACAGAGATCAAAGGTGAGCCATTATAGTGGAATGATGTAAGTAAAGTACATTGCTTTTAAAAGTAGGATAAAAAAAAAAACACTGTTGTCACATACAGTACCACTCTCACTAGTAATTCTAGATCAGGTCTGTTGGAGAGAAAAATCAACCGTCAGACATTCCTACATTGTTATGTTAAATCTTGCTTTTTTTTGTTTTTGTTGCACAGGTCACGTCTGTACAGTTAATATTTTGTCTCAGCATAACATTCTGATCGCCTGAGGTTTGACGTTAGTCGACAAAGTGCTTTTTCCACTTTTTAAGTGATGGATTTATTAACATAATAGTGACTTCCAAAACAAGCTCATGACCTTTGGTACCATTAATGTTTCAGACAGCTGAGAAATGTTATTTTATGGTGAAGTAGTAGCTCAGCTGCAACACTATATTTCAATATGATGTCATAATTCATGTCGTCTGGTGCCTTGGGAGCTGCGTTTTTACTACGCAGCCAAAGCAGCCCCAAAGTTACTGGTTCGATTCCAACCGTGGGATCTTGCATGTCAAAACCATCTCCCCCTCCCCGCATCCAGTCAGCCACTGCACTATTCATCTGTCCAATAGAGACAATTAATGAATGTTGTCTATGTTTGGTCAGGTATCATAAGAATGTCTCAGTGTTATGTGTTTGAGATGGATTTTCCTTTGAGAAAGCGCCTTCCAGAGCACACAGAGTTTACTTTAACGTGACTTGACAAGGTCAAAAGTTTTCTTTATGCAACACAAGAATAGAGACAAAATGAGAGGTTCCTGATTCATTGTTTAGACTAAAGGAGGGCAAGAGCATGACAAACCTGCCATAACAAGATCCGTCTGGATGAGCACATACAGTGATGTCAGCTAATGACTGACAGCCACAGACAGCACATTGAAAACATGAGGTTGTTGGACCTGCATCACAGTCCACTCATGCTGTATCTGAATACGTAGCTTTGACTAGATAACCACAAGATCAGATATCCAAAAGAGAGACGCTTTGCTGTTTTTCATCAGTTTGATGCTCTCGATAAGGTTTCAGTCTCATTTAGGCAAACAGATCATGTTGCTGATCCTGAAGTGCAGGTGGAGTGAACCGAGAGAGGCGGTGGTTGGTGATGTGCTACAGGTGGTAAGACTTCATGGCTGAATCTTAAACCACAGGACAGTGTGTTGGGAATAAACAATAAAAAACACACAAAAAACAACCTAAGAAAGAAAAGTAATAGTATAAGCAGTTTAGGGCAGCTGATGTTTGTGTATGCGTTTGATGTTGTTCATTAAACAACTTAAAACTTTGGATATGGAACGAGAAGATCCCAACTTGTTTTTGTCCAATAAAAATAAAACGGTGGGGATGGAATGTTGAGGAAAGAAAAACAGTAAAACCAAGCCATGTGGGCTGACTAACTTCTGTCATTGATGCTGGATATTTGAAGTATAAACATGGGCATCACTAAAATTATTTACAATAACTTACATAAAAGTTTGATGTTATTCCCAATTAAGCCGATATCTAGAAACACGATCAAATGTATCCAAACTGTGTATCTTTTTAATATCCACTGGAAACTAAACTGGATTGAAACGTTCATGTCTAGAAATGAAAGTGACGTATGTCTTACCAGGTAGTGTATTGTGGACAGGTGTGGCAATGTTAATGTCCTGCAGGTGCTCCAGTGTCTCCGTGTGGAAAAGGCGCAGCGTGGACCCAGAGCTGAAGGCGATCCAGATGCCCACCCCCGCCACCACCATGTGGGACACCACCATGCCCTCTTCCTGGTGGGCCTCCAGCTGCCTCTGGATGGGAGAGACGGGGCAGGTCGACAGGCCTCAGCTATTATACATTTATAAGTGTATTCATAGATAGAAGACTTCTACAGTGGCAGTTAGACTTAATTAGAAAAGAAAGATAACAAGAACAACTGAAGATGAGACATTAGAGATCAGACCAAAACATGTAATCCTACCAGATAAATTGAAAGGTGTGGCCCTTACTCTGTATGGAAGAGTAAGGGCCACACCCATGGTAAAAAAAAAAGTGGTATTTGCATGCTGTTCAATGTTCTTTGGCTGATTACCAATTAATTTGCTCAATAACGTTTCCCTGGTGGGTGTTTGTTTAGTGGCTCATTCAACAAGCTGAGGTGCAGGAGTCTCAAGCCCAAAATCTTTAATCTTCATTAATCTGGGATGATGTTTAAAGTCTGTGGATCTTGTGTTGTGTTGCAGGTTGTTGTCAGCGGGACAGTCTGCCCATGAAAGCATCGACACAACAGCAGTGTATAATGATGTTACAGTCATTTTAAACATGACAGCGGCTCCGGGGTGAATTTCTGACTTCAAACTACCGACTACAAACTAGAGAAAAACCATTTGAAAAGCAATCAACTCACAGAAAGTCTGTCTCAGTCTGTTCAAGCCACGGCAACCCATGCATTGTCTGGTTTATTGCTGTAATTATGCTTACTATCAAAATTGAATCAAAAGAATCACATTTGTACAATAGGCTACAACAGAATATGAAACAATGGGTTTTTATGGGCCAAAAGTACAAAATATGTTTATTCATGGTGATGTAAAAATTTCAGAACGTCAAGACAGGAAGCACGTGGAAGGTAGCATTTGCCAATGTTTAATAAAACCTTGTACTCTATATAAATATTTAATGGTGAGGAACTTTAACAGGTTATGAAACTGTGTCAATGTAATACTTATGTCTGTGTATGACCTACATAAGTAAACAGGACCATCGGCGAGAAGATAAGCTACTTCTTTACAGTTATTCTGTAATGCTCATCATTGGTCTTTGATCTTGCACGGAATGAGATGAATCTATGCAGGTTCACCGGGCGCTTCTTAAAACTCCAGCAGGGCCTAAGGCGTGAACCAACCCAGATCAGACAAACTCTGATCTAGCTTTGCTGTGCTCTGCGACCTGCAGTTGGAGTTCCTACAGAAGGTAAAGAGCTCCATTCCCCCAGCAGCAGTAGCTCCTCCTCTGGCTAGGAGCTGGAGGGGAGGGAGGCACGGGGACACCAGAACTAGGACTGCATGGGGCAGACTGTCAGACCGTGGTCCGGTAACATGAGAGGCTTTCAAAAGGCATACTGCTTGGAAACACTGCCCCTTTTATCCACAATCTACACAAAATGTTCCTCTTAATGGCTTTAAATTAAATCAACTTTATAATGCATATTTCTTTAACTCTTGCTACTGTCAGTGTGAACAAGAATAGCTTTGTGCAGAGTGTAATTTTGAATATCTGTGCTTAGAGACCAATAAACTGGGCTTTTTCCATCACCAATGGTTACATAATCTCCCCACACATTGCTTCACATGTAGGTGGAGTTGCATTTGGCTAAGGAGAGCCCATTCACAAATATGTCAGTATAGGGTTCTGATCAAATGTGGAGATGAAGGAGCATGAAAAGTAAATGTAATACTACTACTACTTTTGATTCTTTTTTTAAAATTTTTTATGGACTTGCGTCTAATTTCTTTGTATCCATCTCTTCAATATAAATTATTCCCGTCCGTCTCTGTCTCACTCTCCTGTTTAAATTACAGTCACCGCTCTGGACTAGCTGTCCTCAGTGAGGAAAAGAGAGCGAGACAGGCAGGTGGTCCAACATAATGCGCTTAATGAGGCTAAACAGATTAATAGTGAGTGCATGTCACAGGAACGTTGCTATTCTAGGACCCACGGCAGGTGCTTCCTTTCCCTAAAGCAGGCCAGAACACACACAGGGAATAACGTCCATATCTCAGGATATGGAATGAAGAAATCCCAGGAAGGGAAATGAGAAACCTTCATCTACTAGGAGTTCTTTATACTTTTAGTAACCATGGTTTACACTGGTTGCTTCTTGGGGAATCTCCTTGAAAACAAATATATGGGAATTCAAACCTCTATTCTCAACTTTCCTACAGATATACTGAAGCATATTAACTGCTGTTTGTGATGCAGACATGGTGTGCATTAGTGGCCAGTATCAGAGCTTGGTTACGTACCTCTACACAGTGTGTGTGGGTGCTGATGATAAGGACCTGTCCACCTGTTGAAGCCCAGAGGTGCTCCTCCACAGCTATCATGGCCTTGACTGGGAGGATTCCCAGTTTCAGAACCTTAGGCTTTTCCCAACTCCACAAACCATCTGTGGAAATAAACACAATACTGACATCTCTTTCACAAAATACCGTATGAAACAAAATGCAGTTTATATGCAAACACAGAATACACATATATTCAGTAAGGATCTGAAATCTTCCAGTATGGTGAAACATAAGCTACAACAATCAAGTACTCAGTACTTCAGTACTGTACATCTCTTCTATTATTATTATGGTATTCTCTTTTGCAAAGTTATTCACCTCGAGCAATTATTCATGTAACAGTTAAAGAAGAATGGTTGGCATTTTATATGGAAGACACAGTAATAGACACTCCATCTCTATAAGTGTCGCCGGAAAAGGTCATCCACATTTACGACTCTGCTTAGGCTGGTGGAGTGGCCATTGATGCTTTTCACAGCCTTCACTATGAATATAGATGGGTTTGCAAAGCATTCGTCAGAGCCAAGCTCTGTCCCACACACACCTCCTACACACTCTGTTCTACATGTGCACCTACAGTGCTAGCGATGCTGCAATGAAACACCACATGCGGTGCCTTTATAAATAACACATTAGATTTCTGCAACCACTATATTCACTTGTTTATATTCCAATCAATGTTGTCATAAAATGAGAGCAAATTTAGGTTTGTCGGACAGAAAAAAAGTACTATATTTGATCAATAATACACAGGGCTGCAATATATTGATATTATATCGATATTGTTACATGAGACTCGATATTTATATTTTTGACATTTTAATATCGTACCTTTTCCTGGTTTTAAAGGCTGCATTAAAGTAAAATTGTGTCATTTTCTTAACATTACAAGACCATTTTAGATGTTCTATTATTTGCCCTACAATATTGTTGAAAACAATATAGGCAATGAGTAAAAAAATATTGATTTTCTCCATTTCGCCTCCAATTTTACACACAAATACAGTGAAACAGGAAAGTGCTTCACTGGTCTTAAAATTGCCTTTTTTTTTACTGACTTCAACTACTCTTAACTCTATGGGCCCTGTGTGAATACGGACTTCATTTCCTCCAGATACCAAATTCCCTTAGCTAATCTAGGCCAGGAAGTGAATGAGGCACAAAGGCGGCTATTGAAGGTAGAGGTGCCACGCAGGGAGAGGTGTTCTTTCAGAGGTACACTGATGACTGGGGAAGTGAGGGTAATCTCCCACTGATGGGCTAGGTGGGATTAGCATTCCAGCAATGCCGTGTGTATATTATTGTAGTAATCATACTGTGTAGGTAGATGTTCTTCAGAGAAAAAGAGTAACGGAAAAAGGAAGAGCAGTGAAGAAAAAGATCAAAAAATGAAAAATGTGCCAACGTGCAGTCTTATGTAAGCCTGCCCACATCTCTCACTACTCCAACTGATGCATTCCTCCATGTCAGAGTCAGCTGCGAACTGCAAACTACTCAACACAACCAATCGCAAACAGTAACGCACACACCAGACAGTGAACGCTGATTAAACAAGCCAATCGGTTTATTAAATTTGACAAAGCTGCAACAAATAATGTGCGATACTCCCAGTAGTATTGGGGGGGGGGGGGGGGAGCAGATGATGCATGATGGCAGAATAGAGGGGGAGTTTATTTTCCGACTGTCTAGCTATGACGTGTGACCTTTGCCGAATCATTGCCTCTTCTTTCTTCATCTCTCGCACAGTCAGTCACAAAGGAAAGAGCAAGCGTGGCAGAATGAGGCTGACTGGCCAACTTCAGACACACTGCTTGTACAGCAGGATAACTCAGCACTGATGGCTTTAAAGACAAAGCAGCGTCCCCGTCTGTTCAGTCGCTTTTTTGATGTCTCGTTACTATTCACTGCGAGGGTTCCCTTTGATCACATGACAGTTTAAACATCAAAGATATAAGCTGATCATTTTCCTCGTTCTGCAATGTAAACCGCGGCTCTACTTTAAATGCTAATGGGGTCCAAGCCGAGCCTTTTCGCTGTGGTTAAGTACTGGAGCGGCATTAGTTTCCCCATCCAACTCTGCACGATGACTCATCTCCGTAACATCAAGGCATCATGTTCCTATAGCGACTATGACAGAGCTGTTGATAGGAAGAATGGGATTATCTAGGGACAGAGTTTTCTTCTGGGAATTCATTTGACACACCAGCGGAAAAGAATGGCAGCTTCTGAAACCGTTGGAACATTCAGTCACACCAAAGGCCAACACTGGCATACTCTGTGCCAGCGTCTCATAATTGGTGTGTGAAGGGGAGGAAAGAGGTGACATGTGCAACAAAACAAGGAGTAATGAGGAGCCCTGAACATTCCTGATCGCTTGCATACATACAGTATGTTTCTTCCAGGCAAACCGCCACTCAACTGTAGAATTAGTGAGAACACTTTTCCTCCTGTGTTACTGTCCTCAGGCCATCATCCATATTTCTGTTTCTATCTCTCTCTGACACGCACACAAGCCTAACAGACCAACTTAAGAGACCAACAAAGATAGAGAGAAAGGGCACATAAACGTTCTACCTTGGAGACGTTGGAAATTCAATTTGAGTCATATGAGCACATGGAGAGGAATATGTGTAACTGAGGTTCGTAAAACATGAAGAGAGTGATACCAATACTTCCATTTGTCCGCCAAGAATTGCAAGGAGCATGAAATATGTACTTATCTTTACCCACATTATGTGACGCAGAGAAAAAGCAGACAGACAGAGAGAAGAGACTCTCTTGTTTGCAACGCCAAGATGGAGATGGAACAAAACACAGAATTTGAAAGGCTGTGGGAAGAGTGCAGCTCAGATCCTCTCCTCTAATGTGCTCGCCAGGGAGGAGAGACATTAAATAGGTCACCGCGAGCAGATTGGCTTCTCCCCGACAACCGAGCAAACGGAAACAGAACCTCAACACAGAGCAGAGGAGACCCCTGACCCTGAGCTACACAGTCTGACCCACTCACTAACGGCAACCCAGCGACTCTGAGAAAGAAAAATAGCAGTTAGATCGATGGACCACAAAACACCATCTCTGTGCATGTTCTCCCCAGAATAACCCCTTTCAGTCAGTGCTGCCAAATGTTTCACTGTGTTAGTTGAGCAGCAAACCATTCAGCATGGTACTAAATAAAATGTTCTGCCTAGAATTGGAAAGAGTCATAAGATATGCTGCTGATTCTTTTTGGTAAATTAGGTCAGCAGAAATGTGTTAGAAGTTGCTAAATCCGACAACAAAGTCAGCGACAACGCACCGATTCATGTACAGGGCCATCGGTTAAGGTTCCAATATTCAGGGCTGGTGCAGACTAAATATTGAGGTCAACACCGTCTAGCCTACACAGTTTTAAAACCAAATCTAATTCACCCAATGAATGCATTTCTGTTTCGCACAATAAGCGTGATTTAACCTGGTAATTGCCCTAATTAAAGCTGTTAAGAGTATCAACAAACATTACAAAGGCAGAATTCCGAGACGCACAAGAGACACACAAATCAACATGTCCGTCCCCTCCTGAAACACACACCTTGTGATCTGGAGTAGACCGCCACAGAGCCGCTAACCAGGCCGACGTACAGACAGTGTTTCTTATAGACCAGGCTGGTGACGGTGGACTTGTCTGGGGTGAAGAAATGCTGCAGTCGTACTTTTTTGGACCGCTGGCTGCTCTTATACACAATGATGCTGAACAAGACAGGAGATAGAAACAGAACCAAACATAACACAGTGTGCTGCTTTGATGTTTATCTCTAAGTTATCAATAACATTTTGGCAGTAGATGCAGTTGCAGAGATGCCTTCAGTCATTATTTTGTAGCGTTTATGGAACATTTTACAGCGTTGCCATATGGGCATGATTTGACAGTTTGAATGATATCTGACAGTTTTCAGAATAACACTTAAAAGGCAGTTCAATCTAAGCTGAATTGTAGCTGAAACAAATAAAACATTTTTGACATGAATTTGTGGTTTGTCAAAGTATTAAGTGACTTTCTACAATTACAAGAGTCTTGTTACCCTGAGCTACTACACACACACACACGCACGCACGCACGCACACATTGCATTATGGTCCATTACGGTTAGTGGACCATAAACATATTAGTTAATATGCTGAATATCTCAATCTGTTACCTCTATACCAATAAACTGTGGTGGAAAATGAAAAGTCTAGTTCTTTGAGCCTGACATTTAGCATTAACACCTGTATAATTAAAAACCTGACATTTATAATTTACAGATGCATAATGAAAAGCCTGTCTCTTGTTAACATATTGCATGGTGTGCATCCAGCAGACTTTAATTGTTTCACAAAAAAACTTTTTTTTAAATCTAACTTGTAAAAAATATTAAAGGCACACTTTTGTAAGTACACTGTGTGCTTTACCTGCCGTCCTCCATGCCCAGACAGACACTGGGAGAATCACTGGCCTTCGCTGTGGGGACCTGGTTGCTTTCGTGGACCTTCTCGCCGTTCTCCTGGGGTTGCTCTGCAGGGACGTAGGCCATGCAGAGGATACGGGACTCGACATTGAAACACTCGGTCACCTTAGGACTCGAGCTCTGCATGGTGACTATGGATATCTGGCCCATCTGGTTGGTGCAACTTGCAACCTGAACAAAGATAAAGAAACATTTTTTTGTTGTTTTAGGAACAATTTCATTAACAATAAATAAATGATTTAGCCTAGTGAAGTCTGAACATCTTCAAGGGACAGCCAGCTTGGAAAGCACAATATAAGTAAAACAAAGCAAAGAGCACTTAACAAATAAGCATACGACTGAAGAACTCCTAAAAGTATGCATCAAATTTAAGTCCAACTCTAACGAGAGCAACACTTATCTCATAAGACATTACATTATGTTAAAAAAAAACTAAAATCTAACAGTTTATATATGACTTCACTATTAAAATAACAAGCTAGAGTGATGTTTATATCTTTTGCAGACCCAAGATTCTCCCCGGTGGTCAAAAACACTACATTAGCAGTGATTACCGTGGTTATGACCGCCATTGTTTATTTTAAGAAAAGCTTAAGTACTAAAGGAATCATTTTCAAACCCAGATTGTTTTTCTTAAAGGGACACAGACATTTTAATTGAACAGTAAAAAGAGAGATTTCAGAGTCAGGGCCCAATTAATTTCTTCCTCCAGAACTTCCATTTTAGTTAGTCCTCTGGGTGGAAGAAGCCCACATTATTGTAGGTATAAATCTTGGAATAAACTCTCACTCTGTGTAATTGTTGAAATTGCTAACACAGTACTTCTTTTCTGAACAAAGTCCACGTGAAATGTCTCACCCAGACACAGCCATGGCCCACGACAGGAGTATCTGCTGTGCTCTCTGTGTTGATGTGGGGCTCTGGATTGTGAACGGCACATTCCACCTGTCACAGAACAGCAAGAAATAAGAGAGGGTCATAAAGTAATAAGGTCAAATGAGCATCGAGTCACTGGGTAGGAATCCACAAGATTAACAAAACAGGTGTCCAGTTAGTGTTACTTAGTGTGGAGATCAAAACCTAAAGGATGTCTGAGAGGTTCAGCCCTGAAGTAACCATCATACATGACCTGCTGGTGCCCTTTGACAACAGTCATTCCATATGTTGCTTGTCAGTGCTGACACTTAGAGGAGCTGATGACTTATAGTATAGGGGAGAGTGAGAATGACTTAGTGGGATCTAACATAACTCATTCATCTCAAATACAAGTAACCCATACAGGCATCAAACCCACAACCTTTGCATTAATTGCTCCACACTATGACCAACTGAGCAAAACGACCTCACATGCACAGCTGAGCAATTTTGGTCCGGTTGGTAAGTCAATGCTGATTACACAGTGGATTCAGACTCCGTTCCACAAATCAGTGTCCAGCAGTATGTCCAGACAAAATGAATATATATAAACATCTAAATACAGAGGAAAATGTTTGTTTGTCAGTGTAGAAAGGAGGTGTCAACACCTGTGACACCTCACATCAGCAGTATGTTACGTAGTACTTAACACTGTCTGAGCTAGTACAATGACCTAAGTTAAACTGTGCTATACTTTATGGCCCCTTCAGGCATTGAACCAGCTGTTATTAACTGCATCAACTGAGCTACACAACACACACACACGGGCCTATGGCTACCAGCACATTGCCTTCATTTAAGAAAATCATAGAAAAGGTAAATGTCTCACCTTGAACTCCTGTAGTTTTGACATAATTACAGGCATTTGTCGAAGCAAGAGAGGGTGTTTCTGCTTTTTGATCTGATTCCCATCATCCTCTGCAAAGAACCAGCCCTGCAGGTTGTCCTCCTCTAATGTAAAGCACAGCCACAATTAGCACATGACTCAATAAAGAACAGTATGTACGTGTTTTAAACTCCAAGGTGTTTATCTTCAGAATAAGCCTCCAGAAGTCACATTGTAAAACTATCATCATCGTATGTAGAATCACATTTCTTATGCATTAGATTTAGTCACAATCTATAACTAACAGTTACAGAGTAGTCACTTGGATAATTATAGACAATGGAATCAATCATTTAATCATTAAAATAAACTGTCAAATGTGTAAAATGCATGCATACACAATTCAAATGGGACAAAAACAATTGGGCAACTGAGACAGCAGTGCTGTACTGTACCTAGAGCCAGCTTGGCCATCTGCAAGTTACTGATCCATGACTGTTTGATGGCTGGGCTGAGAGTATTGAACACTGCACTGAAGTAAGTGGGTTTACCGGACCTACCAAAAGAGAGGACAAAAAAAACAAAACACACACTTACACACAACCGTTAATACAGTTATATCTATACCACAAATGTATGGTCAATGCATTTTTGGAGGTGTTGTGTGACCATAGTTTTAGTGCCTCCACTTCTTCTCACACACAGAATTCACAACTGACAGAAGACAGAAGTAACAAGAAAACTATTTTTGTATAATTTCTGTTCATTACAAATAAAATTTTCCTCACGATCATGGACGTTGGAACTATTTTCCGAGAGGGGGGGGCAGGATTTTTGTTGGGAGGGTCGGGGGAGAGACGCACACAATGATTAACGAACTAGACTGGATAAACACATGCAGCATCTTAATTGTTAAGAGAATTAAATGAAATAAATGAATAAACCAAGCCTTTAAGGAACATAACACTAGGCTATAACACAGGCCTACAGCATTCAGAAAAAGAACAGTCTGCGCTCCTAAGGGCTTTCACACTTTTCCAAAAGTGGACCTTCACTCAGTTGACCTGCTGACAAGCAGGGTCGAAACATCACATTCATCCATAAGGTCACTATGCGCATTCATAATGGCCAAATGCGTAAGCCTCTCCTGCTTCATAGTGTTGCAGATTCCGTCCATGAACCAGACAGTGTTTGTGATGCATTCATGAAGCAAACATGAGAGATGCTTTAACAAGATTGTACTGAATGATTAATGTACTGTGAGATGTGTCAACACTTCGGCAACCAAAGGGCCTCAATTTGTATGAACATTTCATGTCAATGTTTGAAGATTCTTGCATATACACCAGTCCACTGCTTCGCATCTTTAACAGTAAAATAGCCAACATTTTCAAATAAGAAGTGTCTGGGTGAGCCTGAGTCTGCCCATTCAATGCCGACTGAATCGACACACTGTGACAGAAATGCGTTAGAAGTCAATATAATTTATCGCCTCTATCAGCGCCTCGCGTCGGCATTAAATGTGTGTGAGGTGGGGTGGGGTCCTGTCTGAAATGCACCTCTCCTGTCAGTGGTTGATGGTGAGAAGAAGTGTTTTGCAATTGAGGGATCAGGGCATAAATGAGAGATGAACAGCTGTGTTTCCAAACATACCCGTAGATAATCTCACCGGCTAAGAACAGCAGGGATGAGGGATGGAGTGAGAAAATGAAAGAGAGCGACAGTTCTGGTTCCAGAGACGGTGTGAAAAGGCCAAAGCTATGTGTGCCGTTGGGGGACCACGTGCAGACAATAATAGTGTGTGTAAATGTGTGACATGTGCATTTGTGTCAACAACAGCTGCAGCACTGGAGCCTGTGGTTGCAAACACTGATGTACATTTCCTCCTCTGAGATTCCATGCTTCAGATTCAAGCTGGTGGAGAAATCTGTTTATCCAAATATCCAAACAGGCTCTAATACTCTCGCCCAAAGCTAGCGGCACACAGGGTGGCTCGGAGGATAGAAGGAGAATGTAGGATAAAAGGGGATAAAGACAAACAAGTATCAACACGACATGGGTGGGGGCAAGGACTTAGAGTGGAGACTGCTAAAATGTTGTGTCTGTATGAAAGACCTATTAAAGCTAAAGGAGTTGTGCGCATATGTGTGTGTAAAACACAAACTTGTCATGTTTGCCAGGCAGCTGGAGCTGGATCCTACACCGGTCAGCTGCCCTGATCTCCTCTTCCTTCTTCAGTATCAGTCTCTGGAGACCGGATACCCAATCCTGGGCCACTGTGGGGTTTACATTCTGTACACAAGGACATAGGAGGGAGAAAAAGAAATAAAAATAGAGGGTAAGAGAAGGAGGGAGGGGCACAATAATAATAATTAATACAATAAATTAAAAATGGGAATAAGAATGAAAAAAAGATGTATAGTCTCATGGCCATAGCCAGCTTTGAGGTCACCAATGTCAGGACTTTGATAATTATTTCCTCACAAAGTATAACCCTGTTACTCTGCATACGAATGATGTGAAATCGCTATTATTAAAAAGGCAGCTATGTGTGTGGGAGGTGGTGAAGATGTGCTGGGTGAGGTGAGAGGAGAAGGCAGAGTGTGTGTGGACACTGAGGTGCCATCAATGGTGCTCTGGCACACAGAGTCATTATCAGCACTGATTAAACACAAGAAAAGTATATGTAAACTAAATATGATATAGGCACAGTATTAGAAGATATTATTGAAAAATACTGATACCCTGTTTTGCAATTCTAAGCAAGACTAGCTGGTGCAACCCGCTCCAGTACATTACAGACACACATTATATAACAGACTGCTGTTTTTGTGTTAGACTACATGGAGTATAGAATCAGGAATAGAAGGACAAGCTGTGTCTGAGGGCGCAGCATACCTTATAGACCTGCATTTATATAGCGCTTTTCTAGTCTTTTCGACCACTCAAGGCACTTTACACTACATTCTGTCTACATTTACCCATTCACACACATTCATACACTGATGGCAGAGGAGCCAGGGAGTGGGGAATTGTACCACCTACAATACATTTAATTTATTATATTATATTATATTATCCATCCATCCATTTTCTACCGCTTATCCTGTATTCAGGGTCAAGGGGGGGCTGGAGCCGATCCCAGCTGTCATTGGGCGAAGGCAGGGTAAACCCTGGACAGGTAACCAGTCTATCGCAGGGCCAACATGTAGAGACAGACAACCATTCACACTCACATTCATACCTACGGGCAATTTAGAGTCACCAATGAACCTATCCCCATCCTGCATGTCTTTGGACTGTGGGAGGAAGCCGGAGAACCCGGAGAGAACCCACGCTTACCCACACAGAAGGAACCCGGGCCGACCTGGGAATCGAACCCGGGACCCTCTTACTGTGAGGCGAGAGTGCTACCCACTACACCACCGTGCCCTACCCTATCCTATATTATATTATATTATACTATACTATATTATATTATATTATATTATATTATATTATATTATATTATATATTATATATTATATATTATATTATATTATATTATATTATACACAGGCAAATATACTTTTCTTGCCAATCAGTGTAGTCTGCTTTATAAATTGGATCTGTTTTGATGGAAGCAATTTTGTCTTGAAGCCTTAAAGTCGTAAAGCGTCATCACCTGACCTTTCAATACATGTTCCAAGATGTATGAAGGCCCTTTCAGTATATATATTATTACAAAACTGTCAGTGTCATTTAGGTTAGGAAACATAGTGTTGAGGAAAATGCTCAGCTCAAACATCTCAGTTCTTTCCTTGACCATCAATCTCTCCTCCATCTCGAGGACACATGTCTCTCTGTTACTCTGCCTCCCTCTGCTTCTGACAGACCAACCAGCACAGCATAAACACAACCTCACACACTCACACAGCTGTGCTCTGCAAACTATTCACCTCCATACCAACAGCACAGACAGACGTGTGTGTGTGTGTGTGTGTGTGTGTGTGTGTGTGTGTGTGTGTGTGTGTGTGTGTATGTCTGAGTGTGTGTGGCCACATGATATGACAGACTTGAATGGTGCAAATCAAGACCTTAGAGACACCTTGTCTCCCAGAGACAAATTGCCTACTCTGGCACATTCCACAGCTTAAACATTATACGCCTTCAGAATAACCCAGCCCTTGTGGACATCTGAGGGGAAACAAGATGAATGTGATTTTAAAAGTCTCGGGGTAAACTGGAGGAACATTTGTCTGTCAACTTTGGGCAAGCTTCCACGAATATTAATAGAGAATACAGTATAACTAAGTGCTTGTGTTTAGTGCAGTCATACAGTACCTGGTAGTTGCCTTTGAGGCTGCTGATCATGCTGGAGATCTGGTTGACCAGGCTGAGGTCATGGATTAGATTCTGCAGATCTTGGTACAACTGACCGGGGCCCATGTACAGCTTGTCTACATAGAAACACACAAAAGTCAAATACTTAAAAACAGCCACATTTAGGTTTTTTTAGTAATTCACAAATTTTACACCCAAATGAACTGAAAGTGTGCATTAAGGTGCATTTTAGCAGATTTCAAAGATAGCAGTTACTCATGGATATACAATCTGGAAAGCTGGAAAGAATAAACCTACACAAAACACAGAGGTAGAAACTAGCAAGTAAATTGAGCTGACCTAAAAAGATACATTCACAAAAGTTGAATACACTAAGAGCAAAGACTGAAGCCAGCCTGATGAGAGAAGCCGTTAAAATCTGACCAAAGACAAAGATCAATAAAGGCCAATCAGACAGTTTCCCACGGGGAGCGGTGACAGCTCTGCAAACTTGGCAGTGATTGGCTTGTTCAACAACACTATGAAGTTAGCTTTCAGAGGCCACACAAATATTGTGTTTTTGCATGTCAGCATATATCATCACATCCTATCGTCCTTTATGTTGTTTTATTTGTACCCACTGTATGTATGCTGCCATGTGTATGCTGCCAGGTAGTTACTGCTCATCAATTTGGCACTTGTGCTCAAAATATCAAACCTAATAATCCTATGTGGTGTGATGAGAGTGGTGACTGTGCTGCTGTTCTGTGTTGAAAGGAAACAAAGGTTTGCTTTGTGTTTACTCAAAGTGCTGCTGCACCGAACACATCCACATAGCTCATCAAAGGTCTAGCAGCGCTCACTCTCTCCTACATAAAATCATAAAAGAATATCATCATGAAAAAATCGGTTGTACATAGCACAGAAGGAATGCCAATCTGTTGGCCAAAACTGTCAACAGAAACGTTATCCATGTAATTTCAATCAAATGGCTCAATTAACAAGTACAGGGCTCTTTCCAATTAAAACCTAACGGCAAACATTTCAGTGGACAACAATAACCGTTGAGATTGTGTATCGGTGAACAAACCGCATCAGTCTTTGGCACCAGAATTATGTTTGCCATTCTACTTTCTCTTCCCCCTTTTCCTTTCTTCTCCTCCTCCTCGTCTTCTCCTACAATAGTCAGACTCTGCCTGGTGCACCAACTCCATGGCAACCCAGTCCAGCCATCTCCCGAAGGTCATTCGAGACACTTTACTCCTGTGTGCGAGTCGCCAAAATCTGCATTTGTAGGTGGTCTCCAGGAGAATTGCTCAAAAAGGTCTTCCTCTGAGTTTGCACAAAAAAGCCTGCTCACAGACACAAAAATCCTTTGTTGTCTTTGCACGTGCATGAGCATCCCTAAACACAACAGCACACAGAGAACACAGCGGGCCTACAGGAGTGTAAATGGGTTTTTGGATTACATGTTTTCATGGTCTATGACCTCTTATTGTATTTCACTCTATGGATTAAATCATAACCACCCTTCAATACATCTATATGCCATGTATATTTACTTCAACCATCAATAAGACGAAATGAGAAATATATTGTTCGGGTTTTTACCAGTTTAGTTCGGGGAAGAAATGCTGAATGATGTTTGCTCCATGGTGTGTCATGCTTGGAAAGAGTGCAACTACAACTTAATTTGAATCGATTATCATATAATGGAGCGCTATCTTAAGACACTACGAAATATACGTCAGAGAAGTGATATAACTGTATTTTTCAATATCCCTGTGCATGATTTGAGTTAAATAAAACAGGCATGCAGTTTGAATCTGAATCTCTTTTTCTACCATATTTTGCTGTACACTATCTGTATTTAATAGCACAAAAAATAAGATGCAAATGAAATGACCATTCCCACAGAGAAAGCGGGCACTGTGTTACTCATTTCAACCTGGGTCTAACTTCCTGAATGGCTCTTTGTGAGAGCGCCAAATGCCACAAGTTTTCTAACAAAACAGGCCTGGCAGGCAGCATCAGAGGAAACACGGCAGTCACCCCAGCAATTACACACTTCCTAAAAACAAACAATATATTTAGCAATTACATACCGACCATAAGCAGCTGGAAACATGTAACTGAACTAGCTTGAAATTAACAGGCTGTGTAGAGAAGAGTTGAAATGAACAAAGATACCCGAAAAGAAGTGACATCATAAGCTGGGGAGCCGTTTCATTGTGTTCTAGCAGGCTGGTCACCAAGCTGCTTTTGGCCGCATGCAGTTGACTGAGGAACAATTGTTTCCACTTGTTAAAAGTTCCTGGCCAAAGCACACATTTGTATGCACACACATATTCCCAAAGTTGGTCGGGGAATAATTTAATCAGAGCGAAGGAACTGAGTGAAGGTCAGCAAGTTATTGTCGACTAATATGGCAATTCCTGCAAAGGCAATAAGTGGTTCTATGCAATGACACACTTTGCCCAAATCATACAATCTCAAAATCTCAGTCTCAAAATTAACTTCAACTTTAAGGAGAGTGCACATACATCAGTCCTTTATCATCACGGTGGTTAAGATGCTGAGGCTGTGAACCTGTCCGTCAGAAGCAGCCCTAGGAAAACCTTACAGTCAGACCTGATGTCACTCAGGTCTGTTTTTGCCATATGTTACTTACACTCATGCAATTGCTGGACGCCATAAAGCTCAGTGAAGTATCAGAGGGAGATTGGTGGTCTGGAAAGACATTGGTGCAATCGGGAGTGCGCCAAGTGTGGCTTAAGTGGGCGTTAAGGGAAAAAGGTATGAAAGGCAGATAAAGAAGGGTGAAATATTTTAAGGCTATTGGAACATGGCAGGTGGACTGTATGCTACAGGACATAAAAAAACAACACATTATTTATTAAAAGATAAAAGTGACACTGTGACACCTGGCTGCAATAGACTGAACATTATGTAACTGTTTGGCAGACGTTCAATAAGAGGGAGATGGAGAGATTGATGGCACATGAGAGAGAGACAGAGAGAGATACAGTGTGAGCTTCACAGTGCAGTGTGTTTTTCAGTGGTAGTGATTCCAACCCACTAGTGTTGGCAACGGACAGACCGAGTCTCAGCTTGAATACATAAAACCTTTGACAGATCAAGGATAATGCCGTATCAAAGCACTCACCAGCCTAGCAATGTTCACCCACCATTACTCCGGCAAAAACATGGACACACAGACAGAAATCTACATGCTAGAATTAAAAAATGTAATGCTGGGATCACAAAAATATACACTTTGGTTATGCCTCTTGTGTGTCTGATCTGGGCCTTTTAAAGTGGCTGAGCAGCTGTCTGTGACAGGGGAGAAGCCCAGTGGAAAGACTGAAATCATTGGAATCCTCAGCCAAGCAGACTAGAGGATTGCAGAAGGAAAAAATACACACTTAGCGGCTGGATTGTCTGGGCAGGACTGACACCATTTTAGAAATGTCTGTGAATGTCCGGTAACAACTAACTACTGCATGTATTCAATTTGTTCATAATGCAATAACCAGTTCTGTTAGTTTATCAAACTAAGAGAATCCAACTCGATTTGTTCAATCAATTCACACAAATGCATAGTAATAATGCAAATGCTTTATCAGCTTCCCATGACCTACTGGGCACTTTGACAAACCATCCAACGGAACCCTCATACCTTTTCTACCAGAAACCATTCTACAGAGAAACAGTACCACAGACAGGACCGCTGAATCAAAATAACAGAAGATGACATCGGGTTCGTACTTGGCTTAGCGTTGATGACCACCTTCTCCCCTGAATGGGAGGTTGGGTAGCGGGTGTTGTCGGCCATGTCCTCGCTGGATCCAAACTCCAGCACTTCCACGAAGCTCACAGGCACACTCCACTTTAGAAGGAACTTCTGGTCGAGTGGGGCATTGCCGCTGCCACTCCCACTGCCATCCTGACATCTGGACAGAGCCGAGAGGAAGAGAGGAAGGTCATTTGACAAACTGGTTCAGGTTCATGTTGTTATTGACACCTTGTTGTCCCTTCTGGACTGTGGGAGGAGGAAATATCAGTGCAAGAAAGAAACAATCAACACCAGTGCAGTGGAAGAGGTCTATGGAAGCCATGTTTTAAAGAAGGTGGTAAATGTCACTCATCTAGAAAATCACCCTTTTTTTTGTAAAAGTCAGTGCATGTTTCCCAGAGGCAGTATGTGGTGAGCAATATGTTACAATTACAGGACAGGAGCTGCAAAGCCCAGGAACGGGGCTCACCATCTCTCTCGGAAAAGCCACAGTAGGAACATACGAGTCCAAACCTACAGATTCAGTGTGGTCAAAAGTCACCCAAGGACAGTTACATACAGTGCATACCATCTGTCTCTATGCTTCAGAGTTTAATTTAGGTTCAGATCATTTTAAGACACATGTTTACTGTCAGGAAATCCTGAAATGTGGAATTAAGCATTCCCTTACAGTCGCAAATGAACCATACAGATGATACCACAACACAATTATACACACTGATTACTTTCCAAATGTGTAAACTAGTAAAAGACATTACAGAACATTGCACCAAAGGATGTGTGAAGGTGCAAATTATGGGACGGATTACGAACAGGTCTGTCTGGGTTGCAAGCATTCTTACCGGATATTGGGCGTGGCACACATGAGAACATCATTGAGCAGGAAGAGGCGTCGCTCCTTGGTTTTGATGATTTCACCACGCTCATTGTAGACCGTCTCCACCATGTCATCTGAGCGGATCAGGTAGCGGCTGCCATTACTCAGAAGCTAAGGTAAAAGGATGATGAGTGATACAACGTGAACGTACAGAAGATTTCTCTGATTAAAGTACTTAGCTAACAACACCGAGCTCAGAGAAGGAATGTAGACCATACTGAGGCCAAGAGTGCACACATCCTACTAGGCTTTGTTGGTTACCACAAGAAAACAATCCTATTTCATTACCATCCACTTTGGGTAATAGCATATAATACGGTACATAGATAAGCTCTTGGCAGTTAAAGGCCATGGGGAACAAAACTCCTCCGTCCCATGTAGGATATCCTAGAACACACGTTTCCACAGATGCCAGTGGGTGGCTGCAGATAGTCAAATAATAAGCTAGTATTGTGTGAAGCCATGCTCTAAAAATATACTATTGAGGCAAGAGAAGACCTGGAAAAATGTGAAGCTCAAGTGGCTGATAGCCGCCCACATTGGGATAGAGAAATACCACAGCATCTGCTAAAAGACTCTTGAGCCAAAATGTGCATACTGACGGTACAGTGAGTACATCATCAACTCTAAACACTAACTAAAAAAAGCACAATACAAAAACCTCACGTATCAAGTACACTCAAGCTACAGCATCATACTGTCGTATTCAAACTACAAACGTGTACGCGGGGAGACACGCTGAGCAGTGGGCGGACCTTGTTGAGGTAGCGTTCGTTCATCGCCTTTGCAATGTGACGGATCTCGCAGCGCTGGTCAGCTTCCTTCTTCTTTTCATTGAGCTTCTCTGCCAGTGTCTCCAGTTCGGTCAGGGCCATCTGCAGGGGCAGGCGGTCTGCGTGACCCACTGGCGTGTTCTTCAGCATGTCCTGTTGAGGATGCACAGAGAAGTAAAAAAATAGTAATTATTCACAGATTAATCTCCAAGCGGTTTTTTTTTTAACAGAATATAAAAAAAAAATGCATCTGTACAACCCTCCGATCTGCAGATTGTGTCCAACAACATTTTGCTCTCCTAGTCATCGATATCTACATTGCACACATCCTCAGAAGAACCAATAAACTGCTGTTACATTTGCACTTCAAAAAGAAAGCTACCCAGTGTCAGATTTTCTGCACAAGGCACAGGAAAAGTCAATATGCCGGGGTAGGATAAAAAGAGATCTGAGGAAACCGTTCCCCTCCGAGCATTTCCCTTGCATTCCCTTGAGGTAAGCAACAATGTTCCTTGATTTATGTGTATGGCACTCCCTCTGCTGGTGAATGAATATACCACAATGTGCCCTGTATACTGCAGGCAGAGTTTACTGTAAAATAAGAATTCATCACACCTGAAGGAGCAGAATGAACTGTGGGAATCTTTGGATAGGTTTCATCATCAGGCCATACAATGTCATCCGGTCACTGCTCGTCTCCTGACGATGCTGTAGGTGAGAAGATTTTATTTTTAAAGGATGCAAAAGGACTTAAAAGCATGCTAGCAGGGTACAGCACTATATCTACCAGGCTGGTTCATGTACTTTTGAGTACATTGACTTTGCATTTATCTTGTCCTGGCAGCATGAACTTAATGAATGGTTAAAACGGTAAAAGCAAACATTTTCTCTTGCATTGCACAATGATAAAAACCATATAACAAATAAAAAAACACTTGGGTGATTTTCTCAAACCTTGAGGAATTCCAGGAAGCCAGGTTTGGAGGCGCACGTCTTCCTTACCACTGCCATAGCAGTGCTGAAGTTGTTCACATACTCACTGTAGGCATCGAGCACCATGGACTTTGAGAACTGTTGAGAAACACAGATGTTTAAACACATTAAAACCAGGGTTGGTATCTTCTTCAAAAACAATTTTGCTATCAATCCATCCATCATCCATAACCGCTTAACCTGTTCAGGATTATGGGCGGGCTGGAGCCGATACCGGCTGACATTTGGAAAGGCAGTGGACAGGTCACCAGTGGGCTGACGCAGAGACACAGACAACCATCCACACTCACATTCTCACCTACAGGCAATTTAGACTCATTAATTAACATATTTTGCATATATTTGGACTGTGGGAGGAAGCCAGAGGACTGAGAGTGAAACTATTTTGTTCTTCATCCATCCATTGTTGATCACCGTTTATCCTGTTAAGGGTCACTTGGGTGAAGGCAGTGTACACCTGTAGTGTACACCCTATACAGGCTGCCAGTCTATCACAGGGCTGATACCTACATCCCAACATCTAGAAATCAAATGCTCTGACAGAAAAAAAAGAAAATAATCTGGCACCTATCGCAGGACTATAATAAGCATGTCCAATCAATTGAGCCAATCAATGCATGCCTACAAGGTTTGAGTATTTACAATAGCGTGTCACATGACCTTGTTAAAAATCTATCTTGCTTGCTTTCCTGTGCCGGTTCCGGGTGGTCGTTTTCCTGTTCGTATTTGGGTTACGTAATGCCCTAGCCATCTTCCAGCATCTAATGAATAAGGTGGTGTCAGGTCTGGAGGGCTGCGCTGTTTATTTGGATGATGTTGTGATCTAAAGTGACACGAGGAGGAGGGCCTGGTTTGACCATTAATATGGGGAAATGTGAGTTTAATCAGGCAACTCACCTACCCAGGTAAGCTGTGTGCCAAGGGCAGGTGTGTCCAGTAAGTGCAAAGGTGTGGCAGTTGACCAGGTTTCAGATAAGATTACAAAGAAAAATCTCTCTCGTTTCTCCTTGCAGTGACTCTGTTTATTCTGGTTTTCTTCTCTTAAAATGCTTCCTAGGTTGCCGGTGATCTTGACGGTCTGTATCATTTACATTTAGGGCATTTATCGGTATTGGTGGGTTTACATCAGCTTCCTCAAAGTAACTACCACAGTGATTGTTGTAGCCAATTTCGATGTATGAATATGTTATGTTGTGTATATGGTTGGTGAGTCATGTAAATAGCAGTGATTGCTCATCCACTTGCGCCCCAGGGTGCATAGACGTAGACATAGTGATGTAGTCTATATATATGGGAGTCACCGGTGAACGGGTGGAGGGGAATTGGGTTCACGGAGGCCACACAGTTTTCAACCGTTCGTTTGTGTGTGTGTTCGTTTTCTCTTATATCATAACGTTGGTCTTTTCGGTTTTCCTTCATATTTAGTTGGTTTCAGTTTAGTCATTCAGCACAGCCGGTTTTGTCAATATTTTTTCTCTGCATAAAATAAACGGAAAGCGCATACGTCATACGTCTTTTGCACGATGCATTGGAAATGGCTTTTTGTGGTTAGATTGTCACTACAGTGACCACGTGAGTCAGAAGCCCCATCATCTCTGTGCTCCTCGTCAGTTTCAGTGTTGGTAAAAGAATCATTCCATTCCTCAAAATGATCCAAGGGGGCTGAAGGGCAGCATCTACGTAGGTTTCCATTTCATCTACCAGGTGACTCTTTGTTACAAAACTGTAATTTAGCGTTTCCTTGGATGTGATTCTCTTTCCAGGTTCCACACGTAGACACAATTTTAGGAGTCTTAAAAATGCCATCTTATCTTCATACTCAAGAGCATCACGTTTCCGTGGGCATCGTTGTACTGCATCCTCTAAATTTTTGGCCAGGGGCTTGACAACTGTTGCCTCCTCATACCCCTCTGGTGACATAAGTCTCCACTCTGGATTGGAGTCCTGCTCCCTGCTGAAATACTGCCAGGTGTATTTGCCAGCACTCAGCCAGTGGTCTTCTGGCTGACCCATCAGGTGCATCCTCACTCTCAACCTATTATATGCACAGTGTCCAGGGAAGAGGCTGGTGCCAAAGTATAAGTACGCCATGACGCATCCCACACATATCAACAGCTTCATACAAGGGGAGGCCCAAGGTCACCTCTGGAGCCCTGTATGGACGAGCCTGCATATTCATCATGACTTTTACTTCACTCACAGGAAGGGCCAGACCGAAGTCAATCAGCTTCACCTTGTGGTTGACAAGCATTATATTGTCAGGTTTCAGGTCTGCGTGAAGGATTCCAATACTCCTTAAAGCTTCCAAGGCTACAAGTAGCTGGGGGGTCACAGGGCCATTTTCACTAAAGCTCCATTCACCCGGTTCTGAAGGCTCCTGTCCAGCATCTCAAAGGTCAGGCAAGAGAGGTTGCTGAACCTAAAATGTTCCATGAATCTTACAAAGTTATTTTTGTCAGGGTCAAGAGCCCTGATTAATTTAGCATTCCCACTTCCTTCTGATTGATGTCATCTTGTCTCTTTTCTCTATTCATTATCTGAGGTTGAAGTTGGGGAAGTCATGTTTGCAGTTTTTCAAATCCTTTCCAAACTCACTTGTCTTCTTAATAGGTATGTAATCAGAGGGGAAATAACCAGATTCAGTGGTGAAACACACACATATACATATAAATGGTAAATGGCCTCATTTATATAGCGCTTTTCTCCAAAGCGCTCTACAGGAATGACTGACATTCACCCATTCACTCACACATTCACACACCGACGGCAGAGTCAACCACGCAGGGCGACAGCCAGCTCGTCAGGAGCAATTGGGGTGAGGTGTCTTGCTCAGGGACACCAGGCACTCAGCTAGGAGGAGCCGGGGATACACACACACACACATAAAAAATTAAAGCTCAAGCTTACCGATGCCACAAAGACGTCCCCAATCATCTCAAGGCTGTCCCACTCAGTAACACGGCTTGCCAGGGCAATCTGGAACAGGAAATGGGACTGCAGGATCTCACGCACACGATAGAAGGTCATCTTTAGTTTCCTGTCGCTCAGCAGCCTCGGCTCAATCTGGGACAGGGGCTTCTCATATTGCTGAAAGAATAGACAATGTGAGTTGTTAGAACAAACATTTCAAAGTGGATTTGGCAATGACTGCAGCCCTACTTGCGTACCTCTAATATCCTTTTCAGTGCATCAAGATAGTTCTTCTCACTCTCCAATATAGATCCCAAAATACATCTTCTCACCAGCTGTGGAGGAAAAATACCGACCCCATAGTCTTCTTCTTTAACAGCAAATTCACACAATAAAGAGTTATATAGATTGGGATAAATGTTGACCTCTACCTGTTGCTGTGAAAGACCCTCTGGTGCTGGACACAGCACTGGCTCAACATTGAAACAGTCCACCTCAATGAAGAGTTCCGACTCTTCATCCTCAAAACAGGTCGACTTTCTCTCTGACAGTAAAGAACCACAAATAAATGATTGCAATTAAATTATCAAGCTATCATCCTGAAGAGACAGAGACATGCTACGTTGCCCTGTATTTACTTGTTTACATTAACACTGATGTAACATAATAGGGAATGTATAAACCTACAGGAGTTGCTGTTTATGAAGGCAAATGACATACCATTACAGAAGGACTTGGTTTTTATGAAAGAGCGTCCCTTCTTCACTGCGGCTTTGGTTTTCTCAAGCCCATCTTTGGTACCGTCCTTAGCTGCCTTCACCAGCTTTTGCATCTTGGATGAGACAAAATACACTATTATCTATATGGCAAAAGTAACCCAATATATTTGTACAAGTCTAATTCTTGACTTTGTCTAACCCAATGGCTAAAAAGCTACTGAACTGAGTGGGACAGCGGCAGTGTTAGAGTAGGGACGAAGATTTACAGCAGAACATGTCATGTAGAATAACAGGAGAGCAAAGTTGACCAAAGAATGACACACCAAGTGAGACATCAGTTGAAAGGAACATAGGGCTTACTGTAAATACATAATGACTGAACATATGCAACAGTTTTTAAATATTTTGAACAATATAACAATATAACTCAATTGCTGAAGACAACTGTTACTCAAGAATACATCCTAAGCTTCACAAACCTCCAATGCAGAAACATATAACGAGACAGGTAAGTGCAGCAGACAGGGAGGGGGATGTATGCATATCCATCACCAGTAGCACCACCACAAGTCATTCACATCAGAGCAGGATGAGGGTGCCGAGTCAGTGAGAGACGCCCAGAGGGAGAGTTAAGGGTTGGGACTAGTTTGTCTAGCAAGGCAGGTGAGGTGAGCCTCAGGTAGTTTACCTTCTGCTCGTGTTTCTGTTTTAACTGCTGCAGCTCTACCGTTCCCACTGTATTTGCCATTAGATCTTTCATCTTTTTCTCATAGTGTTCTTTCAAGCGTGTCAGATCTTGAGAGAGCTAAACAAAAGCAAAGTAGGCATTACTGGTTATGGTTTGGAATGACCTTGCACCCTAGATCCACAGCAAACTCATTTTAATCTTGATATATTCTGCTGACCATGTCCTCGGTCAAAAAAAAATCTTGCGAAACTAATTTAAAATGTGCATAAGGGCAATAAATGTACTTTTCCAGAGGGCATGTCTTCCCCTTTTCTGATGCTCACAGGCATTTTGGGGCTACTGAAATATGCACAATAAAATAAGGTTATACCACTAAAATTTCATTTAAATGAAAAACAACATTATAACAGTGCCAGTTTCTGGCACACGTTGGAAAAGTGTCTAAAACCACAAGAGTGTTTTGCTTTTAATTGTTTTTTTTATTCTTATTTCTTCCCTTGATTTTCATAAATTAAGAAATACATTAATAATATAACACTAGTTATATTCATGGGTAAATAAATAGTTAATTTAATTATAATTTGTTTTTGTCATTAAGCATTCATTTCTGACCATGGTAGACTGAAAACAAAGTGAAGTTCAAAACCATAATCCAAAACATTACAGAGTGCAGCAAGCTAACTGTAAGCCAGCATCGTCTCGCTCACATCTGAAGAAGAGAACTGTCGATGTCATCCATGCACAAATGGACTGTGCATGACTGAAATCTCAATCCTTAAATCATTTGACAAAAGGTTCAAAATAAGGAAAAGAAGATTTTACTAACCACAAATAATCACAAATAAATTGTAAATAGCAAATAAAAAGAACCCTTGCTTCATTCATTGCTCTCATCTGTACAGATGTACAGGGATGTTGTTTCTTGGCTGTAATGCTGACAGAGAAATGGGAGGGTGACTGATATACACACATGGGTTTTCCTCTGGGGTGGCTTTCCTCTCATGAAGGCGTGGGGCAGGCCGTTCTCGGAGCGACCTTCCCCATCGCTGGCCTCGTCATAGCTTTCGAACTCACTAGAGCTCCAGCCGTTGTCGAGGGAGCTGTTGCAGCCTCCCTCCTCACCGAGCTCCACGTCATCATAGATCATCTCCTCTTGATCTGTATGAAAAAAAACAATACATAGAAAATGTAATCAGAAATACTTAAGTTTAGTAAATAACAAAACAATTTGTAGGGTTCTTCTATGAAAAAAGGTTAGTAGCATAAATGTCCATAACATACAGTATATGCAGTTAAACACAACAGCAATATACAGCATTCAAATACAATAGCCTTGAAATGAATATCCTCTTTATAAAGTGTGTAATGTTGAGAGCCAAAACACTGTTCATTTCACATGGCAATTTCCAATTGAACAGCTTTTTGACAACAAAATTGTATTAAATCAAAAGGTGTTCCTGTTAACACCCTGAACAAAAATGAGCAGTGAAACTACTTTAAAGTGTCACAGAGGGTCATATTAATTAAATGTTTATTGGATTGGATTGGATTGCAAGCCAGAATACTCAACATCAGCATTGTATGTCCATGCCTGAATTCATTATTCAAGTATCCAATTTTTTGACAAAAGAAATAAGGATAATAGAAGTGAAAGTGAGCAGTGCTGACAGCCCTAAAGCTGCAGACAGGAAGTAAACCACTGAATTTGTATAATGTACATTTATTTTCTACAGACCTGTGTTGGAGTCAGAGTTCTCTCTGGGCACATCATCATAAATCACCTCATCTGGATCTGAAGCAAAACAAAGAACCATTCACAACGACAAATGCATGATTTCTCACATCACACAGTTGTTCACACAACAAACGGGGTGCAATGTAGAACGGATCTAAAACAAAAGCAACAGCAAGGGTCTGCTTCCTCAAAAGAACAGGGAAGGAAGTGTCTGGAAAAATTCAGAAAAAAAAAAAAAAAATGATAATAGCACCCTGAAGGCATGCGCTGTGAGTACCCTGAACTACAACAAGTAGAAGGATTCTTTCCATGGAAATGATACGTGCATTTATAATAGATGTGTGAATTGTTATATATCATTCCTTACTTTCCATCCATGCAGTGTTGGCAGGATCGGATGCCCATTTAGCCAAAGCATCCTCTTCTCTAATAGCTGGATAGTCTTCACTGAAAACACTTGAGAAAACATGCAACCAAAATGATAACTCTGCAAACTTATATATTTTCATTGTGAGTTTTATGCTAGAAAACCAATAAATAACTCTGTTTTTCTGCATTAATACGATGATATTCATCTATGACATGACATGTGGGTACTCATGGTTTAGAAATGCTCCAGTTTAGTATGACACATACCTGTCAACAGAGGTGTTGCCAGTCACAGTCACAGTGACTGAAGGAGGAAAGGGAGAAAACATTACAGACACATTACACCATGCTGCTGTAAGTTCTCATGATCCAAGCACAAAATATGTAATGCAAATTTGACCATGGCTTACTATTGTAGAGAATTGTTAAAAGCTTGGGATGAACTAAATTATACATTATGACTGAAACAACAATTATGATATTTTTTGTATATTATATATATTTTTTAAGAATGTAATTGTTTCAGAAAATAAGCACACTGCATGTCCAGCAACCCTGAATGACCTCACAATTCCAAGATTGAGAAACTGTGTTGTAACTTTTTAATTTGCCACCAGGTGTCACTAACGATTCTATATCGCCTAGATTACCCATGATTTAGTCAGGAATATTTCTATAAATGTGCATCCATAAATGTTACTTGACACATGTAACCAATTTAAAATTCCATGATAAGATAAACCTTCTCTTTTCCGAGGAAACTGTCATGGCAAAAGTGACAACTGTATGTCCTTGCCAGAACTCCTAGATGAAAACAACCATGCTAATGTCCAAATCATTTTCTACACCATAACACAAACACACACCTATGACTCTACTAAGACATATGAGTATTTAAATCCGGTGTGACCTTGGTAAGATAATTACAGCGTAATCAGACTCCTCAGCATGCTCGGCCTCAGCTACTGCTAGATTTTAGGGAAACCGGAAAATCCTCACAACCAACACAGACCTTTGGGGAGGGCTAATTTTAGTACCGACTTCCTTGTGGCAAGGCTTTCGGAAAAACAAGGGAAAGAAGAAAGGACAGAAGCAGCTGAGACAGTATTTACGTGTCATTGCCTTGAATCTCTCGGTCTGAGTGCAGTGAGAAAGAAGAGGAAGAATTCCACTCAAAGTAAAGAGCCAAAAGAGCCTTGATATCCAGAGATTCTTCTGATGTTTTGATTCAAAATGAACATCAGTCAATATCTTATCTACCTCATTATTATTTAATGACTTGTCATTATTCAAATGAAGTATTTTCAGTATTTCCCTCCTGCGGGCTCTACTTTACCATCCTCATCAACGGAGAGGTTTCGAATGATGACGGGTGTGGTGTAGGCTGGTGTGATGAGCGGTACGCCGGAGGGGGTTGCATAGCCACAGGGCACCGGGACTGAGTATCCTGAAGTGATGCCAATAGGGCTGGTGTGGATGTCCTGGGATTCTCCCTCCGGATCCTTGGGCTCAATTGGTGAGGAAGCAGAAGAGGAGGGTCCATGCTGCTGCTCAACTTGCTGCAGTTGGAAAGGAGTAATGTCAATCACAGAGTAGGGGTTGACTCTGCCCTGGGAGGAGGTCCTGGGGACAGCCAATGGAGGGTGAGGGTCATCGGTGGATTCCTCTTGGCCTTCACTGCCTGATGAGTGTAAGAAGATACAAGCTCACAAGATGCGTTACAACATTACATTATGTAAGATAGTTATTTTAGCACCCTATGTCTACCAGAGGTGCAGTTGATAACTAAAATAATGATGGCAGATGATAACAAGTTACTGTGGCTAGCTAATCTACTTGAAAACAATATACTACATAGCATTCAGACATATCCACATAGTGTCAACATGCTTAGCTTAATTTACAGAAGTATAGTCAGCCTAAAACTGACATTTGGACAAAATACTTGCTGCACACATGATGTTAGGCTTACTGAGTATCAGGATACCACAGTTTTCCCATTCTTCCTTTTCAAAAGCTCAGTTTTTCTGGTTAGTAGCTTATAAAAACTTAGTTCTGTGTTCTTTACCCTGTTGGTAGTGCATCCCACCACACAGCAGCTTTAAGGATTGTTCCTGTTGTTTGCAAGCAGACAAAACTGACGAAGAGGCACCTTCATGCAATACAAAATCAATGGAGAGTGATGAATTGTTTTCCTTCCAGTGTGGACGGGACTTAAAAGCACTTTGTGTCTTTGTTCTAACCGATATGCACAGGTTGTCCACCTCAAGAAGCCCTGTTCTGAATAAAAATATTCCCTTTGCTTTCATCTTTGTTAGAACCAATTTCATGTTTAGACCTTAAGAGGACACTTTCCAAAGTGTGATCATTATTGATTATGAGAGTATGATGTGGCTTTTTGCAGTATTGAGTCGTAGAAAAGCAGTGATTTTGAGGTGAGAATCAGGGGATCAGATTATAAATGTAGCCAACAGAGATGTATCATGATGATAGAAATACAGTGTGTCTTTATAAGGTGATTAACTGAAAAGATTAGTGCAGTGTTGACTACCCTTCACTCAAAATTAGTGAGTGTGTGAGAAAAAGTAGAGCCTTGACCTACCTGATGCTGCTGCTGTCAAGGCTTTCAGTGATAAAAGCCAGACAACCTCCAGCAACAGGCAGCTAGAGATACAAGGTGTCATGAGAGAGACAGACTGTCCCCCTTCAGCCTGAGCTGAAGGGGCTAGATCACAGCCAGATAAAGTCCACAAACATGAAAGGGGAATGTGGAGAATGTTTGATTGCTGTAAGAAAATATCAGACATATTCAAAGCTGTATTTGCAGTCTAATTACAAACACTACTGCAAATGTCTGCCAAAATTGGTTCATATATCTCTCTCCCCTAGAGCCCAGAAATAAAATGTCAACACTTTTGGGTTGCAAACCTTTTCCTTCAGTGTCTTTCTCTGTGTCATCTTCAAGAGGTGGGGGAGGAGGTGGTAAATCTGTCTCTGTGTCATCAGTCCCGTCAGCAGCAGATGTCCCCGCTACATCTGCTGTTGCTCCACCTGCTGTGGAGGATTTGTTTGTGGCAACTGGTGTGTCTACTGATGATGGAGTTGTGTTGGATGTGACAGAAGGTGCTGGGGGGTCCGAGCTCTCAGGGTGGCTGTCCAACATTTTGTCCTGGCTCTGATCCTCGCTGCTGGGGGCTGGAGGAGCTGGAGGTGCAGGGGGTGGACGGTCGGCCTCAGGGATCTCATCACCGCTGTCATCAAAATCGAAGGCTTCCCCCTCATCTTCATCTGCCAAGGGGACGTTGTCTGCCAACACTGAAAACAGAGATGGGTTTCAGAGAGATACAGTACATTTATATTACCGATGAAGACCACATGGGATAAAAGAGTTGGGTGTTATGATGCATACCAGGAGATTATAAAGATTTTGTTATACAATTTTACTGAAGTAACTGTCAGTTTGATATATCTATACAGTACATTGATTTATTTAATTCACTGGATTAGCAGAATCGATATTACCCTGCTGTTATTTCATCCATAAACTATATCTCAATTGAATCATCCCCCCTGAAAAAAAAATCGATCACAATATTGAGCTAATAATACATTGCTCTCATGACTTGTAGTGTGACCCACCCACCCCAATTGGATAATATACAATATATCCAAAGATGAAAATTAAATTTGAAGATGAAAAGTGTGTGATTATGGCAGTACTGAGACAGGTAGCACTTGCTTTATACCAAATAATATTTAAGGTGTTCTTTGGCAAATAAATCTGCAAGGATCAATGTCAACAATGGACAGTGTCTATGAGACAATTGCATTTGAATCCTACTAGAGATGAAAAATAGCCTACGTATGCGATATTTTCAGAAATGTTATTTATAAGTACCATCCCATACAAATGAAGTATTAAACTAAACTACAGCTACGGTATATAAAGTCTTGTTATTTTAAACCATCACGCAAACTACACACAAAGTACTGATATCCAAACTTCTGAAACATTGTGACCTGTTTATCTACCTACTATCAGTAAAGTCCATATATACCTAAACCCATAGTCTATTTAAAAAAAAAAAGCTTAGACTAATAACACAGAGAACTCTAGGATGACAGGCTCTCATACCACATTGTATGCTTTTCAGGATTTGGCAAAACACAAGTTAAATTTAGTTGGGATTTAACTGAATAATCATAACATTTTACTTAAAGACTTCTCAAGAGGCTGTTAACAGATACAATGTGGGTGGCAGATTTAGTCCTTGGGCTGTTAAAGTTAAAATACTGAGCCACATACAGACTTATAATTAAGGGTGGGGTCTACTTCAGCAGCATGTTTCCTTACAGAATTTTTTACATGAAGGATCTGATTCTGCACCAAAACAGCATACCAGCTGCTCTACTTTATAGAAAAAAGAAAAATTAGGGCAGCGCTGCAAGATATAGTTAACGTTCAAAGGCGTCACTCACACACATTCGCTTCAGAGCACTCACTTGGCAGCAGACAGGAAGGGAACAACAAATGTCTTTCCAGTTTCCACACTGCAATTAGGCCAGCAGGAAAGAGAGCTGTTACTCCCTCCAGTGAGTAGTACAGCCTAAGTTTTGCATTATATCTGATCTGACGAATAGAGAGAGGGCCTAAGTCAGTAAACCTCAATAAAGAGCAAGAGAGAGTAAAAGGATTAGGACTGCAAAGGCTCAACTTTCATCATCTAGCTTCATTTTTTGGCCCCGAGCTGAATGTGAAAAGACAGCATTTCAGGTTTGATTCAGTGGTGGGGTGAAAGGGGGAAAAGACTTTAGTAGAGAAAACATTCAAAAAATTCCACTGGAATTCAACGTTGTGGAAGATATTAGGTAATCATTCAAACAGATTTGACAGAAGGATAAACTGAGATAAAACCACAGAGCCTGAATGAATGAAAGGAACTCCCAATCTCCCCATTCAACCCTCCAGCTCTTCTTCATCGTTGCTGTTTTTCCTATAAAGCCAACATTAACTTCTATCTTTGTCACAGTTTTGCTCCCAAGCATACCACAGATTCTTTGTGAGCACTTTTATCAGTAGGCACAGCTTGATTGTATTGAGTCACAGTTGAAAGGCTTATCATATCCTGACTCTTCCCTAAGATAACGGCAAATCCTGAGTTTGCGTAACTTGATATCCACCACTACCTCTCCCGCCAGCAGCCGAAATAGCTCAGTTGGGAGAGCGTTAGACTGAAGATCTAAAGGTCCCTGGTTCGATCCCGGGTTTCGGCATTGTGACCTCCCTTTTTTTTCCTCCAGCCACTTCATGTTTACAGATAAAAGTCCTTGTAAATCCACCATAAAGCCTTCATAGGGTACCTTGGCTACACATTTCCCTTTTAACACATACCAACATCTGTTATGTTATTACTGTCATACCCAGTCCACTTAAGCATTTAGGAGGCCATTTCGAGTTTAACTAATAAGGTTATTCTTTACACACATTTACCATCAAACTAACCTGGTTCACTGTTGGAACATGCTCTGTTATGCCTCCAGGCCTGAGTGGTCCACTGAAAATGACCAAGTAAGAGAAAGAATACTCCCTGTGGCAAAATCAGTAACTTTGAAGTCCCTCAGTAACATAAACAGCTCTAAATCACCAGTACGATCCCCTCTGGCTTTGACAGGTAGATGTTCCACCCTGTAGTCAGTGTGTGAAGGAACGGTCTGTGACTAATGTTCCAGGTCAACACTGTGACCCCCTGTCCATCTGCAGCCATGATTCAAATGCATGAAACGAGAGGGGCAAAGAGCAAACCTGGAAACAGAGATGCTATCTGCCTTTTTCCATGAGTGCAGTAATGAATGGTGTGGGACACAGAGATAAGGCACAGCTAGCTTGCTAATAGTCACTGGTAATCCAGGACTGTGTATTCATATGCCAATAATTGCCCCAATATGCCCTCAGCTCCTATCTCCCTGTGTTGTCAATGTGAAACACTTGACTTTGCCAGAACAGAACAGGACCTGATTGAATTGGATTTGTCCAGATGATGACTGGCCATTCAATAGTACATCTGCAACTTTGTGTG
Organism: Eutrigla gurnardus; assembly: GCF_963514095.1. NCBI lineage: Eukaryota > Metazoa > Chordata > Actinopteri > Perciformes > Triglidae > Eutrigla > Eutrigla gurnardus. The sequence goes on along the minus strand of NC_139921.1, from coordinate 15,390,836 downwards.
TATGAGAGCATTGATAGCTGGCAGTATGGGTATACTCGCCTGCAGCTTAATTATAGAGACTCTGCCGCGGATGTTGACCTGACTTTACAGTGCAAGCACATATACATCTGGACACATAGACGGAGGTGACCTGTCATGTGAGGATCTGATAGTCCTTCTAAAATACATTTGAAACAAAACCCTGAACTGGAAACTTTGGAGGATTTCTCTCATATTTCGACCCTTGTGAGAATGCACATACAAAATCATGAAGAAGTATACACGCAAGTGTGTGTGTGCATACACGCTGACACACATACCCTTGCTGAGGTGCCCACTGTCAATTCATAATGACAATATGGATTCTGTTCTGTGGGCCTATCTCCACTCTGCTACATAATGGTCTGCTCAAATGAGTCACCGGGTTACGATCTACTCCAGCATCGCCCTGGCAACAATGCAAGTGACCGGCCAGCTGGAGGCGAAGCATTTCTCTGGCCTGTGTGTCTATCCCCGGAGGCTGTGTGTGTACTTTTTTGTGTGTGTGTACTTTTTTGTGTGTGTACTTTTTGTGTGTGTGTGTGTGTGTGTGTGTGTGTGTGTGTGTGTGTGTGTGTGTGTGTGTGTGTGTGTGCGTGCGTGTCTCTGTGCTGCTGCAGCAGTATTCAGACTAATACTGAGGCACATTGTCTGGTATTCACAGCAGCGCAGCACATTTTATCCTCCTTACTCCCTCGTTCCTCTGCCCACACACTCCACAGTGGTGGAGAAGCAGAGGAGAGGAATCTGCTTTTTACTCTACTGTCCAGCTTAACCAGCCCTCCAGGAAGTGATGTGACAACAAGAGGACCTACAGAAACTAACAGGTGATACTTCTGTCTAGCACCGTAATCTTTCTCCAAAAAGACACGTGTGACACGAGTAACACTGTCAACACAAAGTTGTATGAAGTTACACCTAATAGCATCTCCAAATCTCCTGTTTTGTGACTCAACTCTGAATTGTGTGAAACATTACAATGAATTACTTATTTCAATGTTGATTAATCTGAAGATTATTTCTATATACTTAGAAATTATTCATTATATATTCTACAAAATCTTAGAAAAGAGTGAACATTGTCTTTCGCTATTTCCTTAAGTCTGACAGATTTGTTGCTTTGTTTGACCAACAGCCTAATGATATTCAGCTTCCATCTACATAAGACACAGTGAAGAAACAGTCAAACAGAGGGTTTGACATTACTTGCAAAATTACCTGAACAATGAATTGATTGACTACATTTTTGCAGATAACTCGATTTTTGTTTGTACTTTTCTTTGTCTGGCCTTTCTATTGCCATTTGGTGGTGGTGAGGGAGAAGTTATTACATTAAAGGAAAACACCACCGCATTTCCATACTGAACTATGTTCTGCTCTGATGTTAGACGAGGTGATACATACCTCCCTCTCCTCTGTGCGTGCACTAAATGGCTCTTGAGCGCACTCCGCGCAGCGCTAATTTGCTAGCATGTAGCTTGTCCTTAGGATCCAAAGGGGGGTGAAGTTAGAAGCGACCAAGCACTTCCACGTTGTCCCTATTTAAATATGGTTACGTGAGTATTTACACGACCCAAGTTTGGTTACACAAAATGAAACATGCCAATTTTTATAAGCGGATAACAAGGATAACTATATAGTATGGCGGAATAACAACTGGAAGCACTTCGACGTCGGCGCAGTAATATCATCACTCAAAACATGACGGGACTATATACCTTCTGCTTGTTTTCACAACCCTGTACGATCCACGTTATAACCATGATGTTTGATTGTTCACAAACTATCTTACTACAACCTGATGCTTCCTCAACTGTGCACAAACTACTACAGGTAGTGCAGGCGACGGCGTGCAGGTCACGTAGGTTCTATTGACGGAAGTAAGAGGGGGAGCGGAGTGATGATATTACTGCGCCGACGTCGAAGTGCTTCCAGTTGTTATTCCGCCATACTATATAGTTATCGTTGTTATCCGCTTATAAAAATTGGCATGTTTCATTTTGTGTAACCAAACTTGGGTCGTGTAACTACTCACGTAACCGTATTTAAATAGGGACAACGTGGAAGTGCTTGGTCGCTTCTAACTTCACCCCCCTTTGGATCCTAAGGACAAGCTACATGCTAGCAAATTAGCGCTGCGCGGAGTGCGCTCAAGAGCCATTTAGTGCACGCACAGAGGAGAGGGAGGTATGTATCACCTCGTCTAACATCAGAGCAGAACATAGTTCAGTATGGAAATGCGGTGGTGTTTTCCTTTAATATTGCAGTGAATCAAAGTTAACTCAATGTGTTCCCCAATTCTGAACCCAAAACTTGTGGCCCGTACGGGGATCGAACCCGCGACCTTGGCGTTATTAGCACCACGCTCTAACCAACTGAGCTAACCGGCCTTAAAGAACATCCTGCACCCGATCATGTTTCACATGTTGCTCTGAGATGTCAAGTGCATAGCATGCTGAGTGAGTGACAAAGTTTTGTTGTCTTTACTTTCAGGAGGTGGGGGAGGAAAGTCTTCTACATCCATGCTTGCTGCTCTTCTCCTGGACAAGCTCTTCAGACAGCAACATGAAGGGGACCAACTACGCTGACACACACTCCTAAAAGGAAAAAGACAAACGTTGTAAAATGGCAAAATAGGCAGGTTTATACACACAGCATATCCACATGCATTTAGTACTGAATGTCTCCAAACATCAGCAGTTAGGCACTTCTGGCTTGGCCCTTGTAAGACAGTAAGTCTCCAAAATCCCAACCACACTTGTTATTCCATGTAATTCAATCACAGCAGCTTTGTCAGCAGAGGGGCATGGCTGTGTTGTGGTCACGGTCTGGGACCTTTTGTGTCTACATCAGAATCTGGACCAAAGCTAATTCAGACAAATGAACGAGTGAATGAAAACAAAAGGGACTCTTATAGTGCTCCTGGGGACTGTTGACACTACCACATGTTGAAGTGCACGCAACATTCTCATATGCTAATTGTGGGCGTGTGTGATGTCACGGGTATAAACAGGCCCCACATTACCATTGTAATCGAAAGGCTGTTCCCTGTGGAGAAACCATTATGAAAAAAAAGTGGTTAGCGGTGTCTGTAAAACTAAATTATTCAAAGCAGGTTCACGATGACATTTGAACTCTTGTTTATTGTGGCGATTCAGGAACTAAATGATTTAAAGTGAGTCAATAGTGAACACATGCATACATCCATTAGTTTACTCAAGTGTGGCCATTAAAATGAGCACATTTAGCAGACACAACTACAGTAGTTACATTTGCACACCTCAAGCTGAGAAATCTCTTGATTACCTAAAAGGTTACATTATGCCACAGGCTGTGAAAAATATTCTGATGTAAACTTAAACCCAGGAATGTTATTGTGTCTACAGGTTTCCTCAGGTGGCAAAATTATACTAAAAAGCACAAAGTCAACTACAGTATATGTATGTATGTATGTGCATTAAAAGGTGCATAGGTCAATTTGATGTTTTGACTTAGTAGCAACCACACATTTTGGCAGGGAAATGTCATTAGCATGCTGAGGCAGGAGACCTTTGGACCTGCATGGGCATGACAGACATAGCATTCCTCAGCGGCACAGCCTTTGTTTGCTGATGTACAATTCGTATCCAGATGTGACAGTTTCTGTCAAAGATCTCCTCTGGAAAAAAAGTTGTTCTATTTCCAGACTTCTTCAGCTTGCTAGCGTCCACAAGTACAGATGACAGAGTCGTGACATCATGTTGTTGCATAAAGCAGCCATTGTTGTGGTATGTATGCCCCATATTATATCCAAGCAATCTCTATAGTTCAAGCCACAGCACACGTTCACAACAGTTTACTTCTGACTAAGACAAACCTACACCACAGTATTGCAGCAAACAAGACCCAAAGGATAACTCATTCTGAGTCTCAAAGCTTGTTTTGTCTACAAATAATGTGAAATCCTTCTTTGTCCTCCTCCCTATTCGCAGGGCGCAGGGGCAGAACAGTGGATGTGAACACACAGGACCAGTGTCTACTGAATACAGTGCGGCTGACACATAATGCTAGCACTAACAGAGGCAGGTAGAGAATGCATAGCCTGAGGAGAAAAAGACTACACAATAGCCAAGAATCCAAAGAGATGGACAGGAGCAGCTTCAATGTACTGCAGTACAACGGACGATGGGGCCCTCTTTGGCAGGGCTCGAAATTAACGGTGTTCCATTGTCCCGGGGACCATAAGAATTGCTACTGGGACACAAAGATATTTTATCTGGGACAATTCCGGGACAGTGAAAAAAATGTCAAAGGCAACTTGGAAATGGTGTTATTTGGAAAGTCATTAAATTTGAGTATATAGACGTCAGTCCTGCCATGTGTCTTCCCCATGCCCGGGACAAGATCGTCTTTATAGTGGCGAGTGCATTAAGTGCGGCACGCTTCAGAATTTCTGAATAACAACAAACACGCAGATTCTTACATGCTTCGTCCTTGTTAGACTATTCATTAGGATCATTATAAACAGATTTCTGTCATTTAAACAACTCGGAATATACGTTGAAAACGTCAGTTATAACGGCCCACTTATTAAAAAAATTGTCGGGTTTAAATCAGGCTGGGGCTCATAATTACAGTTGATGGTTCGAGTATTTTAAACTAAACTAAACATGGGCCAGAGTCAATGGTAAGTGGCAAAAAGGATCGAATTATATGTATTCTGCATAATTGGGGGGGGGGGGGGGGGGGCAACAACAACAATTTAAATTTGGGACACTGTTGGTTATATCTGGGACAATACAAAGTAGAATTCAGGACAGTTGTGGGACACTGAGGAAAAAAAGTTCATTTCAAGGCCTGCTCTTTGGGTTATATACACCTCACAGCCCGAGGTAAGTCATGTAAGAGACAGGCTGTTACATGACACACGTGGTTGTAAATTCACTGGCACATTTTGGAGAGACAACTAACAGCCTAGACCTGACAGGAGCTTTGAAGAGTGACTCATCTCTCTTCAAACGCATTGTTTGGGGTCCAGGACAGCAGGAAAACGAAGGAGGAAGGAAGGAAGGGAGGGAGGGGAGGGAGGACAAGTAAAATATTCAGGTGTGCTCTTCTTGACACAGAAGCAGAGATGAGAGAAATCACAGTCTAGAAAACGTAAACAAGATAATCTCTTTTCTTTTTTAAAATCAAACCACAGCAACATTGTTCTTTTTCATTTGTTACATGCATTAATACAGCATGATGAACAATCATGTCAAGTCGAGTGAAGTCAAGAAACGAACATTGCCTTTCCCACTCCTGTTATCAAAGCATTCTGCAGAATCCTCCATTCCTCCTCTCTCCTCAAGTTACTCTGGTTTTTGCCTTTTTACCTGCTTTTTGAAGAAAACTAAATGCACTTTTCCTTAAATTACATCCTGCTCGGCCTGTGGTGTGGTGTGACTTCAAATGTGCACCATCCAAATACCTGGCTCAACCCATGGATATGACCAACTCAACAAAAGCTCCCTATCTTTGTTGCATTGGTCAGCTTTCTGTCTCTACTGCAGCGTTGTAAACTGTAACACATTTACCCTGTGCAACAAAAGCATGCAAATTATTATGTATAGCTTCAAAAATCTTTCAGAGGGCAAGCAAATATTCACAATTAATTTATGAAACTGCTCAGTGTTTAATGAAAAGCTCCTCTACTATGGTCTTATCTGAGAGCAATGATCGAGGACACCAGAATAGGTAAACTCAGCCATATAGTTGATGACAGACTCAGCTGAGCATGTCATTACATGCTGGGAAGGCTCCGTTATGCTCTGCAGACAGGAAAAGAGTCGTTTTGCCTGCTGATGTAATGCAGACAATTTGTTGAAAATGTGTTTGGAACACTGGAAACTCTCTAGGACTTACCTGCTTCCCGGCTGCTAACAGCTAACGTTAACTAGCTCCCTAAATGCAGTTGTTTGAAAGAGATGTTTTCATAGCAATATAAAAAAGCTAATAGGGAGGCAATTATGACCCGTTTAACTTCCTAGCAAAAACCAATATGTAAAGGTAATAAAGGAATGCATGTTAAATTACATGGGAATTATTATTATTTGTATTATTATTATTATTTACCATGGTATTGACAATTGTGGGATTTCACTGGTATTAGTATAAACTACTTAACTTGTGGTATTATGACATCCCTAGTGTGGAAGATAAATTGCTATCTATGTTCTCTCATAAAAAAACATTCTATGGCTGTCTATATGGTGGCACCTTTCTCTTAATTCATAATAATGCACAAATTACATATCATCTAAACAGAAGAAATAAAGGAATGATGGGACTTGTGGACAGAGACAGCAACTTCAAAGAAAACAAAAACTTTTCTTCATACTTTTGATAATATATGTCTTGGAACTTACAATTCAGTACAGTTTCCAACTATGATTTACTAAAAAATTCAATAATATTTTCCTGATCTGCCTGGAATCCCTTACTTGTGGCAACCAGAAATCTGTCAACAGTGAATCGTGTGCTATTCTACATCAAACACCATGCTTTTGTAAAGGGTTTACATTCTTCTGTAGAGTTTTCTGGGGCACACTTAATGACAAGTGGCATTCCACACACGGGCTGAAAGTCATAAACAAAAGCTTGGAGGAGAGGGAGGTATGAGCGAGACTTGCAGTCCACTCTGAGTGTCTGTCTTTGGCTGAATGTCTTACTGAGCAGTGTGTCCCAATCTTCCCCTTCTGCGAGGATTACAGTAATCAGGCAATCTTCCCCTTCTGCGAGGATTACAGTAATCAGGCCCCAACCAAAAACAGCACATCCCAGGCCTACAAAGAGCGCACGGACAGGCTTAACAAAGTACTTTAACGTATTTAAAAGAAAGCTCCAGGGAGGATACCACAGTGCCCTTCAGCATACTAAAAGAGACATAAAATACCTATTTCTAGCATTTTCACAGCCAGTATTAAAGAGTTGAATAACTATAGAACCGTTACAAAAATGTGCTTAGTTTATGTCATATAAGAGAAAAACTCTTTTACTATTACATCATTATGTATTTCTTGCACAGTATTCAGATTTTCACAACATACTCTAAACAACTGAGCTAACCAGCCAGCCTTCACAACCCACTGCTCTCGTTTACTTGAATCGCGAACACCATGGCGACAATATGATGCGTCCATTGCTCGTCTACTCCACCAGGTAGAGCAGCCCGTTTCCCAAAGTCTCAAATCAAATTCTCTGTGACTCTTCCAGGACACACCTTGCAAACCTCACAGTTTCACCGTATCCGAGCCAACCGGCCTTGACAACACACCACACTTCATCACCCACCCTGACCTCAAAAGGGGTGGGAGAGGTTACAAACACGCACAAGGTATCTGATTTCCCTTACTCCTGGAAAGTCAGAACATTATTAGATCAGCAAGAAATAAATAACAAGCATATTTACAGACACAAATAAAACTAATTTGACTAAGCAGGCAATCTTCATGAGCATAATTACATCTCCTTTTCTCAGCGTACCGTAACCTACAGTCAACACATTCATGCAACCAGGATGACTAGATGATCTGGTATTCTGCATCAGCTACCAGTTATAATTATAGGCCGAATGGGAGTGGATTGCACTCTTCAATAATTGGGCCTGCAGGGCTGCAATATTTCTATTTGATGTCAGAGGTGTGATCTATTGGACATGTGAGGGGACGTCTGAATTTGACTACAAGTTCTGGAGCCATGTTTCTGAACAGAATGTGGTCAGAGCTCATCCACCACAGTGACTCACTACTGCATGATCTCATCCATCACACAACATCATAGTACTCCATTATACCATTATAAAATATATAAATATATATATATTTTACATTGGCCTCAACTTGGAGGCAAATACTGTTTAGGTAAAGTGACACGGCCATCCCAGCTGGAATAACAGGACAAAATGAAAGACTGAGGCTGTATCATATGTGAAGCATGGTGTCCATTTGAAAACAGAGGAAGCCACAGTAACTGTGGGTCATTCCTGACTGGTCTCCACCCACCCACATGTCACCAGAAGAGAGCCATTTAGTGTGTGATGAGCAGTGGATAAGCGATTCAAAAGGGCTTTTGTTGACTGGCTGGATTTAAGCTCTGAATACATTTTAATATGAATAGAGCAACTCAGTCTGATTACAATAAATTACGACAGAGGGCCGCAATACTCTTGACCGAACATCAAAGGGTGGAGACACTTTCTGAAGCCAAGATTGCCATTAACCCTGCAGGGCTGTCATCTGTAGCTCAATTCATAGAGCATGGTACTGACACACTGGCAGTTAAAATCTGTGCAATCTTGGTGATAGGTCTATGATGTGTACAATGTACCATGTAACTGTGTGTTGTGTGTTTCCAGCTCAATTATGACTGAGGACTTGTGTGACATGTCATACCCCCCCCCCCCCCCCCCCCCATTTCCTGTCTGTTTATCACTCTACTGTCAAATAAGCGTGAAAATTACATGAAATCAAAGTATGGTATACTAAAACAATATCCATTAAGGCACAAAATCTATCCGATCATATCATCATATCTAACTGCTAAACAAGTGTGTGGTATGTGAGCAATTTCACACATCCACCTGCAGAAAAACAGTGGCGTTTCTGTCCCAGCTGTTGCTGAACGACAGTATGTCACTAATCCATGTCTTATCTCAGTGGGTCCTTAGTTGGATGGTGTGTGGACATTAACTTTCTAAATATGAATGGTATGCTCCTCCGCTCAACCACTGTAGACTGTGAGTCCGTGACACACCAAGCTTAGTCATGGTAAACAGAAGGCATTTCCATGAGCCGCTAAAAGTAAAGTTACTGCCTGCCTTGTCACAACTACTTTAGCAATTAGCAACTCTGGGCATTTTTCAATTGAATTGCATGCGTTAACAGACCATAACAATGACAAGAGAGGATATTGCATTTCGCCTATCCTCCGTGTTTTCATGCTGATGACAAATGACATTGATGAGATGCTAAAACACTGACTCCCTAAGCGAACATAACAGGCATGGAAAATAGCATTAGCATCAACTGCCAACATCCCTTTCCTCATAACACCAACATTTCTTGGGTTTGTTGAGGAGAAAGTGTCACACATAAAGGACTCTGTGTCTACATGGCCTGCATGAGTGCTTACATTAGGAAATTGCAGTGAATTTGAGCAAGGGCAAAAATGATCTGTGCTCCCTGGGCAGCATTCGCTAGGTGTTATTACAGTGTGAGGAGGCATTAAGCATCTGTATTTGCAGCCCGGGCCACCCGGGTTATTTGCTTAACAAACTACCAGTTGAGGTTGTTGTGTACATGCATGCGTGTGTGATCCCCTCGGTGTTCCATCTCACCCATGTACTGGCTGAGTGAACTTGACATGCATGACACCAGACAAAACAAATGGAGATGAAAGCACTCGTTGTATTTCAACCATTTTTGGAGGCTTAGCTAAACTAAATAGATTCCTGAAAGCCTTTTGCTGTGGGGAGACAGCGACAGGCAAACAGTTGAATTAAATCATGGTTTTATTACCTGTTTAGACGGATCTTCCAGTTGACCGAAGCTGTGCAGTGCTTTCACTGAGGAATGCTATGCATGACTACTTGAATTTGTAGTTGGGGTGACTGGCTGCAGCTCAGGAAGACATTCAAACTTGCACTCCCAATTGTAAGTAACACATCTACAGGGTTTCTTATATTTCCCATGTATACGTTTTGTATGAATGTGGTTATGGTTATTAAGATGACAAACATGACATTGTTTTTCAGCCTTATAAAATGTAAAACGTCGTTGTACACCTGCAATTGCATCCTTGAAGAGGGGCAAGGGGTCCGGAAAAGTATGAGGTTCAACACTGAAACATCTATCTATTAAGTGTTACATGCCAGGGTCAAAGCCTGAAGAATTAAAGCACCCTTAATGTAGTTCGTTTAATAAACGGGAGCAGATACACTACAAGTTCTTAGACAGGTTAATAGCAGTATTGTAATTACGTTCAGGAATTCATGGGAACGCGTAGAAAAAATAGTAAGCTAGTTGACAGTGTTGGCAACTTCGCAAAGTTAGCTGAGGCGCCACGTTATAGCCATCTCCCAATGCACCGTTTTATACGCTTGAGTCACTATAATACAAAACACTGAACATTACTTTTTTTTTTTAAAGCAAATAGTTCATTAGTTCGCAATTAGAAACCGCTCACCAGAAGTAAAAGTTAGCGAAACGGATATATGTGGGATATCTAAAACTTTGTCAGAAACTTAGAAAAGTGTCCTCAACTCACCATTTAACGACTTTCCCCAGAAAAACGTCCTTATCCCTTCGAGGTAACAACGTGTAATTGTTAAACTTGATACATTATTGACTTCGACACAGCTTAAAACACATCAAAACACATCCAGCGCTCACCCACTGTCCTTCTTTTAACTTGAATCTCTTCGGTGCAAGCTGACTCCATCCATGAAAACCCTTTACCTCCCCTAAGTACACGATTGGCCGAAGAGTTCTCAAACCAGCACTGATTGGTTGTACCGAACGTCAATCAAGCTTCCAACGTCTTCTCCTGTAGGATCGGCTCGCGACGGCACAGAGGAGTTCCGAACTGCACCACGTGACGTGTGAGGTGGCTCCCTTCGAAACAGCTGTGCGGAGAGGATGTTTGATTTAATTTGATTGTTTTTTTTAATACTAGGAACCCTTTTAGGTAAACTGGGCAAGAGTCCTCTAAGACTAAACACATTAAACACATAACTGTTTTGCATATTATTATTATTATTAAACTATGGTCGTATTCTAACTGTTTGCTCTTATCGCAATGTATTGAAATAGTGTCTTAATAAACTGAATCAACATGAATTTAGATTACTTTACTGAGTGAATCTGCATAGTGGCTTCGAAACATCTGCTTTTCTCATCAGATTTGTTTATGATGGAAAAGAGAGCACATACAGCTGAGAGACACGTAATTCAAAGAACTCCTTCAGCTCCAGACTATATAGCAGTTTTCAAACAAATGTGAGGCCTTAACACATCTCCCCCACTCTAAACATTTCACGAAAGGTTAACTTTAAAAATAGGCTTGAATATAAAATATCCTGTTAGAAATAACTGAAGCATGCTTGAGGTCAAAAGGTTACACTTCATTAACTGCTTCAAACGAAATACAATGTTTGTGTTTTTACATGGAAAACTTATTTTTCTCTTCAAATTCTGCACACAAGCATTTCCATCTTAAGTTTTTATATGAATACATGGTTATTATTAACAATATAATTTGAAAAGAAAGCAACTTGTCTGTAACATAACACTGTTGAAAAGGGTTGTGCGACTCTTTTGGGGACAATACTGTTTGAAATGGGAAAACGTGTCAACCTCAAACGTTTGGTCAAAAAAAAAAAAAAAAAAAACTAGCACATAAAAAAAGAGATAATTACTCTTATTCTGCCACCTACAGGCAGATGCTCTCAGTCTGAACAAAACCAAGGGACACAATACTGTATGAGAACATTTTATTTGAATGCATTGAACGCAAACAGGATGTGAAAACCTTAGATCTTAGAGGGAATCCCATGTTAATTTTATGCTGTCATTTAAATACAAATTGAAAAATTGAATCATCTGATATTAGAAGTTTTTAGTACTCAATAATTAAGTTTATAAAACAGTTAGACAAAGGATTAATCATATCCTTTAAACACTTTTTATTTGCGTTGATTCCGTCACTGAGGTTGTATCGTGTACACAAAAGTACAAAACAGGACAACGTGCAGCTTAATCAAATTCATCCTGATGCCTGTTTCATGAGGCAGATTACGGTTTTGTAGATAAAGTTGATGAGTAAAACCCAACTTTATATTTTGAGTCAACCTTCAGGTCCAGCCAGTTTTGCAATACATCCTCAAGATGTAACATTAGATTAATACTACTGGTAACAATGAAAATAATTAATTATGAGCTACAATGTTGTTCAAGCCATAACACACAATGAGGCCCCAGTGTGACAAACGGAACAAAAACGTTATTCAAGTTTCGATGCATAACTAAGTAAAAATAAAAATAAATTTGACCCATAATACCAAAAAAAAAAAAAAAATCAGTATGATCAATGGTTAATATGCAACACTGTCAGTTTCGACACATTACATCTCAACTTTGATAAGAGGTTTAACGGAGGGGAGCAGTGCAGCGCTTTCTTCAGAAAAAAAGAAGAAGATCGTGTTAAAGGCCTTCTCTTTCATGACCACAATAAATATTTTCCTCTTTACTGAGAGGGGATTCACAGTTCAAACCCACCAATATGACTCATGAATGGACTGATCCAATTGTCCACTTAGTATCTTATCTCTCCAATGACTAACCCATATAACTTCATTCTTTAAACTTAAACCAATTGTCCTGCTGAACAACAATGTCTGTTGTAAAAGCACTACTTGTAAAAGCTGTGTAAGACAAAGGCCACATTCTTAATGGGACTTGACTACTGGGTTGTTTGAAGACTCCTGAGAAAGAATATAAACTCTCCTGTCTCCCTCATATCATGTCCGTGCACAACATGTTCGTAAGGTTCTTGTACTTGATAAATTAAATCAACTAGGCCTTATTATTATCAATAGCAACAGAGCATATAAGGTGTGGGTATACACATTACAGGATGTAAATATTTAAATACTGTATATAATTAACATTATTTGGCATTTATGGGGATCCATTGGCCGAAATGGAATATAATATTAAGAGTTATGCTTTATTTAGTGCACCTGAAAATGAGAATTGTGTTTTGGTTAGCATAGAATTAGCCTTTTATATCTACATATAGAGTGGGAACTCTTCATGGAGCCGGCTGCCATGTTTCTACAGTATCCCAAAACATACAAACCAAACACTGGTTCTAGAGGGGGCCATTTGCTTTTTCATGTTTACCGTCAGTATCTCCATCCTCATCATAGATGCCACCAGATCCTACACACCATACATTTGCTGCTCCACTCTATGAGGTTCCTTTTTTTCTTCTTCTTTTTTTTTTGGTAAAGCAAGGTTTAAGTTACGGTTGTGCTTCTGGGTTGCTCCTGTCAGAAGCACTGTCTCATGTATTTATTCTACCGTAAATAAATAATAATAATCATAAAAACAGTAAAGTGGATAATTCATTATAGTGTACCAAAGTTGATGAAAACAAGTAGGGTCTCTTTCCACTGACCTATACAACCAAACCTATTAAAAGCTAAGCTAAGTCGATGGTGAAAAGTGAAACCTGGGGGTAAGACGATGTGGAAAATGTTATCAAGATAGTATTAGACACAATTAACCTGTTCAGGCTTTTTTGAATAGCAAAGCTTACTTACAGCTCAAACCTTTTGTAAAAGAATAGACCTCTATCTATCATCACTCTAAAAGTAACTTCAGACATCCTTTAAAAAAAGATATGCATCTTTCGGACATGTAATGTCCTCCTTGGTAGTCCTCAGCTAGCGTGGGGTTTGACAGAAACCTCAGACTGACCCTCCGTGGCACTGTTTAGGGGTACAGGCTTGTTGCCAAAGTTCCAGTCCACAGGGTTAAGCAGCTGCATGGTCTTCTTGTGCGTCCAGATGGGGTTGATGATGAACGTGAGCAGAGCGAGGCCAGTGAAGAAGATCACGAATGGGACAGGGGCCACATGGGTTGTCATCTCTCCCCAGTTGGTCAAGGTTACCCACCACATGTAATAGGTGAGCACCATGCGGCAGTGAAATGTGTGGATCATCACCCACTGGTTGGCTTTCCAAAACAGGGTGTGTGCCCAACCGGCCTGACAGGGAGGAAGACAGATGGAGAGAAGAAATGTTGTTAAAGATTGAGACACAGATTTCATGCAGGTTTATTACAAAAAGCACATCTTTGTAATTCAGTAAGTAAGGAAGTCACATCTGTGAGAAATCTTTTTTTAGTGAACTTCCTCTTTCTAAGAATGTTAACCTTTTTTGTTTGCAATCAGAAAAAGGTGCACCAGACCAAAAAGGGAACTGAAAGATCGTTTCACTTCCAGTCATTTATAGTAGCTGACCAGCATCAGAAGAGAGAGCAACAAGAGCCCCTGTAACAGCTGCCCATTGCATCAATTATTTGGTAATACTGTTACTTTGGTTTGGTAATTACTGCTCAACTGTGATGGGAAAGATGCCGTGTAAGATATAGATGGTACAAAGTAATAACACGACACAAAATACACCAACCTTCAGTAACATCCAGGATATACACGTGAATGGCGTGCTCATCTCCAGCAACAGTGTAACCATTGACAGGAAGTGGCCCAAGGAATCCCACACCACCGATGCTGCGTATCCCGACAGGGCGAAGAAATGATGCGTCGCCAGTGGGAGGTCAAATGACCGAAATACCACACTGGAGGTGTGGAGGGCTACATTCTCAAACACAAAGAAGCCGGTGGCCGTGAGCACATTGAACCACGACCAGTCTTCTTGCCCCCTCACTCTGTCTCTGGTTAACGCAGAGTCCTCAGTCAGGGCTCGGAGACCGGCTATGGTGCTCTGGATGCCGAACGCTGCCCGAGTTGCTGCCAGGTTCCAGAAAACCTTCTCCTTAGTGGCCAGGGAGTTGTAGGTGCGGCACAGTGCCACAGACAGGAGATGGGAAAGGAGGAATATCCCCGCATAGAAGCCAAAGCCCAGGCCAATCAGCTGAAGGCGGTAGTCCCATGAAAAGTAGTGTGCACTAGGCTGGCGGAGAGGGCTGCTCTGCTGGACAGGATCCATGGTGTGTTTGAGGGAGGACACTTTAGCTCAGGCTGAGGAGAAGATCAGCTGTAGGTGGGGCTGGTCGCTGCATGGTGTGTGTTGCCCCCTGAAAACCACTGAGAGCTGCTGAAGAAAAGACAGACGGTATACAATTACCAAAAACACAAGATTTTATACATCACAATTGCTATACACAAACGAGCCAGGGTCCATGCATTCACACGTTTATAACTTTATAATTTGTTGCAGTGTTTATGGGGCTGGAACTCAAACAGGTAACGTTAACGTGCGAGCCTATTGAGATGTAGAAACTCGGTAAAAACAAGATAACCATCTGGACTTCTAATAAAACGCGTCGTGTTATCAGTTTAATGCCGATGGAAAACTTTTATGATCAAGTCCCTAACATAAACTCAGGCAACCTCGACCTGCAGGAACGGCGCTGTAAAGTTAGCACGCAGAAACAATCACGACGACGAAGTGCGTGTTTCGTTAGCCGACTCAAGCTAACGAAATACGAACATGTCTGATTTGAAGCAGTGGTCGTGACTTACCGCCCACTAGTCCAATGTTTAGAAAGAAACGTTTCCTCAGAACACCATGTCCCGGTACTGTGCGCGTGTGTATCTCAGCAGCACAATACACATCATACGACTTCAATTTGGTCATATGACTTCGCAAACAGGAAGTGACGCCCGCTATAAACTTCCGGACATCCCATTGGTCAATGCCGCTCTGGGCGGCGGGAACGCCCCATTCTATTGGTTATTTCCTTGCTCGTTGGTTACAAGGCTGTAACAGATAGTCATTAAAAAAATCATAACATAGTTACAAATATAGAAATATTTGTACAAAATATATGAGCCATACACACCAAAACAGTTTAAATCCACAATCCGGCCTTGTTAGTAGACCTACCTTGTGTATTTGGTTGGTAAATGTTATGGTAAGAACATTTATGGTTATATTTTTTACATACAATAAATACTGCATTCATATACATGTCACAAACATATTATTAAATATATCCACAATAATATAATGTTAAAAGAAAGATGAAAACGATACGGCACCTTGATACACTGATGCCATTCCAGCTGCACAGGATGTAATTTAAATATGATTTATTCACACAGCAATTTGGGGTTCAGCCTCTTGCTCAAGGACGCTCTTCCAATTTGTCAAACTATCATTTAATTTTATCGCAACAGTGTATATGATTACATGGTGAAAACATCTTAAGTGCATTACTAAATTATTATATGTTTGATTTCTAACCTTTATGCAGAGTTGCAGGAGAAGGTGCGGATGAACCTTGCATGCACTAAGCATAGGCACTGAGCCAGAAGCAAGGTGCACCCTTGGCAGGTTGCCATAGAGATAACACACATTCACACAGATGGAGAACTGCGTAACTGTTGGAGGAAGCCCATGGAGATGCAAGGACAACATTTAGACTCCACACACAAACGGCCGGAGGAACCCTGGACCTTGTTGTTGTGATGAGCTTGGTTTCTATTTGATGTACAATCTTAGCTGCCCAACTGGGGACTCCAAACACACAATACCATAAAAGCATCTCACCTGCAGCTGCTACTGGTGAGACTGGCTACCACTATAGCCTTCTCAGTTATCAGTGGAACAGTATTGTTTATGCGATCGGCCTTCCACTGAAAAGGATTTGACGTATCTGTTGATAAGGTTTCCCAGTCCTGCAAGTTGTTGAATATGTGTTAGCAGCACCATATACTTCTTCATTAGTATTGAAGAAATCACTTTCCTACATGTCAGAATAATCACAGCATCTAATTAAATATTTAAGTTGAATTAAATCTTTCGGGGGGTAATGAAAGGAGAAATGATTGCTGAGAAATCCGAATGTAACATTTGTTAATTAAACAACTGATGACTTTCCTTCTTTGTCCAACAGGGGGTAATATTGCCTTGTATATTTGAGATTTTTTGAGGGAGGGCAAGCTTGATTATGTTTTTTAATGGAAATGACCTAAGCCTATTTAATGAATGATTGCTGAATGGCCTTTTCTCCAATCTTTTTCTCAAATATGAACATACTTCAAGAACATAAAAAACAATCAGATGTTTCACTAAAAGAAATCTGCATCTTTTTTTAATCTGCACATTTGTGTCTTTTAGAAAAATAATGATTGGTATGTGTATGATTTGAATCCTGATACACTATAGCAATCATATTCTTGTAAACACCCCTACAACCTGCAGACATTAGTATCTATGGATAGAAAACATTCTTCAAACATGTAGTTAATGATAATCGGATACAAGGCAAATCTGCAGTGAAATATTTGTCTGCCACACTAATTACAAAGACTATGGGCAATATATTAACATGCATGCTAAACCTGTCAGTTTTATTAAGAATAATATTGTCAAAGACTATTCACCAACCCATCTTGATCTGTAGCAATATTCACACTCAAGCCATATTTTCATGTGCACCTCCTCTATGTCAGATTTGAACAGTGTGGTGTGTTTTAACCCAGATAGAAATAATCTGAATATTTTTATTTGATATTTTGTCTCATTTTAACTATGCAACCACAGTCACAGTCAAAGGCGAGTGAACTCTGATTTATTTTTGGTCTCTCTGTGAAAAGCAAATAAATATTGAAGGTGCCGTCATCAATTCTAATACAATACACTTTCTGTTTAATTCAGAAAGTCAGTCGGGGTGAGAGGGCTGGTAAAACTGGAGGGGGGTATTTATTTGGGTGTTCATATATTAGCTCTCATTCTCCAGAATCGCTCATTCCACCTTTATGAAATATATCTTTTTAAAATTCTTATATGAACTGATTTTATATTGTATCCATGATAAAAATGTCAAATCACTGGTGATTATCCTGACTCACTTCACCAAGAACAGTAAGAGATAAATGCAGTATTTTCTTTGACGGATGATCCAGAGCTGCTCTTGATCTTTTTTCATTGCCATTTTGGTTAGCAATACAGACTTAAAATGCATGAAATGTCAAGAAGAGTTTGATAAATTCATTGAGGTTTCCTTCTACAACGGGGAATGCTGTTGTTTTTAGGACAAGCATCAGATAGCTGTATAACAGTTTGGTGTCTGACATCTGAAAATAAAGTCTTTAACAAGTTTTATGTAAATCCAGAATATAGCACTAATATTAATATTTTACCCCAATTGGCACAGAGTAAACAGGCACGACACAGACATTTTTTTCCCAAACTTTTTCATCAAAAATTTAATTGCAGAATTATTTACACTGGATGACCTCAGCAATGATCAAATTACTCAAAGAGGCAAAAATCTTTCAATAGCTCAGCTAGGAAAGAATGGAGGGAAATGCATGTGGTTGCAAACTACTCAAATAATACAAAAATAAAAATAATAAATAACCCAATGATACGGTAACTTGCACTGAAGTAACACACATTGAGAAATGCATATGTGATTGACTTAAATAAATACATAACACATCAGTGGGACAATGTCATAATTTCTAACTCTCTAAAATGAATCAATAAGCCTACATTCAGAATCAGTATTTCGCATGCCATCATATCAGCTTATAAAATAACATAACAAAGTAAAAATGATAACAGAACATGAGCAAATGCAGAAAATAGTTGTTTCAATTAAGCATATATTATATATTTATATATCTATATATATATTTCTTTACAAATAATGAATATTTGGCATTATATTCATCCTCACTATAGATATGATATACAAGAGATGAAAATAGTTTTAGCTAAACAACTACATTTTTTAAATTTTTATCTAGTAATTATAGAGTGGTTTCACATTCCAAATTCGAGGAAGTGTTGTATCAGGCTATCTCAGTGAGTCTGACTATTTGCCCACGGCATGGTTATGAAAAAAGTCTCTTTGAAATGATTCACATCACAGGGGTTCGAGAGTTAAATGCAGACAGTAGACAGTCGTAACCAGAAGTGAGGCCACAGATGTAGAGATACCAGCTGAAATGCTCAGAGTATGGGATTGGAAATGAGGAAAGGGGAGGCGATGAATGGTTTGCTTACGTAAAACGCATGAAGGAAAAAGTGGCTGTTGAGAGTGATGTTTTACAGTATGCTGGATAAGTCAAAAAAGATGGCACTTGTAGTTAATTGCTGCCCTCATGACATTAAATGTGACACTGGTGCAATTTTTCTGCCCTTGGGTTTTTCTTTTACAAGGTTTTGGTGGGTGACTAGCTGTTAAATTACCATCATTTCCCCACAGTTGAATCACAGTCACCTTTGAATCCTCACATGCACACCGTACAAGCGTCACTCAACCGAAGGGTATCCAGCGTGGAACGCCAACTGAAATACGTGTCAAAAAAATACACTTTGTAAAAGGAGGCCCTCGCAACTGTTTGTACCTACTTGGACAAAAATGTGAAAAGGATAAAAACTTTTCATAAATGGAAAATATTTTCACTTGACAAACTTGACCCAGCCATTACAGCAGAGTGATGTTCTGTTTATAGAGAGTCTCAGGAGTACCAAGGTAATCTGGATATGGTTCCCAAACTAAATTCATGCTTTCTGCAAGCTCAGTTCCTCCCTCTAACCGTAGATGTAAAGTACTAAACCATTGTTCAACATTTCCTGCTCCCTTATGACTTCTGAAACTGATTCCACTACACAATTTGAAATGGCTTGGTCGCATTGCAATTACATGAACACTTCTTGAAAGGAGCAAGGGATATATTCTTGAAATTGAACCAAGGTGGTTGATTCACTTCAATTATTTCACAGCCCTGATCAATTTGCATTAAGGAGAAATTCCTCTGTCGTCTCAGTGACAGCCTTCAGTGAAACTAGCCGAGCACAGATCTGAAATGCATGTATTGCTGATGCTTAAGTTCTACAGTATAGGCCACTATTCAGCAATACATTTATCAACACAAGCTTTGAAGGGCCTTGGAGGCTGTTTGCTTGATCTCACCAAGGACCTGAAATCTTACATAAGCTGCTTTGCTTAGTCAAAGGCAGGCTGAAAAATACCCGGCGCAGCGCCTCGCGATCGTCACAGAACAACCTTCCAGCTACACAACAGCATATAACACCAGCAGTTTGGGGCTCAGCGCGGCGCTCTCGTCTCCTCTAAGCCAGCATATGTCAGGCCCAGTCTGTCTCTCTCCCGTCTGCCTGCCACCGTGGCAACAGCAGGGGAACGTCTCTGCTCTGCCAACTGCCTGGCATCACACACCCAGCGCTTTCCAGAAACCCACTGTCATACTGTTAAAGGTTCCTGCCTCTGCAATTTTAAAAGAAAGGAGAATTGTAGATGGGTGTACTTTTTAAAGAACTGTTTAATCTCACACTCAGCCTTGGGCTATTAAAAGCCCAATCTTTAAATGAAGTATTGCACTGCATATTTGACACACTGTCACGCCCCTGCTGACTTTGGTTACTTGGTGATTTGTTGGACTGAGCTCTCTGAAATGTATTGTCTCAGCTCTGCTACAAGAATTTATGACAACCTAACTATGTCTCATGCATTCTGATACAGTGAACGGTGGGTTCGAACACTGGAAACAAATAAGAATAAAACCCATCTATACTTGGAGTATGAGCTGAGAGTCAAAATTCAAGAACGCTGCACATGGATAAAAAATGTGGATTGTATATTATGAAAAAAAGACAAACTGTAGCACAATAAAGAAAATGACATGCTCTAGTAATGTTTCAGCAGAGCACTGATGACTTAGAGACACTGTGTGTGTGTGTGTGTGTGTGTGTGTGTGTGTGTGTGTGTGTGTGAGACATGCAGGTCAGGCCACAGTTGGCTAGGCTGAGTCATAGAGAAATCAAGCCGCACTGACCCCAGATTCACCCTCTCTCTTCTCAATGTGTCAGCACTGCGCTACAAAAATAAGATACACGCACACATGTCAACAATACACACACACACACAAACACACACACACACAGACACAAAATATTCAACTCCAGAGAAATATACTTTGTTGTCACTGCCTGTCTCTCTGGTCCTACACATAATGAACACAGGCACAATCAGTCAGAAAAATAGATTTTTATGCGATGTATCAATCAGTTGACAGCGCGTTGCATTGATTGTTTGTTTAGTACTGTGTTTAGGGAATAAAAAGCAGCACCGTTTAGTTGGTTAGATTATCCAACATTTTGACCAATAGTGTTCAGTTTTTAGGTCAGTGATTTGAAATATGACATTGGCGACGCAATTAAGAATGATGTTCGAGTTTACGACACTGAGGTTTGATAATAAAGAACAACGGAGTTTATCTATACGAGAAATTTACTTATAACTACCTGGAAGTATTTTCTAGGACCACTCGATACTCTTAAGACCCCACAACGTTAGGTTTTTCCGTTTTCACGTCACATACCTTTAGTCTGCACCAGCTATTCATAAATCCATAAGTCTGTAACGTCCTTCCTAAGTTCTTAGTATCTACAGCTACTTTCAAATTAGTAGGGTTTCACCATATAAAACATATACTACTTGCTAAAGCAAGCGTTTAGTCGTTTAAATTGAAGTTAGTAGTATTCACTGAGTTGGAAGCATTTAGCTAGCCCGTAATTAGCATACCCTTTTGTTGTTGTGTCGGTGTTGTGTCGTGTTCATGACATGTAAAACAAAATCTATACAGTTTACATCTCTATTAAAAATACATATTCATCCAGCAGGTCAAAAATGTTTTTCATTAACTCTTTTATCTCTTGTAATATATTAGGAAGCTAACGCTAGTTTTGTCGGTTGGTTCAGTTAGCTAGGTATGCATTTAGGTAGCCTATGTGTAAGTATTATACAACTACAGAATTTGTTTTGTGGCCAACTCATTTTAATTCTTCGTAGAAATCTCCACTTATGATTGAAGAAACTTATGAAGAGCCGGTGCAATTGGTACATCTAACTGTTGTGATGGGAATCAATGGCGAAATCATAATAATATCTACATCCTGCTGTCACAAAAACCTCAAACACTGG
Source organism: Eutrigla gurnardus (assembly GCF_963514095.1). Lineage (NCBI taxonomy): Eukaryota > Metazoa > Chordata > Actinopteri > Perciformes > Triglidae > Eutrigla > Eutrigla gurnardus. The sequence continues at coordinate 15,369,090 of NC_139921.1, read as the reverse complement.
CCTCCACAGATAGATACTATTCTTTTCCTTATTCCTCATGTATTTCCTTTACAGACTTGAGAAGTCTTAGTTATTTAGGACTGCTTACTGCTTGCATTCCTCTGGAAGGCCTTTGTCCCACTTTTGTTTCATAATTTCCCAAGCTCCATGAAAGGGAGTGGATGCAGTCGCAATACTGCTTCGGGAGACTATCAGCAAGGCAGAACATTTCAAGAAATATGGCGTCAACAAATAATTTCTTGAATTAATGAAACTTGTATGCAGAGATTTGTTTATGCATTGGCAGTTTTTCTATCACTCCTCATTAACTGTGGCTGAGAGCGCTACTTGAAAGGGCCTGAGAGAAGTTTATTAGACATAACACAGCAGTATGGTTTCTGTTTGCGTGTGCGATCGAGCCACTGTAAGTACGCGACAAATCTAGATTTGTCAAAAGCAATAGAGAGGGCGGGCGAGAAGTGGACATGAGGGAAAAAAATTTACAAGATGAATATTCTCCCCGCTCACAATTCAAAAATACAACAGTACTATTGTGAACTTGGGTATGTACATTTCCCTTGGAAATAGAGAGAATTGTAATAAGTGCATAAGTGCATTTGTCTACACATTTTGATCTAAGGAGTTACACAAACCTTCAAAGTTGTTTTTCTACTGCATTGACGTAATGAAATTGTTGGCACAAGACTTGCATGTTTTCAGCTTCAAGTAAATGTCAATATTTGAAAGTTGGCAACGGGAACATGAGCTATATAAGAAAGTTGTTTGAAATGTGCATGTCGATGAGCTGACTGATGTCACTCGTCCACCAATCAAGACCAAGAAAAACGTTTAACTACTACCAGATTGAGTAGAAAGCGGCTTTTTTCAACACTGACCAGTCCAGAGCTTATAAGGGCTGCCTGAATAACCTTTCATAGGTGATCAGTGCCACATGCACATAGTTGAGGTATTTTAAGCATTGGCACTTTTCAAAGTTTTTAAACTTACACTTAACAATTGTGTGATATTTAGCTTAGTAATTAACATTTATCCCCCAAAAAGACCAGAGAAACAAAAAGAGTCATGTAATTTTAAATTATTGAAAAATACTGAAGGGTTACGAGTTTTGACAATTTTTGAACAACTTGAAATAAATATAATTTCTCTCATTTACTCTGTTTTTTAGCTCAAAGGCCAGGTTGCTGGTAGGTTTTCAAAGCTGCACTTTTTAAATGGCACTTTGCAAATGCTGAAAAACTACAGACGTACCCATCCGGGACAATGGATGGGAGACTTTGTAGGCTGGGTATCACCAGCAAAACCAAGGAGAAACCCAACCAACCCATGTCAGACATACATATCTGCTAACACTTCTTCTGGCAATGGGAAAAGATGCTTGGCACATCCTGCAGACCAATGGTGTTGGCGATGGGCACTGAGGATGGCTATCGAGATCAGACAACAGATGGATAAAGGAAGAGTAGAGAGAGTAGCAGTCTAGAAAAAAGGCTAGTTTTAAAGTTGTTTGAACGTGGGAGCAGGGAGACGTGCCGACCCTGGACCCAATCTTCTCAAAGTCTAGTCTGAGCCTCGGGAATATAGATCTCGATGCTGTCTGCTCGCTCCGAGGCAGAGTTCTGCCGGAAGGAGGCGGCCCGCTTGGCTGCCATGAGCCGCCGCCGGGCCTCCTGCCGCCCCCTGTCAGGGAGGTCCAGGGATTTCTCCCTCGTCACCAAACTCCTCTGTCGAATTGTCTTCTTTGGTACTGGAGCTGGTGGCTTTAGAAAGAAAAGAAGATAATTAAGGGTTGTTAATGCAGCTTTCATATTACAACAAGATTTTGTTTGTTTAAGATTTTGGCGCAGCCCCGTTGGCATGTTTTTATGTGTATCATGAAGGAATCTGTGCATGTAAGTTTGCCACATACTGTATGTCTCAAAAGCCTAGAAAAGAAGGCATGATAGATTATTAGTACTCCTTCTAATTTTCTCCTGTTCCACGTAGTAAATATTTCATTTTATTGTCAGTGATGTTGCATTCAATGATGAGCTGAAGACTGGACCGTGAAAGATGCTGTAGCTATTTTTCTATTTCTGCTCCTGGTTTGTATGAATTTATGATGCGTCGTAAACCCAGGCTGGGCCTAGTATATAGCATGACACTATAATATGGATGCCATTCATTCACTCATTCATTCTGTTACATAGACAAAGAATTGTACAGTTTTTCAGACTTTCAAAAAATACGTTTGCTCAGGGACTGTATGGAAATATTTGGCGTGGGGAAGGATTCTGATGTTTATGGTTCTTCTTTTTCTTTCAAAGTACACTGAAATGAATCAAAGGACTGACATTGTCTTACGCCTCTTTGTTTTGTTTCTGCTTCCACAGGATTGAATCAGTTCCAGTCTTTGATGTTTTGTAAGAATCATTGTACAAAATACATGCGACTAAACAGGCAGTAATATCTGCAGGCTGACTATGCCGAGGCGACCCCCTCACCTTCTTTTCTGGGCTGTCTACCGGCCTCCATTTGTTGTTCTTGATCTGCTGCAGCTGGTCAAACTTCATGGTGACGTCTTCGATGGAGAGCTGCAGTAGGTCCCAGAACCCAGCCAGGTCCTGAGAGGTAGGCCGCGGCATGGCACTGGGGTCCTATGAAGGACGCGAGAAAAGTGGTCACATTAAGGGAAGAGCCAGATTGATGGTTCGGTGCACACATACACACATATGTACGAGTCATAACCACACTAGTTATTGTACTTCAGCTTCGATCCACTAGATGTCCTTATCAGACGCATCAAAACAGACATAAATACCAGTTTTGATGATTTTTGTTTTAATGAGGGTTAAGAACTTACTCATCACTTAAATTCCTGGCATGTAAGAAACATCAGATTGAGCAGGTGTAATTGAGTCATGATACTTTGTGCTGATACTTGATGCTAAAAATAGATTTTTTTCCCCAGGTAATTTTACTCCAACCTTTTCTGTTATATTCTCTTCCATGAATGTAGTCCCACCTGCTGAACGTGTTTGGTTGTTTTTTAAGCCAGGTCAACAGTGCTATGATCAAAGTGCTATAGGTAAGCACAGAGTGCAGAGAGGTGCTCTCATAATGGTAATTGATCCTGACTTTAAACATCACAAAATAGCAGACTTTATATTCAGCTCTTCCCTTAAATTACAAACCATTGAGTTAGATGACTTTAGCCAAATTCCATTGATACTGAGATTAAAGTTTACAGTAACTTTATGGTAATTTCTTTTAAAATCTCATATGGCCTGACACAAATCCTCCAAATTTACATAATATTCCAAAAGTGAGCCAACCCTTTACTTTGATATTTTGTATCACTATGCGATTAGTATAATTCTCCTTTCTACAGTAAAATAATGTATCAAAATTACTCCAGATTGGAAATATCATAACGTTCATCATGTAAGGTAAGCCGGGAATGGAGCATATTTCTGTTATCTGTAATGACTGAGGGAGAGCCTCAGCACTTCATCAGCTTTATTCTGACCCCTGAACTTGTGATGTTCTGCAAACCGAAGACGCGTCTTAAAGCTTCGCACATCCAGCGCCGGCAGAAGTAGGAGGAGTCAGTGAGTTTTAAACCCCGGCTGTGTGTGCTTTTAATCCCAGATCTCCTCCTAGAGAGCTCTCCTCGTTTGGAACATTTTTAAAATCAAGCTTAATGAAACCTGATCCAGGTAGAGGGAAATTAGACATCTTTTGAAGCTTCTAATTTGTGGGTATGTACTTAACAAATGAAGCCAAAGTATGAAAAAGATATCGTGCCATGAGGAGCGGAGGAATGCTGCATCTTTTTTTGCAATGAAACCTGCATAAAACGGTGTCCTTCAGTGGGACAAAGTACTTGACTTGGTCTAAAAGGCTGGTTCGCTCTATCTAATCCCCACTCCCTGGGTTTCTGCTGCACGTAGCAAAAGCAACACTATCTCTCATAACTCTGCACCAACTTCATTTGAAATATTGGGTACTTGCTCTGATCAATAAAACGAGTTGTGAACAGTGCAAAACAAATATGAGGAAGAAATCTCTGACCCCGAGTGTGTTCCTGTACCGGATGAACAATACAGTGTCTAATGTCTGGATATTTAGGTGTAGACCCAGGTTTGGCTGCCTTCGCCTGCCTCCCCCCAGACTCAAACAACCACCTCTGTCCGGCTCCAGCTCCAGTCTGTCCACAATCATTAAAGACTTTGTTTTTCCAACTATTTCTTGGGTCCTGTTGTCTGAATCGTAGGTCCAGCTCTCGTCAACCATGACCTAAATGTGCTAGATAGCTATTGATTCTCCGTGGTTGTGGCTTTTCACCACCTGTGCTATTCCGGGAGCCTTGATTCAGTTTGTTAGCGCCGGCTAAAGCATTAATTGTATATTGAAGGTCGGAGAACAAAGGTTGCGTGTGAGTGTGGTAGTTTCTCTAATGGCAAAAGTTTCACAACGCTGCCGGGGTTTTTGGACTTGTATGCTCTGCTCATTCCACAGCTGCGTAATACTCGTTTTTTTCTGCTCCCTTAAAATTCAGATGGGATGTTTTCTGATTTATGCATATAGAAGAAAGTGGAATGGAGTCTTATGAATTGGCTACAAAACTGGATTTGAGCTGTATATGACTTGAATGCTAAGTTTGCTGTGCTGCAATGAAAAAAACAAAACCTGACTTTTCTGCTAAGACACATTGCACTATGGCGAAAATATGGATAATATATTGGTGTGAATAATGAAAATTGAAGCAGACTAATTTCTCTCGCATTTTTTTCCTTTTTACAACAACTTGTTTTCGACAATTATGTGCAAATGAGTAGATGTGATGATGCTTAGAAAAAGCTTTGGCTCTGTTCTTTCCTTTGTTGTTATTGATGCATAAAAAGCGTGATGTGATGATAATAACTTTGTAGCGTCATCTATAATCATGTAAAGCAGTTAACACGCACAATTTGGGCAATGATAAATCCAGTTAGGAAGATGTATCAATTCAGATAAATCTTAGAATCTTAGAGCCCCACACACACACACACACACACATACTCTCTCTCTCTCCGTCTCTGATGGGTTTCTTACCAGGTTTTGTTGACACAACCAGTAGAATTGCTGGAATTTCTGGGACATGAGCAGCTGAGCGCTTCCCACTGCACTTCGGATTTTACCTAGGACTGAAACACACACACACACACACACACACACACACACACACACACACACACACACACACACAGTGCCATACATTCAGTACAGTATATGAAACAAATCCATCTTTCAAATCTGCCTGCATAAAAGCTGCGTCAAATCAGACATACAGTATATGAAACACTCACTGTCCTCTGACAGGTCATTCTCTTCAGCTTCTGCCTCCATCTCTTTACACCAGCCCTCAATCCTCTTGGTCTCCGTGTGGAGCAGTTGCATGAACCAGCTCCCATCCCTCCTCAGGGAGGGGGATGCCCTGCCAGACTCGCCCGACGAGACCGCGTTCTCCCGCGAGGAGGGGGGTTCCAGCTGCCAAGTGGTCTCGCTGGTGGTCTCCCTGGGGCTGGGGGGTTCAGCAGGGGTACGGTAATCCTCGCGGTAGCTGAAGAGCCCCTGGGTGCGTACGGTCCGCACTGCCCCGTACTGGGTGGGTGTGCTGGGCTCTGAGTGACGCTGGAAGCCCCCACCGAACTGCAGGCCCTTGTCCTCCATGGTGGGGAAGCCCTCCAGCTCCATGTCAGCCTGCACAGCTGCAGTCACACTGTTGGAGCGTTTGAACCTGCCCTGTCTGAGGTAGAAAGACGGAAGATGAATGCACACACACACATTCATACACATAAGTCACGATGGCAAATAATGGCAACGGGGCAAACTACAAAGATTGAGGTCTTCTAATGAGCTTCAGAATCCCAGAAGCATTATCTCACCCTTTCTTATTGTCCTCCACCTGGATCCCAACAGAGTGGTACTCCCGCAAACCTTTGCTTTCAGACTCAGAGTCCGTGGCTGCCTCCACCTAATGTGAAGAAATGATACAAACCAACAGAGCTTCTCATTATTTGAGCTTCTATTCCCTTGTGCTTCTGGGTTTATTGGTTTGGGACTGGAAGGAGCACCTGAACTGCACATGGCCTGTCAGGAAGTAAACAGTGTATGATTTATGGAGGCAGCAAAGGCAACACGAGTGAAGATGTTTCCAGTAGAGAACTGTAGGTTTCCACGGATGTTAATCTAAAAATGTAAATTATATTGCAAACTATATAACATCTAAAAAAGGGTCATTTTACTGATTCATATTCATAGTTGTAATATTTAGAATGTTTATTAAACACCTTATTTTTTAAAGTTGCACGAACATGTTCATATGATCAATGGGAGAAATTACTACGTGTAATGGCACAGTCATAATAATGAAGCCACAGAGAATACAAAGCCTTCGAGCATCTTTCAGCTCATTGTTTTGGTTTTACAGCCCACGACTTTACTGTTTTGGTTTACTTTAAAAGGAGGAATGGTTATTGGATTTACATTTATGTAAATTTGTAAATCCTAATGTGGTGGATATGTAAATAGGCAACTGCTCACCTGCTTCTTGGCAACACCACAATAAAAATGCTCAATACTTAAAAGTAATGTGGTATGGATTGGACTTTGTCAAGTGTCCACAGCTGTTTGACCACAGTGACAGAATCATAGATATTATTGGATGGGAAAAAAGAGAGGCCCTGCATAAGATCCTGATCCAGGATCTTATGCAGGGCTGACCCAGGCTCAGAGCCTCTTCGTCGTTGCCTGCTTAGTGTTCTAACTTCCTATGGAAACCCTGCCAGGGCTCATCACTTTTGCTACGCTATTCTATCTGTCACTTTTCCTTTTTTCTCCAACTGCTCATCTCTTTCTCATTAAAAGAATTTTTGCTTCTCTCTTTGTCCAGTTTTCACAACTTCCTACTTGCTTATTGTCACAATCTTCACCTTTAGCTTGCTTTCTAAAGCCTTTCTTTATCTTTTTGTTTGTCATTTCGGTATTCCTTCTTTAGTTTTTCCACTGTGACTGATTGTGGTCTGCAAATCAGAGGTCTGCTGGTCAGATACTGAGAGAAAAACTGTCCAGTACCTGCAACACTAATGACATTCCCATCAGGCTCAGATGCACTTCCTGTTTGGTGCTCATTAGCAAATGTTAACACAACGGAGCCGAAACCAGCGCAAAATGTCAACACAAGGCCTTTAGAGTGTCTGACATTCCGAAGTCTTCAGCTCAATGCAGTACTATGACTATGAGAGTGCGTCAAAAGCACTGGACCAAAATAGGGTGTGCGTCTATTGTTAGGAAATGTCAACTTGTTAGTGTCGAGTATTAAAGCTAGGGAGGGATATTTTTGGAGAGCCTTATATTGTATAGCACCGAGCTGTTTGTGAGAAGCTATTGAAATGACTGTAGAACTGTGTTAGAGGTAGAAGGGCAAAGTCCACCTCATGAAAGAGGATGGGTTTCATGTCTGTGATGGATGAGGACTGAAGGAGCACAAAACATAGAGGAAGCTGTGACCTAACTTGAAGATGTTTGGATCTACTTCCACACCGGTGTGCACTCACACACACACTCACACACACACGCACACCCACTGCATCAGTAATCACACTCACAATGTCAGCACAGGTGTGAAAACTGTGAGCATCAGCAAAAAGTTGAAGAGAGCCACTGTGCCTTTCATCCAAAACACACAAACACCAGCTGGTGACATTTCCCAGGCAATGATTGTGTTTAAGGTTAAACGCTTTGACTCCCCTTGTTATACAACCCCCCAATCAAATCTATTTTTGTAAAAACAGCAATTAGTACCCTAGAACACAAACACGTCTCAGGTTTAGCTAAAGTGCATCTACGGCTGATATAAAGTGACAGCAGGAAGTCAAGCGACACAATGGCCATAAGGTCAAAGATCAAAGTTTAAAGATGTGTTGACCTTCTCTGAGAAAGAGGCGTCAAAAAAAGAAATGGCAAATCAATACAGAGGCAGGCTAATTCAGTTTAATTATACTTCCAGTAGTAGGTGAAGCTGACTGATTGGCCATGTGGTATGATGTCGATGCAGAATGAAGCTGTCTGCAATATAGATAAATCAATATTTGCCTGTTGCAACACATTATTGTCATCTCATCTAGAGACTGAAATGGTAGCTTATACTGGCAGCACACATCCACTCCATAACACATAAAGAAAGTCTCAAATATGCTTTACTATTTGGATATTTCCTGTTATTTATTTAGCAGTTAGATATGAAATCATATTTTTTGTTGTACTTTAATGGAGCTTTTCTCTCAGGGAAATTCCTTTGCAAATCTGGTTACTATTTCAAGTACTCAAATTCTAGTCAAAATTAGATTAGTAGGAGAATAAATAGAATTAAGAAAACTTCCTGGGAAATTATGAGGACATTTGGCTTGTTAAGCACTACTGTTTCTCCTTTAAGGCCCTCTCAAGAATACAATTCAACTATAAATGTATTTGTTTTGTACATACATTTATAGATTCTGCCAACCAAAAAAATCCACCACATGTACACATACAAATACATCGACTTCATGGCTACTTCACCATCACCAATGAGCTGAATCAGAGTTGCATGCACGTTGATTTCGAAAGGTGGTGCCTCGATTGCGTGTCGCCCACCGTGAAGTTTGGGGAAGCTTGATGGTGTCCTCATGTCGCAGTTCTGCTATTTAAAATTAGCACTCGTCTGTGTGGTTAGGTCATCTGACTGTGACCCTGACTAACAGGAAATCTGGAAGTATGCATGTGTGCGAGGAGGTTAATGAGCCAGTGAGTGAGTGAGTGAGTGAGTGAGTGAGTGAGTGAGTCATACAATCGATAAATGAGTCAGGGAGTGAACACTTTGGGGACAGATTAAGCAAATTAATGTTTTAGATGTGCAATGAATGTCACATAATGTTTACCATAAAACCTGCATTCATGCTCAGCTGACTGCTTCTATAGTGATGATGGTTCAGGTGGCTCTGTTGGGAGAAAACAGCTTTTTTTGGTCTCCGGTTTAGCAGAGAAAACTGGATTATTTTAAACATATTTCAGTCAAAATGTTAGTTATACATTGGAAAGTCATTTTTACCGATTAATGTGGATTTCCAGTGTACAAATGCAACTTAATCAAAGTTTGAATCTAGAGCCCAATAATATATCACTCAGACGTAAAATGCAAATATTAAATATTATTGAAAATTACCAAATTACCACAAATTAACTGTAGAATACTAACTTTCTCATCAAAAAGCAAGATAATGAAAAAAAATAGTGGTGGAGGTTCATTATCAGGATAAATTACAGTACATTATTTTAATAGGCTGCTCGAACTAATGTGTTTGAGGCTATTTCTAATTGCTCCTATTTACACATTACAGTGGAACGTAATGTCTGGGCAGAACTTGCTGCTGGGTATTCTCTAAGTTTGAATGTGAAACAACGCAGCGACTGGAGCAGGATCAATTGACTTTGAAGAGATTATTTATTCGCTGGCTGACTCCCCGATGGCAACATCTGACAGTCAAGGGCTTTTGTGTAATTTGGGTGTTAGGCCGACCTCCAGCCAAAGGACTTCCTTAATACCCCCCCCCTCCCGAAACACAGCAATTACTCTTTAAAGAGTGCCTGATTTATTTAACGACATTCAAACACCTTGAGAATGAGATTATTGAAGTGGTCTGCTTTTTCGCTTCAAATGTTTGAAAGGTTTTCAAGTTTAACTTTGCCCTGGTCTGGCATAAAATATTGGGCATAAGGGGGAGAGATTAATAGAAGAAAGCAGATGAGGATAATGATGATGAAGAGTGGCTGAGAGGGTGACGACTGAAGTATATGGGCCGAGAAGGAATACAGGAATGCAGAGTGACCACTAAGTATGCACAGAGCGAGAGAAGATGCCGACAATGGCTTTCATATTCTCAAATTCACACAATAACTTTCATAGTCTGCTTTTGATAAAATATTATAACGAGCCCTGAGGTGATGGTGTGAGCTGTTTTGCGACCTTTAGAAGGATCATCAACACCACAACCTCCGCTTGTACCAGAAAATGAGGCAGACAAATCTGAGCTCCGATCACAGAGAGTGGGAGGAGGAAAGAGACTGAGAGAAAAAAGGAGGGAAAGACAGAGGAGGAGTGAGGGAGCGTGAGATTGGAGGGAAAGAAAAATAGTTACAGTAATGGAGATGGAGTGAATGAACCATGGAGTGAACTTCCATTCACTAAAACCCGCTCTAGCATGAGTTGAATCTTAATTGATGGGTTGCGGTAAGATGACTCACTCTTGCTATTTTTAGCCGCTGAAGAGGGAACATTGTTTCTCAGCCGTGTGTGTGTGTGTGTGTGTGTGTTCCGTATTATTATGCAACCGTGCATAGGTTTGAGTCGGATCTTATGTGAGAGCTTCTTATTATGCAGACTTTGAGACAAAACTAACCTGTATCCCTATAGAGGATCGAGGCGTCTTCAAGTACTCCTCTGCCTTGGACACCAGGATGGCTTTGTCGCAGGTGAGCACCGAGCTGTGGCTGTCTGTGGACAGGTGTCTTTTCCCAGCCATGACTCCGGCTGCCTCCATGGCAATAGTCACAGCCTTAGCGCTGTCCAGGCTGTCGGTGGAGTTATAGAGGACCCTGCCTGGATTCAACCCCAGGCTGAGGCCGTCGGGGGCCCACATCCCACCATGCGGGTGCCTCCCGTCGTGGTAGGCATCCTGGGTGGACTCGGTGCTGCTCTGGGCCGTGATGGAGATGAGGGGTTTGGAGGTGGTGCGAGGTGGGACGGGCGGAGGAGCCTTCTTGTAGTTAGGCGTGTAGGTGATGGCTGGAAAAAGTGGAAAGACATCATTAATTTAAAAATAAATTTTGAAAAATATTTACATGCTACAATTATAGTATTGTACAATGGCGTATTAGGGCCACTATCGGGGAAAAAAAAAAAACGAGCCAAGAGTGGGGAGCAATAATCAGAGAACAAAAAGAGGCAAATTTGCCAAAGTTTATTACGATGCTAACAACCGGCATTTGTGCTAGCTAACTTCCCATGAATGTACACATTTATTTTTCTTATTTATACATCACAACGTGTGACTGTTGATGATGGTTATTGTTGGTTTTATTTATATGGGCCAAATTGTCATCTTATGGGTGTCTATTGATCGGGGCAGTTGGGCTAAGATTCCTCTTATATGACAGAAACATCATGGAGGCGCCACATATTCCCACCCATCTGTCAGTCCAGTGTATAAGCAATGAATGGTATCGCTTAATTAACTTACTTTTATTACTTAATGACCTCATTAGCAAATGTAGCGAGCTAATATATCATGGCGATTATGATGGGGTATTAGGCAGCAAAACCATTTATTTCACAGCTTGATAAAATATAGCTGGTTGCTAAATAAGTGTAAGCATCATTTATGGCAAACTGCTGATCATCGTATCGATCCGAGCTCCTGGCTGAGTGAGTACTTTACACAGTGGTGTGTATTACGTATGTTTTATGTATCACAAATCAGTTTCAAATGAGTCTGCAGAAGCCCTCTGTGGAGGAGGTCTGGGTGATGGAGTGGTAAAAAAAAAAAAAAAAACAGGGTTTTTACTCAGGAGAACGCTGTTTATGTCCAATGTGAAGTTCTTTGGTTGCCTAAAAATAACCAAGTAGTTTTGTTTTGCTCAGTTTCAATTTTGTAGTTCTCTCAAGCCGAACCATGATGTGTTATTACTAAACCTAACAGGTAGTTTTGTAGTTTTTTTTGTTTCGTCTCACTTTGATAAAATACATTTTCTATCGAAACGTAATTGAGTGCAGTTTAGTTGTAGGGAAAAGTCATTTTTCAGGGGACAGGGTTGGTTTAGCTCTCTTTCAGTGCTCATATAAGGGAGGAATGGTTGGAATTATGGGCAAAAAACTCTGCATTTATATATTTATTAGAATAATGAATACATCGATAGAACAGAGAACACCAAACCTCTGTGACATGAGACACTCTTCAGACATGGATGATGGTAAAAAAAAACAGAGAAGTAATCAACAGTATTCACGTGGGGAGGATCCTGGTGAGGAGATACTGCTCAAGGAAGCCTGACAACTCTCATCGTCTTATTCTATCCATTTCATGTCAGAACGAGGGGGGGATTATTATTTCTTTCAAGTGCAAATGAGAATATGGACTTAATCCACAGAGAGATGGACTTGAGGAACGGGTCATGAATGCCTTCTAAGCTTTGACGTGCCGTTTATTTTCGAGCGAGAAGTTGGGAGGAGAGCTCACTCAGTGTGCTTACAGGCTGGAACATCTTAAGCTCGAGCTGTGTTCTGTGTGTTTTGATCAAAGCTGAGAGTGTTTCAGGTAGTTCAGAGCCAAGAAGAGGAAAGAACGAAGGTGAAGAAGGAGAACACACACTTAACTCACGCTGCAGGTTAAGTTATGGGTTATCGTTTTCCTTGACAAAGAGGTCAAACGCTTTGACCTCTGTGTTTCTGCGTCTGTCCTGAAGTCCTTTTGAGACCACAATGTGATCTATTTTGAGTTCTAATGAGCTGCAGCCCCCACGCAGACTCCCACCCTCCTGTGTTGTCGTGGCGCCGGAGAACTCAGTCGGTAGAGTTGGCGCCCGAGGCTAAGTCCTCACTGCAGCGGCCCCGGGTTCGAGTCCGACCCCTTCTCCCCCCTTTCACTCTCACGCTGTCCTCTCTCTGAATAAAAGGTCAAATAAATTACTTAAAAATCTAATTAAAGTGTGGTTAAAATTGATAGCATTTCGTTAATTATATTGTAGCCTGCAACACCTCTTGGCCTCTTTCTCACCCATATTTTTGGTTTATAAATAGCTAAATGTCTGGTTTATGAAGAGCGTTCTGCTCTGGCGGCTTAATGACTCATGCTGCAGTCCATTCATAAAATGTACTTCTCATGGGTGATGAGACGCATTAGGGAAGATGACGGGAGATGGGGGAGAGAGAAAATAAAGATGTGGAGGTGAAACGGGGATCAAGAGGAGAGTGGATCTGTGCAGACAGGTAGAGAGGGCTGTGTGTGTGTGTGTGTGTGTGGAGGGGAGGGGGGGGGGGGGCAGAGAGTGAGGATAAATCAGAGAGCGAGTAGGGATCAAAGGGGGAAGAGATGACCCATTCAGGGAGCATGATTCAGCAGAGACCAAAATAGAGCCATTATTAGCCAGCCAGTCATGCGAAGGGGAGTCATAACTCTTGCTCTGATCTTGGCAGTGGCAGAGTTACTCAGCATTTAGATTTCATCTGAAGTGAACACAGCCAGCACTCATTCACTCTGGTTCTCAAACCGACGGCCATGCCGCTGCAAGGCTACTAGGGAAGAATGCAGCGTGCATTAAAAGTTGAATTCATTCGATTTATCAGATTTATTTGTGAAGGAACAACAGCCAAGGAAGCATGGCTATTAAGATTTGTTCAGACTGTAAGAAGGCCAGATTTTAGGAAGGAACAAACAAACAAAGGAACAAACTATGTTCTTCCAACAAAAATAATAATTCAATTCTAAGATATAAAAAAACGTAATTCAATACATTGAGCTGACTGGAATAGATAACGTGAATGAAGATACAGCTTTGACATTTGGCGTCCAGGCTCTGAACTGAACCAAGCTCAACAGCCAGCAGGAAGTAACATAGATTCAGAGATTTTTCAGTTTTAAAAGGGGGAATGACAGAAAAAGTTTGAAATAATGTTGTGCCTAATCAAATAGCCTAAAAAACGCATGATGAGGTAGCATACAAACTTTTAGTTCAGTTTAGAGTTGATAATTTGTGTGCACCAAGCAAACCACAGAATAACTTTACATGTAGTATGCATAGAAATAGATAAACATCAGCTGGGAGGTAAAGCCATTTAGAGAGTTTAAAAGAGTTCTATCAGCGACATCTTAAAAAGCAGCTGAATGTATTCAGTGTGAATACTACATTTAATCTTTCTCTCTTTCTCTCTCTCTCTCTCTCTCTCTCTCTCTCTCACACACACACACACACACACACACACACACACACACACACACACACACGTACAAACAACAACCCTATCTATCAAACAGGACACAAACAGTATTTTTTAACGGCAGCTACTCAGAAACCAAAACCACGACATGTGGAGTACCTCAAGGGAGCTGCCTTGGTCCTTTATCATTCAGTATTTTCACAAATGATTTACCGTATGTATTAGAGAAAGCTAACACAGTTATGTATGCGGATGACGCAACCATATATACATCAGCATCTACTAATAATGTATTAGAAACTATTATGAATAAGGAACTAGAAAGTGTGGCTGAATGGGTTAAAGAAAACAAGCTGGTCCTGAACATATCTAAAACCAAGTGCATGATTGTAGGCTCAAATCATAATATTGATAGAAATCCTGTATTAAATATTAAAATCAAAGATATCACTATAGACCAGGTACATGAGACCAAATTGCTGGGAGTGACAGTTGACAACAAATTATCATGGAAAAAACACATTAATAATATGATTGCAAAGATGGGTAGAGGTATATCAATTCTAAGAAGACATGCAACTTTTATAAATATAAACATCTTGAAAACAGCAATCCAATCGATAATATTATCACATCTCGACTATTGCCCAGCAGTTTGGTCAAATGCCACTGGAGACATGTTAAATAAACTACAATGTATACAGAATAGAGCTGCCCGCACAATACTGAAGTGTGACTACAGGACAAGGATAATTTCTATGCACAAGAAACTTAACTGGTTACTGGTCAAAGACAGACTATTGTACTCACTGTTTGTGGTTATTAGAAATATATCTGTCCTAAAAACACCTGTTATCTTGTTTAAAAACCTCGCTTTTAGTGCAGAGAGTCATAAATATATCACCAGACATGCAGCTGTAGGAAACTTTACATTACCTAAAGCAAGATCTAACGCCATCAAGCGTACGGTTTTGTATAGAGGTATGAAAGAATGGAATTCACTGCCGAAAAATATCAAACTCACCACGAACACAAAGAAATTCAAAATATTAATAAAACAGCATTTATCAAAGTAAGACAACATGGTATATTTATATATGGACTATATTTCGATGGAGATATGATATGTGTTATTATAATGTATATTCTGTAGAATTAATGTATATACAAGTATGATGTGTGATGTGTAATGATGTATACATATATGATATGTAGAAATGTGGGTAATAGGATTAGTATGTGAACAATTAATATAACGAAGAATGAATGAAGCACAGTTAAGAAATGTAAACACTTATTCTGTTTTTGTTTTGTTAGGTTAAGCATATCGCTCACTTGTTTTTTTTTAATTTTTTTTATTTTTATAATGTTTATGTTTTGTGTTTTCAACTGTATATTTGATACTGTTGGACCCCAGGAAGAATAGCTGTGGCTTTGCTGCAGCTAATGGGGATCTTAATAAACAAATAAACAAATAAACCCCTACACCAGTGAGTTTGATTAACGTGAGACACAAAGGCAGTGATTCAACCACTCCATCTCTGTAAGGACCTCTCTATCTATCAGGACTGGCTTGTATGCTAACATGGGGGTGGTGTAAGGGGGAGCTGACTGACACGTCGTTAAGAGTCTTTCTTCCCGATTGGATTTATCACTGTATAGGAAATGCAGCAGTTTGTTTTGCAGCGGGCTTTTAAGGATATGTAAATGGTGTGGAGCGAGGGAGGGAGAGGAAGACGGATGGCCAACTCCATTATTGGCAGCGTGAGTGTTGCACACAATAAAGATATTAATATAAATATAGCCAACAATAGATAACAAAAAAAAAAAAGAAAAAAAGAAAAAAAAAAACAGACTCAGGGCCATTACTCCAAATCACTTAACCGACCCTGGACGGCTTGAAAAAGTTTAAAGATTGCACTGAATCACTGAAAACCAAAATACTGATTGCAACAAACAAAACACGCCCAGTAGCAGCAAATAGTCATTTCATGGCGAGTTACTCCTGATCTCTGGATCGAGGATGTTTACCTATAATGCCTCCGATGTTGTTGTGCTGTTCAGGGAAGTCACACTGCTGACTCACACGGTCTTTAAGTAACTTGCACCATAGTGACACATCTGCATGTTACCAGTTAGATGCATGCCACTGTGGTCTTAACCTCACCCTGCATGAAAAAAAGCAGCTGCTCATCGACTAGATGGACCACTTAAATGCACAACAGAAGCTAATAATGGAAACATATAAAAGTGTGTGTGTGCAGCTGTGCCCTCATGTGATATATCGTGACTACAGTCCCAGACAACAGAGGGTGGATGGTTTCGAGTAGGAGGCGTGGTCCAGGTGTAGGGGAGCAACTCTAACCTTCATGCAATCAAGCTGTTAAAGGCTCAAGTGCATCATAAAGAAAATACTGTAGTGTGAATAACTCATTTTGTATTCAATAATTGCAATGCTAATTGCAAGTTGTAATATCACTGCTTGTTCACTGCATGGAGACTTGTAGTTCATTAAATGTATGAATGTGCGAGTGATTGATTCAACTTTGTTTAAATGTGTGCTTAGCAGATAACTTACGAGAGGACAACTCATTTAAATCATATCTCTGGCACTGAGCTGGAGCATATAGAGTAGGCCCGGATTACAGGATTACCTGGGGTTTGCTGGGAAGTCCGATCAATGCTGCAGGTGGAAGGGAGACAGAACTGGATCCCTGAAAACAAGGGAGTGGGGTGGATATTCAGAAAAGTTGGCCAAAACATAAAGAACAATCTATGTATATTACATTACACAAAGCATATGCAGAGTGGACATTAAAGGCAGAGTAGGTCATGTCTGTTATATTACTTGAAGTCCTCGTAACAAACCGATAGCTATCAATACATTAAATGCTTTAACAAATGTCATCTGTGGCCGTGGGAGGACTGTAAAAACCCCATCCAATCAAAATTCAATTTGGCGATGCTTTCAAAGTTAAAATCTCTGTGGTTTTTCTGAATGACCTACTTAACCTTTAAGTAATCAGCACTCATATGTACAATTATTTTGTTTCCATCTTTGTACGTATCCTAGGATTATACATCTCTGATGTTTATTTCCTTTTCAGATGGATGCAGTGACTTGTGTTTGAAGTGGTTCAACACGCATCACCTGACCTGGCTTCATGACCCTGTTCCCTACATGGTCTCATCACTGACCTCACTTGACCAACCCTCGTACATGATGGCCAAAAACGGATAAATAAAGTACCTGATGTTCCAAAAAGCACCTTTCATGTTCTCGTGTACCTCCATGGAGTAGGGAGACCGGGGATGGTTGTAACACTTTTTGTCTTAGCTCCTAAAGAGTGTTCATGGTAGGGCTCTTCAATTTAGACACAAAGTGCCCTCATTTGTCTACTACTAATAGAAATGCCTCCAACTCCTCCAACTATATCATATAATAAAATATTTAATCTCAAATGCAAGGAGTGCTATTGTTACAACCTACCCCACTACTGGGGTAGGTTGTAACACAACCCGGGGTGAATTGTAACAATAAGGTTAAAGAATTAAAAACTGAGACCAAACCACAAAATATGCATCCATATACATTTATTGTGCATGTGTTTACACTAAAACAGCTCCCTGTGGTTTACTAAGTGAATGGGTAAATGAAAAAACATTCTCAGTGGCATCAAAGAACACAAATAAAACATATTACTCATGAGAGGAGAAAACTACAGTGGGGGGTCAGAACAGCTCCCAAATTTACAAAGATAATTCAAGGAATTTCACTTCAAGTAACAACAACCATGCACACAAATAATAAAACATGGATGTGAGTGTATCTGTCTAATCAGAATCTGATTCGCAGTAATGACAGATGTACGTGGGTTTTCCTTGGATGCAATTTTCGTGAGCCCATAGCTTGCAAGAAAAACATTTGATCCACTTTTCTCTGGGTTTTGAATTGCTGAAGGGCTCCATGCACACAATGCAGAAATGTTCCTCATCTGAGGTGTCCTCATCCTTGTCATTCTTCTTCTGGGTTCTCTTTTTGGCTGACTTTCTCTCAGTATTTTTTTTTTTTTTTTTTGCATTGCCTCTTTCCGAACAGATCCATGTTCACTTTCTTCTTACATTTTCTGTTCTTTTCTTCTTCCTCCAAGGCTTGCTTTACCGGTGTGTCAGTGTAGATTTCTGATTTTCTTCTTCTCTTTTTGGCACCTGTGGTCTTTCTTGGTCCTGCTTTGGGAAATGGTCTCACACCAGCGGGACTGAACTTTTTAGGCTCAGCAGGAGTTGAGGGGGAAGCTGGAGCATGGGGGGAGGCTGCTGAGGATGTTTGAGGTAGCGGGAGCATCTTCTGTAACTGCTGAGGATGTCTGAGGTAGCGGGGCAGCTTCTGCAGCTGCTGAGGATGTCTGAGGTAGGGGGGCAGCTCCTGCCAAGCTAGTGCACTTCGCATGGACAAGTTAGGATGCCTTTTCATAAAGCATGAGAACCAGTCAGGACCTGCCATGCTGTTTTTATCCCATGACTGGGGATGTTTGATTTTGTACTCCACTGCAAGTTGGTATGCAAACGTCCTGACCTAAAAAAAAAGTAATTACATAGTAATAGTAAGTTAGTTTGTTAGTTAGATGTACCTCATGGCACCTGAATACATACAGAATTGATGCATACAGTACAAATTCATATTTAGAACACACTAATCTGCACTTGTCAAATGCTTAGTAGGCCTACCTCACGTGGAGCTAATCCATAGAACAAGTCTGCTGCCTCAGTCAAATATTCAGTCAACATCTCCTCTTGCTGTTCATCAAAGACTTCTTGACTGCTGTGATAGCCAACACTGGGTCACTTTCTTGACCCTTGTTCTCTGAGGTCTTGCAATTTCTTGTAGTATCTGCTCAGTGTCACATGGCAGATGGAGTAGCCTTTAGCAACTGACCGCACTGTCTTTCCCTGCCTCACTTCATCTGATGCAGCTTTAAGTAATTGTGCAGACACACCCCTTTCCGTTTTCCCCACCCAGCGTCTTGGCACACTGAAAAGAGGGAGTAGGATAGAGAAAATATATGAGATGTCCTTACGGGGATGGTTGTAACATTTTTTGGAAGGTGTTACAACCCTCCCCACCCCTATCATCCATTGTTTAGCTAGTTGTACTAGCATGATATTAAAATTAGTGTTGATGAAATGACTCATATTTAACTTAGAACCTACTCTTCAATCTAATATAAGTTTCATAATTCAAACTTCAACAGTGTTAGTACTAATCAAAATATAAACTTGGTCCAAAAGATTAGTTTCTTACCTGATTTTTTTGTCGGGGGGGCTTTAAAACCCACACATTTCTTTCCACAGGCATGCAAATCCACATGCAAGGTCAGTGAGGAAGTTACACATGGAATTGATCACATGACTCTAATGACATCTCTTATTGGTGAAAGTGGTGTTGTTACAACCATCCCCTTGTTACAGATGCAGATGTTGGTCTTATGTGATCCACACAAAACCAGCGATCAGCCGACATTACCAGTCTGATATGAGCGGAGATTTTGGCTTGAAATTGAGAAATTTTAGTTAAATGCTGCCAATGTGTTCTTGACACCAGTAATTCATGTTAATAAGAACAATGTTTTATTTATAATAGAATGCATTTTCATTTTTGTTTTTCTGAATGTATTATCATAATCATCATCATCATTATTATCATTATTCATAATAATAACAAACATATTATCATAATTATGTTACACATTCTCAAGCACTTCCCTTTGTTTTCTGATTTTTAAACATTTTGCCTTCCACGGAGGAGATTTTGTCAAGAAAAAAAGTGCTTACAATTACTACCACTGCTCACCATGTGTTTACCCGAAATGATCTATGTGGCAACTGCTTGGTAGTGCAAGATTATGATATTATTTGATGTTGCTTAACCTTGAAATATGTCTGCAATTACACTCTCCTTAAGCTGTATGACACTCACAATAAAGGAAAGTAGATGCAGGAATTCAGACATTTCACAACTACTCATCAGCTTCAAAGTTCACATGGGAGAAAAGACCTGTTATTATATGGCAACATCTTTCATTACATAACTCAGTCTGGGTTTATATATTCAGATTACACTTTATGAATAATCATAATGTCACTGTAGAGTCAATTATGTGCCCCTTTTAAATAACAATTTTGCAAAACAAAAGTTAAAAATGGAGGGGTCCGGGGAGGAAAAGGGTGGTGCATTTGATGCTGGTGAAAACAACAACAACAACAACAACAACAACAACAACAACAACAAAAAAACAACAACAATACAACCTAATTAACTTCCAAACCCTTAGAAAACCTTTCAGATTCAGCCAATTTAACAAACTTTCATAAAGTGCTCTGCACATATTCAATTCAAAACAACATACAGCAAAACCCCTTTTCTGGCAGCACACTGATGTTCAGCTGAAATATTCTTTTTGTTCCTGCACACTTTATTAGAGCACAGACTTCAGTGGGCGATTCCGTATAGAGCCCATTAATTGGACAGATAGCACAGATACATCTTGTGATTTGCCTGGCTTTTAAGTCGTTCATTGCTGGTAACAGAATTCTGCTTATTTTGTGGTACGTATAGACTCCTTTCATTGCACTGACTCTCAAAATCAATCTCAGAAGCAATGAACAGAAACAAAAACTTACAATGAGGCACTGTATATGAAATGGACAAAACATATTAAGGCCTTCTGTCATGCACAACATACATTACAACATTATTTTCATCATTCAGTTTTCATTCTTCATGTTAAAAAAAATAGTTGCACGTTGCACACCTCTTTTCAGGAAGAAACACAATTCAACAAGTCATCACACTTATGTCCCAGTAAACATTCCCATCTTTGATTCCTGAGCATTGAGATGATATCTTACATTCAGAAATACATCTCTCAACAAGGCCTGTTAAGTTTATAAACAGACATGTTAAGTTTAATGTGGATTTTTAAATAAATGTGATCTTGTATTTATTGTCCTGTAAAGATGTGTGTGTATATATGCTGTATGTTTGGTAGCAGTGTATGTGCATGTAGGGAACATGAGGTTGCAAGTACAAAGAGGCTACATACCATAACTGTACTAGTTTGTATTCATATTTGAGCATGAATTCAAATGATGAGAGTTATTCTTTTTATTTTCTGTTAACAGTACAGTATTCCAGCTCAGTCAAGCAGTCATTTCACAGCATCACTTCCTTTTCCTTTATACCCGCAGACTCCATCACAGCTCACATAGTAAACAGTATTTTCTTATAGTTATATGATAACTGCGAAGATTAACTTCACTCCACTCTAGAGTGACAATAAACAGAGAGGTCAAAATAAGGAAAGGAAAGGAACGTTTCCATTATCATTGCAAGGATTGTCGGGACCTTGTATTAGGCCATCTTGTCCGTAGTCTATAACAGAGCTCCAAAAGAGTTTCTTAAAATAGATGTGTAAATTGTCTTTGATGGAATACACTGACAGAACAAGAACATTAATTTATTTGTGTATCCAGTGATTAAAAAAAAAAGGCAGTACTGTCCTGGAAGATAATTCACGTCGGTGGAGACAAAAGCTTTGGAAAAGTTCATAGTGCTTTTAATAAATGTCTTAAAAGCGCAGTTGTTCAGTAAATTTGTCACCACCAAGGGTTCATTGCATTCTTGCAGTATGGTGCAATCCTTGATATATATTTTTCTTGGCTGCTACCAATGCAGTCTTTTTTTCCTCCTGGAATATTACTGCAGGTTCGTGTATGAGGAAGTTCTTGCTCTGAATGCCAATGCTTACATGACATTTAGAGCTGCACATTGCTCTACAGCACACTGCAAACTGGGAGCTATAAATATATTTTGGGCTACATTGTTTCTGCTGAGAATGAGGTATGAGCTCACAGAGTGAGAGACACGTATGTAATTTCTGCACTGTTGTAGTCGTATCTCCCGCTCCAGAGTTCCACGCTGGCACTCCTGTGCATTGAGTTCCGTCTCTGGGCCCTCCTCTGCCACCTGTACCACAGAAAGGCCTGCTCGCCTGAGGACCTCTCCAGACTACCTTCGTCTTCCCCAAGGTCCCCATACTCCTGGGATATAGCCATACACTCCAGTGTTTCTGAAATCATATCATCTGGCTCCATGGGTGCCAGGTGCCCTGAGAGTATGTCTTCGAGATCTGGTGGTGATGAGTCTGTAGCCGGTGGAAGAGGATCTGGGCCTGGACTTGTGGGACCAAAGTCCATTTCCAGTGATGTATCAGGAGATACTGAACTAGCAGGGGATATTGTGACAGTGACCTGTGGTAGAAGGACTCCATGTAATTCTGAGGCTACATCTTGAGGCATGTGAGCTAAGCGATACTCCATAGCTGGGTCCAAACAGACAGAGTCGGTTGACAGGGAAGGATCCAAGGGGAACACTGTTTCAGGGTCAACAGTTGGTAGGGGTGAACTTGAACAATCTGATTGGTAGAAGGGTGGCTCTAAATCCTCTGCATCAGATGAGGAGTCAACACTGAGGTCAAACGGCTCTGGTTCGGGGTCCATGAACACAGAGTCAAGATCATCTTGATCTAGGGAGGTCAGCATAACTAAGTCAAAGTGGACCAGATCAGCATGATAAATAGGTGGGGTATCAAGTGGTTCAGGAAGGGGTGGCCACTCTGGGTCTTGGCTCTCAGGGTCAGTGTTGGGTTGAGTATCTCCTGAAGTGGAAGCAAAGTTTGAACCTGATGTCATTTCTTCTGGGGAAGGGTCAGAGGGATCATCTGGTAAGGTGATAATGGGTTCTGGATTTGTGTCACTGTCAGTTGGATCTGGAAGAGAATCTGTGTCAATGTACTCTGACACCACAATGGATGGGCATACGATGTCAGTCTCTAACTTACATTGTGGAGCAGAATCAGGATCGAGTGTGGGTGCATTACACACTGAGAATGGGGCTTGAATAGGGTCAAATGAGGAGGCCATTGGTGAGTCTGGTGGTTTGGATTCTAACTCTGTTGGGTCTGTAGGACTTGCATCATCTAATCCTGATAATGGTACAGACACAGCAGTAGGGTCTTGAGACACTGTATCTGTTTTTTCCACAGTGATTGGATCCGGACATGCTGAATCTGACATGATATCATAATCGTAATCCTCAGGTGGAGACACAGTAACTACAGGAACTGGAAATGGTAGCTGTGTCATATCTTTTTCAATTAGTTCTGAGCCTGGGGATTTCATGTCATCAGGGTGAGATGGTTCAGTATTTGAATGAGACTCTTCAACTGAGTCTATATTTATTAGCTGTGAGGTGATTAGGGTTTCTTGTTCCACTGTCACTGAATCCTGAGCACTCTCAAGGGCTGCTTCTGAAGGAATTGCCACTGTACCATGAGTGGTGACAGGCTCATTAATGACCATGTCAGATGAAGTCGCAATTGCATGGTCTGGTAGCTGTAGTTGTGGATCTGGTTTAGCTCTAGAGGACAGAGCAGTAAAATCAAATGGCTCTGGTTCTGCCACTCTAACAGAGCCTGGAAGTATTGGATCCAAAGAAAGGGGTATAGCACTCTCCACATACATTGAATGTGGACAGGCAAGAATGCTTGGGTCCATGGAGAGCTGTTTTGGCAGATTTCGGCGAGCGCCTTTCTTTTCCTCCTTCTCCTCTGGACAATTGACAGCTGCATCTGCAGTGCTTTGTCGGATAAGGACCTTACTCCTGGCCTGGGTCCCCACAGACACTTTTGATATCTGGGGTTTCTTCTCTCTGGCTCCCCCAGTGCCTCCATCTGCTGCTGAGGTTCCAAGTCCCCCTGCCCCTACCCCTGCCCCTGCCCCTGGCCTTGGTCCTGTCCCTGTCCCTGCCCCAACCCTTGCACCTAAACCTACCCCAGCTCCAGCAGCCACGTTGCCACCTTGGGGAGACCATGTGTTGTAATGCTGCGTGAAAGTATTGAAATTACTGTTGAAAGCACGAAGCTCGACACAGAGGTCCCTCCTTAGGTCAGCTAGCTCTCGACGCATGGCCGAGACCTCTTCCTTCCACTGCATGCTGATCGCTGCCGCCAAGGTAGCCGACTCTTTGATACTGGCCTGGATGGCTTTTGGTGACGGCCGTTCTGGGGCAATAGATCTGGGCGATCTGAAGAGGCTGGGAGAAACAGGCGGTCCAGACAGAGGTTTAGCTGTAGCGCCCATGCTATCTTGTTGGTAAAGCCTGTCTCCTCTGATGGGGCAGCCTAGATCATCATGAGCCAAAGGGGCCGTGTCTGCCAAATCCTCAAGTACACTGGCCTGGTCGGGTAAACAAGAGTCACCCTGCACATAATTTCTGTCTGGAAGACAAATATAAATACGGATCTGTAATATGGCCACAGGTGTGAGCAGCTGGAGAGAATGTGCTTTTAATTGTCACAACGTAGTAACATCAAGTCATGCACTGAATGCCATGAGTCAAAATAAGACAATAGCAGAAAGCTACAGTAACTATGTGCTAACCTTATGATTATTGCCCCAATTCACTCATCTGTATATTGTAGATATGTATAGAAGGATTTGCATTCTAAAATTTTAATCATTTTAATATACATTACAATGTTGGAAAGCCTGTACTCCCATTTTGACTCATAACCGTTAATGGTTTACACTGCCTTCTCAACCTTAATTTGTAGCATGCATTCATTGCATCTTTTCAATGCACAAAGCTGAAACTCCTAGCTCCCTGAACACATCACAGATAATGGACAATATTTCTAATAAATGAGGTGTAAGAACAATCCTTGCATGCTCGTCTGCTTTCAGTCGAGGTAAAGAAATGTGTACTTTGTGCAATGAAAAGAGGCAAAGATGAGCAAAGCTTCCAAACCATTTCCCATCATTCAGGAAGTATAGTATGAACCCTATTGAAAAAGTGAGGTCCAGTTTGACAGATTGATTATAAGCACCAATTATCCCATGTCCAAAATAGTGATGACATCTCTCACATCCCAAACTCTGTATCCTAAAAATGCAAAGATATTTGGGTTTACTGAGAAAGCAGTGTAAGCAAACAGTTTTAGGTATGAAGAATTGATCATAAGCACAGCTCCAGATGGCCACACCTCTAACCCTCCCTATTATAGTGCAACTGGTGTAGTTACATCATGAATCTACTGTGGGGAAAGGTGGAATCCACTCAGACTTCTCCTCCAGACAATTTTTCTTCTTTTCTTCCCACATTCTTCATCTGCACAAGGACGTATCATTTCCTCCGTGAAGCCAGCAATCATGGGAATTGTTGGAAACACCAGCAGATTACAATTTATAATCAAGGCTCAGTATCAGAAAATGAATGCACGTGTCGGCTGAATAGGTTTAGATTTATTTTAACAAGTTTGCATATGTGCTATTATATATGGGACTGCCAGTGTGACAGTTCAGTTACCGTTATATTCATTGGCAGCATTAGATTATCCATTATCCAGGCACTTCTGAACGTAATGTGCATGTGATCTTGTTGTGTGCAAACATGAGCTTTTGCAATGACACAAAATAATTTGTGTGTGAAGTGAACAATCTGTGAGTGAAGAAAACTTCATAGCTGTGATAATTAAAAGTAAACCGAGTTTACAAGTAGGCTAAACAATGCATACTCCGCATATGGCAATTTCACATGTATGTGTGTTCACAAGTGTCACCCTGTGTCACCACAAAGAAAGTCAGATTTCCAAAATGTAGTGTAAAAAGCAGTCATGTCCTTACCCTGACCTGATTTTTTACTTCAGACAATTTCCATTTGTGATTTTCAATAGGGTTCATAGCTTTACTCTCTGATGCATCCAATGGATAAGCAGATGAAGCACTGTATCCAAAATACAGTAGGATGAACTAGCACAGCCCACAAGTGGTAGCTACTGTTATCATACGTTGATCGGAAACAATGGAAACACACAAGAGTGATTCATGCAGAGATATGAAGCTGTTTGACAGTACAACCAGTTTGCACTAACTGTTCTATAGTCATCCATTAACACACGTTAATGCCAAATGTAAAACTTTAAGTACAAACAAAAATACCAACATCCAGGATGTCACACATTGTATTGCGCAAATCATGTGAATTGCCCTTACCTGTAGTGGACCTGATGGTCGAGGTGACAGTAGAGGCCATGGGGGGGATGCAGTCGTCATCTTGGGAGTAGCCGGCCTGGATGGCTCGCAGGTAGCTGTGACTCCGGGTTCTGAAGCAGCCGGGCAGGTCCAAAGCCTCCATGGCCTGGGATTCCACCTCACTGAACACCGACTCGCACACCGATTCAAACTGGCCATTTATTTCTGTTTCACTCACCTATGACAAACAAAAGTCGTAAGCATGCCTTTCTCCATTGTTGAGCAGGTGAGGATTTTTCTTTGTTTATCTGGAGAAATTAATTGGTCGGTTATAAAACCTCAAATTTGTGTTCTCTCTCAATTTCCTGTTGAAGAAAATCAGGCCTTGTTGCTAAAATTAAACAAGTGCACGTGTGTTAATAGAAAGAAGACAGCAGAGAGATCACTGAAAAACGTGTTTTTAGAATGTCACAAAAACGACCTTTGCATTTTTATTAGTATTTCCTGGAAATTGTCATATTTCCACAATTGTAGATAACCTACAGGTTGGTTCCTTTTTCTGCAGTATAAATACAACCACATGAAATCAAGGGACAGTATGCCCTTGACTTGCTCTTAAAGATTTGTGGTTGATGATGATACTGACTTGTTACAAATGTGTGTAAACTGAGTGGAAATAGTTTGATAGTTATCACTCCACTCCCATTTGGCAATAACACGAACCAAAGATAAACATCTTGTTCTATTGGGATTTTGAATTAGGAGGAGTTTAGTTGAGCTTTTAAGACTCTGAACAAATCAATATACCCTCTTTTTAGAGGGAGATGAATATCTCCACAACCCCTGCTGGAGTCGTTGAATCTATCCTGATAAAAAGTGTGCAACAAACTGTCATACAAATTAAGTAAAATGAAGCTGGAAAAAAAGGATGTTTTGAAAAACAATATCGACATGGTGTACTTTAAAAGAGTCGCAGTGAGAGTTATACTATATTTAGGAAAGTCATGGTCTTTAACTGTGGTTTTAAATTAACAATTTTGTGGTGAAATTATTCAAATTTATTTCACTGGAGACCCCCTTGGACCTCCTCAGGGCCCCAGTACACAAACCACTGCTCTCCAGTCCAAGTCTGGATTTGAATAACCCTCCTAATTGAAAGGGTGCACACTCACCTGGCTCACTTGGCTAACACAGCTAGCCTGACTGAGGGTGCTGACTGCCCGCATGTAGCTCTGGTTCCTGGAGCGAAACTTGGGAGAGTTGTAGTTGGCAGAGGGATCCAGGGCAATGCTCGGGTGCATGTCCCTGGCGGCTTGCAAGTGGTAGCTCTGACTGAACAGAGAGAGAAAAAGAGAAGCAGGAAGGGCGTGGGACTACGGCCATGGCAATGATTTCTTAAGCAAGTCAATAAAGCATCATTTCAGCAACCAAAGCAGTTTGACCAGTGGCGACATGATGACAAAAACCATTCTGTGTTTTCCTGTGGGCAACCTGAACGTAAGAGGGAGACTGGTCAGGACATTGTATCTCCCAAGATGGGAGACTCTCTGCTTCTCTCCCACGCTAGACCGATGTGTTCACCGGCGTCCTTAAAAAGGCAGTTCGATTTCTGTTGTGCTGAAACATCCGATCAATGCTTGGAAATGAGGGAAATGCAAATCAGGAGCTAGTTAGTGAGCAAGCACTTCAGCGAGCACCCCGGTGTCAGCCGGGTCAATTAAATGTGTTACACCAGCAGTGCGAGAGGAACGTTCAGAAACCCAAGTCTGGTTTGAAATCTGCTGGAAAGAAGACAATTAGCAAAACATGCAAGAAAAAAGGTCCTTTAAGTAAACTAGAGAATACTATGTGAGTCACATTAAGAATACCAAAGTGAGTTTCCCTCCGCCAGATCCATTTCTAATGGCAGGCAGGGATGAGTAAGCAGTTTCTGGGCTTTTTATAGAGATAAACACCGGTGTTTGGCAGCGGGGAAAATGCCAGTGTGATTAAAAGTCCCCCAATCCATCTTGTGATGCTGAAGCAAGGCCGCGTTTGTTTGCAAAAGTAATATCAACTTTCTAAACACCCAAAGACATCCGAGAGCAGGAACATCCAGAGATTAAGTCTGAATAAAGTGGTAAAAGTAAAGAAACTGTATATTACAAGAGGTATGCTGGTGCGGTGGATCATATCACATCTATATTGTGTTGAACAGCGCCTTATGCTTTGCCAGCGTGAGCAGGTTGCCCCAGGTGACCCCTCATTGACTGGTCTTGAGTGTTTGCTCTGTGAGGCGTCCATATTGGGTACGTCAGCAGGGCAGCGAGCCAGCTGGCTCCCACATCCGACCACTGCAACATGGCAGCAACAGAGAGGTAGGGAGAAGGGAGGCACTGAGCCTGTATTCACCTTAAGTCTGCAGCAAAATTGGTGATGTAGTTACGCATGTCACTGTTGATTTTATCCAGGCGGTAAGAGCTGTGGGTAGAGAAGAAAACAGAGTTACTGGGTCCCACAAGTGGGAGTTTGGATGGATGTGACGTCACTGGGCACATGTCCAATGGAACTGGCCCTGTATGGGATTTGTGGTGAATAGAATGTTTGCTTGGGAGTTTTCACCAAAATGCCACAAACATTAGGGTGATTATGACCAACATGGCCCTCAAGTCATGATACAAGTGGGAGAATGTTAAATTACAAGCTGGCAGACAGAATTGTCTGGTCAAGGCAACATCTTATAAATGAAACATGAGAAGACACACAATGTTATGAGGAGTGTGTTATGTGTTTTCTCACGGTAGTTGCACACACACACACACACATACACACACACACACACACACATACACACACACAAATTGCCACCACTGACCGAAAATTACTGCAAAACTCATAAAACACATTCTTCCACTGTGTGGCTAATTAGATTTGCTTAATTGATCCACATTCGAATAAAAAAAGCATCCTTCCCTGCGCAATGAAACTTAGTCAAGCTTTATAGCTGACAAGATCAGATATAATTGCACTGGCCGATGCATTACTGAGGTATACTTCATCCATCCCTGTCTGTAGAGATGTCTATTATTGTCAGTTGAGTGAAGGGAGGCTGTTTGGAAAAACGCATTGGCCCTTTATCAAATCCCACCGAGCAAATTTCCTCTAATGTCTCTGATTGTTGCTAATGCACTTCCATTGTTGGCCAATATTAAGGCTAGGGAGGATGGGGACCCTCACACTTCCTCCCTGTCACACTGCCAATAATACTCTGTCTGTGGTTAAATAAAGCTTGGCCATGACAGTAGCTGCTGTGCCACTTTCTGAGAAGAAAGGTTGAAAGTGAGGCCTTCGATTGAAAGAACAGATAGGACAAAGGACATCTGAAACATGAAAAATAGATTGCTGCAGGACAGAAGATTTTGTGTTAACATACAATTACTACCAACACAAGCAAAAACTTTGAGGATGAAACTCTTTCGTTTCTGCTATTTTCCTTCTTGACACACAAAATGCGCTGCAAAGCCCTTTGGAGAATAATTGCATCTTCACATGGGGGGAAAAATAGAAGGTGATTTGTTTAGCACTCCACTATCAGTGCATCCATTCCATACTCATCCTGTCTTGTAAAACGCACACATCGGTTTCTATTCAGTCCTATTGTATGTGGTGTTAAAGCCATGAGCCAGGAGATCAATACTGCAGCTGATAACTGTGATGGGAATTTTTCATTTAGTAGTTCATTATAGTATAATTAGTAGTTTGAGTAGTTTTAACTCATACTATTCCATGTGTGTCATGAGGTAACCTGTATTCTGCACTCATGTCATGTCATGTGTTACATAAGTTGTGAAATGCATCTTGTGACACCAGCACAGCTGGCAAGTCAATATGGATCTATGGACACTGATGAGTGGTTCAAACACCACATTCTGGACAAAGTTCTCCGTCTACACAAACAACGAACAATGCTTTCTGATGACACATCACAAACAACTGTATAAAAAGCCCTTCTCAAGACTGAAGACTTGGTCAGACTCTTAAGGAGTCCGCCCCTATCTGGCCAGATAGTTTGCTCTGAAGCTGTATGTCGGTGACGCGGTCCGCTTGGACACCCTGTTTGCGAGGGCTTTGACTTATTAGACTTTGTCTGTTTACAGTCTGTCTGTAGCGACTGCTAGCCTGTTTTGGACTCTTTATAGAATAAATTACTAAAAGCGCTGTTAGGAGTTGTATTCTTATTTCTCATCAGGTGATCATAAACTGATTTCCACCACAATAACTTTCTTTATAGGTTACGGCAAATGGTATTAAGTGTAATATTCATAATAGCCTGCCGAACAGAAAAGTAGGCTTATTATGCATGACGTACCCCACGCAGCCACAAATCAATGGATTGGAATTCTGCTTTGACCTTGAGATCTGAGGGGAACATGCTCATACCCAATGCTATCTGAATGAATAATTACATTATGTCAAATCGGTAATTATTGACTGCTTTGCCAGTGTAAACGCTGATTAATTATGGTGCTTCAAGAAGCTAATCATGGACAGGGGTGGGCAAACAAGTGTGAGTTATTTTAGAAACTGCCAAAAATGGATGGGATTGATTGGCTTATGGTGTTTGGAGACCGGGCCAAAGTCATTTAAAGACAAGCGAAGTTGCAGGAGATGGATGTTAATTGTTGATGCTCTTCTGTGTATGCGTGTCATTGCAAGCTGCTATCAGAATGCAATTTTCATTACAGATTGACTCCGAGACTTATTATGCAAAGTGAATTTTGCCACATGTCATTCAGTTCCCATCATCGTTAATACATTCTTTAAACATTTTTGGCAGGTCCTACTATGGCAAAAAAAGAAAGAAAGCTGATTCATATTCAATTCATCATGGCTGCTGGCTCTGGAGCTGACAGGACGTGCAGGACCCCAGGGTGAAGTTGTAATGGAAGGGGGGTGGGGGGGTTTAAATGATTATTAATTAAAACAATCATTGACATCTAACTTTCCCTCTAGTGCACCGGCTGTTCCAGCTCGGTGGGCCTGTGACTGCGATGTATTCTTTATTGGTGAGATGAACAAAGAGGTGACCTGTCAACCACGAGAGCGACAGAGAGCTTGAAAGAGGGAAAGATGGAGGGAGGTGACACAACCACAGCCTGTTCTCACTTTAACATGATTCGCTTCAGGGAGCCGATGCTGTCAAATCT
The DNA here is from genome assembly GCF_963514095.1 of Eutrigla gurnardus. Lineage (NCBI taxonomy): Eukaryota > Metazoa > Chordata > Actinopteri > Perciformes > Triglidae > Eutrigla > Eutrigla gurnardus. The sequence continues at coordinate 15,337,824 of NC_139921.1, read as the reverse complement.
GTGTTTGGCCCATCTGAATGCCCCCGCGGGACATCAAATTGCTACAAGAGGAGAGCAAATACAACCTGCATCATGTCTGTCTTGAATCCAATCTAATCTCATGCCAACAACCTTGAGAGCTCTCATGTCAGGGGCATCCGCCTTTTATGTGTGGACTTAAAACAGCAACAAATATGGATTTAGGCAATTGGTTCCCAGAATAGAAAGTGAAAATAGTCTTTAAACTTTGTCTATAAACTTCAGGTATAAAAGTAGAGGATATCTTTGTCCAAATGGGAGATTTTAAATGTTATATAAAATGATGCTGCATACAAGGGTGAGCTGCTGTCTATTCTTTAGTGCTGTTAAAATGTAAAATATTTCAAAGTCACCAATTGGCATTACCAGAAACATCAAGAGTAGTATATACCAAGGAGATGCTCTGCCTGAACCCCCTAGATTATCACTAAGATTGGCCACGGATAACAGTTCCAAAGTGGAGTAACCATCTGCCACCTCCACTACATGACATCAAACTGTATGCCAGGAATTAGCGTGACATCGACTTACTGCTCCACATCACCAGGATCTTTAGCAACGACATGGGGATGTAATTCGTGCTAGATAAGTGTAGTCGGATGGTATCCAAGAGAGGCAAGATGATCACTACTGAAGGGGTAAAATTACCAGAAGGCAACATAGCAGATGTCCAGGACAGCTACGGATACCTTGGTATCCTGCAAGCTAAGGGAAACCATGAAGAGGCCTCAAGAAAGTCAGCCCCAGCCGAATACCTACACAGAGTAAGGCAAGTCCTGAAAAGTCAGCTGAATGGTAAAAACATGATCAAAGCCAACAACACGTATGCACTACCGGTCATCAGATACCCTGCTGGTATAATAACATGGCCACAGGAAGAGCTAGAAGCCACTGACATAAAGACAAGAAAGCTTCTCACCATACACGGAGGGTTTCACCCCACACTCAGCACTCTGAGATTGTTCACTTAGCAAAAGGAGGGAGGCCGGGGGCTAGTGAGTGATGAAACATCCAAGATCCAGGAGTACATCAGGAAGCTGGACCCAAGTGGTCAGCTGCTAAGTCAATATTAGGGCAACTCCGATCAATCGAGATGTAACTCCTCACAACCCCGTCAATCTCTCTCTGATTCCAGCTTTGCAGCTGGTTCATGCTATGTGCCAACAGAAAGGGTACATGTTGCCCAGAATCCAAGCCAGGGATCAGCTGACAGCTGTAACCTGAGGATGAGGAGGAGGGAGAAGGGGTACCATCATGAAAGGACAAGTCCCTGCATGGCATGTACCACCAACAGATTGAAGAAGTGGCTGATATGGAGAAATCGTACCAGTGGCTAGCAACAGCTGGAGTGAAGGACAGCACAGAGGCACTAATCATGGCAGCACAAAACAGGTGCTGAGGACTAGATCAATAGAGACCAGGACAACACCAGACCAGAACCCAGGTGCAGGCTGTGCAAAGATGCCTTGCACAGCATGTAACAGCAGGGTGCTAGATGCAGGCCGGCACAGCTTACATGGAGCCAAAACCAAGTGGAGGAACATCTGTGCTGAGTATTATGGGCTGGAAGTCCCAAAGTCAAAATGTAAGGTGGCTGAGAACGACAAAGCTAAGATCCTGTAGGACTTTTGTACTGCTGAAATCATCAGGCCCTAGCCTTAAAGTCATATTGGCCGATATATATATCAATCCTTGCGCTGCACCAAAACCCTTCTCATATTGTTGAAATCATTAAAAAAAAAAAAAAGATGTTTCTGATGACGCACAAAATATAGAGCAAACTAGAACAACCGCCTCGCAGTTCACCTCCGCCAACCAGTCACTTTACAGTTTATATCCATGTGTTTCCATAATGTCAATACTTCATGATTTTATTTTTCTTTGAAATTGTCATACTTAGCATATAAAGTCTTGAGTTATGGCTCAATACAAAAACATAAACCCTCTAGCCTTGGCTATTGCCAGTGATACATGTCTATTTTAATCCACAAGGAAGGATATCACATTATGGTATTTTCAGAGTGGGATCAGGGTAGTATCTGGACTCCCTTGTCAGTGGACTCAGAGGGAAGCCACACAGGCGCACCATGCTGGTCAATATCTTCCTTTCAGCAGAGCCCAGCAGATTCTCGGCCTGAGCACTGAGAGAGCCATTATTTAGAGGGGCTTTGGAGTACAATAACGGCAACTGATAGCTCTTCCTGCTGTTGCATCCTCATAAATCATTCACTGTTTACAGCTATTCAAAATGGATAGCCAGGGGATGCTTTGCAAGATGTGGGAAAATGAGCATACCTCACTGCAGCTGCCTCATACGTTACTTCATATTCTAAAAGAGCTGTTAAAAAGGCCAAGCGATTGCATCCTCCCTGACAGGCATCATTATGTTCCTGACTGATCACAATCAATAACATTCGATTTGTCATTATATATCCGCTGGGATGAATAACTATGTAAGCATGCTATTGCTTGTGGCCTATGAATGTAGAGGCTGAATATCTCTGCTGCCCCTCTTTCACCTCCTGTCATCCTGCAGAGAGGCATCACCAACACTCATACCAGACATGCCCATCATAAATCCTGTTTGTGTGTATGCACAGGGTCGGGTTAACAGTATTAGCCGATTCTGTGGGTGTTGCCTGCTGCGGTTTCCGAGCTTTCAGGAAAAATGCTGTTCTCTAGGTAAGTATGGTAGGCTTTTAAAAACCTCTGCTGAATGGCAATGAGAACGGGGTCGGCGGTGCGAAGAGCGAGATATGAGGATATGACTCAAAGAGTGAGGGAATCATCGGTGCTAGTTGATGAGTGCCTCACCGTCTGTTGCTGATCTGACATCACATACCGCAGCTATGTGTCTGTCAAAGGCCGCACTCTACACTGAGGTCAGACACAAGGTCGTCTTTGCATAATGTCGACAGTTTATGTCAGATTATGTGCCTTTGGGCTTGTGCAGACCGGGAGCAGAGCAGAAACACAGTGATGCAGCAGTTGTAGCAGGCCTGTGAAGGCTTTTTCTACACAATCCTGAGTAAAACACACAGAGGAGAAATGGAATAGGAGATACTCACATTGTGCTCCAACAGATAAAGCAACAGCTACACAAACTGTTTGAATATTGTCCTCATAGAAATTAATCTGGCAGTTATAGTCCTACAGTAACTGTATGATTAGTTTAGCCACTGTTAGAACCACAGGACGTGTCTATTCATATATTTGGGAACAATTCATTATTTGATTAATTCATGAATGAATTGGGACATAATTCACTATGTGCCGATGCAATTATGATTCGACCAGTTATTAGTCAGTTTAGCATTATGAAGTAATGGTAGTTGTCCACTAAAATGTTCTCTTAATACAATAAGGGCGCACTCACACCAGGGCCATTCGTCCGTACCGTGCCTTGGTACGATTGCCTGTTGTACGTACGTCATCACTTCATAATACAATACACGCATGGCTTAATTCTTGTTTTAAAGAAGCCCCGTCTCAAGTCATCACAATAGAGAACAACACGGAGAACATGACTGAAACTGAAAGTCCATCTGCATATATTTCTAGTCAACACTCGGCCTGCATCAGCGCATGTGAGCACGAGCGATCGCGAGACACACAGCAGCATTTTTATTATAAATGTACCGGTTCGGTTCCGCTCTGGTACCGCTCACACCATGAGTCTGAAGCCCCAAGCCTGACACAGAGTGTCCTACAGAGTCATCAACAGTATTTTCAGTCATAAATTGGCTCGATATGGGGGGGATCCGAGTTGAACACTGAGCGATAATGAGTGGGGCGGCCTATCGATTAAAGCCTACATCATGTCATGAACCAAACCGTACTCAAATCCACCTTTTCCAAGCGCGCCGGGGCCGAGGAAGCGTACCGTTCTTAAGTACGGAACAGAGCGCTCACACTGGCCAAACAATCCAGACTTTAGGCTCAATCGTGCCCGGGCGCGGCCAATTGGTGTAGTGTGAGTGCACCCTAAAAAGGAAGGACTGTCTGTCTAGAAGTGAGAAGGCACAGCCAGTTCTTCTTTACGTGGCACCTAAAGGCCTTTGTTTTGGACCTCCACACTGAACTCAACCTTCACTGGTAAATGTGCTCAATATACACGGCTCACAAAGCGCAACAAAGGCAGGTAAAAAAAGATTGTGTTTTGAAAGGCCGGGATACTTTTTTTAACCGTCATATTATTAAAATAGTCTTGTGAATCTCGACTGTAATTACTGTTTTCACATTCTGCTGTGAACAAAGAGGAACAGGTCCCTTTGAACGATTAACAAAAAGTGAAGTTGCGTTCCCGTATTCTCATAAAAATGACTCTGGAAAAGAGGAATCGGCCATGCACAATGCAATAAGTTGGTGTTTGAAGCACGATAACACTACAATTTAAAACCACAATAGGGAGTAAAATAAGGTGATAAGAAACATTTGAATAGTTTCACTTATGGATTTAAAAAATGAAAAATGAACATCCCAAAACTGTTGGAAATAATAGGAAAAGTAGGCTTTAAAACAACCTCTGATTAACAGCAAATGTAATGGCGACATCCATTGTGTTTGGGGCTTGCCTTTACCCGGTGCAATGCTTGAATGAAACAGAACTGAAAGTGAATGAAATAAAGATGGAGATAGGATGTGAGGTGCAACAGAAAGTGAGGCAAACACGGAGCAGGAGGATTAGCAGACAATTATCAGCACATACAACACACAGCAGGCTAGAAAAGAAAATCCATTTCTGACCTAAAACAGCTTGAGAATAACCTCTGCAGTGTATCATCATTGTATCTACTATAATTGGCTTTTCACACATTACTATGGAGAAAGCAAGTTCATCTTAATACTTATTTGAATCATAATATCAGAAAATACCTTAGGGGGGGAAAGGCTGTTACTGAATGGTCTTATAGGTCAGGTTACCTGGTTTGTTGTACTCCATTGTCTAATTTTATCCTAATCTAATGGATGTGATAATGCTGTAATCATAGTAACTCTCCTGGTATCTCTACATAACATAGTCGCTTGTGTTAGTTTTTCTTTGACATTGTCTTCAGCTTGTCTCATCATGTAATCCTCTTAAGAGTGCGTTCTTCCGCCGCCGAGTCACCACAACAAAAGCCTTCTACTTCCTCACCATTTAATGGGACACATCCCAGAAGAACACACCAAACACTTTCCTATAGTTGAAGACACTGATATGAATACCCAGGAAGGGATTTTAATGAGTACAGGGTTCAGCTCTCAAGTGCTTGACACTGATGTTGTGGGGCACTACTAGCACAAGAAAACTGCCAACACTGTGAAAGGGAAAGTAAAAAAGCAAATAAAGTATAAGCACCAAGTTGCTCAAAACAGATAATAAGCTGAGAACTGGTGTTCTTTTAAAATGCAAAATACAAACACAGAAAGCAGCATTTCTTGGAAATACAAAACATGCATAGAGATAAATCCATTACGCTAAATCATGTTTTCAGGATTTTTCAGACATGATTTAATTAGTGATATTTCTGGAAAGAGTGGAATTGCATTAGAAACCAACAGAATTATCTCACTCCACTGGGAGATTGATTTACTTAAAGCCATGTAGAAGTTGACATTTTTTTTCTGTGGCACCCCCAGTGGTAGCATCAAGAATCTGAGTGTGCCGAGATTGGATCCCAGGGGGATCCCACCCAGGAGGCACTAAAATCGGTGGCCATAAACATTTTTGTCTTTTTTAAGAAAAAGAAAAACTCATCAATGATATAATCACATAAATCCCCCCCCGGTGTGGGGGGATACAAAATGAGACTGAGAATTGTTAAGATGGACAATTCACTTTGCGGCATCTACCTTGGAGGTGAAATGAATATCTAAACAGCCATGCAAGAAAAAAAGGAAATAATGAAGATACAAACAGAAATGCAAGTTGCATGTGTACCTCTGGGAGTCCAGCAAGTCCCTGGGCCTGATGATGGCCTTGACCAGGGCGTCGGGCCGCACCATCTTCTGAGGAGATGTCTTGGGGCTGGAGTCCGACTCGCCGCTCTCCTCATCCCCCATGGCTTTCACATAGCTGCTGCTCCGCATCCGACGACAAGGGATCTCGTCATCCTTCCCACCACCAGGGTAACCCCCCCAGTCATCCTGGGGAACCTGGGTGGCATGAGGAGCGCAAAGAGTCAATGTAATAATTGATGTTTTTCGGCCACTTGGGGCAGTACAAAAAAGCTCTAAAAGCACGCCATATTATCACGTTATAAGGTTTTCATAGCAAAGGCCTGTTTACACATCCAGCAGACATGAAGCAACATTGGGCTGCCTGATGAATCCAATACTGACACTCCATTTAGTTCTGCCACGGTTGCCAACATATTCCAGGGAAATGTCTGACTCTTTGCTAAATGTTCCTATATTCTTTACCAACTAGTCGCTAACTTTGTCCGTCAGTCTTTTGGTGCTGGGGATTTTCATGAGACATCGTTATGTATCATAGACTTTGCAAGATGTTGCAATGTGCCTGTATCTTCCTACTGTTAAACCATAAAAACAGTGTGATGACATTCCCCAATGATGAAGCAACATGCCATTTGGATTGAACCCCCACCCCTGGCACAGTCAGTTTCACCCATTGAGTTATACCATTTTCACGATGCGTTAACACACACTAAAACCTTCGCACAGCTGCTCAGTATTTCAGCTTTCCTGTAGTTTGGCCTGGTTAAAACCCGAGGAAAACCTGGACTGAAATGATGTCATTACCGGCAATACATAGCTCAAGAATGGAGAAAAGAAGCTTTTCGCACATGGAAATCTGCTATAAAAATTTTAAAAAAGCCAGGCGGTTTCAATGTTGCAATTTTCTTCAACTTGTTAAACCAGGTAATTGAGTATCCAGATGTCAGCATAACCATTATCCCATTCCCAGTGAGATCAGGATGTCTCACTTCTTTACTGCATATGGAGTGAATATTTCACACCCGTCGCTACAGTCTCAAATGATGAATGTGGAGCGGGGACAAAGACAAACAGGCAGACAGGAGCTCTGCAGCAGTAAGTGGAGGTTTAGTCTGGCAGGCTTTACTCACACAGGCATTGAAATCCATTTAAAGAAGAGCGTGTGTAACTGATTTAATATATATATATGTAATAATACAGAACATTTGTGAATACGGAGCGTGTGGAGCAATTATTATTCCTGAATCTTGTGTGAGAGAAAAATGTGACTGGCATGTAGAAATGTTTTTAAATGAGCCTGTCTGTATTGGAGGATGGTGGTGCACCTTTTTCAAAATCTGCAGGGCTAATTGCACCCACTCATTGTAATGAACTGGTGATGATTGTTCGCAAGCTCATTACACACAATGTCGCTCTCTCTACCTCACACACTCTCGTATGTTCATTTACTGGGAGGGCAACGGTAGAGGCTGAGTCAGGGTCTCTCACACAGACGATACAACACAACACACAGCTGCAGAGACCCTCTATGGTCATGCAAAAGCACAAACCTCTCTCACCTCTCCTCCCGTTTATTTATTTACTTTCCTGTTTAGTTTGACCTTGGTTCACTTTGCTGACTGTCCGATGGTCAGACGCCTTAGCTGGACACACATTTACATGGTCTATGATTTGCACACATCAAATATGACATTGTCAGTAATCATAACATTCTATGTGGGAGTTGAAGGCTTCGCTGATCTATCTGTCTCTTTAACATCCTGGCAGCCAGACCAGCCTTGGCGCTGTGCCAAGCCACCTGGCTCTAAATTTCATTAACTTGAATCTGACTTGGGTCCATATTTCTTTTGACTTTAGAGCAACACCGGACCAGAGCTGCACTCAAGAAGAACGTTTAACGAGCCGTCAAAACCACTATTAATAATTCAAATACTGTATTAATGTGTGATTATACTGATAATATTGATATTTGATTTTTTTCTTAAAGAAAAAACCCTTCTTTGCTAAACAGTGACTAACTCGCTACTCACAGGTTCACAGTGAATTGGGTGTGAGCTGACTGGCTGTGGTAAATGTCAGGAGGAGAAGCATCCAAATGTCACTAATGCATCACACACGACACGCATGACTTTCTGAAGCAAATGTCATCTATTGGAGAAAATTGAAATGCAATTATTATTCAAAAAGGAATAATAACAGACGTTATTCTTTCTAACACTGTTAAGAATAAAACCAACATTTTTATGTCGGAAAAGCAGGGAAGCAGCTGGAATTCTCCACAGAAAATGGTTGGAATTGAAAATAATTCATATTCTGTTGCTTTTCTTTTGGCAATGCTGAACAAACGACTTCCCCCAGACACTCATTTTTACTAACCTCTGGCATCAAAGCATGCCCAAACACAATTACTGTTCTAACAAATGTCACATCAAACCAAAAACAGCTTGAATAATTGATCAATTATGGCTTTATTACAACCCACTCTTCGTTAATCCTTGAGAACGCTGGGTCAGAGCAGCCTTTGACTCTTGTGTTTTCATCTATGCTGTGACGTTAGCATTGGGGGGGGCGTGATTGATGGGGATTACGGTGTGTCCTCTCGCTCTGTAAAGCACTTCCACACACAGAAACAAAGCAGGAAAGGACATGCATGAATTAAAAAAACTAAGCCTGCCGCAACGGACCACTTTTTCCCCAACACATGCACGTACAGACGCACACTCCGATAAAAGTCATTCATCTCGCCTCCAAAGACAGGCATGCAGCCGCTACCAAATGGAGTCGATGGGTTAATTAAGTCTTGGAGGGGTTTGATATTTTTAGACGTCTAATTAATGAACGGAACGCCAGAGGACAGGCGCAAGCTGTGGTGAGATTTGTTTAAATTGGATTCGCTGATAAACTGGATAGATTGTAGCGTGTCGCCCTGTGCTGATAAAGAAACAGACACGGGCAGCAGCACGCGCTTATTGGTCGCTGTGGAAAAACTCACATCATGGCGTCCCAGCATGCTTAATGGAGTTAAATTTGGACACTTTGACCCAAGGATCCCACAAAGGGAAGGTTTGGGGTTCAGAGTTGAGCATCCACAAGCCCGCTGCCAGGCACAATTATTCTGGAGGTTTTTGACGACTCTATTTGTTCCTCGATAAATATACCACGTTCTGTTCTGTTCAACAGCTCATCACATGGCATTGAAGTGAAAGTCTTTGCCAATGTGAGCCAAGTTTGTGGGTGCAGTGTGAAAATCCACAGCTCAGGTGTCAAGATGCGTATTTAAAGTTACATTATCGCGATCGCATCAGAACTTCCGTTTAATTAATAGGATTCTGCTCATTAAAAAAAAAAGAGATGTGACTTGGGGAAAATAATCTCTCCACGCGCTATGATTAAAGTTCTCTCTTATGACAAAAACTCCTAACGCATACTGCGAAGCTACAGCACTTTTAACTTATAATAATAATTAATAATAATTTACATTGGTTAAAGGTTTCATCCACATCTCACAGCAGGAATGTGCAAACACATTAGCTGTGTGTGTCTACCTTTACATTCAGTGCTTTAATATTTGCTCTGTAGGAGGCCACGGGGAGTGTGTGTGTGTGTGCGTGTGTGTGTGTGTGTGTGTGCTGGCTAGGCAGGCCTCCGCCAATGCTCCTGCGGTGCAGCGGTGCATTTCATTGATTAACTCTGCGGCTCTATCTATACACAGCACCTCTCCCATGAAGAAACATAAGTCACTGCCATTAAGTCACGAAACAGATTGAGAGGGAGAGAGAGAGAGAGAGAGAGAGAGAGAGAGAGAGAGAGAGAGAGAGAGAGAGAGAGAGAGAGAGAGAGAGTCTCAGGATAGAAGGGATATAGCGAGAGAAGGAAAAGAGAGTTAGAGAGCTCAATCATTGTTCAATCATTGGTAATCACACCCACCAGCTTCCAGTCCCTCATTTCCTCCCACAAGATTGCATGGATATGCTGTGTGTGTTGGAGCAGATGCTTCTTTCTTTCTCTCTCTGACTCTCTTAACAGCCAACTGTTACCCTACCTGACTAAACACCTACCGCACGCCCCGCACTGGCCCTCGTTCTCTTGTCCGCCCCTCACACACATGGACGCCCACACATGCAACATTTGGGCTGTTGGGCTTGTCTTCATGCTGTTTGTTTACACACACTTAATGCTATCAGATGTTACAAGGAGGTGTTAATAGACATGCTCAATGATGAAAGTAAGACGGACAGTCATGCATGAGAAGGTCTGTGAAAAATCTGTGAGTGACTGACCAACTTCCACAATCTTGCTATTTCCAAGACCAACACTGAATCCACGTCTAAATTTATCTATTCCTAGTGTTTAACCATTTACAACAAAGTTACATTCACACTGCAGGCAAAAGTGACAAAATAAATCTTGTTTTTGCACAACAGATTTGTTTTTGTGTGAACGCCTCGCATCACAGACCTTCATGCCTCGCATCACTTGGAAACTGCATTCTGATTTGGGCCATTTTCATATGTGGTCCTAAATCAGATAGAGGTGGGATCATTGTGATCATCATTCACATTAAGATCCCACCACTCCAACTCTGCATCTACACACACCTCCGAACAGAATTAGCAACCATCGCATTCAACTAATAAATGAAATCATAAACGCTGACTAGACTGGCCTCCGTACGTCAGCATGCTGCGTTTGATGTCTTTGTGGTTGTCTTTTGCACAGGCGGGTCAATCAGGACTCGCTCAACTCACACCTGGAAATGCAAACTACACTCACTGGGGGTCATGAAAAGTCCAACTAGGACATACAGGACATCATGACAGAACCAGGTTTAAATATAGTCTGATTCATTTGAGTACTAAATGTGAAAGACACTACAAACAAGGATAGGACAGATTAATTCTATAAAAACACATCAAGCCATTCCTCTCTCGAGGCTACGGAAAAATAAAAACAAAAAAAGAAAGAAACCTTCAGTACAGCTCACAAATCCAAAACAAGTATGGCTGGACTTATCGTGATGCAGACAAAAGAGAGGGGGTGTGGTTATTTTATGTGATGACCCTCCCAAGACCCAACACAACACTTTACCCTTCCACACATTAGCAATACTTCTCCCCTATCTACCATTATTGTGTTTAAGTGAATTGGTTGAATTGATTATTTTCTGTGTGCAGCCTCCCATGTTGCTTGTTAAATAAGTTGCCATGTTGAGGTTTCATTACAGGCTTAGGGGTCTCAATGTTTGGGACAGGATGAGAAGCTTGGTTGCCTCCCATCAGGGGTTGAACACTGTCACTGGAATATTTATATCTAATACTGTGATGACCATCCAACTAGGTGTGTTTCCATCTACCTGTTTTTCAATTTACATAAAAACATACTGGAGTAGAATTCTTTTTTTTACATTGTGAAAAGTTTTTTCCAGTGCAATGGAAACTCACTTAACAAATGAATCATGACATACATAAAGCATGTGTATCTGGTCCACTGTAAATACAAAAAACAGCAGCGGACACAAACATCCGGACTTTATGGGAAGACTGTAACTTAATATATGAAATAGACATAAATTGTGTATTCCCATTGCATTTTCTACATTCTGTGCCAGACATGCATTCACCCTGCATCGTTGTGTTTTGCACGTTCAATCAATGTATTTATTTTATAACTGATGTTTCTTATTTATCAGTTAATTTTAATTTAAAAAAATTACATGGTCTGATCTCCACCAACTAAAAAGCAAAATCTGGCTGTGTAGCTTGCCAGATTTTTTACTTTTTTTTTTCTCCAGCTGCTTTAGCTTTGTTTTGCTGCTGTCTGGTGCTGGGAAGATACCGTGCAGTTGGTTTGTTTAGAAAATAAATGTCTGACTGGTGAGAGCTCAAACCATACCATAGACAGAAATAAGTAATAAAAAATAATTAATAAATCAAAGCCAATGCAATAATGTTAGGGATCCATCTATTTAACACCTCTACGTTCACTAATGAGACACTATGTACTGTATGTCCTGGGCTGGGCACCAAATGGCACGGGTTGTTATGTTAAAAGACTCTAATAGGGAAGAATTATTGGCCAGAAAATGCCACTAGAACTGCACATATTGGTAATAAACCCTCCAAAAATGAGAATATTATCATAGATGGCCAATTTTATTGATTTGGCCTGGAGAGCGGCAGCGCACACAAAAAAGATATCGAAGAATGTGCTTAACAACTGACAATGAAATGGTTATAGCCTGATAACCTTGTGGAATGGAAGGAAACTTAAGGTTTGACGTAATAAAATATGAGCAGATGCTTGCCGACACGGTGGCAACCACAAAGCCACGCTGTCCCCTCAGGCAGCAGAAATGAGTAGCTCGCAAACTGCTGTCTGATCCTGGGATTCCTGGGACAAACTCTTTCTCAGTAGTGGTTCATGGCCTGGTAGCTATCTGGGAACCCCTAAATACAAAGTTAGGGAAGCCCTGCGTGTGGAAGGTGGCGTTAATGTAGCTTTCAGTCACAGTGCCAGTTTTGTTTCTGCTGCTTTGCACTTCCCTTTTGTAATTTAATCAGCAGCCTTTCTGCCTCTCAAGCTCCACCTTTGGCAAGCCAACATGGCAATTAATTGGCTTATTAAATCCCTCCGCAATGCCCTATCAGCAAAACTATCAAAGCCTAATCCTGCCTTTGTACTACAGCACTGCATGGGAGACAGCAGAGTGGTGTTTGCTGGAGCGGCTGACTTGAGAGTTGTCAGTAAGACAAAGTTATTGTGCTGTGGCGTTATGGGCTAGTTGCAAGGAAGGTAGATGAGGCATGATGACAGCTGCTGCTGCGGTCCAGGTGTATTTGCATAGCTAATTTGGAAAGTGTGTGTGTGAGAGAGCGAGAGAGAGAGAGAGCAAGGGAGAGATGGCGAACCACACACAACATGCACAAAATACCAACAATAGAGTATTATTTGACAAGCTCACAGTGAAACACATGAACTTCCTGAAAACAGTTTGTGTACGTGTGTGTGCGTGTGTGTGTATGTGTATGTGTGTTATGAAGGACTAATTGGGGCTAATTTGTGAAATGACTTAGCCAGAGACAGAGAGTGATGGCTAATGCCAGGTCTGATCCCGCAACATTTGTCATTTGAGAGAAAGGGCAGCCAATATCAATCTATCTCTGTCTTCCCCAATGTCCAGTTAATCAATCTCTCATACATACACATACACTTCCTCACTTTCAAACACACACACACACACACACACACACACACACACACACACACACACACACACACACACACACACACACACACACACACACACACACACACACACACACACCTGCTGCACACACATAGATTAACATACGGGCGGGAGAAGTCCTGCATATCTTTCTGTTTGCCGTCTCTTCTACTTTTACAACATTTCATTCGTTTTTCATCCCCTCTGTCATCAACCAAGGACACAAACAAGGTGAGTAGCACATCATCAAACCATCTGGTGTGCGATAAATAGAAATACACACACACACTCACACACACACACACGAACAGACATTCACTACACACACTACCAGGATACAGTTAATATTGTTACATTGCAGCTGTGGGTAAATCCCAATTCAGCAGCACAAGGAAGTGAAAAGTTCTCAATGTGACCCCTTGTTGTGTGCGAAGCGTCATTTCTGACTATTGGGTCTATCGATTTTTGCCTGATTGCCCCTGGTGATGAGCAACAGGGAGCAAAAACAGCCATTTCTTCTGCTTGTTTCCCCCTCGGAGCATCTCAATGCTTCCACAGAGGCACAGACCTTGGCGGCAAATATCTCCCAGCTCCCCGAGAGGGCATTGATTCATTGAGGGAAGACGTGTCACCCTGCACGGATTGAATTGATAACACTGGGGCTAAATATAGCCCTGCGGCAGGAAGGAGGAGGTTATTTTTAGAAGTGTTTATAGTGCCGCAACTCGGACACTACCTCAGCTGAATGACCAAATGGAAGTAAGGAAGGAGGGGGGGTGCTCGAAGCACTGCGACTCTCTCATTGAAAGATTAGTGCACTTAGTGGGATTGTAAAAGAAAAAAGAAAAAGTATATGAGCGCACTGTCCAGTTCAAAATGATCATCAGTTATCTTTAAAAATATGCCGGTCAAAATTAGTCCTCTAATACATTTTCTGTTGACGTAATCTAAGATTGAGTGGTTCCTTTGTCTCCATTGACTGATTTGGTTAATGTATTGGCTTTTCCGTTGACAAGAGTCTAATCCATACAACACACTCATGCTTAGAGCTCTGACTCTCCTAATCTTCTCCCTTAATGTGCTTGAAGTGCTTGCTTTATTTAGGCTGCAGGTGGTACTTACACGACGCCATCAGATATCACATTGTTGAGTATCGAGTTGCATTGTTACACGATCCGTTTTCCCCAGCTTTTGCAATTTGGGATTTAGAAGCAAGCTTTCTTTTTGCTTTTCCGCCTTCATATAGCCTCCAGCATGCATATAAACCCTGAGACACTTCTGTGTAAAGCGCTGACTCACTCTGAATTGATCCTTGCGGTGCTATGGGGTCTCCCGTAGAGCCTATCATGGGCTAAATGATGACCTTTTCTCAGGGCCGAAACCCATGCAAAATCGAAAGCAACAACACGCTAAAAATCAGCAATGATCTCAGAGTCTTTCATTCCCCTATTCTTCCCCTCCGGCGCAGATCATTTATGGAGTTAATTGATTTGTCCCGCTGTGCTAGTCCCTTCTGCTGCCAGCCACACGCTGAGACATAGGACAGGTTCGCATTGTAACATCCACGTTAGCAGCGAATAAAACGCTGTCTTTTAGATCAATCGGGAATCCGGTGGAATAACCTCTCTCTCGTCTCACCGCTGAAGCCCATAGAAAAAGAGTGCTTTGTATCGTACAATACAGGCTTGAGTTTTGGGACTGATGTTTTTTTCCTGTGCTGGAAAGCCTCCGGTTCTTATGATTTTACATGATGGTGAACGGACGCTCAATCACTGTAGTAACTGAGAGAGGAAATTAGCGTTTTTTGTATTTTATTTCCTTTTTATATCATCTTTTCAACTGCTTGTCACTATCAAATTAACATCCTCTCCTTTCATCAGAGCCCTCCAAGTACCCATTATTCTAGCCACTCACAGAGTTAAATGAACCAAATCTGGTCCTAATTCTCCAATCAAGTAGCATCATGAAATAACGTGCACGTCTGACACACAGCCAAAATAATCCCAGCTCACCTGTAGGTAGTGGCAGGGCCTGATGTTGGGCTTGAGGTCGGTGGGGGTCATGGGCTTCTCCAGGTTGAGCGAGGACTTCCTGTAGGCCTCCTTGGCTTGGCTGACGGTGAGCGTTGACCAGGAGCTCCTCTTCATGAACTTTCCCTCCGGTGCCATGCTTATGCTCTCGCAGGCTGAGCACTTGACGTCGTTGTTACTCTTGGAGGTCTTCAGCGACAGGTCTCCGGCCAGGTGGCCGTGCATTGAGTCCGGGTAGCAGTGGCTGATGTGGTCCACCGGATGCCGTGACATGACGCTGGGTGTTCTGTATGTGCTGTCGCTATCCAGGTTGTCGTCCGAACTCCACCAGCCCCCCGAGCGCTGCTTGCCGCTGCCGTCAGATTTACGCTCTTTGCTCTTGCTGCGCTTGCTGTGTTTGTGGTGGCCCTGGTGGTGGTGATGGTGGTGGTGCGAGTTGTCCCGGTGCGAGTCGCTTTTGGTGCCGTTCATCTTGGAGGAACCTTCTAGGGAGTGCGACTTTGTGAAGAGCTTCTGCACCGAGTGGACGAGGTGGCGTATTCGCCCGGGGCTTTCGTTGCGCTGCTCCGTGGTCGTGGTCGTGGTGGAGGTGCGTTGGTATTGCAGCGTGTGGAAGCCGTCCCGGTGCAGCGGCATCTGCTTCTCGAATTGGTCCAGGAGGTTTGCTGGGATTCGGTTCATTTTGCCGCTCCCGCCGTGTGAGGACGATCCTCCGTCGTCTCGGGAGTCCCTGCCGCCAGATGTGTTGCCGCCGCTGTCCCGCGTGGCGCTGCCATAGTGCATGCGGGGGAAAGTGCTACTAGAGATGGAGTGGTCGGTGGCCGACATGGACACCGGTATCACCATGCACTCCGAGTGGATGGAGCTCCGTGGGGAGCAGCGGTGGTGACTCTCCAGGGGGCAGCTCTCTGTGGGGCTGAGGAGGTAGGAAGGGGGCCGCGAGTTGCCATGGTGGAGGTGGTGGTCCAGGGAGTGTTCGCATTCAACCAGGCCGCAGGTGTGGGCCGAGGTGGGGGAGGTGAGCTGGTGCTGGGCAGGGCGGCCGCCAGAGAGACCCTTCATGTTCCTGGGTGGAGGGGAGTAGCTGTCCTCATCGAAATACTGCGAGGGCGACCATGAATACTGCTGGTCTGAAACAGAGAGAGAGAGAGGATATTAGATCACACCCGGGGTATATATATAAAAAAAAAAGCATTTTCACAGAAAAAGAAACGCATATCACATGAAATGTCAATGGGTCCAACAAGTCCTCAGACAGGTTGATCATTAACCACCATACTCTCACACCCACTTCAACTACAAAGGGCACTCAAAAAGTCAAAACGTAGCACATCCACAACGTGAAAGTAAAATCAACAGATTGCACAGACACAATCCGTCCTGTTTGTTCCCTTCTAGGCAGAACTGTGACGGCACACTGCAAAGAGGCAGGGGGAAAAAAGAGAGAAAGAAAGAAAGAAAGAAAGAAAGAAAGAGAAAGGCAGGCGACAAGTAGGAGCCCGCACTGCCATTTATCCAATGCAAAGTGAAATAATAGCCTATCACTCCGAGGTGTTGGTGTCATCCGTCAAAGCCCAGAGGAGAGTGCTGCGAGGCGTACGGCCGGAGAAGCGTCCTTGGGAGACGATCACCAAATGTGTCCCCCTCCTCTTCTCTCTGTTGGCCGTGTAGCCTTAGATTAAAACCCAATTCTGTGTGATCGGTCACCAAGGGCAGACATCCAAGCACTCTCTTCCAAAGCATTAAACTTAATCAGAGGATAGGTTTACTTCATCGTTATGCCTCACCGCCGCATGCCGTCACTGTGATTACAATGTCGGCCCTTTCAATCACGTTGGGGCTCCGGGGGTTAAAAGTCCACATGGAACAGTGTGCATCTTAGTAATAATATTAATAATTTGCAACAAACACATGAAACAATACAAGTGTAGAGTAGATCCCAAAAATCATCTAAAGGCATTCATATGAATTCAAAGTCTACGAATTTTAATTTAGCTATGAGTGCTGGTAAAGTGATGGTATGACAAAAACAAAAATGTAAAGATGAAGAATGTTTTCAATAATAGGCATTTCTAGTTATCTTTATTTCGTAAAATAATTATCCTTTTGTCTGCCAATCTATTTTTGTCTTTTCTCATTACTCGTTTTCTGAATATTGTGATAGAAAAGTCAGCTCAGGTCATGCTTCAAACGTATCTGCATACCGTCGTGTGAAATAGGAAATAAACAAATAAACAAAGAATAACCCTATCTAAGCTTGCTTGCCTGCCAATTACACGCCTCATAAACCCATGCTCTTTCACTCTCACTGTAACCCCCATAAAACGAAGGAGAGCTTTTATGAGCTATGGCGGTAGGGGAGAGAGGGTGGGGGTGGGGATGTAGGATGGGAGTTTTAGGCCAAATTGTGGCACGTTTAAGTATATCAATATAATGAGAAAAAAATCAATAAATTCTAAAATTATTATCAGAAACAAAATGGGCATAAGGGCTTTGAGGACCCTGGCAGGAAGTGTATCCAGGTGCTCCAATGGACCAAATTAAAGTATTGATGAGTACCACTATACCTTGTGGCTGTTCAAGTAACTCTTACTGCTCGGCAAAATGTTGGAAAATGGACCATCTCATTCCAGTGATATTGTTAGTGCTGCAATTGCTCATATTTAAGGCCGTATTACCGTTTAACCCAAGTGCCGTCTGATTTTTTCTTTTCTCAGTACCAAGAAGGGGAAACCTATATCTTCACCAATATTAACATATTTTCACAGAACAACTCGCTCTGTCTTTTCTACCAGGATACAGAGATATAAACTTTAATTCCATGCTTTCTTCATTTTTTGGTTAAAACTTGGCGTCCCAATAACCCACAATGCAGCTCGACTCTTGCCAGTTCCATCAGAGATTTGGATGTCTTATGCTAGTAATGGCTAATGTAGCCTTGAGCCACTGGCGTGAAGCAGGGATGAGGGCGGGCTGCAGGAGTTCTGGTAAGCTCACCTTGTTCAAACACCACAACTACACATTTATTTTTATTTCCACACTTGTAGCCTTCAGCCCCAACAAGCACCGACTCAGCTGACACTAAAGGAAATGTATTACACCTCATGGAGCCACAAAGAGGCTTTACACAATTATTTCACATACAGTATGAAGCAGTTCTCCCCAAGACTTCTAAACAGACCATGCTGTGTAAAATCAGTGGAGTTTCCCTTTAAATCCTGTGCAGTGAAAAACAATGTCAAAAAAGTGAAATTAGGAATATGAAATTGGTCATTTTAATTAACCTGATTGGAAATGACCAGTCACACCCAGGGCTCTTAATTTCAATTTGCTTTTGCTAATGGACAATGTGTGGATTGTTGAACAATTCCGCCTGAGGACAAAGCTAGAAATGAAAGGGAAAGTGTTCTAGAAATGTCCTGAAGAGATTAACCTACAACCAGGAGTTGGAGATATGGATACAATTATTCACAGTATGGATCTATAATGTTCGTATCTATGTTCTGTTGACTCCTAAGTAGCTGCAACTTTCTTTTTTGCAGACAGATGTTTGTAATTTCTCAAATCTGCATATTGTTTGGTGAAAGTGATTTTAAAGCTTTTTGCACATCCTTTTTGGTGTGAGCTACAGAGTAATTTTAAACTAAATTATTTTATAAGTATGCAGAATTTTAAGAAAAGAACTATTTGACCATACACGTGTGGTTAACGTGGTTATACTGAAGAACTGTTAAATTATTGGTTGACGCAATTTGTTGTTTGTTTTTAGTCTGTTACGTGACTCTTTTGTGTTGTTTTTCTGAAATTGTTATGCTGCCGTCTTGGCCATGACTCCCTCAGAAAAGCAGTGCTTACTCTCAAAAGGACTATCATGAAAAAATAAAGGTTAGATAAATCAATAAAATAAAAAAAATAAAAAACACCTAAAATAAGACACTGGATGAAATAATCAAGAAAAAAACATTTATCACGTTGATGCAAAAATCATGACACGCTGCCATAGTTACTTTCTATAGAGTTGCACTTTATCTCCCAAGCTTTCCTGCGATTAACCATCAACTATTCAACAATGCATTTAAAATAGATTAGATTGACTGGAGGCTTCTTTATTCAAGTACAATTGTATCAGCTACACTCACAAGTTACAAACCCGACGGCGCTTCTCTGTACAAATCGGAGTTCTGTCCCTGCGCCCTCAAGATGTTTGTCACCGGGTATACAGAGGATTTTCCTCTTGATTAATTTGTCGATATCTCTCCAAAATAGTCTCATATTCACAAATCCATAAACCCTTCCAAGATTATGGGAATTACTGTGCTAATGGTGAATTGTGACTAAGGGTGGATGTTCCTTTTCATCTTTCAAATTGGATCAAATTTATTCCATTCAAACTTATTTTTAATGAGGTCTAAGATCTCAACCCCTGTGGGGCAGCCTTGCTCTTCTGTTGCTGTCGTCTTCCATCTGTCGAGATGAAAATGATTCTTGTTGTTTACCAGTCTTACATGAGGATGTCTAACTTGGCAGCCCGATCTCAAACGAATCCAGGCTACTCTATCTAGGATGCATGAACATTTTCACACATCACAGAGCTGAACATGCCGATTCCAAACATCTATGTCCGACGGGCTGAATCAGGTAGAACTTGCTGAGCGTGAGTCGAGTCCAGTTCACTGCTTGCTAGTAATTGCAGCAGAAGGATGATGGTGCATTATTGATTGATGTGATGCTCGGTTCTGTCTGAAGTTATGTCACTGTCTTACCCCAAGGACTTTCTCTGATGGCAGACTATTCCTTGCGGTATTTCAGGGAGCTGCACTGAATAAATTATCCACCGGCAGAGTGATGGCATTCCCTGGGATTATACGACAGCTGACAGACTCATCCGCCCTCCCTATCTCTTTTCTCCTCTTTCTGCCGATACAGAATTTAAACTTTGCTAAAAGAGAGAAAAAACGATTCAAGGAGCAAGTCCTACAAAACGCTTTGAAGGTTATTTAATATTTACACGAGGGGGCTTGAGGGAGAGCAGCTCTCTCGTTGAGCGCTCAGCCTTCTGGCGAGAGCTCTGCAAACTGGGAGACAAGCATCTGTGACGTTGACGGGGAGAGGGCTTGTTGCGCTCGCCAAGATAATGATTATGCAGATGAAGATGAATAAGAACGTCTGCGCTTTTTAACAAAAGGAAACTGCAGGGATCCTTCATGTTGTCTTCACATTCAACTTCACATTCTGCAATCGGCCCATCCTGTCCAACTTTACACCTGAACCACGGCCGGCTCTATAACGTCGTCAAAGTCCTCTGGGCTCGACGGTGATAAAAACACCGTACATGTGACACAAGGGATGCCGAGTCAGAAGAAGAGGCTCGTTTATTAAGCTCTTTTGTTTTGTGCCGCCGCTCCCCTCCCGAGAGCAGGGTGTGAGTAAAGGTCGTTTTGCTCCTCTTAACACATTAGCATTTAAATAGCATTATATTTGCACCGAGTATCACTGACAGCTCCCAGTCTTCCACCGGCCTGGACCTTAACTGGAGTTGAAAACAAAGTTAAAAGATAATAAAGCGCTGGACTAGACCAGACTGGATCAAAGGCGTGCGACCTTCAGACTTGGCGGCGGTTAGCGTGGTTGTTAGCCGCTGCACTGAGATAAAGGTGAATGTGAATGTTGAGGCAACACATGAGAGACTTGTAATGGCAGCCTTTCATGTTTTGCATCAGCGATAAGATCCGTGATTTCAGTATTCTGGCATCAAACACCCCAAATTGCTTCAGTACTTCAACATAGTTGTATTTCAGCCCCTTGTAGAGAATCTGTGCACTTCAGAAATTTGAAAAAAGATGCAAAAAGACCCAAACAACTTGAAAATATCTGCCAAGTTAATTTCAATCCTACAGCTTTTACATTTAGTGAAGACTGTGCAACGCATTTTAATAGCAGTATTTCCAACAACAGCCCTTTCTATCTATTCCAGCAGCATCCCTTCCAACTGGCCGGAGGAAAGTCACACCCCTTATTTTCTGAGCAAAACAAATCGATAGAACAGCTTTCTTATCCATCTCCCAAAGGTTAAATGCAGTCTCCCCAGAATTCGGGCCATCTTTAGAAAATCAAAGGAAGGGGAATTGTGTCCTAGACCCTTGGGGCAAATCAACAATGGCCTGAGCTATTAGACTGGAGAAGGAGGCAACGTACAAAGAGGCAAAATGAGGCCCAGTGAGCTGAAACTGAACCCACAGCATTCTAATCGCAAATGCAATGTTTAACTAACTGTTTTCTAACTGCAACCGCTATTAAGAGCCCGTCACTTGTCACTGATATTTTTGTTCTCACAGACCATCTGTCTCTGGTCGAGCGTGACATCCAAAATGGCAGGAAAAAAAAAATGTTCCTTTCGTGTTTGCTGCCATGACTGACGCCTAATGCTGGGACACGATGAAAAAAAAGAGAGTCTGTTACTGGTTGCTGAGTCAGCATTGCTACACATGGACATGTTTGTCGGCGTGGTTGTTCATGCGGTTACACAACGGGGGGGTGGGGGGGGACCTGCTCTTACAACTGGCCTTAAATCAAACTGGGAATTCATGCTGGGGTGATTTAGAGCAGAGCCAGTGTGACTCACAGCCCGCACCACAATGATTCAACCTATTAAACACTCTCCACACTCTCGCCTCTTTGGAAAGACCCAACGATATCCTGCTTGGAGTCTAGCATCAACTTTATCGCCTATGTTAAAACAACGACATATTACACACTAAAAGCAATCACTGCTTTCCTGCTAACCACAGTCGACAGCCGACACTTCTCTGTAACACTGACTTCATGTTGCTCTTATTTTGGGAACATTTGACTCAATTTCCCATCGCATGAAGACATATATCATGTGTACAGACACACATTTTTCAGAGTTCTGCTAATAATATAACCTCACAATCAAATAATAAACAAAAGTAATCAAACATGACTTAAATATGATTCAGCCACAGTTCTGTGAATAAAACCAAACTTCAGTGACAGGAAAATCATCTGCATCCACACACACTTTTAAACAAGACGTGCCAGACGTTTGACTTGTTGCAACTTAGCCTCTAGCGGCTCCTGTTGCAACAAGCTGCATGTGGCTGCGCTCACACACCTGAGAGTGCTGTCTGCGTATGACAGATGGCAGCGAGAGACACCCCCACCGCCGGCCCACGCTCCCCAGGGAATCAAAGCCTATACCCAACTATCTTTCTCCCAGCAGGGGGCAGGTTTGCCAGCCTAATACATCCCTGCAAGCACAGAGGTATAGACCAGAGCACTGAGAAGCTAGCGGAGGTAGGTGGCTGTTGATTAAGGGAAGTTTGCGTGTGGCTGCATGTTTTTTCGGGAAGGTCCTCGGAGATAACGGGTACAAGAGATACAGGATGATACTAATACAGAGAGAACAGGAGCTATAGCAGTATATTCCTGTAAAGCCCCCAGAGAGCTCTGCACACAAGCCTATCCACAATTGCTCTTCTCTACCTTCTGCCCAATTTCACCTACAGAGTGACAAGCTGAAGGCAGCCATAGTATTTAGCTGCAGAGAGATTATGGTGGCCAGATAAGGAGAAGCCGCTGAATGGCTGAATACTTATCGTGAGCTCGCTAATGATGAAGTGCGTTATCTGTGCTTCGCTCAGCGCTCCTCCTCAGCTCCCCTCTCTCTCGCTCTCTGCCAGTCAAAGTAGGGATGGAGCGATAGGTGGCAAAAAGGAATTTTATGAAGTGTCGGGATCAGCGTTCCTTGTTCCTCCCAGAATGACAATACTTGTGCTTCCCATCTTTCTGGTTCCTCTTTTTTTTTGTATTTTGGAATCGAACACAAAGAGGCTGCATTACTTACACTGAAAATGTGCCGCTCATATTCCACTGTGGTAATTCCATCCCACACAACATCACAGGGGCAACAGTAGCAACGGTGCCAAATTGCTTCGCTATCTTTGTATCATTTCTCAAGCAAGGATCTCCTCAATCTCAACCTTTTCAAACGTCCCATTTCATTTACAAAAGCTACATAAATTGACTCGCGGTTCAACAATGCCCCCTGCGCAAATTCTTGCCAAGTGTGGTAGATTGCAAGGGCTTGCATTTACATGGTGGAATCATAAATCCAGCACAGCTATCCAGCTATGAATAAATCATGCTGAATGTGAAATTCTGCCACAGGAAAAGCCCTGCGAGTGTGACAGAGAGAAAGACAGAAAAGTCACAGCTTATGTAA
This sequence comes from Eutrigla gurnardus, assembly GCF_963514095.1. Taxonomy (NCBI): domain Eukaryota; kingdom Metazoa; phylum Chordata; class Actinopteri; order Perciformes; family Triglidae; genus Eutrigla; species Eutrigla gurnardus. The sequence goes on along the minus strand of NC_139921.1, from coordinate 15,314,366 downwards.
CGGGCAGGACTGCATTCCCAGGCAACTTGTTAGAGGAAGCCTCAGAAATGTTCCTGGTTGCCGTAGCAACACGCTCTGAAGTTCCCAATCCTGTCTTTGTGGCCACCGAGGAATTCCGGACAGTGAGAGATGATTCGATATTGTCAAAATTGTTATTATTTGCAGGGGTGCTGTATAAAATAAACACACATGCCAAAGGCAGCCTATAAAGAACCAGTAAGAACATCAGATGTTTTTAATGCTCAAGTCAGCAACCATTTCTTCACTTCCCCTATTCAGGACCCGGCAAAAAGAGAGGCCCAGACCAGCCCTCGAGGCGATCCTATCATGGGGCTGATTTAAAAAACCACTACAGGTCTCCTGGGCCCTGAAAGTATCCGCACTCTTCAACCAGAAGAAGACAATTGAAAACCTTTTCCCTCTAATGTAATTCCCCTCTCTAGAGACCACAGCAGCCCAGAGAGCAGAGTGTGTGGGCCCGGCCAAAATGTCTTTTTGGAGATGGAATTGATACCGACAGTCCAGTTCAGATCCTTGTCTCTCATTTTCTTGTTTCTCCGAAGTCAGCCGGAACATTAGAGGCACAAAGTCAATCAGTGCAGTCAATGTTTTGCTGTGATGTTAATCTGGACAAAATCCGATCAGAAAAATGAAGTTTGCCGACATTATTTGAGGGTGGAACCCAATTAGCACTGATAAAGTGCTATGCACACTTTTAATTGCCATGAGGATCCAGCACGACTGGAAGAATTCAAATATGGAAATACACTGCTCAAAACCTTCATAGGAAACGTCTCTCCAGTTCGCGTGCACACGAACACCCACAAGCGCCACGTGTTGATTTGGATGGACGAAGGTCGCATGTCGTTCCGGGGGAATGAAGGTGAACCTGGACACATCTGACAGTAAAATGTAATCAGTTTAAGTGCCTGTCCTCGTGTTTTACTGGGCTAATTTCACAGCAGTGAAATGAAAGGAGTGCTATTGACGGTGCCCTGGGTGCACTCCAAACGCATCATACAAACACTATTTACCATCCAAAGCTGGAGCAGCTAAACCGCAGATATAACCACTGCAAACATTATCACCAAATTATGATACTGTTGATTTGTTTTTATTGTTAAATTACATCCTAATGATGATGCTAAAAGTTCCCCTCCAGAAATGTTTTGTGGAAGTGTATGTTAAAAGAAAAACAAAAAAGGTTTAACATGGCTTAACATAGCAAATCTCCTCTTTATTTATTGAAAATTTCTCGCCATGCCCACCACCGCTGCTCGTGTTAGGTGGAATGATTGGATTGTTTTCCTAAGATGCTGTAAAAATCTCCCACTGCTAAATCATGTGTGTTAATTAGGGCTTTATGGCAGATGATGGTAAAAGCAACTTATACAAAACATGTTGAGCATTCTACATTACAGAACATATTCCATGTTACACGTCTGAGTTAAAAGAGTCATGTAGATTAAATAAGTAGACTTCATTGTCAACATCTGCACTGAAGCACTCATCGGGGGGAGGCCGGCTTTCATTTGCTTCCCCAGGCAGTTACTCAAACCACAGGGTTCTAGTAGTAGTAATAATAATAATAATAATAATAATAATAATAATAATAATAATAATTCAATGCTGTGAGAGGGATCATTTCGTTTCCCCTCAGAACCAACACAAGTAGCTCTAATGGGATAAAAGGACATGTGGAAAACCTGGATAAAGGCTTTGAGAACATCAGATTGGATCGGATTCAAGGCAGCTGTTACCTGCTGTTTGCTGCTTAAATTTGCCACAGAAATGATGACTGAAAGAAACACGTGGGAAAGCGTTGAGATTGATTGGTGACAGGAAAAACATGCTGTTCAGTTGATGTCTCTACTTCACACACGTTTTCCCCGTGTTCCCGACGGTCTGACGCCCCTTTCTGCTGTTTTTCATCCACCAGCTATTTTTGAATCACTGTTAGGTGAGCAGATGTAAATCACAATGTCAGAGGTGTTGGCGCTCGCATTTGTGTCATGTTGGTATCTGCGTGCTGTCAGATGAAGAGAGTGTGTGAAGAAGAGTGGCAGACGTAGGGGAAAAGTGGGTGAAAGACAGGACAGTATTCAGTCGTCAGAGCCCAAAGTTTTGACAGGAAGACTCACTTTGGTAGTAAACGGAGAGGACAATGCAATTTGACTTGGCAGTGCAGTACAATATGACTCCACTCTTGAGGAACACTCTTTGCTGCTGAAGTACATGTACCATAGCAACTTGGCAGCAACATCAATTACATACAGGCAGTGATGAAAAAAATGTGTATAGCTTTGTGTTGAAACTACACCATTAAAGGTTGAGTAGGTAAATCTATTGAGAAACACTTTCTGTTATATGACTTGAAATCCCCATAACATACTGATAGTAATGAATAAATGAAATGCTCTGACACAAAATGAAAAAAAAATCATCTGTGGCAGAACTGTAAAAACCCCTTCCAAGTTTGAGAAAATAATTGGATGGCCTGCCTGTCTGTCAATGCTTACTTCCTGATTGCGCACACCCTGCCTATCTCAAGCACTCTTTGGCGTTCTGGGGAAACGGCTTTGAACAGAGGTCTGAACCAAGGGGGCTGGACTTTTTCCTTTTTTTTGATGCGTTCAAAGTCAAAATCTCTGTGGTTTTTCCAAATGACCTACTCTGCCTTTAAGTATATGATGTATTCTCAATGCATAGCATTTCTGAACATTAACGAGTTGCTGATACAAATGTTTGCGATTATTTGGACTTCTCATGGCTGAGAAGCTGAAAATATACCGAGATCAAAGCAATCATCATTATTTTTGAAGCAAGTGGAACCACCAGACGTCCATCCCTCTATCCACCCTCCCCATCAAGCCTCTACAACAACTCTCCTCGTTCATTTCCTCCCAGCTTTGTGCTTGAGGTTGCTTGGAAACAAAGCTCGAGCACATCACAGCCAGGACCAGAGTGTTTTCCTTTGCCTGGGGCCACACATACATTACAGTGCATGGGGAGATGTGACAGTCGTATAGAACAGACGCCAGTAGCTGTGTCCTCAAAGGACCATACTGGTCTAATTCTGACTTCTGTCCATGAGCAGAGATTTCCCCCATCTTGAACTTTTTTGTGTGCATCAGTGTCTGCAGTGTACTTTAGTAGAGCTCAGCCTAGCTGTTTTAACCGCCATTCTCTGCCATTCATGTTGAAATGGTGTGTAAAATCACTCAACGAGACTGTTAAGTCTCTGGGTTTAGGTAATTCAACCTTGAGAAAATCACTGCGTTGATTATTTGATCTAAAATTACTATATTACTCTAATACAAGCCATTCCAATCAGCACATTGACATCAAATCACCTCTGCGTCCAGAACTAGAAGCAGGTTCTGGGTGCACTTGTTATTCATGTCCGGCTGCTTCCAGTTTATGTAAGTGGCCCGGGTGGAGCTAATCGATAATATCAAGTTCAAGAGAGTCAATAGGCTCGTTCGAGATGAACTGCGCCTCGCCTGGAAAGTAGACGAGAGCAGGCGGAGTAGCAGGAGGCGGAGCCTAAAAGCTGCGCTCCAGTCGGACAGTTTCCATCGGCCTTCGAAGATCTGACAGAAAGTCATAGAAAAAGTTACATCCTGTTAGACGCGATCAGGCTATCTGTAGCGACCACATTTGCATTTATTTATATTTGTTCATAAATATCTAGTCCCTCTGGAAAATGTACAGCTGCAGTTGCTTTGTAAGAGAAAAAAGTCAAATATGGATACAAATATAAAGTATAAAATAATGCAACTAAATACACTCAACAAAAATATAAACGCAACACTTTTGTTTTTGCTCCCATTTTTCATGAGATGGACTTAAAGATCTAAAATTCATTCCAGATACACAATATTACCATTTCTCTCAAACATTGTTCACAAATCTGTCTAAATGTGTGATAGTGAGCACTTCTGCTTTGCTGAGATAATCCATCCCACCTCACAGGTGTGCCACATCAAGATGCTGATCTGACATCATGATTAGTGCACAGGTGTACCTTATACTGCCCACAATAAAAGGCCACTCTGAAATGTGCAGTTTTGTCTCACAGCAAAATGCCACAGATGCCACAAGCATTGAGGGAGTGTGCAATTGGCATGCTGACAGCAGGAATGTCAACCAGATCTGTTGCTCGTGCATTGAATGTTCATTTCTCCACCATAAGCCGTCTCCAAAGGCGTTTCAGAGAATATGGCAGTACATCCAACCGGCCTCACAACCGCAGACCACGTGTAACCACACCAGCCCAGGACCTCCACATCCAGCAGGTTCACCTCCAAGATCGTCTGAGACCAGCCACTCAGACAGCTGCTGAAACAATTGGTTTGCATAACCAAACAATTTCTGCACAAACTGTCAGAAACCGTCTCAGGGAAGCTCAACTGCATGCTCGTCGTCCTCATCGGGGTCTTGACCTGACTCCAGCTCGTCGCCGTAACAGACTTGAGTGGGCAAATGCTCACATTCGATGGCGTCTGGCACGTTGGAGAGGTTCTCTCCACGGATGAATCTCGGTTTACATTGTTCAGGGCAGATGGCAGACACCGTGTGTGGCGTCGTGTGGGTGAGCGCTTTGCTGATGTCAATGTTGTGGATCAAGTGGCCCATGGTGGTGGTGGGGTTATGGTATGGGCAGTAGGCCTGCACGATATGAGGAAAATCTGCGATGTGCGATACCATTGTTCAATATTGCGATGAGATATGACTTGCGATAAATAAACAAATATTGAAGTGTGCATATTAGCTATACAGTTCCTGTCTTTCTGCTATAATAGGTACACTCAGTGTTTCCCCTAGAATTTTTTTCAGGCCCGGTGGTACCCGCTGAAAAAACCCTATACAGACGAGACGCGTGGGATGGTGTATTGGTGCAGTTGGATTAAGTCAGGTGGCACAGCAAGCAGTCTGCAATTCTGCAATTATTATATTTGCATTCAACATTTTTGTTCAACCAGAGTGTATTCAAGGTTTTCAAGGATTCAAGGAGAGAGTGACTTATTAAGGTGCCAGTTGATGGAAATTATCCAAAATTAGGGGCTGGAATAATATGTCTGGAAAATGATGAGCATCACATTAATAGCTACAGATACTGTAAAACACTACAACGACATGAGTGCATATATTGTCTTATTTTATCAAGTAAAATATAAGTTATAGGTTTACTCAACAGCCTGGTAGTTCATAGAAATTCAGGTAGAAATAGGTTAACTCAGAGTTCCACAGCTTATCAAAAACAATCCTTATTTTATTAACATAGGCTGCCTCATCAGTAGCGTGCCTCGGCACGATTGCCCCAGGGGGGTCCCCCGCGGCTTTGCATTCACACTGCTCCAGCCCAAACGGGCTTTGGCCCGTTAGCCCGGTTGTACAAACGTCATCACGTCCTAATACTACACAGGCATGGCTTGATGTTGTTTTTAAGGAGCGCCGTCTCTGCATATATTTATATTAAACACTCGACCTGCATCAGCGAATGTGCGCACGAGCAGATCTGTGCGAGCAGGCAGCGCGAGGAAAGCGGATTTTGGACGGAGAAACACAGCAGCATTTTTCTTATAAATGCACCGGTCCGGTTCCGGTACCGGTCCGGTTCCGCTCACACCACGAGTCTAAAGAGTGCAACAGCTTGTCAAAATACAGTGTCAACTCCGTGTTTTCAAAGTAGAAAGCGACATCGTGGTGGTTTAACGAGGCGGAACGGCATCAGAACAACATCAAGCGTGTAAAGTACACGAAAAACGTAGCGGGAGCGCGCGGCCGCGCATCTTGCGGAGCAAGTCTACTGTGCTGCGCGGAGGCGCTCCTAATGTAAATGATTATTGATTTATGAATTAATTGATAGGTAGCTTATTTTTGGAGTATTGATTTATTTTTTTTGGCCTGGCGGCAGGCCTGTACAATGGTAGGGGAAACACTGGTTGTGTTGCAGGTGGTGATGGAGGTTTGTTGTGTTTCCTCTGGAAGTTGCCACAGCTGTTCGGCATGTTTTACACAGTACCTGTGTTTGTAACACGTCGTCGCTACGGAATCCAAAATAACTCCAAATTGCAGAAGTGCAGTTCTTTTTCACCACAAGGTCTTCGTCAACCACATTTTCCTCGCTATTCTCTCCTTTCTCCGCCATCGTGTTACATAGCCTCGCAGTCGCCACAAAATGAACACCAATTAATTTGAGGGTGGCTCCGGAACACATAGGACCCGGGGGAACATAGGACCCGGGGACGCTGCCGGCGCCGACGGCTAGCTGTTGCTTCATCTGATTGGCCAAATGGTGTGAATGCATGGCGCATGTAAATAAAATGATTTTTATTCATCGCGTTTCAGGCATCTTTTGCGATGTGTTAACCGCGCATGTTCATATCGCGATGACGATGAAAATACGATTTATCGGTCAGCCCTAATGGGCAGGCATCTGTTATGGACGAAGAACACAGGTGCATTTTATTGATGGCATTTTGAATGCACAGAGATACCGTGATGAGATCCTGAGGCCCATTGTTGTGCCATACATCCATGAACATCACCTCATGTTTCAGCAAGATAATGCACGGCCCCATGTTGCAAGGATCTGTACACAATTCTTGGAAGCTGAAAATGTCCCAGTTCTTGCATGGCCAGCAGACTCACCGGACATGTCACCCATTGAGCATGTTTGGGATGTGCTTGACCGGCGTATACGACAGCATGTACCAGTTCCCACTAATATCCAGCAACTTCGCACAGCCATTGAAGAGGAGTGGACCAACATTCCACAGGCCACAATTGACAATCTGATAAACTCTATGCGAAGAAGATGTGTTGCACTGCATGAGGCAAATGGTGGTCACACCAGATACTGACTGGTTCTGAGTCCCCAGACCCCCAATAAAGCAAAAAAAATGGCCTTTTATTGTGGACAGTCTAAGGCACACCTGTGCACTAATCATGATGTCAGATCAGCATCTTGATGTGGCACACCTGTGAGGTGGGATGGATTATCTCAGCAAAGCAGAAGTGCTCACTATCACACATTTAGACTGATTTGTGAACAATGTTTGAGAGAAATGGTAATATTGTGTATCTGGAATGAATTTTAGATCTTTAAGTCCATCTCATGAAAAATGGGAGCAAAAACAAAAGTGTTGCGTTTATATTTTTGTTGAGTGTATATGTAATATATGAAAATAATGTAAGTATATAAAACATCATACAGTATAGTAGTGACTCTGCTGTTGAGGTAGTATGCTATAATTTAGTGCACATAAGTAAAGTTTGACAGTTATACTGTATTAAATGTGTATCTGGGTGATTATTATTAATATAATCAACCACATGAGATATATTTGTTCACAGATTTAACTTTAATTGCACATCATGAGACTAACAGCCCAGGATCTAGCGTTAAATATTAGACTCACACAGGAAATTTGCATTTTCTACTTTACATGCTGTTTGTTGTCAAAACTAAGGCTACGTTCACACCGCAGTTACAAGTGACCTGAATCTGATTTTTTCGCTCATATGTGACCCATATCTGATTTGCTTTTGACAATGTGAACAGCACAAGTCGCATTGAATCTGACATTTTCTAATCAGATTCAGGCCACATTTAAATGTGGTACTGAATCGGATACGTATCAGATTTTTTTGAATGCGACCGCAGTCTGAACAGCCAGGTCGCATTTAATGCAACTTTGACGTCATTCTGACCCGCGCTGCACTGTTTTGTAAATGAATGACAAATAAAGTTGATTGAAAAGCGGGCGGGAGCCAAAACAAACATGGAGGACAGCAGCGAAGCAAATTTGCCGGCTGCCGCCACACATGGGGTGCAGTCGAATAGTCAAAAAATAAGGTCCTAACTCCTATTCCTATCTCCTATTCCTTGACCTCTGGGGAAAACGTCACGGGGTTAAGGAAAGGCGATAGGAGAACGCAAAAGGACTTAGGAATAGTCGACCGCGGTGCTCAGAGAATCCGACCGGACTTTCACTGAGATACGTCATTATAACGCGGCCGCTGATGATTGACAGCTGATGATTGGCACCGGCGATTGACGTGCGTCTGCACTGGAGAAACTACAATAATGGACTACAAAAAGCGCATCGTCCACTTCTCCACATGTTGGTTTTATAAACAGCTGGTTCACTGACCTGCTTCAGGTCCAGCAGCTCCTCCTTTCTGTTTGACCGTTGTTTTATTTACTTTTCATTTGTGGTTTTAGTTTCGTTTTTGTCAAACATTTGTAACATGATTGAAATAAATAAAAAAAAAACATTCAATTATTATCACCACACACATTTATTATCACTATTCCAATTACTACATGTCTGCATGAAAGTCAATGTTAAATATGTAAATGCACATATCGTTTGTTTTCATGAACGGCCGACGTGTGCGGCACTTTAAATGTTGCTCTCACAAAGAATTGTGGGTCGGCGTAATCTCCTTTCCTATCGCATAGGAAGGTCCGTTGCATCCTATGCTAAAGGAGCTCTGAAAGGAAGCATTGGAGCTCCTTTCCTATGCATTTAGAGAATTCGAACAGCTCTTATCATGGCGGCCACTTGTTTACTTCCGGGTCACTTCTTCAGTTAGGAACCTTCCTAAGCAAAAAAGACTATTCGACTGCACCCACTGTTTTTAGCATGAAGCCATACAGTCCCACGTTACCGGTTGCCGTTGCTATGTTCGCTTCCGTAAACACCGCTGTGGCGTGATGTCATCAATGATCAACTGCGCATGCGGGTCACTTCAGGAGCGTGAGCTGTTCACACAGCAATCCGTAGACAGGCCGCATTTAAAGAGGTAATGTGAACAGCCAAACAAAAAATCGGATTTGAGCCATAAATCGGAATTGTGCATTAAGACCTGCGGTGTGAACGTAGCCTAAGAGCCAATCAGCTCTTAGATGAGGCGAGAGCCAGGCGTTTCCCATCATGCCCCAGGGCTTGCACTTGGTTGAGAGCAACTGTGGCGCCTGGCTTTAAAAACTGCGGCTGCCTTGATCTCGTGAGATTATCGTTGCCCACATGTTCCCTTGGCTGCATCCCATTGGCTAAAAGTTTTCTGGCTGGCTCTGATTGGACCAGCAAGTGGTGATATAAACTAGCTTGTATGAGAGACCGCTGAATGTTGCTTTACAATCCACAATTCATGTAGAGAAGATGATACTGGTCAGAAAACATCTTCCCAATATGTCCGAGTATGAATATGAGGAAGACGTACTGGGAGAAGTTGAAGATCATTCATTTATGGCGACTGTTGAGCCGTATAGAAGAGCCTGAAATTGATACAAGCCCACGGTTTAACTTTCAGCCAATAGTTGACCTTCTTTATACTCTGAACTGCCAATCACAACAGAGCCAAGACAGCCTAATGCAATCATGCCTGGAAAAACATTTCTTACGAGAACTGATTTTAAGTTTGAACTAACTTTGAGAAACATTTTGCTAAGCTGGCAAGGTGGTCGATGTTGTCAATGGACAATGACGTTTAGTAATACTGGTACGGTCCTTTAGGCCTGATGCTACGAAGTCCATATTTCTAGACTCAGTACAGGCCAACAATGTCTGTCTCATTTCAAAGGATCTTCCCAGCGGGGTTTAGATGCCTTCCTACACACATCATGTGTATCATCAGCAATTTGTAGTCAGAAAGACATCAAATGAATCATATACAGTATCACATCAACAAAACCAATGAAAAAGCAACTGCAGGGTGGAAATACTTGAAACCAGACTTAAAATCTGATGTTGTTTGCAGCATCAATATGGTGTTAATCACAGGGTGTTACAGAAAGATTTATATTGATGTATTTACCATAATCCGTGATTTATTGGGTGAAATAAATGATTCAAATCTCTCAGTGGCCCTATTTTTTAACAGTGTTAATACATACAGGTATATGCTTGTATAACTACGAATTTCACACTATTGTGTGACATTAACGTGTGTTTTTGTTGATAATTACGTAGGATATGCAACTTTAGATGGCACATAGGCTGCACGTTGTGTTAAAACCATGTCAACATGCAACATTGAAAATTCCAATCAAGAAGAGGAAGAACAATTACTGGGTGTGCATGTTCTGTGTCACAAGCAATCTAATACGGCCCTAATCCCCTAATCTAGTATTTACATCACTGTAGGTTATTAATGACAGTTTGCCTTATTGTTACATTAAATTTCGCATTAAAGGATCACAACACGTGCTGTGCATGTGGATTTGTCAGTATTTATTGGTGTGGTTGGTGAAATACACAACATCTGTGCGGTCTCTTCCTTGACTGAAATCAATTAAATTGCCTGCGAAATGCCTCCCACTTCCATCTCCATATGCAACAAGGCGAGCCCCTGAAGGTAATGACCGCATCGCTGCATCACACCGCTTCCTGATTGGCCTCTAATGCTTGTCCTTGAGGCCCGAGCGTTGAAAATCTGCTGCATGTGATGTGTACGCACGCTGCAACGAATGAGCCCACAACAATTACTTCACAGTTGGCTTTGGTGATCACAACCCAACGAAGAACGATATTGGCTCTGACTTTTATTTGGCTCCTTTTTCATCATACCCAAGTATTTAATATTTGCTGGTGTGATTCAAAATCAACAAATAAAGACAAGGACATATGACAAGGTTGAGACAAGCATGCGGCAAGCCACGCTTATGATGGATTAATGCTGTTTTGCATGAATTAACGGGGAATATGTGAAACACGCTGTGCATCTGTTTCAGTCAATGGTCAATTTAATAGAATTTAATACCCAATTACCTTCTGCATGTCATACTTTAATGCCGCCCGAACGTGAACAATGAGAGGTGGGTGATTTAATTGATGCTGGCCTCCTCGTTCAGCACTCTGCTAATGCCATGGGTTTTGTCGATCTGATAAAGGCAATAGATAATAAGTAATTACCTAGAGTTATTAATGTTGTGTACTCCCATGGAGCGTCGCTCACTAAACCCTAAAGGGCTGCTCGGCGCAAAATCGTGATCACAAACAGATTAGGAGGAATGAAGGGATATGTTTTTTTTCAACACTGGCTGTGGCTTCATTACATGAAAGGAGGGAAGGAGCAGGCAAGGTCCATAGAGCTGCTGTCGACGAGAACATAAAGTGAAATGGTACTGGGACTGATGAAAGTGTTTATGGGCTCTCGCATCAGCTTGACGAGACGAGTTCACCAGGTAAATATGCACTCAATAGTCAACTGCTCCTGTTTCTCCTGATCACCCGCTGAACAAGTATAAAAAGTTGTTGTCGTTTTATTCAGCTTGAGAGGGAGCTCTGAACTCTGAGCGCTCCTAAAATTGTCACCTCAATTTTGCGAGTGGTATATGACCAGCTGGCTCCCTGGCATTTATGTTGTATCTCATCTCCTCATTTGAAACTCATAAAATCAGTGCTGCGGTGCGGAATATCCTCCACTTAGCAAATGTCAAACACGTCCGTGTTCTTTGATTTAATGATCAGAAACAGTCCAATACAACCACGTCCGTTTTCCATGCAAAATACATGCAAACTATGCAATGTCATATCAGAGGTGAAACGTATTAATCTGCATCATGTTCACCATCTCATTTAAAAGTATTAGCATGCTTACATTATCAAATTAGGGCTAAACATAACATACAAGGGAGGCCGATGGGAATGCCATTAATTTTGCCTTTTGTCATAAACCGACTCCAAGGCCAATTTGTCTTTAGCCAGCTAGCATGATTGAAAACAGAAAAATGTGAAAATGATCCATCACAGGGTTCTGGCGCCCACGGTAACGTCTTCAAATGTCTTACGCTGTATCGACTAAATTATGAATCACTTAAAAAAATTCATAGATAAAAGATAGATAGAATAATTGTTACTTGTATCTCTATTGTACAAAGACGGCAAGATGAATGTTCCTGCACACTTGAACCCTCGATGTCTGGCAGAAAGACATTGTCATCCACCCACTGCCACACCTCCCACTGTTGATTGGAAATATCAACAATTATAATAATAATAATCCAGCTTCCATCAAGCTGTTGTCACTGCAGCCCTACAGCTTGTGTCATCCCACACCAACAAAAAAAAAAGAAAAAAAGATGAATCAACTGCTCTGAATCAGACAAAGAAAGAAAAGAATGAATGAGCTCTTTAGGGTGAAGCCAAATTAATATCCTGTATGCACTTCTGGTGACACTGCTGCAAAACAAAAATGGGCAAATCATCAGAACGTCATCGTTGCTTGAATGAATCATTTGGCACTTCCACGTGATCAGTGACGCCTAATCGAAGACCTCTTGACCACAAGCCATGTGTCTGTGTGTGTGCAAGTCAGCAACAGGGTAGAGTAGGTTTCAGGAAAAAGACATCTGATGGAGGGTCACGAGCCATGGCATGCATCCATCATCTACGGCTTCACAGCCCGGCTTCCTGCCACGGAGATGAACCCAGAGTGATCTCCACTGAGGCCGGGTGAGGAATTAATAGTTTCCCGGGGGTCACATCGGATGCTGGCATTCAGTCGTTATGAAGAGACCCTTTGGGGAAGTGGGTGGCTTTTAGGCTGAGGACACAGTACACACTATTAACCCCTCTGATCTTGGATTATTGCCATGTCAGACTGATGCCGGTTATCACACACAGACCGGAGCAAAATGACCAGCATTTATGTCACGAGGTTAGCTTGCCACAGGAAGTGCTGTGATTGAACAGTCAATGACAACAAAAGAATACAAAGGGGGGAAAAAGATCTTCTTTTCACAAGCACAGAGTGGATTTCTCGGACAAAGAGACCAAATCTGAAGCAATCACGGCGACCGCAACACTTTTGACGTGATTCGCATCATGATCGGAAGCTCAGTCGTAAAATCAACATCTCCCCGTAGTTACTGGAGGAACCTCTAAGCAGTATCACCCATAAATCATTTCTAAATGAAACACTTCTCCTTGTGTGGGAAGAGAAATCATTTGTGGAGCAATTCAGCCTCATTCGCGGATGATTCAAATGTTCCCTGTTGGGGAGGGAAAGGTAGGGAGCAGACCAAAGCCAACAGGAGAGCTGTTTTGTCATAATTGCTGCTGGAAATAATGACAGTCCCCTCCAGCAGTTCATGTTGTGAGCATTGCTCCTCTCTTCCCTTTATTTATGTTCTTTGGCTGCGTGTTTCCTCTTGAAAACCACGATGGAAGAGAATGAGATGTGTTTATTTTGAGCTATGAAAAGTGTGTCTCCAGCTTCAGGGCCGCACCTCCGAGGCACATGTCTGTCATGAATGAGCAGTAGTGTTTAAGATTTGTGTCGAAAAGTGCGCCACGTATTTAATAAGGGGCACTTTTTAACGATGTAAAAAAAAAAAACGAAAGGAGGAAATACTGTGCCTGTGAAGTTTGAAAAACTGTCAAGACGGCTCATCGGACACAAAGCAATATGACAAGGAAATTAGAGGCTGCAGTCAGTAATCAGCCTGAATTATTATGTAAGGTTCAACATCGCAGGATACGTTTTTTTTTTTTTTGCGCTAATGGCGATGTTGTTTTCCTCCGCATAATTACATTTTCCGAGCTAAACTTTTGGTCCTCTGAGCATATGTGTGTTGTGTTGTCACCAAGTCTTAGCCCGACTGGAGGCAATGAACTCTGGGGCCGGTGGGAAATCTGTCTGACTTGCTCAACTCATTTTGTGTACACCTGAGTTGCACTGAGGCTAATAGCTAATAGAGCTGCAGATAGTGTGGTCACTGAAGTACTATATCCCAAGTTCCCACATGTGCCCAAACACGCTATTATTAAAACTGCACTTGGTACATTGCTGGTGATATTATGTGTTTTCACATGAGCTGTGAGATGTGTCTCCCGTCATTAGGAAAAGCAGGGTAGAATAGAGAGGAAAACATAAGCCTTATTTCCTGCTGGCTGATGTGCTTTCGAGAATCCAAAGTCTTTTCCCCACTGCGATCGAGCCAAATATGTAGCTAAATGAAGAGGGGCTGCAGAGCATGATAATGTGATTTTGGTGCGAGGCCGTGAACCAGAAAGGAAAAACACAAAATGAGATGTAGTGTTTGGCGATGAAACCAGCACATCGGCGACATTCTACTGTAGGATGTGTGTTGTACTCATTATCTCCCGCGTCATGGTGATTCACTGTCACTGAAAGACTCGCTGTCTGTCACGGGGCACGGAGGACCGAGTCTCCCCGTTACATAAAAGGCTTCGCTGTGACCTCAAGCTGTTTGAGCTTATCAAGTTGTAAACAATGCAGGACAATAAACTGATGAGCACTATGTCACCCGGCTACAGCATCTCCTTGTTTCATGAGCTGCTCCGCCAGCACAATGTCAAATGTCAATGTCGTGAATTGTACAGAATAAAAAAAATAAGAAAAAAAAAAAGAGTTCCAGAGATGGAACGTCATGTGGTAACTCAGATAGGTGGAAATAGGAGAGTTCGTGATCTGCCCACGCTTCAGCCTGACGGTAGCCATCAGTCTTACATTCCCCCAATCCATTCTTTCCAGTGCCCCGAGACTATACATAGCAACGGTGTGCCTCGCGATTCAGGAGCAGGCCAGTGCATCATCCGATATCTCTGGCACTGTCTAACGCTTGGCTAGCCAAGCGATGCATCTGCGGAGACTTCATAAATAAAAGTGCGGCACTAAACTCTGATTATTATCAAAAACCAATGGCGGGCTTAAATGTGGCGCTCTGTAATCACTAGCGCCTCTAAGGTGCCATCTTGTTGGAGAGAGATGAATTAATACTTGTGAGGCGCCATACCACATGAAACCCCTTGATCATATAGGCCGGGGCTGACTAAAGAGAAACGGCCGGCACAAGCGTGATGTGAGATGATGACACTGGTGGCTCAGCAAGGGGATTTTTTTTATTACAGTAATTGGTTATGGTTGCTGAAAAATCTGAAGAGTTCATGCCTGACTGGGTGGAACAAAATGGAGAGAAATTCCCACCTTTGCCCCTGAGTGTGTGTGTGTGTGTGTGCATGCATGTGTGTGTGTGTGTGTGTGTGTGTGTGTGTGTGTGTGTGTGTGTGTGTGTGTGTTGAAAGAGGAAGGGCGATAGAGAGAATGAGGTGGTGAAGGAGAAAGATAGAGAGGCTCCCAGAGGCTAGTTTTGGGGTTTAAATAAGCAGCTCTGAAAGAAGCAGCGCCCAGAGGGAGACGACCTCAGCTCTGCCAACCACAGGCCTTTGTCCTCTTCTTAAAGGAGTCATCACCTGGAAATCGCAATTTCTCTTGTTAAAACATGCATATCTGTGTTTGACCTCAGTTGAAACTTGCCTGAAAGGCTGGAGTTTGAAAGTGGCGCCGTTTTTTCGCTTCTGCTCTTTTTCCGAACAGGAATAGCACACAAGGGTGTGCATTCCTAAAGCACGAGATTTTGATTCTGCGCCTTCGGTGACGTCACCGTGGCGGCTACTTGCATAAGCCCACCCCTCTTTCACCACCCAACCCCGCCCCGTCCGCTACCTGAAATCGCCGAAGCGCCGCCATTATGTTTTGGAGTCTGCATGCAGGCAAGCCCCCCCGGCTCTGTCCTTCCTGCGGCGAATCAACGCGCGCCTCATTACATATTATACAATGCACATCCGGACCAGTCAAAACCTCGCGCGTAATCTCGCGTGATAAAATCGCGGTACGAAAAAGGGTCAGAACAAGCTCAATGTTTTGATTAAATTTTTTTTTTTTTTTCTAATAAGTTTTACGAATTGATCCAAAGCGATCCAAGGGGGGCTGGATACGTATAAAACCAGGTGATGACTCCTTTAATACGAAGACGACAAAAGGCAGGACACATGGAAGTAACAGAGAGAGAGAAGTTCGACCTAATTTAAAGGATTTGCTGATATTTTAGTATTTTGAAAAC
Source organism: Eutrigla gurnardus (assembly GCF_963514095.1). Classification (NCBI taxonomy): domain Eukaryota; kingdom Metazoa; phylum Chordata; class Actinopteri; order Perciformes; family Triglidae; genus Eutrigla; species Eutrigla gurnardus. Next base: position 15,298,483 of record NC_139921.1, on the reverse strand, counting down.
ATCTTGTACTGTTTTAGGTCTTGATTAAGTAGACATTGGTGATATATTGACCAGCAGTTAGAAGAGTTCCATATTGCCATTTGGAGTTACTGAAAGTCAATTCCAAGTCTGCCATACACACACACACACACACACACACACACACACAGATGTGTCAGCGATGCACGGTTCCTTTCACGAGTGACCCAAACTCGTCCGATGCTGTCATTCAACCCGACCACGACTGGAAAAGTGAAAATGAATAAAGACACAATGATACCTGACCCGCCTTTCCTCACTGACTTCATGTCCGTTCTCCACTGAATGACATCTTCCCACGAATAGTCATTCAACCAATGATTTGATGAAATTATTACTTAAATATTTATATGAACTTTTACGTAATATTACTAATATGCGCACATTTTATTTTAACTGATCCGCCCGCAAATTACACAGACATCATTACAAATATTTTTGTTCGACTCATAATTGCGGGTTAATTTGGGATCAGCCCACGCATCACGACTGGCCATCGGAGCCCAGTTCCGCCGACTACGATTGTTTGTTAAACGTCCTATCTGTGCCTCTAATTTCAAATATAACTTACACCTTTGCTCAACGAGCATTACCTGTTTTTCTTTTCATGCGTGCCAAACGTTTGTCCATCATGTTATTAGTCTACATGTCTGCATCCTCACAAACATCACTTTACACTTACGCTGTGGTTGTTCCTACCATTGCCAATACTCATTCAAATGATCAAGTGGGGTGTTAACTGCCATCATGAATGACAGGTTAATAATGCCCCCCACCCCCCACCCCCGCCCCCAGCCGAATGATAGCCCCTGGGAGCTCTCCTAGTAATGACACTGTTTGCATGCTGATGGTCAGTTAATCTTGTTATCACCCCCGGAGTCCAATAAAACCACACGAGCCACAATGAAGTTAGACGCGGCAATGAATTCAAAAGTATCACTCTCATTTTATCGACCGTCTTCTGCCTCCGAACATGATGCTCATGGGTAATAACGATACAAATATTTGGAGATGTATTCATTAGTGAGTCATCTCACTGAAAGAAAACAAGTATTGCATTTTTGCCAACAAGCCCTTGCTGTGTATTTTAAGTGAGTCATAAACGGGAGTGTTCGCCAAAAAGCTCATCCAAGACATCCCCCCCCCCCCCCCCCGAGTTGGTTCAAACTTTCCCCGGTGTGTCTGCTGCTCATCAGTCTTTTGCCGGGAGGGATGTCAAGCTTTCCCCTCGCTATCCCAGGATTCTCTGAGCAAAGCTGCTCTGTATGCGCTCCCCTCAAGCCATTAAAGCCAAACCAGGACAGCTGCTCACCTGGGAGACACACACACACACACACACACACACACACACACACAATCAAGGCTCCTACTCATGACACATTGGAAACGCATCAGAAATAAAACTTACCTTGAATTGCAGCTGGATTCTCACTATATCACAAGATCAACGGAACTTCATTGTGTCATGTTCAAGTTCAAGAACCAACTACAGTGGTTTGGACCAATCAGCATACTGTGAGGAACTTTTGGCAGCTACGGACGTTTACGAGGGAAACGTAGACGCTGCACTAGAACTGGAGAGTATTTCTTAATTTAAATGGAACAGATGTTCTTTTCCTGACTGGCTTGGAGTTCATCCAAATCGGCTGCAAAGTATTTTTGAAAGAGCCTGGCCTTTTTCGTTTCCAATGACGGATTCTCGGATGGTTCTGTCCAACGACCCATCTGGTGGGTCAGGTTAGACGGAAACCACTTCAGTTTCGAACTTCTGCCAAGACTTCTGGTGAGGTATATGTATCTTTGCCTTCTCATTAAGGCCCTGACACACCAATCCCACGGCCAATCGTCGTCAGAAAAGTCAGTCGATGGCCGATAATCGCCTTGGTGTGTCAGGGCCTTCACCCTAGCCACTGATTTTGGTGTTCCTGGTGACTCAGAGGCAGACACATCAATGACAGCAGAGTGTGAGGACGAGAGAAGTGTTCCATTCAAGTTTTCAGAACCAATGCATTCCCACACATTTGTCATGCCTGCACTCAAACTGAAGTGAGATTAGGTGGCATTTGAGGGCAGCTTGAGCTATCTGCCACAACTTTCTCCTGGTGGCCTCCTTCATCATGTTGGCCTGATAAGATGTTATTGCATACCTAATAAAAAAGGTCTCTGAGCCAGCAACTGTACTGGAGGGTGTATCAAAGTGAGGGACTAAAGCGTCAGAAAGGTTTGTTGAATGACAATAAGTGGTGGTTTTGTGGCTCTGTGTGTGTGTGTCTGCAACTCAAGAGAGAATGCTCAGAAGATTGACTGGCTGCAGCACTTTTAAAAGTAAAAGGAATTCCTTGGTTTCTGGTGAAGGAAAAATTACTCGCAGTTTAAATAGCATGGTTTCTTAATCCCACTTCACTGGGCAGCTGCAGGCAATCTTCAGATTCCGATTCACTGTCCCTGCTCTCTCTCTCTCCCTCTCTCTCTCTCTCCGTCTCTCTCTCCGTCTCTCTCTCTCAGATGGCTGTTAGTGACATAAAGCTGCTTCTTTGCCATCCTCTCAAACACTTTAGCCCCTGGAAGGTTATGTAGGGACTGGGAATGATGCTACAATCTAATGTTGAACTATTGGCCGTCAGGCTGCTTGGCTACTTGACTGTAGTATGGTGTATGGAGCACAGCCAGGTCTGCTGGCAAAGGCCGGTGAAGCTGCAGCCCAATATTTAAGCAGAGAGACATGACTTGTCGAACTGAAGGCCAAAGTTCTTTGAATATGAGAACCTGAGCACCGAAAGCAGAAACTGTATCTTAGTGAAAGTAGGCAGCACTCAGTGACACAAAAACGGACTTGGCTTAAAGTCCAACTGAAATATTGAATTTACTTTTACTTTTAGTGTAAAGAAGAGAATAGACAGTAGCTACTCTGCATAGTTTTCAAAAAAGAATAAAATCATATATCAATAAGCTTCAGGCCTTTAGGTGGGCATTTCCAATGACAATGGTTGACAGGCATTAGTGCTCATGTTGCCAGAACACTGTCAACTGCTGTGTGCTAATGACTGGAGCACCCCCCCCCCCCTTTTTTTAATAAGCCCACATACCGTTCATTATGCACCGTTAGCAGTTTAAGACATCTGTCCTTTTACAACATTCAACATTTCTGTGGACCCATCGTTCTGGAAGTAGGAAAGAAGCAAGCAGGGCTCATTAAATTCTGCTTGGAAATTGAAAGCTAGTCAGTGCTGTGTTCATCCCACCTACAGAGCAACTGACAAGCAAGCATTAGCTGACTAGCTAGCATTAGTTGACTAGCAAGCGTTAGCTGACTAGCAAGCGTTAGCTGACTAGCTAGCGTTAGCTGACTAGCTAGCGTTAGCTGACTAATGGGGTCAAAACTCCTAGCATTGGATAGTCCTGTAATCTCAGCTCTCTGTATGTTACACTGTGATTTGAATCTGGATATTAAGTAAATACAGTGCAGAGTCAAAGTAAAGTAGGGAATGCTAAAATCACAGATGGGATCTAGCAATGGCAGTCTTTGTTGCTGTTGGAATAAAAGTGATGTTTCTATTTTCAGTAGCAAACCCTGCAGACATTTCACCAAACTACACCAATACCAGTGACTTTGAAAAGCATCATTCATTTTTCGTATTAGATGATCAGAAACAGAGCACATTTAGAAACTGCAGAAGCACACAGTGCATAATTATGGCTGTCGAAGCTCTGTGTTGTCTAATGCACAGCATCAGTACCCCCCTCCCACCTCGCAACAAGCTTCCCCTATATTGGATACTGACCTTGGATAGCAGTCTGGCCTGTATCCTATTTGTCTAGCCAACATACAATGTGAATGGGTTTTCTGAAAATTAAAAATCCATGCCGCCCAATTCAATATAGGACCATGTTTCTGGGAACAGGGGGGATATGCATTAGGGCATAATGATATTATCTACAGTGTAAGTCCAAGATGTCCTCCATTCTCTAGAGGAAATGACTAGATGGCTCTTGAATACATACACTGCTTGAATATGGTGGGGTTGTGCAACACCATAACATTACTTAGAGACTGATATTTACAGTGTTGATAACGTTTATGGCACTGGCTGTTAGTATAGAGGTATAGACAGTACAGTACATTGACCTATGCAACATGTCAATGTCATTCAATGGTTGGGGAGCGGGCATCAAGACAATATGGAATACATTATAACAGCAATATTTCCACCACACTGACATTGATTCTCTGTTCTCATTGCACACATTTCTTTGCTTTCAATTTAAAATAATTGAGAAAGTTGTCCTCCAACAACTAAATCACTTCCTGGCTTCAACTGGCTGCCACAACAACTTCCAGTCAGGATTTCGACCTTTTCATAGCACCGAGACGGCCCTTATTAAAGTTGTAAATGACATCCGTCTTAACACAGACTCTGGCAAAACTTCAATATTAATGCTATTAGACCTCAGTGCTGCATTTGACACTCTTGACCACTCAATACTTTTGGACAGGTTGGAAAACTGGGTGGGGCTCTCAGGCACAGTCTTATGCTGGTTCAAGTCATATCTACAAGATAGGAACTATTTTGTTTCCATTGGTGACTTTGTATCAGAACCTACCAATGTAACGTGTGGAGTCCCCCAAGGTTCAATCTTGGGGCCGACTTTATTCAACATCTACATGCTCCCACTAGGACAAATCATGCAAAATAATAACATTGACCACCATTGCTATGCCGATGACACCCAAACCTATGTAGCGCTATCACCAAACGTCTATCGCCCCATAGATTTTCTGTGCCAGTGCATTGAGCAAGTCAAAGACTGGATGTGCCAAAATTTCCTACAACTAAATGAGGCCAAAACTGAGATAATTGTTTTTGGTGCTAAAAAAGAAAGGTTTAAAGTAATTCAACACCTTCACTCTCTGTCCATGAAAACCTAAAATAAAGCCAATATCTTGGATTCTGATTTACATTTCGACAGTCACATCAAATCAGTAACAAAATCGGCCTACTATCACCTCAAAAATGTAGCAAGACTTAGAGGGCTCATGTCAGCTCAAGACTTGTACATGCCTTTATTACTAGTAGGCTAGACTATTGTAATGGTCTCCTTACAGGTCTTCCGAAGAAAACTGTCAGGCAGCTACACTTTGTTGAGAACGCTGCTGCTAGAGTTCTAACAAAGACCAAAAAATGTGAGCACATTACACCAATTCTTAAATCCTTACATTGGCTCCCTGTATGTCAGAGAATTGATTTCAAAATCCTCCTGCTCACATATAAATCACTACATGGTCTAGGGCTGAAGTATAACTGATATGCTCCCACTACATAAGCCTTCTAGACCACTAAGATCTTCTGAGACCAATCTGTTAGTGATTCCCAGAGTAAACTCAAATCACAGGAAAGCATAATTTAGTCATTATGCAACAAATAGCTGGAATTAACTTCCTGAAGATGTAAGACTTGCCCCAGCTCTGACCACTTTTAAAACTAGACTGAAAACTTTTATGTTCACCTTAGCTTTCTGCTAAATCTTTTAACGTCTGGACTGTTTTTTTTATTTTTTTTCCTCTTTGTCTTTCTGTAATGCATTTTTAATTTTGGCTTTATTTTCTTTAATTCTTCTATTTTTTTCACTTTATTGAATGATATGTTATGATGTGAAGCACTTTGAGTCTGCCTTGTGTATGAAAAGTGCTATACAAATAAAGTTGCCTTGCCTTGCCTACATTACTAATTCACAACTACAAATGTGTTTGGTTAGAAACGGAATGCAGCCAAGATTATGTTATGATCAATATAATAAGGAAACTGAATACATTCCTGGTCACACAATGTTGATCGTCAATAGCTAAAAGTTCAGTGTGTCTGTTTTTTTTAACAATATCTGCTCGTACAAAGTAAAGGTCTACTAAACGTTATTATGGTTGTTTTGGTAGTCGCAGCACTTTAGGGGAATATCGTCATCTTGGTTCAATACCAAGTAAGTGAATAGAGACTTCCAGGACAAGATTTTTTTTTAATAAATTTGACTTTTAGGTGCCACGAAATTGTATCAATTATCCTGGAATAAGTCAGTGAACACATTCCAGGCAGCGGTTGTGTTTCCCATCAAAATGCACGAAACAAATTAGTAGCATAGAAATGTTATTTCTAGGGGACACGGTTGCTGACTCAACCTTCACTTTCTTCACTCCTCTTCTCTGTTCTTCTTTAGACATCCCACACACTTCACTTCCCTCCACCCATCATCTCTCTCAACCATTTTTTTTCTCACCCTCACAGTGAAGTTCATGTTCTTAGTGAAGCCTTGGTTAATGATGTTTTTCCTCTTTACAGTATGTTCTTTTATGTCACGGTGCTTCCTTGTTTGGGGGACTTTTTTGGAGCTGTGTCTTCTTTTGTCATTGCAAATTTTGGGCACAGATCATTTCACCCAACAACCCAAAGAAAGCTGAAATAAATGCATAAAAAAACAAAGACTTTTCTGCATGGTGAGTTACTATAGAAAAACATCTTAACACAGGTATTCTACAAGGGTTATTCAGAATGTTGTGCAGCTGTGCCTTCAGCATTCCAAACTCTTTTGTATGCCCATTCTGTAGTGTACAACAAACAAATGCTTGGGAAAGAGTATTGGAGCATACTGCTGCATGGCCAATTAGTTGTGAGCACTACAATTTACTGAATTAAATCTTCAAAAGAAACACAATTGAATTAATACATTCTTTAAAACTCTGCGCACAAGGACTCTGTAACAATCACTTCATGAAAAAGTCCCTTGACACCCCCCAAATCATAAATATCTATTTCATATTATGCTGCCACTGAAGATAGTGTCCAATAAACTTTTATGCGTTGGTGTGTGTTATTTGGTGTATTTGCATTATGAGATATGGGGGTGAGGGTCCCAGCAGGATGTATTGCCCCTGGCTCAGCATTCTCAACAAAGACAAAGGGACAAGATGTTCAAACTTGCATGTTTGCACTTCAAACTCTCTCTCTGTCTCTCTCACAGGACAGCAATTGCCTGCAGGCAATAAGGCCTTGATTTGCCTTGTACATGCCCTTAATTCTCCTCTGACAATTCCCAGAGCAAACACACAAACACAGAGATCAGGGATAAGGAATTTAATTTTGGACACCATTGACAATATGATACCTCAGTTTTAATAAAGCTTACCAACTAAATCGTACTTTCCGCATATTGAAAAGTTTAAAGCTGCACCACTCAATATTTTCACATGGCTAAAATGACTATGTCAAAGAAACTGCTCATAATGATAAACCCACAAAGAATTATTCTACAGTTCCCCAGCTTTAGCACAGCGTTTTAGCATATTTCAGCAATTTGTTTTTATGGCAACTTTATTGTTTTAGTTTACTCTCAGCTCTCATCAGCCTTGTTCCTATGCACAGCAGGATCTGTTTTCAGCAACAACTAAAAAATAGCTCTCATAAATCCACTGTGTGCTTCCTGCCCACCCCGAGAACGGAGCATTTAGCAGCTGAAAAAAAGGCAGATATTTCCCACAGGAGCTGGTGGGGACCAAATCCTAGCTAAAAGGAGAGGATTATTGGACTTCCATTGGTCATTCATCAGTTGGCCCGTGATATGGCTCCAAATGAATGCTGGATAAATAACTATTCACCACATCCACTCTTTGATAGCCTTATTCTGTTGCCCAAAAGTGACTAATAAATGGTCCTTCCACCATGCTTTTCTACTGCTATTTAACAAAAAACTTCAAGATGCATGTGATTAATGTCATCTTGATGCAAAGCAGTTGTAAAAACAAATGCCTTCACCAAAATAAAATCTAAACTTAAACTGTGTTTAACATAAAGACACTGATTTGAAGATCAAGACCGAGCGCTACCGACAGTCTCTCCCTCTGTCTGTCTATCAAGGACTGGTCTCTCTCCCTGGAGGTTCTGGTGAAGCAACACTTCTTCTCCCTGTGGCTATGTTGCCCTGATGCCCTGTGCAACATGGAGCAACAACATGGAGCAACACCATGGAGGTGCCTTGGGACTCCCTTTGCCCAGCTACACACCCATTTGCACGCACAAAATAGTGCATTCGCCGCACGAACGCGAATGCGCACACGCACGCACGCACACACGCACACACACACACACACTCCCTGTCCTTCCCTCAGGCCTCCCTCTGCTCTCTGCCTGTCTCAGCGGGAAGGTCACAGGCACACAGTTATCGTGCTCGATTTGATTACGTCTTAATCCAATCAAGCAAAGCAGAGAGAGCACCATTGATTTTTGAGACACAGAATAATGCTTATTGGGCTTGGGGGCACATGGCTGATTCCTGGACAAGGTTAAGTCCAGAGGGAAATATCATATCAGTCACTGCGCCTGTCACTGAACATGTTTAAGGGTTAGTTCTAGATTAACCCCTCTCACTGCAAAATGCAACCAAAGCTGTCAGCTCCTTCTATATTGTATTGTCATTGTATTTACAGGTCATTTTTCTCGTGGCTATTGTTTTGTGAGATTGTCAGTAACAGCAGACTCACATATGAAACCCAACCACAGAGAACAGATAAAGCACTTGAGCGACAATGGCCAGCTATAGCCGAGTAGAGGGACTGAAAATGAATGATCATCCCTCAAAATGTAATCCATGCAAGACTCTGGCTTTGGGAATAAAATGGAAGATTGATGGGAATGATTTGCACTCGGCTTTGGGGAATGAGACGAGTGTCAGTACTGCATGGACACATAGAATGAGATGTGTAACACAAATTGTAACATTCAGTGAGATGTGAAGCAGAAGCGAGTGTGGTCGGTTTAGCACTCTGACTGAAGCTGTGTCCTTCAACTTTCATGCTGTCAATCAGACAGGTCAGTAAGAGTGACATTAAGTGCATAAAGATGGCCGCCTCCTGAAGTTACATTTGTTCACCAACCCCGCCCTGCAGTGCGCGAGGCACATTGTTGTGTGCAGGGCAGTAAGTGGATGCTTTACAATAAGAGACATTCAACTAAATCAAAATCAGGAGGACGGCATCTTTATGTACAGCGTATTGTGTTCTGTATGGAACCTAAAACCCGGCCCGCACTGAGATGAAGACTGAAGAACAGTGTCTGCAGCACAGTGTCGCCCCCGCTCCACTTCCCACCCTCCCCGAACAGCAAAACAACAAGCCAGGAGATGACGATGACAAGAGCTATTGGGGAATGGCAAGGCCCACTCACCTTCTGGTTCACCACACAGTGTGCACTGTGATTCTAAACAAGGACCAAAGAGAGACAACAGGAGATTAATAGAGGCAGCACATATGTGAAAGTCTATGTTTGTGCATGCGTGTCTGGGAACAAATATCACCGTGCTTTATATAAACAGGTTAAAACTGCTATTCAGGATTCCACATCTCTCTCTCTCTCTCTCACAGTCAAAAACAAATAAAAGCATCATAACTGAACAAATAACATGGAGAACACAGCCTTTTTTGTTCCTAATGTCCTTGCACAGTGGTACCCATGTGCAATATAATAGAAACCCAGCCACCATGCATAATACAACTATCAGCCAAAGGCGGTTGCATAGAAAGACAAAATGATGCAGGGACAGGTGTCAAAGGGGGGAAAAAAACAAAATGAAATAAGAAATCATATTGCTTCAATTCATCACTGCCATGTGCATTAGATGCTGTGTCCCAAAAACATGAATACGCAAACCTGCGGCAGACTCAAAATACGCTAAAGCAAAAAATAAATTGCATCGATAAATGAAGAATGACTATCCATCATTTTTGTAAGACACTTCAAGAATAATTCTTTAATTCACCAGCTCCACATGCATCATGCATTTTCATGTAAACATAAATGAGAAGTTGCTATTTTCAGCTGTTAATTGGCCTTATTTTATTCCCATGCAAACATGACAGCCCACTATACTATATCAGTATGTGTGGCTTACTGTTAATGAAGCATTGGTTTTTCCCAGGAGCATACATAATGTAGGCAGCCTCCAAGAATATTTCAAGATCCATATTATTTTTTCATAATCAGACATTGGGCATAATGATCGGAATGAGGATGAAAATGAGCTTTACGTCCTCCAGCCTTTTACACAGACGGCCCCAAAACAGCTGCGGTGTGTCAGTGTTTGTCTCTCATCCCTGACGTAGCAGTGGCCAAATGAGGCCATGTTGTTCTTTAGCACGCTGAGGCTCTCCTTCATCTAATCACCGCTAATGAGGGGCTTAATTAAATCTGCAGCAACCTTGGACTTATGACTTGTCTTATTTTGGTGAGAAACTGTGAAGCAGAGCTTTTGATGGGTCAAATCCCTACCGTACATTCAGGCAAAGGCAACACAGCATAGTCCATAGATTCTCAAAACACTTAAGTGCTGCCACTTCTACCTCTGTTCCCCGGACGACATTGCTCATGAGCAGAGTGCAGCGAGGACAGCTTGGCAGACTGGCGGAGGAATGGGACAGCGCTGTTAAAGGTTTTTTGTCGCTGTCAGTCTGGCCAGGTTGTAAAGCGCCACAGCCTTGATGCCATCTCATCACAAAAGCTGGGCACCGACACTGCGTTTGGCTCAAAACCTCCAATGCCCCTTAAGAGCGCCTCCTCATATTTTCTATTTCCAAAATGCTTTTCTTCGTTTAAGTGTAGATCAAAAAGCCAAGTGTTGCGATTCGGTTTCCACTGATATCAGACAATGCTCCACACTCACACCACAGACAAACTGAAAACACTGAGGACTGAAAAGACTATTCCACTGAGAAATCAAGCTGTTAGTGTCACTTTGCAGAAGCTGTAACATTATTTAGGATCTCTGTTCTCAAGTGCTTTTGTGGGTCAGTAGCAGTCAGGGTCTCTGGCCGGCGGCGCACTGGCTGAAATCTGAAACCTGAGAATTTACAAGTTTAATTAGTCCTTTTTACCTCCTGCTCCCTAAAGTATAATTCCAGGGAGTCAAAGCAATTGGCTCTCTTAGGCTGCCTTTGACTTTCTTTGTGTGGAGCCCATATTGATCTTAACCAGACTGCATGGGGAACTGTTGTTGTGTAATTCTCATTTGCTTCCCATTTGGAGCTGCAAAGTGGTTGCCAGCCATTATTTATTTATTATGCTTCCGCTTTTGATGATTAGAGCAATAGTGCAAATATTGATGATGCCACCTATGAAGCTGAACGTGGGCTAAGAAGTTTCCAGGCCCCCAAACATTGCATTCCTACACCGTAGTTAACAGCAAGCCAGCATCACTGCTCACTTTCAGCTCACTGCCTTCAGCCAGCTGCCACCTTATTTAAGTTTTTTTAGTCAAATCCTTTCAAGGTGACCGGGTCCTACTGTCAGCATGAAAAAGTGTCCTTGCTCCACAGCCCACTGTTCCCAACACTTAGGATGGGTTAAATGCAGAGGTGAAGTTTCATGCGTTGGTTCTTGTGATTGTTATAAGGTTTAGGCTTTTTTTAAGAGTAAATAGAAACAGGGAGTCCACCAAAAGTTCCGCTCAAAACGGTGATAGCAATCTAACTGTTAACTCTCATGTGTTGGAAAATACTTGAATCTGTGTCTGAGGTAACATTTGGCCGCTGACTCCAGGACAGGCTGTTAAATTAGTGTTGATAAATTTGGCACTTTGGCTGCTGTCCGTGGTGCTGATCAAAGGCTGCTTCACAGGATGGGAGATGCATGGAGAGGCTCTCCATGGAGTCATAGCAATAGTCTGCTTAGCAATTGTCTGGAGTGGCTGTGTGTCTGTGTGTGTGTGTGTGTGTGTGTGTGTGTGTGTGTGTGTGTGTGTGTGTGTGTGTGTGCGTGCTTGTGTTTGAGACGAGGGCCAGAGAATAAAATTGCACCAGGCCCAATCACAATTATGTTACACTGCAGGATAAGAGAGAAGAATTTGATGCTAATTTGAGCCACCATAGCAAGGAGCAGCATTGGTAATTTTTAATCTGTGTCTGTAATCTAATAAGACTGAGCGTCTGCAGGCAAGCAAGCAGCTCTGTGTGTCTGTAATTAGACACAAATGTGCTTTGAACTAAATGATAGCAACGGCATCCTAACATGCCAAGAATGACGATGCTACAATGCTATTTAGCAAGTGTAATTGTTATCATGTTCCCTTCTTAGTTTAGTGCATTAGCATGTTAAAGTTTGTTCATTAGCGCTAAACTCAAAGTACATCTGAGGCATTATTTTCGCAGGTAAGCATAAAAGGTTGACCTGATGATCCCCAAAGTCATTAACATTAATCCTGAGAGCAACAAGAACATCTCTATCAATTTGAAAAAAATAAATGTAATAACAAAGAGAAACAGTTAAAAATAACAGTCCAAATATCATGCTGTGCAAAACAAGTAACTGAACATCTTACTATGCTAAAAGGTTCAATCATTTCATATGAGGAGAAGAAATAAAATTGGTGTTTTTTCAGTAATTACTGAATAATTGATCAATACTATTGGCTTCATCATACATCATGAGAGAGAACAATAAATGCAATTGAATCCAAAGACAAAGGAGACGTTTTCTGGCAGTCTATTTCAGTTAGCGTGCTACAAAAATAGAGCAAAACTGAAAGCTGACCTATTATTGGTTGTGAGTAAACTAATGAGAGATATTCATAGGAGTCTTTGGAGTCCCCTGGTATCATCTCCTCTCCAAACACAGCACATACGGAGCGCAAATCCTTAGCCTTGATCTGAGGATGTATTCATCCATAATTAAAGCCCTCATTTACATATCCGTGTGGCTTGCTCACACCTTCCCCGTTGACTGATCTCTTTTTCCCTCACTCTCTCTCTCACTCTCTCCATCCTTCCCCCAGTTCACACGAGGTGTGAGAGAGACACAGGTGCTAATTAGCTCATGCTAAAACTGTCCTTGGCTTTTTCACAAAGATGGCGCGTCTCCGAGAAAACATGCAAGGTTATATTAAGCAAGGCATGGTGGTGCAGGTGCAAAGGCACACAAACTTTTGATGCATTTTCCCAGAGACTCAGGATTTACTGAGAGGAGCAGCCCAAACGCTCCGTGTGTGTTTGGCAGCACACACATTCAGAGACACACAAGCCAAATAAAGACATGTTTATCGCAACTGGGTCAATACGTAGTCAATAAAGGGAAGTACACAGTAATGTACAGCTCACACAAATGTGGGCTGACGCAGGTGACCCGACGCGCCTGTGTACTCAGAGGCATGACCACACACGGATCAACTGACTCACACAATTACACTCGGACAAATCACGAGATCAACACACTCCCACGCCGACGGCTCCCAGCCTCATCTATGTGGATGATCACCAGTCAACCAGTTTACCTTCCCCTTGACTGGCCCGATCCATCTTCAGCAGGCCCCCTGTGTACATGCAGCCCCCCCTGGAGCTGATGTAGCACTTCTCAGAGGAGACGCGCTGCTGGAGGAGAGCTCGTCATCCTATAAAGGCCTGACTGCTTTTAATTACACCGCATTGTCACAAGCATTCACAGGGTTTGCTGCACGCTCGTGCATTATGCATTACGTGAACAAGCTTGGTTGCAGATATGAATTAGACAAAACCGGTAATACATTATGGGGTTAATATTTATGAAGCCTCTGAGGCTTCAAGGGATCATTTGACATTCTGGGGAATGCTCCTGTTCGCTTTCTTGCCGAGCGTGAACTGAGAAGATTGATACCACAATCATGTATGTCCATTAAGTAGCCAGTTAGCTTAGCATAAAAAATGGAATTACTGATCTGTTTTTTTTTAAGGATCATCAAACAAGATGTTACATGTTAATTTGTTAGCTTGAAAAAATGCCGGGAGGTGAAGGTTTTGTTGTTATTTTATTTGAACTGAACCAGGCAAGCTCTTTCCTGTCAAATCAAATTATCTCTTTAATCCAACATTTATACTGAACTCTTGAATCAAAGAAGGTGAGGTGTTTACAAGTAGGAAATAAATGGACTACCTCAGTGGCATCGTTGTCATTAAAAAATATTTTTTTTTATCATGTACTCCATTTATCCAGCTTTATTGCATCATGGTGTAAAACACAGTTAAACTGAAGGGTTCATTGTTACTCAACTTTAGTTTACCAGAGGGCAACACTTTCCATACAGAATAATAACTCACAATCAATAAAAGGAAATACATATTAAAAGCAGATTATAATTCAGAGAACTGAATGAACTGAAGGGAGTCTGCACCTACAGTACAAGGAGCTGGTTGTCAAAAAATATTCATAATATTTCCGCCTCAGAAGGGAAACAGCTGGCGCCTGACATCAAACAGCAAGTGTTGAAATCATGCCAGCCATTAGTGTTTGTGGATGAAGACACAGTGAGAAATCTAAAACAGCTTTACTGTTGTGGGAGCTCCAAAGCAAGGTGCATCAGTGTAAATGGTTAAAAGAAAAAAGATTTTTGTCGGCCCTTGTGGCTGTGCGTAGATGAAGCAGTGGGCGTTTGGCGATGTGAGTGCAGGCATCGAGGCACGACCTTCAATTACAGACAAACACTGTCATTCTGCAGCGAGTAAAAGGCCATTACATGTCAAGATGCATCCCCTGTCTATTCAGGAAATATGTGTACATGTGTGTGTGTGTGTGTGTGTGTGCGTGGCTAACACCGCTGCCAGGTTTACTGTAGCTGCTGAGGATTTCTTAGAGTTTTTTTTGTGTTTACAACTGACTCAAAGACACATTATTATGTGTAGTCAAAAAATACAGCAGGAGATGTCTTTCCAAAAAAAACTTCCGTCTTCATCAACCATACTTTTGGCTGTTGGGTAAGTTAAACAAAAATAATCATACAGCTGACACCAGCAGCGTTTGTCATTTCTCTCGGCGGAAGCTACCATCAGTCCTGGCGGAAACTGCGAAACTTACTGTGTGAAAGTTGTATACCTTTCTGTTTGCTAAGAAAAGAGTGAATGAAGATTAAATTATGTCAATATTAAGGAAATATGGGTATTTCATGAATTTAAAAATGAATGAATTTAAACAGTTTAAAAAGAGAAATTGTTGTTGGAATCCAAGACTGTAGGATCTAATCTAATTGATCCATGCAAATGATCTAAAAGTGTTTGCAATGAAGTCTTCAATAACATTAACAACCAACTTAAAACACTGTGACAACCAGCAATTGCTCTTTTGCACATCTAACTTCTTGCAACAATGATGCCACAATGCAGTGACGGCCAGTGTTGGGAACGTTACTTTAAAAAAGTAATTAGTTATAGTTACTCACTACTTGTTCCAAAAAGTAACTGAGTTAGTAACTGAATTACTTTATAACAAAAGTAACTAGTTACCAGGGAAAGTAACTATTTGCGTTACTGTAAAAAAAAAAAGTTGCTTTATGTCAAAGAATTTGGATTTCTCTTGTAATGAGATGGCAAACTGTAGTCTTGTAGTCTACTCCTATAGTCGCGTAGCGTGTAGTCTTGTGTATAATAATTGAGATTGCATTCTCCGCACCTCGCATGCGGGAATAATTAAAACTTGAGGAGAAATTATACAGTGGGAGACGCTGTGTCTGTCATATATCACAAAACAGGGTCAGACCGCACAGCAGTAGACATAATGACGGCGAGACCCCGGTGCCTCCACGAGCCGCCGGGCCGTTCATCATCATCATCATCATCACCACCGTCTTCACCATCCGCCTCCACAGCTGCACCGGATTCCCGTCCAACACCAGAACGGCGGGACACCGGGGCCCGCGTGGCCCTCGCGCGCCGCTCAGACCAGCAGCAGCCCCAACTCTGGCTCCAGCTCGCGGCAAGTTTGCACGTTTCGGACAACAGGCTGCCGAGACCAGGCACAAGCGGCGCGCAAGCAGATCACGATCCTGACTTTTTTTTTAACCGACAACCGACAAATTCAATTCATAGTAACGCACCGCATTTAACGTTCAGTAACGATAACGGCGTTGTAACGACGGAAACAGTAATTAGTTAGATTACCCCGTTACTGAAAAAATAACGGTGTTACCTAACGCGTTATTCCGAACACTGGTGACGGCACACTTCTACGTCACTGCAGCAGGCTGAGATGATGAACCACATGGAGGTCAGCAAAAACAAGATTCATGTGGGCTTAATTTAGTCTTCAAAGTTCGTTTCAAGTAAGTGCATCGTGTAAAAGTACCTTATTCAGCTTTTTTTATACGTTTGAGTGAGTGGAATCACTCAAATTTGCAATAGCTATGCAGTTAAATGATGTATATGTGCTTTCTGCATGTTATCCATGTATATAAAGGGCAGTGTATGGATGTGAAACTGCATACAGTCCATACATAGGTGGACATATAATATTCATGCCCACATATGTGTACTGTAGTTCAGTGCATGGGTGGACACACCATGTTCCCACTGTGGCTGTTTGAACATGTGAAGCAACATTTCATTTAGCAGCTTGTTTCCCACGTCGGCCCCTGAGCCACACACACATAACAGCCCGAATGTGTCAGAATGAGGCAAGACCCAGACAGGGAGGACGGAAGGGATGGATGTGGATGGACGAAAGATAAGAGAAGGTCACTAGAAAAGAAGGAGGAGGAAGTAAAACATACCATCGTTTTTCCATCAACCCCAAGGCCCGTGGGTCAGATTGATAGGTGGTTTCTCTTACCTCCTGGGAGGCGAAGGAGCTCGAGAGGAAGAGGGATGATAAATATTTTAGAGAGGAGGAGTGGATTGAACGTAGAGGCCTGAAACCGTATTTAAGTGATCTGCTGCTTCTAAACTGTGCTGGTGTGTGGATGAACGAGGGAGAAGAGAGGTGGATGAGTGAAGAAGGGAAGGACAAGTGAGGTTGGATGGACGGAAAGGGATGGAGAGCGAAGGAGAGAGCTGTATAGACAGAGAGACTTGAACAGAGAGGATATTGAGGTCTCCTTCACACCCCAGCAGCCCTTTGTCTTCCTGGAGCATATTACGAGCGCTCAGACCAGGAGATGGCCATATTGACATAAGGAGGGGGGTGGGGGGGGACGTGTCATCAACACGTCCCTCACTTCTCCTTCCCCTGCATCTGCATGTCCCTTTCACTCACTCCATCCTCCCAGTTCTCTTTCACCCGTCTTCCTCTTCACTTTTTTCCCAGATCAGAAGTGACAATCTGTGTCCGCCTCCACGTGTTTAGCTTGCAAAGAATCACGGACAAACAGCAACATGATGCGAGTCGGTTATTTCCCACGGCATCCGAGGTCATCTGATGTCAGATTGTGACAGATATGCGACAAGTCATTTAATTGAAGCTACTTGCGGGTTAAAACTGGTTAATGGCCTTTCATTTATAAACCGTTCCTAAACCTGTAAATCCCACTAACCTGAGCGTGACTGCACTCACATTGTGTGTGTCGCATTTTTCACAGAGTGTGAGGCATCTACACCCATTTTTCACTGCATATAACACTGCCACTAGACCAAACGTTTGAAAAGGAAATTGTGAGATAAAGCTTTCCTCGTTTTACAATAACAGGTGGGAGAAGAAGTAAAAACACATCGTCTTCCTTAAAGGAACATTTCAAAAACATATATAAAGCTGTAACTATTCTTTTCACAGTGGACAATTGTTGTAGCTGCAGTACACACTTGTAACTGCAAAGCAGTGATCCAGTATATACCGTCTCTCTAATTGGTATAATAACTGTTTTCTACAGTGTTGCAAAGTGGCGCCAGAATATAAATATCCAAGAGAGTCAACATCCTGAATAGAGGCTGAGTTGACGCCAAGCCTACAAAGCATTGCAGTTTTTTTTATCTGCTTTAGTGACTCATCGTTTTAAAATACATCCATTTGTGAAAGGTGTTCTATTTAAAAAACCACACTACCAGACACACAAATCATTTAAACTCGCTTTTAGCTCCATTATTTGATGACTTCTAAGGGGGGAAATCCGCGGTTGATGTCCCATAACTGTTATTGCTGAGAATCAATACATGTGATCGGTGTCGAGCTCTGTTGCAGCTCATTGCTTCCAACATGTGTACGACATTGTGCTCAATAACGGCGGACGAAGAAGCAAGTCAAGCGTGAAAGTAATCAGCAAGGTCAGTGACAGTCGTACTGCGGCTGCTGCCTATTATTCTTATTCATCCAGACATTTTAGTGTTGTGGATAGAAACCGAACAAGACACAGAAAGGACAAAGTGGAAGAAGGGGGAAACACAGAGTGTGTGTGTGTGTGTGTGTGTCTGTGTGCATAGGGTTCACTGCAGGCATGGGTTTCTTTTGCCTCCTAAAATGAGTGTAAAAATATGACTACTTGTTTCCAATGGAGTTGTCCTTGTTTCAGTAATTTTCAATAAAGGAACAGGGCAAGGTAATGCAAATCACTCTATTTGCATGAAGAAAATGAGACTTGATTGAAGCAAGTAATTCGGTTTGAAACAGAAACTCATCTCACGGAGGTAAGATTTTTTTTTAGAAAAAAAATATATTTGCAGGCCCGACAATTGACTCATTTAGATGAGTTTTTGGCTGTCACTTACCAAAAGCTGGCATCAAACCTCTGGTCAGTTTTGTAATAGTGTTAACTTATTCTTTGAAAGTTGCTGATTTAATACATTATTATTCATTATCATTATTTTAAGGCAACGTTCTTCTACAGCTCCTCCGGTGTAAACATTTAACATTTTGGATCTTCGGCTTTATCTGTTAAATGAAAAACAAAAATTGGTATTTGTAGAAAACATGTACGCATTATTCCTTAAAGTTGTACTCTGTGGGATTTGAGATATGTTGCTTCTAGCGGCGTTCCTTTGGAAAACCGAACAGTGTCGATTGTATGACGTCAGTTCCTTCGTTCGCGGGCACTTTACTTCTTGAATACTTGCCCTTTTTCACTTTGATTTTTTCTTCTTTTTTTTCTTCTTGGTCTTCTTTCCCTGCCTGTTGATCCTCCATTGTGAGTCAGCAGGAATGAAACGTACCTGGCCCCGCCGGTCAAACATTTTAGACTAGAGGGAGCCTGACTCAGCAGTTGGAAGTTTCCAATTACAATGAAAGGCAGCATACACTTCCGTGAGTAGCTCCACCTGGGCAGACCAACTGCTGCTGCCTGACAAAAAAGCATCACTACTAGAGCGCCACCATTGAATTTTGCACGGGAATGTCGCCACAAACATGGAGATCCTATTTCTGGGCAAAGCAGCAAGTACAAGCACTTTCATTAATGGGTCACATGATCAATCACCATTGTTTTAACTCACTCTTTGATAGATAGTAACCTTAAAAGACAATTAAATAGATGAAAATGAGTCCAACTTTAATCACAATATGTTTGAGCTAATATTTCAGGTTGATATTAATTTAAAGTTACTATATATAATACATATAAAGGGTTGCCCATTTAGTTGGAATAATTTGCAAATGTCTTGCCTTTTAAATAGCACCAAACAAATGTTATGAAATAATGAAATAATTCAAAAATGTCAACTTTATGGGCAACAGTGTGTATATATGTATTATAAGTATATATATATATTTATAAATATGAAATATACAAATAACTTTATTGAACAGCAAGCAATAATTAAGGCACAATAGTAAAAGTGTACTGTAGCACAAGCAAAGAATAATTGTAAAACAAAAATGGTTTCTGTTAAACAGCAATACTTGCTCACATTAGCCACTGGTCATAGCACACTTAGTATGTGTGTTTTATTGCTTATTAATTGAACTCTACATTTGTAAGAAAAAAAAAATTTGTATTTGTTATTGTGTAAGAAGTTATAGTTTATCTTTAATGTTATGGTGTTGCCAGCAAGACTGTGGACATAGAAAGAGAAAATCATTAGACTGTGAACTGCTAAATGCCCTAAATCAGAGGTCTCAGACTGGTGTCCCGCGGGCCACATCTGGCCCATCCCCCCTCTCCATCCAGCCCACGACGGATGGCAAAAATTGAATTATTTATTATTTTATACTTGTTTCATATCAATTTAAACTACCCCTTGTAATAAAATGCCAATTAAAATGGTTTAAATAAGTTAAATAGTATTTTGTTTGCGCAATACAATGTCAAAGGTCAGAAGTCAAGGTGCTGCATGTCCAGCCTTCACTGTGCTGTTTTTCCAAAGAAGCGTGCAGAGCTGCTGCTTACTTTGTTTTGCAAAGATGTCTCTTTCCAAGCAGAACCGAAAGGTGGACTGGGATCACAGACTGTTTCAAGAAAGATGGACATTGTAGTATTTTTTAGTGGAGTTCAGTGAAAATGCTACGTGCCTGATATGTAAGGAGAGTCACTACTGCTCATTACTCGTCTAAACACGGAGAGCAGTATGAGAAGTAAGGGAGAGGAGAGGGAAAAAAGAGCGATGCTGAATGTTGACATGGCCCTATGAGATGTCAATACCATCAATGGCTATAAGCCAATTTGAGTTTGAGACCCCTGCCCTAAACAGTCTAATATCGATTCTTATCACATTATAAATATACATGCTTTAAAGCCAAACCTAACACCTTTCCATATCACCCCAACATCACACACACACGCACGCACACACACACACACACACACACACACACACACACTCTCATATATGTATGAGAGTGTCTCTCTGACTCAGAAGCAATACAGACTGTCTCTACACCTATCAATCTATTGGCTCTCCCTAAGGATGATGTCATTGGCACCGAGCCTGGCTGGTAGCCAGACTGAGGGGACCAGCTCTCATTATCTCCCATCCAGATTTATAGGGCTGCCGCGTTCATATTTTACAGTGAGGGACATGGAGGGGACAGAGGGAGGAAGGGAAGCAGGGAGAGAGATGGAGACATGGAGAGAGTGGGAGCAACTGAGAGTATTCACTGATAAATCACCCCGCCTGACTATTCACTCTTTAAGGAAACCTCTTCTGGCTATCAGTACACTCAGCAGCATCAGATATCATAGTGTGTGTGTGTGTGTGTGTGTGTGTGTGTGGGGGGGGGGGGGGGGGGGGGTCTCTTTAGCCACCATGTCACTAGAGACAGAAACACAATTCATGCTGTAAAACTCGTATAAAACACTTTGTAAAGACATCGGAGACAAAGACATGCCATTTGACAACACACATTTATCTCACAACTTACAGAGGTCGACATCTGTGTAGACGAGTTGGGACTCACTCACTCACTCACTCACTCATTCACTCACTCAAGGACTTGCCAAACTTTCAATGTGCTGGATGTAACAGATGATTTGGCATAGCTGGGAAGAGTCACCCTCACCCTCTCCCCCGTCCACGCTACCTCTCTCCACTACTCTCCCTCTCCATGTCGCAACATTGTTGCACGTGATTGGCTGTCTGTGTAACGATGAAAGATTGGCACCCAGCATCTCCACACAACAGATTTCAGATGCTGCACACCTGCTGCTTTTGGCGCAGACCTCTACGCCGGGGAACGGTAAACGGTACAGATGCAGTAGTGCATGCTCGTGTGTTTATGCGTGTGTGTACTTTGTGAGTACTGTCCAGGGTATTGCATTATGCTCCATCTCCTGGAATGGGCCTAATGGGCTGCGAGGAGAAAGCAGACGAAGCAGGCCCAGAGGCAGCGTACAATGTGTATAACACCTGGTCAGCCATGTCACTGGGCGGCCATATTGGATCTGTGCCGGGTGCGTCTGTCTCGTTGCAAACTAGAAAATGCATCGTGGGGAGTAGCTGGGGTGGCTTTGATACACGTATGTGTTCTGTGTTACACTATTAAAACATGTTTTCAAGTTGCTATTTCAGCGTCTTGGAAAGCGCCATGGATTTATCAATGCACAGCACGGAGAGAGCTGCTTCAGAAATGCGTTGTGTCTACAGTTGTTGCAATCAGCTCCAGCAGCCAGTGGTGGCCAATAACTTGCAGGAAACTCACATAAAGAGCAATGAGTAAGGCAGCCAAGCTAACACATTTAATTAAAAGGGATTGAGGGAGGGGATGGCTGGTTTTATTTTAGAAATAATTTTGTCTGTATTTTCTTATTTTGTATATCTGTATATCTGAACCAAGACACTGTGGTCGATTAAGACCATTACCATAATGAAATTGTAATAAATGCCACACACTAAAGTATGCCATAACAGTCTTCAGCAAGATACAACAACAAATGGACCACAAACAATATATACGTATGCTGCCTTAGTTCAACACCATTCGGCAGGTAGGGAAGAGGAAACAAGGAAGCACCTCTGACAGGCTTGAATCAGGAAACCTCAAACCCACACATAGAAATCATGCTTGATGGTCCAGATAGAGATGTTTGCTTTAACCATATTGAATGGGCAAGGACGCGTTTCCACTTGCTGACGCCTGGTGAATGAAAGTAAACACTATCACACAGTTATCTGGGCTTTCCCTGCAGCAGGATGTGAGCTCCACTGACCTGCTCCTGTCACATGGCTTGGATCCACCTCGCTCCTTATGTCCGTTGCTTGCTTGAATATTTGTCACAGCGGCTTGATGGAAAGACAATATACAGTAATTACTGTTTTCAACAGGATCTACTCATTAGAGACTGCAGGAGCGACCTACACGAGTAAATGCTAACGATGCAAGAGCTGACACTGGCTTGGTCCCCTTTCACCTATAACTGCTTTCAATACCGGGCACAGCAGCAGAACCTATAGCAGAAGAGTTTTGACAAAAGCTCGTTAATGCTAAAGGCCATACAATGTGGCAATTTTAACCGAGGAATCCTTTAGAGATGCTTCTTATCCCTCTGTAGCCTAGCAACCACAATACAGCTCATTTTTGTTCTGCAGTTACAGGGCAGGCAACGCTAACACAACCGATGAAGGGGGAAGACAGGGAAAATACTGCGGCATATCTGAGAGATGAGTACTGACATGTGAGGGGAGAGAAAGATTAAACAAGAGAGAGTGCATATGTGCCACAGAAAGTGATGCAAAAGAACTGAGGGAAGAGAGGAGGAGGATTGAAGGGACTCACAACTGCTCAAAAATGAGCAGGCAATCCTCAGCCTCAAAACACAAATCTTTGGAGATTCTCTCACACGGGCCTTTATCACACACACACGCACCCACACACACACAAAGGCAACGCAGCTATGTGAATTCACACACACACATCGTCTTACATATCTGCGGATATCTCGTTACCATGACAATGGGTAAGGAGGAGGAGGAGGGAGCAAACAAGGTATTTGAGGAGTCTCCTTCCTGTGTGCAAAGTGTTTCCCCTCGCACTCCCTCACTTAGAGAAGAGGCATAAGCATGAAGCTAATCCGCCTTCTCCACCAAGACTGATTTAATGTGGCCCACTTCCACTCCAGATAAAGAGGGAGGATGCTAACCCTCTTTACTCGCTGTTCCACCCATGGCCCTCTCCAGGATCTGTTTATCATGCTTGAAGTCAAGGGTTGAAGCATGGGGAAGGGCTTCTCCCGGACAGAGAGATGAATATTACATGATGCGAGGTCATCCTCAATAGATATGGTTATGAGTCACGGAGTTGCAGCCGAACTGCATTTGCAAATGCGATACATATTACATCGCTGGCCTCTTTTATGTCCTCTTTACAGCTTCATAGCCCTGACCATCAATCACAGCATGCTATTTCGTTCGTACGCTGCTGGTGCAAGAACTGCAGAGATTGTATCATTCACTTATTCATGCAACCATTTATTCAGTTTAATCTCCTTGATTTTGAACAAAGCGTGGGCTCATCCAGAGGAACAGTACAGCAGGTGAGTGATAAATGTGGTGAATAGCATCGGCTCTATAGGAATTCCCACCGTTGCCTCAGATGCTCTCTAAGCATTGATCAGTAGGTACTGTGGGTGGATGGGTATAGTGTGCAACCGGGCATGGATTCCCTGATGAGCCTCACACAAATTACCATCATACTTACACACTTTGGATACACACATATACTAACATTATACTAAAGTATGTTTACGCTACTACACTTGTGGAGTGTATTCAGTGTATACATTTGAATAATGACAGTCCATTGTTTCAGCTCTGCTCCTTAATAGACTGAGGGCACCCTGAAACAAAGTCTGGAGTAAATTAGCCCTGACCTTGTGTTCAGAGTGCCCGGGTTAGCAAGCTCTAACTAGCAGGCCATCAGAGCTGTCTTTAAGTAGCCATGACTAAGTGGTGGCAGGCTTTTAGGAGACTCTACAGAGGCTGAGAACTGCTGACAACCTGCATCACAATCACTCTTTGCAGAATGAACTGGAAGTAAACTAAAAATATGTGTTCCTGCCATGTCAAACAGCCAGCTATCATGCAGCACTCTATATTCACGTTTTGTTGTCAGCGTGGTCATCAACTGGCCTGCTCCGGCTTTTATAGGTGGACAGGCTGGCAGCTGTGACCACCCGAGGGCGTGCTCACGCTGCTTTACTTTGAAATGCGACTGGGGTTTTCACTTTCAAGTCAACAGGGAGCAGCCGCAGGGTGATTGGAGAGAAGCTGTTTTAAAGAACGGGTTGTGCCTCATTTTTAAAGCACAAGGGAGCACTTCCTAAATTTGAGTGAACAATGAAACCTTTTGGGCAGTGGCGCATAAAAACAAGGGAGTCACTTGCAGTTGCTAAATTTGAAATTCTGAGCATTAAACAACTTTTAGCTATGTAACGATATAGTGGAGTTATGTCGTTTTGGGCAGAGAATGAAATGCCACTCCCACTCAGTGTGTGTTGTAACCCATGCTTGTATGTGCTTTGTTTACGTAGCCAGTCAGGCGCCGACACTTGCCAATCCTCCCATTTTTGCCGGGAGACTCCCGTTTTTCATAGCCCATATCCCGTTTTCCTCCCAGGCTCACAAATGTCCCGTATTTCTCCTGATTTATGACACATTTTCACACCTTTTTTCTTTTTGTTATCACAAACTGTTTCTGGCACGGTACAGCGTATATAAGCCCTCTGACTCAAAAGGTCTTCTGTTTCCACCTAGACAACTATACAACTACACCAAAATGACATTTCCTGGCATCCATGTTACATAACGAATTTGAGCTGCGCTTGGCGGAGAGCTTTGAAAAGAGAAAGTGAGGCCAGGTTTTGAGTGATGGAACTGAGGACGGCTACATTTGAGTGGCGGTGTAAATGGTGAGAGGATTAAAAATGAGCACATGAGAGGATAGAAACAGATGAACACGTCAGAAAAATGTTCTACTTGAAACAAGAGAGCTCCAGAGAGGAAAAACTGAGCACCAGTCAATGCACATACTTGGTTTCCCAAGCATGATTTAGGACCCTTGATAACAGGTCAAAAATGGATTTGCATCAGCGTTTCACAGATGGTTCGCTTTTGGGTTTAGTGGCTCACACATCAATTTCACTGGGAGAAAGAGATAAAAAACGTTGAGTCTCATCTCCATTAGTCACTCGTCCCGTTGGAGACAGCGGAAAGAGATTGATGCTCTGGCGAGAATAAACAGCTGGAACTTATGGGAGCGGTCTGTCTGTGTCAGAATCAGAGCCCTGAATTCCCAAGGATAAAAGTCGAGTCACGACTTGGCTGGACACATGGGACAGAATATTAACTTCAGACTAGGGCGAGGCCAAATAACTAGCTTCGATTATAAGGGAGTTTACATGTCATCAAACACAGGCATGCCAATAGACATGGAGTCTCCATCACAGTGACGGAACTGTATAGAATAACTCCATCCAATCCAAGAGCACTAAGGGGACAAATGCAGTTCGCTTTGCCTGTGTCATTTGAATTTTTCCCCACAATGCTGGTGATTTACGCCCCTTGAATAAAAGCCATCATCCACTGGCAGTCTTCGGCTCGGGGTGATTTAATTAATGGCGAGCACATCAACTCCCATATGCGGAACATGCCTGGGAGTTTGCTTGTCGATCAGCATCTGCCACCCCTGCAACAAAATATGATTCCAATCAACATTGTAATGGCTTAAAGGCCCCGGACTCAATCAGTTTGGCAGGAGCCGCAACAGCAATAGCTGTAATGATGGAACAGTCTGTGAGTGTGTGTGTGTGTAACCATGGAGAACTATTCTCTTTTATTGGTCTAAACCAATCCAGTAATCTGATCAACGATATTTCTATGAGAAGATTTGAATAGTGTTTACTAGGGGTGTAACGGTACATGTATTTGTATTGAACCGTTTCGGTACGGGGGGCTCGGTTCGGAACGGAGGCGTACCGAATGAGTTTCCATACGGACATATTAAGTAGAGGACCGCATGTGTGGAGCGTGCTGCAGCCGCTTATGCGCAGTTGCGCACACCGCGACACAATAAACAGCAGTAGTAGCGGACGTCATGGCTAATGCCGCTAGCGTTGGCAACAAGCCAGAGTTAGAGGACCCTCCCGCTACATTAAGGTCTCCCGTTTGGGAACACTTCGGCTTCCCGGTGAGATATAAACAGGGACAAAGAGAGGTTGATAAAACCAAAGCGGTTTGCCGACATTGTTTACGTGAGGTCGGGTATGTTTCCGGCAACACGTCCAACCTCCTGACGCATTTGAAACGGCACCACCCCCACGTGAACATAGCGACAACGAGGAGAAAGACGTTAGTGCAAACACAGCTCCCCTGCGCATTTAAACAGGCTCTCCCTGGTGAGTCAGATCGCGCTAAAGCCATAACAAATGCCGTTGGTGTTTTTATAGCTGCCGATTTGAGACCGTTTTCAGTGGTAGAGAACGCTGGCTTCAAGCACATGTTAAAGGTAATTGAGCCCCGATATCAATTACCTTCTCGCCCACATTTTAGCCAGAAAATCATACCGGGCCTTTATGAAAAAACAAAATCTGCTGTTAGCCAAGATCTGTCCTCTGCATCTGCCATTGCACTCACAACAGATGGATGGACATCCAGAGCTACAGAGAGCTACATAACTGTGACTGCCCATCACATCACCCCTGAGTGGACTTTAGCAAGCCATGTTCTGCAAACTCGGCCCATTTATGAACAACACACCAGCGCAAATCTAGCAGAGGGACTTAAGGGGACTGTGTTGGAGTGGAAGCTCGAGAGGCCAGGAACAACAATTACTGTCACAACAGACAATGCAAGGAACATTGTAAATGCAGTAAAAGAAGCTGGTCTGGGCCCCCAAATTGGATGTTTCGCTCACACAATAAATTTAGCTTCACAAAAAGCAACAGGACTCAACCAAGTGTCCAGAGTGCTAGGTAGAGTGAGAAGGATTGTCTCTTTCTTTCACCGTAGCTCAACAGCTGCACACATACTTGAAAGCAAACAGGAGATGCTCAATGTACCGAAACACACCCTTATTCAGGATGTCCCCACTCGCTGGAATTCCAGTCACGACATGCTGGAGAGGTACCTGGAGCAGCAAGCAGCAGTGTACTCGGCACTGACAGAAAAAGTCATCAAGAAACACAAAGATATAACCACACTGTCTGACCAGGATGTGAGGATGGCAGAGGAGATAGTTGAGGTCCTTAAACCACTAAAAACCATCACTACACTGATAAGCACTGAAGCCACACCTTCAGCTTCTATGATCCTGCCCCTCAAAACCACAGTGCTGAAGTCTATGGAACCCAGTGAAGAAGACAGTCCAACTGTTAGTCAAGTCAAGGCTGCCATCAGAGACAACCTTGAGGACCGATACTCTGATTGTGAAGACTTCCTCCACAAATGCACAGCCCTTGACCCCAGGTTCAAGGCCCTACCTCATGTGGATGATGCCTGTCGTGACAGAATCTATAACAGCCTCATCACAGAGATTGTGTCAATGGAAGAAAAGGTATTATAATAATAATAAATCTTTTTTAATTTGAAACAAAGAAACTGGTGTTAATAGTACTCATTAAATATTCATACATTTTTTGTCATTTTATTTTGCAGAGTGAGGAGGCCACAGGGACATCAGCAGCCAGTTCATCCTCAGGAACAGGGGCACCTGAATCATCTCCACCTGTCAAGAAGTCTGCAATGGCTGAACTGTTCGGTACACTCTTCAAGACTCAGGTGGGAGACAAGCCTACTTTGCAGCTGGTGAAAGAAGAGGTTACCTCATACAAGGCAGTCAACTGCATTCCACTGGATTCTGACCCACTTCTGTGGTGGAAGACCAATGAGCCCATCTTTCCTCTTACTGCTAAGTTAGCCAGACACTACCTCGCCATACCTGCTACCTCCGTGCCCAGTGAGAGGGTATTTTCCACAGCTGGAGACATTGTAACTGCAAGCAGGTCTGCTCTTTCTGCAGACAATGTGGATAAGCTGATTTTTCTGGCAAAAAACATGAAGATTGAGTGAAAGTCATCAGGGCTAAAGATTGGGGGGGAAGTAAAAGTTAATCTGAGCAACTGTTTAGTGTTGCAACTGTTCAATTTTGCACTCAGGAAAGATTTGTTTTTAAAGAAACAGTCTGAGCCTTATTTATGTTATTTAATCTGAGCTGTTATTTTTATTTATTTTTATTTTTTAAATTTATATTTTAAATACTTGTATTTATATTTTTGAGCAGCATTCTAGCTCCAGTGCATGTTCCTACTGTTCCTACTGTCCTCCTAAGCACAAAAGTAATAAAAAACTAGCACATTTATATTTTGCATTTTGTTTTCTTACTGTACCGAAAATGAACCGAACCGTGACCTCAAAACCGAGGTACGTACCGAACCGAGATTTTTGTGTACCGTTACACCCCTAGTGTTTACCAATGTGTTGGACGAGAGGGCTTACACATGAATAATGAAATAAAAAACGCCTTTGTTGTAAGTGTAAATAATACACAGAATAATCGGGACCCATGGTGCACGAAGAGGCGGGGATGATGGTGTGTGTGTTTCCCAGATCGCTCATGTTTACACTCGAGACACTGCAGGACAGCGGCAAGTACAAAATATTTCATATATGACGGCCAAGATGGTTCTGAAATAATGCGTTGTCTTTAATACCCTCTGGTTATAGCCAGCTACTTAGGCCTAAAGAAGAGATCAACAATGTAGAAAGACATCCTGGTGATGGGATCACAACCTCACAGAAATCACATTATTCAGACTGGCATGTAATGAAATTGAATCTTGTCTGGTTTCTATTCATTAAGAAAAGCAGGATTGATGCCCAGTAAGAGAACTACCCATGTAGGGTACTTGAACTTGCAACGTCGTCATTATCTAGTCTGTGGCGGTGAACATTAGCATTTGAAACTGTTCCAAAACAACGCCTGAGTATTCCAGACAAGATGTGGCGGGCCCTAAATGCTCTAGTTGCCATCCCGAATGCAAGCTTTCTAAAAGCTCGTTGGACACATTGAGAGCTCCCTTCATATGCCTGCTAATGAAAAAAAAGACCAATGCCCATCTGTACAGTGCATCTGTTCCGAGAAATCACTTACAGACAGAAAGCTGACACAGCGATCCCCCATTTTCATTCACAGAGATGGTTTACTCTTGCATTTGGCAGCCATATCAAGACTGGTCTTCTTCTGGCGGCTCTTCCATGACACTGGGAGTCGTCATGTCTGGAGAGGTTGTCACAATGGGTGTCAAGATAGAGGCCGGTCAGTGCTGATAGACATCACTGTATACCTCTCCAGCTTTAATACATGAACCGTGAATTTACTTCCATTAAGCCTGGCTCCACTTTGTGCATGTCATGTATTACTATTACATTGCAGTCGCAACTTGTGAAACTGTGTAAAAATCTATTTATCAGGCAGCCGACAAAATCTTTTCTACATCCAGATGGTTCAGGATTCAGGAAACAGCTTCCGAGTTGGTGTATTACTTAAAAGATCACTGGATATGTATTTTTCGGGGAAAAAAAGGATGCTTGTACATACATGGGAGCCAGCAACTGGGGCTTGTTGAGTGTTTTTCCAACAGCTAACTGTAATTCACGTTCAAAGAGGTAAATAATACCTTCACACTTAAAGCTCTAGTCTACGATTTTTCACTTGAGCCAAAATTAGTAGCCATGCGGACCGGATGGCTACTATTGGCTGGTCCCCACTCACTTCCGCGTTTGAAACTACAAGCTGACAAGACGCTTGTTGCCCTGAGCAGTTCAGGTATGGAGCAGGGCTCTCACATGATTTTGGCTGAGGCTGCAGCGTCTGCGGGCCATGCATGCCGTCACGGAGCAGCGAGTTTCGAGAGACGGCGCCGCCGCCCGCAAGCTCTCGAAAATCTTTCAAACTGACCGCTGACGATCTAAAATAAA
Source organism: Eutrigla gurnardus (assembly GCF_963514095.1). Lineage (NCBI taxonomy): Eukaryota > Metazoa > Chordata > Actinopteri > Perciformes > Triglidae > Eutrigla > Eutrigla gurnardus. The sequence goes on along the minus strand of NC_139921.1, from coordinate 15,268,371 downwards.
GACAGATTCAGCAACTGCATAGCTTATTTCTCGCCTAAAATGTTTTCAGAAACACATTTCGGTGAACTATTTTCGTAAAATAAGAGGGAGGTGGGAGGCTGCGAGGGGAGAACGATACAAGCTCGGAGGAGCACGGAGGGGAGGGGTGTGTGTGTGTTGGGGGATGCTTTCTTCAAACCTTTCAAATCATAGACTAGAGCTTTAAGAGTGTGCACAGGAAGTATTTTGATCAATGTCACAGTGCCTAACAATGAGATTCAAACTAACAAACAGTCACAAGCCAGCCTCTCAAACTGGATTTTGCTATTACCAGCTATTTCTGACTGAATGCGTGATAGCAGGTTATGTCTTGATTTTATTTGACTGGAACGATGATGAATGATTTGAGTGTGTGAATCTATAGTCCTGTCTGTAGGTGTTAATGCCAGACATGTGCTGCTCAGTGGGCATCACAGCAGCACCAGCTGGCCTAATGACCCTGCCTCTTACTAGTCAGCAGGTCTCTGGCTCGACCTGCTGCAGATCAGCTGTGAGGAGGAGGAGGGGGCTCTTGTGTGTTTCCCCGACACAGGTGGACCTGGAGATGAAGGTGTTGTGTCGCCACCGCATCGTCACAAAAGGTGCCACATTTCCACTGAGTCCACATGGAGAAGGTGTAAATGTAAAATTTGCATATGAAGTCTCAATCCTACACTTGTTCACGCAGCAGTGGAGTTTTTTTTTAAGCACATTTCCATCGAGCAGCATAACTGTATGTATATTTCATGTTCCTCTTGGGCCGTGGCATTGCAGTTATTCTCCATCCGACTTGGTGGACACATTATGTTTGGGATGATACTCATGCCACGGTCATTTGATTAAAATTTGGCAGCGTGTCATGGACATGTCACATTGATGATTTATCCGTGGCTATTAATAGGAGCTGTGGGGGAGTGGGTGTAATTGCATTCCCGTGATGACTGACTGTGTAATGTGGTGAGCAATATCAGTAGATGGCAGCGAAGTGACTCATGTATTCTACGCTACTGTAGCTCATGGCAAGGCATTTGGCCACTAGAGACAATGATCCACGGCACTCATTCTCTTGGTTATCTCCTCTTAAGATCTTTGTGGGCTGTCTGGGAAGTTATAGTTGAGTCTGCTGGTCATAAGGAGGGTCAGCTTTAACCTGAGAAAGTACTAGATAAAACTGGTGACGGTACTTATTTTAAGCTCACAAGCCTGCTCCCATTGTTTTAACACAACTGCAGACTTTCTGCTGCACCTTCCTGTACCTGCAAACCACTGAAATAGGGTACATCTTCAGTCTGCAGCCATAATCTGTTCCAATTATCATCACAATTTACAAAATAATTGCTAGGGTCCTGAATGAAAATCTCCATCAAGGACTCCCATTAAGTCTGTTGTGAGTGTTGCAAAAGCATCGGCTATGATTTTCCAACTGTAACCAAATAGCAATTTGGTGTGCATGTGGTGAGCTACAGAGCACAAACAGGAGGCGATCCAGCCTGCACAATGCCTTTGTAACACAAAGTGACAGTGCCAGTGCCTTGCAGGGGGAAAAAACAGTCCAACACACGTTGCCGGACTTCTGAGGCCTACGGTTTGGTGTGCTTTGTACAGACCTTAGACCCTTTACCTGTGTTGGGTAAGTTAATTGAAAACTGCAATACTCATTACATGTTACTCATTGAAAACATTCAGCAATTACATTACACCCAGCTCCATCTGACATGCCTTTAAACAATTCCAAATCCTCTCCACCCACAAATTACATCATCAGGATTTAGCCAAAAAAGAACTTAATAGAAGGCATTGCGGTTTAACAAGCAGTCTACTATTTGGATGTATTTTCCAGTGGCGACTGCCTTAGTTCTGAAAAGTGAAGCCAATGCAGAAGTGCCTTAAACTTTTGCGCTCTCAACTGGCTATCAGGGGGCGACTGCTCTGGTTGCATAAGGAAGTCTGATTGCATGGAAGTCTCGCTACAAATACAATTCGTTTCTAAGGTTACTTTAACACTTAGCTGTAAAGTTTAACTGGAATTATGGAAGCTATCGTTGTTAACAGCTTCGCACCGGAAGCCAGATCCAGTCAGATGCAGTGCGGTTGCCACTAGGGGTGCCGCTCTGCTGCTTGTGTCAGATCCACCTGTTGCTCCTCCACAGTGCAACAGGTGGATCTGACACAAGCAGCAGAGCGGCACCCCTAGTGGCAACCGCACTGCACCTGACTGGATCTGGCTTCTGGTGCGAAGCCAGATCCAGTCAGATGCAGTGCGCTCTGCTGCTTGTGTCAGATCCACCTGTTGCTCCTCCACAGTGCAAATAGGGTTCCTTCCATCGTCCGGTAGCAAAATTCCAAGATGGTGATGGACAAAATCCAAGATGGTGACAGCCAAAATTCTTAAGTCAAGGCTTTGTTGTCTACAAACTAATGCGTGACGTCCCAATGATGACAGCCACTTGTTTTCTACAGTCTATGGTATTTTCTCAATTCAATTCAATTTCAATTTTATAGTGTTATATGACAAAAAATAAGTTATCTTAGGACACTTTACACATTGAGTAGGATTAGAACATTATTTTTTCAGAGCTGTAAAAGTGGGTGAGTAAATTGTCAAACTCACGTAAACAGAAATCTTTGTCTCCAAACTGTTGGCAATGCATTGGCCAACTGGCCTTCAACGTCACCAGTGCAGATAATATATATAAGTGATGTGAGCAGTTGGGTTGAAGTTTTTGCTGTTATCTCATGTAGTTTGACCACACTGAAAGTTTTTGGGGGGATTTTGATTTTGATGGTGTAATATCATGGACTTTAGGGTTTTCGTTAGATTCAAATATATTGTTAATTTTCCAATACATTTTTTCTTTTGGACAGCACAGTTATTGAAAATGTTTGGATCACACAAGTTGAAATAAATCCTATGGCAGCCACCAGTTAGCCCAAAAACAGTTCGTCAAACTGTCCTTAGATGGCCCCCTAATGCACCAGAGTCTTCAATGTTGCATTTGTGATGGAACGGGTACCGGCGAGACTTGTGAGAGCATACATTAATACCACCGAGGGGATTTGGATGGTTTGTTTGTGCGATGGGGTTTCTGGTGCTGTCAAAACCTGCACCACTTCAGTGCGTAGTCTCTGCGCTGAAATCAGACGTTCAGAGAGAATTTACAGCCATTAATTCACACTGGATGCTTTCAAAATGCCTGAGGCAAAATCAAACTTTGCTTGTGCTTAATACTGCAGAAAAACACGCTGAGTTAACAAGGGAAAGAGAGTTTTGAGGACTCAGATAAGAGGATGTGTGCGTGCCGTTGTGGGCGTGGGTGGATAAGAGAGAGGGAGAGAGAGAGACAGAGAGTAAAGAGGAGGTATAGAAAAAGTCCTCTTGCCAGATTCTTGGCCGAGGTACAGTCCACATCCAGATGGTCATTGTGTTCATGAGAGTCTTGTGTTACATAGCATTTTTTTATATCGGATTTGATCCAAATCTTTTCCATGTACCAAGAAACACAGACTGAGATATGTCTCATTGAGAGTCGTTTGTCGATGATAACTTCGCAATTCAAATCAGTTCTAACGATGATGAAAGAAGCTGGATCTGAACCAGCAGCCTCATTTTGGTTTATCATTTATGTTTGCGTAGGAACAAATGCTGTCCTTTGCTTCTTGTGGCAACGCAACAATTTGTCTCCAGTTTATTTAAAGATGATGTTCATGCTGCTGGAAATGCAAATCACATCTTGTTCGGAGGATTGTTGTGTGGTTTCACATTACATTATAAAGATTAATGAAAGAGTTTAAAGTCTAGCGCGTCGCATCAAACAATGAAAGAATGTCCCATTACAGCTGCCACTGCCACCTTTATCACATGGCTCTAAATAAGAAAGGAAAAAAAACATCTCTCCATATGTATAAACATAGCAATGATGACTCCATTTTCCCTCATGCAGTCTCTCCCTTGACCTACCTCCGCTGGCTACTTGCCTTGCGGGAGCACAGTGTGTCCACAGCACATCAGATCATGACTATCTGTCACAGAGCTAAGCCTCTGTGCATGCCTTGCAAAGCAGGAGCAGGCTCCATAATGAGTCAGGAGCCCAACATATTTTGTAGACTGCTACATATTTTCAAAACTTTAAAGAATTTTAAAGAAACCCTAGTATGACAAAAACCTACGACAACTATGGCAGTGTGGGTGAGGCAAAGGCACACAAATGGTAAGGTAGAAAAACACTTTGAAGGCAATCAAAGTTCATTTTGTATCATGTACTTGAAGATGGTGATTGGATGGAGTTGTGATTCTGAAGCATAGAACTAGCAGCGATTGGACAGGTGGTAAAGACATATACAGACAGTAAAGAGATAAGAGCTCAAATGGTAACGTCTGAACATGGCTGAACCATGTGATCTAGCTGCTCATTCGTACTAAATGTAGTTGAGCTGGGGAAAGACAAATCCAATGCACAAGGGATAAAATCACTTACTTGAAATATAACTCATTGTATGTAGAGCTATTCTGCATTACTCAATACAAAAACCAAAGCGCCCCACCTTGAATCAAATGCGAAAAAACAAAAGATCAAATATGCCATTAATCACACATTTACAGTATTTTCATTGAAATTAAAGATGAACCTTTCCAAACTCTGACACCTGCTGACCAAGAGCAACACTGCAACCAGATCATTTCACTGTACTCATACATATTTATAACTTTAGCTATTGGTAAATCACATTTCTCATGTCGAATTGAAATTGAATTGGAAACTATACTTCTGGTCAAATTATTTTTTTTCAGTAACCACAAGGAGCAAATAGGTTCAGTGGATCAACAAAAAATGGCTCACTCACCATAATTATGTATAACAGGTTTAAGGGATCACATCAGTAATGTATAACCTGGTGAACGTAAATGATTTTTCTATTGATGTGTAACTAAATGAGCCCATTTTAATTATATTGCACTGTATTATACACCAATATGTCTATTCCTCTCGGAAATGATGATTATCAGATCCATGTGTGATAATAATTAGAGTGAATCTGGATTTTGGCATCATGGCTGTGTGAATTGGCTTGATGTAATGCGGTGAGAAGCCCCTGAGAGACGTTTGCAGGGATCAATCTGAAGGCAAAATAAGCTGCACTGTTGCAGCATCCCACCACCCACACACTCACCCTGCTCACTATCACGGACCTAATCTAGTCATCTCTGCTGGAGGATGTGTACCCTGTATACAAGTGCGTGATCAATGTGTATCCGTGTGTATCTGTGTGTGTGTGTGTCCATCATTCATTCCTCTCCTTGTCATTCTTTTCCCCCTCTCCTTTCATTCATTCCCTCAAACCCTCCCACCTTGTTTTGATCTCGCTCTTCTTTACTCTCCCACTCACTCTCGGTCACATAAACATGCATGCACCCATCCGTCCGCCCACACTTGCGGTTGGTTGGCACGGGCGAGTCCCCGACAAGCGGCACAGTTTGGCGTGGGGTTATGCAAAAAAAAAAAAAAAAAAAAAAAAATGAAAATACAAGAATTGGTGCAGCACCACTGCCTAATGGTGTCTCCATGGCAACTAAGGGAGCAAGGCCCTGCGATGCAGTGTCAAAAGAACACAGGATTTGAAACCATCATCAGTAAATTAGCTTTGTGTGGTGGAGGGATGGGGTCAATTACATAACCGATGTAAGCTCCGTGCACATTTTTGCCACATTCAACATGGGGACTGGATCAGGGCTCCAGAGTGCGACCATTTTGGTCGCATATGCGACCAACATTTTTATGAGTGCGACTGAAAAAAATTGTAGGTCGCACTGGTGCACCTAACGCTGCTCGGGTGAAAAAAAAAATCATAAGCGCAGCATCTCTTTATGTTCTCCTGACGGTATCGTGGTCTAAACCAATAAGAGACAGAGCTCGGGCGGGTCCTTGCCTCTGATTGGCTGTGGTCCTTTTCACTGCTGTAAATTGTGTCAGTTCGAAAATGCGAGCGAGCAGAGCAGGTACTCTGAGCGCTTTGACGCTGAGCGCTTCGATTTACTTTGAAAATGAAGAGAGGCAGAAAGCCTCGCCCCGAGAATAATTAAAAAGCCCAAAAATATGCCTTCAGACAGGACTGGTTGAAGCAATTTCCCTGGCTGATGTACGATGAAGAAAAGGACTCAATGCACTGCATTTATTGTCGGGAGTGCGGTCAGCATTTGGCCGGTAATAGTGCGTTTGTGGAGGAGTCAACAACATTTCGCATCGAGACATTGAAAAAGCGCAATATGTCCAAAAAGCATACTACATGCCGTGATAAGTGTGTTAATAAAGTGGCCCCTCATCCAGCTGCATTTCAGCGTCAGGCTGTATCAATCACGTCCGCTGAGGAATCGGAAATTATTATAAAATTCAACGTCGCATACAATATTGCAAAGGAGGAGTTGCCGTTCACTAAATTTAAGTCTGAAATTATTCTGATGAAAAAAATGACGACACACTAAAGAACAAGACAGCTGCGGAGGTTGGAAACGCCACGTACACGTCATTCATGATTGACGGCGACACAGACGTCTCTACGAAGGAGTGCGTTATTTTCTACTGCTGCATTTTGCATAAAGGGAGGCCGGTCAACATGTTAATTAGACATGTCCAGTGGAGCATGGACACGCACAGTGTTTGAAGGTCATGAATAGGAAATTGTATAGTAGCCTATTCCTAATATTATTATTAAAAATGAATAGCCTAAGTAAGAATATAATTAGGCTAGGCTAAGATCACATAAACAGTTTTCCATTTGCAATCTATAGACTAGTGACCTGTATGATCTTTTTATTCTTGAGGAATTTATGCTGCCACAAAGCAAGCATTTACTGCGCTTGGGCATCAGTGTGCAGATTGGCTGGAGAAAACGGTTCCTCTGGGTGCTGATGGTGCTGCAGTTAACCTAGGCCATAAGGGGGTGTCATTATGTAAAAGGAGAGCGAGAAAAAGGTGACTTTTTGGCGTTAAAGGCGACGCGATGAAAAATGTGGGTGCACCTACATTTTGTGCTGGTGCACCTAAAAAAAAAAGTTAGGCGCACCAGTGCAACCAATGCAAAAAGTTAGTCTGGAGCCCTGTGGATGTCACATACAGTCAATGTAGCTTTATGTATGCTATTTCAACGATCATTTAACATCCAGATTTCCCTTTGTGTTTTCCCTTGAGTAGCTTTTATGCTGTTAAAAGCACCTTATTCCTCTCCACCGGACAGTATCACATATTATGAATCACCTTTTTCCAACTCTTTATTAAAGCTGTTTGATGTTTACACTGAATGAGGTATTTTAACCCAAGAGTTTTGTATGGTTGCACAAATTGATGTTTATGTTGCACAATATCAACATCATCAACTTTTGTGTGTTTGAAAAAGGATTTTGTTTATATAATGGCCCACCTAACAAGTGGTCCAAAAGGCTAAAACAGAGCTGACCCTCTGAAAGCTCAAGTCCGTTCTTCTATTTATTTATATAAATAATTTTGGTGCGTGTTGAAATAGCCCCTTTATTGAAAAATAGCATATTGCCTAGACCGACAAAAATGCTTTGGTAATTTACAATGGTAGTTTTTTTTTCTAAATGTGCTGAAGGATTCACATGAATAAAAAAACATAATAATTCAAACAAAGCATAATGACAATGAGCAATGACTTGTTGGTGGAAATGCTTTCAAGCATTTCCAACCTATGTTATCCTAATCTTTATTATTTTTTTTTTTCTTTTTATTATTCTTCTTCCGTACGTTTTTTGGTCGCCTCTAGCTTCTGCATACTTTCAGCTACAAAAACCATTCAACTATAAAAATGTTCAGCTTTTTCAGCTCTTTCCGGGACATCTTCAACATTTTTTCAGCCTTTCATACTTTTCATATTATTCAGCTTTTTCATATTTTTTTTTTCAATGCATTCCTATGGAGATCAGCCTAAAAACCTCTTTAACATCATCCTCTTTGAACTCCGACTAGTTTCACATACTTCCACCTACAGACTCCATTTAAACTTTAAACAATCTACAAGACTTTGAACTATAAAACTCTTGCTCAGTTTTTTGATATCTTTTACAGTTTTTATATAATCACAGTTTATGTTTTATGGTTTTTTCAGACCTCATTAGAGTTTATAATGGGTGTGTATTGCGCCTGCTAGAGTGCGTGACATCATCGTTAGAGTGTGAGAGCTCCTCGTCATACTTCAGATTTTTTTCCTTTCCAAACTCCTCCCGGCCACAATTTTCACTCTACACACGTGATCTTTTCCAATTTTGTAGACAAACTTGTCCTGTCTCTCACAATGTGCTCAAAAACTCTGTGACAGTTACAGAATTTGAACTAGCAACCTCTAAGTGCGGCCAAGTCTCTTTTGCTTCTCATTCGATCTAATGCAAATCGAGAAGCAGATTTTCAAAGAAATGCTGAAAATCACACATTTCTAACTCGCCCTAGCGTCCACATTTCTGACACTAGGAAAAAATAAAAGTGATCAGTGTCTTCAGCAGAGTCTTGTGGCGCTAACGGTGCGAAAATTTTGGCAATACGACTTTCGGTGTGAGCGTGAGAAGCTTTTGTTCGGACCCTCCGAAATGGAGGAATAGAGACAGGCTCTAGACAGTTACACAGGCGCGAAGATGGCTTTGATCTCTGTGGCTTTGATCTTTAGAAGTGACAGCAGGTGTGCTCTGATTGGCGGACAGGAGCGGCAGACAGGAGCAGTCAGTGGGATTTGTAGTTTTTTTTGTCAAACATCTTCTGATCAGGTATACTTTCACCTAGAAACTCCATTTAAACTTTAAAATGTATACACAAGTCTGTCTATCTCTCTCTGTCTCACTCTCTGTCTGTCTGACTACTACTACTACTACTTCTACTACTAGCCTACTACTGATACTACGTCCACTGCTCGTACTTGTACTAGTACTACTACTACTGCTACTACTAGCCTACTACTGATACTATGTCCACTACTTGTAATAGTACTACTACTAATACTACTAGTACTAGCCTACTACTGATACTACCTCCACTACTTGTAGTAGTACTAGTACTACTACTACTACTACTACTACTACTACTTCTTCTACTAGCCTACTACTGATACTTCCTCCACTACTTGTAGTAGAACTACTACTACTACTACTTCTTCTACTACTGATACTACGTCCACTACTTGAACTTGTACTAGTACTACTACTGATACTATGTCCACTACTTGTAATAGTACTACTACTAATACTACTAGTACTAGCCTACTACTGATACTACCTCCACTACTTGTAGTAGTACTAGTACTACTACTACTACTACTACTTCTTCTACTAGCCTACTACTGATACTACTTCTAATACTTCTACTACTAGCCTACTACTGATACTTCCTCCACTACTTGTAGTAGTACTACTACTACTACTACTTCTTCTACTACTGATACTACGTCCACTACTTGAACTTGTACTAGTACTACTACTGATACTATGTCCACTACTTGTAATAGTACTACTACTACTACTACTAGCCTACTACTGATACTACCTCCACTACTTGTAGTAGTACTAGTACTACTACTACGTCTACTACTGATACTACGTCCACTACTTGAACTTTTACTCGTACTACTACTCCTTTTGCTACTAGCCTACTACTGATACCATGTCCACTACTTGTACTTGTACTAGTACTAGTACTACTTCTAGTTTACTACTGATACTACCTCCACTACTTGTAGTAGTACTAGGACTACTACTACTAGTACTTCTACTTCTACTACTACTCATACTACTAATACTTGTACTAATATTACTAGTACTAGTAGTACTTCTACTTCTACTACTACTAATAATACTAATACTTGTACTAATATTACTAGTACTACTGCTAATACTACTGCTACTACTAATATTACTAGTACTACTGCTAATACTACTGCTACTACTAATACTACTTTTACTAATAATACTAGTATTACTGCTACTACTACTACTACTGATACTACTCCTACTACTTCTATTAGTACCCTACTAATACTAAAAACAAAAAGAACATTCAAATATTAAAATGTTCAGCTCTTTATGGACATTTCAACATGTTTCAACATTTTTTTGCCTTTCATATTCTTTTCAAATATTCAGGTTTTTCATATTTGTTCAGCTATTTAGCTTATTTCATACATTTGCAGATATTAAGCTTTCTGAATATTATTTAGCTTTTTTCATAATTTTGCACATGTTCAGCTTTTTCAAAATTCTCTTCAACTATTCAGCTTTTTGAATATTCTCTTCAACTATTCAGCTATTTCAAAATTCCCTTCAACTATTCAGCTTTTTGAATATTCTCTTCAACTATTCAGCTTTTTCAAACTTTTGCACATATTCAGCTTTTTTGAATATTCTCTTGAAATATTCAGCTTTTTTAATATTTTCTTCAAATATTCAGCTTTTTTTTCAGTGTTGCTTCAGCATTAAAGCATTTCCACGTATTTCCGCAGGAAATGCATTTTCTAGTTACATTTGAATACCTCCACAAAACTCACAACAATCAATTATCAGAAGTAGGCCTTAAACCACAGGGAAACCCTGGCCTTGACAGTCTCTACTCTGCCTTTACGGGAATTCTCTCTATAAAGTGCTGAATTGTTCATGATTGCCTTGTCATGACCCTCTTGAAAACAAAGTGACGCATCTCAAGGGGTTTTCCCACTTAAAACAACAGGTATTCCAAATATTTTTCCTGGATCCTAATAGCTTTCACATATAAAACACTCCATACACTCCTATACTGCAGGGGGAAAATGCAACTCCAGACACACATACCCATTACACAACAACACAAGGTGGGAAAGGCGGCGTGCCAGAGCACACAACCGTTTATCATCCTGTGACTTGGTGAATCCGAGGCGTGAAGGTGTGTCAGCAAATTACTGGTGGAGGTAAAGGTAAAACGCATCGTCGCCGCCGAGCCGCTTATCCAGGTGTGACTTCCAAGACGTGGGCCAGAGCAGCGCTTTCAAGTAGCAAAGAGGTTATTCTGTTTCAGTGCACGAGTCATTTGGCTTTAATGCTTTACCTGTGGCTCAGAAGCGGAGCTCTGGCACTGGCTCAGGCTGCAGTGCAACTAATTGACAGCCGGTGAGAGAGAGGAGGGGAAAGGGTGAAGCAGAGAGTACGAGGGAGAAAAGAAGAAAGAGAGAGTGTGTTGGTGAGTGACAGAGAGAGAGAGAGGGAGATGCTGAGTAGAGAGAGAGCTTTCTTCTCTTGTTTTTTCTTTTGGGTTCAGTTCAAGATTCCCCACCGGGAGAGAAGCCTGATCTGAAGAGGCGACTGAGGCACCCTGTATGTTTGCTTGTACGTGTGTGTGTGTGTGTGTGTCTGTGAGGGGTCGATGGGAGTCAGTTGGACACTGATTGCAGACCAACTGTGCACTGACAGTTCACGCCTCACACACACATGCAAACAAACTCACACAAACCCCCCCCCGCCCTCACACACACACACACTTTGGAGCACCTTCCCGACCAGCAACTTAATGGAACAGGCCAGGCAGCCATCTGTGTGTCCCACAGCAGTCTTGCATTCATCCAGAGCCGTGGAACATCATCCCCGTCGACTCACCAAATAGATACCCTGCCATAGCTTTCATCCGTGTCAGCTGCCGAAACAGTGATCCATGACAAATTAAACTCATCCAAATTAAGCTGTCAGCCATTTTCCAAGTCATTCTCCATTTCATTTCGAACGCATTCCTTTGGTGTAAAGTTCTCCAGGCTGCATCACAACAGATGTGACTCTCCTCACGTACGGCGCGTCGGCATTTTTCAGAGATGCGTCGTTCCAGTAGCCGGTCCCTGTTGGACTGTGACAATGCGCTTCCTTAGGCTGTGCGAATCAACACAAGTGGTCCACAAATGGGAGCTCTGCAAACATCATTTGTCACTGTAGCGATGTGGAAAGTCCTGAATGTTCAAAAACCACTTAACTATCAGAAAACCTTCACAGTCCAATAACCTTTTTAAGAACCCCGGCTTTCCTTTACTCACTTAAAGATGTGTAAGTCCAACACTCCTGCACAAATTGATTTAATTTGCTTAACGTGATTATATATTATAACACGTGATATATATTCTATCCGTGGTCTCACAGTTACATGTCAGGATGCAGAGCGATGATCGTTTCCCACTGATTTGCTTATGGCCGACGGCTGTTTTCATTGTTTGTGAGCTTCAGCGTTAGAGCGTCCATGACTGCTGCTGTCAAAAGCTGTGAGTCCATTGTCACTGACATCCAAGAACGCCCAGAATGGTTCTCCTTCATCCTTTAAAGCGCTGCTGCCTGTGTGTATGTTAATACCGATTTGTTCATTTATGTGATTTTTGTGGGAATCACCCATTTAATTCAGAACCCTGTCGGCATGTTGAATGGTCACAGTTCAGCTTACATGTTTACCAAACTACACACACACACACACACACACACACACGGGCCATGTTTATCATCCTAAGGAAAACACATTATGTTAACAGCAAGCGAGCTGTATGTGCAATCAAAATCAGCAGCCACTCAAGGGTCAGTCATCTCGCTTGGAAATAAATGTGACTTCCAACAGGAAAAAAGCTATATCTGTCTCCTGCTTCATCCTGATGCCTGCCAGGCCGCTTAGAAGACAAACCCAACACAGCAGGTGTCTGACAAGACCATACACCCTGTCATTGTCAGCCAGGTTAATATATACTGTATCTAGATTGCTCAAGTCTGGTGCAGCTTAATAGAGGATAAGGGGTAACTGGTCATTTTAACATTTGTGCACATACAGCGCGTGCAGGGCCACAAAATGTGGCATGTGCCGGATCTAATTCTGATGCTTCTGCAAATGGCACAATGGCAATGATCAGTGTAAAGTGGCGTGTGCAAAGGCAACAGCAGTATTGGTGGCCCAGCATGCATTTGAATTAATTAGGAGCTATGCTGTGCAACATGGATTGAAATTCACAGCACTTACCCAGAGCTGGACCTATATGCCTCCAGCTCCTTGATTATATTTCGGTCGTGCAAAAGCTATGTTTCCTATATGTGCATGTGAGCACGAAGGCAGCAAAACAAGCACTTGCATTAAGTGGGACATCGCACGGCTACGTGATGTAGTACCCTTCGAGATGGTGGGGATATAGTGCTCTGGCTCAATGACACTTCAGGAAGTCAGATGATTACTTTCACTGTGACTTGAGACAGGGCTTCCCTATAGCTGCCTTATATATATATACCTAAAACCTACAGTGATATGATAGTCCATGCAGGATGCATGAAAGGGGAAGTACCAGTAAGGGCCTGCAATTCTGATTAATGAGCACCACTTGGTTGTGTGTTGCTGAAAACTGGAGATCCCTTATTCAATGATTACCCACATCCTTGATTCTTCAGCTTAGTGACGCGAGAGGCACAGTTGTTCAAGCGCGACAGCAATAACGCTACACACCGGCTCCAATTCCCATCAGAGAGGTCCAACCGCACCTGTAAAAACCCAGCCTGCCAGCAAGTTACTACCGATTACAAGCATCTGTTCAAATACCGTAGGCAGATAGATGAAGAGGCTCTCTCACCAAGCCTACGCTGTCTGCGGCTGAGCAGCACACCGTGAGCAGCTTTTGGTGGGAGAGAGTCTGTCTGCAGTGCAGCAGTGGACATGAACATCCAAGCATCTCCTCTTAACAGGCTGCAGTGGCGAGCTGATTTACACCGGGGAGGGGGGGTCAAATACTCTGGAACCCAGGTTGTAAATCGCCACCGAGTCACCACCCACAGTTCAACGCCACCCGATACCTGAGGAAGAGACGGCACTGTGCTGTGGACGAGTGTTTCCCAAAAGTGAGTGTGTGCTGCTGCTGCTGACGTCACCAACCACAGTCGGAAAGGGAAACACACACACACACACACACACACACACACACACACACACACACACACACACCTTGAAACTAAAAGCACTTCATTCATTCAAAAGAACAAAACAATGCACAAGCCGCCCACTCAATGCTCAACCCTACATGAGAGTGTACATCGAGGCTTACAGACGCCCACACAGTCGCATGTACGCGTTCACACGCACATGCCAAGAGTAGCGTGCTCCCTCAACAATGCTGTCATAGAATCTCCTTGTTATCATCTGTGCTGCACTGCACTCTTACGCGCAATACGTACACAGGGTTTCCCTCAAGGAAGAAAAATAATAATGCTGCACTTTTGTGAAAACCCCAGCCCCTCTCCCTCCCTCCCTGCAAGAAACACGCTCCAAGAGCTCTGAATACACATTAATAGAAGCGACCACCACTCCCTGACAGCCAATATAGACGGGATTATGGATGACAGTGTATGGAGCATTCGAATGTGCGTGTACAGTAAAAGAGGGTAAACACAGCTAATCCTGCCTCAATGTTTAAAAAGCGAATGATCGCAAGTTGCTGCAGTAGAACAGAATATATTGCAGTCCAAATATGATGGGAGCTCAGAGAGCCCAAGTGTTCTATAATAAAGCACAGATGTGCACACAGGCATACACACTACACCATATGTGGAGCATGCCCTACGTTGGAGCTGTTTACACACAACTTCTGCCAACATGCCATCTCCTCCTCATCAGAACATGTCAACCCCACCTCGGGGAGAAATGAGCAAAAAGACGCTCCCTTGTCACTCACTACATCAGACGCAGGATAAAAAAAACCCCCATCAAGCCAGAGAAAGAACTTACCTGGCACAGAGTCTAAAAGCAGCGGGTGTTTAAGAGCACGAGCTTCTCTGTCACCCGGAGACAGCGGAACATAACACAGTCATGTGTGCAAGAGGTGTTGGATTAAACACTTCCCGAGCTCTTCCCTCCTTCAATCGTCTATCCTATGACTTTTCCCCTGCAATTATCCAGACCCTCTAGGCAGGGAGAGGGAGGCGGCAAAAGAACGAGGGCTGGAGACGAGGAAGAAGGGTGGGAAAATGACAGCGGGATGCTCGGATCTCCTCCACTGAGACGAGTTTGCGAGCGCACCGTGAGGACCATCCACTGCAGCAGAGCAGAGCGGCACAGCGAGAGAGGGAGAGGAGAGGCAGGCAAAAACAGGCATTCGCTGCTGCTGCTGGTTCCAACAGCATGGTTGGAGCCAAAACGCGGGACTGGAGTCTGGATCCTGGACTTCTCCCTTACAGAGCGTTTACCCGGACAGATGGAGAGTTATGGGAGAGACAGTGGCGAGCAACAGAGAAACAGACAGTGAGAGGCTTCTTCTTTTTTTTTTTATGCGACACCGAGCAGTATCTCAATGCCTTTCCTCACTCATATATATATATATATATATATCCCTTCCTCGCTCTACTACTGCATGGTGACCACCATTCTCCGTCTTCTTCTGTGCTCTCATCGACAGTGTCGCTGTGGATCAACTTCTAAACTGACACCACATCACGAGCCCTTTTCGGGCCCTTTTCAAAGTGTTTGTTTCCTTTCGAAATGTCTCTTTTTCGCTTCCTTTTGCTCCCTCAGTCAACAATAATGTTTGTCACTGTAATCATGACTTTCACCTTATGGGCCCTAGTTTCGTAGACTAGGCGTAGTCAGCGCGCAGCGCACCTGCGCCACGCGGACGGGGTGTGTCCGCCTGGACTTTGCAAGTTTCATGCACAGCGCAGGCTAGCGCAGGCACGCCTCCTGTCACTCCCACCCGCACAAGTGGGAAAGAGGGAGGAGAAGAAGGCAAACTCACAAAACGAGGCATTTGAAAGTTTGTAAGTACACCAGGAGTTTATTTAAATGAACACTTGCCTGATAGCTTCTATCCTCGGCTGCTATGCTACCGCAGCGTAGACGCCACTTCCGTGTTTACCCAGCCGATGCCGTGACGCGAGTTTCACACGAGAGTAGGGTTGTCACAAGAACGAATACTTCGGTACCAATTCGATGCCGACACGAAAAAAATCATTCGATACTTGCTTTTTTCTGGTATCGTCAGAACCGAATATACAACTTTTCACTCGGCGAACAGTGTCGATTCTTGGCGGAACTGATGGGGGCAGTATACGCTTGTGAGCAGCACAGAGCAGTAAGCGGCGCTGAAGAAGAAAACTTGCCGTCTTCGAAAAAAATGGCTTCAGCAGGTGGGAGCGAAAGCACAACACGTCGGCTCGTCGACAAGACAGGTGCAAAGAGTCGCGTGTGGAAATATTTCGCATTCGAGGCGGATGAATCCGGAGCAATTCTTGATTCAAACAAGCCGACATGCAAAAAGTGCCTCAGAAGTTTTCAGACCAAAGGAGGAAGCACGTCAAACCTGGCTATAGGCCACTGCTGTTCTTTTTTTAATGTAAAATAGTTGACTATTGTTATTTATGACCATATTTATAAGCACAGTATTGTTTGTTTTTATACTGGATGGCTATAGGTCTGTTGGCAGCTGGTACTGCAATTTAAATCTTGTGCAAAAAGATCTTAAAGCACAGTGGTGTTAAATACTTGACAGTTTGAAGCAGTTTTCAATAAATTAGTGAATTTAAAAGTACATGGGTCCTGTTGTTTTTTTGAAATTCACAGGTATTGGTATCGACTACTGAAATTCTGGTATCGTGACAACCCTACACGAGAGTATGAAAAAGTTTCGCTGAGTTTTTATAAATGCTTGTATTATCAGGTCAACAAGTGTTGACCTGATAATACAAGCATTTATAAACATTTAGCGAAACTTTTTCATACTTTCGCGTGAAACTCGCGTCACGGCATCGGCTGGGTAAACACGGAAGTGGCGTCTACGCTGCGGTAGCATAGCAGCCAAGGATAGAAGCTATCAGGCAAGTGTTCTTTTAAATAAACTCCTGGTGTACTTACAAACTTTCAAATGCCTCGTTTTGTGAGTACAGACCCTATGCGTACTACTGTAGAAGTTTGGTAACATTCCATGCATTATTAGTAGAGGTGTGCATCTTCACTGCCCCCACGATTCGATTCGATTACGATTCACCAGTCTACGATGCGATTTGATTCTACGATGCATCTTCTTGATGCATCTTGATGCATTTCATCCTCAATTTTCAATATTACCATTCATGGCTTTTTCATCAATTAAAACAAACAGTCAGTATCAATGTGAGCTCTTTATTTAGAAAGCTGCTTTTAAATTCAGATGTTAACAAATTTCACGTTTTGTTGCATTAAGTTGTAGAGAAAAATATAATTATAGGCCAATCCTACCAACGTGTTTTAATTTTAATTCCTCATTCACGTAAATGACGACGCTATAAAGCCGTAAGTCCTTCACTATAAGCTCCTACACACCGAGGTATCCTCTGGGCTCTTTCGGACTTGGATGGCAACTTTCTCACGGACTCGTCGATCTTTGGCTGTGCTGGGTCAGTAGTTTTCTTTCCGTTGTGACCAGAGGCTAACATTAGCTCAGCGTGCCATCGGCTAATGTGGTTCCCCATATTAGCGGTGTTACCGAAGTATTTGATTTTAGCGTGGCAAGTTTTACAAATAGCATGGGTCTTGTCCAGTTGTCGTCGCGTCCCAGCAGCTTCATAAAATCCGAAATGTTCCCAGATATCCGCTTTAAAATTGTGTGGATTTTTTTTTTATCGCGCATCGGCTACCGCTACTGCGTTCCTCCATGTTATGATGGTCGCTTTACGGTGTTCGCTCGCTTGTCCGTCCTTCACCCACAATGCAACTTGAACTTTACAACTTTATTGTCCAGCAGAAACGGGAAACGCAATAAAAATTGATTATGTGACGTTACTGCATCGATTCAGAATCGTCCCATTAAGCATCTCGATGCATCTTTGAATCGATTATTTTCTGCACCCCTAATTATTAGTGGGGTAATTTACGAGATATACCCTCTGTACCGTAGCGCTAGTACTAAGCCATTCGGCTGATAGCGGCTATCTTGACCAATGCTGACCATCGCTAAAAATGCTTCCGAAGGGGTATTTGGCTGGATGTCATGGTGGAAATTACCTCGGGTGCATTTTACTCCGAACCATCACTTTAACACAGCCGATTCAGATCTTCACCAATCAAATGAGCTCCTCTGCTCACCTTTAATGCGTTAGGGGAGGTTCAGTGCAAGTTTCGTCACTTGACAACCCGATGACAGAGGCAGCGCCGCCGCTCCCACCACGCGCATCACGCGCTGTGCGTGCGTATCATAATAATAACAATGCCGATATTATAAAAAACAGAAGAGAGAGAGGGAGATGTTTTGGTCCGAGAGGCTGAGTTTCCGTTACGCGTGCCATCCGCCTGTGATCTGACGTCAGATGTGACGGGACAATCTATATAGATATAAATTCACGTGTTGATTCAATTAGTTGCATTAAATAGTGTTTGTTGTGATTATTTATTGCATTTAAATGTGCCTGGAACTGTGGAAACCTGCCTGTGAGGTCAGCCAAACTGCCACTCCGCCAGCTGTAATTCACCTTGAATGAATGGACTTTATTTGCGCCTTGCGCCTTACGCCAGCAGTAGACCAGGTTGGAGCTGGCGGGCTTTCGGCGAAGTCTCGGCGAGGCTTTTTGCCACGAAACTTCCGTTGCACCAAGCTGAATCTGTGACGCCTCCCCCTGCTGCCCCGCCACACCCATCTTGGCGCAGGCGATCCACTAAACTGCCAAACTGACCGTGTGCAAGGCTGCGCGGGTCGAAACTTGCATTACGCCGGCTCCGCCACCCTGCGCCTTCCTGCGCTGCGCCACGAAACTAGGGCCCTATATCTTTCGAATTTTAGGATTCCTGCTTATGAAACAGAAATGCACAGCAAATGATGGTACCCTGAAGTTACATAATTGGCCAAATGATGCACCCAAACACAGGCACACAAGTGATATGCATATTCAAAGCATCCATAGTTTGAAATAGGAATCAATCCAACAATGTGGCGCAGTTAAATGCCTATCAAACTGGGGCAATTGGACCACCTGGCTGAAGTGCCTCTTGCTTGCCTCAACAGGGGAACAGGTTTTTAGTTGGAGTCCTTCGGTCCCAGCAGGGCTCAAGGTCGCTTGGCAGAGCTGCTTGCAGGCAGCTCAAATCCTTCAATGATTAACAGTGGCAGAAAGGACGGAGCAGCTGTCAATCCAGATCTACAGTCTTGGCAGAGAGAGCCGGGCCAGCAAGTCGCCGCACAATCCACCGGTGCTCGACCAGGTAGAGCAGAGATTTATGAGCCCGCGGAAAAAATTAATTCCCCCTTCTCTGGAAAAGTGGGTACATGCATAATACTGTTCCCTCACTTCACGTGAGAAATATTAAAGAGAGCAGAGGATGGGACAGAGGAGGGGACGGGCTGTCTGGGTTTATAATGAGGCAGTGCTTTAATCAGATGGGTTGATACCTGGTCGATTAATATTTGCACAGCACTCTTTTGGTCCTTTGCTGTAAATCACATGCCAACTGCTTTTGATATAATCTTAATTTTGATGGCCATCTTTTTTACTGGTGACACATTGTGTTTCTTTACACTGGGTATTTTTTAAATGAATGCAGTTGTACAACATATAAGACATGCCACCGAGGCCAGAGCCAGTATCTCAGTCGCAAACACCACCAAAATGATAGTGTGTAAGTCCGTACAAGTCTCTCATACCATGCATGTGTGCAGGCAGCCAGCAGGACGGATCGAATGTGTCTGCTCTATGTGGCCAGTAATGAGCAGAACGTGATGATAACCCATCCTACACAACTTCATCATCAAAAGCAAGACGTGTTCTTTATTATGGAAGAACTGAAAACAATCTCCCAGCATACAGTACCACTGCCCATGTTTATACTGTTGGTGCAGCAGAGGACATCATTTTCTGATGTATTTCTGATTTTAAAAAAATTAATTACTGATTTATTTCACACTTTCATTATTAAAAAGAAAAAAAAATAATGAAATATTGTGAACCAGAGAAAAAGTCAAGACCTATACTTTGAAGTCTTCTATAAGCATAGCCTCTTTGTTACCTTTCCAATCCTTGTTTCTTCCTGCCCTTCTTCCTGATCTCTCTTGTCTTCCTCCTCCTTCCTTTGACTCACATATTATCAGTTTCTGAGCTCTCCAAGCCCCGAACACACAATGCCTCTACTCTCCTGTGTTTCTCGGTTGGCTGGAAACGCTGCCCTTCCTCTTTGTGCATAACAAATCTCATCTCACAAAAATATTCATTTCACAGGTCGCTGTCCCATACAAGCCAATATCCACGCGGGGAACGGCATTAAGCATTATTCCCTTCTCCAGTCAAATTGGAAACAGCAAAGTGGGGCTGTGCCAAAGATATCAGCCTCCTGCTGTATACGCGGTTTGTCCTTGTAATGAGGTTGCAGCCACTGCTAACTATTCATTCTCGTCATTCAACAGCCGGCCTTATCGCTGCTCTCCATTGACTTTGGCTTAACGCTGTGCAAAGGAGTCATGTCTCACTTGCCTTGTTGTGTTGAACTGATGTGATCTCAACAGCGTGTTATCATACAGGGATAAACCACACCCCATGATTCCACTCACTGTGCACGGTGTTATGCAGGGAGGGACAGAGCTACATTTTAAAACAGTGAATCTAATTTCCTCATTTAAAACACTTGACACTACACTGAGAACTGACATCTTCCTGGTTGGACACGATCCACATCTTAATTCTCTTTCATAAGATCATCTGCATCTCCTCAGTAGATTTTCTCTGTGATGTTTGATGATGGAATAATAAAATAACTGTAATTCCTCACCTGTCCTGGTTGACAATAGCAATAAATGACAAAAACATATTTGTGTTTGAAGTGAGCATCATCAACCTGGTTGGTCAATGCCATTTTGCACTCAAACAAAAGTATTACACAAAAACTATTACGTCTGAATGAACAAGCATGAGACTTCATTTTGTTTTGAGGTCAAACTTCAGAAACATTTGCAGTACAGCTTATGGCAGAGGTCGGCATCCTTTTTGATGTGAAGAGCCTTTTTTTAAATATTCAATGTTGCAAAATCAACATTTAATTATAATGCTATATCAAACAATTTAAACTCCCAAAAATGTTTCCATTTTCCCACCATAATCAGGACATTGTAATTATATATGAAATATTACTGTATTACTATACAAGAAGGCAGCCATCCTTATGAAAACATCCTCTTCATCTGCAATAAAAACCTCTGGGAAAAGCCAACACATACTAGCTAGTCAGAAGCAGAGTAAGGTCTTTGTAGAATTCAGGTAGAGGGAAAAAAATCAATCAAGCTGCCATAAATATCAGGCCATGTAACTGCCAACCGCTGTGAAAGAAGTCATTTGTCATGCGGATAAGTGGGCACCTGTGTTGCTGGAGTTTTGACCCTCTTCAGACTTGTTTCCTTCTTCATGCACCTTAGAAGAAATGTTTCCAGAAACCCCAACTCTGTTAGTTCATTCTGTAATTATCTGTCTAAACGCTACAATAGTTTTCATTGTTAGTGGCGGACACCACCATTCACGCGTGGAATTGAAATTTACATTCCTACATTCACAAGAAATGATGCAGGAATTAAATCCATTGTTACCGACTGTAATTATAGCTCATCAGGTTCGCTGTTTATTTTTGCAAAACACCGGCTGGCTTTTATTGTGACGCGGTCACAGGAAACACCATCTTTACCACTGAGATTAGCACTGACAGAATTTGTTCATCAAAAATGGATGCAATACATGGTCATTCTTGGCATTTTTGGCAGTAAATCAAAACAGTAAGCAGTAAGTCAAAACAAGGAGGAGCCAAAAGCTTGGATCTTCCCATTATGCCACTAAAAAGGATATTTTATTTGATCTTCCACGCCCGGTAAATGCATGTTTTTTAAACTCTGTAATAATAACTATTTGTGAAAAAAGGAATAAAAAAATTGTTCTCCAATCACAGGCTATACCAGGTGATGGGTTTTAATGACTGCAATACTGGTATTTGTTGTGCTCTCTGGAAGGGCAAGTTTGAGATAATAATAAATAAAACCCAGCAAAGTCCCACATCTATACTAACCAAGCCCACACACATGCATTGCTTTGACACACTGTAGCCAACCACTGGTGGTAGAGTGTGTTGCCTGCACAACGTCAACCACACTAAACTACAGTGACATTAAATATATCCAAGAGGAAATATCCAAGTCTATCAGACAAATCAAATCCAGAGTTAATTTAATACCGCGTCTGTGTTCCTGGCATAGCTGGCTCTGCTTGACGCTAGAGATAATGGCTCCCCTAGTTTATCTGCGTTCTCTGATCTCATTTGCTGCTCCGCTTTGTTTGTTGTTTTTGCAAATGCTGTGTGTTTGTGCGTTACGTAACCCATTGCTAAACACCGCTGTAGTCGCCCAACGTATTCAAGGTTTTCTCACACCCTCACAACCCCGCCATACAGGGCGTCTACGTCACGGCCGTGCACCGATCCACATCTCAGCTGCTCGTACCACACTGGGGAACAACGCCGCTCGAGAGCATCTGAATCATTCACAGCAGGCTGAATGGATGCTGGAGCCGGTGGGCCGACGTTGTCTGCAGGGGTCCGTCGTTCTCACAACGTCCTAAGGCTATGAGAAGAGTGAGCTGCAAAGAGTAGCGTATAACCCTCACCTATTTTTCATGTACGTCCCTCGTTCATACCCACTAGCTTCCTGCCACCGGCTGGGTCAACACAGGGCTTGATGAATGACGCCTAGTGAGGCCTTGAGAAAAACACTGTGCTGAGTAAGCCACGTCGTTCTGTTTGCAGTTTAGGAAAGCACAAGAAATGACTGTGTGATTACTTGGCTGAATTAAGTAATGTGATGGATTTTCCCGAAGGTAATAACACACCGAACTAAGACAAATGTGTGGGCGAAAGCCCTTCGACCGCAAGCGCATAATAAAGAGGCACAACACACATGCAAACACGTCTGATGTTGGGGAAAACTTGGTTGAGTAATTTGATGAAGCTGTTTTATCATTTATTCTGTGTTGTTATGCCTTTCAGTCCATCCTCTCTCCATAACAGTTCACTTAGTGCGATAGTTGTAGACTTTGCTAACTATTTTTCCCCACTTCTGACATCCGACAGTTGAAACTGTTCATTGTATTGTATTGTAAAAACAGAAATGTTTGACATTTCCAATTTGATCTCTTCCTTCCTTCAAGCTACTTCTCGATTTGACACAAGCTGAACTGAAGCAGAATCAAACACCATATTGTTCCTCTATCTGACTGCAACTGTGCAACAATGATAAGCACTGCCAATTTAATTATTCCTGCTTGACAATGTTTTCCCTTTTATGGGCTCTTATAAAAATACATTTATTTGACCAGATACGGAATCCTTAATTGAGTTTAACGCAACACTAGAATTGAGATAAAAAAAACGGACTTCTTGATCCGAGCCGGACATCCTCCCTTGAGGCCCGTGTGTCGTGCGGGTTTGCGATGAGCTTCGTAAATGATGTGTTTGCCTATTTGGAGTCCTGACTCAGCAGGCCGCTTTGTGGCAGGGGCCCAGTGGAAAAGGAGACCTTCAGCACTTTGTCTCTGATTCATCTAAATCATTAGTTCTTTAAAACACTGTGGTGGAGGGCGAATGTTTATGGCCAGGAGACATCAAAGGTGTAAATCAGGTGGGTGCCGCTGGCCCCTCCCCGGGGGCATCATCAAAAATATGATAAACGGTCAGCACATTCGGGAAGTGTCTCTCGTCCGGCAGTCATTTTACCGCCGAGGTCAAACCGGTTAATCTCTTGTGTATAAAAAGATGACACGACAGTGAAGGAAGAAATCCAAGCATGCAAGGCCTCATTATTCTACTGCTGGTGCAGCTGTGTTTGCATTACTGTAGCTGAGTTTCATCGTTCTCAACTTCATGGTTCAGTCGTAAAAAAGTGTACACTTCAACTCAGACATGCACAGACTGAATGACCCTTTGACCTTTTGTCCTCCCGGCTACGGCTGGAGACAGCAAAGGCGATTCTTGATCATTTGAAATAAACTTTTTGGCATTTGGGGATCCGCCGCAGCTATCAAAATAGTATATTATTCTTCTTTTAACTAGGTTGAATAGAAATTTGGTGAATGCACACACTCTTGTGTTACTTGTTGGACTCCAAGAGTGTAGTTCAGTCAAAGTATTCTGAAGGTCGACGCAAACACAAGACGCCATGACTCAAGTGGTCTCTGAGTTTCAGGCACTGGGACAGGCACAAAGAAAAAAAAACAGCATTCGCCACTGGAATTCACTTTAGTCTGACTACGAGAATGTTTCCGCTTGAGTCTCCTCTTTCTACTCACATCACTGTAGCTCTCAGAGTTCCAACAATGTACTGCACATAGAAATGTAGGTACAGTGAAAATACAAAAAGGTCACACTAACCTATCAGATGGCATTGTGCTAATGAAAGCTGTGCGTATACAGTATTTTTGGACCTTTGCAGGTCCTTTGTACTCTCAGAAGGCCACTCTGTCATCTGCAAGTCTGGAGGCCCGATATGTGCTTTCTCAGTATCCGAGTTACCTCTCCCTAATTTGACACAATCCTTGGGGAGGACTCCGGTAATACAGCCAAAAATTATGTCGGGAGGTGTTATTCCATTCCCAGAATGGGTGAGAGAGACAGATAATTTCACATGAAAGAGAAAAAGGGAAATGAGATGCATTAAAGAATGAGCAATTGAGATCATTGCACTGGCCGAGATGCGGTTTTGTGTGGAACCAAAGCTGGACTTAATCAAAAGAGGGCACAGGATGAAGAACAGTGCTTACACTGAAATTAAATATTGCTTTATGTTCACGAGCAGCGGCTTTTGCTGCGCAGCACTGCATAGATCGTACTGATTGTGAGCTATCTCATTCAGATGGGAAGAGTAGTGAGCTCAGTAAAGAGGGAGGGAGATTATGCTTGCTATTATAGGTCTGAATAATCCCAACACTGGTCTCAAATACAAAAACATCCCAGATGACATGAACTGAATGAGTTAGGACAGTGATTTTCTCTGCCTGCATGGACCAAAAAATACCAAAACTGTCCTTCTTCTGTCTTCCTCTGTCTGAAATCATGGACCTAGAAAATCGCCAGAAATGAAAATGGAAAGGAAATATTCCTATCATCACTATTTAGGAAGTGACTGTTGTGTCTCATCTCAGAGGCCGTCTTGTAGAAAATGCTGCCTCCACATGTTCAACTCTGCATCTGGTGCTGCGACTCAAAGACAGATTAGGGGTCGTGTGTTGTTGTTTGCTGAGGAAACTGGTTACATGAGCCTGAGTCGCTGCAGAGGAACAATGCACATATGTGGCTTCTACATGGCCGGCTTCCACCGACGCGATCTGGAAGACAAAACAGAGAGGCAACGTGCCAGCCGGCCCGATCGCAACAGAGCAAATAGACACACAAACACGTGTGGTCTGGATTATTATTAACATGATGTGTATCGTCGTGTTTTTTGTGTCATTTCTAGAATTAAGCTTCCTTTCAGGTCGGGATATAAATTCGACAGAGTGGGAAGACTGGTCCCCGCATACTGATCTGTTTATTTCTATGAATGCAAATATCATCTCCCTCCCTGCTGAGCACAGCATATTTAAGGAGGAACATGATCTCCATTACAGGCTGGATACACTGTAAGTAGCCATATCTGCCAGTGTGGATCCCAAACAGATCTCGTATTTCTGGCCTGCGCTACATAATCCTGCGCTCTAAAATGCAGACAACATCTCATCCTCCTAACATTATGGCAAGTCTTTTGTATATTTGCCTACTTATGGGATATTACTGGTAGCACAGAACATACTGACACAAGGATCACGCAGGTTAACAGGAAACAGCAGGATTATCTGATCCCGCTCGCTGCGAGAGCTCAGACTCGACAAATACACGGAGAAAGAGATGCAATTATTTGAGCAAGCACAAGTTGAGACAAGTTGTGGTGGTGTGCGACACTCGAATAATGTTCTGACTAATGAAAAAAAAAAAGATGTCTCGCTTCATTAAGCAACGGGAACAAACAAAAAGTCAAATCAAAACAGAAAATAATTCAATAGACAGACACGTGCGGCATAAAAATGGGTTCTTAATATTCCTGAGCTCAGAGGTAAATTCATTTTCTGCATGAGCATCAGAATACAAAAGTCATATTCCAGCTGACTTTGGCTTTGTTATCCTTTCCAAAGAAAGTCTATTTCAGAGGAACATCTTCTTTGTGAATAACCTCAGGGGGTTTCCTCATAAAGTTTGTATTGTAATATCTGCTGATTAGCTGGGGTGGGAAATAAAGCAAAAGCAGCCAGAGTAAGCTACAGATAGTGGATTTTTTTTTTTTTGGTCAGAGCATTTGATTTATTGATTGCTGTCAGGGTGCAAAGACAATGCTTCTAAATAAATTGCCCAACCTCGCTTTAAGGCATCAAGCTAACTCTGCATGTAGCAGAGGACTCGGCATTAGGAGTATCTGCTGTAACACAGACATCACAGCCAACGGGGCCTTATTGACTCCGTTTATGGGCACAATAGTGATAGAGTAATGCACTTTTACATTATAATATAATTACCAGGACATGAGTTAAATAGCTTAAATTAAAATACATTTCACACTTTTTTAAAGGTAAAGCATTATGTAACACAAGAATGGCAAGCAAGGCAGGAATAATAAATACATGAAAAGACAGAGAATTATGTTGAACTAATACTTGATGATGGTAGAATTGCTGTGGTATGAGTAAGCAGTGTGAGCAGATGTGCCTGCCATCCTGACTTTTTCAGAATGGGCTTGCTGGTTGGAATATACACTTAATGTCCCAGGCCAGACACACCAAACCCTCCAGGTCTGTTTATGCTGAATTTCCAAGCTAGTATGATTTTTTTAAATTCCACAATTTTGGTTACCAGAGAGGAAGCTGTCTGGTTGATTGACAGAGACTCACCACGCCAACCAGGAAGACTGAGACGGTCTAATAGAGGGTGCAAGAGAGGGATGAAGAAAAAACAGAAAACTGTATTGAGTGAATTAGGTTGATACTTGTTTGGACAGAACTCTCCCTGTTTTAGTTACTTTTTCACTTACTGTTCATTGACGCCAGCTGCACTCACCACACCTACACCTCATCACCATCAGTCACCCACTATATATACACACACCTGCTCACACACCACTTCCCTGCCAGGTTGTCTCAGTACTTCATGTCGAACTTTCCAGCATTCCTTCCTCATGTAGCCCTCCTGTATATGACTAGTGGTCTACAATGGTCTCGGGCCCGAATACATCTCAGAGTTACTTGTTCAGTGTGAATCCAGACCCCTCAGGTCATCTGGGACAGGTTTACTCGGATTCCCAGGATCAGGACCAAGCATGGTGAAGCAGCTCTTAGTTTCCACCTGTGGACACAAACTCCCTGAACACCTGAGATGTGTAGAAACGGTTCATTTAAATCTGGCCTGAAAACATTATTGGTTACCGCAGCTTTTACTCCTGCTTATTATTAATTAATATTATTATTATTTTAATTGCCTGGTGTTGCAATTGCATGTTTTTTTGTTTCCCAGACCAAAAATGTCCTGTACGTTTTGCTGCCCTGTTCTGGATTTATTTCTGGATTGTGTGATTTTTGTCAGGATTCTGTGTTACCTTTGCATTGCTGACTGACTTCCTGTGTATGACCTCTACCCGCATAACAACTTCTGATTGGAATCTTGCCTGATTCCTCTGTTTGAGTCTCTGTCTTGCTCTAGTCATCACACTTGTCCTGAAAGGTGAAAGGTCAAATGTACTATATGGGTATGCATGTGTGAGTCACTGCTGGGTAAACAAGATTTAGAGCGATGGCATATTGTACTGGCAAAATGGTGCTTTGAAATAAACACTAACATCAGCATGCTGTCAATGACGGTGCTAAAACACTGATGCCAGGCAGATACTAGTTTAATGTGTTGGCATGCCAGCACAAACACTAAATATAGCCAAGGCCGATGGGAATGTCTTTAGTTTTGCAGGTATTTGTTCCGAAACAAAAGTAGACAAATGTTGTCATAATATCTTCAATAGTCGCGGACACATTCCCTAAAAGCAAAAGTGGCCGTCCAATAGTTGAGATATTTCAGTCAGGACTAGAATGGAGGGCCAATCAAAAGACTGACATTGGCATACATGGAGCCCAGTTGCACGGATGTCTAAAAATAAGGGACAGAGAGTTTTCTTGGTGGTTAATGAGGCCTAAACCTATTCTGACAGGAGGGAGTTTTCAATGTATTATCCTCTGTCCTCTGTAATGACAATTGATGCAGTTTGTTCCCAGATAGCCTGGAATCTCCAGAGAAATGAGAAAAACAGACACTGAATATCACTATGCCACTGTTCATCCATTATTCAAAAGCATTCTGACATAGACTTTCTGACATCTCATCTTTGAAATTCACGTTATCTTTCAAAGTGTATATTACCTTTAATATTCCCTTTCTGCACCACAAAGGAAAATAAAGTAAAAAAAAGGTCTGACGGGGCTGTCATTAGAATACGGATAAAGCACTCCTGCAGGGTAAGTTAAGAAATATACAAATATAAGGCCATTCTCACAATAGTGTTGCTGCTTTTTTCTACTAACAACAATAATCACTCTGTGCTGAATGTATGATTCAGTTGTTGGGCAGCAGGAACCTCTTCCATGCTCCCACTAGATGAAGAGGTGCGTCACCTCTAGAGCAAAGTCAGCTTTGGGGACGGGGAAAGCCCTGGAATTTCAGTTTTATCAATTATACAGAGCTTCATGGGGTGAATAAGCACAGAGAGGAAGAGAGCAGTCTCATTAAGTTCCCCAGCTGCTAATTACCTCTGCCAGTATCTGCACTTTGATGAGGGAAACAGGTCCACCACTGCAGTTTGTGAGTCTACACATTCATTCTCCATTTCAATGATACACTCAGTGGTTTCACAAAATGTGAGCTGATGCAGATGCCATGCTGCTCAAGAAAGACTTCAGTGTTTTAATGGCTTGAATACGCTTTAATGAATGAATACTCCACATTTTCACAGTATGTACAGTATATGTTGTCACTAAGTAACAAACACATACAATAGAACAGATATGCTTTTAAAAAGGAGTTTTTTTTTGGCATAAGAAATAATGGATGGTAAAAGCTTCCCTGTAGTTTGCATAATGGAGATGGAGTTCCAGAACAAAGGAGGACCAGTAAATGATGGATAAATGAATATATTTGTTGCTCACATCACACACACACTACACAATTGAATGTGTATGTGTGTAATGTCTATGTATTACAGTCCATCCATTAACCATAATCATTTATTAGTTAGATGACCGGGGGTTTAATATTCTTTCACATTGGCTTCTTTGCTTAAAGTCACCATTGATGTTTTATTAGCGAAGTTTAATTGTACTTTTTGACAAGGTTGTTTTTTCAACCTTAAAATGGCCTGCTCAGTTCACATCTTTTCACACGTTTTAATTTCCAGGACCATTATCAAAAAATTGGTTTATGCATATGCAAAAAAAATAAAAATAATCCAAAATAAATGATTGGATGAATTGATTGGATTATTGGTCATGAGGACTGATGCTTTATAGACATATGTTATGCAAATGGTAATAAAGGGTTGTATGTTGCAGTTGTTTTTTTAGAATGATAACAAATTTTATAATAATTAGGCATCATGGGATTTCACCGATATTCAAATCGACTAATACATTTCTGACATCCTGACATTCCTATTTAAATTGCAATATTGCAATCAGTCTGTGAAATCCACTATCTGTCTGGCCCTTATGTCGCCCCATAAAATACCATGTCATCATTTTAAATTTCATCTTATTTGATCATATGTTACATTGCCCATTCTTCTTTTTCCAAAGTCTGTTTGGAAATGTTTCTGTGTAAAGCATTAAATGTGTCGCTGCATTGCTGCTCAGTCTCTGTATCAGCCTGTTCTCCTCGCTCCAGTCCAACACACTGGGCTGTGCCTGAAAGACATGCCTTCCTCCACACAGTCTGTCTTTCCTCGTTCTCCTCTTCCCTGCAAACCCTCTCTCAGTCTCCCCCTCTCCCTCCCTCCCTCCCCCTCCCCTGTACTCATGCCGATCCGCCTGTTCATCTCACAGCCCAAATGGCAACAGGCAAACCAGACAGCAAGGCTCCGACAATATTACGACACAGCGGACCATTTTTGTCAGAGTTCTGGCCGAGTCTGGTTTTTAGTAAAAGGATTCATTTTTCAGTCTTGGGAACTGAGGGCAAGAGGTTGAGCTGTGATCATTGGAGAGGAATACAGCATGAGGTGCACTACAAATACATACTGTTGGTCCTCACAAAACTGTAACACCAGTGATTTCTATTTCATAAAGCTTCTGCGGCTGAGAAGCATTTCCCTTGGCCGAGCCAAAGTCAGAGAGGTGCTGAAATCCATAAAATAGCAGTGAAGAGGACAGCCACTCTGCCAGGACTTACTATAATCCTTCAATTTTGTATTTTAGGACGGATGTGATAACAGGGCCACTCCACCTGCCACACACTGCTGGCGCTGTCAAAAAAACAAAGACAGGCGGTCAAAAGATCACTCTCCTGCAATTAAGATTTCCCTTTAGGGGTCAAATGTAATATTTGTGAGCAAGAGTGTGAGTGTGGGCTGTGTGTTACGCTGGAAGGCAGCGGTATAGCAGTATTTTATTCTAACACGGCTCGGAATAAGAGATCACAGCTCCCCCATGAGGAAAGAAGCTGGCATAAAATGACATGAAAGTAAAAGGAAAGTTTTGAGGGACAGAAAAGGAGGCTCATACATCTGGAGGCCTCACCATTCATCATGGATGACTTTTACAAACATTGTCAAAGTGTGTCAAAGTCGGGAATTTATTTCAGATTCAGTCTGTGCACCGAGCCCCCCCCCTTCAGTGAGCATATCGACACAGCAGAACTATCTAAATAGGAAAAGGGACAGATGAGTGGCAGTGCATGTGTAAATCCTTCAGGGGAGGAAGACATGGGTAGGAAGGTAGTGAGGGAAAGAGAGGGGTAGATAAGATGAAGAGCAGAAGCGGTCCTACAAAAAGCCGATTTTTGAAATTGGAAATGTGTTTGTGCGCCAGCACATTACTGAGGTGTATCACACTGTGAAAGGTGTTGTTTTATTTATCATCTATCCCAGAAGAAATAGATCTATACTCCCTCGCCAAACAGTTTTTCTTCTTTTTCCCCCCAAAAAACCAATGCATCTGGTCCTTTTCATCCCTTTTCATCCCATGTCCTCCCCTTCTCTGGGCCTCTGGCCAGCAGAGATGAATGGTAGCGACGCTCGTCTCTGACGTCCTCATGTTACCCTTGCATGGAGGCTTGTTCCGTTACACAAATGGGCTGGAGATGATGTGTGAGCTGTGTCTGCAAACTGTTTTTTACTAGAATAACTCTACACACCTCAGCAATTTCCCAAATTCCCACACCAAGGCCAGACACAACACAACACCTGATTGCTATAGCGAGATAAGCCTACAGGATTAAATCAGAAAACAGCCGTATTTCTCTTATCGGTGAGAAAACAAAATCTATTATTTGCCTGGAGGAAAGAAATCTGTAAAGGCTGCAGACACAGAGGAATCAACAAGGTGTCAATCAGCCGTGTCCTCTAATCAGCTGCGCTGCTACGCCGTTACACTCTGTCCTCTATTCTTTACAGAGAGGAAATCCCCACATAAGTGTATGCCTTTTAATAATTAATTAAAGTATTTAAATGGACATTCATCGATATATGCTGACTCGGGTCACTTCTTGGCCAAGCATGATGGTAATAAAGGGTGTACCCGCAATGATTAATTGCCACAATTTTGCAAGTGGCCCAGGTACATTTTTATTCAAAATTATATTGTGTGCTCAAAACACCATGAATAATAAATGTGACAGTGAGGAATACTAATCGCTAAACCATATTATGGTATAAGTACTGTGGACCTACATGAGTACTCATGGGGGGGCCTCTGAGAAAAGTTCATGACCTGTTGATAACTGATTTAAGATTCAGTCACATGCAAAGCAATCCATCAAAAACAATCCTGCCGATCCGTTTCAATCCTTCCACCAAACCTTCACACTGAACCGGCGGCCGGTTGAAATTCTGCCTCCTACTCTGCGGGTTGACCTTGCAGCATTTAGGCAGGCCTCTCCAAATATTCATCCCAGTACATGCAGGCTGGCACGGCAGAGGTACTGAGCCGATGCGTTCTGATGGCACACAGATTGAATGCTTCACGGGTCTCTGGTCAGCGTCGCAAAGTCCACATCCCGGTGCCGTTTCCCCCCCTAGTGTTCCGCGCCATGAGAAAGTGGTGTACATCTATTACAAAGGCCTGCTCGCCGCAGCCAGAGATTCACCCTCTCAGTCAGGCAGACGAAAGATAAGCTGACTCACTGTGCGCGATAGGTGAATGCTAAGCAGTGTGGGGGAATCTTATCAGGGGGCTGAGGAGGCAAGAAGTGGGTAAAAGAGTTTTTTTGTTTTTTTGTCTGAAAGCTGCTGTTCCCTAAGCCCTTGCAGCGTCCTTCACCTGCAGCAGAAGCACCTCCAGCTTCATCGGACGCACAAAAAAGATGAAAATCACGACGCTCAGAGCATCGGTCACTATTACAGAACATGAGTGGGAGATCATTGATGTTACTTGCACCATTTGTTACAGCATGATGTGCTTTTTTTTCCACACCAAAGATCCCAATTTAGGCACACAGCACCATCTCATGGTCTCATGCAGAAATTCATGTCTAATCAATGAGAATGCAGAGGAGTGACGCAAACAGCACACGTATGGATGCATTCTTATGGAGACAAATGGTGCAAAACAGTAAAACAGTATGCTGCATACCTGAATCTGAACTGGCATAACTTTACTGTCACTCCACTTTGATCTTGTGATCTAGAACAAACTGCAGTGATCGCTGGCTCTTTCAAGTGCATTCCTGGTTTATGTACTCGTACAACTCACGGATTTAACACTTACAAATAGCATCACACACCTCGAGTGAGCCATGTGTGCCTCCCGAGGCTCCCTGTGTCATTTGTTAAGTCAATAGCAATGGGGTTGTCATCTGCTGCAGTACATTCACTCCGTTTTGATCCGAATTGTGGAAGTGCTGAGCAGAATTTCACGCATTGATTCCACCGCTATGGCTGAGCATCATCTTCAGACAAGCCCATCAATATTTCATGTGCTGTTATATATTCCGCTGCCATCCTAAATACT
This sequence comes from Eutrigla gurnardus, assembly GCF_963514095.1. Lineage (NCBI taxonomy): Eukaryota > Metazoa > Chordata > Actinopteri > Perciformes > Triglidae > Eutrigla > Eutrigla gurnardus. The sequence continues at coordinate 15,235,130 of NC_139921.1, read as the reverse complement.
TTGAAGCGCTATCAAAGCCGACTGTGCTGGGCGCGAGGCAGCTCGGGCCGCGGATATATACAGTAAAGACATAAGCTACACATGACTCAATAAATTATAAACTGTTGTCTTTGTTGCTTGAAGTGAGGCTGCAAAGTCATTCGACGACGGCAGCTTCAAACTGGCTCAGAATGCGGGGCTGCGGAATTACGTAATCTGCCTCGCGCGGACTGAAAACAGGGGCTGTGACAAGATGTCGCCCTCTGATGAAAGCTAGGCTCGAGTTGAACTTGTAATAACGTACGGGTTGGTGGTGCAGAAAATTGAATAGATGTAGATGCAGCTTGGTGAGTGGAGGCTAATGAACTGACTGCAGAAAAGGACTTATTTGTCAAAAAGAAAAGAAAAGAAGAAGAAGTACAAAACCTAATTATGAAAGTAGCTCTCACCAGCTAAAGGTGATTATTTGGTGAGCTGTAGAATGTGTGCATGTGAATGTTAAGTGCTCAGCTGTGATCCGTCCACAACCTTCCCTCAGTCCTCGATCACTTCCCTTTCTAACACCTTAACTTCTTGATTACCATGACATCCGTACGCCGGGCTGTCCCTTGTCTACGCAGAGAGCCATCAATCCCCTCGGGTCGGATGTAATCTTTCCACACAACATGATGCATGAGCCATTTACCTGTTACCATTAACAGGGAAGTGTGATTAGCATCCGTTATGCAGATGCTTCCTCGGGACGTCACCCTGCTACTCGGTTACAAAGTGGAACACTGATGTATAAGCTTCATCTGTCGATAATCTAATGACACATAGCCGTGTACGCCACTGAGTCTAACGCAATGATTAGCTATGATGCAGCGCAGCAGGAAACGAAAGCTGTGGATCAACACTAATAGACTCTCTCTCTCTCTCTCCCCATCTCTCTCTCAAATCCACAGCACATTTTGCTGAGGCAGGTGTGTGATGGCGAAACACCATTACCTCCGTCTTAATGAGAGCCCTGTGTTCGTTTCCCCCCGTGGTGGTCCCCCAGCAGGGCCTCATCTGGGCCTGCGCCGTCGGACATGCTAGATGGGCGAGATAACCTCCATCTGTCTTCATGACTGTCCGGCCTTTATTGCTTTAGGAGAAGTGCTGCTTTCACAAGCTCCGCTCAGCCAGGAAAACCAATATTTGTTCAGGCCTGCGTGATTTGTAAGAGGGTGGCTTTACGTTCCTGGTCCTTGCAAGGTAAACATAATGTGCTCCTCCTGATGGATGATTCAAGAACACATGCATCTCACAATAAGTTCCTCCCAGCTCATCATGAAGCCCCAGTGAGTGTTACATCATCTTGAAAGACTAGTTTCTTACCTTAAATAACTTTTGTTACTGCACTTGAGGACAGCGAATGTAAGTATTAACTCGAGCGAGAGTCTGCATAGCGGCAGAGAATCTGTAATTAGGCACAGCGGCGCTTTGAGCTGAATGCTGATCAATATGGGCGGCTGTGACTCAAGAGGTGGAGCGCTGGTCCACTAATCAGAAGGTTGGGAGTTCAACCCCTGACCCCTTCAGTTTAACATGCCGGGGGGTCGGGAAAGATACTGAACCCTAAATCAGCGGCGTTATTGGCGTGTGCGTGTAAATGGCAAATGGCCTCATTTATATAGCGCTTTTCTCCAAAGCGCTTTACATTAATGACTGACATTCACCCATTCACTCACACATTCACACACCGACAGCAGAGTCAACCACGCAGGGCGACAGCCAGCTCGTCAGGAGCAATTGGGGTGAGGTGTCTTGCTCAGAGACACCAGGCACTCAGCTAGGAGGAGCCGGGGATCGAACCGGCAATCTTGCGGTTGCCAGCCAAAGCTCTACCTCCTGAGCTAAACCCCCCCAGGAGCGTGTGCTCCTGATGAGCTGATGGGCTTGTGTTGAGAACAGCGTGGTGGTCGCTGAGACCTGACAAGTACACACACAACAAAACTAGTGTTTACAACAGACCATGCCTTTGAGGTTGATGGGAATTCTATTAGTTATTCTGTCACAAACTAAAAAAATAAAGAAAAGTTAAATGTTGACCTAATGGTGCTAGATGAAACATCAGGGGATTATAGTTCATGCAAGTTTTCATTAAATACATCCAATAGTTAGCAAGATATTTCACGAAAAAACGAAACCATAGTGGCGCTAAAGGAAAACTCAGGTGATCACAAAGACATTTGAATACATTGTCTGCCAAAAGGTAATGCATTAACCAAATTATAGGCCAATTCATATAGCAGATGCAGAGATCTCTGATCCACATATGTCATGCTCATGGTGACACTAGATGCAAACCAAGAAAATCACCACAGTCAGTAAGATCATCACCCCCTAGTGACCTCATTGCAGACGTTTAGTTTATGGTTCATTCTCCCACTCACATAACTTTCTAAGAGATCGGGATCCTCCTTCCTTCTATATTTCCAGGTATTATCCCTGTCATCTCATCTTTCTCACTTTCCTCAGTCATCATCATCATGATATCAAGAACTTCTCAGACAGTAGCTGTCTTGTTTGTTCATCCACTCGTCCCAGCAGGGGCCCCTCACAATGAATCTCAACACCTGTTGCATCACAGCAGGAAGGAACTGAATGTGCTGCTCTGTAAATGTCTCCCAATAGGCTTCCACAAAGCATCAATAAAGCTTCAAGCTAATACCCTTATAGATTTTCTATCTAATGGAATTTGATTGAGTTCAATGTGGCCTCTGAACTACTGAGAGCTTGGAATAGAGCAATTGATCTTGGCCATCCCTTTGTCTTCAATGATACTATAAAATGTGATATATCATAAACCTGATATATAGATAGAGGATTAACATCTACTTCTATCTTTTTAAAGTAAGAATACAGATTTTACTCCCAAAAACCTAAATAAGACAGGCGCAGTGATTTCCTGGAGTCTCAGGAGTCAAGAAATAGTTAACTCACAAAATGACTAACTATTCCTTTAACATCCCATTTGACCCTTTATACGGTTGCTTGTCTCGTAGTAATAATATTAATCTGAATGAATTGTCTTTTTGATTAATTTTACCCTTCAAAGTCAAATTCAGTTCCCTAATCTCCTGCATTCAGACGAGATTACAGAACATCAACGGAGTGTCACCACTACTTTCTCAGCTCTTCAGGATGATGCTGCTGCTTGTCACAAAACCAAAGAACATTTTTCACGACTGAATAAGCTTGTTCAAGCTTTTAAGACACTGCCTCAAAAAAGATCAAAACCATAAAACACAGGACTTCTGCGTCTTAATATGTTAAATAATTGATGACTGGGTTTAATTATTAAATTACTGCTTGTCATGAGATTATTTTTATGGAGTTTGGGCCATTTTAATCCTTTCTGGGAATCTCCTTGCTCCGCTCTTAAATATCCTAAACTCCTTACATTTCTGGAACACACAGTAAACTTTTACCCTGAGCAGTGAATCATCCTGATGAGCTGTGGAAAGAAATTGAGGTTGGTCATCTTTTATTTTCAGCCCAGTTGAAGCTCTGATTGCGACTGTAATTGGGCAGAGAGAATTATTTCCAATGGACAGTAAGTAGTGATGCAAACGGCTGGAACACGCTTGTGTTTTTGTCATTTGGGGACTATGAAGTCAGACTGCGGTCGAAAAGTAAAAAAAAAATGTGCTACTGACGTGAGTCTCCCGGAGTGAAAGGTTATGGATTTGGTAAATGGACCTGCATTTATAAAGGGCTTTTCTACTCTCAACTACTGAAGGTGCTTTACACTACATTGAGTCTACATTTACACATTCATCCACTGATGGCGGAGGAGCCGCCTGCACATCAGGAGCTAATCTCATTCACACCATTCACACGCCGATGGCACAGCCTTCGGGGGCAATTTGGGCTTTAGTATCTTGCCCAAGGGAACTTTGGCAAACCACTGATCTTCCAATTGGAGGACGACTCGCTATACGACCTCGGAGCCACTGCCGCCGCTATATAAACATATAAAACAGCTCCATCAGCAATAGGCTGCTTCACTCGCGGTGTGTGAAGGAGAGTTACCACAGGCCCTCCTTCCTGCTGCTGTCACACTTTACCATCAACACCCAGTAGACCACACGTACCAAACAACAATTATTCATGCTCACAATACTTCCTTTGTGAAATGTCTTCTTGTGTAACTATTTAAAGGAGTCATCACCAGGAAATCGCAATTTCTCTTGTTAAAACATGCATATCTGTGTTTGACCTCAGTTGAAACTTGCCTGAAAGGCTGGAGTTTGAAAGTGGCGCCGTTTTTTCGCTTCTGCTCTTTTTCCGAACAGGAATAGCACACAAGGGTGTGCATTCCTAAAGCACGAGATTTTGATTCTGCGCCTACGGTGACGTCACCGTGGAGGCTCCTTGCATAAGCCCACCCCTCTTCACCACCCAACCCCGCCCCGTCCGCTACCTGAAATCGCCGAAGCGCCGCCATTGTTTTGGAGTCTGCATGCAGGCAAGCCCCCCCGGCTCTGTCCTTCCTGCGGCGAATCAACGCGCGCCTCATTACATATTATACAATGCACATCCGGACCAGTCAAAACCTCGCGCGTAATCTCGCGTGATAAAATCGCAGTACGAAAAAGGGTCAGAACAAGCTCAATGTTTGATTAAATTTTTTTTTTTTTTCTAATAAGTTTTACGAATTGATCCAAAGCGATCCAAGGGGGGCTGGATACGTATAAAACCAGGTTATGACTCCTTTAAATGCAGCACATGCATCCACAAATTAATGCTTTAACGTGTCGTCAAGTTGATGTTTTAGTGTGTTGTTGTTCATTTGAATCTGTTTTTTTTTAGCTCTCAGGGCCACCGTACATTGAGGCTAAGGCAGTGCTCTAAAGCCATACTAACATACTACTCTAATTATGATGTAAAATCTATGGAGTGTGGTGGCATAGTATGCACACTTTTTAGGTGTATCCTACACTCTAAAAACTAATTCAGGGGATCTTTAGTCATTACTTAAATATATATATTGTTGTGAAATAAAAAATCAAGTTCTGAGATACTGTTAGACTTTTTACTTGTAATTGTTATTTTATTGAGCTTGGATGACACACGAATTATGCCTATTGATTCAATATACTATCATGACTTGTCAGAGTTTAAAATTTTCAGTTAATCAAAAAATAATTTAATTTTAAGTTCTGTTAATGTAAAATACAATTACAATACAACCACAGTTTCCCTGTCCTGCAATGCACGCACGGGCATGTTCAAGGCCAGACGAGTGACCACAGCTGAAACTTCATTGAAGCGTTGTGGTGAATGGTAAGTAATTTTATGCTTAATTACACATATTTGCATTCGCTCAGGATTCTGTTGGTGATAGCCTACTATAACCGAATACCGAAATCTGGAAGTCCTTACTCTGAAATTTGAGCCGTGTTGATAGTACAGTCTGTGTGCCGAGAGGTAAAGTTAGCTAGTAGCTGTAGCCTGTCACTGACTGAGTAGGCTTAAATGCGCCAAGTAGCGCCAAGAACCATATTTCATTTGTAAGGGTTAATAAGTTAATATTCATGTTAAGACAGTTAATGTGATAAATAATTAGTTAAAAAGAAGACTTCATTTGAATGTTTGATTTGAAGTTACACTACACCAGGGCTGCAACAACGAATCGATACAATTCGATTATTAAAAGAGTATTAAAAGAGTTGGCAACGAATTTCATTATCGATTCGTTGTGTCACGCGACTATTAAGTCGTGGAGATGTTTGTGTATATAAAAAAAAGGTCATTTTAACCCCTCTGAGGACGGATTGGGCGGATCCACCCAAAAAGTCTAAAGTTTTACACATCTGTGAATATCTCTGAAACGGTTTATGTGTGGTTTGTGTCTGTCCGACACTTCCTTATTGTTCTATTCCACCGCCTAAAAGACCAATCAAAAAATAGATGTTCGGCAGACTCCATACGCAGTCAACGAATGGACAAACGTTACTAGGCTGACTAGTTTCAACCAATCAGTGGAGGGTATATATGACGTATTCTAACCAATCAAAGGATTCTGGGGTATTGTGGGGGCGGGACAACAGAGAGAGAGAGAGAGAGAGAGAGAGAGAGCTGCGTCCGTAGAACAGAGTGCAGGGAGCACACAGAGCAGAGTGACAGAGGGCTGAAAGTGACAGAATAACTTCATACTATTTCTATTGAATGACAGGTTCCCCTCAACTTTCTGGAGGGTCTTTGCTTTGCTAAGTGGCATGCCTGAGGAAAATGAGGCAAAAACGCATGGGACTCCAAAGTGGTAGCTCAGAAAATGGCCAAGACGTTCAGCCTTCGTCGGGAGGAAATAGTGAAAGAGGCCCCTGCCATCAGTGACTGCATGATTCGCTGGCCTGCGCTTTTTAGTGAAGCACAGGTGAGATTATAAAATGTTTATTAAACCATTATTTTTGTACTGTGGATTGATACAATGTGAATATACAGTATGTCCACAAATTGAAATAAAATAAATAAATAAATGTAGAAATAAATACATGTAAAAATACAGAAATAGCCTTTTTCATTTCCAAAATGTACTTGTTTTTTCACATTTTAATATTTATTTCTGCATTTATTTATTCATTTATTTTTTTATTTATACTTATGTCACGTTTGGTCCTTCATACTGGTGTGCCCTGTAGATAAGTGAAGAATTCAAGAGGATAACAACAGTTAGCCTTGAATCGACCTTTCTGGCCAAGCTTGACCAATGCACCCCGAAATTGATGACCTTGACCCAATCAAAAGGAGGAGCTGCAGGCCTGAAGATAAGGCACATTAAGGACATGCTTCTTGAGGTATAATGATTAACTTTATTATGAATAGACCTTTATTTTAAATATATGTTTCTGCCTCACTGTTTCATGTCAATTGTCAAAATGGCTGCTATGAACAAGGTCAATTGCATATTAACGCTGCAAGCAGGCATGGCTTGGTCCCTAACTAATACTCATTTTTTTCAAATTGTCATGATTTGGGTTACACTTGCATCTGATTTTTATTGAACGCCTGATCTATTTTTTCCATGAATCAGGACAACACAGTTGAAAGGCGGAGAGAAATTGCCATTCGCTGCCTCATAGTCTATCTTGGAGAGAAGGAGGAGGACCTTTTCAAACAGTACCGCGTAAGTAATTGAGTACGCTTTTAATTTTTTGAACTGCATGTGTCTGTAGCCTTCCCACGTGGAGATATGGCTGTTTCAATCCCGTGCACCAGCCTCTTGTGGGCTAGGCATTGAAGTACATGGTTACCCTGCATTCCCTTATGCATGTCACCCTGAAGAGCTTGAGCCATGTATTTTATACATCCTAACACCTATTAATTTCTTCTGCAAGGATGTGGAGGAGCTCAACGCAGACCTTGCGATGCAAGTGATGAAGATTGCCGTCATCGGTGATGGGCGTGCAACCATTGTAGTCGAGGGAACCAAGATCCTGCAGGGGATTGATGTCGCCAGATCCTGTGCTTTGCTGATGGGAGTAATCTATGCTCTTAACCTTAACTATCCCAAGCAGTTGAAATTTACCTTTGGGGCATTCCAGAAGCTATGCCTTGATCTCGATGGACAAAAAGCCAGCTCTAAAGTAATGAATCTCAAGTATGGTATTTTCTAGAGCGGACTTGATCGACCTTGCGCGAGGGAGAAGCTCTCACACACACACACACACACACACACACACACACACACACACACACACACACACACACACACACACACACACACACACTTCTTGTTTTGTTTCTGTGATAGTATGAATACCTACTGAGTGAAAACCAAATCAGTGGAAGTTATCAGCATAGAAAAGGATGACCTTTTGCTGGATATTTTTGCTGAAGTTAGTTAGGAGTGTGAGCAGTCTGCCATAGTTGATTGAAAGAAGCTTTGCTCATTTGATGTTAAAATTAGTGCCTTTAATGTACAGCCATCTGTCTTTTGTTTTCAATCATTTTCATGTGTACAAGTCAAAGGATGGTGATTCATGCACATGGTTTTACTTAATTTTATAACACTGTTCCTCGTCATAAAGCTTCTGAGTGCATGTTGTACTGTGTCTTAGGAGAACGTAGCCAACAAATGCTGCTGTTTGCACTTTTAAGGATTTAGTGCTACTGTTCATTTTAATAAATGGTTCTAATTAATTTGAATATTACTGTCTAAATTTCTGTCAACCAAGGTTGGAATTTTGAGCAACTTAGCCTCCTGGGAAACAGGAAAATACCCGTATTATAGGACAAGGCTCAACTTAACTGTTGCAGAGATCAACTTAATTATTAAGTTCATGTTACTTAGAAATGTGTTTTATTGTGGCCAAAAAGCTTCTTCACCTTACTTAAAACATTATGTTGGATCAACTTAAATACATGCGTTCATGTTGACAATTATTTAGTTCATGTTACTTAGAAATGTCTTTTATTGTGGCCTAAAAGCTAATTCACTATACTTAAAACATTATGCTGGATCAACTTAAATACTTGCATTCATATTGACAATTATTAAGTTCATGTTACTTAGAAATGTGTTTTATTGTGGCCAAAAAGCTACTTCACTATACTCAAAACATTGCTTTGAATTAATGTAATTCTGCTAGCAGGCTTAACTTAAAAATTCTAGTGGAAAACGTTAACATATTTTTTTGTGTTGACCCAAGGTTTTATTTATTAGAGTGTACATCAGCAAGAACTTCTTATGAAACAGAGCTCTCTGCACACACTTAACTGCCCCACAATGCATTGCATCTGTGAAAAATATTACACAAGAAAAAACATGTCCCGTACACACACACACAGACACTTCAAATTTCTTTACTGGTTTATGACCACCACTGGGAGTCAGCCTTCTGTCATGTTTGAAGATGTTAAGTCATCATTTCATTTCTAAGCTCCTCAAATAAACAAAGCCATTGGCAACCCACTCAAACTGCAACCTTGATGAAGGTATTCACAGGAGATTTCACAAAAGAAGTCAAAAAGAAATAGTGTGCTGCAATGTGAAAAAAGGAGAAAACCGAAGGTCCAGGTGACTCTCGAAATAACAATTCCCCATTTCAAAGAGAAGTAACTGATGACACATCAAGAATCCGAAATCCTTTGAAACAGCCTACAGTCTGTACAATGAAAGCCTGAGTCAGTCATAACTTCAAAGGGAGCTTCAGCTGATGGTCACACCTTTTCTGTGTCCTTGAAAGGAAGAGGGTGGTGAAGACCCCAGCCATGCATATCTCTCATAAGTGAGCAATCATCATCAGCCAGTAATGTTAACAAACAGGATGATTTCAACAGTGTTTTTGTGATTAGGATTTTCAATGGCCTTGATCTGCCGGCCCTTCTAAGCATAAACACATTCACTAAACAAATGGCAAACCAAAGTAAACCTGATGGTCAGAGGGATCTGGAAGGCAAAGCAAGGCGGCATCTTCAGCAGATATAGTCCCGACCAGTCTGAAAGGTCAGTGACAGTTAAAGGTTGTAACAGCGATTCTGGGCCGAAACATCAATTATCACATTCATCTGTTTTTACCTCACGATCCGCTAGCTGCCCACCCCATAAGCAGGCCGTCAAACAAACGCGTCTCTCTAGGCAGCCTAGGCTCCGAGATCGCACACAAAAACAAATGGTACTACCAACACCTCAAAGGCAAAATAAACAGTGTTCCAACCAATCACAGACAAGGGGTGGGTGTTGTGGTCATGCACGTTCATGAAAATGCGCGTCCATGATCATTTTCAAAACACGGGAGGGAGGGGCTAGCTGGCTCTGTTTGTTTTGGATCTCGCAACGGAAGTGAGGGCAACCAGAATCGTTGATACAACCTTTAAGAGTCAAACAAGAGAAAGTTTTCAAAAAGAATCCAGTCTGATAATGTTTTTCTTGATAGGCATCAGTGACCAACACTGTGTTGTATTAACCCTTTGAATACGGCAATACGGTGCATCTATCTGAAAGAAAATACGTCTCCCCACAGGTTTGACCCTGTTCGCAGTAGTAAATTGAAGCATTGGTACTGAACACACATCCAGAATGGACGTCCACAAACAGTCACCTCTGTTCCCCAGAGATCCCACACAAAGCAGCAGCTCGTTCAAATGAATATGTCAACACATGCTCTTCAATACAAAATGTTCTAAAAGGAGAGACACTAGTTTAAAGTAGAGCGGGTTCCAGAGCGTTCAGCCATCAAGCTCTTCTTCTGTGGAACCATCTTCCAGTTCTGGTTCGGGAGGCAGACACCGTTCCCACATTTTAGTAGACTTAAAACGTTCCTCTTTGACAATGCTTATACTGTCTCGCTCAGGTTTGCCTCGGATCGGTTCTTAGTTATGCTGCTATAGGTCTAGACTGCCAGGGGATTCATGCCCAGGAGTCTGGCTGTCGTTTCTTATCTGGCAGTGTCCGCTGTGGTCCTGCCTGACGCCGACTGCGCCTGGTCTGATTGTGGCTCCACTTGCCCAACTGCAGGGTCCGACGTTAAGGTTTTTTCCTACTTGCCCGTCGGGCAAGTACTTTTCAAATCTACTTGCCCTGCCTAAATTCTTACTTGCCCTGCCTAAGAGGTTCTTTTTGTGGCGCCGCGGTGTTGTGCAAATTTTCTTCAAGACTTATATCTTACTAAAATCCATTATCTGTTGACTGTAGACGACACTACACAACACTTCTTCTGTCAGAAAGCTGTTTTTATTTTTCATTTGTCATTACATTTCATATGAAACTTCTCCCTGCTCTCTTCCAACCAATGAAAGAAATGTTGTGACATTGTATCTTGACCCGACGTCCACTCCATTTGTCGTCTGGAGATTTAGAAGAGATGCATACTGCGTGAACAACTGCTCCGTTTTGGCGACATGATAAGCTGTCGTTAGACATTTTTTTATCTGGTTGTGGCTCTCCAGGTAGAGTCTTTGGACACAACGGTCCATCGGTCCGGGAACATTTCTGTGTTTTTTAGCCTGTACGCAGGCCAGGTGAGGAAGTGACTTGCTATGGCTGTCTAAATTTTGTTTGCGATAGCTGTCGTTCCCGCGGAAGTGAAACAACGTCACCGTACGTCTTCGTCGGTACGTCAGCACAGAGGCTCGTACAGACACACCAACTCCGGCAGCAGACGTCAAGTCAACGGATCCCATTCATTGTCTATGTAGAGCAGGAGCTCCGCATGATGGATACGGCACGTCGAATTGGCGGCCCTGTCGCCGTACGTGAATTTGCATAAAGTTTGATGGATTGAACTTTATGCAAATGCCGTCCGTCCAACGCAATGCCGCCGGCTCCAGAAACTTCGTTCAAACTATCAAACTAGGCAGTGTTGATCAAATATGAATCCAGATTCTGTTACTGCACTACACATTTCCCGCCTCAAATGTTTTCAGAAACATGCTTTAGCGTGTAGTTTAACTGTAAAATGAGATCGTTTGTGGCCCGGCCGCCATGTTGGAAACGGCAGAGCAAAACTCAAGTCCCGCCCACTTCGCAGGACGTCTATCCAATTGATCCAACTTGAACACAGAACTGCCCACTCGCGGGTGCGTTCGACGGTCCGTTGCGTCGCTGCCGGAGTTGGTGTGTCTGTACCATTAGCCAATCGAAGCACACACACACAAAAAAAAAGCAGAACACTGCAACTGCCGCCGCCACAGCAGCAGACAGATGATACGAATTTGTCGGAGTTTGTGCTTGCCCGACCGGGCAAGTCTGAACAGGTTCTACCTGCCCGCCGGTTATTTTTACTTGCCCCGGGCAATCGGGCAACCGTTATTGTCGAACCCTGAACTGTGATGCTGCTCAACATGGACTGCTTTCAGGTCTAAGTCAACATGTTGGCGATAGACCCATCTAAAACCTAGCTGCGCCTGCCACCATGGACTACTACTGTTAATATTTCTATTACTAATATTACTACCAACACCAAATGCAGATAGAACCCAAGAGCCTGGTCTGCTCAAAATGTTTTTTCTCGCCAATATCGAGCTGTAACTCTTGCTCCTGGGAGATGTTGGGAATCTGAAATTCATTGACTGAAAATCATGAGCGTGTTCTAGTCTTGCTCGATGTGTCCTGAGATAACTTGTGTTGTGATATGACACTATAAATAAAATGTATTTTAAGTACAGTGAGTGGTTGAGGTTAAGGCCACCTTCAAGTTGTAACTACAGTAATTAACTTATTTTTCATTAATGGTTAATAAATGATGAACTACTCAGTAATATATCACTGATATCACTAAATAATATTTTGCATTTTTACTATTTTATAATTCATTAATTGTTTGATTCAAACATTTCTTGTTCCAGTTTCTCTGATGTGAAATTGTGATGACCAATTTTCATTATGTTCTAATATTTTATGTAACCCCAGTCCCATGTAGCTAATAAATATTAATTGCTAAACAATTAGGGTGTTGTAGTACAATGGGACGGGGCCTGAGTTTGTCTTAAAATGGCGCTTTGTACCCGTGATAACTGGGTTAGTGATAAAAAATAACTTGGCGGTGCCTCCAATAACTGGTTAGAAGTAAACACAAAATGTTGTACTTCCCCTTGAAAATAAAAGTTTGCGTTAACCTGTTATCACGTAATATATAGAAAGTATCACCTTTGCAAATATAACACAGGATTGAGTTGAAACAACCAGCCTTATTTATTACAAAGTCTTTGGAAATGAGTTAAATGGTTCACTGTTGACCTTTAAATATGCAATAATAACAGTATCAAACTCTCACAATATGCTCTGGTAAGTTGACAAATCACCCGTGATGAACACACAGAGAAAAGGTAACATCAAAATTACTGAAATGTCCACAGCCCACACTAGGGGTGGGCGATACACCGAAAATGTACCGATACCGAAATTTACGACGACAACCGACGTCATTTTGCCCATGTCGGTATATTCGGTTTAAAAAAAAGAAAAGTAGTTTTTTTCTTGTTTGGCTGTGTGTGTAGGTAGGCTACCAGTATGTTCATGTCCCTTTAAGACGCTCGGCTGTACTGTACTACGTATACAGCGTGTGCAGTCACGTGACTCCACCCCATCCAGTCTGTAACAAGAAGGGAAAGTGTGGGTGAGACGAAAATGGAGCTCGTCGCCGGTTTAAACGATGAAGCGGCCGCTGCCGCGGCAGCCGAAGTAAATCTGGTCGAGGAGGAAGAGCACCTCGTTCCCAAAAGAAATGCGTCATCGATCGTTTGGCAACATTTTGGGTTCAGCGAGGACGATGTCAATCAGAAAAATGTTAAATGTAAACTGTGCCTAAAGACTGTTGCGACAAGTCAAGGTAACACATCCAACCTCTTCCACCACCTGCAGTACAATCACGTGATTCAATTCGAAGAAATAAAAAAAGCGATCAGGACCAGCTAAAAGTGCTTCCACCACCAGGCAGCCGTCAATAACCGAAGCATTTGCTAGTACTCCACAATATGAGTGATCGTCAAAAAGATGGATGGAAATCACCAATGCAATAGGCTACTATATAGCAAAAGACATGGCTCCCATTGCTACGGTGGAGCGCAAAGGGTTCAAACATCTCATGAAAACTGTCGACAAGAGATACGGCCTGCCATCGCGAAAATATATTTCAAAAACCGTGATTCCCAGCATGTACAGAACAGAGAGAGAAAAGGTCGCTGCTGAGTTGAGATATGTTAAGCACGTTGCAGCCACATCCGATCTCTGGTCCAGTCGCACCATGGAACCGTATATTAGTCTGACAGTACATTACATCGACAACAAATGGAAACTGCGCACCAGAGTGCTCGAGACGGCATACTTTCCATCTGATCACACAGGAGAGATGATCGGACAGGGCTTAAGAGCGATGCTGTCTGCATGGGACATCAGGGAAGAGGACCTCGTCGCCATAACAACTGACAACGGCGCCAATATAGTGAAAGCCGCCCAGCTCAATAAATGGACGCGGGTGCAATGTTTTGGACACAGGCTGCACCTGGCAATCGGTAAGTGTGCGCATCTTAATGGGGATATCTTTGGGTGGTGACTGGCTGTTATGATCTGTGTTCAATTGTATAATGTAGGCCATATTAACCCTCTGAGACCCATTGTGGCGTATACGCTACAAATAATCATGTTGTCTTTAGAGCGTCATAACTCCGTAATGGTTTGCGCTAGAAACATGCCGGTTATTTCCTCCTAAACTAGAGAAACAGGGCTAAACAACGGTACCCTGCTTGTCCATGTGAGCGATTTATTTCTGACAACAAAACGAATGCGTAAAGTTGTAGAGATGTGACTAGATGTCTCCTCGTTTCCGCGGCGCATTTCTCCGTTTTGTTTATGTATATCGATCATTATTTTTATCCGCCATCTTGCTCGTGACATATAGAGTCACGTTTATGCATCGGACATTCATATTGGCTCCCGTAGCGGCTTTTACAGCCAATAGGAAAGCCTGATTTACGCTTGGCCGTGAGTCGTTGTGTTTGCCCAAACGGGAGACACGGAGGAGTTCACAGCAGAGAAGAGAACGGTCAAAAAGTTACTGTAGTGATAGAGAAAGTTAAATACATAAATGGCACAGAAGAAGTACATTATATACACACATATTTAGGGCAGGGAGAGGAAAGGACGATTGCTGGCAAAAAAAAACGCCCATGGACACTACTCAAAAGAATATCCATATTTCATAGACAATAGCAGCTAGAAGCTTCAAATAACTTCTAGAACAATCCAAACAAGTGTGCTAAACTTTCTATGTTGAGCTTTTCTTTCGTTATAATGGTTTACAGTGCTTTTAAAAAAAAAAAAATCACTGTAAGAGGTCTCAGAGGGTTAAAATATTAAATTATGTCTTTGCCACATAATAGAGCTACAGCAGTAACATTATAGCTATAAAAATACATTTAAATGGCTACAGCTATTTTTCCTTTTATTAATATGAGTGTGTGTCACGCGCCTGCCTGTGTGTTTCAGAAAACGCCCTGAAAAAACAAGCCCCTGTGGAACGGGCAATGAAGGTCTGCAAAAAGATCGTCAGTGCATTTTCTTACAGTTGGAAAAAGAAGAAGGCATTACGGAAAGTACAACAAGAGATGAACCTGCCAACGCACAAGCTCAAAACGGCATGTCCAACCAGATGGGGATCCATGCAGATGATGACTGCAAGGATCCTGGAGCAGAAGAATGCCATCACACAGGTAGGCTACATGCTTGGTACTCCATTTTATTGTGTCTTTTTTAGTGGCTGGGCTCAGGTAATGATTTTAGCCTTTATTGTAATTGCTCTGATCTGTCATTTAAGATAAAATAATAATAATAATAATAATTATTATTATTATTACTACAGGTCCTTGCTGATGACAGAGCATCAAGGCATCTTGTTCTGAAATGGTCCGACCTGGATGTCTTGGAGGCCGTCAACAAAGCTCTCGCTCCATTGGTGGAGTTCACCGACGCCCTGTCAGGGGAAGAATATGTAACCATCTCATCTGTGAAGCCTGTCCTACACATCCTCCATTCACGAGTGCTGGCTGAGGAAGAAGATGACGTGGCGCTGACCGAAGCCATCAAATCTGACATCCTTGCATACCTTGATGACAAGTTCTCAGATACCCCCACTGTAGAGCTTTTGGACACAGCCAGTTTTGTTGACCCCAGGTTTAAAGCAGCATACATTTCTGCAGACCGTGTCACCGCCATTCAGGAGAAAGTTAAAACAGAGATCAGGCCTTGACATTAAGCATTTTAAGCCACTTGCCCGAAGGGCAAGTGGCTGTATTGTTTTACTTGCCCGATGGCTAAATGTACTTGCCCAAAATGGAAAACGTCGGCCTATTAAGAAAATGTATAAAACAGGTATTTGTTTGATTTTATAATAATTTATTATAATGTAAATACAAATACAAAACATAACAATTATGGTCTGCAAAGCTGTCAAACCACCTGTCAGCCCAACAGAAGAAAGGGCCTCAAAATGTATTTCATTCTCTTTGTCGGAAACTCCCGGCAGGTGAAGCAAAACATCTCGTCCTTTTCCTTGTCATGACGGACCCACGGAAAATTCTCAATCCAACTTATTAAAAAGTTCCTTTGCCTTTTAGTTTCGTATCACGACGGGCCCGGGGTCTCGTTTTCAGGTGTCTTTCTTTTATTTGCGTTACATTTACCCGGCACTTGGCCAGTTTTCGGAGGCTGAAGGAACATAACGTGACTTATTTGTAGCGGTTGTCGTACGCCGGAGCCCGGAGGTGACGGGGGAAATTATTGTTACGATTCTACGGGGCGTTCACACCGAACGCGATAGACGCGAATTGAGCGGCGACTCTACATTGAAAACCAATGTAAATGGCGCGATGACACGCGATTCAGGCGGAGGCGGCGCGAATGGAGCGTCTGGCGCGAATGAAGCGAATGGCGCGTCTGACGCGGCGCGAATAAAGTTGAAAATATCGAACTTTTCAGGCGGCATCGCGCCGCGACATCCAATCAGCGACGAGTTCAAGCCGACAGACAGATGAGCTGAGATGGACGGGCTGCATTACCAAACCCGACTCGGGAAGACCGGACCCCGGCGCGACGGGGGCCGTACCGGCCTCACACCGTCAGGGCTGAGCCTCGATCAGAAGGACTCAGGCCCCCGCGCGACACCGGGCAATCGGTCTTCCGTACGCCACATTTCCCACGTCCGCCCGCCCGTCGGACGGGGATTCGGCGCTGGGCTCTTCCCTCTTCGCTCGCCGCTACTGAGGGAATCCTAGATAGTTTATTTTCCTCCGCTTAGTAATATGCTTAAATTCAGCGGGTTGTCTCATCTGATCTGAGGTCGAATGTGGCCCCGACTCTGGGGAGAGGTGCGAGGGACGTGGTTCCCGGAGGAGGCTCACGGACTCTGGCATCGGGTACCCCAAGAGGAGGAGGAGGGTCCGCCGACGTGACCCGCCGGCTCCCCTCAAAAATGAGCGTCATGCGCGAATGAAGCGAATGACGCGAATGGCGCGAATGACGCTAAAAAAGTCCAAAATTATCAAGCGGCGCGATACACGCGTCTGACGCGATTGTATTCGCGTCTATCGCGTTCGGTGTGAACGCCGCATTATTCTGTTTGGCCGAAAACCGCAGCACAGCGCTGTAGAAAGCTCCGCTTCCGCGATATAGGAGGACGTTTATTTTGTCAATTTAGTGTATTTTCAAAGAAAAAAAATCACTTGCCCGAACGGGCAACTACACGTCACATTTTAGTTGCCCGATCACAGAGTTTACCTGCCCCGGGCAAGCAGGCAACCGTTAATGTCGAGGGCTGGAGATGAAGTCAGAAGCTGCAGTCGACACAGGAAGTACTGAGAACACCGAGCCTCAGCCTTCTACATCAGCAGAAGCAAAGAAGCCAAAGAGGTCACTGGGAAGCTTTTTCAAAGGAAGTGAGGCTACCCCCTCAACTGCACCCACTGTGTCACCTGAACAAGCAGTAGAAGCAGAGCTGAGCAGCTACTTAGTGTCTCCTGTGCAGGATAGTGAGGGAAATCCACTAGATTGGTGGAGTGAGCATCAGGTACACTTTCCCACTCTAAGTAAAGTGGCAAAAAAGTATCTTTGCATACCAGCCACTAGCTCCCCATCCGAGCGGGTTTTCAGTTCTGGAGGAAACATTATTACATGCCTCAGATCCTGCCTGAAACCTGAAATGGTCAACATGCTAGTGTTTCTTAGCAAGAACCTGGAGTAAAGTGATCACATGCAACTGCAGCCATGAGTCAGATTCGCATCTACAACACTACGTCAGGATATCAAGTCTGCTGCTCCTTTTTGAAGTGCCCTGTTCAAGCCCCTCTTATTCTTCATCATCAGTGTTCTATTGACATTTTTGCACATGGCATTATTTAAGGTATTTGTTTAAAAGAGTTTAAAGGTGTCACATGGCAGTGTTATTTGCAATAGTTTTTTCAGTGTTTGACATTTTTGTTCATAACATTATTTATAATTTGTTTACAAGAGACTACCTCCAAGGCCTTTACAGACAGGCCTTTGCACATGATGGCATTACCTTTGCACAAGTCATTGTTTACTTTTCCAGTGGCAAATGTGAAATTTATTTTGTTTACAAGGGATGCAACTTGTTTCTCCCGTTATAGAGAACCTGATTACTTGACAACTCCATATTTTGAATTTGTTTATAGAGACTGTATTTTTAATACTTTGTTATTTTATACTACCAAATAAATAATATAAATCTTAACTACAGTGTAGTTTTACAGTCCTTTAAAGTGGCATTTTTTTAGGCGCGGGGGGGGGGGGGGGGGGGGGGGGGGGGTTACTTATCGTTCATTTATAGTTATCGAGGTGAGTTCCTCAATATATCGTGATATTGATTTGAGGTCATATCGCCCAGCCCTAGCCCACACTCACATTCACACTGGGCTATTAAATGTAAATAAATGAAAACGTTGCGGGCCGGTCGATGCTTGTGAGCGTTGAGGCCAGAAACAAAAGGGCCAGTTCACTGGGTTTAGCCAGCATAAACAAAAAGCACGTGCAGAGTTAGAAGTGTACTCACAAGTCCACAACAGTCAGAGATGAAGATTGGGGAATGGGGGAAGGGCAATGGCAAGTTGCAGTTGCAGCGGCACACGTGGCGGCGAACCGTGTTCAAGTACAGCAGCTACAGTCTCTCTCCAACGGTCCAGGGCTCTCCTGGTCCTCACTCTCTCCCTCTAACGGCAACTGTCCGGTCCTGAATCACATAATTTCTCTTAGTAATTGTGCTACAGGCTAATTCACGGCGAAAAGCCCACAGTATTTAACAAATGCGCAATTGCTAGCTGCAATGCGTTATTAAAAGTGTGAGTCTATGAGACGCTAAGCTAAAGGCTAGCAGCGATTAGCAATTCAGCTCGTCTTTTACACCTTCCAATCAAACAACAGCACCAAATACATTAAAACACATGTACGGTATTTACCTCTGGCAGCTTCTCAGAGTTCACACACATCAACCACAGAACGACTCTTCATCAGTCTTGGAAGTTAGGAGTATTATTTTACTTTAGCGTTACAGTTATCCTGCTCGGATGCCAAGAAGGCCGCTTCTGCTGTCGCTAACCTTGCAGCGGCACGGAGGTGACGCTAAGCACCTCCTCCTTGAACAAGGTGAGGACAGGATTGGTTCAGGACTACAAACATACCAACAGAGATGAGAGAATAAAAGATGCTTCACTGCCCCACAAACAAACATGGTCTTTGGGTACTTGTGCAGACAACCAACCATGAATCATTGTAGAACACCACACTTCTTTTGGCTCTGACTTTTAACTGTATATAGAATGAATGTTTAACATATAACTTACACATTTTAAACATATTTACATTTCTTGAACTGTTATTAACAACAAACATTTTAATGTCTGCATGATATGAATGAAAATAAGGGTCACAGGGCTACATTTAGAAAAAGCTAATCTATCGATTAATTGAGAAAATAATGGGTTAATTAATAGTAGAATTAAATTGACTGTTAGCTGCCGTCCTACATTTTTCATATTCTCCAACAGAGGATCAGTCATAACAAAGCAAGTCGTTGGTATTTGGCTTCTTGTCTTTTATTTGTTATGGCGGGGATCCTGGCTAATCAAATCACCGCTAGCCTCTCCAGACAGCCAGTCCCCGGCTACAGCCCCACCACAGATAATGTCACTTCCTGTGAAAACAAACTGTTACCAGACATGGTCTCTGCTATCTGTCATGGCAGTAGCACAAAACTAAGATTCAAACTGTGGTTAATACTGAAAAGACAACGATGCTGGTTGACAGGCAAAGAAAATGTTCAGTAAGTGATAGTGTGAGTTAACCTCCTACTGAGCACCTACGCATTCGACAGTGCAAATAAGACACCAATTTGGGTTGAAAATTGCCTCTGTAGTTTTTCACTTTCGTATTCCTACACAGCGATGACAGTGGACAAATCTGAATGTGTGCATGTATCAGCAAAGAGAGATACAAAGAGAGGTGCAGCTCAGTCCTGAGACTCCAGGTTGGCACATGGGTGCCATATATCTGGAAACGATGCTGTGCTAATAATGAGAGCTGGAATGAATGGTGCCACTTTAGTGTAATTGCTGCAGTGGGAGAAACATATTCAGAACATTGGGTACAACAACTAGTACTACGACTACTACTGCAAGCCTGTATGGCAGTAAAAGGATTCAACCAGATGAAGAAGAGAAGAGTGAGCTCTCGAAATACGCACTCGGTGCTTCAAAATGCCAGTGTCGACCTCAAGAAAATCAATGCATAGTCACAATTGTACTCCTCTGGTCAGCGCTGGAAAATGATAATGCAACAGAGAAGTGTAGGAACAAGACAATGTAGCTGCATGATGAGAGGGCAGAGGAGTTTAATTGAAAAAAGTTAGATGTGATACATTCTCTGTCCTCATTATCTGCTGCTAAATAGACCTTAATAATGACCTCCAGCACGCTATCACACACACACACACACACACACACACACACACACACACACACACACACACACACACACACACACACACACACACACACACACACACACACACACACACATACACAGCCTGAGCCAATACACCCAGCAATTTGCTCCCCGCCAGTGTGTGTGAAATAAGTCCAAGACTCAATGACAGGCAATCTTTTACTTAAAAGCAAAGACTCCAACTTCTTCATTTTGACAGAAACCATTTCTGACACACACAATAGTTCTGGATGACACTTTACACGGACAAACTGTGAAACAAAGTCTGCGGCGAGACATTTGAGAGCATCAGAGCATAGCAGACAGCTCGCCATTTCTCACGACCACCATCACACACACACACGCAAAAATACTGCCCCGACTTTGTTTGGACAATCTCGCTGGTCAACCACTCTACAGATTTCAGATGAGCTTTTACAATCACCCATCACTGTCACCTTGCAACCCCAATTTTATCTGGCTATTCCATTGAGGCAAGTAGTATTAGCATGCTGGCAGGCTGCAGCTTTACCCTCAATGTCCTCAACAAAAGAACTGTACACATATGCCTTTCTTTCACTGACTAAAGCTGTGTGTTGGCCTACTGCTTTTTTTTTTAACTGTAAAGCGACTTTCAGAAAAGTGCTATATAAATAAAATGTATTATTATTATTATAGTGAGATTGAAATCCTCACCACGAGGTCCATTCAGTGGCTGTTCCGGAGCTTTCGATTGGTTCACAACATCTTCAACAGAAGGATTTTGTCCATGTTGGCTCATCGAGAGATTGAAAGTTTATTTTTAAATCTTGGAAACCAGTTGACATCTGCTGAGTTATAATGTGTGATTAGATAATTCACTCTGTCAATTTACTTAAAAAAATACACATCCATCAAACTTATCAAAAACAGTTTTGCTATAAAACAAGGTTTCTAATTTCTAATTCTGACTGAGCGTAAGTCAAGAAACTCAACTGTCCTTCCTTTCACACAATATAAAACAAAGAAACCACATTTCAGATACGGTAAGCAGCAAATGTTTGGTATTTAAGGTAATCGCTGAAATGATTGCCAAACGGTCAGATTATTTTCTTTCAATTGACCAACTGATAATTGCCTTTGGCCCCTCTGACCACCTCTGGATTACCAACAGGTGTGGTTGGGTGAGGTCAGAAATGTCTTCTGTTGCACCTGTAAACACACCCATCAGGTCCTGGATTACCTCTGAATTTAGTTAGTTAGAAAAGTTAAACAATTGGACGTCAGCAGAGAGAAGATTTTCAGGGGTTGTCAAGTTACTTTTTAAAGCAAAGTCTTATTCAACAACCTGCATCTGTGGAATTACACAGTTGACGAGCTCCTGAACAGTAAAAGAGCCGCCCAAAAATCTCTCTCGTTAAATAGTTAATTTAGCCTTGACCTGTTGCACTTTAGTTAATAAAAAGCTTCTTGCATTTAATAATTATATCCCCGTCATGTCATGACTATGGGCTTTGTTGTTTTGGTTTCCTGTTTCATTTTGTAGTCCTTCTGTCTTGTGTTGTCATGTGCTTTGCTTCCTGTCTTGGTTTCCCTCCTTTTTTGTCTCCAAGGTGTGTCTCATTGTCTCGTCAGCCTTGCCTCTCCTTCTCCCAAATCCCCATAGCCTGCCCTTGTGTTTCCACACCTGTCTGTTGTCGACCTAATCAGCCCTTGTGTATTAAGTCAGTAATTACTAACATTATCAAGTAATCTGAATGTGGACGTAACATAAACATTGCTTTTACTCAGCTCTTCTGTGCTACCATAAAAAAGGAATGAGTAAATTCAAGGATTAATGTTGACGGTCAACCATCTAAATATTCCTCTTGATGTTAGAGAAATGTCGCTACATTATCCAACATTTGAGATTCTCATTTCAAGCTAAAACTTATCTAAATTTTTTAGCAACAGATGAAAACTAAATCAAAATCAGCTACTCACTAAGCATGTGTATGTGTGAAGTAAGGAGAAGAGGAGAGAGTCTGGAGTCTAACACAATTAAAGGGAATTAGAGGTTTGCCAACATAGCAACAAAAATGGGGCCGCCTCTCCTTTCTTTCACTTCCTGCTACCGTCATTCACCCATTAATGAGCAGCTTGGCAAACGGTGACTCAGTGTTAAGTCAAAGCGTATTCCCAGCCCGCTTATGATGTCTGGGACGAGCTGAGATAGACGGTCCACTGAGACCAGCTGTCCTCCAGTCAGACGCCGTGTAGTTCAATGACAGGAGTCCCTATAGAGAGACGAAGGAGCACGCGCTCACAAGTACGTTCATAGACAGGTGAGTGTGCCGCGTGCTACACACACACACCCCGAGTACAACACTTATGGAAAATCAAAACATGGTGAAATGTGCCAAAAGCTGAGTGAGCCAATATGAATGTTAAAATGTTGTGGCCCTGCAGTGTGACACTATGCTCTCACCTTACTTTCCTTTAAACAGCATGTTAGTCCTACCCTCACCCAGGCAAAGATCAGATATGTGGCTGCTTGATTGGCCTTTATATCTTCATTGATTCGGCTTAGGCTAAACAACAGTGTCTGGACCATCTGGCTTAATGGGAACTTTAATGCCATGTCACAATCACTGTTCATCTATATAAACATTGTATACGGCCATTAAGTGTATATACTTTGACTGGTGGTAGGGCTGGGCGATATGACCTCAAATCAATATCACGATATATTGAGGAACTCACCTCGATAAAGATAAATGAACGATAAGTAAAAAAAATACTTTTTTTAATTTTTTTTTTAAATGAATATACCGACATGGGCAAAATGACGTCGGTTGTCGTCGTAAATTTCGGTATCGGTACATTTTCGGTGTATCGCCCACCCCTAACTGGTGGTGTGGCTTATTGCTCCTCAACATTATGATCTCTAATAACTAACATTATGTTAGATTAGAGCAAGTGGTACAAGCCCAGTTGATCAGCAGACTTTTGTATTACATTACATTATTCTCTGCTATTGTAGCCGACCTCTCTGGGCTTTCACACATGAACATTGACCTTTGACCTGCCTTGACAAAGAACAAAATGTTTCAATATTAAGGTTGTGTGCAGCCAAGCCACCAGGCTTATCAGCTGGGCACCGTATCGACACCAGCTAACATCACCAGCTAGCAAAATGCCATCCACAAATAACATAGCAACCAACACAATGAGCTAACTGCAACGCAGCATCACCCACAACACATGCTGGATGCAAACAACAAGCTAACAATCTGGCAGCATGGGTCTAAGATTCAACACCTGAGACGATCAGAGCATCGCACACATTTCTCTATCTCTACTTCATTACCATTTTCGTGCAAAATACACACACGAATAAACCAAACAATGCCTGGCCCCCGACACCGAGACAAGTTCCTCTGCTCATCTCGAGATAATATTAGTGTTCTCTAAATGTCTGCAGGCGCTGCATCATGAATATTCGGCTCAACTCCAACTTGACTAGCGTGTCCTATTTGCAAGATCTCTGATGCCACATGGGAGCTGTTCAAAAAGTGTACCTCTAATCCATTATTCCTCTGTGTCATATTTGTTTACAATCAATTTGTTGCCGCGGCAGTGCAGTTGCGTAGAGACAGGGGCCTGGAGGAAGGGGCCATGTTTCAGAGCTAGCGACTATTGTAACAGTTCAGTGGGTACGCCTCGGCAATGATGCTGGAGGGAGTGCAGAGGAGGATAGAGCAGGAGGGGGGGGGGGGGGGGGGGGGGGGGGTCAAGGGTACAGACTCACAGTAGAAAGTAGGGAAGGCTGAGGAGGAGAGATAGTGCAGGATTTGTCGGGAGTTTAGCAGACATGAGGAGGGCTCCTGAGGGCCTTCGGCACACACTCCACACTTTCTACCACTTCACTCTCACTCATTCTCTCCTCTTTTTCACCATCTTCATGCAGATTCAGTAATCTTCTTTTGCCCATGCCGTTCATACATCTTATTTATGCTTCGTATCTTTCTAATACAGCCCCTCTCGTTCTCTCTGGGTGTCTCTTTTTGTGTTGAGCGGGTATGAGGAGCAAACAGAGTTGGCACCAAGGGAGCTATCAGAAGGAGCTCTCGCTGGTTGTGATGCCTTGCTACAGATTGATATCAAGTTTGCTGGAGGACATGTTATGCATGTGTCTGACTCAGTGTGTGGGTGTGTGTGTGTGTGTGTTTGTGCATTCACAAAAGCAGGCTGGACACAGAGGGAAAGTGACAAGTCGCCCAATAATTACTCAAACTAATAGAGCAACTGCTGATTGGCTCCCTTGTCAGGTTCAGGGCGGGAAAGAGGAGGTTCACACAGTTCATGTGAAGCATTAAGATGGACGTGGTGTGACTTCAGACAGAGGCTTAGTAAGGTAAAGTGAAAAGCCATGAGGCTGATGTCGTCGGGGGACTTCAGCTGCCTCCGGATGAGGACACAGCAGAGAGTTTTCAGACAGCAGACACACACAGGCAGTGCTCTTCGGATTTTCTTTGAAAAGATCCCTAAAACAAAATGATATGAGGTCGTAAAGAGGTTAAAGCACAATCGCTCAATACTTATTTCTCATATCGATGCCAGGAGATAATGAGATCAGTCGTATGTGTGTGAGTGTTGTGTGTGTGCCTGTGTGGGTCTGTCCGAGGCTAATCTTGCATACTGTTGCACCAAACTGGATTATATTTTGGATGCTCATTTATGGCTACATGCTCAGGGAATTATTGTGGTTGTAGTAATCTACACTTTCCCAAAACACCTTTTATTAGCTCCACATGGAGAATCAAATGATCGGTCGCGTGCATGTCTTCGTCCATGTGTGAGTGTGTCCATGTGTGATACTTCTGTGTCTTTCCACAGATAATCTCGCTTTCCGCTGCAGCCAACTGAAAAATATTTTGAGGGCCGGTTATGCCTGCATGTTCAAGGATTTTTCATGGTCACCATGACTCACACTTTCTCAAAACATCTTTGATTGCCTTTATTTATACTGCCATTGACTGCCTGCTGACTCACTCACTACTGTTAACCAACCAGGAAATAGCCTGGTCGCAGCTATGTGATGGAAGGTGTTTTGTTCAGGGGCGATGGGGACCGAACGGCACTACATTAGTTTAAAAAAACAACATGTATTAAAGATAAATACATTTTACATATGTTAAAAATATATTGATTATACTTAAAGGAGTCATCACCTGGTTTTATACGTATCCAGCCCCCCTTGGATCGCTTTGGATCAATTCGTAAAACTTATTAGAAAAAAAAAAAAAAAATTTAATCAAACATTGAGCTTGTTCTGACCCTTTTTCGTACCGCGATTTTATCACGCGAGATTACGCGCGAGGTTTTGACTGGTCCGGATGTGCATTGTATAATATGTAATGAGGCGCGCGTTGATTCGCCGCAGGAAGGACAGAGCCGGGGGTGCTTGCCTGCATGCAGACTCCAAAACATAATGGCGGCGCTTCGGCGATTTCAGGTAGCGGACGGGGCGGGGTTGGGTGGTGAAAGAGGGGTGGGCTTATGCAAGTAGCCGCCACGGTGACGTCACCGAAGGCGCAGAATCAAAATCTCGTGCTTTAGGAATGCACACCCTTGTGTGCTATTCCTGTTCGGAAAAAGAGCAGAAGCGAAAAAACGGCGCCACTTTCAAACTCCAGCCTTTCAGGCAAGTTTCAACTGAGGTCAAACACAGATATGCATGTTTTAACAAGAGAAATTGCGATTTCCAGGTGATGACTCCTTTAAAATGAAAAGTAAACTGATAATTGATATTCACCGAATTATTTAATTTTTATCCTGATGTGACTCCAAGACATTTCTTTAATGGGTATTTTTTTGTACATTCATCAACAATGCACTAACCAGCATATCATACAGAACCATTCAACCTCATTTTCTTCTAATGCATTTCCTTTGCCATAAGACCTGGAATTGCGGCTAGACAGTAAAGTATAGACTCTTAAATTAGTACTGAGTGATTTAGCTTAGCTTAATAAATTAAAAATGGATGTTTTTGCAGATACCCATTACACACTGACACCATTTTCTCTAAACATGCGCACTCAACAACCACTTATTATTTAGGATGGTACATTTAACACAGCAGACAATGAACATTTTTAGCTTTTATCGCTATCTGTCCTATACTTTGATGTTTTTTGAGCTTAACTAACACAATATTTATATGTCCCTGCTCAGAAAAGCAGCAACATGTGAAGCTTTATGCTATATTTAACGGTTTTAGCTGATTTCGTTTAAAAAAAACATTGGTAAAACATTTTGGAACTAAACTGACTCCCAAAATGACTCCCAGCTTTTTAAATAAATGCATTGGCTACTTCTCTGTTTTACTATAAATTGAACATCTTTGGGTTTTGGACTTGGTTGGACAAAACAAGATAAGAAGATGTTGTGACAGGCGTAGTGGAAAGAATACTGTCTCTGTCCTGTCTTACAGCAAAGTCACATTCATCAGATACCAAGATTTGTTTTTCACAAAAACAGGAACTTCATGCACAACAATTGGACTTTCCATTTAAAAATCATGCATGTCATGAGAATATTTACTAATCATGTTAATACTAATAGTTAGAAATGCAAGACAAACGATAAACGTAGGTGCATTTACCGGCACAGTGTACAACACATGGCAATGGGTAACATTTTTGTGCGTGTGTGTGTGTGTGTGTGTGTGTGTAGAAGAAGGTTGTGAGACTCAGGGGAGACAAAATCAATGAGGCTATAAGGCCATGAATGCAAAACAGAAATGTCCGAATGCTGCAAAGGATGATAGAAGGGCTTCCCAGAATACGACAGTCAGCATATCTTTACAGCACCTTTGCATTCATGGTAGATCACACGCAATGTGATCTACTTGCTCTCGCTAACAGAAATATGCTGCTGCTCATTCGGTGGATGTGAACATGTTCTGACTATCATGACATAAAAATCTTGCAAAAGTCAGGTTGTAGGTTTCAGTGAATTACATATGTGGAAATTACTTCATTTCCCCAGAATGCTCGAGCAGGAGAGTGGCTCTGAGCAGGGAGAGCTGATAAAAGCATGCCAGACAATCAGTATGGACATGAAAAATGGCAACAGAATGGTGAAATATTCACAAGTTAATTAATGTCTATAAATAGGAGGAGTCTGTGAATTTGTGGCATAGAAATGCTGAGCGCTCATCAGCACAAAGAGTTCCGCTTACGAAGCAGAGGGAGGCACTGATAACAGCGAGAGTGTAAGATTATGATAAGCCCCATCTCTCCACTTTCTATGCACATGATTCTGAATATGAGAAACAGAAGTGGGGAGCAGCTGAAGGAAGTGTTTCCGAGGAGGAATATGGATTTGGGGAAGATGGGGAAACTGCCCAGGAGAGGGCGCCCCACGCTTCATTGAGCACAGCAGCGCAGAGCACATGCACACAGACATGGACACACACACATACACACAATGTAGCGTCTTAATCGTATTTACCAGCAGGAGATACCGATCTTCCCGATCATGGCCATTATTTCTCCTCTAATCTTGCTTTCTTTTCATTTTTTAAAATATTCCATCCCTCTCTCTAACCGCTCCTTCCTCCCTCAAGCAACATTAACATTTTCAACTCATGTCTCTGCTTAGGCAGACCCAGGGCCGGCTCACACTACTGTACTCACTAATGAGCATCCTCATCCGATGCCAGTGCTAATTTATGCTATGTATGTTTAGCATACGCAACCACCGCCCATGCATCCAATTAGAAAGAAGTAATGCTTATTGAAAATGGACACAATGCGGCTTTTGCATCTACTGACACCGCAAGCTGCGTTGCCATGGAAACAGGATGCCAAGTCAGACATAAACACCGGGGTTGCTCACAACTGTGCCAGTGTGCCTCGCTGATGTTGATTCAGCAAAGGCTCGGACTCGGTGGCTGAATGATGATCTATGAACTTTGGTGGAAGTAGTTTAAGGTTTGTTGTACTGCTGAGTATTCAAGAGAAGTGCCAAGTAATGTGTCTTCTTGACAGCGCAATCTATCAGAATAAGGACAGTTTCAGTGAGTAGCAGCGGTTTGTAAAAAATACAAATGGAATTTGTAAGAAAGTACAGTCAAGCTGATTGCCATCAAGTCAACATTCAAATACATACAATGTAGTATCCATGTGTACACTATACATCTGCACACACAAACACCAGGAGCTAAGATCACAATAAGCTCTCTATCTCCAGCGTCCAAACTTTCAGAGCTTCACACATCCATATTCATAGGGTTAGTTTAAGGTTATTTTAATAAGTGTCCACTCTGTCAGAACACCTTGTTCTAAGACCGGTCGAGAGGTGCACCCCTGGGTCCTCCATATTCATGCAGCATTTGCCAGCCACCTCAACACAAAGTGGTTCGTACTGCGGAGAAAGTTGAGTCTTGTAAAATATCCCACAAAAACTTTGAGATTCATTTGTAAATCTCTTCACGCACCTTTCTGTAATTGATTAAACAGCAGACCCCGCCCATCTGGCACCCATTAAGGAAAGAGCAGAGCACAGTAGATTGGATTGGATCACATTTTGACCCTGATCTGGTTGAGAGAACTTATATGCTCAAAATAACAGTAAAACTGCTGATTTACCGGTTTGTCAAGTTCCTTATCGGCTTAAGTGCAGATGATCTTGCTTAAATGCCCCATCAAACATTAATCATTTCACGCTGTGAGATGCCTCAAGTTAGCAGTTACAACTTGGAGTTCCAACCTCCAACACCTAGAACTCTTTATTGCCAAGGTTGTTGCGCCCTTTCTAATCAAGAAACATTCAAAAGGTAGACATCAGTCTTGCTGTCCGGAGGACCAAGATCACCACTGAAAGCTGTTACAAAATGGCAATGACTCTAACAATGAGCGGACCGCCGCATAGTTGATACGCGTCAGAGCAGCATTATTGAGGTTTTGTTAGTGGGATGGATGGTGTGGAAGCCCATGCAGTCTCATTGCAGTCGAGAGTTTAGAGAGGCTGAGTTGCCCAAAAGTAAACGCACAGAGAGTAGAAGAAGTCATTTGTTGCGAGGACTTGCGGCCAGGTACCTGAGTATATCTCCCTGCTCTTCAATTTCATCAGCAACCTCTTCACACCTGCAATGATGTGAAGGAGCCTGTCATCATCACAAGTTTGCAACAACTACCCCCGAACTTTCCCCTCCGTCTGACATGCAAGTGGAGAAAATCAGGCCACACAGAGTGATATATGAGGTTTTTTGTCAATTTTGTATTGTAAGAATGATAAAGGGATCCGTTTTCTAGCCAAATAGTAAGGAAGGAGTGTTTTACTCCATAACTCAGTGGGAGTGCATATAGCCAGCAGCATATAGCCAGCTGACAAGGTGTGAGCCCATGGATGTACAGCACACAAACAGGTAGACGGACAAATGTGACCCACCCACTGAGCATCCATCCCACGGTACCACCACCCACTCATCACTCCCACTGATGGCCTCCCTCCTTCTGTCGCTGCACTGTGTGTGACTGCTGTGTGTACTGGAGAGGAGACATCTGTTTGGTCCTTACCCGTGTTCCTGTCTGGTAAGATACAGCAATGCTTCTTCAGTATGCCTGGCAACACCTTTCAAGAAACAACAAAGGCAGGGAGAGGGGGGAGAGAGGGAGGGATGGATGTTAATATCACAGCAGCTCAAAGCAGATAAACAAGTTGGAGCTCAGAGGAAAAGCACCGAGCCATGCTGCGGCCCACAATTACAGAGTAGTGAGAGACACCCATTTCTCACACCATTTGCATCAAAAGGACTGGCTCCCATGTTTATCTTTCCTCCGCTCTGTGATCTGAGCAGTCAAGCACTAAATAATGGCCTCGGTGTGTGTATGTTGTGCTGAAGGTTCATTTTTTAACCGTTGGTCTCTGATTCAAAGTACAAACAGTCAAAAGGTGGGTTAAATGGGGTGTGAAGGAAAATATGATACACAAACACTCTATTGGGACGGAACAGCACAGCATTTTTTTTTTTTTTTCTGGATTGCAATGGGAGAAAAGCTGGCACTGATGTTAGTGGATCCGGTGTGGTCACATCAATGGGCCAATTTTAGAAGCTTTCTCTGCTCCATCAACAGCTCTGCTATACAAGGAATTTGTAGCAGCAAATACATCCAATTACCCCACTACTCACAAGCCTGAGGTGCTCATACTCATCATTAATGCACGCTTACAAGCTATTCTGTGATTTTACCATCATGCTAAAAATCCAAAAAACTGCAGTTTATTTGCTGACCTGACAATCCAAAATAAGTATTTTTTGATGACATGTTTTGTTGTGATGCTGAATACCAATTCCGGTGCCCACAGGGCACAAATGTGGAGAAATTCCATTGAAATAAAGGAGATGCAGAGGTGGCTCAGCAGTCTCTGACTGACAGGCTCATTATTGACCAGAATGACTGTACACTCTTAGAAATAAGGGTTCCAATAGGGTTCTTCAACCAGGGCTGAGGTTCTACCTGGAACCATTTGCTTCTGAAAAACCCTTTCCCGAAGAAAGGGTTTTCCAAGGGTTCTTGGTAACACTAATGGTTCCAGTAAGAGCCATTTTGATCCAGAGAACCCTTTAAAACCCCTTTCCTGAATAAAGGGTTTTAAAAGGGTTCTTGGTAACACTCAGGGTTCCAGTAAGAACTATTTTGATCCAG
Source organism: Eutrigla gurnardus (assembly GCF_963514095.1). Taxonomy (NCBI): domain Eukaryota; kingdom Metazoa; phylum Chordata; class Actinopteri; order Perciformes; family Triglidae; genus Eutrigla; species Eutrigla gurnardus. The sequence continues at coordinate 15,204,014 of NC_139921.1, read as the reverse complement.
AGAACCGTTTTTGGAAGAAAGAGTTCTTCAGGGATTGTTGAAAGCATGGGTATAAGATCCCGTGTCACCGGGGACATACTTCCTGATAACACTTACCAATAATGGTAATACAATTCCTTGTGACTACTGATACAAATAGTTTGCGTTTCCATTTTTTTTTGTTAATTTGTTTTTTTCTTCTTCTCCAGATCCTGTTGATCAAACTGTAACATAATTGCCCATCTAGGGATTTGAAGACCTGCCACCCAGTCTAAAATCACTGGCAGTAGTGACTGAGCTAACCAGCTAGCTGCATTGAGGTCCACCACGCTAGTCTATTACCTTACACCTTCTGATCAGACATACAAATAATGGCAGTCCTATATGTAACACATGTCTACAGTACATGGGCTAAGGTGACTATCATGTACTTTTAAGGTTAGGCCAAAATCAGAAGAAATAGTTTCGCTCAAGGAGGATTTAAATGACGTGGACCGCAGTTTAGAAAAGAGTAACAAAACAATTCTTTATTGGCAGGAAAGCCACTCTTAATACCGACACTGAATTAGCTCAGCTATAACTGGATTAATAATTTTCTCTATGTATCAAAACCCAGTAAATTCAACCTGGTGTTTACCATTCAAAACCTCTGTTGTAACCAACAGCATAAACAAATTTACAACTCACAAAAATGTTGTTTAAAGTGCAAATGAAAAAGAAAAATATTGTTCAAAGTACAAATGAAATAATGGGCCCAAAATAATAAACAAATAAAGTCCAATAAAGTCCAAAAATAGTCAAATGTCCAATTTAGTCAGTGTCCACAGTTTTTGTATTAGTCCTTTAATGTATGGTAGTGCAATTGTTCATGTAACTGTTCATCTACCCGGGTAGTGTGATTTTTTTGAGTCTTAACTGTATGGTGTGATAGATGCTTTCTCCAGATGCACGATGAGCTGTTCCGACGTCACACCCTCCACGCATGTAAGCCGGTGTCCTGCTCCACGTTCCTCGGGTTTGGGCTCTGGCTCGCCATCAGAATCGTTTCATACACCAAAATAAAACCAACCTGCATAGAGCAGCAGTTTTATATCTATTGTTAATCTCTTTCTCTCTTTTTATACATTTATCTAAATCAACTGCACAGTATTTATTCTCTTTTTAAATCTCAAATCAATGAACTTGACTATTCACATTGACAATGTTTCATATACAGCCAACAGCCAACAACACATAAAAGTGTGTAATATGAAATGTTTTTAACTGTTTTTTAGCTTTAACCACCGCATAGTGCACATAAAATATGAATTAAACCACATATCAATCATGTTTAAGAATGATTAACCAAATTACTGTCCCTCACTCACTCAAATGCACACAGCTGCACGTGTTTCAGCTTGCAAAACCAGCTTGGTTAGCTGTTTAGCATTAACTAGCATTTTAGCCATAGCACGAGGCAAATAGCAATATAGCTCGATTAGCACTGATAACTTCCACACAGAAATACAACATTAACCCCATTCTCAACTCAAATACACACTCTTACATACCTCCGGTTGGTTTTAAACATTTTCTCAGAAACATATCGACACATACTAAGGATTTATTCATGAAATGAGTTAGCATTAGCCGTGGTCGGCATCCGCTAGCATGCTATGCTGAGCGCTAATTGTTGCTACTCACCAGAGTTTTTCCTCGACAAAACACAACAACACGGTAATGTCCGGTACTCCAAAAAAAACCTCCTCACGGATTGTGGATACCTCACGGATCAATAACTCAAGACAAAATAAAGTATTAACCACTTTTAGTCTAGCTAAGTCTGTACCATTACCCACTGAGCTATCCAGCAGAATGTGAAGATCAGGGACTCCTCTGACTGGCCACACTCACTCACAAAGCCAGGTTGACAGCTCCTTCACGTCAGTGGTCAGACAGTGGTCTGTCTGTACAATGTGTGACTTCTGCTTTTAGGTCACATGTTCAATTCCCGTGTTGACAGATATCATACCTTGCTGATAGCACTTCCAGATAATTAGCTCAGTTGGTTAGGAGTTGGTTCTTGGTGCCAGACAACGTGGGTTCAAGCCCCAGCAAGGGTGATAATGGTAATACATCAAAATACCTGGTGGTCTTTGTGAAACAAATGTACAACATTTTAAAGTCATGGTAGATGATGACAAAAACATATCAGAATTTTACCCTCAAAAACTGATTTTTTTTTTTTTACAGTGGTTTCAAATCTGCCTGCGCGACAGCTAATGGCTGACTCAATTTGTGAAGCCACAGTTGCGTTGCCACTTGTCCATTAGCTTAGTGCGATAGACAATGGTCTTTGGTTCCAAAAATTGTGGATTTCAGCCTCAACTGGTGCAAAATGAACATTATAATGTCAACTGTCTTGCCTTCCTATTCTCTTGTTTGTTGATCAGAATTGCCTAAATATGCCAAAAATATATTTTTAAGTTTAGTTACTGTACTCCCTTCTTCAGGAGGAAATGACACACAGCAAAGAAGTAGCCGGGGGAATTGAACCCTGGGTCCCGACAGCAAGGATATAACCCCTCTTTATGGGGCATCTAAGTGAGCTATACGACTCACTGGACAAAGGCTTTTGAAAGTTTGTTACAAATCACTTGATCTACAGATACAGTTTGAGGTTGTGAGTTCAATGCCTGGTTGATGCAGAGTGACCATGTTAATGCCTACTGAGGTGATGTGTGGATTAGTGACAGACAATTTGAAAAATATTAAACACCTATTTTACAGACAATTTTACTTGTGTATTTGTCTCCTCCTCATACTTTTCCATGATGGGCCTCATCCCATGGCTGCTGTACCCTGCTGACTGGCTTAGTCAAGTTGTGAAGCTGCACATAAGTTCAGTGATAAAGGAAGGTCTTTGACGTCAGAGGCCAAGCTTTAACTGATGCAAAAATCATATTCTAACACTGACTTTGGGGCTACCGCATCAGGGTTTGTTGATGCCGGGAATTGAACCTTGATCTCCCAGGGGAAAGGGAGAGGTTTGGTGTGCTGGGCCTAGGAGCTGGCCCCATGGTGGCTGTCATGTGTGAGTTAAGAGCTGGTTGCCCCATGGATTGCACCATATGGTCTGGTCTTCCCCCTCTACAAACCAAGTGTGACATACCAATAGACTCACTATTGGTATGTCAGACCTGGTTTGTGAACAGAACAGAACAAAGAAGAACAGAAGAGAGAGAGAACAGAAGAAACTTCAGAGAATCAAGGTGAGCTTAATATAATCTTATTTCAGCATGCTTGACCCTAGCTGAGGACTTTTATGGTGAAAGGTGGACTAAGCATTTGTTTCTTGTTATGTTTTGTTCGTTTGCTTGTTTGTTTGTTTTCTTGTAGAAATTACTTACACAGCTTGGACCAAAGCTGAAGTGTGCCATTGGCTTGAAAAAGAGGGCTTTACCGAGATTTCCATTATTGTTACAATACGTAACATTTTGAGTACTTGTTACATACCACTGAAAAGTATTTTAACATTATTTAAGTCAATGTGAAAACTTGTGGGGTTCCCTCACTTTCTCATGATCCTGTAATATCACAGCAACACAGTAAAAAATCCAAGGATTTCACAGCATTCAACAGTATTATTACAGTTAAATATTGTATTGAAATATGCCCTGGGAAGTCACATGACATAACTGAAATTGGTATGAACTGAAGGCGCCGTTTCCCTCTTCTCATCCCGGCTGAATGAAGAAGGTGAGAAGCATGCATAACTCTGTTTGCAGCACTTACACCCATGTTTTTGTATTATGATAATATTTACTTTCAAATAAACGTTTATCACATGACACAGTTCATATTTTGTTAGGAAGTACCCGGAATTGTTGAACGTTCTCTCACAGCATTTGCTAATAGCAGTAGTAATAATAATAGCTAGCAAACGGCTGCTAGTACCATTAGCAATGATTTGCTACGTGAGAGAAGAACAATAAGACGAGAGAGAAATAAGAAGCAAAACAAACGGGAAAGGAAGTGAAAAAGTTGTGTACTTTTCAATGTGTTATATGGTTAGGCCATGTAGCCCAGGATTGATTTGAAGCTGAACTGGTCAGTATCGGGCCGTTGTTTCCACTGAATTTTCAAAAATGTCCTGCTGATAACAATCCAGACATTTAAAGTCATCCTACTCGACTGGTGTACAAAGTTTCACGACGTTGGGACTGTTGCAACCCACTGGAAACATCACTTCCTCTTATATGGCGAAAAAGCATTGCTGTGGTAACGGCGTTCAAGGCATCCTCCCAATCTACAACAGTAATCAGGCTGCTCTCACGCAGCTTTCGTACTAAAAAGTACAAAAAGTAAAGCATGATAATTTCGTATGATTTCCTACGTATTACACAGAGCCGTAGTCACGTAAACGATGCGCTTTATGCTGGTAGTTAGAGACCATTAGGCCTAAACCTGACCATAACCTTCAGGGGGTTTAGCTCAGGAGGTAGAGGGGCTAAGTTGGCGACCGCAAGATTGCTGGTTTGATACCAGGCTCCTCCAATCCCAATCCTAACCCTAACCTTGGCTTTTACCCTAACCCTAACCAACAAACGAAAGATCATATACATTCACTGAAGGATTAATATGAGAAAAAAATGCATATTTTTCGCTAGGAATGTCATCAAAACATACTTTAATGCCAAAACAGCTTTAAAATGCTGCATTATGCTGCATTTTCCATTATGAGTGAAATGAATGGAAGCCATTTTTCACTGCAGGGAAAATTTGCCAAAAACAGCAAAAAAGCCCCAAAATGGCTGATTTTCTGTAGCGCTTCCAAGTGGTTGATTTGATTAAAACTTCCAGGATATGTTCCAGGGAGATATGTCAACATATCCTGAAAGTTTCCTGATGATTGGGGGAAAGGTTCTGGAGTTATGTGTATTGATTTCCAGAGCCCTGCCCCTCTGATATTCATTGGCTAATAACTTCTGAACGCAACAATATTTTACAAAGCTTTTCATACCAATTGATCAGCTTGGTCTAATGATGATCCACATAAATTAAGGTGAGAATTAGATCTGCGGTGAAGGAGTTAGCAAAAACATGTTTTTCACAACATTCAAAATGGCAGAATTTTGTAGTCCCAATGGTGGCCTTCTGTAGTCCCCATGTTCATTTTGGAAATTGATAAAGAAAATGTTTAATAAAGCTTAATATTTAAAGCAAAAGTTCATAACAAACAATGTTATCTGCATAGAATGCAACTCGGTTCATTGTTGCCATGGCAACATCAGCCTGTGTTCTGTTGTTTGATACAAATTTGTATCTGCCTTAAGGCAGTGATGTCACACATCAAAGCAACATTCTGTGACACATTCCAACATCAAAGCAACAGAGTCTATAAGAGTCTCTGCAGGGTAGTCCACAGGGTGTTTTCATTTCAGTCTCACTGCACACATTGGTGATCATCTCTTCAACATAGACAATACAACTCGGTTCTTGTATTTCTGTGATCAACAGAGAAAAACCAAAAAGGCTTTTTTTTAAACTGCTCTTGGAAAACAAGCCTCATGGATCAGTTGGATTTCTCCCAGAACCTGGCAAAAATGGCTAGCAGGTACAGTGCCCTGAAGGAGGTAGGGTCCAGGGCCAAAGCCCTAGACTCCCTGCGATACCTTCTTTTCAAAGCCAACAAAGAAATTGAGAGCTGGGGATGTTTGGTAATAACAGAACACAAACTGATGGCAGTGCAAGAAGCTACAGAGAAAGAATGTGGTGAGATTAAAAGGGAACTGAATGGGCTCATGTATAAGATCAACAATTGGTCCGAAGTTGATGAAGTACACCAGGGTCTGGAAGCAGCAAACAAGGACTTGGAATGTGTCCGGAATAAACAGCAGCAAGAGCATGCCAACAAAGCAAATCACAATCTCCTCAAAGAAAAGAATCGGTCCCTGCAGAAAGATATTGAATCCCTGAAGCAGGCTTTTGTAAGTTACGCTGCTGTGGCTGAGACCTTCGCTGAAATGCCAAAGGAGGTGGAGGAATTGCTCCAGCAGAACAAAGACCTGACAGAAGAACACCTGCTGCTGAACAGGACGTGCCAGGATGCCAAAGCTGCCACAGAAGCCATCAATGTCCAAATGCAGCAGATGAGGGAGTGTAACGATGCTTTGCAGCAGGAAATCCACCAGTTGGTGAAAGACCTCAAGAATGAAAAGGCCAATGTTGATGAAATGACGGCTTCAAAAGAAGCCATGAGCCGCCAACACGCCGCCCTGCAGGAGGAACTCCTGCAGCTGAAGGAAAGGCATCAGCATTTCAATGATTTGGAGAAATCCACCAGAGCTGAAAAGAGGACGATCAAGAAGCAGAACAAGGCTCTGCAACATGAGATTCAGGAGTTACAGGTCATGTACCAGAATGCATTGCAGGATAAAAATGCATTGCAGGAAAAGAACAATGCAATGGAAGAAACCAAAGAGTACATGCAGCAGGAATTCCAGCATCTCAACAAAGAGCTCGACAGTGTAAAGAGCCACGCCAAAGTGTACCAGGAAACAGTGGAGCGCGTGGCAGCTCTGCACAAAGACAATGAAAACCTGAAACAGCAAATCCAGTTAGTCAAAGAGCAGTTCTCATTCAAAGACCACTGTCAGAAAATGAACCCTGAACTGGAAGCTGAAGAGAAATCCTTGGTGGCACAAAACAAAGTCCTGGCAGAAAGTTACGCTGAAGCCTTCAAGACGCTCTGCAACACAGACGACTATGAGTACAAGCACAAGAAGCTGAAGGAACAGACAGACGCCATGAAGCTGCAGAACGACAGCCTGGCTGCAGAAATACAGAGTGTGAACAAAAAACTTGCGCTCCAGCCCTGGCTAAAGTCCAGTTATAAATCCATGAAGGAGAAGAGTAAGGTTCTCACAAAGGACAACAACACTCTGCAGAAAGAGCTGCAGCCGCTGCAGAAAGCGTTATACAACCAACAAGCCATGGAGGCCAAAAACAACGCCATGAAGTTGAAGTACGAGGCCCTCAGCCGAGAAAATGACGCTCTGAATCTCCAGAGTCTGGAGCTCTGCAATTCTCTCCAGGGGGAAAAAGTCCTGACTGCCATCTACGACTCCCTGAGGAAGGACATGGACAGCGCCAAGCGGGAGAACGAGAAGCTTCGTAAGGAAGTCCAGAAGCTCTCCAAGAGAGCCAACAAGGAAAAAGCTCTGAAGGCAAAGTGTACAGCGATGAGGGTGCAGAGAGACTTCAACTGTCAGAGATCATCCCTCCTCTCCTCCTCTCCGTCCAGTAATTAGGCTTCATCCCAAAAAGTTAAACTATCAGTTTGACGGGGTTTACTCCGGGTGCTCCGGTTTTCCCCTGAATAAAAAAAAATAATAATTTGACCATTCATACCAAAAAGTTAAACTATCAGTTTGACGGGGTTTACTCCGGGTGCTCCGGTTTTCCCCTGAATCAAAAAAACTATTAATTTGACCATTCATCCCAAAAAGTTAAACCATCAGTTTGACAGGGTTTACTCCGGGTTCTCCGGTTTTCCCTCTGAATTAAAAAAAAAAAGATTAATTTGACCATTCATCCCAAAAAGTTAAACTATCAGTTTGACGGGGTTTACTCCGGGTGCTCCGGTTTTCCCCTGAATCAAAAAAACTATTAATTTGACCATTCATCCCAAAAAGTTAAACTATCAGTTTGACAGGGTTTACTCCGGGTTCTCCGGTTTTCCCTCTGAATTAAAAAAAAAAAAGATTAATTTGACCATTCATCCCAAAAAGTTAAACTATCAGTTTGACGGGGTTTACTCCGGGTGCTCCGGTTTTTCCCCTGAATCAAAAAAACTATTAATTTGACCATTGATCCCAAAAAGTTAATTAACTATCAGTTTGACAGGGTTTACTCCGGGTGCTCCGGTTTTTCCCCTGAATTAAAAAAAAAAGATTAATTTGACCATTCACTCCCAAAAAGTCCCCTCCTTGAACCAACACCTTACCGTGGCGGAGGGGTTTGAGCACCTGAATGATCCTAGACGCTATGTTGTCCTGGGCTTAATGCCCCTGGTAGGGTATCCCAAGGCAAACAGGGCCTAGGTGACAGGTCAGACTAAGAGTGGTTCCAAAGCCCCCTATGACTGACAAAGATCAAGGAAGTTTACGTCGTCCGGAATGGCGTCACCGGGGCCCCACCCTGGAGTTAGGTTAGTTAGTAGTTAGTTTCAAATATAGTATAAAAATACAACTCAGCAACACAATAATTGTTTAAAGTTCCAGCCTTTTATTGCAGTAGGACAGCGTGAGAGTGAAAGGGGCGAGAGAGAGGGACGACATGCTTTAAAAGAGGTCAGAGGGCAGATTAATTCTGTCTTAATTCTGCCATGTCGATTGCAGTGATTACAGATAACGAACAGTCCCTAAGAGATACGAGGTATTTGGATGATTGCATCGTCCGTGTGTAAGTGCAAAGTGAGAAGCAGTGTTGCCAGGTGAGAAATGTAGGATTATTGTACCAGAGACATACAATTATCGTATTTTGAGGGAAATTATCGTACACCCGTCATAACCAAAATAACAAGTCTTTTGATGCGCTATAGTCACTCTAGTGTTGAATAGTGTCTAACATGTTCAGTCATTTTCAGCGCTTCTTCTTCATTTTTTTTTTTTTTCTTTTTCTTTTCCTCACTCATGGGGCGGGCGCAGCAGACTATTCAGCCAATCATGGCCGTTGTTCTGAGGCAAACGCATACACGTCACTCGTAGCTCACATTTAGAAAAGCACGATTGGCTGGAAATTCCAGCCAATCGTGAAACAGATGCCTTCAGATTCACAAAAAAACTCCGACAGACAGTTGCGAGAGGCTGATTACAACCAATTACAACCACACATTCACGGAATGCTCAAATTATCGTATATTTGGTCTTTTTTGGGATTATTGATCGTACATCGTACAGAGGGCAAAATTGTCGTACAAATACGATAATTATCGTACACCTGGCAACACTGGTGAGAAGTGAAGGTTCTTAAACCTGCATTCTCCCTGCTGGCCATCGGGGGGCGCCTCCTCTCTGGTTGTATAGAAGTCTATGAGAAAGTGGTCCTACTTCTCTCTTGATGTATTATCTCAGTAAACATTGTAAACATGAGTTTATGGTCTCAATCTCTAGTTTCAAGTCTTCTTCAATCCAGCATGATGTTCATTTAATACATTATGGTCCATTTAGAGTCCACCAGACCAGAAAGCAGGGGATGCTTTAGGGGGCGTGGCTTACCTGCTGATTGACATGTGATTGTTTCGATAAGTGTTGTCTCTGCAGTAGTGGGAAGCAGCCGTTATGGATTTATTTTTTGTCTGAGTGACAACAAAAAAAAAAAGAAATCGCAAAATGCCGATGGCGCAACAGCCATCTGAGATGGACCAGCACATCGGGGCCATCATCGGGGAGACGACACTCTCAGGTATGCTATATGGGGAAAATGTAAATCACTGTTTTTTTTATTTTTTTATTTAATTGTTTAACCCCCCCCCCCCCCCCCTTACTTTTTAGGAGTACCATTGACTGAGTGTCTGGATAAATACCTGGGCCCCGAGGCAACGGTTTCTGAAATAATACCTTTATTTAAAATGTGTCCTAAAGGCAGGAGTTTACCATAATGTGTGTAAAATCAGAATATGTCTTAGTATTGGACTGAGGGTCGCAACAATGGCTTGATTTGTTATTTATTCAAAGAAGTCCTGCAGAGCCAAGAAACGGAACCAGAACCCTCCTGCAGCAGTACCTACACGCGTACTCGGTCCCGTGCCTCCCCACGCCTGATCTCGGACGCGGTGCTGGACAATCAAAAAAAGGATCGCAGACACACTCGAGAAGATTGCATCAACACTTGTGACTATCTCAGGAACACTAAAAGAAATTAATGAGAACTAAAAAAATAAAGATGTGCTCTGAAACCGGTCTGTCCTCATTTTTTAAGTGAATCAGACTGTTGGATTCAAGTTGTTTTAAAGCAACTATTTACAAACGAGAAATTAATTGCGCCCGAATTTGAAGAGCACGCCTGCAGTCTGGTCCCATCATCGCATCAGGACGCACATCCTCATGGTATAGTGGTTGTGGGGGATGTGGCACACCACGTTTCATAGCTATGTTGTGCAGGACACAGCAGGCCATAATTATCCTACAGACCTGTAGTGGGAGAGTCAAAAATTAAGATGCAAGGTGTTTGAATAAACTTGACTTTGTGTAAGTGGTTTTTACGACAATAAATCAAATCATCAGTTCTCTTACCTTCTCCAGTTTGTACAGCAATTTGCCACCTGCTGTGTCCAAACACATCCTGCGTCTGTTTAAAATCCATATGGTTCTATGGTGGAGCGAGTGTGTGCGTGCATCTGGTTTTATACAGTCTCCTGATGAGTTTGAGGGTTGGTCAGTGGTGTCATTAACCAAGGGGCCAGGGCGTATCCTCGATCCCCTAATAAAAATAAATCAAGATCAAATCAAATAAAAAGACACCTGTGGAAAATTATAATTAAAAGATACGTACCAATAAGCCATGCGTCATCAGCTGCTCCTTGTTCGAGATGCATTCCCACAGAGCTGTTTTGTAATATGTAGGAGTCAGGCGCTCCTCCCGGGAACCGGGAGACCACATTCAGCAGATGGTTTTTTGAGTCACAAATGAGTTGTGCGTTGATGGAATGGTATTGTTTGCGGTTGAGGTATGGGAAGGAGTCTGGTGATGGTGCCTTAATGCGCACATGTGGGTCATTCCGTGTCATTTCATCAAATGCCTCCCACCTGACCATCTCAGAATATCCTGTAAAAATTCTAGTACAAAGACACACTTGTTAATGGGCAAAGTCCAAAATATTAGGTCTCTACTGTCAACAATTTTCTCATGAAACATCATCCAATGATGGGTAGTTTAGACGGTTTTTGGCATCATACTCTGAAAAGCCATTTTTAGCAATATCTGGAAAACTACCTCACCTGTGGCCTTCCAATTTTCTACAGTGTATACCTGTTACAAATAGCCTCCAGACATGGAATATCAGGGGTGTAGCTCAAGTATAACCTAGTATGTAAGGTACTTAAACTTCTCCCAAGATGTGGCTTGTTGAAATGAAGTAGCAAATTAGAAGAGTGGCTGAGCTCCCATTTTTGCAGAAAGAAGACTTCTATCACTTCTGCCTCTATCTCTGGTGTTAGCTTAAACATCCTACAAAATATGGTCTCTCTTAGATGATTAGTTTCACAGATATTAAGGCTCAAAAGTGGAAGCAAACACATCTTTGCCCAACTTCAGAGCCATATTCCAAAAAACTGACAAGTATCAGGTCCAAACTTACTTTTTTTGAAAGATCATATTCTTGTTAAAATCATATTAAAAAATCAGGAGGGTGTTTAAATTATTTTAATAGCCTACTAGTAAACATCACAGCAGGGCAATATAATTGTGTTTTTTACCATTTACCAAAGACTTACATGTGACTAAATGCTATTGATAAATTTAGCCTTACGAAAAAATTCAAATGTAGCACAGCTGTAGTTACAGAGGCAAGAAGTCCTTGAATGTGAGTTGAACATGCTGAAAGCAGCTTTTAATGTCTTAAACCATGAACAAACATATGACAGCATAATATTGAAGACACATTTTATCATACTTTAAGTGTATACATACACACAGATTACACAAACGAATCAAATCATAATCTTAATTTGAGCATAAAGATTTTACATTACAATACAAAAGTCTCCAAAGTTTGATATATGGCTCTGAAGTTGGGCAAATATGTGTTTACTTCCACTTTTGAGCCTTAATATCTGTGAAACTAATCATCTAAAAGAAACCATATTTTGTAGAATGTTTAAGCTAAAACCAGAGATAGAGGCAGAAGTGATAGAAGTCGTTTATCTGTAAAAAATGGGAGCTCAGCCACTCTTCAAATTTGCTTCTTCATTTCGACAAGCTACCTTTTGGGAGAAGGTGAAGTACCTACCATACTAGGTTATCATTGAGCTACACCCCTGATATTCCATGTCTGGAGGCTATTAGTAACAGATATACACTGTAAAAAATTGGAGGCCACAGGTGAGATAGTTTTCCAGATATTGCTGTTTAAAAATGGCTTTTCAGAGTATAATGCCAAAAAACGTCTAAACTACCCTTCATTCAATGAGGTTTCATGAGAAAACTGTTGACAGAAGAGACCTAAGATTTTGAATTTTTCCTATAAACAAGTGTGTCTTTTTACTCAAAATTTTATAGGACATTCTGAGATGGTCAGGTGGGAAGATTTTCAGAAATTTGATGAAATGACACGGAATGACCAATGTGTGCAGTCTATTGCGCCTATGGTGTTAGGGAGGCCAGCAATATTGTGGAACCAACCTTATATACCAACCCTGTACCCCATCTCCCTTTGAAATGAGTCCGTGAGCCTCCTCCGGGAGCTACATCCCTCGCACCTCTCCCCAGTGAGAGTCGGGGCCACATTCGACTAGACCTCAGATCAGACGAGACAACCCGCTGAATTTAGGCATATTACTAAGCGGAGGAAAATAAACTATCCAGGAATCCCTCAGTAGCGGCGAGCGAAGAGCCCAGCGCCGAATCCCCGTCCGACGGGCGGGCGGACGTGGGAAATGTGGCGTACGGAAGACCGCTTGCCCGGTGTCGCTCGGGGGCATGAGTCCTTCTGATTGAGGCTCAGCCCGCGGACGTGGTGAGGACGGTAACGGCCCCCGTCGCGCCGGGGTCCGGTCTTCTCGGAGTCGGGTTGTTTGGGAATGCAGCCCGTCCATCTCAGCTCATCTGTCTGTCGGCTTGAACTCGTCGCTGATTGGATGTCCCGGCGCGATGCCGGCTGAAAAATTAGATATTTTCGACTTTATTCGCGTCGCTTCAGACGCGCCATTCGCTCCATTCGTGTCAGACGCGCCATTCGCGTCATTCGCATCAGACGCGCCATTCGCATCAGACGTGCCATTCGCGCCACGTCTCATTGCGGCAGACGCTCCATTCGCGCCGCCTCCGCCTGAATTGCGTGTCATCGCGCCATTTACATTGATTTTCAATGTAGAGTTGCCACTTTGAACCCTCATGATCACCCTTTTGAGGAAACCTATTGACTTTGAGTGGGCATCATAGTGACACAGGTAGTTGATTCGCAAGTTTCTGCACAATTTCTCTGCACAATTTTTCTGCTTTTTAAGATGGCGTTGAAAAGTTTATGACTAGAAAGTTGAATTTCTTGAATTCTTGAATTTCTTGGCATTTGCTGTATGTTGATAAATATTTATTTGTTAATAAATATGCCATTGGGCTAACATTGACTTTACCTCAGAGTTTTTTGTTGGGGGGGTACACACTGTAAAAGTACAGGGCCTTGTTGTAATGATGTACAGCAAAAGGTTGTAATTCCATCTGGTTGATGACTGCACCAATCCTCAAGGCAGTGGCCTTAGGCAACAGCTAGTATAGAAGTCAGATAGATTGATTTTTCAAAACAAAGTTGTATTTAGATGAAATTAAAACCTATTCACATCTACAATAGAGCCCAACCAATATGAATTTTTGGAGCCGATGTCGGCCGATAATCACATCTATTTGTAAACATACACATACGTACATGTTATGCAATGACCCCTCAAATGTGTTTTTCAAACACGGACTGGAGGCAGGATATTTTATAGTTACTACAGTAAATCCCCACCTAGTTTCCCCTACCATTGCCTGAAAGAAGCAAAATATTTTATTTACCGAATTTATGTGCGCTCATTTTATTTCAGCTCATTGTGAAGAGTCGGTTCACTAGTCCTTTAACTTGTTGCCCTCGTTACTGTTAGCTGGACTGTGTAGTTTATTAAGTTTGCTGTTTTAGGTGCCAAAATCCAATTACATTTGTTATATTTTGTAATATGTTAGTGTTTGTAATATGTTTCAGTAGTGTATGCTGGTAATTGATGCACTCAAATCATGTTATGATACAATTTCCTGAATTATTCTAAAAAACAATTTCCATATCAGATTCTTTAAGGGCCCTAGTTTCGTGGCGCAGCGCAGGGCGGCGCAGGGTGGCGGAGCCGGCGCAATGCAAGTTTCGACCCGCGCAGCCTTGCGCACCGTCAGTTTGGCAGTTTGGTGGATCGCCTGCGCCAAGATGGGTGTGCCGGCGCAGCAGGGGGAGGCGTCACAGATTCAGCTTGGCGTAGCGGAAGTTTCGTGGCAAAAAGCCTCGCCGAGACTGCGCTGAAAGCTCGCCAGCTCCTACCTGGTCTACTTTCGGCGCAAGGCGCAAGGCGTAAATAAAGTCCATTCATTCAATGCGAATCACAGCTGGCGGAGTGGAAGTTTGGCTGACGGCGCGCAGTGCGCACACGTCACAGAGACCACAGGCAGGTTTCCACAGTTCCAGGCACATTTAAATGCAATATATAATCACAACAAACACTATTTAATGCAACTAATTGAATCAACACGTGAATTTATATCTATATAGATTGTCCCGTCACATCTGACGTCAGATCAAAGGCGGATGGCACGCGGAACGGAAACTCAGCCTCTCGGACCAAAACATCTCCCTCTCTCTCTCTCCTGTTTTTTATAATATCAGCATTGTTATTAATATGAAACGTGCGCACAGCGCGTGATGCGCGTGGTGGGAGCGGTGGTGCTGCTTCTGTCATCGGGTTGACAAGTGACGGATCTTGCACTGAACCTCCCCTAACGCATTAAAGGTGAGGAGAGGAGCTCATTTGATTGGTGAAGATCTGAATCGGCTGTATTAATCCCAGTCCACGCCTCGTCTCCTCCTCGTCTCCCACTCACGCCTTCTTCTCCTCCCTCTTTCCCACTTGCGCCGGTGGGCGAGACGGGAGGTGTGCCTGCGCGAGCCTGCGCGGTGCACGAAACTTGCAAAGTCCAGGCGGACACACCCCGTCGGCGCGGCGCAGGTGCGCTGAAAGCTGACTGCGCCTGGTCTACGAAACTAGGGACCTAAGACTTTATATTTGCACATACCTGCTAGCTCAGCGTTTAATATTGGCCGATTGAAATGAATCACAAGGCGTCTAATCAGGGCCGGAGTGGGACTCATTTTCAGCCCTGGAGTTTCATACCTCAGACCGGCCCACTTTAGATCACGACCTATTAGGCTATATTAAAATAATGTAATTATAACTTTACATGTTAAGCATACAATAGCGCACTGTTCTCTAAAGCCTTGTAATTCCGTGTATTTTCACACAGCCTTGTGGGCACAAGTGCCCATAGTTCGGCCGTGTTCAGCTGTCTGTTTCCCGGCTGGTTTGCGTGCGGCGCGTCTTGGCGTTTCGCGTTCGACGGAGAGTCCGCCTGTGTGGACTCTTGTGGACCTGGGCGGGCCTGTGTTTTAGTGAGGACCGCGGCTTTTCACCATGGTCTGGGGGCATCAGGGCCGAGAGTTCGGCTGGGTTCTTGTGTCTATTTACCTGCGGGAATCCCCGCGACGCATACACGTGATACCCACTCCACTCAGTGCCATGACTGAACACCGGCACAAAAATAAATAAAAATAATAATTGAACACCGGCCCTCGCGGCCCAAAAGTCAGACCGGCCCACCGGGAATTGTCCCAGTCCTCCCGATTAGCCACTCCGGGCCTGCGTCTAATGTACATGGAATTAAATGAGTTTACAGTTAACAGAGGGAATTTTAAATGGCACAAATGGTACTTAAATCAAACTCAAATAGCTAATTTGAAGATTCCAGCTCAACTTTACTTAATTAGCATCAGTGCATTCCAATGAGGGTTGCTGATAAGATTTTGGGCTGCAAATACCTCATTACGGGAAGGGGATATTCACTCTAAAAATGTACAGTTTTGTTTCATTTATGCTGCGTTCCGTCTCCATAGACAGCTCATATTAATGTGTGTCTGTGTCTGACTCAAACACTCAGAAAACTGTATTCGCTTGACTACGGCGGTGCCCCATTATTATGAACTTTTATACTTCACTAAAGAGAGAAATTGTCTGAAACTCTAATGATGACAACAAAACAAAGAAATTGCATTTGTTGGACTAAAGCGCATCCTTGTCAAATCATTTCACCTGTTTTACATTAAAGTATCTCTGCATACAGGCCGTTTTTTGCAAGAAAGTCCGTAAACTGTGTAAAAAGAAAGTTGTGCAGACGATACAAATATCTCTGCAGAGACGAGATACAATGCTTGGTTTGTAATGACCATTGTTGGGCAAGTTACTCTAAAAAGTAACCAAAGTACTAGTTACTTCTCCCAGAAACTAACTACAGTAGTTCATGAGTTAAAAATTCTAAAAGTAACTGGTAACTTTGGAAAGTATCTATTGCGTTACTTTCAAATAATTTTTAAATACTGATGTGTCAAATCATTTGGACCCCATCTCCATCCCTCTTTGACGGAACTTAAAATACATATGCGTGTTCAATTATTTATGATAAATCTGAGTATTATAATGAAATGAATACTCAAAACAAACAGAAATCCACAGTGCACAAATATACATTGCTGGGAATGTGAGACTGATATGCTTATAGAGTGGATTGATAAAAATAAGTGTGTCTGATCTAGTCGACTACTCGTGTTTCCCCACGTCCCATTCATTGTCTATGTGAAAAGCCATCCAATGCATTCTGGTAGCGTTGCGGCGAATTTCGAGAGACGGCGCGCGAGTTGGCCGCTCCTCATTTGCATAAAGTTGAAGTCGAGTCTACTTTATGCAAATCAGAAGCGCCGGCTCGACTCGCGCCTCGCCAACGCTCGCGAAAATGTTTTAAACTGAATGTTGTCAATCTAAAATAAAGACAGATTCAAATCAGATTTAAAATGTTTTCAGAAACACATTTCGGTAAACTATTTTCGTAAAATAAGAGAAAGTTTCCAAACGGGCAGCCATGTTGGGATTTGAGCAGACAGGCCACCAGTGAAAGCGTTCGTCCGATCAGGTGCAGCCATTAAGTGGTTGTAGCAAGGAGAGCGCCTGTAAATCATCCTCTAGTGGCAGTCCACTAGCTTGCAATACTGGCAAGCGGCACGTCCACTCGCGTTTAAAATTGCCCCTGTGGACACTCAGACCCGCCGAACTTCCCCTCTGATTGGCTTACCATAGAATTTTACTCAACCCCAGCCAATCGTCATCACTTTTGCGGGTGTCTCGTGCTCCCGCCCTCACCAAGGACAAGGAGGAACAAGACATTTCTCTGTCACTCGGCTCAGAGATCCGATGTAAAACATCTGCCTTCAATGTAGTAACGCGACACGTTTTTTGGCAGTAGCGATAACGGCGTTATAATAATGAGATGAGTAATCAATTACTCGTTACTGAAAAAAGTAATGGCGTTACTAACGCCGCTACTTATAACGCCGTTATTCCCATCACTGGTAATGACCAACAGAACAGCAGCTTGATGTACAGTTCTAATTGATGCTGGCTAACTGGCAGGGCCTTGTACTGGAGGAGTGTGGCAAACAAACTGTCAGGGACACTTCAGTGTTTCAGACAACCGGAGATCTCACTTGCCTCTCATTTACACTTTAAAAGGATTGCAGTCTGGAGACAAGGCATCTAATTTCACATGAGAAAATGTGCTGCACATGAGTTTGTTTGTCTTTTAACGCTTATCTTGAGATGAGCACAAAATAGGATTTATGTCACTGCATTTCAGAGAGACAGATTTACAAGACAAATCAAGGAAACTGGGATTAACTGGGAATGCAAAAACTGATATTTTGTACAGATTTGTTTCTCACGTTATTCAGATTTAAATAGCTGGCTTCATTCAAATCCCAGTTTATAGCTAGGCTGATTTAAATCAAAAGAACAGCCATTCATTAAATACATCAAGTGATTATATAAAAAACCTAATGAATATAGGTATATCGTCCAATAAATCAGTTATCTAATTGAACAAATATACTGTTTTTATTGTAGTAATAGAAATTCATCAAAAGAAAAAAAAAATAGATCTCCAAAGCAGCGTCCTTAGCACGGGAGGCCAAATCTTGCAATTGAGCCTTCAAACGGCATTGAGTCTGCGAATTAATTAAAAAAAAAAGGATTCAGTGGAGACTTCGTTAAGCGCCACTACTTCCTCTAACTGTCCATAATATCTCCCTGTCACATTTCTTTTGGCATATGGGTTGGAAATGCACAAGACAATACAGTAAAGTTTACTATTTGGGGCATTGAGCAGACTATAAAAACAAGTGAATGCTGATTAAGGGGTTATATACTTTTTATTCTCTGTATTGAAACACATTTGTTCAAGAATCTTATGAGACTGAAAATCTCAACATTCCCCGAGCCATCATCACTTCAATGACACACACACACACACACACACACACACACACACACACACACACACACACACACACACACACACACACACACACACACACACACACACACACACACACACACACACACACACAAACACACACACACACACCAAGTACCACAAGGAAATTCATTCATTCATTTTTCTGAGAATAGACAGAAAAAAACAAGGTTCATGCATTGATTGTTGGCTTAAATATAGTTATATGTAATGTACAAAGCAGGTATTGAGTGTGGCTCTTTCCACAGAGTTTACTGTGTAAGAAGTCTCAAGAGCAAGCACACAACTGCTCAAACAGAGAAGAGGAAAACAACCAAATGCATGCTCATTAACTGAGTTGAGCAATTAAACGGACTAACTCAAGTGAATCACACACCATTTGTTTCTTTGAGAAAACTTTTCTATCCGCTATCAGTGCTCAAAATGACCCCAGATACAAACGCACTGATTACTAGTTTTTATCTACTGTGTGATGGAGCCTGTCTCATCAGAGTGAGCATCAAAAACAGGCTCTCAAAGTTACGACATTAAGAGGCTCAAGTAAATTAGTCTTCCTTGTTGTTGCACTTCTTATTTTTCTCTGCGGTGAGTTGTGTGCGAAACCCTGTCAACAAGGTTGTACTAGAGTTTGGAGTTAGATGCTTTCCAACAAGTCAGGGTCCAATGCACCGGGTTTATTTAATGGCTCTGCACATGATTTGAGGCTCAGGGTAACAGCTCCTAGTTTGACCAGGGCAGAGAGCGGTCAACAGCAACCACTTTTGTCCCAATTGGTGTTTCAGGATGCTCAGAAAGCAAACACCTGTCTATAGACAGAGCACATTCTCTCTCTGACACACACACACATACATAGGCTCACTAGCCATCTCCCCACACTATTACTGCTGGGTACATGCAATTATCACAAGTGCCAATCCATAATAGGATATCTTGCCGCCTGCTGCTGAGGGCTAGAGTGCAACTCTTGGTGAGCTAATGGAGATCTGGAGAGGGCAGACAGGAAGTGGAGTCACTCCAATGCAGCTCAAAGCTTTTGCTGTTTGCCTAAAGCGATGTCTGCTCCCTTTCTCACCCAGACACTCTATCGAATGTAGTGGAGGGCTGATGGAGCAGAAGATACAGTTTGCACTGTGACCATTCACCCCAGCAATAGCTAAAGAGATACTACCCACAGAAGTGGACACGATATTAGAAGCACTTTTCAATAGAATGCAGTCTAATGGTAAAACACCACACATGCTACAAAAACTGACACCTCAATATAGTGGGTGGGTAGCAGGGCGCACCGGAAGCACTGGACCCCCACGTTTCACCGCGGAAAAAAAAAAACTTAGTTGTTGACCACAACCCGCCATCGCAGTGATTGCAGCATGAACTAAATCTATTTACAGCGCTGTAGCTTTTATTACGTCTGCTCTAGTCTGGCCTCTGGGTCATGATGTCATGCTCAGCCAATCTGATACTTCGCCCGCAAACCAGGTCCAGGAAAAGTGTTATCCTAGGACCAACGAGGCCACGACACTGAAGCTCAGTTCAGTTATCTGCATCACCACCACACTTACCTTACAAATTGCTGTGCATTACTGCTTTACGCTACCTTCATTTGTATTTGTTCTTGAAACTTGTGTGTGGAGGACTACAGATCTTGGATACACTTCAACATCGCTACACGAGGCTACAGTCAATGTTGATCAACGCGGAAAGCAGTTGCTAGCATAGCTGCTAAGCTAAGCGCTATGTGCATTCGTAGGGCTACAGACGCACCTAACATAATGACAGTTTTTTTGTTGGACTTTTTTTTTTATTATTATCTTATCGTAATGCTAGTTGGCCACTGGAATTTTCAAAATTGTCTCGGGAAACCCAGCCAGAAACCAGCTCTTTCGTTTTGCACCTCCACTTTCAAACTTGTTCCGGCGCTGCTGGTGGGTAGCAAATCATATCTGCAACGTTTCACAAAGATGTGTGTGCAAATGTAGCCTTCTACAGCATTCCATACCCTCCACTGTCAAAGGAAAAACATAAATATGAATTTAAGGGCAATCTCAATCTGAGATACCATTTCACTACGCAGAGCTTTCAGTTGGCCTTCACATCACTTATCTAGAACACACACCACGAGAGACAATAATGTAGATGAAAGAGAAAATGTGAAGCTGAGATCCCCTCCAGATCCTCATGCACGTAGGCAAGTGGTGCATCTGGAAGTGGGGCGTGTTTGCAGGGTTGGAAGGAGGTCAAAGGTCTTACCTAAAATCGAAGGGTGGCGCATTAAGAGATCATCTATATTAATGCTCTATAATAATGCGACCAAAACTTGGTTTCTTACTGAAAAAAAAAACATATGATGCAGAGTACTTAGTCCTTGAACAACTGCAATAAGTAAAGGTAGTACAAGAAGGAACATTTCCAATTATGTTAAACAGCTTGACCATATTGGGGCGATTAAGCACTAAGTAATTCTCTGGAGCTTAATCAAATCTCTTAGACCTTTCCCAATCAAAAAAATCTGCTGCTTCCATGTCCTTTGCTAGAGCAGGCTATTTTATTAAGCCAATATATTCAAGTTCATTGCTCGGTTTAAAGGATCTAGTAAAGACTTGGTTGTAAAAGAGCTGGGCCTTTCGCCAACGATAATGGTATTAAGACTTATACTCTACAAGGCAGACCTCAAGTACAGGAGCTTTCACTTGCATTAATATTACATTTCACATTTTGAATGTGCTAACACAGTAGGCCTTGAAGGACACATCTCGAAATTCCTTTTAGACCCAGAGATGATTTACCTTTGTTTCCAGTCAAAAAGTTTCAAAGACATCCACCTGACAGGACACATGGGTGGTCCCCTTTCCGCCGACTGCCAACTTTCCCAGACAGCTTGCTGTGATGATGAAAATATAGGCCTACTTGACTGTCTGACAAAGGCAGCCTGGTAAAATCATCATAAAGGATGATTTCTCCACACGGGATCAAACTGTCTAAATTCATGGCCGTGCAATTAGAATAGAGAGGAAAAGGTTACAGATAGTATACCAGCTTGCTAATGGACCTTGTAATGACTCACAGTGACTTACGGGCATGTGGCAACGGCAACACATGGGAGAATACGCAGTGACACCCACCTGCCTGCAACATCTGTGCCCACCGCAGCAACAAAAGTGATTAACTGAGTGGAGTTGGTGCAGAGGTATACACACAAAAGGACTCACATACTTTACAGCATATACAGGAAACGCACTTGGCTCTCATGCATTATTAGATTCATAAAGCTCCATCCCATCCATCCCCTCCGTTCCCTGTGCATCCCTCTCCTGAAGCCAAACTATTGTGTGTGTGTGTGTGTGTGTGTGTGTGTGTGTGTGTGTGTGTGTGTGTGTGTGTGTGCGGCGCATTCATCAGGTTACAAATAGAGACATAGAAGAGAGACAGAGTGAAAAAGAGAAGGTGAATTAGATGCATGTGCAGGTAATCGAACGTATTCAAGTGAGAGAAGAAGGATAAGGAGAACGAGCCATGGAGGGGTAGAAAGTAGAGACACATCGGTCACGATGAGAGGATGAATAACAAAAGAGTCTGCTGAATGTTTGAACATTTACTTTTAGTCAGGCTTGTCTACATTCACTGCTGCTCCTCTCCCCGAAGGCCATAATGACATCACCGCATGCGTAAATGCGCGTTTCAAGTTTTCCATGCATCTCCAAACGGATTATGAAAGCCTTATCATGTCACTGCTGAGTAAAGTAAGTCCATACAAGCGTTCCATTGACAACTCTGTGAGAGTGTGTTTGTGTGGGCATGTATGTGTGTGCGTGCAAGCAATTTAACAACTGCGTTGAGAAATAAAACGAGCCGTCTTCAATTCTAAAGTGCTTCTGAGAGGGAATAGTGTCAGTTTCCAATTAGTTTTTGTGTTTTTGTCCTTTATTGTTTGGACACAATTGGTGGCTTTTAATAAGGTTTTCTTCTTTTAGTAAATAAATTGCCTAGTAGAGGCAATGAGATGAGTAAAGATTTATTTTTACTGGTTTAAAGGCTTTGGGTATCAGCTGGTTGTAAGTACTGATCTGATAACAGTTTAATTTCCACTGTGTGGAAGTGTATGGGATCATTCATTTATGTGTAAGGCAACATCAGGCTTGGCTTAAACATTGCTTTTTCCAACGTTGTAAAACAACATATAAGAAATAAATATATGAATGCACTGAATTGTAAGTTATTAAAAATAATGTGAAGAGCAGCCACTTTATTATTGTCACTAATACCTGATCCAGCTATACAAGTCAGTATTGGACCAATATCCAATACCAGTAACCGTAGTTTAAAGCAGAGGGAGTGATGTGGAAGGTTTATTTTTCAGTTATATAAGGACTTACAGAGGTGACAGGTGTTTCTCACCTGCCAATCGTCCACCCACAGGTTCTCTCTCTTTCTATCTTTCAGGTATACACAAGTTACATATACATATTGCACTGGCACACCCAGGCAATGTATACACGCAAAGATACTGTCAATTACCTTCCTTATTGATTAAAGGTAATTACGTTTGCTGCTGACTGCCTGCTACCACCACCACTGCTCTATAGCACTTATGCTACCTGCATAATCCACGAATGTGGGACACTTTTCTCAGACCAGAAATAAAACATGTTGCATGGCAGAAAATGCAGTTTCCATGTATGAACTGCTGTGCAGTGCACCCTTAGTTTAAGAGACTAGTGAGTGAAGAATCCCATCACATACACATTAAAGTTTAACCCAAGCAGCTGAGTGTCATTGAAGAAAGCCAGGCTGACCACTACATCTAAAAATACAGAATATTTGTATTATTGAGCAGGATAGTAGGACAGCATCCAAGAGCATCTTGGTAAAACTTCTGGCTGCGTGGCGAAAAAAACAATTATTCCATTGAGCTTGCAATGAATATGGTCACCTATTTTTAGAACCTCTGTGATTATGATGTCTGACTATATGTGAGTGCTGGCAGCCAGCACTTTGTCACTCACAGTGTGCGCTGAGTACTGTGGATTCGGCGGCAGTGCTGAAGCAGGCGTTCTATAAAAAAATCTCTCCTTTTTGTGTCGCTCAATCATGGGAATCTATTGGAGCTGAGACATCAATACTTGTAACCGCACGGAATCTTAAACAGCATGGTTGTGTCAGTGTACGACTGACAATGATGACAAGCTTCATGCACAAACAGGCAGTTAACTTTTTCCTCGGACCGAGGAATGTGGAGAAATGCAAAATACCACGATATCAATATTGAGATGATCCATCCATCGTCTACCGATTATCCTGTATTCTGGAGGCGATCCCAGCTGACATTGGGCAAAGGCGGAGTACACCCTGGACAGGACACCAGTCCATCACACTCATTTTCACACACACTCACATTCACACCTACAGGCAATTTAGAGTCGCAGGAACCCCACTACACCACCATGCCCATATTGAGATGATATTGTCACAAAATATTGCATACATAATATGTGTGATAAATAATCACCAGTAATTTGGATGATAATGATTAGTAAATGTAAATACTGTAAGTACTCTAAAACCAGGAAGGGACAACACCTATGCCATATTACGATATCCAAAAGCTAAGATGATATCTAGTCACATACAATGATTATCAATATAATATCGATATATTGCCCAGTCCTAAATTCTTGCAGCACCCCCAACCACAGCAGAGACTCAATTCCTACACCATCAATAACCGCTTGTTCAAAAAGTACAAGTCTCAGTACTTGATCATTCTGAAGGCTTGTGGGAATTGTGCATATGCTGTACAATGCCTTATCACTGCAATGTATTATGTAACATGTTTACACAGCTTCTTGTAGGTCCTTGATTCTTACAAAAGCTCATCCCATGGCTTCTTGTCGTTAAGCTGTATGGAGCTCCAGTCTCATTCAGGATTGCCAGCGTTGGGTTTGGGCTCAGTGAAGCTCATACACCCACAGAGACTACATACAGTACTACATGACAGTGCACAAAAGGGAGATCTGGGGGAGATCAAACCAGACTTAACATCCATTTGAGAAGTTAGCCTTGAACTAAGCAGGCTTCTTTTCTGCATGAAATGCTCCTCATCCTAGCCTCCTCCAAATGGATAAATGTTAGTGCAGGGATGACATCCACGAAGCAAAGAGGAGTGGTGAACAAAATTCATATGCATGCAAAAGTGATGACAAAATCATGTCAAATTGTATTTACTGTGATGATTGGCCATTTTTAAATACATTAGCATGTTTGTACTTAATATGCTTAAAATAATTATGGAAGGGTTTTACAATTTGATCATTTTGAAAAAGCCAATAGTCCCTAACACTGATTACCATAATCAATTAAGAAAATCCTGCAAACAAACTGCTTAAACACACCAATTGTTCACTACTGCACACCTCTTCTCATTTACTGTAAGATGATACAATACTATGCTTGAACATGTGTTCAAAGATTAATAAGAGAGAGGGGGAGTTTACCTTCTTCAGAGCTGACATCCTAGGTGGATCCTCCTCCTGCAAAGCCCGTTCACATGCTGAGGTCCCAAGCCAAGTTTGGAGGGTGCGCAAATCCTAACTCAGCCCGGTGCTGATGCTGAGCCACGAGGTGCCTGTTTAGTATTCCCATCTCGCTTCCACCCCGTTTTACAGCTGGCTCGGTGTGCGCACGCCCCAACGCGCTGTTATTACAAGATTCAAACACATGGGGCGCTCTAGTCTGGTGCAGCACACTCAAACATTTAATTAGGAAAGTTGGCAATAAACTGTCCTCATCAATAAAATGTGAGTGAGTATTTTGGCAAAAATGCGAAAGTGACTTAAGATCATTTTCGAAGGACTCGGAGTCACATTTAATATCAGATGCAATTTGCCACCCGTAAAATGTATACTGTCTATCAGCAAATACCATGGTCCACCGGTTCATTAGAATGCTGTACTGTTCTGTACATTAACTGAACAAGGCTGCTTCATATGCCGATTTGTAGAATGGATTCGACTGATAAAAACAGTATATTAGTGTATGGTATACAGCGTGCATGTCTTTTCTGAAACATGTGGTTACATTAAATTGACATTAGTTTGAATGTGAATCGGCGCGACTACAGTGAGGTCTTCCCACAGTATGCAGTCTTACCAGTATTGAGCTGGTGCCTTGTGGGTAGAAAGCAGCCTGGAGGAGTCCGAGCATGATTGCACTTTGATAAGGGAAGCCGACTTGCCTTGTAAAGTATTCATTTAGCTATTTTAACACGTTCGCCGGCGCAATTATTTCACCGGCGTGTGATGTCATACGCCATTGTTATGAATCGAGCTCATTTTAAAAGCTAGCAGGCTGGGTTGCTAACTCAGCTAGCTTGCTAGCATACTAGCTATAGCCGCGTGTTACATTGAAGTTCCCGTCCTATTCGCCTCCACTGATATATATACATATATATGTCAATATGGCTCATCGGAAAGAAGGTGAGCATCATAAGCGCTGTCGACAACATGATTCATCTCATACAAAAACTCAAAACATGCTACAAGCTAGCTAGCGTAGCTAGTCTCGCGTTCAGTGGGTTGCTATGTTGTAAACAAACGCACGTGTGCTTCACTGGCAGATTATAGCTACCGTAAGGTTTCACGTTTCGCTCCGACACCGATGTCTAATACAAAGTCATTGCAATGTGGTAACAACAGATTACGCTGAGCCTTTATCTTTCCCATTCATATGCTGTAAAACTTGGTTTCAGGAGATATATCGATAGCTTGATGCTGTGTTTT
The DNA here is from genome assembly GCF_963514095.1 of Eutrigla gurnardus. Classification (NCBI taxonomy): domain Eukaryota; kingdom Metazoa; phylum Chordata; class Actinopteri; order Perciformes; family Triglidae; genus Eutrigla; species Eutrigla gurnardus. The sequence goes on along the minus strand of NC_139921.1, from coordinate 15,177,906 downwards.
TTTGCTGTTGTATGTATTTCATTAATTAATCAATATTCAGATTCTCAGAAACGCCTTTTAAAGTAATTGCCTTACTACGTGTATTATTACGTATTAATAATATAGTAATGATGTACGTAGTAATACTATACGTAGTAACAGAAGTTGTACAAGTAGTAATAACATTATAGCAGCAGTAGGCTAATACACAGACAACATGCACGTCTCATCAAGCAGCACCAATTTGGTGTTGGGAAGCTGGTTAGTCCTTTGACTTAATCCTATGTTCTACTTAAACAATACATTTGATCACAAGTATGAAGCCCACACTAAATTAGATTTTGGCAAGACATTTTTTGTGGAGTTCAATGTATCACATTAACAGGTGGTGGTATCCCATTTTTTGGGTCTTTTTTGTTATGTCCCTTAGTATTTCAATCAAAAGTACTCCAGAAGCTTTACCCTGCAGCTCCCAAAGTGGAGAGGGAACCCAGCCCACCACGCATTGTAGATGCCCTTTCCAGAAAAACCCATGTGAAAAGAAACACCTTTCAACAGGACGCTGCCATTGGTGAGATCACATTCAGTTAATCAGTTTAACTTCCATCTCACACAATTACTAAGTATATTGTACTGAAAAAGTTTTTTTCCCTTCTTTCAAAATAGCCACGTTAACATACCAACACACCATGCATGAAGAATTACTGGCACCCTGCTGCTCTTACATACATCCATTTAATATCTCCTTTTATACCATGTCTCTCTCAGGAGGTGCAGGAACGACACAGAGTGCAGCCAATCAAGGCAGGCGGATGTACACGGTCCAACCACCACCTGCTGACTACAAGACAGATTCAGAGAAATCTGTCACACTCCCCCAGTTAGAAAGCATAAACAGTGCAGAGGACCCTATAGGTAAAACAACCAAATTGTACATGTATGGACTTGTGCAATGCTCCATAAAGCTGTGAGAGATTCACTGCATGGGACTTCTACAGGTTGGCTTCTCATGTATTTAAGTCACTCAAGGAAACAAATAATGATAATCAATTGTGTTTCTGAACTGAGGAGAATTTGAATGCAGCACAGACGGTGTTTGAGGCAATTTTCACTTAGATTCGTCTATTGAGTGTGTCGTTTGTCAGAGTAAACCTGTACAACTCATTCACACTGTATTTGGATATAGGGGGTTTGTTGGCAGAAATTGAATATAATATTTCAAACTATGTTTTCATTAATGTTTAATGACCTGAAACCAAGTATAGTTGTGCTTTTGTTAGCTTAGAATGAGCCTTTTATATCTATTTAGGTCACAGGTCCTGCTCATGGGCCAAATCCCAATGTCCCCCCTCACGGACTCATGGACTTTGATGCGTGTTCTTGTTAAGTGCCTGAGGGCTTAGGTCTGTCCCACAGTCACATCGTGAAGTGCGTGAGGGCTCGCTCACGGACTCTTTGAGCCCTTTATGCCCACTTTCCGGAAGTCAGCATCGATGCTGTCTTTGCCTGAGGGAATTACCCACAGTTCATAGCGTTGAAACGTGAAACACTGGGTTACCAGGGGAAACTCTGAGGAATTAAAAAAAAAAAGGTAAACAAAGAGGACGGCGCATGTGTGGAATATTACATTTATGCAGAAACTTTAAAATTTAAGTTTTAATATGGAACATAAAACACTTGAAATCATAGGAATGTCATCATAGACTACACACCTGGTTTAATCATCAACCAGTTATTTTAATTTAGCTTATTGAAGCTGTTTTAACTAAAACAAGTAAATAAATTATTTGACAATGACATCTGGTCTGGGATGATAAGAGCCTGGAAGACGTTCAGATCAGGCTGTAAAAAAAAGAAAGAAATAAAAACCAACACTTTTTTGATAATATATTTCGGGTAATCAAAGTAAAGTGACATGCTGAGTGCTGTCCCACTTGTATTTACCATTTCAAACCCTCACAGCATTTTACACTCAACCATCTACCAGGTGACATCAGTTAAGTCCCTGAGGGTTCAGGGCTTAGACCTTAGGGGGGGCATTGGGATTTGGCCATGGTGTCCACCATGTTCCTACAGTAGCCCAGAACAGATAAACAAAACACTGGCTCTAGCCTTTTTTTTTTTTTACATTAGCTGAAGGCTACCATAGTTCTCACAACATGACTGGAAATGGAAGGGTTAGCGGTTTGTTGGATTTAATCTGCAACCTCACCACTAGATGCCACCTAATACTACACACTGCTCTTTTAAAGACTGCTCCATGGAATGATCAGACCGTAATAAGGGTCCTGGCTTATTACACGTGTCTCTGAACTCATGTTTTTCCTTAAAGGACCATACCAGTGTTTCTCAATGTCATTGTCCATTGACAACCGCCTAGTTTACATAAAACTACCATTTTCTTTTACCAAAATTGCTTTAGTTTTGAGATATTTTGAGATAGTGTGTTTGTTTATGTTTTGTCCATATTCAATAAACGTTACAGTATGTACCTGAAAATGTTCATCCAGGTTAGCTAAAACTCGCTAAGAACTCCCTTCTTGCTCAAAATCAAGTTTGAAATTCAGCACTTGTTAGAAACTATTTTTTCAGGCCTGATAACATTCGGCAGAAAGAAAGTCCAATTAGAGCCTGCCAGATTTTTGGCCAATGGGATGCAGCCAAGAGCATGTGTCGCTTGTGCCCTGAGTGTGCTTATTATTGAGGTCTGCGTATGCCAAAATGAGATTCCTTTGAATTTGATATTACCAGCTAGCTCCACCTGGGCCACTTTACAGCAGGAAGCACCTGGGTGTTAATAACAAGTGCACCCAGAACGTGCTTCTAGCTTCGGATGCAGACGTGATTTGATATCAATATGCACATTACCTAAACTTAGCGACTAAACAGTCTCAGAGTGTTTTTACACACTTTTTTTTTTATATGAATGGCAGTGAATGGCGCTCACTGATGCACACTAAATGTGTTGAAGGGGAGAAATCTCGGCTAATGGCGAGAAGTCAAAATTAGACCGGTATGGTCCTTTAATGCAGACCTCCATCCAACTGAAAACCTTCTGTTTTGCCTCTGTGAAACACAAGCGATTTGTTGGCTGAGACAGTGCAGCATATAATTGTGACCACGAGCATAAATGATGAGGTAAAATGTGTTCAGTCACTGGTCCGCCTATCTGCATCTCAATTGATCATATATTTGATTAAGTAGGCAGTGAGCCTTGATGGAAATTGCAATCCAGAGTCCTGTCTAAGCTTAGCTTGGGTTGGACTTCGTTGCTGTGATATAATAATGACTAATGTATTAAGAGTGCATAAGACAGCCTATATGGTAGTCTTGAATTACGAGATATGTCGCCACGCTGTTTACACTGTTCCAGTGCAGTCTCAACTGCAACAGATAGGGAAATGTAAGTCACCTAAATCTTCCATAATGATGTGTTGCAGGGTTCAGCTTGTTCAAGTATGGGCTCTGATGGATTCTTTTATGAGCTGATTCTGTGTTACTCGAGCTATCCTTTGGCTACCAGGGAAACACCATTTTGGCACTACAGTCTCAGTCATCAGGACAAGACATGATATGTACTCCCTATTAATGGTGTTTTTCTACAGTATTCGATACCTACTGTGTGACAGATGTGGCAATTAAAGAAGTGCAATTAGTCTAGCAGGCATTTTTTTTTTCTTCGATGCTGAGCAACACATTATTTGGTTCATCTACCACAAAGGGACCTTAACCCTAACCCTCCTCTGGGAAAGATGTGACTCACACGTGCAGTCACATGTATGCGGCAAATAGTACAGTGCTGTCCAGATAGCCCATCATGAAGTAACATTATTATTATAAAATGATTGACAGCAAGGACAATTCACCTTTGCTTTATTGATGCTCATATATTAAGTCTTGTACCTGACTTTTATTTTTTCATGTCAAGATAAACCATGATAGACTGGATCAAGCACTTCTCTGTCGAATTGTTTTTCAATATTGGTCGCTGAGGCACTTCAATATCTCAGATGTATGATGCTCTGGCTGCAAGCCAGTTCACTGCTCACTATTTGAACAGGTCACTGAGAATTTGATGGGGGCAGCTTTTTTGACCTCTTAATGCCTTTTGAGTTGTTAAGCAGAGGGGAGGTGTGGTGAGGTGGAGAGGACACTGCTCAGCACAGTTTCTGTGTGGACCCACAGTTCAAGTCATTAAATGTAAGGTTTAAGTAAGACATAACAGAAGAAAGGTTTATCTAGAAACGGGAAAACTACAGCAAAATAACTCAAACTGCAAAGCTAAAATAGAACTGTAGGAGGTCTAATGAGGATTGCCATAAGATAGGAGGAATGTTTCACCTTTGTGTATGAAAAGCTCATGTGTTACCTGAGCTTTGCTCCCATTTTTTTTTTCATATTTCACACATTGCAGAAAAAATGAAAAGATTCATTAGAGGATATTGACAACTATTCTATCAGGAGGCACCACGTAACACCACACATACAGTACCGATTCTCAAAGTTTGTATGTCTGTATGACGCCAAGACTCAGCAGGTTTCAGTTTTAATCAGTCGCCACACCAGCTGATTTTGCTGATTAGAACGCAATCAGCGTAAAAAAGATGGAGTATGTAATTAGTGGAATCAGCTGGTGCCGTGATTGGTTGGAAGAAAACGTGCTTTGTCTTAGCCCTCACTGCCTATTATTGGACGTTGGATGAGAGGCATTTCTTAGGCCTCATCTGAATTACAGGTGAATCTGCCCACCCACCTCCAATCAAACAGAATCAATTATTTTAACAATGTGAACACAATGATTAAGCTCAAAAGTAGGGGTGCATATGGAGACAGCAATGCATGAACTCATTTAAATAATATTTTTAAAGTTTCTGATCTTCTTGCCCGCAGAGGAGCGCGTCCATGATAGCAATGAAGAACTAGACGGAGAGAAAGAGGAAGAAGAATGGAAAAGAAAAAGGAAGAGAAGGAAAAGGAAACTAATCCCCCACCAAGACTCTGGGAAAGATGGAGCAGCTCCAGTGTGTGAGTCCAGCGCAGGTCAGATTCAGACACCTGTGGATGAGGGAGGAGAGCGCATTAGCAGGAACAAAAAGAGGAAACTGAAGAAGAAACGACACAAACATAAGCTGCTCGACATGGGTCTGATGCCCCGGGCCACTGCCCTGGAGTTCACGTACCGAAAAGATGAGGAGGAGGAGGATAACAAGAGGAGAGCAGCTAAGGTGTCAGACGAAGTCGGGGCAGCAATGGAAATCTATATGTCGGATTGTAAGTATTGAGTAGAGCAGTGCTTTCCTTTTTGGATCAGCTATTTTCAAGATTCAAAGTGTTTATTATCATATGCACAGTAAAGAAACATGTTTCCCTCAACAATGAAATTTTAATTTCATACGTTCTCTATGATAAATTGCTACATTGCTACGGCTTGTGCTCATTTATTGTGAATAATTGAAAAATAACCCCTCCCACCTCTGTCCTGAAGCAACTCTACAGCCTCAAGACCTTTGTTCAGCAGCAACAGACGGAGGAACTGGAAAAGGCACTGTAGGAGCTCTTTAACACATCACATGTCTGTAGGTCAGTGATGCATCAATTAAAAACATCAACATTTTAAGTTTAAGTTAGGATCCTGTTAATGCTGGGATCTGCCCCGGCAGCTCATTGACCTGCCCCTGCAGGTTAATACTTGCCTCTCCCTGTCCATGCTTGCCTTCTATTCTATGTGCCCCTACATTATTAGTGATTGTATGAGTATACCTGCCCTTACTTGCCTTCATCAGTCTTGTCCATGTTGCACCTCATACACAGGTGACCTCCACTATGTTAAATAACATGTTTCAACTAGCCGTTCTTGCCTTCACTCGTGAGTCCCTAGACACGTTGTCACCTGTGCATGTTGTTTGTGCATTTACACGGCCGGCTGCATAATAGGATCAGCAGGGACTTTGCTGCAGTCAGGCACACAAGTGTTTATGTGTGAGAAAGAGAGGTGGGGCAAGAGAGACTAGCCGGGAGATTCAGGCCACCGCCGCATCGGTGGCCACAAAGTGCCACTCGTCTTTGCCTGTCCCCGTCGCCAAGACAACACCGTGTAAAAACCAGTTTGCTATCTGGTGAGCAGAACCCACAACATAGCGGTGCCTATGCTCTCTGTGCAGCTGCTCCACAGCTGCCTGAAAGCGTTTCTAACCCCCCTCTCTCCACCTGCCTCATATTTTATGAGTCATGCTTCAATACACTGTTTTTAAGTGCTGCTGTTTTTTTGTTGTTTTTTTGCTACTCCCCTAGCTAGATTGTATCGGAGCAGAATTCATTGTGAATGGTTCTTTCTTGTATGTACAGATTTGACTTGACATTTAAAAAGGGAATCCTTTTTCCCCCGACTTTGCATCGTTGCATTGTGGAGTGCTGTGCAAATGAACGACGTTGGGCTTCGCTTTGTGTAATTATTTGATATGTTTGAGTAACGATCCCCTGGCCAAGCAGGAACTAACCTACGTGCTGGTGGAGAGGTGTGTCTTTTAAAGTTCTAAAAGTGAGATCACTAAAGCTCTGCTGGCTCTTTCTGCCCTTGTAGTGGCAATCAATTGGCTGCAGATTTTCCTCCAGCATATTTGAATGCGCGACTCTAAATTGCCCGTAGGTGTGAATGGTTGTCTGTGTCTGTGTGTCAGCCCTGTGATAGACTGGCGACCTGTCCAAGCCAATGTCAGCTAGGATTGGCTCCAGTCCCCCCAAAACCCTGAGTAGGATAAGCAGTTAGAGATAATGGGTGAATGGATATTTTAATGCACCCTTGAGGTCATCTCATGGATGACTTTGGCTCGACTGCTCCCCTTTATACGGACAGTTTTATGTTCTGAATAGATTCATTAAATTGAATTTCTTATTTTTGAGAATAAGTAAAAGAAAGTTGCGTCTTCATGTGGGAGACAAGTGTATTAGGTTGAATGTCAACATGCAGAGAGGTAGGAAGTATATTTGAACACTTCCTGGGGATTTTGATTTATTATGGTGAAAATGCAAATGTCTAAGTCTCTTTGATGAAAACACTGACTGTTCCTCAGGTATCGTGTTGTCAGCTCTAACTGACATGTTTCTCCCGTCTCTTTGTATTTTAGAGGAAACCACTGCAGTCATTTCACTGTGCCACTACTGGATCACAGATATTTTTTTCCCATGCAAGGAGACAAGAAGACGGGGCTTTCTACAATGCACCCACGAGACAGTGAGTCACATTGAAACAGAGACTCTACTGTGCATCATTACTTTAGAAAGTTCTTGAAATGTTCTACTCATATACTGCATTTCACATTGTTGGATGATGATGCATAAAATGTTTGTATTATTATTTTTTCTTTGTCTAATCCAATTTCATTCCGTATATTGCACAAGAATAAAACAAAGCCAATTAACCCTGAGCCTGGAAAGTCCTTCTACCCACCATGACTAAGTTTGACGTTGTCATTATCGACCAAGCTGTTACTTCCATTTGACTGGTTTAAACATAACATCCGTCCTCCTCACCTAAACTTTTAATTGCCAGAGAAGCAAATGTCAGGTTCACCAATGCTTTTTTTTGCCATTGTTATGACATTTAAACCCAGCCTGTTAACCTAATAGCTCCTCATTTATCTACAGTACACTCCCACAAAAATCAATTTCAGACCTAGTTGCTATTCCACATGCCTTTTTCAAATTTCCTGTTTTACCTCACTGTACTGGGTTGATGAATTTTTGAGAGGCAATACTGATGATAAGGATCATTAGTACCATTACTTGATCCTCACACCACACCCACTCGTTGTTGTTGCCCTCATCTACACTCAATATAGCAACCTGGTATGTTGTCGATGGACCTTGGGAACCAGTACCACCTGGGGAGTCGGTAGCTTAACCTTACGCACTACCTGTCTACAGCTCAGTAATCTATTCTAATGACTAAATGCCAGAGGATGAGTTCAGGAAAAGGGCAAAGAATGATCTCGGCTGTACAGTGCCATTGTGATGATGATGATCTGAGTGAGTGTCTGCCACGTACCACGTCTTTCCACAACTGGGATGCACCAGCAGACACCAGCAGGCCATACTGTACACTGTAACGTGTGTGTGTGTGTGTGTGTGTGTGTGTGTGTGTGTGTGTGTGTGTGTGTGTGTGTGTGTGTGTGTGTGTGTGTGTGTGTGTGTGTGTGTGTGTGTGTGTGTGTGTGTGTGTGTGTGTGTGTGTGTGTGTGTGTTTTAATTATAGCGGTGAGCGATTAGCATGAGGTCTGCCATCTGTGGCCTCTATTCATGGATGGACACACCAGGTGCTGTCTGATGGAAGCTTGGGGGCTCATTCTGCAGACATTAGCCTGGCGAGACAATAACGGCAAAGCACGTTGCCTGGCAAATATAAAGGTGATCATTAGTGGTTATAATTTACCTTTTTTAGCCATGCAAGCGGCGTTGCCCTAGAGATGTGTCCGTGTATTATTTATACCACCACTTTTGGTCCTGACTGAAACATCTTCACTATTTGATGGATCGCCATTATATTCGGCAAAGTCCCCCACAGGATGAATACCTCTGGTTGAAGCAACTAATCAATATTTTTATAATAAAGTCTCAAATGACAATGATTGTCCGCTCTTACTGATAAATGTGTCGTTCTGCTCAGTTATAGTGAGTTACAGCTCCTTGTTTAGCTGTCTGGTCCACAACTCTTCTTTTCTGGTTCACTCCTACAGCTCCCCTGAGCTAATTAGCAAAGCTTGGCACGCTAACGCTGCAAAGCAAGATGGTAAACATGGTCAGTGTTATACCTGCTAATTGTCCTCATCTTAACCTCGTCATTGTAAGCATGCATTTTAAGTCTAAGCATCCCTGTGCTTTTAGCTAGCATATACAGTTGTGCTCTTAAGTTTCCATACCCTGGTAGAACGTGTAAGCTGTGTACCATTCTCTCAAGAATACATGAGTGATGAGCATTCAAGTATTCTGTTTTTAATGGGATTCAAATTACACTATAAGGCATCGCAGAATCAAAAACACATCAATAACGAAAATGCCATGGACCCCGTTTAAATGTTTGCTGCCCGTTTTTGTTCAAGTACCTCCTTATTGTGCATCTTGAAACAGCCGTACCACCTTTTTGCAGAGAAGCCTATATTTCAGCTGAAGTTGCTTGTGGGTTTTTCTTTGCATCCCAACCAATATTCCTGGTAATTGTGGCTGAAATCAAACTGACCGCAGCTTTGTATCATCAGAACCACTCATTTCCACTTCTTTATCAGAGTTTGAACACTGCTGATTGGCATTTAGAAATCTTTGGATATCTTTTTATATCCTTCTAATTTATAAAGTTCAAATACCTTTTCTCGCAGGTCCTTTTGATGGTTTTGCTTTTCCCATGGCTCAGTATCCAGCAAAGTCAGTGCAGGTATGAAGACTCGTAATAGACATTTAAACGTGTGTGTGTGTGTGTGTGTGTGTGTGTGTGTGTGTGTGTGTGTGTGTGTGTGTGTGTGTGTGTGTGTGTGTGTGTGTGTGTGTGTGTGTGTGTGTGTGTGTGTGTGTGTGTGTGTGTGTGTGCGCGTGCGAACTTGTGTGTCGATCAGGCCAAACATTCAGGGGTATGTCACCTTTTGATCAGGGCCATTTGGGTGATTTCAGTTATCATTGAATTAGGGCACACACAAATATGTGATAATAAATGACCACTAAATAAAACAAATTTTAAATTCATGACCAGCCATATTTTCCAACAAATGGCCAATATTTCATAAATTCTGCCAGGGTATGTAAACCTATGAGCACAACTGTAGACTTTTTTTGCATCACCTTGCCTTGTTTAACATTTTCTAGCATTGAAGTCATTAATGGTTTTAGTTTTTATCCTGGAGTACTTTAAATGGTAGGTAATAAGTATATGGTTTATTTTTTGTGCATAAAACCCAGTTAGCATCAGAAGTTTCAGTGGCATCATGACTTTGCAGCATTAATGCCAGAGTTTGAGAGTATTCATAGATGCATAAGCTTGGAGGCAGAGTTTGGTCCTTTTACCAGAGATGAGTAGAAGGTCATTGCTGGCTGCTCTCACTGGAGAGAATTCCTCTCGTCCGGCAGAGAGACGTTATCAGCACAGCTACCTCATTATAAGACCTTACTCTGAGTCGAGGACCCCAAGGCTAGGAAGGATATTAAAGCTTAAAGAAATTTGCTGACCTGGCAGGAGAAGCCGTTCTCACCAACAGAAAAAAAAAGAAAAAAACGTTCAAATCAAGCCGCATGGCAGATTGAAATGGGTATGCATGGCTACCACTTCAAAATACCTCGGCTGGGCCTTCTGTATAAAGATATTAAAGGAACTGCTGAAATCAAACATCAGTTATGCTACCTGAATGAATTAACACCCCATTCAACAGCTTCCTTTGTTTGATTTCACACAAACAGGAAAAAAATGTAAATAAATAACAAATTCTCCACCTGACTCATACATAGATGAAAACACTGCATTATGACTGGTTGCTATAGCTGAAATAATCACATTATTATTATTTTATGTATTAATATCCATAAAACAGTTTGCTTTATTAGTTTCCACAACAGAATTTAGCAAAACAATAGCACATGATTCCACTAAAAGTGGATATTTAAGTATAACACAGCCCTTCACTCAATTCAGCCTCCTTTCTGTGTAGTCTAACTTCTTTGTCTCTGTGTTCCAGCTCCTGTAATCCCGTTAGACGCACCACATGCAGACCGCAGCCTGTTATGTAAAGACAAGAAGGAGACATTATAAGGGCTCGGCTGTCCTGCATCAGAAAGCTGAGCACAGGTTGAAGCGTCCACGACAAACAGCACACCCGGACAGACCCGCTGCCGCTGGGTTTCCCCTCGTGGGAGTCCAGGAAGAGGAGCTTGGGAAAGAGAGAGCCAAGTGTAATCTGGCATTTCATTCATTCCTGATTTAACGGGAAGACCATCGTGGAACGCTCCAAAATGTTTTTCAGACTCCCACGCCTGACCCCAGGCTACATCCGGCTTCTGCAGGTGAGTGTGAGCAGCGGTGTGGCAGGATATATATATATATATATATGAAGGGTTCAATTGTTTTATGCATAAAATAAAGTGAAACTACTTTGGATTTCAATGCTAGTTTGTTATAAGGGTCAGCAAGATTTCGATTCGAGTAGATACTCTAACCACCCCCGGGATGTTTTGATGTACTGTGATTTTCACTATTAGATGCGTAGTGACACTAAAGCTGTCTTTGCTGCTGGATAGCAGGAGCATAAAGTGCTGAGTCATTGGAAGTCACTTGCCACTGATCTCAGAAGCAGAAGTGGACTGCACTGTATGCAATTTTTGCATCAGGCAACTTGTTTTGATTGAAGACATTCAAAACAAAAAGACATATAGAACTCTCAATATCTCGGTATTGACGTCTGCATTGCTCGCTTCTTGGCACACTCTGCCTCTACTGCTGCTCAAGGAGTAGAAGGCAATGGCAGATGAAATTGACAGTTATGAGAACAGCCATTGATGTAATGAAGTGTTTGCAAGGTGCTGGTTTTATAGGTACGCACAGAAGTTTATAGACTGAGACGGCGCATATCACACAAGTTTCACTCAGCCTTATGCAGCCATTATACACATATTTATTCAGTCGAGTGGATGATGATGAAATGCAGTCCTCTATCATCATATACACACCTCCCACAAATACGAGTCCGTTCCAGGCTTCTGTTCAAGTATGCCTTTTGTTTTAGCTCATAAAACAGAATCACCTTTTTGGTGGTGTTTATCACAAACAGAGAAATGCAAGGCTGTGGCACTCCATTGCATTGTAAATGGAAATGGGAACCGGGTGAGAGAGCTACAGGAATAGCTTCTTAACTGTCTGTGACACAGCTCCATTGAAAACGATGAGGTTTCTATTATGTGCTTCTATATGCTCTTTGTAATTGTCATGGGACCGATGAGGAAATTGCCCATGTCGCAAAATAGACACGCCTTTTGTTTGTCAAAAGAGACAGACCGCGATTTGGTAAATGGAGAGAAGATGAGTTTTTAATCTTTGTGGGAGTGGTGGGAGGGCTCGATAAAGGCGGGGGCCGAGGTGAACATATTGTAGCTCAGTCGTTAAACAGAGGCAAACATTTGGAAACGGGGGTACACTGCAGGGAATGTTCTCAGACTGGATAAAAAAAGAAATGCATTCATGCGTATACTTAGCACATTAACAAATCAGAAAACAATTTGTTCATCGTTTGCCAGGTGGTTGTTTTATTTCTGCCGGATCTGCTCTTTCATACTCGTACACTTCCGAGGACAACATTCCTCTGATCATGATTGACCCTGCACTCTTCCCTCCTTTCAGACCCAGGCCTATCATAATGTATCCGTGACGCCTCCAGCTGAGAAGAGCATGCCTGGCATGGCTATGCTGCTGGGGGCCCTGGGGATCGGGATGTGTGGCTACAGCTCCAGGCAGTTGGCCCTCTACCACCGGCCCTCCGCCCGCGTGCTGCAGTGGGTTGGCACACACACTGACGCCAGCATGGTGGGCCAAGCAGCACGCAGGACCCCCTTCCTGGATGTTAATCACAGGGCCGCTGCCTGCGAGGAGATCCCACCTCCCTCCTTTGTGGGCCAGAAAGTTCCCATGAAATGATAAGCTTTTGATGCTAGGTTGGATATAGATTGGCCAACATCATAGGTTGAGCTCCAGTACCTGCACTTATGCACGAGTAAGATTGGAGCTATGCTGGCCCCCAGTGTGGCCCTTGTGCTCTCTGAAGATGCGCAAGTGTGGATATTTGACTGAACCTTTATGTTCGCAGGAAGTTGGATGTCATACTGTAGTAGTAACGAATTCTGTGCAAACTAGCGTAACGCATCAATAATAGTGGGAACGCTTTTGGATTGTATCACTTAGTAATATTCGAGTCTTTAATGCACTGAGAGGGCACGTGATATGAATGAGTACGTAACAGCAAATACTGTGACTGAATGCAGCGTGAAGGAGCTAACATGCCTAATTTGGAGACATTGTGTGTCTTTTTGAGGCCTGGCGTGAAAATGACTGATGCTTGGCAGTGCCACTCTGTACACAGATGGTTGGCAACTCTCTCTCTGTCGTCATCCCCCCCCCCCCCCCCCCCCCCCCCCCCCCCACCCTCTCCCCAACCCCACCGAGCAGACAGCCGTGCGTAAGTGCTTGAGCACCCCATCCCTGCCCATGGCTTCGATTGATTTCCTTTGAGGAGGAGCAGGTGCCATCCATCAACGAGCCTTGGCATTTGCTGGCGTGGTTTGGCTCCGGCTGTCAGTCAAGAGACGGCGGAGGGAGACACAGGTTGGCTCTGTGGCTGGATCGGTGACGGGTGCTTCCTGTGTTCGGAAAAGTTCGATTCTCCAGGGGTTTGGTCAAAGCGGTGAGAGAGAAGCAGAGAGCGGCAGGGGAGCTTTGTAAATTGAAAACCACTGCTTTTAATAGTCAAGTAAAGTGCATTTCAGAGTCATGTAAACAACACTCGCATAAATACACTTTGCTGGATTATGAATCCTTATTTACCTGGCTGACACGCTGCGGGTGGCATGCTGGCAAGCTAGAATGGTGATTCCTCCGGGATAAACCTTTGTCCTCAGTGGGGATTAACCCAGGTGGAAAGTCATCCCTGGCACACACACGACTCCACCTAATCTGGTATTAGAGACAAGGACCCGTGAGAGGCAGACAGTCCCTGTGCATCCCAACTTTGTACCATTCCCCCTGCAGTGTCCGCCATTCGTCCCGCTGCCATACATGGATTTATTCATGATGGGATTGGTGTTTCCTTTTGTGTTTACACTGAAAATGTAGCAGCGGAAAGGGACTGGAGATTTGGTGAGACACTGAGTGTGGTTGAGAATGTGTGCCGTGCCTAATGGATAGCACAGGGTCATACTGTCTTTAACCTTACCGCCTCAATCTACTGAATGTAGAGGAGGGGATGTGACGGCACCAAGCCATAAAAGGGGGAGTTGTATTTCTCCACAAGTAGGGGACAGGACGAGGAGGAAGCATCTTAGTAATCTGTAAAGTTGTGAAAAAGGAGGATGGTGAGAAAGTTTCATCACTTAGAGGTCAGCCAGACCTTGTAATCCATTTGTTCACTGTCTAAGAGCCATCCATGTCTGTCTACCAAATTGGACCAGCAGCTACATGTGTGAGTTTCTGGAACGCTAGTGCAGTAGGTCACCATCAAAATGGTGGTAATCCACTCAGCAGAGGGAGCTAATGGCTCCAACTGGCATCAGACACCAAACTAATGGGGTTGTGATGGTCTCAAAACAACAGGATACTCTGTGTCACTGTATATGACTGAAGTAAAAATACAGGGTAAAGTGGGACTTTTAAAACCTACATATTCAGATACATGTATGACGCAAAATGCCCTGTCATCTGTTCTAGAAAGTCTGAGAGCGTCTTTCACGCTGGCGCCAAGTGCGTTGTGTAGTCATTTTCAGGCATCGCACGTGTGTGAAATCAATGTGGGTGGGGGCTGACGGTTGTGTAATACACTTGGCTGCTTTTGATGGATTCTCTCTATACTGCAGTGGTGCACAGTGAGCACAGAGCACTGTGGAAACCTATTGATCTCAATCAGAGGGCGAGGGAGAGCTTGCCTCCTCACTGCAGCAAACTTCCTTTCTTCACACAGCATTGTACAGTTTACGAGGGAGAACTGCCAAGACGGTGCACTGACAAAAAGGGTTATCTGAAAACACACTTGCTGTTGGAATGAAACACAGGGAATGTTTGAAAGTGCAGGATTCATATGTTAGCTTGGGTGGGTGTCACACATCAGTGCTCATTCATTTTCAGCCTGTAAAGGTCTACAAATCGACTTGCTGTACTCATTGATTGAAAGAGAAATTTGTTCTGTTAGAAATATAATTCATATTAAATCAAAAGATGTTGGAAGCGATGTATGAAATAAAAGCTTTTGGCAAACTGTTAATGTGGGTCAGATTGTTTTTCTTCAGTGTGATGCGTGAAGTTATGCTTTCTGTACCAACAAATATATGTTTTTAGTCAAAATGCACAACATGCTGTTTTGCTGTAAATAGGCTTAAATAGATTAGACATTTATTTTAGAAATTATAATCAGTCAGTCATGCAGATTTTTGACTTCAGATACCCAAGCACAGGTTTCACATGATGGCTCATCCTTGTTATCAGGGTAAAGCATTTCTCAATTCGACATGGAGTGACAGCAAAATCCTAATAACCTGTGAGCTACATCAAAACTTAGTTAATAAATAATGAAGGTAAAGTTAATAAATTGGGAAGAGCTGAACATGTCTTGACATTGAAATTCTCATTAGAGCAGTTTCAGATACTGATATTGATGCTTCAGGCTTCAACCAGATTTCTAAATGTGACCTGTGATGGAGTAAAGGCTACACCTTAGTAAACCGCATACTTACAGTTTGTACACAATAAGATGATACGTAACATTTTTTTATTACAAGAAAATAAACAATTGTACGTGTTTGGGTACTAAACACCTTAATTTATTCGATGTGATACTCCATCCATAAGAGAAAAAACATGTTTTGCATTTGCATTAATGGGAATGGAGAATAGAGTTGGGTGAACGTACTATTTCTACGCTATAATTGGTCATTTAAATTGCAGGTCACGACTTCCACTTAAATGTGTAGCCTAATGTAGCAGACACGGCAGTCCTATTAACTTTTGAGTATAGTTTAATCCTGTGTTATGCAGGTCAAATAGCTGCATAAATGCACTAATAAAGAGTCATCAGAAAAGTGATTCAATTTATGAGCCTTAGTTTAAACACTAAGTATGCAGATGATGCACTGAAACTATCAGTATCTTAAAGTTCATCAAATCAGTGAAGAGGCCAAACACTCAGTGGGGAAGTTTGATTAGCCTACATTTGAAGCTGTATATCAAATCATCAGCTGTGTGGTACAGTAGGTCAGTGGGGCACCAGCTTGTGACTGGGCTTCATATGAAGTCAAGCCGTTGAGTGAGGAAGGGCCACCAAACGTCCCAGGGGCAACAGGTTCTTCTTCCTAACGCGGCCTAACACTGCCCTCTAGCGGACACATTCAGCGGTTGTCGGCGCCATTCATCATCGATGAGTTTTTTGTTTTTTTCCGCTCTTTGGTCCATGTCCGGATTCAAATTGCGTTGTATCTTCTCGTGAATATGTTTCCAGCAGCAACATGTTGCGGGGATTAAACTCCGTTCCGAGGAAGTGCGGTGGCGCTCCCGTGTCCGCTATCTGTTCCCTCTCCTCCGCGACGACACACTGGGCAGTGCGCTCCGCTGAGCAGCGCCGAAAGAAGCAGAAAGCGTGGAGAGGAAGAGTTGACCGAACTCCGAACCGAAGGACCCGGGAGTCGTTTGTCCGCCTTCAACGGTTTGTACTCACTTTGTATTGCTTTATATCAACGCTATCGGTTTGAACGTGAAGGGCGATACGTTTTAGGTACTTTTCTCAACACGTTTTCAAACTCGGATGCGAACTTAAAGTGTAAGGACGTTGACAGCGGGTTCAAGTCGAAGGCGTAACGTTAGAACACATTTACATTACGTTTTTATCGAGTCTGTGTTGGCGAGTTTGGAGACGTCGTGTTGTTTCTGGCGCGTTTCTCACGTTTCTTCATGTTCAACAGCTTTGTTTGTCACATGGGCTTCCCTGTATTCCCTGTAACTCACTTTGGAAGGGAATGAAGGTTAGTTAACTGCGGGCACTGAATGAGTTTTTCAGCTGGATAACAGTGCATGACTTCATCCATCATCTTTCTCTCTCTCTCTGTGTGTGTGTGTGTGTGTGTGTGGGTCACCTCCACAGTGCCACTTTGGTCTGAACTGAGCGAAAGAGCAACAAGCACCTGCAGGGCCCCATTAGTGGCCCAAACCCCATTACTGCAGTATGGGTAACTTTTCCAGCAAGGACAGCCATGGACCCACAGGTAGGTCAACACACACGCACACGCACACACACACAAACGCCTTCAATTCCTAAACACTAGGAAACGGTCTCTGGTCAAATCACTTCCCTTGAATCTTCAGTTACACACAAACACTGTGCGTGCATGCGTGTGTGTGTGTGTCTGTTTGTGTGCGTGTGTGTGTGTGTGTGGACTTCATATTTTAAGAAGCCAGCAATGCTGTAATACATGTAGTAGAAGGATGGTACAGGGGAGGAAGAAGAGAAATGCAGAAAGAGTGAGGAGACTATGAAAGAGGGCTAATCAGGAAATTGAAGGCAACAATAGGAGAAGCAAGCGGAAGGGCTGTGTGTTTGTGTGCGCGTGTGTGTGTGTGTGTGTGCGTGTGCGTGTGCGTGCTGAGAGGCAGCAGGAATCTTGGCAGTCCTCCTGTGTGTTGCATAGTGAGTGGTCATTCTCCTGGCGTCCCTATGTGATTCGTTCTGGCCCCGCCGGGCCAGCTGTGATGAATCGGCAGAATTCCCCGGCTCAGCACAAGGGCAGCGGATTAATCATAGGAAGCCTAATGCTATCTGACACACACGCACACACACACACACTCATTCAGTCAATCTGCCACCCGTGCGCATGGTTGAACAAGCACATTAAGGTTTGGAATGAAGAAGTAAAAAGCAGAGGTGGCATGAGAAAGTTATTAAACAATCCTGTCATTCTTTTCCAGTGATTTGCCCGTACAGCAGGTGGTGCATAACTTTGCAAAAGATCGAATGCCGCTCTTACATCATTTAGGATTACAAAAAACACCTTCATTTTACAAGCAGCGAGGCTTTTGTCCAAACAAGGGAAAGGAGGAAAGAAAAGGAGACATGGTGCTGAGTGGTTCCCATAGTTTCTAACGTCATTATTCGTGGCATGCTGTTATGGGCAAGGAGCCCTGAGTCAAACAAGTAAAAAAAAAAAAAACTTGTTTTATTGCTATTGTGTCAAGTTTGGAAATGTATTTGCGCCTGACTGCTGCAATTTGGTCCATCTATGGGAAACATTTCTCGTGTGTGTGTGTGTGTGTGTGTGTGTGTGTGTGTGTGTGTGTGTGTGTGTGTGTGTGTGTGTGTGTGTGTGTGTGTGTGTGTGTGTGTGTGTGTGTGTGTGTGTGTTCCTGATTTTGGAGAATGAATGTGGCACAACATTGTGGATGAGCGGCCCAGGAGGAATGTTTGTATTAAAGCATTCATCTTGGATGTTTGCTGGTCTGGTCACCTCACTGAAAAGTGTTTTCAGTGTCAACATGCCAGACTAGTGACTGCTAAACTGTTTTCATCCCCATCATTCTGTCCATGATTCATTTCCTCAGTCGGCTCTTTGTGATTTGTTGTGTGTCTCAGTTGTTAATCACTGTAAAGCCCACCCAAAGTGTTTTTGTTAATTCACAACTCACTGTGCAGAGTTCTCTGTGCTCACGGCATGATACGTGACATCACAGTCTGAAAGCCAATCAGAGTCCGTTATGCAGTGTATACACTGTGCTGTGGAAACTTAAAGCCTCCCACCCACATACACTTAGACTGGGGATCAGACCCTTGAAGCAAAAGACTTGTTTTTAGTAGACAAACTTCTCAAGTGAGAGATATTTGCACATCCTGGGTTTTTCTGTTCGAGAGAAATATTAGTCATACTTGAGGTTTCTCCTGGAAACATGATACTGGACACCAATCATTATTCAAAGCAGATAATATATGTTAGGGTACCCATGTTTGGTAAAGTTGGGAAAAAAACATAAGAATACATTTATTTTAATTTCTTTTGAACAGAAGGTGCAAGTGTCAAAGACACAACGGGGACTGAGGTAGTATTTTGGCCACAGGCATCCTTTCTGTGCTTTTTTTCCATTATGAAAACAAGGAACATTTCAAACACTTATGTATTACACTGAACAAAGATATTCCCAAAAGACACTTCCAAATAGGCTATAAAACTGAAAAGCATATCGTATACTACGAAATTGAAAATACAAAATATGGGTTGATCGAGGCATCAGCGTGATGATGTCAAATGTGTAGCCGTGACACACAATCTTAAAATATGTCTTTTAAACATGTATTTGCCTTTCTTATGCCATCTGAATTCAGTTGTTTCTTTTCTCTAGGGGCCCATGGAGATATTTTCCACACTCCTCCTGCTTCTCCGCTGAGTGATGAGCCTGTTTTCGTGCCCGGTGACCCCCAACTCTTTCACCCTACCTCGCC
This sequence comes from Eutrigla gurnardus, assembly GCF_963514095.1. Lineage (NCBI taxonomy): Eukaryota > Metazoa > Chordata > Actinopteri > Perciformes > Triglidae > Eutrigla > Eutrigla gurnardus. Next base: position 15,158,722 of record NC_139921.1, on the reverse strand, counting down.
TCAACCTTCTCCTTCAGCCCCAGTTTCATCTCCACCACCAGTCCCATCCAGCGGGAAGAAAACACAGTCCAGCACCACCCCTACAGCTTCTATTGGCTCTCCTGATTGGAGGCCTCATCTACAAGTCAGTTCAAACAGCTTCACCATTGGCCCTGGAGCCAGCCCGCTGCACAACAAGCCAGGAAGTATTGTGAGTAAAGGGCAAGCTGCTTTGGGGAGGAATGGGAGTCCTTCTACCTCCACACCTCATCCTCCAGTCCACGAGGGAAAGACTGTGGCCATCAGCCCTATAAAGTGCCCCTCTTCTCTGTGTAGTGCCTCACCTGTGGTGGGCAGCTCTTCTGGACTGACCTGGAGGGAAAGGGACAGTGGTCTGAGTCAGTCTTTACTGGCCACTCAAGAAGCTGGGGGCAGCCAGGGTGAGGAGCTGGAGAAGCTGCTGGAGGAGTGTAGGACAACACTCGGTATCACTGCCAGTCAGGATAAGCCCGTTAACACAGCAGGTAAGATATAATGCTTTATCTGCTGTCGACAGAATTTTAGTTTGAGCACTAAAATCCATTTTCTTTGTATTTAATATGCATGTTCTGATATTTTGGTATCCTTCCCTCAGAGATACTGAAGCATCTTCTCTCAGAAGTGAAGAGTTTGAAGAGTACTTCACAGGTGAGATGTGCTCGAAAGGCAGTTTGTTTTTGAATACTGGCTCGTTTCTTCTTCTCTCATTTCTGGCTGAGTGATCAGTTTGATACTTTATAGTAATTGAGCAATTGCTAAAGCCGTATCCAATCTTAGCTTAGCAATTGTAAGTAGGCCAGCTATGTTTGTTTGGATGTCTCTATATAGCTGTGCTATATATGTTGTTATTGTTCATATATAAACAGCAGCTGGAGTGTGTTGTCTTCATTTGTAACCATTCCAAATAGTACCAGAGTCGAAGTGTATGTCATGGACTGAACAGTATATCTGCTCTAATCTAAGATGTTAAGATTAGCATGTCAAGCTAACTAGCTTACTACCACTACTCCTACTACTATATGTATGTAGCCATCAAGTGCTTATTTTCCTTTTTGGAGGTTTCTCATTTTAGCAAGTCAGCTGGGAAAATTTAAAGTTAGCCGGAGAAACAGTCAACAAACTCATGGGCTGAATGTTAGCTTAATTTGCTAGTAACAATTGACACTTCAGGCAGCAAAATCAATGGCTGCTGGCTAAAAATGAGCTTTTGTCTACCTCTGTCTGAAGAACCTATTGTTTAAAACATGACAATGTTTTTTTGTGAATGGTAACTTGACAGAAAGTAATCTGACTAAGAGGAGCAGGGCCTTGTGAATAGTCAATGAGGGACCATACTGACAGATACAATACTTCAGCCTTCTAATGGTTGTATTTTTTAATTTTCATTTCAATGTGTGTCTTGCTTTGCCTAACTTTTTCCTATCTTTTTAGACATGATCTTATTTTTGCAAACACACTTGAAAGGCTAGAGTGGATGATTATAGCTATATAAACAGGAAGTTGCACACACAGCTATACACAAGTCAGAGCGGTGCTTGTGACCTTTGATCCAGGAGATAACACCATAACACACCCTGGCCATCCCCCATTACAACAGACCGAGGACTGGGCCCCACTGGAAGCTTTGCTAATGGAGGTCTTCCTGTGCTCTGCTTCTCCCGAGAGGCCCAAAGGAGGAAAATCTTTGAGATCATCTGCTGTCAAAGTTGTTGGTAGCTCATACTTGTGGAGTTGATCAGAGATAATTGCATATAGGTGTGGCAAAGGAGAACACAAATATTGAATGTTAGCAATTTACCTGCTGACTACGCATTACAATATCTTCTTTTGTTATAAGAAGTAAAGCATGCATTTTTTTTATCAAGCCCAGTGAAATATGCTTGTCCAGAAGGGACCCACCAGTTATTTTGGATTGACCCGCTATTAGGTTCTAAACCCAAAGTTAAAGATTAACCAAGCATAATAAGATTGTAAATACTGCGAGAATTCTTCAGTGCTATTGCTCGGGCGTTCCATGATCTTATGAGGATGGTGATATGCTGCGGTAATTTCCTGTAGCTCGTTCGTTCCAATTCCTGACCCTCCCTTATGAGGATTGCAGCCAGAGGCTCCCAGCTTCCTCTAGATCTGCCACCGATTACAACAGCTGGAATATGACCTTACAGTATGCCTCCAACAAGCCCATCTCTTTTCTCTTCCCCTGTGACTCTCCCTCATGTCTACTATTCTTCTATTTTGAATTATTTGATTTTATTGCAATCAAGTGCTAATCTGACACGCATGACAGCCATGTACTCTTCTACTCCACACTTCCTTGTCACCTCTTCCTCCTATTTGATATTCAATCCCTGCTCCCTCCTGTCTCTCGCCTCCACTTTCCCTCATCCCGGTGAGGGACCGGCAAAACCTCAGAGAGACTGTGGTATACCGCTGAGAGGTAGCCGTGCATTAGAAATTCAGGCCAATCCAACCCTGTGTTTACATGGGCCCACGGTAGGGCAATATAAGCCTGCAAAGCCTGGACTTTATGAACCCTCTCTGTATGCTCTTCTGTCCTGGGAGCCTTTTTGTGGCGAGCTGGAGAAGGGGAGTGCAGTGCAGAGGAGGGGGTTCACATTCGGCTGTTCAGGAGACAAAACGTGTTTTGTGCTGTGTTGGTGGTGGTGGTGGTGGGGGGGGGGTTGTTTTTGTGAGTTTGTTCCACGTGAGACAGAAGGCTCTCAAACATGTACAGATGCATTGAAATTCTTGGCTTGTGCAATTGGATTTTTAGCTTTATATGGAAACATCCCTCCTTCCCCTGCTGTGCCTCTCTTGACGTTTTCTTTATTCCTTCATTCTGTCCCCGTCCGAGAGCTTACCGCTCCTCCCTGTGCACAAGAGCTCAAAACAATTACCCTCCAACTTTTACTGCAATGCTCCTCTCTATCGCATCCCTTCCTTCCTCTCTCCATCTTTTCCCCACCCCTCCTTTATCTTGCTTCCTCGCCTCTTAGCCGCTTCTTTCACTTCCTTCCATCTTTTCATCTGACCCCCAAGTTGCTTAAGCTTTTTGCTTTAGCTCCGATGTCCTTGTTTTTTGACCTTTTTTTTTCGTGTAATTTAAGTAGCCATTATTCTCCCAGTCCCATTCAGTCAGCTAAGCCTGTCATCTACGCCTCTTCATCTGTCTTCATCCCTGCGTTGCCAAATCTTCCTCTGTCTGTCCACAGTCATAATGTATTTCCGATGTACTGCGGTCAAACTGAATTCTGAATACACATGACTACCCAATGTGCAGGGAACTTCTAAGGATATTATGCAATGAACCATCTGTCTGTGCTTATGTGCACCACCAGTCTTCAATTGTCTTAACCAACAAAAATGAAAAAAACTCATTCATTTCTGGGTAGAGTGTGTGGGTGCCTGGTCAGATATGTGTTTTCCCTACCCCCTGGAGATTTAGTCGATCTCAAAGCCCTGCTCTGGAATCAGTTCCAGGTGAATGCTGCCGGAGATTTCCAGGAATGATCTCTCCAGGTTCCTTCTGCTCTTTTCTCCTCGCTTGGCTGCTCCAGCAAACCAGACTCAAGAATGCCTTGTATCTGGAGGCCATGGAGACTGTTCACATGTAGAAATAAGATTTAGTGTGTTTGGGAGGAATGGAGGAGGGCGCTTGTGTGCATGCTGTGTCGAATTTGCCGTGCCGACGAATAGCAGTGACTTGGGACCCTTTTCTTTGCTATCCGTTAACATTTAGATACGCAACTTGTTGCTGCTATCAGACTTTTTACGTGTGTCAGCCATGGGGGCAATTTGCCCATTTAGCGTGTGACTGAAATGAATAGGTAAAATTAATAAGTGTAACGGTGTATCCAACCACTTTTAAGGAAAGGCTCCACACGCTGTGGAAAGCTGGAGAGAACAGCCATTACAGAGCTGGGATTTTCCCCCAAAGTATGTATCAGAAAGACTGGGTGTGGAGGTGAAGTAGGGACAGATGGTTGGAACACACACACACCCACACACACTGACTCAATCTCCAAGTGTGCTGGACCTTTTCCAAGAACTGTCAGGAACTCAGATGTGCATCAAGAGTGTGTGTGTGTGTGATACCACATCTGGTCTTGCAGTGGGGCACTAGGTCAGCTCTCTAGGGAGCACGAGTGTGTGTTCTTGTCTCAAGACTGACAATCCACACCCTTATCTCAGTGTGAACTTGAGGCGCCCTTACTGCCTGTTTCCTTAAACAGAAACGCTCCAGTTGGAGCCACGTCCAGATAACAAAAGCTCTGTGAAGACAAGATCCTTCAAGACTAAGCGTCTGTTGTAGTATTACTTAATATAGACCTTCAAACACAGACCGCTACGCTGCTATTCATTTGGCACATGTTGCCGGGGAGAGTGTGCTCCAGCTCACATCCGAACGTGTAGATGTGTGCAAGAAAACTTAACAATGTGGTTTTGGTGGTAAGCGAATAAGGGAGGTGTATGTGTGGGAGAGAAGAGGGGAATATGATATCTGTGTGTGCATCCAGTGTAATTGAGTCCAGCTGTGGTCTTGAGTCACTGGTCAGATGAGGGAGTGACTTGGCTCAGATATTTCCGCCGCCTCTACATTTCAATCCATTCTTCATCTAATTAGCAACCGTCCCAACCCCTCCGCTCCTCAGCACTTCCTCACATCTCTCTTACATCGCTCCACAGTCAACAGCAAATCCATGCATGATTTCTATCACTTTTATTGTCCTTCCTCTCTCCTTTTCCCTCCTCATTCCCTCCCTCATTTTATGATGTCATTTTGTTAATGTCCTGGTGTTGTTTGCCATCTGTCTTCATTGGTTTCGAGTGCGTTTTTTAACGTCTGGGGCAGTGTTTGTGCACGTCAGAAGCAATATTAGTTTTCAAGAAAGAAAACTGGAACCGCATAACTCGTCCTCCTCAAAGATGAAACTGAGTCTGTGTCAGATTAAAGGGCTTTACTTTCCAGGGGCGTTTTCTCTTTTAAAAATATGTATATATATGTTTTCAAACTGTTGTTTTTGTCTCAAGTACTTTCACACTGAATAGGAATATTATGCAGCGATAAAGAAATGTTTTGATTATTAAACGATTCTTGGTGCGTCTCTATATTGGATTTAAATATAATGATAATCTTTCCTTCAAATCTTTCAAACCAATTCCTTTTTGTATGATACATTTGATGTACTATATTACTTATATAAAATGGGGAAAGATTGCCCAAAAAAAATATAATAATGGTTTATGAACTTTACTGCATCGACGCAGAATCGTTCAACAAAGCATAGCGATGCATCATAGAATCGATTATTTCTCCCATCTCTACTTCTAACAGTACTTTTTGGTAATGCCCTCGACATCTGTACTGTATAACTGTTTACAAGAAGGAACTCAAATTCACTCAAAGGTATTTTGCGAAAACACAACTCAATAAAATAGCTTAAAGTGGCTTACAATATACAAACATTTATCAGACAGACTGCCAGACGCTGCTGTGCGTCAGTAGGTTCCCGGTACTTGGTCTTCTGGTGATGCAAATCTATTTGGACCTTCTATGGAACAAGTGTTGCAACTGTCGCACATTAACAATGCTGCCAGTATGAATAGTGTTGATGTGTAATATAAGTAGAGGAGTATTTTGCATTTTTGTGTTGTTTATTCGTCACATCTCCAGTGAGTAAAGGCCTAAATCTTGGCCGTGCAACTAAATATGAAAAGATTACACTCCTTTTCTTTCTGTCTGTTTTTTTCTCTCTTAAAATCAAGTACATATTCTTGTTTGTTGTTTTTTTAGTTTGACATGAACAAAAACTTTTGGCTCACAATTCAGTGATGCCTCATTAGAGTGGACTTGCTAGCTATCGTCCTCACTGCTTGCTGAGGCTTGCTGCTCAGTTCAGTTCAACCGAGTCTCCTAATGAGGGCCAGAGGGATATTTTGATTGTTCATTTGACTATAGTCATTGTATTCTGGAGGTTCAGCTCTGATTGTTCTGGCAGTCATTCAAGTTTGGTTTTAAAAATTCCTGTTTAATCCATTATTTGCTTTGTATTACCTTATTGTAGAAAATGATTTGCAGTAGAAGAATACTTGCCTTCGGTAAAGTAACAGTATGAGTTCTCTGTTTGTACTATAATGAAAACATAAGCTGCATGTTTTATTAACTGGACCCTAGGGTTGGGCCGATTTCCTGTTTCACCGGTTCGGTGTACCGGACCAAACCAGTTTATTTTATGCAAGCCGGTTGAACCGGCACTTTGAACCGTTCTTAAATTTTAAAATTAAAATGAAAAACATCAGTGACCTGACGATGTCACGGCACTAAATTTAACATGTCTTTCATTAGCAATAAGCAGCAATAGTGATAAAAATAATAATGTGTTTATTTATAACCGGGTTGGCGAGTGTCTGAGGCGGCCGGCGCGCAAATTGCAGCCACCCCGCTGCTGAACGAGCCGAGGCCGAGATCACATTTCAAGGTTGGAGGGGGAGATGCGTGCCATACCTTGTGTCTGTTTACTTCGACATTTTAGAGACGTGTTACTCAACGCATTTAACGAGCTGAGAACGTAGTTCCAAAGAAGATATAAAGCCGGTAGTTGTTCGAACGAGGCCGCCATTGTATCATCAACAAGTATATGATGCACAGCAACTTCGCTTGGGTTTGAAGAGTCATGTAAATATGCAAGCCGAGCAAAGTTCACCTTTCAGTTGTTTTGAAGCCACGAGCTAATCGGAATTCTGACGCTCACTGAAAACGTCACACGGCCTGCGACACCGTATCCGTCTCTCGTTCCACAAAGCCGGGATGTTTTGTAAAATTAGACACGGCTCAATCTTCTGTGTAAGAAAAAGAATGTATCACACGGGAGGGTCTGCTGGCAAGTGCGACGCATAGTGCGGAAGATCTGTATAACCGGTTCGGTCCGGTCTTTGGCATAGTATCGGACTGGTTTGAAAATATTTGAACTGGCCCAAGCCTACTGGACCCAGAAGTCAATTTAAATAAGAAAAGACATGTGCGTCCGGATGAAGATATGAGTTGATGTGCTAAGGCTAATTGTGTGTGACCAGCTACCGTATCTCATAAGAACCACAGATATCGGGCTGTGTTCATCTAAAGCATCATCAAACAGACCCTATTGTTTCCCTTCCAGACGGAGCGTGGGGAATGGCTGCAGTTCCAGTCTGACCTACAGGTGGCGGTGTCAGTGGCAGACCGTCTGCGAGCCGAAGCAGAGGAAGAGCTGAGTGCGCTCCGAACGGCCCACAAGGATGTGGAGAGGGAGCTGGCTGCTTCCCAGCAGAGACAGAAGGAGGCTGATATGCAACTGGTCACCCTGAGAGGGGAGTTAACGCAGAGCAGGCAGAGACTAGCGACTTTAACCCAGGCTCCATGTCAGGAACCAGAGAGGCCCAATGGAGAACCCACCAACAGCTGTGAAAGCAAAGAAGGGACCCATTTGGGCAGGGAGAGGGGGCCGTACAGGTCGGGGCGAGAAGGGACGGAAAGTAGCGGTCAGAGTGAATTGATGAAGAACGTTGTCAGAGAGGATGCCAGAACGGTCTGCAAAGGTGTGACTAAGCGTTACCTGAGAAATGTGACCAATGAGGATCGGAGTGGGGAGGAGATGCGACCCAGCGAAACGCGAAGGACGATAACCACAGAGAGGTCAAGGTGAGATAAAATGTTTGACCTTTGTTTGACTTAATTTGGGAATACAGAAAGAAGAAACTAAAGCAACATTTTGTGCAGTAGACACCTTAACATGTTCCGACAGCCAGTTATTTCTCAACAAAGGCAAACTTTTTTGGTCGTCCACATTTTTTGTCTCTGACAAAGCAGCGACAAATGAAAAACAATCACCAAATATGGTCCGGACTGAAATTGTGGTTTCTTTAGACTGTGTTGCTCAACTACTTCACCCAAAGGCCTTCACAGGGCCACTTGAGGACAATTTGAACAGCTCAATTTACAGCTAGAGCCGAGTGGAACACCTGTCCTATAAAATTGCTATCATAAACAGTTGTGGTATGAATTGTAATGTTACAGAAGCCTGTCCAGATTACCTGCTTCCTCAGGCTCCCCCAACATACAGAATGGAACTTCCCAACCCAATACTGCCTCAACACTTGGCCCTACCAACAAGGTGAGATGCTTTATCATGAGGAAGATCCTTCATGCACTCAATCAATGATTTGCTGATCACGACTGAATGTGAATGAATCTCATCTGTTTTAAAGAATTTGGGACAACTGAGAGGCCGAAGAAGTCTGGATTGGCATGACAGCCGGTCGAGCACTGAAACAGGTGTGTGTGTGTGTGTGTGTGTGTGTGTGTGTGTGTGTGTGTGTGTGTGTGTGTGTGTGTGTGTGTGTGTGTGTGTGTGTGTGTGTGTGTGTGTGTGTGTGTGTGTGTGTGTGTGTGTGTGTGTGTGTGTGTGTGTGTGTGTGTGTGTGTGTGTGTGTGTGTGTGTGTGTGTGTGTGTGTGTGTGTGTGTGTGTGTGTGTGTGTCAGTCTCACAGCCCTGCCCTCGGCGAAACAGAGAAGAGGAGAGAAACTAGATGAAGCATTGTGCCCTTTAATTACACTAAACTACAGTAGACACTCTCGGCAACTTTTTTTTCCTTTTCATTCGGCTTAGGTGTGGTGACAAACACTTATGATAGTAGGGAAAAACAAGATTTTTATAAATTGTATGCAGATTTTGACAATTTCAATGAAATGCACGCATTTTACAGTCAATTCCATTTTTTTCCTCTTCTTTTTTTCTCAAATTTTGCGATTCCGTCCACGGTTTCCCTCATCACGGAAAGTATAGGGCCCTATAATTGGTGGCATTGACACGCCAAGAAGTGTAGCCCGTCTAAGGCAGTGAGGAAGAAGAGTGCAAGCAAGTAAACATGTAAACACCGATTCAACAAGAAATCCGCTTTCCAAATGTTTTATGAGGAAGGGAATGCATTCATTTGATTCCAAGGGAATGCTAATGTTGTGTAAATGTGTAAGCTACATGGGCAATTCTTTGCTCACTAGTTTGCTCCTTTTATATAGTGAATGTCAATGTTACAGCTTCTTCTGCTGCCTCAAACATCTATGCTGTTTTAAACATGTAGAAGTTTGTGTTGGCATGGCAACGGGTGGTGTAGCTGAAGCTTTCTGCTTTAACCGCTGCTTGAATTGTTCAGAATGACAGCATCCTGTTGGGTAGTGAAGTATGGTTGCTTGTCTTTACAGGAAAACGTGAGGAGTCTATAAACAAGTACAACGCTGCCCTCACTGAGCTGCCTCCCCCCAAGTGAGTCCCCCCCACACACAAACACACACATACAGACACAGACAAAGCATTGTGTCGAAGTGACCAGCACCATTGCTACATCCTGTGAATTGAACTCGTTTTGACCCTACATTTGTCTGGTAAACTCATAAAGCTCATTATTGGGGCCATTAATCTGACTTACTTGAACCAACGAGTCAATCATGTTTTAATTTCAATAACGAAGTCAACTATGTGACAATATGTTTTTTTAAACTGCCTGAAAGATCTGAAGCCTTATATCTTGCTGTTCCAGGTCCCAGGACGGTTTCAACCTGCTGCTGCGTCGCCATGGAGGCTCAAAGAGAAATTCGCTGCTCCGCTGGTGTCAGAGCCGAACACAAGGCTACAAGGTGATCCGGGACATGACTTAGTAATGATTCAGAAACGTACAAAACCAAATGGTGAAATTACAGGACTGGCTTTCACGATCATTTGATCATTTTGTACGAGCGAGTTGTGAGGAATATAGAGAAGCAAGCATTTAAGTCCTGCCCACACCGGATGGAAAGCAATTCATCACTCTTCATTGACTTTGTATTGCGTGAAGGTGCCTCCTTTTCACTCCCATTTGCAAGCAAACAGAAAAAGTTCCTACCAGCTGCTGTGTGGTGGGATGGACTACCAACTGGGTAAAGAACCCAGAACTAAGTTTTTATGAGCTACAGACCTGAAATACTGAGCTTTTAAGCAGATAAGAGTGAGGCATCAGCAGGACTCATAGGAGCCCTGAGTGCCACAGTACGTCCAACATCATGTGTGCAGCAAGCATTTTGTCCAAATGCCAGTTTTAGCTATTTTTAGCTAATTAAGCTAGGTTTAGCTAATTTTATTTCTGGAAATTAAGCAAAAGCATTTTGACACATGTAACATTAGCATGCTAGCAGGTTACTAACTCGTCCCATCATTTTAGTTAACTACACCCCTGGTAGACATAGGGTGCCAGTGTAATTCTTTGACATGCTGATATCTGATGATTTTAGCTAGCTAGGCATTTTGTTTGAATTTAAGCCTCATGGTTGCATAATATAGCGTTTATTGTTTTCCCCTCCGATACGCAGGCAATGTGATTTATAAGACTTATCGTGATCAGTGTGTTCCGATCAGATTCTGAGAAGAACATGAAAAGTTGTTGGACTTGAAGAGGTGCCTCATTGCTTTAATATTCACATGAGGAAGTCAGAATTCCAATTTTCTATCAGCTCTTGAATGCATGGATTTGATACCTCAATAGGCCTTTTTTTCCAGCAGGTATTACTTATAACAGAGTAACATCCCAGTTAGTCATGATAGTGTGACAGTGTGCCAGCATGCACAGTACCAGGACCATGAAACTCAAGCAGCTAAATGGAATCCATCCATCTGTTATCTGTAACCGCTTATCCTATTCAGGGTCGAGGGAGGTCTGGAGCCGATCCCAGCTAATATCGGGCGGAATTCAGCCATCATTAATTCTTTTATTTACACCTCTGCTTTTCTTACAGCTTAGAAAATATAGCCTGCTTCAAAGAATTAATTTATCACTGGAGCTTCAGATTGTCATCTTAACTAATTGGTTCTCATGTCTTAACATAATCTTTTCTGTCTTTTCTCTCCCTACAGAACATCGATATCACCAACTTCAGCAGCAGCTGGGCTGACGGGCTCGCCTTCTGTGCCGTTTACCACACCTACCTCCCCTCACACATCCCTTACACCAGCCTCACTCCAGAGAACAAGGTAGGAACTGTTCCTGGCGCCTGTGTTAATGGGACCAAGTGATTTATCGTGTTCGTGCGACTTATCGATTCGTTCTTTTCGTCGTAGAGGGAGAATCTCAGTCTGGCATTCAAAACAGGAGAGACTGTCGGCATCGCAGAAACCCTGGTAAGCCTGGGTGTCTTTAATAAATAAAACGTCAGTTTACAATAAAGTCCTATCTGATTTTTCTATGATGAATGCATAGATTTTGAGCAGATGTGTTTGAAATCTTTGCTCCACAGACGCTGGAGGAGATGCTGAGAGCAGGAGGTCCTGACTGGCAAAGGGTCCTGAGTTACGTGGAGAGCATCTACCGTCACTTTGAGATGTGACTGCTAGAGGTACTGACTGACAGTCTCAACATAGTGGATCCTTCAGGACGCGTCAGAGGAAACTATAATTTGTGATGTCTCCGCTGAATACTATACCTTTTGTTTTGTGCCCGGAAAACTGGATTCATTTCTCTTAGTAAAAGTTTTCATACGCTTCAGAAAATGTCCTCTGACCAGGTAGAGGCTTTGTCGAAGCGCACAATTGTTTGCTACCATTATCTTGTAACTTTCATATAGTTAATCAGCTCACATTTGACATGCATAAAAAATATATATAAATTAGATAGCTATCAGAATATGGTCAACTGAGGAGGTAAATCATTAATAAAACCACTTATCTTTAAATACAAGATTGTATGTATTGTAGGTTTCAAAATAAAGTCTATTTTTGACCTCCATAGAAATAAAGAATATCTGGTGTGTATATATAGTAGTAGTGTAGTAGTAGCAGTAGCCTTTACTATAGTTGCTGTAAATGTCTCCACACTGGTACTTCACTGGCCGAAAGTACTGTATTACGTCATGTCTAATCAGAAACAGTCCTTAAACTGCACATTGTTTTATCTGCCATTCTGTTTTGCCTTTTAACGTTGTCTGATGCTCTGCAACAGTTCTACTTTTTCCTGAACCTTTTAGAACTCTGTAAATATGCACTTTTGTTAGCACCATGTTGGTGTATGAATGTAATAATGTACAGTACAGATGTTACACAACTGCTGGAGTCCTCTAAGGGCTCGGTAGGCATTCAGTAGAAGTAGAAGTCAGTTTTTGAAAAACGGTTCAGGTTTTCTGTCAGAAAGTGACTGAATGGCAGTGATCAAAGTCTAGAAAGTGCCTCCATGTTATCACAAGTGCGCCATTTCTGTTGAGGTGCTCAAGGATGTGCATTACAAAAGCAAATGCAAGCCTACACAGGCTTGTATATCCAGTTGCAAAATCATCTAATGTCACGCCTGTATCCTCACTGATGCACAAATGCACCCTTGGACTACAATGAGAACCTGAATAACTGGTTTTGTTTCAGCAAGTTTAACGCTCAGTGTGTTGCCAAAGTCGCAAGTGCCAAATTGGAAGAATATTCCTTATTTTTGTGGAAATGGACCATTTCTAAAAACATGTTTATATGTAACTAGTGTGAAAAAATATTACCAAAGAAATAAAATGTTATTATGAAGCAAACAATAACGTGTGGGTATTGTGTAACCCGGGGACTTCCAAAGAAATATTTGAGTACATTCTACACTAAAAAGCAGAAACACAGTATTCCCATCTCTTCTGGGTTCATTGAGGTTTTCATTTGAGATGAAAGAAGGTCAGTTTTACAGTGATGACAGTGAGTTAGCTTTGACTTTACTACCCCCTACTGGTAATGAAGAGTCAATACAGGCTTCCATTGTGCCTGTCATCATGTTTCTTGGTAAATATTTTAATTAGTGCTTAGAGGTTGAAACATGGTCCCACAGTGTCCTTTGTTCCCTGATGCTATTTTTACTGTAAACTTGTAGAAAAGTTTAACAAAAACAATGATACAATATAAGACATTGCTTTTTCAGTTTAAAACTTAGAGAGCTGATATGGAGAGGGACTACCTGAACTGTTTGACGTCAATTCATGGCTTTCTCACAAGACAAGGCCTCAATAACAACTCCCTGCTCTGTTAACACAATGTTATTCACCTTAGAATGTCAAACATGTTTACAAAACCAATGGCGATTATAATAGCTGCCACAGATTGTTAGCTAACATACCAAGAATTGAACTCTCAGGTGATTTGAGACGCATATTACATGCAGGATTGTATTCTTTCTGACATTCAAGATGTGTTTTTATGGATACACGTCTTTCTTTGTGCTTTGCACCGGGAATTGTCAAACCCTGAATAGACAGATGAGACGCATCCCCCTGGGCAAAGGTGTTAAGAGTGTGTGACCACACACTATGTGTATGCACGCGGGTGTGTGTGAGGAGGTGGGGTTTCGTAATACGTACATCAAGGTCACTTCACGAAAGCCGTCGCTTTCAGTTTGGCGGTGGCGAAGTGTGGACCAGAAGCATGGAGGGGACCTGGGCTCTGCTCGTGTGTGTGGGAGCTGTGTTACATTCCGCTGTGCCCGTTTTGACTCAGGACTCTACCAGGTAAGAGCTGTTTGTTCATACAATGCTAATACAATCTCTCTTTTTTTTCACCAATAAATAACAAGCCATTCCTCCATATTCTAGGACACTGTTTCTGATCTCCACTCCAGAGGTGGTGCATGCTGGGACGCCCACTTCGCTGGCTATCACCGTTCTTGCTGACTTCCCTGGCAGGGTGACGGTTACGGTGGCACACGGCAACAACAAAGTCGCCCAAACAAAGGACTTCCAAGGAGGTGATACTGCAGTTACATAGAAGTTAATTTGCATCATTACTTTTTGACCTTTTTTATATATTCGCTCTGTATTTAAGGTTTGACCTGGGTCCTCACGCTCCCTCCTGTGAGTATGAATTCTGTTTATTTCTTACAGATGAGAATTAAAGGACCTGTTTAGCCCGACATCACACGTATATGTGTCTAAAAATGCTTATTCAATCGCTCCAGATTATTGGATCTCCATCTCCGGATTCCTCTGTAAACTTGACGGTGAAGGGCTACAGAGAGGATAGTCTGATTTTCAGCAACACCACCACCCTCAGCTTCAGCCCCAGGAACGTTTCCACATTCATTCAAACCAGCAGATCACGCTACCAGCCGGGCGACACCGTCAAAGTCCGAGTTGTGTCTGTACAGTTGGATAATCATCTGTACAAAGGAAGAGTGGATGTCTCTATACAGGCAGGTCTTCTGTGTGAAAGAACAAAGCCAGAGGAGTTGGATGGCTTTGGTATTGTGTGGTGGTGGGAAGTTTGACTGACAGTCTTTTGTCACACGCAGGATCCCAGTGGGAACGTTGTCGACAGGTGGGAGTCCACAGGGAACCTGGGGATTGTGTTGCAGGATTTCAGTTTAGCCCAGACGATCCCAGATCTTCTTGGCCAGTGGGTGATCACGGCCACAGTGAATGTAGGGTTTAAATATAGAAATGTCTTCACCTTCGTGCAGCATGCTAAAATACTCCTGTTTGAATTGAATAAGAAAAATGATTTGACCTCCCATCCTCTTCCTCATAGGGCATGACTGATGAGAGAGCATTCACTGTGGAGCATTACGGTAATAGAGCTATCAGTTTATTGCAATATTCTTTTTAAGCCATACCAGCAGAAGATGGTACTTTCAGACTGAGATATCTGAACAACTATGGTTGTTTCATGTCCCGATTATCCTGGACAAAATAAATACAATTCACCATATTATCCCAGATGAAAGATAATTTTTAGTGAAGAATAATCAAAAAAACGTAAATAAAATTATTTTATCTTATCATAAATCAGTACGGTCTCCCTGCATGAATAAAGGAAGTATCAATTTTAAAAATGTATATTTTTAATCAAACCTGTCCAGGGTGTACCCTGCCTTCGCCCAATGACAGCTGGGATCGGCTCCAGCCCCCCCGCGACCCTGAATACAGGATAAGCGGTAGCCAATGGATGGATTTTTAATCAAGCTCTATTTCTTCGTCGGGTACTCGACTAATTTGGTTTTGGTCTGAGTCCACGATGATCTCTTCATCGATTCTCGTCGATTATGTTGTTCTTTATTCTTTTTTCATGCTGAATGATTTATTTCCAAGAAACTTCTGAGCACATACTCTAGTAAACATAATATTTGGAGTGGTGCTTCTGTATGATTCATCGTGGAGTAACTCAACTTAATTACTGACATTCCCATAATTCTACTGACTGCTGTTGCAGAGCATTCTCATTTTGAAGTACTGCTCAAGACACCTGCACATGTCCTCGTTGGAGATGACATATCGGGATCCGTGAGAGCGCTGTGAGTTCAGTCAGCTCATGCCAATACATTATATGACATTTACACAAATGCAGTAATACACTGACTTGTTTCCCCATCTAGTTACCCCAGTGGACCACCTGTACAGGGGACACTTACTGTCACTGTGGCGTCCGTTACGCACAACGCAGCAACTCCATTCCTGCGAACGCAAACTAAAGAGGTGAGCTTTAACAGTTACTACAGTAAGTATCTGCATACTAAACAGCATCGGCTGACTTTGACTTTGGTCCGTTGCTTTTTCAGATCTATGGGTCAACACAGTTTTTGTTCAGCAAAGATCTGCTGGAAGGAATGAGCAGCCCTGTACATGTTGCTGCCTGTGTTACCGACAACTTCACAGGTGAAATATATGATATGTAACTGTGTCAATTGAAGCAGTCGCATCTTCAAACCATTCTGTTACATCATCTCTTGTCACCCAAGGATTTAAAATGAACAAAACCATTGAAGTCCACCGCACGACCAACATATTCCAGCTTGCGTTCCATGATTTTCCAGCTTCACTAAAGCCATCTTTACACTTCTCTGCAAAAGTGAGTGAAATATTATCCTTTTTATCCGCCATCTGCTTTAAACTGATGCTCCAACGTTATTTGCTTCCCTGCGTCTACTCCACAGCTAAGGATTTGGAGGTACGACAGAAAGCCACTCCGCCCTGAGGATCTAAAGCACTCTGCTGTGATTGAAGTCACTCAGAGAATATCCATGATTAATGCCGAACCTACAACTCTGACACTTCCCGTGCCTGAGGACGGTAACATCCGCATACAGTTTGAATTACAGGATCAAGTTGGGATGCTTTTCATCCGGGTGAGTATTCTGATTTCCAGTACGTGGAATGTCGGTCCTCGGGGAGAAGCACTGTTAAGTAGTTTTTGTTGCATGTAAGATGAGGAGTTTCAGTAGAGAAAGATTATACAATAAATAATAGAAATAGATCTTTCAATTGAAAATGATCCCAAGACTTATAAACTTGTAAGCAAAAACCTACAATTGTAAAACAAATTTACTTTTCTAATTTTTGAGGAACAACACACATAGATTGATGTTATCCTTTTTGTAACCCAAATTATTTTTTTGGTTCGTATTTTCTGCATCTGTTGTTTATTTTCAGGCAAGATTCCAATCCAGTGAGGAGACTCTGACTGTCTATAACAGCCACCCGTCTCCTAGTGGCTCATACATGCAGATCTCCCCGATCAACAACTTACCTACACAGGTAAATCTAATCATATATTTAAAAAAATGATTAATACAGCAAACAGGCCTTAATGATGTTCTTGATGATGCAACCAACCACATAATTCAGATTTTGAACTTCCAGATTGGATCAGCTCTTCAGCTTGACGTGAAGAGCACCTTTCAACCAACTAAGCTTCACTTTGTGGTATGTTTGCTTAAATATATCAAATCATGCCAAAAACATAACCAAACAAAATATAACCTGGCATTTTCTTTTCTGCAACAATGACGTACTGCATGAAGAACCTTATAGAAAGATGTCCTGTAAAACTTCAGGTCAAATTAGTTTGTTAGTAAGGGTTAATAAAAACTGTTTTTGTTTTTTTTGTGTGTGTGATCCGACCAGTACATCAATCACTGTGGAACTATGTTCAAAATGCTGTATGCTACACAAAATGCAAACATAGAGATAATTATAGGAACCTATGTACGTCCCTGTGCTAAATTAAATATTATATGAATTTGTGATGACATGCAAAAGAAAGACTTTTATTGTACTTCCAGGTGAGCTCAAGAGGTCAAGTGGTGACTGCTGGGACACGGACTTCCTCCTCTTTTACTCTGACCCCAACAGTATCCTGGTCCCCTGAGGCCTGCGTCACTGTCTACTGCATCCTCTCCGATGGAGAGGTCACCAGTGACACAGTGCACATACCCATCAACCAACACAACCATGTACTTTTCATTTTTTCAATGTATTCATTCATGTTATTTTTTTTTTTCTCCAACATGTCTGTGATTGTTTTCGTTCGCTTCCCTCAGGTATCTCTACACTGGAGCGCGGACAAAGCCCAGCCAGGTGAGCAGGTATCGCTCACCGTGACGGCTCTTGAACCGAGATCCCAGGTGGGAATCGTGGTAATGGGGTCTCACGACGACACCCCGCAGGCTGACCTCGACATAAAAGCGGAGCAGGTATGACGAATCCCTTTTTAATGTGCCAAAGCCTAAAGGTTTAAAAGATTATAGCTTTAGACAAAAGAGAAAAAAATATCATCTCTGAAACTTAAACTCATTAAGAAAGCCATTTCCTTCATTTCTCTTTTGTCCATTTTCCAGTTAAATCACAAATCACCAGTCTTCCCGGTCTCCTTAATCCGTTGTAAATACTTTTCCCAGTTAGATCCCGTATGGGCATTCGGTGTGTGACCACTAAACCGGTTAGTCTGGATGTAACCCATCTGTCTGCTTTGTTGGGAGATGACTCTGCTGTTTCTAAGAGCTGGTAACTCTAGTGTGTTGGGTGCAGGACCTGAGGGTTATTGATGGATGCGAGATGGAGGAAACAAAGCTTCACCACAGTGGGCCGTCTTAAGATGACCTTTTCCCATCTCAAAAACGTTGACGCCGTGTATTGTGTCTGGTAGAATAGACCATTTTAAAAAGCCAGATCTCCTCAGGCATCTGAGACCTGACCTACGTTTCATTGGCTGTTACACTAATGATGGATGTTCTGATAGCGGAGCTCTCGGTACGGGAGTTCACTCTGATTTACACCCCAAAAAACAGTTTTAGCAGCTCCTATAACTGGTTTGCCATTATTATCATCTGCTTTATATCTTTCACACCACAGGAATGTCATATAAGGACTTTGACCAATGCCAGACTGTATCAGAAAAACAAACCTGATGGACCTAAAAGTGGTATGATAACAAATAACACACTGAATCAATGTGTGAGTCCCTCTTGTGGCCATGTAGCATATTGGATTGGTCCTACACTTTCCATACTGGATTTAATCGTCAGCCTTCAGATATTTGTAAAGAACTGATCCCTCTCTTGTTTTTCAGAAAGAGATGCACTAATGGTAGAGAAGTACTGGAGCCACTGGATGGACGCCAGTGAGACCTTGCTGTGGTTCGACACCACAGTTACGTGAGTGCTGAAAGTTATACGTGCTGGTGATTTAAATTAGTGATCAGTATTGTCAAATATAAAAACATAATAACATAACATAAATACTTTTGTCTGTCATTTCTATCAGTGATCAAACATGGATGAGTGAGAAAATAACCGTCCCAGATGGCGTTTCGTCTTTGAGTGCTGCTGCACTGGTGATGTCAGACAGGCTGGGTCTGGGCTTCACCCCTGTGCCACAAAAGGTAACTGAATACTCACAATGTGCCTCTATACATCAGGGATGTTTCTCAGATATGGGGTTTGTATGCATTCTAATTGTTTCCTTTTGCAACGAGGATGCTGCACTTCTTTGTTTGTATTGAATAGGGCGAGGAGACGCAGGAACAATCCTCTCCTTGGCGTCACTCTGACAGTCTCTAAAGCTTGAAGCATGTTTGTCCCACTTTATATAGTGTTTACAACAACAAAAAAGTGTGCCCTAAGACATTGCAGCTTCAGTAATTTTTCACAGTTGTAACCCTACTGAGCCTTGTTTCCTAACTTTTCATATCCGCTGCTAACGAAGTTAACCAAAGTTGCTTTTTAATTGGTTAATGTTTTCTCATTCAGCTGACCGTGTCCAAAGATTTCTCCTTGTCTCTGGATGTCCCGTCATACCTCATCAGAGGAGAGGAAATTGTGCTGGAGGTTAACATCATCAACCATTTAGAGCACGACATAGAGGTATGGAGGAATTTATGGAATATTCTGGCTGAAATAGGACTGGTTAATCTTCTGACCTGTAAAGCATTACTTTAGATACAACTCCAGCATACTCCCTACGTGATGATTTATTAGTATCTTCCGATAATCTGTCACTGTCATTTATGGCATGCAGGAAATGTTACATTCTTCGTTTTAAAGTATGTTTCTCTCCACAGGTTATGCTGCTGCTAGCACAGAGTGAGGCCTATGAGTCTGTTTTGGCAGGCAACGGGGATGTCTCGGTGGAAAATGCCCAAAAACTCACCTTAGGGAGTCATGTGTCTGCTTCAGCTCTGTTCCCTATAAGGCCCGTGGCTCTGGGCGAGGTGGAAATATCTGTGGATGCCGTATCTGCGGAGGCATCAGACAGTCTTGTTTGGAGAGTGCTTGTGAAGGTGCGGTATGATGGAAAACACTGGATAATGTCCACATGCGAATTAAATCTCCATCTAGAAATGCAACGTGCTACGTGGCATGCAGTTAATTATGAATCCCTTCCATGTTCCTGAAGCCTGAGGGAGTGGAACAGTCCTTCTCACAGACTCTGTTCCTGGAGATGGCACCAACGAAGTACAACAGTTCCAAATCCGTCTCCTTCTCCTTCCCACCAGATGTGGTAGCGGGCAGCCAGAGGGCCCACGTGGCATTGATCGGTACGTCCACGGTTTTTGTCCTCTCTGTTGTGCCAGTGGCGGTTCCGTCTGAGTGCTCTTCATGTTTACTTTGAGTCAATTAGGCATGTGTAATATGTGCCCGGATGTTCCTTTGCGTATAGATGATGAGTTTGGGTATATGCCCTGAAAATATTGAGGTAATGAATGTTAAAAAATGATGGACATCAAAGAGGAATGTTTATGGCGGGCAGTTTCTGAACAGCTGTCAGGCGGTTTGGCTTGGCTCCATTCACAAGGGATGTTTGGCATTTGTCATGGTAGAAATGTAGGCCTCAGTATTTTCCTTTCCTTAGTTGGAGGCAAACGTGTGGTTTCTGGACTTGTGATTGTGAGCTTTATTAAACAGCGCAAAGGTGTAGTTTTCTGCTTGTGATGGCATTCTATAGTGTCTTTTCCCTTCTTCCATACCCTGTAACTTTAAGATTCTTAATAGTACGATGTATCCGTCCTCCTTCCCTGTTGCCTTGCTTTACACAGGTGATATCTTGGCCTTGTCCATCAGCAACTTGGATTCACTGGTTCAGGTGCCTCTTGGTTGTGGGGAGCAGAACATGATCCACTTTGCTCCAAGTATTTATGTTATCCAGTACCTGGACAAGTCCATCCAGGATAATAAAGAGCTCAGGAGCAGGGCTCTGGTCTACATGATGGAAGGTAAGCAGCCTGTACATGAATCACTTACATCTGAGGAAAGTTATTTCATGTGCTCCTTAGATGTAACAAGGCACCTTTTTGAGAAATGTGTTATTGAATTTAACTAAACTCTATTTTCTGCTGTAAGGATATCAGAGAGAACTGTCCTACCAACGAGAGGACGGTTCATTCAGTGCTTTCGGAGCCAGCGATGCCTCTGGTGGCACATGGTAGGTCATCAGAGGAATGGTAATGTACTTGTTGCAGGCAAAATTCTGTAGTATTACATTTAATTATGTTACCCAATCATCACTTTATTCGCTTTTGCTTTCTGCGGTCCCAGGTTGACAGCCTTCGTGTTGAGGTGCTTCCTCCAGGCTCAGCCCTACATGCAGGTAGACCAGAGTGTCCTGACCAGAGCCATGACGTGGCTCCTCAAACACCAGGGGACCCACGGAGAGTTCAGTGAGGTGGGCATGTTGATCCACACAGAGTTGCAGGGAGGACTGGATAATGGTTCAGTGGCGCTTACTGCCTATGTGCTGATAGCCCTGCTGGAGGACGAGAGCTATGCGGTGAGTCATGGCTATTTGAGTATTTCAGTAGAGGAAGTAACGATATGAGATTGTGTCTCATATAAATTATATTTGGCAAATAAATCAGTTTATATGTAATGATCTTTTGTCTGTTCCCTCTGTGTGAAGGACATGCACCCAGGTAACATCTCCCTGGCTCAGAGGTACCTGGAAAACAAAGTGTCCAGTGGACTGGTGGTCAGTAACTACAGCCTGTGTGTGGTAGCCTATGCTCTAGCTCTGGCTAATAGTCCTGTGGCCGGCGCTGCCATGGATGAGCTCAGCAGGAGAGCTGACTACAGAGGTAATTTACCTAAATGTATTTATGTCCAGGAAATCTTCATTAATGCTTTCTTTGTCTTATTATTATTGTTGATACCAGAGAACCGGCTGCATTACGGCCTATAAAACTAGAACTCTGTGGACATGCTGGCCAACTTTTGTTCCATTTTGATTAATCAGACGTTAGACTAACAACTGATCCAGTTTCAAATATTGAATAACGATAAATATTTTAGCAGCGCCTTAATGAGAATTTACCAGAAATGTGGTACCTGACATTTAATGGTGAAGAAACCATGAAGTAAAATTTTGACAGATTAAACTTTGCAATTTACAGCTGCTTTTGTCAAATTATTGCCACATTTCAATATTGATCAGCACATTTATTGGGGCTAAAAAAAACAAGGGTTCCTTTCGATTATCTTCATAAGGAGAAACTGCACGCCACATTTGGGGAAGAGAAGTAAACTAAACTAAAGTAACTTAAAGAAATACAGTCTAAACGTAAAACATGCTGCCTCGGCTACCTGAAAGATTATTCCGTATTTTTCAGGCTGCTTGTATTAAAAAGGCCTTTTTGGTTGTAAAGTGGGGGAGATTTCAAAATGTCTAAAGAAAAAGACTCTTGAAGGTCCTAAGATCTACAGTATATTATTCTTGAAGAAGAACAAGAGCAGCAGCAAAAAAGTGCCTGTGTATATCTGATTAGATTCCCTGAAGACATTCATGGAGTTTCTCTTTTTATGCAGCACAATAAATCTGATTCCTTTTGTTGTGGCTTTGTTTCAAAGATGGAGTCATGATGTGGAGTTCCTCAGCTGGCTCGGGGTCACACGACTGGCAGCCGCCCTCGGCACAGATCGAGATGGCCTCCTACATCCTGCTGGCTCATTATAGGCGTGGCAGCTTGGTGGAGGGCATTGGAATCTTGAAATGGTTGAGCATGCAGAGAAACCATCTAGGAGGCTACGGGACGACACAGGTGACACTGCTTTTGTTGCTCGAGAAGCTGGAAATACAATAACCTTGTTTTGTTCAAAGCACACTTTAAACTAGCCTAAACATTTTTTTTCTTAAAAAGGCCACATATCCCAGACTCAGCCAACTGCGGTACCATATTGCAAAGGTATCCCAGAATAATGCACCAAATGATAGATAAAGCGATATAACCCAGTTAACCTGTTTCTTCCTAAGGACACAGTCGTTGCCCTCCAAGCCCTGGCGTGTTACGCTGCCTTCAGTGGTGCCAACGCCATCGACCTCAGGCTCAAAGTATCTGCCCCAGCGTCTTCATTCGTGTCACTGTTTCACATCAACTCCAGCACCTATCTGACGTATCAGAGGACAGAGGTAATCCATCTGGTTGGAATCCCGTCCTTGTGACATGCTTGTATATATTGGACATCAATGTTATTTAATGTTATATTTACTGCACCATGTGATCGTAATGTTAATATTGTCATCCTGGATGTTTTTTGTTTTCCTTCCTTTATGTTTCCTAGCTGGATTTTGACAAATATCTAAACCTTCATATATACATGGAAGGAAGAGGGTTTGCGCTATTTCAGGTACAGTTGCACAAATGTTGCCATTATATTTGTCTATGGTGTACACTGATTAACTACAGATTTGATTATTTTGGAGCTTTGATATGAATTCTGCTAAACCTGTCCATGTTTAAGGAAACTGTAACTCAACTCCAAACAACCCCCCACAAGCAGGAATGTTTTCATACCTCCAACATACGAGTCAACATCAAAAAATGGAGCATGACCAGAATAAATTGAACGGAGCAGCTGTGCGTGGTAGCTTCACCCAGCACAATATACTGCATTGTAAATGCTAAACCAAAACAGCGAAATGCTAATGCAGCATGATCACCGACTCCCAGCAATTAACATCTGGAACGCATAGTGTAGCCAGAAGCCCTGTCTGCCTTTAGTGTCTCCAGATAATATCAGTCAGACGAGGGCTTGGGTGAAAGGTCAATCTGTTCACTATGTTCAATATTACAACACTATGTCTTCTTTTACAAACCCCCGAATGCTGTTTTTAACCTTATGTGATCCTATACTTGAATGTTGAAGCAAATGCAGAGATTCAATGTTTATTTCACTTTGCCTTTAGAAATGGAGAGACTTCAGAACAGAGTTTTTGTGACCTTGAGGAATTTCCACATAACTCATAAAATCTCTTGCTGTGAAGTACTGTAAACTTTAGCTCTTCGCCATTAAATGTAAGTTTGTTTTTTACATTTTTAAACATCATGGGACACCATGAATCCATCCAGATGAACATATTTTACAACCTGAAGAGCCAAGCGTTTTCACAGAACCTCCAGCACGCCAAAGACGAGGAGGCTTTCTCATTAAACGTTGACGTTGCTGAGGAAAGAGACCACGGTCACATGCTGTTATCTATATGTACCAGGTAAGTAGCACAACACAGACGGACCACTACGTCGGAGTTTAAATGATTATTTTCCACTTCAAATTGATCTTCATTTGAATGATCTTGATATTAAAATATGCCTACATTTTTGACATCCATATTTTTTTTTACATTGTATTGTCATTCAAGTAAAATATCCTGCAAAACAAGGAACTAAAATCATGCCCATTTTTGTCATCTCTAGGTTAAATAACAATCAGGCGATATCTCGAACAGGAATGGCCATTTTGGATGTAGGCATGCTCGGTGGTTTCCGTCTCTCTCCTGGAGCTGCTGCCCCAACAGATCTCATAGGAGATGTGGAGATTCTGCCTGAGAAAGTCATCCTCTACCTACATTCAGTAAGTGTTTGGTCACTTCATGGACGGCCATGAAAAGTTGAGTTGGACCACAAATGTAGTTTTTTTGTCAAACCAGAACTTGGAAAAATGATTAGCCATGTTGAATCATCATAGTTGGTGCCCAAGAATCAGGACCAAGTGTTTGACTAGCCCAAATCAGATGAGATACATGTTTAACCACAACATGATGCAACCTCCAGTTTTGAAAAGTGAAGTCAATGCATAAGTGCCTTAAACCTGAATCTCTTCTAATAGCCATCAGGGGGCGACTCCTCTTCAAAAATCATTCTGTGAGAAAATAACCCTACTTCTTATTTGATTTATTACCTCAGTAAACATTGTAAACATGAATTTATGGTCTCAATTGCTAATTTCAAGTCTTTTTCAATCCAGCATGATTTAATAAATAATGGTCCCATTTAGAGTCAAATAGACAATAAAGCAGGGTACATTTATGGCATGGCAACTTGTCATTCATAGGTCGTCTTACAACTTTAACCCTTTCACAGTGTGTTTTAAGTTCACAAAGGTTAATTGTAACATTTAGGCCTACAAATGTCTTCAGCGTTCGGTTGTACTTGGCTCCGCCCTCTCATGGCACTTCTGGTTGTAAAAAAACAAGATGGAGACGACCAAAAGACGTCAGGTGCAACAACCACTTTTAATATGCAGGTTATGGTCTGCAAGGAATCACACTTTTCTTGTTGAGTCACTTTCCCGTGTAATTGAGAAAATAACAGGAGTGCTGCCGTAGGCTATACCCTTCCTTTCTAAAATGAAAAAAAAAATTCCCTATATCATATGAAAGAATAAGATAAGCAAATGTTATTGTGTTTTACCACGGTTTTCTGGTTCCCTTTGCAGCTCAACAAGTCAGATGTTTGTATCAGACTTCCAGTCATCAGACATTACAAAGTGGCCCACGTACAGGATGCTGTGGTGCAGGTTTACGACTACTATGAACCTAGTGAGTATAGTTTCAATTCATTCAATTTTGCTTTGTCCCGTTGTGGACTCACAAAAGGCAAGACCACTAAACATACTGGCCGGTATGATTTTACATTGATATAAACACGGTGTCATGTATTGTCACGTATCATCATCTGATTATTTTCCTTGACTCACAGCGAGAAAAGCGACGAGAACATACAACTCCGCTGCCCTGCACAACATGAACTCCTGCTTCTTCTGTGGTGAAAACTGTAATCGCTGTAGGCCGGGAATCACCATCGCGGTGTCCTCCCCGCTCTCCTCTCACTCCATTAGCAGCGCTGCCTCCAGCTTAATTTGCCTATTTCTTGGAGTCGCTGCTTTTTTTATTGCAGTCTAATTAGATTGAATTACAGCTAAGGTCAAATTATTTTTGCATGTGCACAATGATATGCATCAGATGCAATCAAATGTATTTTTTTTTAATAATAGTTATTTCTTGACAAGTGATTGTAATATTTAAAGGCCTGCTTGCATGCTGTTCATTAGCTTAGTGCACACGCCTTCTACTGTTTACGATGTGTTTTGTATTCAGAGAAATTACTGTTTTTGGAACACACAGTCAACAGTCAAATTTAATTTATGCACTAAAAATGAGAAAATATTTTCTCCACTTAGGCCACGAAACCTGCCGCTTACACGATTCCATGTGTTGATTGGAATAAAATGTGATTAAAACACTTCCTGCTGCCACCAACATGCAGACGTGTTACGCTGCCTGAAGACACATCGAGGTTACAATAACATTTAGTCTACAGGCCTAGTGTACTTTCCGGGGGTTAAATATGTTTAACTGTGTTGTAAATAAAAGTACCGCTAGAGTGACCCGGTGAATCATTTGTAGTGATGTAACGTCTACTATACCCGTCTGCCACATCCTAAAACTGTGTCAAAGGAATGCAAACTGACCTGCAGGAACTCTCACATTCATGTCGTCACCGGAGAGAAATCAGGTTTGACGTGTCATGAAATATGAATGTTATTTTGAAGAGTTCAGCCTGCTGTGTTCACTCCGTGGTATATTTCATTATGTACGACATAAACATTTCACAGCATGTTCACCTTAATATGATCGGCAATCAACAGTTTTACTTCGGAGGTAACGGCAATATTGAATTAGGTTTGTTCTGTAGCCGAACCTGACCTTTGACCTCTTTGTAGTCTTACTCTGCTGATGCCTTTTGTTTAAAAAATAAATAAATAAAATAATGAGTTTTGTGTTAAATGCAATTCATATCTGGTTTTTATATGCAAGTTGTTTTTAATGCTAATTGGGCATACCAAATTCCCTTCAGGGGCAATAAAACATTGTTCATGAGCAGACATGGAATGAAGTTGAGAATATGATGCGTTTAACAATAAGTACTTAAATAAGTACTAGATCTTCCAAATTGGGTCCCATGCCTTAATCTCTTCTTTAAACGGAAGTGAATCCTTCAGTACGTCAAGTGACCACACTACGGTGACAGTAAAGGCGGAACCCGTACCTTTAGTAAATACAGTGACTACACTGCTGTGAATATGTTTTGATATCCCAAATTTGGACCATATGAGACCACACTCCCTTGAACTTATTCTGCCTGCTCCCATATTCCATCACCTTATATAAGCATTTTGCTCTCCCTGTTAATACATACCAGGAGCTCACAGGGGTTTAAGCCACTTCAAAAAAGGGGGAAAACGCATATTTGCAAAGAAAAACATGAGTATATAGCAACTACACTGCCACAGCACCAATAGACCCAATTCCACACAGTTTCCATACACTATTCTTAAACACAACTTCCTTGTTCTTTATTACACAAAACCCTGAGAAATTGCAGTACCAGACACTAACACTAGATGGCAGCCTTGCTATCATAATGGCCACAGTTTAAAGTTTAGCTGATATTTAATTTCCTTAAAAACTGATCCTATTGCAAACAGGAAATATATTTACATGCATATGATAACTGAGGGTGAGGTGTGATGTCAGGGATAATATTCACTAATCAAAGTAGATGAATTAGAAGAATTGCATTTTAGTTGCTTTTGTGTGATGTACAGTCATTAAGAACGGTCTGTTATGTCCCGAACTAAATTGCCACTAAATAATTGCATTGTTTGATTTAACTTTGCTGTGGCTCTGGTGTAAATACACATTCATGTGGGACAACAGCGCACACATAAAGGTCATGACAAATGACTTACTCACCAGGGCCTTGTTGTGGGTCAGGCTGCAAAAACAGACATCAGTCACCGGTCACTCAAACACTGGTCATGATGTCATGCATTCACTATGTTAGAGGGTTGACAACCTCCTCATGCAGAGGCCTTGACTCGCAGAGAACTTCCTTAGGAACAGTAATAAGAGTTCAAGGTGAGTTTTTAGTAGAAAAGGTACATCGAGGCAAGAAAAAGAGATCCACTTCTATACAGAGCATCTATCTTTCATCACATCATCATCTAGTCTTGAAGACCAACATGACACCAAAATAAACCACAATATGTTATCTCCCTAAGTGAAGCAATTGGAGGAACCACTTCTCTATTTCTGCAGATGTTTCTGGAGCTCGGAGTTGGGTCGCATCATGTCCGGAACAACACTGAGGTCTAAACTCATAAATCAGACCCTCTGAGTGAGTAATATCCACTCATGTCAATGCGGCCGCTCCAACATGAAGCATGTTAGCAGCATGGTTGTCGGCAAGGAGATGCAGACTGTGGTAAACAAAGTGAAAATTATTATTTACGAGCTTCATCCCCTGGTGGGAGCCCTTAGAGAAACATGCTATGTTGTCGTTGGAATCTCTGTGACAGAAGGCAAGATGTAGTGTTTTGGCCTAATATGCAATTCATATTGACAGCAGGTGTTGCAGATTAATCTTCAAAAGGGGGGTGTATTGCATAACAGAGAAATTGTACTGAACAGCTTTGAACAAACAACCAAAAGGAAAAGTCAGATGACAGTGCTACACACACACACACACACTCAGAAATGATGATGTTTAATAGTATTATAATGATGAATTGCATAATACAAGACTCAATATTATACATTTGTAACAGTAGTTGTTCAGTGTAAGATAATGTGGTAAGGAAGTATTTCTGGCAAGTTATTATTTCAGAGCAACATCTATCCCCAAAACACTAAATTGCTCCCTGTGGCCCCGCTCCAGATGACATCAGTAGGAAAAAATCACCCTCACAACAAACAACCGCATCATATGGAAACCCCATGTCGTGTCGTGACAGAAATCAGGGGGGTTCGCAGCAACAACAAAGATGAATCGAAAGGAGAGCTCCCGATTCCCCGGCGATGCTACCTAAACGTCTGCGATTGTGAAGGAGGATGATGCATTAGTTTGGCGAGGCACGCTCCATTCGCCGCGGCAAGTCATGGAAAATCCCTTTGAGCTCCCATCCCACCCAGAGCGAGTGTGTATTTGCACAACCCCCAGGCGACCTTGCGCAGGCCAGCCCAGACAGACGAATCCATCCCAGACAGAGGGGACTCCAGAGGAACAAAGCACGGCTGAACGTCCACTCAGTCATCCTGCTGGAGGGAGGCGATCCCTGATCTTATCACTGCATGTGGTTTGATCCTCTCAGGTAGATATGATACCAAACACGAGGTGTCTGGTTCACTCTTCGTCACCAGGTTTGGGTTATTACCGTCTGTCAGCTAGATGTCTGCCTATGTGAGTCACTATTTTTTGGTGTGTCAACGGTAAAACAACTTTGTATCTGCATGTTATTTTTACTGCTAAAAGCCCAATGACACATAATCCTGTATAAACATGATCCAGAGTTCTGTACTACGTTATCACGCTCCTGCATGGATATCTGCTAAACTTGGAACATTTCAGTCACAGATCTGTTCACAAAATGCGTAACTGACGTATATTATGAAAAAAGCTCCCGATGATGGCTATGTCAGTCAATCACCAATTTGGAACCGAAATATCTGACAACTGTTGGATTATTGCCATGCTATTTGGAATTCATTCACAGTACACGGACAAAGAGTAAGACTGACTTTGGTGGTCCTGATTTTTCCTCAAGCTCCACCGAGAGTTTGATATTCGTGAGTTAAATGTCTAAACTACTTGGAAAAATCAATTTTTATAATATTTGGTAACGCCAATCATCTCTTCCTCACAGATTTCACATCTACTTCCATGGCCTACCTTGTATGTCTACTTATGTGTGAGTGAATGACCACTTCAACTCCTTCCCATCCCCGTCGACGCTCAGTACAACGGGATGAATCCATTTTCACTGTGGTGAAAGGTCATCGTTGGGAAAGGCTTTAATGGAAGCAGCTCTTAAGAGTGTGAGTGATTGAGTCTGTCTGGCTCAGAATGGTTTCTTGAATCACCACCTCTTTGGTCCGTTTATCCAGCCTCACACTTGGCATCGCTCAGTCAGTCAGTCAGTCAGTCAGGCTCTGGGTTTCTGTTCAATCTTCGGGAGGGAGAGTGAAGAAATGAATGATTCACACTCGAAGACAGACTAAACTTCACACACACACACACACACACACACACACACACACACACACACACACACACACACACACACACACACACACACACACACACACACACACACACACACACACACACACCTTAACTCCGAATGCCACTATGACTTCTCTCACTTCACTGCTCCCCCAGTTTTCCACTCATTTTTCACCGGGGTCAGTTTTGCTACCCTAGATTCAGCTGTCACGCATTTCCTCAGTCTCACCGGCCAATTAAGAGTAATCAGAAGCAGGTGGAAATAGGTTTACACCACGGCTCCCGTATGTGCATGTGCGTACTGTATGTGGACATAAGACAAAGATAAAAAAGAAAGAAGAAGATTGTTAATGCGTGTGGAAGGCAGAGGGCAGTTTATGAAAGCAGTGCATGTTTGTTTGCACAGACATATCTGACTGACATGGGATTATTATGTGTCTAAAAGAAGGAGTGGGAGTTCCTGCAGTCTGATTAGAGCCCAAACGCCGTCTGAAGCGTCTGGATCGACTGCAGTGATTAGTCCAAATGGAGGAAACACACAGGACGTGCGGATAAACATGCGTGACGGGAAGGTTCATGCAGTAGCAGGGACACACGGGATTGATGAATGGACGGGTGCAGAGAAAATAAACGGCCCTGCTCTGTTATTCCACTGACGTACAGCTCGGTGATAATGAACACTTAAATGGTGGGCCTGAAACGCTGCTGGAAATACTCCAGTCGCAGTTGAGATGGAGTGTACTGAATAAGACGGGCTTTTGTCTCATCGACATGCAGTTAATTAAGTTCTATCAAACGATGCAACCCACATTTACACTGTGTAATTACCGATTTGACATAGAAATAATCTTGTGTGAGGAGGAGTGATAATTAACACTCAATCATCCCCCAGATCAGCTGAGGGAGTTTCAAGGACTGAAAAGTCACACCGAGATGACCACTTTTCTTCTTGACTGGTAAGATAGCTAGCTAGCTAGCTAGCAAGCAGTTACACGACAGTGTCGGTGTATGTTACAGCCACCAACTCAAAACTCCACAAAGGCCATTAACAGAAGGACACAACCAGGTTCAAATACCAAAAATGATTTATTGTCCTAACAAAAGAACTAAACCGTCGGACCAGAGACTCTAAACTACCTAAATGATTAAAGGAGAAATCTGGTAATTTTTGACCCCATTGTCGTTGTCCTCAGGGTCATCCCGACTTATTAGAAGCAAAAAACCCGACAAAAATTGACGTTGCCTAGCCCGAGATCTGTACCTGCCTGGCAGCCTTCCAGACTCGCTCCAATGCTAACCCATTGGGGCACGTTATCTGCTTTCCTGGGCCTCAGAAAACAATTCCAAGACCTATGCAGCACAGGTTGGGTCCGTACGAGACACCACGGTGCTCGTTTAGCTCAAATAGTGTTGCAAAACGACATAAATATGTGTGTTTCAGCATGAAGTTACTCACCTCAAATCACCCCGTAGACATTAGCAGTAGATAGCCGAGCGCCTGTCGTCCCTCCCAGTCACCGCAGAAACGAAAACGTTTTCCTCGTAGTTTTGATTTTGTATCCATAAAGAAACGACCGAGCAGTGCAGTCGTCCTGTCCGTAATAAAGCCAGGAAGCTGTCATGTCCATATGTATGACTATGTTACAACATAGCAACGATAGCTTACAGCTAGTAACGTGCTGGGCGCTCGTCCCTCCTACTCACCACAGAAACGAAAACGTTTTCCTCGTAGTTTTGATTTTGTATCCATAAAGAAACGACCAAGCAGTGCAGTCGTCACGTCCGTAATAAATCCATGAAGCTGTTACGTCCATATGTATGACTGTTACAACATAGCAACGATAGCTTCAGCTAGTAAGGTGCCGGACGCTCGTCCGTCCCACTCACCGCAGAAACGAAAAGGTTTTCCTCGTAGATTTTGTAAACAGCTCCAGAGTGAGGACGGCAGACGGGAACTTGCACGAGACTTGCATTGTTTTGGCTCCAGGCTACTGTTTAGCTGTAAGCAGTCGTTGCTATGTTGTAACATAGTCATACATATGGACATAACAGCTTCATGGATTTATTACGGACAGGACGACTGCGCAGCTCGATCGTTTCTTTATGGATACAAAATCTACGAGGAAAACGTTTCGTTTCTGCGGTGAGTGGGACGGATGAGCGCCCGGCACGTTACTAGCTGAAGCTATCGTTGCTATGTTGTAACAGTCATACATATGGACGTAACAGCTTCATGGATTTATTACGGACATGACAACTGCACTGCTTGGTCGTTTCTTTATGGATACAAAATCAAAACTACGAGGAAAACGTTTTCGTTTCTGTGGTGACTGGGACGGACGAGCGCCCGGCACGTTACTAGCTGAAGCTATCGTTGCTATGTGTAACATAGTCATACATATGGACATAACAGCTTCCTGGATTTATTACGGACAGGACGACTGCACAGCTCGGTCGTTTCTTTATGGATACAAAATCAAAACTACGAGGAAAACGTTTTCGTTTCTGCGGTGACTGGGAGGGACGACAGGCGCTCCGCTATCTACTGCTAATGTCTACGGGGTGATTAGAGGTGAGTAACTTCATGCTAAAACACACATTTATTTCGTTTTGCAACACTATTTGAGCTAAACGAGCGCCGTGGTGTCTCGTACGGACCCAACCTGTGTTGCATAGGTCTTGGAATTGTTTTCTGAGGCCCAGGAAAGCAGATATAACGTGCCCCAATGGGTTAGCATTGGAGCGAGTCTGGAAGGCTGCCAGGTAGGTACAGATCTCGGGCTAGGCAACGTCAATTTTTGTCGGGTTTTTTGCTTCTAATAAGTCGGGATGACCCTGAGGACAACGGAAATGGGGTCAAAAATGACCGGATTTCTCCTTTAACTAAACTTAAAACAAAGCCACGAAAACAGTAATGCTAGTCCATCCTTCCCAAACAAAGTAAGATTAAATGAAAATGAAAACTACATAAAGAAAATTATGTAATGTATCAAACCAAACCAAAACACTAGACTGCTGCCACCAGCTTAGAGGGGAGTGAGAGAGAGCCAGACTGTGAGGGCACAGCTCTTTTTATAATCTGAGGCCTCATTAGGCCAACATGGTGCAGCTTGGGCCAGGAGACTTTAATCAGCCAATCAGGGTCCAGAAACAGTCAGGCAACCTGAGGTACTAATAAAGCAGAAAGACAAGTTAGTACAGTATTTACACAAAAATAGGGAGCGCATAACACCCCCACCCTAACTTACTGAATACGTTACTGAAAATACAATAAAAAAACCACCACCAAAACCAGAAACTGTTTAGTAGCTCACACATCACAGGCGCGACAATGCGTCAGCCAGGACATTATCCCTGCCACGGATATGCCTGACTTCCAGATTGTAGCCCTGCAACTGTAAACTCCAATTCATTAACCGTCTGTTTTATTTCTCATCCTATTTAAGAACACCAGCGGATTGTGATCAGTGTATACGATGATGGGAACATTTGAGGAGCCAACGTAGACCTAAAAATGGTTTAGAGTCATTAGCATCGCAAGAGTCTCTTTTTTAATGGTAGAGTACCATTTCTGATGGCAGTCAAACTTTTTAGAAAAGTATGAAACTGGATGTTCCACCCCATCAGAACCATCTTGTCACTACTGTCACTAGCATCGACTGCTAACTTAAACAGCTGCTCAAAATTGGGTGCCGGGAGTACCGGTGCCCACACGAGAAGACTTTTTGTTTGTTCAAAAGCAGTCACTCAAAAATGACTCTTGGACTTAACAGGTCCGTTAAAGGAGCAGCCACTACAGAGAAATTTGGACAGAACCCTCTATATTGCCCCACCATTGCCAAGTAACGACGAAGTTCAGTACTTTTTGTAAACAGTGTCACAGCTCTTGTCAATCAGATTTATTTGTCTTTTTAATATCGTATCACAGTGTATTAACTGTTACTCTGCTGGACCAGAATGCCTAGGAGGAGTTGAGTTAGTAACAGTAGAGATGTCGATTTTAGTCAATTTCTTTAATCAATAGTCATCCGCCTTAAAGAGACAGTGTGTAGGAATTACTCCCATCTAGTGGTGAAATTGTATTTTGCATTCAAACGAATAGTGCTAGCGCGTTGCTTTGTTGCAACTACGGTAGCTGTTATGTACCAAGAAGCTATGACAACATGTCATCCAATACCACTTCACCAGTAAGTAATTACTCCTGGAGCAAGATAGTGATTAATGTTGCCATGTTGATATTGGTTTAGTTTTGGTAGCCTTCCATTAGTAGCCTATAGCATCGGCTAACAACTAAACACACAACAAACACAAACAAATGTAACTAAAGCGCTTATATTGCTCTACAACACTGACTGTTAAAGGCAAGAGGTCGTCCACCACGGGCGAATAACAAAGCTCGGTAAAAGTCGCTCTCTGGGAGCTCCAGGGGGAACAGCGGGACGTGATTCCGTGATTCCAGACTTGACGCCAGTATCCGAGATCTGTGCCCCACAGGCGAAAAAAAAAAAGTCAGTCAAAGTCACTGTCCACTCCAGGGGGGAGAGCTGGTCCTGCGCACCCTACGTGTCTGGAAGCGCCTCTCGCTGATGTGATCTCCTTTCATTCACGCTGGCTCTGAACGAAATCGCGTTTAGGTGTTTTCTTGTATTTGCAGGCTTGTCTTCAAAATGGCGGAATGACATGGAAGCCTGCTGAGGACTTACCCGTCCAATGTAAATACAAACAAGAAATTCTTTGCTTACGAGGATAAATCAGATTATTGGCAGAGGTAATTATACACTTATGAGGACCTATTTATGAATGAAGATATTGATTTTAGCTAATAAATGACTTAAACTGTTACACACTGTCCCTTTTAAAAATACTGGCGTAAGAGTCAAACAAGACCAGTGTCAGTGCAGTCAGGATCAGGTTCCACCATGAACCAGGGAGACCTGCTAGGCGAGAAAGCACAGGGACCCTGGGGAACAGAGAGAGAAAGAGAGAGAGACTACAAAGCTGGTTCAAGGCAAACCTGAGCCAGCCCTAGCTTTACTTGTTGTCAAAACGAAAGTTTTAAGCCTACTCTTAAATGTGAGAACATAGTCTGCCTCCCAAACCCAGAACCATACCATTACCACCATAACATTAACTGTTTAGTTCTGTGGTGTCAGCAAACAAGTCTGTCACTGTGATTACTTTAAACAGCATGCATGGGCATGAGTTACAATATAATTAGACTAAGTGTTATTAAGTTATTCCATCCATTCAGTTTCCTCGGGGCCGGGTCGTGGGGGGCAGCATGCTTAGGAGGGCATTCCAGACATCCCTAGCAACACTTTCCTGCTCCTTCTGGGGGACCCCGAGGTTTTCCCAGGCAAGATGAGATGTAATCCCTCCAGCATTTGCTAGGTCTACCCCCGGGGCCGCTTCCCAGTTGGACATGCCTGGAACACCTCTAACGGGAGGCGTCCAGGAGGAATCCTGATCAGATGACCGAACCACCTCAACCGGCTCCTTTCAATGCTTGGAGCTCCCTCCGGATGTCTGAGCTCCTCACCCTACCTCTAAGGCTGAGCCCCACCACCATAGGGTGGAAGCTCATTTCAGTTGCTTCTATCGGTGACCACATTCATTCAGACGCCACCCGAACCTTGTAACCAAAGGTGAGGGTTGGAACGTAGATGGACTGGTAAATCGAGTATTAATTGTAACATCCAGACAAAGGATATATTTATTGTGTGTCTGTGACTTTCCTGTTGATGACTGTGTGCCAACCTAAATCCACAAGAGCGCAAATGGGACTCAAAGAAAAATTGGAAATGAATCAATCTGCTGCCAATCAAACGTTTTGTTTTATCTTTCTAGTTCTGTAACTGATTCTTATGGAATAAGTGGAAAATAGAATCTAGATCCGAAAAAAATTAAGTGGTTTTCCACCAATTCAACACATCAAGATGAGTTATTGGGAGAATGACTAAGCTTGTGAAACAGTGCTGGGGGAGCTTTCTAAAGTAAAAAAAAAAAAAAAAAGAGTGATATCATCTGTTTAGTCTAGACTAGTTCATAAGAGATCGCTTATTTTACAAACTGGGATATTGAAAGCTGCATTTAACATCCAAACAATGATGACAAATGTAGAAACTTGACTCTTGCAAACCCACCAACCTTATGGAATGCAACACTAAATGTCTGGAGTCCTCTTAAGATCACAACCCCCCATAGTAGTGCCTCAGCAGGAAAAGGAAAGAGTGGCCATGAGGGGCACAAAATGATTTACAAGACAAAGTTCTAATAATGTCTATTAAATAGGCCTATATGGAAACAAACCTTTTTGCAGACTAAGCTGGTCCATGTAGAGGTGTTTCATAATGGGACAGTCACACACTATGGTTTCTCTTTCTTTCTCTGTCTGGTCAAATCTGCCCTGTGAATTTAACAGAGCTGATCTTGTTGACTAAATATTTCCTGTCACAGTTTAAAGAGTTTTGCAGGAGGACAGATGGTGTAAAACTCAGAGGCTTAATATTTCCCTTCTGCTAGTGGGGTGCACGCCACTCTCGGCCCACTACGATATAGAGTTATAGGGAAGCACCCTGGGTGGACACAGGACAGGTAATCAAAGCAAACTCTTCCAGGTGCAAAACGTTGCCACCCCATTACCATTAATTGTCGTGGATGGGATGTGTCATTAGGTGTGCACTCGGCAGTGGCATTCAGGCACGTGATTATTTGTCAGCATGTCATAAAATCCAGATCATAAAAAGGTATATGGCCCTGAAAACTCACCTTTACCAATATGTTTGTGCACCTTCAGATGTAGCATTTGTATGATCACTTCAAATGAATTCAACCTATAAAATGTCCTTAACATTATATTCAAGTTGTTCCCGTTCCCAGTCAAGTAGACATCCAGCAGCAACAGCAAGAAAAGAGGACATTTCTAGAAAGCGGAATCTGTGACATTCTTTGGCGTTGTGAACGAGCGTTCATCCAGTTGTCTCTTTACGACCTCAATGGCGCATGTAATGATTCCCATAATCATATTACTCATATCTGCTTTTTTTGCTTCATTAAAATGTATTTATTGGAAGCATAAACCCTGAAGAAACCCTTGATCTGTTGATGATTTTGAATGACATGGCGATAATGCAGCGTTATTATGCCCTAAAGCCTAATGCCATTGTGAGGATAATGGCTTTTGCTTATTCCAAGGCAATGTGAGGAATTGTTGAATTTGGATTTGATTTTTGCAGTGAAAACACTGTAAAGTGCTGTTTTCTTTGGCAATGGCTACAAGTGGTCTGTAGGCCCAGATGTGCAAATGCAAACGTCCACTTGTATAGTCACAAAGAAAAGCTCAAATGTGAGTCAATCATTATCTTCTTTCTTTGTCACAGACAGCAGCTGTACCTACATGTACTGCATGAATGCGTGAACAAGAACTCCACCCATGTGGTAGCTGCTGACACATGAAACACCTCAGGGAAACATACCCAATCTGCTCCTGACTTTTACACTTAACTGTAAGTGCAAAATTGTCAGTGGGATGTTGTTTGGAGACGGTCTGTCAGGACGACATATGTGACGAGCTGGAAGGTAATCAAGTGGAGACGAACGGGCCGCTGTAAGCTGCAGGGCCAAACCAAGATGCTCTGAATCTTCATTTTGTCAGAACTGCTGCACCCGTTACCCACTGGAGACACAGTATGCACCACAACATGATGGTATTTGCTGTCGAATTGTCACTGTTCATTCCATAAATGGACTGTAAAAAGAAATAAGAAGACAGAAATACAACGGTTGCTATTGTGGTCCATGGCAGGCTGTTTGAAAGTAGTTTGAATTAAAACGTAACTTTTCTATGAATGTATGTATTTACACTTTCAGTTACTGCAAAGCGTTTCTGAATGCATGCTGTATGGTTTTACATTTTTGTATTGTTTTCATTGTCATTCATGCAACTCTTCAAACTTGCTTGGGCGATGTAATCCATTGCAGTGAACAGCAAGTCGGAATTCATTTTTCTCAATTTAAAGCAACTTTGAAGAAATTTGGATTTCGTGGTGTTTTCAGCGGTCCCTGTGGACAAAAGCGGTAGTGTTTATGAGCACCAGAGTCCCCTTTGAAAACCTCTCATTGTACTGCAGCATGGTCTGACAGTCAGCTTCATATAGGCATCTCCTCATCTAATGCTCAGCAACAAAACAAATAAGCATATTTCCTAATGTCTGTAGACTCATGTCAGCATCTTCTTTGAAGCTGCAGGGGAATTTAACTGAAACACTGTGAGCTCACCGTGTTATCCATCCTAATTTTCAGTCTTTAGGGAGCTTTATCTTCTGTCTCCATCTTTAGAGCATACAAAGAAACATAAAGAGATGATTTGTAGTTCTTATCATAGCTTAACTTCACCACAGCCCCAGCATTGTCATTGTGACTACTTGCATGCTTGTTAGCCAGTTCCACGCTGTGCTCAGACTCTCAATCTCAAGCCCTTTTGTGTTGACAGGGCGACCCGGCACTTAAATAAAACCATCCATCTTGTTCCCGGGATGGTCCCAAGTTTACAATAACTGTGACCCCTCTGTGCCCTCCTTGTCCTTATCTGAAGTGACATGTCTGCTGAAGTCTTCACTTCCACAAGTCTACCATGTTGTTCTTATTCCCTAATTGACTCCCTCAGATCTGCTCAGACCAGACCACTGTCAAGCTGCTGCAGTGTCTGCTGCTGTTGGATTGTTTTTACAGCTCTCTTAAGACATCTGAGGTCCACCTGAGGCCGCTCGGTCATCTGCTGCCGTGGATGTTCTCCAGCAGTGCTTTTGTGTTGCTGCCTGTGTAACATGTCCAGTCCAGCACACCCTATTTGATTCACTGCACACTGTATATAAATATACAAACACATGAGAACATATTGAAACAATGTTTCACTTGGAATAAGTGAGGTGGGATTCATTACATTCTAGTGCTTGGACATAAGTTATCCATGACAGTATTCTTGTATGGCGGTAACTTACGGTAAGTGATGATTTCTTATGTGACACATTATATACTTGGCTATACATGTAGAGCATTCATCAGAGAAAAGGTGAGGCAGTGTTATGTTTATGATGTAATTGATTTCTTTTGTAGTTGAGTATCAAGATTGGGAAAAGAAGATACATTTAAAGGAATAGTTCAACATTGTTGTAACACATATTTGCTTTCTTGCCGAGAGACCAGTTTAATCCATCTACCAGCATCTATACTCACTTATAAACATGTTTTATCTCCTAATCTGGATAAAAACCGAAGTGTAAAATTGAGAAGTTGCTGTTGTTGTTGTCATTGCTGCATTCACGCGATGCTGGCCAAAGTAACCAAACTGTTACTTTTTCCTGCTTGGGAGAGAAAGATGGTTACCAATGTTTGGAGTGACATAATTTAAATGAAACAAAATTAGCAAATGTTTTCTGTGTCACATATTTGCAATTGGTTAAGAAGAGAAGCGATTTGAAATGTAACTATTCGAAAATAGCTCAAATCTGTATTGTCATTATCAGAAACGCTATTTGCTCCTGTTGTCATGGTGAAGTTGCTTGATAACTAGTTGAAATTTCAGGAAGATGCTGCTCCTGGCCTCATAATGATCTTGCTCAACAACAACCAAACAATAGTCATTTTTACACTTCATATGGATTAAGAGTTTTTGAGGTGCTAGTATGCCTATGATATTTTTCTTTTCAAACTTTGTACAGAGCCTGGCTAGTTGTTTCCCCTTCTTTCCAGTCTACATGCTAAGCTAAGCTAACATGACAAAAGGGCAGTATTCCCGGTAAGAAAGCAAATGACTATTCCCTTAACGTTTTCCTATCCCATCAATTCTTTTTAAAGGTTCCGTTACAAAACGTACTTCACCCCAGGTTTCTCGAGTCAAGCTGCTCGGTAGTGACAAGCAGACAGATGAATGTCGATGTGTGACTGAAAAAGAACATGCGTGCTGAGCTAACCTCTTCAGATATTTAGATAGTAAGAAAAAAAAATAGTCTCCCCTTTTCTTTCCTGTGTTGTATCATTGTTAGGACCTTGTTTCCTGTAAACTATGCATCAGGCAGAAACATCTCCTGGATGGAGACAAATGGAGTCAGGGTACTCTGACCCCCCTAAACTGTGAGGCAAGGAACAAGGGTTGAAACGTAATACCTCTGACCTAAATAGATTTTACAGCCCTCCGTCCACGCTGGGGGAGCCAGCATATGCAGAAAACATCAAGCAGAGGTGAGCAGCAGAAGACATTTTCTTCCTCTTCACAGAATCTGGTATGAAATATAGTTGGGTTGAAAACAATGCCAAGCAGGCCACAGCCTGCACACTACAGGCAGGACCTATCTAGTCTTCCTTAACCCTGCACAGACAGGCTGTACGCCAGCCCTTCTCAGCCCCATCCAGGTAACCTCTTCAGACAACGCTTCTTAGAAAGAGACAGTAAATTACTGCTGCAGTGGCAGAAGGGAAGACAGGAGGGAAAAAGAAAAAGCTAACTTGAAGATGAATGGCAGAGAAACGTGAGGCGAGAGAAGATGGTGAAGAATGATTGAGCACCGTTTCTCCTCTGCAATACAGTCTAGACTTCCTCTGATGTATGATGGAAGCCCAGACCACCAAACCCTGGGGGCGACGGGGGGTTGGACATTCATCTGTATCAGAAACCACCATCTCCCCGTCTCAGGCCTCTTTCTAGGAGACGCCGTGGAGCCGCCATGGTGAACTCCAGAAGCTGCCGCGATTAAGTCATGGAAAATCCGGGCCCCAAAGCTTGTAATTGCTTAATTGGATAGCCTCACTCCCTCAACTATTTCTTTACTCTTTCTTTTCCCTATCTAGCTGCACGCATTGATGACAACATAAACCAGAAAGCTCTGTCTGAGAGGTGTGCATGCCTATGAGTGCCTGCACGTGCGTAGTAGTGATTGTTGGAACAGAGCTATAGCCTGCCTGTAATTTGTGGTTCTCTGATTCAGGGCCATTCTTTCCACTTCATATCTCAAGCCTCATGCTGGTCATGAAGGATACAGCTGGGAAGTGTGTTTTGGGGGGTGGAGGGTGGAGGATTTGTGTCTTATCTCTGTTGAGTGAGACTGTCAGCTTCTCCGCCCATTGACATGCGGTTAAGTGCTTAACGTGTTCTAATGAGAAAAGAAAGTAAAGAAACTGATAAGAGGAGTTTCACCTCAATTTGTCCTCAGTAGCTGGGTTTTATCACTGTCAGGGACTAAAAAGGTCTTTAAATATGGTCTTGTAAATCAGTCAACTTACCGTTCTCTGCTACTTTTTGATCAAAATTGATTGTAACATATGCCAGAATAGCGTTAAAAGTAAACCATATGACTTTTAAACATCCTGCATTCACTTTTACTAACCCACAGAGAGACACTTGGCCCAATATGAGCCCAATATATACTTTGCACTACAGAACGTGGGTTATTCACAGCTCTCCAGGGTCACACTTTTGCCTTTTGCACTTTCTGGACAAGTCGTTATGCCACTTGAGCGCTGAAGCGCTATGAAAGTCAGTAGACCCCGAGGCCCCAGAGGGCCAAAGTGAGGGCCACAATAATACCGCAGAACAGTTAAGAACCAGAAGAGAAAGGAGAAATATTGGAGATCTCATCCTATACGATGTCTTGTTCTCAGGGAGGAAGGCCTGCCAAGAGGAATGGTTTTGACATCAGCCTTCCCCGAACGTCTTAATGTCTAAAGGAAGATTAATTTCTTTGCAGAAAGTGCAGTGCAAATGTAAGGGGTTAGATTTCCGATATACTTCTCATTTGTTTATATATATTGTGGCTGTTCTGACTCAGTCTCATTTAATCACATGGGACTATTACAGGTCCTTGGCTGTCCGATAACACAGCATCACACCCTTTCGTCCATTAAGCTCGGGGTCTGAGCTGTTGAACAGATGCACACCAAATCAAAGGATTTCCTCTTGTCCTAAATTTTTATCATCCCTTGTCAGTACACGGAAGAGTTACGACACAGGTCCGTGCTGATGTCATTATTATGTCAAGTCTTAAACAACCGATTGGAATACCTGCTGCAGACAGAGAACAGGCCTTTCCAGAGCACGTATGACTTAATTTCATAGAAAATATTTTGATTTCCCTTCACTGTGGTCTTGACTTGTGTGCAGCTTACCTCAATATTTTTGTTAAGATTTGTATTTAACATATTTTACCACATGTATTGGCAAATTACACCCTTTTCATTTCAAGCACAGGGCTGTTTAGCTGCTGGATGAACCTTTGAAGCACTCGATGAAGTCGTAACTTTAAAAAAAAAATCACAATTATTGCTCA
Source organism: Eutrigla gurnardus (assembly GCF_963514095.1). NCBI lineage: Eukaryota > Metazoa > Chordata > Actinopteri > Perciformes > Triglidae > Eutrigla > Eutrigla gurnardus. Next base: position 15,116,766 of record NC_139921.1, on the reverse strand, counting down.
ACACTATGGTGATCATAAGGCTTAGAATTTCAAATCGGTAATGACACATTTAATGTTATCATGCCGAAGATTGTAAAACTGAGAACTTTTCCCACCCAGAAAAGCCAAGACAACATTATTCTTGGTATAAAAGTTTTGAAGTGCATTTCCAGAGTGAAACGATGTGCTCATTTTTACTGCAGGCCAATTAACAACTTCTGGGAAGCAAGGCGACAAAACTATCAGCATCCACCATGTCTGTGGAATAAAATCATCACATTACATCATCGGCAAAATAAAAAAAAAGCATGAAGAAACTCCGTTTTAACAAAATGATGATGATGATGCATATTAAAAGCAGCAGATGCTTCTTTTCCAAAGTGATATTCAAACCTCTCCAAGCATTCTAGACAATCTTATAGAGACCAGACTAAACAAACAGCTCAGCAACGTCAAACACAAACAGGAAGCTTTAGCTGTGCGTGTGTGTGTGTGTGTGTGTGTGTGTGTGTGTGTGTGTGTGTGTGTGTGTGTGTGTGTGTGTGTATGTGTGTGTGTGTGTGTGTGTGTGTGTGTGTGTGTGTGTGTGTGTCTGTGAGAGAGAGAGAGAGAGCGCTACAAAAAAGTGCTCATAAACTCACTCTGTCACTACTTTCATATTGATTCCATCGTTATGGTGAAATGTTACACATTAGTTTAATTTTGCTTTGAAAATCACTAGTTTAGATAGTAGACTATGGTTAAACTGTGAATTTTAAATATGTCTAACTAAAATATGTCTAAATGTTTGTTACCCTGACTCACAGCTGCGTGCCTAGTTGCAGCTTTAACTTCTTCTGGTTTTGGTCACATCACATAATCTTCATCCACAGATGGAGTTTGTTATGGAATTGTACATATTTAACATTCCATTTTGTTATTGAACAGGAAAAATGTCCTGTAAAAGCAGCTATTAAAAGGACCTGTGTTAAGCTATGCCAAATCTGTAGCTACTGCATGGGTGAAGTTCTGCACAGTAACAGGTGATTGTGGAGTGCTGGCAGAACTAGTACTTTATTAATATATCAATTAGAGCTGCAGGTACAAATACAGGCTGTTTCCACTTTGGGACAATGAAATACGGAAAAATAAATATGTGCGTCATGAAGTCAATGTTATTTCTCTCAACTGAGGCTGTAGCCACGACTTTCAAAATACAGAGGTCAAGAATGTCCCACCCCCAAAAAACAGAGGTAATAAAATCTAAGTTATTTTGGATCAACCAGCAACAACCAATAAGTGCTTGAACAAGAACTATCTGCTAACTCTGTTTGGGCTGGTGGCCCGTGGGGAGGTCAGCTGGGACTAACGGTGCCGCTGACCAGAGGAATCCCCCACACAACCCACCGCCACCCACTGCTCACTTAGGTAGGTATATGTATATAATTTGGGATGTAAACTGTAACGTCAATAGTTATTCAATGAGAGATTAATTTCAAATGGTCAAATTGACCATGGTATCTTCCCTTTCAATGGGCGGGCTTTGTTATCGATAACTTTTTGTACTACTTACGCATAGTAAAATTGATTCTGCACCATGCAGGAAACAAAATAGCATCATATAAAATGGGATTTTGGGTATTGGAGTTGTGTTCTGTGTGTACACGTTTAACTATGTGTTTAAAATCCACCTAAGACGTGGCGTTGATGCAGGGAGTCTCGTCAGCTTTATTCCCAATAGTCGAAATGAAATTTGCAGAAAAACATACCGAGAATGTGATCTCTGTGTCTTCAATGGTAGATGCGGCCACGCTCCCAACTATTGTAGTTCGAAACTGTTCAACCTGCAGTGAAGAACTGTTTCAATGGTCTGCCAGCGTTAAAGACATCTCACTCACCTCCGCTCAGGACAGTTCATTCCTGACCGTCTTTGTGTTTCTACTTTTTCTCTGTTTTAAATCAACTTTCAAATATGTTTTCGGGATTTACTTTGGTTTTGGTACTTTAATTGCTTCGTCCTTTTCCAGTCTGGACCACTGGTTGATGTTACCAGTAGGGCAGTATTACGGTCAACTAAACAGCTTCTTCTCCACAACAGGAAATGTTATATTTAATTAAATAATAGCTGGTATAAAACAACGTAAAATGTTGCATGTGCTGCATGTCAGCCAAGAAGGACCGAATCATTTTAATACATTTTTCAGACTTGTGTAATTTCCAAACCACAAGATCTGAAAACTGTCCCTTTATTTTCCACATTTCACCTTCCAGACCAGAATTCCAAGAATTCTGTTCATAGTTTACCATCTGTTCAATAACTTCCTTTACCATTTAAAGTATGCATTATAAACTAAATAGATTTTATAGAAAAATATGGATCACAATTGATGCAGCACTAGTATGATATAATATTGTTATATCTGGTTTCAATTGGCAGTGACGAATAGCTGCTCTGCATCTCCAAATGTGGCCTAATGATCCAAATGTGATGAGATTAACTGCGGGTAATTTTCTTGTTTTAACCGATGACATCAGTTCAGCTCAATAGTCTACAACATCTGACACAATAAACTACAGAGTGGCCTCATGCTTAATTTAACACATGGTGAACAAACCTGAATGGAAGGTGCTGATATAACAGTAGATGATAAAATTGGCCAGTGGATGTTTTCTAAAGCAAAGTGATGAATTAACTCCTCAAAATGAAGTCATGTTACCATTTACATCTTTATACGTGTTGAAAGCAGCAAGTCTTGGGAATTTGATCTTCAGCCGACTATGGACAGAACAGGCATCCTGTCTCTTCAAGCGCCCACTGGGCTTCATGATTAGTTTCCAAGGCATTCATGCAAATTCAGCTCCCAGGCTTCGTTTTCCCCTTATTAAAAACAGGCCCTCACGCTCCGGTTCAGCACGACAAATCTCTTCGGTCTTCACATTTCTCCGCTGAAACAATACAACAGTCTGTCGACTCAGCACTTCCTCTCCTCTTCCCACGTCTGCTGCGGCTGCACGCCTGGTTCTCATGCTGGGCCATTTTATTGACTGTTGGAGAGGAGGAGGAGGTGTGTGTGGGGATTCATGCCCAAACAGACACGCATGCATCGCATTACATCACCGTGGTCTGGGAGGTCGAGTTACCTGGTGCTGCTCTCATCAAGGTTTCTCCACTAATCATCTTAAACGTGCTGCCGAACACGATGATGGGGGTGTGAGACTGAGGTTTCTTTCAGAAAGACACCCGTGATCGCAGATGTAGAAATTATCACCATCCACCAGGAAATGGCGTCACCTGAAATGGGTCTGATCGTCACTTAAAAGGCATGACCTCATTTAGCTGTGGCCAAACTGTGTAAGTGCTTCTCTGAGCTGAGTTTGCTATTATAAGCTCATAAATGACTTATGTAAGGATTTGTGCCCTAAATCACAAGGTTACCACAGACCATTATTATAAAATGTCCCAGGCGGGTCCAACATGACTGACCCACAGACACTTAACCTACTGCCCCATTTCTCAGATAGGAACGCAGATGAAACTAAAGAAAGGGGACTTGAAGTGTAAAAATAAAGGTCAACAAACTAAACAAATACGATACGATGTCGCATGAATTGTTGGAGAACGGACAGGCTACTTCTTTACACGTTTGCTAGCTTGCAAGCGTTGGCGCGAGGGTTGGGTTGATATAGGATTTTCTTGACGATCGCGATTAAAAATACATGAGTTGATCGCGGTGATCATGCTGTTTTAAAAATACAGGATACAAAATTATATATATTAAAAGGATATTTATTTAAGATTATTTGATATTTTTTCATTAAAAAGGATGTTAACTAAAAAAAACATATTCATCTCATCTGTGATGCCATAAAATGTTAATTACTTAACAAAATGTTAAGTAATACCAGTATGTTTAAGTGCCGAGTTTTACGCATATTTTGATGATTATTGGGATAATTGCAAATAATTAGGCCAGGATAATTGTGGAATCAAATGTTCATTCCATAATTAAACTTTTCGTTTACTAGAAAAAATGTTTTCTTTTTTCCGAATATAGCTCAAATTTCCACTTAAGAATTCTATTACACATAACTTACCCTCCTTTGGAATGACTTTGGGTGTGTGCATGCAGTGTGGTGCACAAGTGAAGACAAGCCTTTATAATAATGGATTTAGTTTGAAGAGTTACAGTACATACAGAACAACAACACATTACATATGCATCGGGTCGCTACTAGACTTGCAACACTGGTTTTCGTGGTTGTCGAAATAACTTATGATTGTGGACAAAAACTAAGGGTCTTACTGTTTTTCATCTGTTTATGATTCAGCAAACAGAACACAAAGTAGACAGTGGGACAGAGATTTTATAACAGATGGAGAAGTAACAGAGGCTGTCTGAGTTATATAATGTAGACATTATATTAGGGTAGAAGGTTTCCTATGAAAAACACATGAATCTAACATCTCGGTTGTTATTGTGTGTGTTTTTTCTCCAACCATGAATTTCTGAATCTCCAAAACTGATTAAAAAAACATCTCAGCACCTGGAAGTCTGGCTTGCTGTAGGAACTGTTGCACTTTGTCATACAATGCAAAGTCTTGAACAAAGCCACATTTGAAGTCAAAATCATTTGTTACAGGTTTGTAACAGAAAAGAATCATTCAGTCAGAATGTGTGTTCCCCATATTTTCAGCTGTGGAGGATTACTTGTAAGATGTGACCAGAGGCTGTCTGCAGTCTGCTTCCATGCAGAGACTGTAGCTTGTGAGCCCTTTATTCTCTCTTCAGGCAGGATGTCAATAAACTCACCGAAGCATTTGGTCAAGCCAGACAGAGGAACTGCTCAGAGGCATTTTATGGAGGAACTTGACTGTTCAACATGCAGATGTTGAGAATATTTTCGAGGTGGAGGAACAGGAATTGGCAAAACTGTGTACATTACACTTTGGGTCAATGCAGCCGTGCAAGTACAGTTTCTCACCATGATATCTGCATTTGAAACCTCGGCAGAAAATATAGCGTTTCAAGAAAAGCAGTGAAGATATGAGCAACCCACTTAGGCTCTCCTCAGTAATTTATATGGCCAAAGGGTCCACAATCTTGTGTAGCGGACCCAGCCGAAAAGAGTCTCCGATTCCATCTGACTGCATCCCATATGCAGTGTTACACTAATACCAAGAAGCAAGACTAGAGTAATGCGCTAGTTAACAAGCCTTTTAGTTGTTATTCTTTGCTTCTTAAACATTTAACGGGGTCATGGGTCATGCTGACTGCCTGGGGGAGATGTAGTTGATTAAGGATACAACATGGTGGCAGTATCAGCTGAGCGCGTGGAGACTGAGAGACGGACTCCTCAGGGGAGGAGGAGAGGACCGGGGGTCTGGTAACAGGATCCAAAGTGGTGAAGGATGATGTCATGAACAAAGACGGGCGGGCGGCCAGGCGACTTGGTGTGTGGATGGCTATGTGACGCGGGAAAGCTGCTGACAGATCACACATGTAACACCCACTTTGAAAACATTTGATTGTCAGTTGTATGTTTTATGTTATCTGGTTCATGATTAATCCGTACCTGCTGGATGAAATCTGTGATCAAGTAAAGGCATACAAAAGGAACTGTAATACCAGATATTCTGGCTCAGAGATATATTTATAAATAACTATGATCTTTCTTTATTTTGTTGTACGTGGGCCTGGATGAAAAGGAAACAGACTTTTAAAATAAAATCTGTGGTCTGGTTTGTAAAAAAAAAAGAGAAAAAAAAGCACTTCCTGTTTTGTAATTTCATGGACTTTTATTTTGTATTTTTCAGTGTGTAAACTTCTCTCCCATACTTGGTTTACTCCAAACAATCTTCCATTCATCTTGGACTTGGAAAGCGCTCTCTTCTGGTTTTCAGCATACTTTCTGCTCAGTCTTGCCACAGTTTAAGTCTACTGTTCTCAATACGCTGAAGGAAAGTGTGAAATTTGGATCAACAGAAGACAACACATGGTAGCTCAGGGTGAGGTGGGATTGGAGGTGGCGGGGGGGTTATATTTAGCCAGCAGGTGTCACTGTTCATCTGCAGCACCTCCTTCCTGACTGCGACCAAAAGCAAAGAGGCTGACGACTGATCTTAGATAGCATCAAAAATCCTGATAACACACCAAGTCTGAAAAACACTAACATTTCTGTGTTCTGGCTCCTCTGAGCGAGAGCCTCAGGGCTCCCTGTAGGCTTCAAATTCCGCCGACGAAGACCAGATTAAATTGTCTACTTTTGTCGGCTAAAACTCAAATGAAACTATCAGCAATCAAATTATTTAAATTTAACGAAAACAAATTTGTCAAAAGACTAAAACTATATCAAAAGCAGGCAAAAAGTAATCCTGTCTTGCATTCTACAACAGGAGGCGTAGGGGAGTTGAATCTTTCTCTAGTCCTACAAACTTTAAGAAAGCACAGCTCAGTAATCCTAAATTACTTTGCATTTGATGCGATGGAGCAGATTGACACAAAGGAATGGAAACAGGACATCCTCAATCTAATTCCATGTCTCTGGAGATGAAAGTGACCGTTTCTCAGACTGAGCCACAAAACTTTGGTTTTGTCCCCCTCTACTCACATAGTTGATCGTGTTTTCCAAATCATACCAGAGCATCCGTAGTTCCTTTCTAAAAGCTGACACATTATGACTTGGTGTACTAGAAAAATCCCAAGGAAGCATGCAGATGGAGATACGTGGGAGCATTCTTCTCCTTTATACATTCATTCCTGCAAAGACATGAGAGTTACTGGAAACGCTCCGCAGTAAACCCTTCAGCACTAAGTGATTCAGTCTTCCCAACATTATTGTGGCATTCATTTGCTTTCATTTAAATTTAACTTGGCTGCATTTTACTGCACACAATATAATCCTCCACCAACTGCTGTTTTTGCACCGCCACTTTAAATCTCCCTCATAAAAATTACAATGAAATGCAACGGAATACTTGTCAGGTGACATACGAACGGCACATTTGAGATTAGAGTGGACTAGCTCAAGTGTTAATTTCATTACAGCGGATGTTAAACTGTTTGTGTGTGTTTTAGAATTATAGAAAGCAATAACCAGACACTGACAGACAGTGGGCTTTTCTGCACTTGATACTGATGTTACTCATTAAAACTCTCTCCCACTTTGCAGACCCTGCCTGCAATCTGGGTCAGCATGGTTATCAAAAAGATGGATCGCTGAAACACCAGCAGACGCCTCTTTAATAGCTAACTGCTGAAGAAAAGTTCACCATGGATTCTTTATGCATTATGAAACCATTAGATCCCAAATGATGATTGCAGGTTAATTCGGAAAGACTGTTGTTCTGGAGCGGACTTGCTTCCAGATGTTATCACCTGGCATTTGGATGAATCATTTTCGCCATTACTCGGACCCCCAGGGCCGGGAGCATTTTGGGCTTTGTTTACATGCAAACAGTTCTAGTCACACAGTCTTTTGATCCCATGTTGCTGCCATACAGTCGCTCGTTGTTTTCTATCAGAACGTCACAAATGTCTTCTGGGACAATAAGCCTTTTATCGTTTGTTCTCTGTGATTCGGGGCCTTTTGTCAAACATGTTCCTAATCCTCTAGTCCAGTGTCTCAGGAAGCTGTAGGGCAATGCTGTGTTGTGTAGGACAGATGAGTGTCTCTCATATTCGTCCTTACGGACCCAAAACCACAGGCCACATGAAGCTCTGTAGTCCCCGAAACACATCTGGGACATCTGGATGCTGCAGGACACACACACACATGCACCAACAGTGCTTTATACCCACAACTACAGATGCTTGTACACACAGACAACCACATGCATGCCTTCCTGTATTTATTACTTCTGTATTGTACTTCTGTTTTTGAATTAATATTTTATGAGAATGTTCTCAATTTGGGGGACATCTCGTCTTCTTTCTGTCTTCAATTGGGAATCTGGATCTTTTCCTGGAATCCCATGTACTTATTTCTAATTTATACACGTTTCAAACTCAAATCATAAAGCTCAGTATGTAACCCTCTTTAAATCTGCCTGATTAGAGTTGAATCCATGAGTCCGGATTCCCAGCATACCTACAAGCTCACCGTGACCAAAGCTTGGATACCCCCCCCCCCCCCCCCCCCCCAATAGCCCCCATGGTGAGTTTAAAGTGCTCTAATGGATTTTAATTGCCCAGCTCTTAAATTAGGAGGCATTCCATGTCATCCAGATGCCAGATAGCATGCCGGAAAATGAATGGAAATTAGTGAGTTAGTAAATGATTGAACATGGTCAATTCACTGGGTTGAGCTCTAACACTGCCATTATAGTGCTAGTGTGTTTCAAATTTGTTCTTGGGTGGTAGACAAGAGGAAAATCTATCCATCCATCCATCCATCCAACCATCCATTCATTCATCATCTACTGCATATTCTGTATTCAGCTGACATTGGGCAAGGGTACATTGGGCCAATCTATTGCAGCGCTACAAGAGGAAAATGCACTATTTTCTGTTGAGGAAATTGTGAGGCTGAGAAAAAGTCAGTAAGTCTGATAGAATGTAATAAAACAATCGACTGTTTTATGTTGTTCTCCTCTCGGAGAGAAGTTATATGATTTTGTCCTTAATCTCTAACTAGTGAGCATATGAGCAAGAATTCATATGAAAAGAAAATTCATAGAGTACTGTCAATGTCATCTGTCTACCATTTTGCATGGTAGTGTGTCACTGTTTAGTCATGTGAAGCAATTATGAAGCCACAATACCCTCTAAGTGTTGACTTATGACACAAGTAACCAAAGACCCGTGCTATGGCATTCTGTCACACGCCCACTGTTTTTCCTACTCTATAATAATGGAGAAAAGGGACACCCCTAGTCTCTGTATGCCTTATTTACTAGCTCCTAGGAATATCAATCCATGCAAGCAAGCCAACTAGAAGATATCTGTGGCCGTCCAGCTCTCACTTGTGGCTCTGGAATGGATTTTAGTGGATCCCTCATCAACGGAGCGAAGACACCCTGAAATGTGCACCATGTATGCCTCTCTGTTTCTGTTTCTGTATGCCCAGCGATTTTGTTAACTGTTGCAGATGCTCGAAGGGCAACAGCCCAGATTCCTTGTGGCCGGCAGTCACTCGGATGCAAAGTAAAATTCTTAAAAGTCCTGTTAATTTATCGAATGGAAAGAAGTCCTTCAGACTGCTCTTGAATCTGTGTGTGCATGTTCATTCATCAGGTGTGGTTTGGATTTAGGTATTTTAGTAATAACTGTTTAACCGTTAACTGAGTTAATCAGTTAACCACCAGGGCCATGAACCAGGGCTAGCCCCCTTCACTTTAATCAGCTGGTGGTTGGCAGAACACATGAACTCGGGTTATGTCTTGAGAAGATGTAGCATTTATTTACCAAGAAATAAACCGTACCAACACTGCACTGCTACGTTCACAGCTGTAACGTTACTGCTAACTTCCTACTGCATCATACACTCTCTCTCTCTCTCTCTCTCTCTCTCTCTCTCTCTCTCTCTCTCTCTCTCTCTCGATCAGACACTTGCTTGCACTTCCCTGGTGCCAGGCAGCTAACAACTTTCATGCTTCATAGCACCTACATAAAAGCTACGCTGTTTTTCACATAATAAAGCTGAGCAGATTTTCACAGAATTTTTCAACTCCTAGAGTTTACTAGTCATAATCAAATGTTTTATTTGGGTTCATTTTACAATGCCAAGGAACACCTCAAGGTCTTGATTTAGCACGTAGCTCTATTTAAAGATAATTAGGTCTGTTTAACAATAGCTGCTATATGCACTTATTTCAGGTTTGTGATAGTGATAATTTTCACACAATTACAAGCAACATGTACTTATTAAATGTATGTATTCAAAAAAGTAAAAATCCACAAATAATTTCTACCCAGCTCTGCATTTCAGCTCTAAGAACCCACTGTGCCTTTCCTGCCCAGGACCAAACGTAGACAAACTTAGCACCTTACTGGTGAACTTAGTGTAGCAATTAGCTACTTAAGTTATTTATGTTTCTGAGAGCAGAAGAGAGCTAAAAGCATCGAGTGTATTATATTGGACTCAGCGAGGTGGCCAGACATAGACTCCAGATTAATGCTAACATTGCTCTGTGTCTCCTGCTGAATGTGTTAAGTCATGTTTGCAGCTTGTTCCCTCCACAAAATTCAGTTAAGCAGGCTTAACAATGTGGTCACTGTTTTATTCTGTTATAAGATTCTAAGTAGTATGCAATAAATGAATTAATGCCGTGCTTAAATCCAGTTCCCAGGAGGTTTGCGCAACAGGATGCAGGGAACACGGACACGATGCACTCTCTTTTGTAAACATATGTCCTTTGACTGCTAATGGTCTCTCTTATGCACAATCTAGCAACACCATTAGCTCTTCGAGTGAGGCTAATCAAGCAACAATCATCCAAAGTACTCCTCGTGTTCGATTCATCATTCAGGGGCTGGCATGTAAATATTTTAAGATTAATGAGCAGCTTTCCATGCTCCTGCCTTCTTCTAGTGATGAGATATTTTGTTTCTGTATATACTGACAAAACAGAGCTAATATAGTGATTAGAGGAGCATCTACCCACAGAAATTACAGTAACTGCATTATAGATTGTTCTCACATTACTGGAAAGTGTTTCTCAAGGCCTCCAGAAATATGTTTGCAAGACAAAGAGAGGATTTATAACTTGTTATAGAAAATAAACCATGTTGTGGTGGTGGTTATTTGAGTAAATTATAGGGGCCTGTGCGTGTAAAGTGCGTCAATTACAACCAACTGTGTTGAACAGTGGTGAGATACATAACTGCCTGTACAGCTAGCAGGCTTTTCTAAAATAAAGCATACGTCTATTGTCCAATGTGTTATGATTTAAACTGATATATTATCATTGAACCCATCTGAGCTTTTATTTCTTAATAGCAACAGAGGACAATTGCATTGAATGCCTTAATGCAAATACATAATAATCGAAGCACAATAAACAGTATTTGTTGTAATTGGTCACATCTGGGAACAGGGTTCGGGTAAAAGTCTGCCCCGGGAATAGAAGCAAAATGAGTGGATTAAGTGCAATCACTCAGCAGATGACACAGCTGTCATGTTGTAATCCAAGATATTGTTCAATTTGGTTTCCAAGCTCCAAAGCTGAAATGCACCAAATGTTTGGAACCGGTGTAGTCAAACCTGCCACTCAAAGCCGCAGTGTTCGATCACTGCAGGGGTGTAACTCTCCATATTTCAACAATTGAAACGTGGCAACACATGGAATTTAAGAGAGGTTTTTACAGCAGACCAAATAAAGAATGAGGAGCATTTGTAAATGTGCCTTTATACATTGAAATGTCGTTATTGGGGGGGCATCTGTATTCTAAAGCTTGAGGTGTTTGACTTTTTGAATACAGCCTTTAACCCCCAAGTAATGCATTGAGTTTCTATCTAAATGAGTATAAAGTGATTCCCTCCTCCTACCTTGGAGTCACACTGCAGAATTTCCAGTACAAGGCCATTTTGCAGACCACATGTGAAGCACTTGCAAAGCTTTTATTGTGTGACCAGGCCTTTTCGGGTTGCATTCAAAAGAGTCTTTTGAGGACAGGCTTTGTAGGAAGACGAGACAGTAATTATCAGATCAAATATCTCTTTATAAGTTCTTCTGATATTTTCACGACTGACAGCAGAGCGGAGAGAGAGTGCTCGGTTAAATGAACAAGCTCTGTTTGTTTCTTGTTTTGGAGGGAAAATTCTGCTCTGAGGCTGAATAACAACTAACGAGAGATTTTTCAAACACATGTGACATTTATGAAAAATATTCCAGCACAACGGGAGGACTTGGTCTAAAATGCATTTAATATAGTGTCACAACACTCAAATTTGCCCAATATCATTTATTCCTCCTATTTGACATGTAGATTATGTAAGAAATTGATGTATTACTAATTTTATTATAGGTGAGTTATATTTGATTTTCAATTAATGAAAAGACATTGCATTAAACATTCCAAGCCAAATACATTGTAGTGGATGTTGATTGGTAACCAGAACTGAAACCTAGGGTATCTGTCCTTCATTAAGTTGGTTAGTCCTGCCTAGGTTCTTAGTAATTAACTTTATTGTTAAACTAATGGCTAAATGGAGTTGCACCGCTAAAAAACAATCACCTGTAAACAGATTGTCACTGTAGCATTGCAAGCTGCAGCATGACTTGCATAAAAATAAAGGGGCAAAGATGTAGCCTATACTAAACAACTGCTATTCCTTTTCAAAAGCAGGCTAGCCATTACTTGTTTTGTGCACATACTTGAAGAAAAATGGGTTTGTAAAAATTAGCAATATTGGGAAATATTTTAGAAAGCTAACATTATTTGGTCATTCAGAAAAACATTATTGACATAATCTTTTGTAATTGGAGGATTTTTTGTGAAATGTCCTTTAAAATGTTCCAGTGTGCTAATACACACTCAACAAAAATATAAACGCAACACTTTTGTTTTTGCTCCCATTTTTCATGAGATGGACTTAAAGATCTAAAATTCATTCCAGATACACAATATTACCATTTCTCTCAAACATTGTTCACAAATCAGTCTAAATGTGTGATAGTGAGCACTTCTGCTTTGCTGAGATAATCCATCCCACCTCACAGGTGTGCCACATCAAGATGCTGATCTGACATCATGATTAGTGCACAGGTGTACCTTATACTGCCCACAATAAAAGGCCACTCTGAAATGTGCAGTTTTGTCTCACAGCAAAATGCCACCGATGCCACAAGCATTGAGGGAGTGTGCAATTGGCATGCTGACAGCAGGAATGTCAACCAGATCTGTTGCTCGTGCATTGAATGTTCATTTCTCCACCATAAGCCGTCTCCAAAGGCGTTTCAGAGAATATGGCAGTACATCCAACCGGCCTCACAACCGCAGACCATGTGTCACCACACCAGCCCAGGACCTCCACATCCAGCAGGTTCACCTCCAAGATCGTCTGAGACCAGCCACTCAGACAGCTGCTGAAACAATTGGTTTGCATAACCAAACAATTTCTGCACAAACTGTCAGAAACCGTCTCAGGGAAGCTCAACTGCATGCTCGTCGTCCTCATCGGGGTCTTGACCTGACTCCAGCTCGTCGCCGTAACAGACTTGAGTGGGCAAATGCTCACATTCGATGGCGTCTGGCACGTTGGAGAGGTGTTCTCTTCACGGATGAATCTCGGTTTACATTGTTCAGGGCAGATGGCGGACAGCATGTGTGGCGTTGTGTGGGTGAGCGCTTTGCTGATGTCAATGTTGCTGATCGAGTGGCCCATGGTGGTGGTGGGGTTATGGTATGGGCAGGCATCTGTTATGGATGAAGAACACAGGTGCATTTTATTGATGGCATTTTGAATGCACAGAGATACCGTGATGAGATCCTGAGGCCCATTGTTGTGCCATACATCCATGAACATCACCTCATGTTTCAGCAAGATAATGCACGGCCCCATGTTGCAAGGATCTGTACACAATTCTTGGAAGCTGAAAATGTCCCAGTTCTTGCATGGCCAGCATACTCACCGGACATGTCACCCATTGAGCATGTTTGGGATGTGCTTGACCGGCGTATACGACAGCGTGTACCAGTTCCCACTAATATCCAGCAACTTCGCACAGCCATTGAAGAGGAGTGGACCAACATTCCACAGGCCACAATTGACAATCTGATAAACTCTACGCGAAGAAGATGTGTTGCACTGCATGAGGCAAATGGTGGTCACACCAGATACTGACTGGTTCTGAGTCCCCAGACCCCCAATAAAGCAAAAAAAACGGACATTTCAGGGTGGCCTTTTATTGTGGACAGTCTAAGGCACACCTGTGCACTAATCATGATGTCAGATCAGCATCTTGATGTGGCACACCTGTGAGGTGGGATGGATTATCTGTGCTCACTATCACATTTAGACAGATTTGTGAACAATGTTTGAGAGAAATGGTAATATTGTGTATCTGGAATGAATTTTAGATCTTTAAGTCCATCTCATGAAAAATGGGAGCAAAAACAAAAGTGTTGCGTTTATATTTTTGTTGAGTGTAGATATGTCAACCACACATAGCATGATTTGTCTTTATGTTTTTAAATTGGATTCGGTCCTGCAACCCTTTTTAATGTAAATCTCCACTTCGTAAAGACGAATAACTAGTCTTAAGTTTGAACTTTTGAAAAAGCTGGTGCATACAGCTGCAACATTAGCTAATATCCCACTATCTCTTCTTAGGGAGCCTTCAGCCAATGTTATGTTTGTACTTCAGGAAGATGGCTGGGATAGATAGTACTGGAAGCAGACCCAAGGGCAGTTGTAGCAGGAGCAAAACACACTCACTGAACTCATATCGACATGAAATGCACTTTATACCACATTCCCCACAGGAACATTTTACACAGCGAGCGGTTGCCACATCATGGGGAAGGAAAACATCAGACTGGCATCGTGTGGCGCATCACCACAAACATTCCAGACCTCTAACCCGTCATTTGATTCCTATCAGTGCATTTATAATTGCATGTTGGCATACAAAACAACCTCCATCAGCAGAAGTTGGGATAACGTGAGAATGTTATAAGGAAAACATGGTTCCAATTGGTCCTCATTGGTGGGCTCTGACATCTCCCCATCCATCAGTTTTGAATCAGGTTTAATCAGGATCGTATCAAGAGATGTCAGCTATGCGCATTCAGTCATGTCATTTGCTGAAACAGCTGTCTTTTGTCGTTTCAGCTGCTTGTATCTCCTCACATACTTGCTATCTGGTTGCTTTCTAATGCTCCGTGGCTGTTTGCAGGTTTGTACGACGGCGTATTAGGGCCACTGTCGAAAAAAAAAAAAAAAAACGGAGCCGAGAGAGGTGGGCAATATTCTGAGATTAAAAGTCGCAAATTTGCTAGTTTTAAAGTGGCAAATTTACGAGTTTAAAAAGTCGCAAATTTACGAGAAAAAACTCGCAAATTTGCAAGTTTAAAAAGTCGCAAATTTACGAGAAAAAACTCGCAAATTTGCGAGTTTTAAAGTGGCAAATTTGCTAGTTTATTACGATGCTAACAACCGGCATTTATGCTAGCTAACTTCCCATGACTGTAGCTTTTATCTTTCTAATTAATCCATCCCGTGTGTCAATGCTTTGCTAAGGTCCTTAGGGTGATGGCTCTTGATGGTTAGTGTTGGTTAATTTTATATGGGCCAAATTGTCATCTTACGGTGTGTGTGTTTGTTGATCGGGTGGTTTGGCTAAGCTAGCGGTCATAGAGGAAGTAATCACGTAGCTTGACCCGGATGTTTACCGTTGCTATGACAACAAGTGAAAGCTACCGCTAGCTAGCTTAGGCAAATAAACACAAATAAGATGACAATTTGGCCCAAATAAAATAAACCAACAATAACCATCAACAGCCATTACCTTAAGGGCCTTAGCAAAGCGTCACACGTTGGGATGAATTAATTAGAAAGATAAAAGCGACATTCGGAAGCGAAGTTAGCTAGCATAAATGCAGGTTGTTAGCATCATAATAAACTAGCAAATTTGCCACTTTAAAACTCGCAAATTTGCGAGTTTTTTCTCGTAAATTTGCGACTTTTTAAACTCGTAAATTTGCGAGTTTTTTCTCGTAAAGTTACGAGTTTTAAAGTGGCAAATTTGCGAGTTTTTTCTCGTAAATTTGCGACTTTTTAAACTCGTAAATTTGCGAGTTTTTTCTCGTAAAGTTACGAGTTTTAAAGTGGCAAATTTGCGAGTTTTTTCTCGTAAATTTGCGACTTTTTAAACTCGTAAATTTGCGAGTTTTTTCTCATAAAGTTACGAGTTTTAAAGTGGCAAATTTGCAAGTTTTTTCTCGTAAATTTGCGACTTTTTAAACTCGTAAATTTGCGAGTTTTTTCTCGTAAAGTTACGAGTTTTAAAGTGGCAAATTTGCGAGTTTTTTCTCGTAAATTTGCGACTTTTTAAACTCGTAAATTTGCGAGTTTTTTCTCGTAAAGTTGCGAGTTTTAAAGTGGCAAATTTGCTAGTTTATTATGATGCTAACAACCTGCATTTATGCTAGCTAACTTCGCTTCCGAATGTCGCTTTTATCTTTCTAATTAATTCATCCCAACGTGTGACGCTTTGCTAAGGCCCTTAAGGTAATGGCTGTTGATGGTTATTGTTGGTTAATTTTATTTGGGCCAAATTGTCATCTTATTTGTGTTTATTGAGCAGGTAGTTTGCCTAAGCTAGCTAGCGGTAGCTTTCACTTGTTGTCATAGCAACGGTAAACATCCGGGTCATGCTACGTGATTACTTCCTCTATGACCGCTAGCTTAGCCAAACCACCCGATCAACAAACACACATACCGTAAAATGACAATTTGGCCCATATAAAATTAACCAACACTAACCATCAAGAGCCATCACCCTACGGACCTTAGCAAAGCATTGACACACGGGATGGATTAATTAGAAAGATAAAAGCTACAGTCATGGGAAGTTAGCTAGCATAAATGCCGGTTGTTAGCATCGTAATAAACTAGCAAATTTGCCACTTTAAACCTCGCAAATTTGCGAGTTTTTTCTCGTAAATTTGCGACTTTTTAAACTCGTAAATTTGCCACTTTAAAACTAGCAAATTTGCGACTTTTAATCTCAGAATATTGCCCACCTCTCTCGGCTCCGTTTTTTTTTTTTTTTTTTCCGACAGTGGCCCTAATACGCCGTCGTAGGTTTGTCAGTGAGACACAGAGATTAATGCAAAACGTGTTTATCATGAATCATGGGTTTCACAGCAGCAGACGCAAAATTTGAAATTGCTGTAGTGGATTAAAAATGTAAAACCGTTTCACGGGTGAGCAGATGGTATTACTGATCTTTTCACAGTTACATGAGCAAATATTTTTATAGCACAGTTTTCATAACACCATGAGTCTTTAATTTAATAACTGCAATACAATATTGGAAATGTGCGTAATCGGTTCCATCCACCGACTGTAAAAATGCTACAGTTATTGATGTTGCACGTCTCCCTGCCTGTGTTTGCTACAGCTGTAAGGATGTAGTGCATCGTGTAGTTTTGAACAATCCAGATGTGGCTGTTTAAAAACCATCTGGACCGAGGTTCACATCAGCTTGTCCATTCAGTAACTACTGCTCAGGTTGTGCAGGTACACAGCATTTTTCCTATTATTCTGTCCACTGTCGTGCTGATATAATACCCATGGAGGTCCATGGAACCAGATGCAGAACAATCCATTTAACCAGTATGGCATGAAGCATTTCATTTAATAATTGGTCTTTTGAAATATGAGGTTAGTGAGGTAACATGACCAAGGCATGGGGACGTTTAGCAAGTTCACCATTTGGAGGAGTGCACTACATGTGCTTTGATTTGGAGCCATTAAATGATCTCAGAATTTATCTATAGTAAGACAAGAAAAAGTAATCAGCTGTGACAATCTGCTGCTGGCTGCACTAAACTGTAGTTCAGTTCGTCTTGAAAATGGTATTGAGTATTGAGTATTTTCCTGGGTATCGGTATCGACTTTCACTAGTATCATGACAACCCTAAGTGTGATTTAATAATGGTGGAAAACTCCTCTGTCCAGCTACTTCCTGTTATAATTTCAAAGTTGAGTTTCAGCTGTATTTCCCTTCAAAGCCTGTGGGTAGGCCATTAATCAATGCATAACTATGTCGAAGAAAAACAAACGCTGAATCCAGCCATGAATCTTTGTGGCGGAGTAGTCACACTGACCGTACAATGGAGATTTATGGAGTAATAATGGCTGGAGAATTTCTCCAAAATTAAGTGCACAATATGTGTTCCTGAGATCAAGAATACACACTCTTGACTGACATAAGTACTTCCTTATTATTATTATTATTATTATTATTATTATTATTATTATTATTATTATTATTATTATTAGTACTATCATCATTATTTTTTATCCACAGCAGTTTGTTTCTTTCAAAGCAAACACATTATGATTTTCTATATTTTATTTTCTGTGAACACAATCCAACAATTAATTGATGCTCCTGTTTGAATATTTTATTCCTCTGTGCCATAGACTCCATTTGTTGTCCAAAAACTGTTAAAAACACATAATGGGTGACCTTTTTTCATTAAACCTAACACACACTGTAGTTTATTTTGAGTCGCACATTCACCACCCTGCTGCTATAAATATTCACATGAGCACCAAATGTGTATTAATCCACAGTTTGAGTAAGAAGACAGTTTCCAGCTTTCTGTTAGGAAATTACTGTTTTAAAACTAAAACTATATATTTGTGGTCCACTTTTAAAACCTTGTGTCAAACAGGAACAGATGAGTGGCCAGTGAAATTGAAAGTTTATGTCTTTAAAGACTAAGCTCCAATATCCATTTAGTGTAATTTTGCTAATTTACCACGTGCAAAGAAAAGAAGATTCACGTGCAAAGTTCAAGTACTGGTATATTTCATATTCCTTTATGCAACCAGTGTGGACCGGAGAGGACAAACGTGCTGCTGAAAGCCTGGCATAGCTGGAAATTTGGAGCCTTACGCTTTATGGAGTTACATAACAAGTTGAGTTACTCCAGACCGGACTGAGGATTAAGGAGTTTTTGATGAGGTGCTGTCAGCATTATAGAGCCATCTGAAGTTATTTACGATGATTTGTGTTGGACAAATATTATGCAAGAGTCGCTTGGATAGTAATGAACCTGTCATAGAGGGAGAAGTCATTTTCGTTTCTTGGGAAGAATGTGAGCCCTCATGGCTATTTTAAATAAGACTTCTAATGTCGGATGAGGCTGGGGGATAGATCACAAGGTGGCCAAACTCCAACACTAGTGATGTTACCAACGTTTCATAGATGAAGCGACATTAACTGATGCTATCATCCTGTCTGAGTGTCTCAACACAGCTCAAGAATTATCCGCGACAGTCTGCAAAATCTTGTAAAGGGACCAAAATATGATCCGTCTGCTTCTGTGAAATGCTGTTACACCATTTCCAGGATCCCATTCGGAACAATAAATTAGACGTGACTTCTGCAATGAAGAAGTAGATGGGTGGCCCGATTGAGACGTATTGCTTTAGTCCAATAATGCCTATAGTTATGCAACAGTTTCAGTGAGGTAAAACAGTGACATGTGGAATCCGCAGATCACACGTAAACTCAGCAATGACTTCATGAAAATTTGAACTTGATTCATATTCAGATGTGACACACGATGAAATTAACAGAAACACAACGTTGCAAGACAAAATGCCAGAAAATACCTAGCAATGTATTGACATGATTAAACATGCTTCATTGCCAAGACGTAGATGAGAAGATCATTACAATAGTACCTTAACTATGGTATCAATTTTCTCATCTGACTCTCAGATAAGTGTATTTTGCAGAATGTTGAACTCAAAAGTTTAAATTAAAAGCATTTCAGTTCATTTTGTTTATGGAAATCCTACTTTATTTTGAATGTTTTCCTTGGTTTATGTCCTCCAATGCACTAGCATAGTTTTTTTTAACGTTACACCCACCAATTAAAGTTTAAATGGGAAAACATAAAGAAGAGGAAGTGTAATCAAACAAGTACAAATGTGCAAAATGCCATGTTGAGAGCTACACGCACTGTAATCAGCAAGCATCATGGTAATCATTTTTCAGGTTGCCTCCCAGCAGAGGCAGCGTTTGTTGTGGGGCTCCACATCCCCACGCAGACAAGCCGTTAAACTCACAAGATGATTGACAGTCAGCAATCAGAGAAGCCTGGGGGGGCCCCGTTTCTCTAACTGACGCCAAAAATAAATGCGTCAAGCACTGCTGAAGGAAAAACATCGGAAAGTTTTGCAGAGAAGCTAACCACACGATAAGCATCTGACCATTAAAAGCAAAGGAACCAACAATTACATTTAGGCTTTCATTTAAAGTTCTGTTTAGTTTCACAAGCATCTAGGAGTGCACCTGCAGACATGTTACACTCATGCATGACATCACTCCACATGTCCCCGTCTGCACCTTTCTCCAGTGAACTGCTTCTTTGACGCAAAATGTCAATCTGGAGCCCTGCCAACACAATCTTTTGTTTAACCTTTATTCCTTTTAGAAGAGGCTGTAAAACTCTCATCAAGCATAGCGTCGGCATCCAAAGAAATGAGCAATAAAATTGGCTACTGTCGCATTCCTCCATCTTGGACTTGACCGAGCGTGACATGTGCAAGGCACCTGTGCCAGGACTCCCAGAGGATGTGAAGCAGTAACACATGCTGGTATTAAGATGGAGGGAATCCCTTCTCTGGAAACGCCTTTCCTGCACTTCTCTGGTTCTCTCGTCCAGTATGGACGCAGCACTTTTATTTCCCTGTAGAAGCTGTAGGATATATAAATGCAGGATATTCTAAGGAGCATGTTTGAACTTGGGAAAAAATAACTACATGTGTTTTATATGGACTACATCTGTGGAGAGCAAAGATGAAAGCAATTCCACTACTCCTTGTCAATGTGTTATGACAGGAATAGTTACAAGTGGGGCATGTAAGAATGTTTGTGTCTCATTGGTTTTAATTACAGATGCCTTCTATATCCTAGTAAAAGAAAAGCAGTTGCAGTTTGTTATGACAAACTATTGTTGCATAATCCATTTTATTTGATGATTTTTTTCAGAAAATGAACCGTATTCCTAATTCTGTAATGTGTTTGATGCCATGGGCCACAAAATCACAGTTCAAAATACTAGTCAGCCGCCACGCTTGAAGCTTTGCGAGGCTGTACGAGAGCACAGCAATGCTTTGATTTAAATGCTAACATTAGCATGGAAACGAGCTCACAACCACAATGGTAACATGCTGATGTTTAGCAGGTATAATGATGTACTGTGCCACGTCGGCCACCTTAATTTAGCATGCTAACATGTGCTAGTTGGCACTTGAGGCTGATGGGAATGTCATCTGTTTTACAGGTATTTGGTCATAAACCAAAGTAAACTGATATTTTGACCCGCTAGATGAAAAGTTAGGAGATCATCTAAGAATCCATTCGTCATTCAAATTCATCCTGAAGGGACCTTGAACGTCATGGCAATCCATCCAAGTTATTGTTCGGGGCCCCATCACACGTTATCCAAACCTGGGGTTATGAGGTGTCACCTGACAATGTGACATGTCCTTATAGGAAAAGCTCCAAAGATTCATTGTTACATTGTATGGTGCAAATCATCCTTAATGGCATGCTCAGATCCAATGTGTCCTTCATTTGAATTCCAAAGAAAAATACTCTGAAGTTATTTGCTGATGATTCATTTTTTTAAATAAAAAGTCTGGATTATATGAATTCTAAATATACTTCATTGTTCTGAGCGGCAGATACCAGGCGCTCCTGAGGCCTCAGTGGTAACGACCAACAGCCTCAAGCCCTCTCCTCCTCCACACTGGTTGTTTTATTTCTGCCTGAACAACACAAAACCTTACTTGAATCATCAGGAACATGTTTAACAAATAGGGGGGAAAGCTCTGTCTTGTATTACCTGTTCAAACTGTGTATGAAAAATTTTCATACACAAGAAAATGAAACATCATTGAAAATGAACGGGAAAGCTGACAAACCGCTGCCTCATTTCCCATCATCCTCCCTCTGCTCCCTGTTCACAGCCACAACAACACACACACACACACACACACACACACACACACACGCAAATGTTTCATGGCTACAAAAAAAATGCGACAGGCAGCCAAATACAAGAGAGACAGGGAAGGGCTGAGAACATTTGCAACTGTCCACATGCAAATCTGTTAAAAACATTATTCTTCTGGTGTGCTGGTTGCGGAGTGGTTAGAGCGCATGCCATGGACGAACGTACATACGCAGCCGACCCTGGTTCGAATCCCGGCCAGAGGTCCTTTACTGCATGTCACACCCCCTCTCTCTCCTATGTTTCTGATCTATCCACTGCTAATAAAAGGAGTCTATGCCTCAAAAAAATATTATAAAAGAAAAGAAAAAAAAACATTGTTCTTCTCTTTTATTTGTTCCAACCACTACTCGTTTGCAATATGGAAAGTTTACTGACGGAGTTGAGCTATTGATTAGATTTGTATTTATACTGAAGGAATAATTTGTCCAAAGTCCAAAGATTTTCAATGTATTCTCACATATTTAATTTATGAATGTAAATGGCCGCCTGCATCCTCCATTCAGTAGGAGTCTGGCACTAATGAGACCAATCATCTGGGAGCATTCTTGGCCAGCGCCTCTTCGGCGGGTTACCTCAGCCCGGATAACAATGTGTGAAAACGGTCAAGGGAGTTCGACACACGCTTCTCTGGTCAGGATCAGGTTTGACTGCTGGCTGAATGGTGTTGAGGTGTGCGGGGTGTTTTGATAGGAGGAAAGTGACATGATGCCCAAAGCCAACAGCAGATTATATATCTCACACATCTGCAGAAACTCTTAAACGGCCTCACGCACCCTGCGTTTCAGGAAATCCAGAGAGTCCCCCAAGCACTGAGGCCGAACTAAGCCATCTAGTCGCGTTGTGCTCCACATTGTGTGAATATAATGTCCAAGATGATCGCCTCGACATGCCTTGTGAAGGCGTGCGACTGATGAAGATTTCTTCAAAATGATGGTACAAAAATACAACGCAGGCATATTACATTTCAAGCGGTTCTACAGCTGAGATAAAAACAAACGTTACTATGCTGAAGGTGCTGTCCGTATCTGTGTGGTGGAAAGTTGGAGCTTTAAATCACAGAATATTTTCCTCAACACCCCCGTCATGAAAGAAGATTCAGCCATTAGCTAGTATTAAGTTTATGCTCCCGTGCTGGCAAAAATAACTGGAAAAAACGGAGAATACCAAACTGAAAAACAGGCGCAGCAAGCACAAAATGAAACAAAAAAAGTGCAGACATGTGATGGGCTCTGGAGGCTGCAAACTTGCTGTTTTTTGATGGCGGACTGATGTGTATCCATGATGTCCGGGTAGGATGTTAGGGCCAGTGGTGTTGCTTTAAATAACAGTTTTATACGTCTTATTCATATTCTTTATACTTTTTGAACTTTTCGAAGCCTGTACTTTTCGAACAGGCTAATATTCATTAAACAATACTCATTTCTGTTTCAACATGGTTCCAAAACATAGAATACAATTGGAAATTATTTTTTTCCAATCATTAATGATCAAGTTGTCTGTAAAGGTCAATGACCTTGTATTCTTTGTATATCTCCTTCCCACATTTTGGTCTAAATAGATGACACACACAGGCTGTTCATCATTTCTAATATTACTGGCTCAAACCTGATTAATGCATGAGTAGATCTACGAGTTGGACTCAAATGCTATTTCTCAAATGATGCATTGAAGACATTGAAACGTCTTTGCTTTTAAACTGGGCTTCTTTTCACAATACACCAAAGTAGTTACCTGGGAAGATCATTAAATGGTCATGTTTACCTTGGAAGACTCCGAGGAACTCTTTCCTACTATTCTGGCAGGAACCATAAACAGGGACTGACATAGCAGCAAATCCTTTAAATAATATTATCATACTTCTTCCAATTTGTTTACAGTGGCAACGGGGTTAAAATTAAGGGATGGTTAATAAATTGTGAGGG
Organism: Eutrigla gurnardus; assembly: GCF_963514095.1. Classification (NCBI taxonomy): domain Eukaryota; kingdom Metazoa; phylum Chordata; class Actinopteri; order Perciformes; family Triglidae; genus Eutrigla; species Eutrigla gurnardus. The sequence continues at coordinate 15,093,176 of NC_139921.1, read as the reverse complement.
AATATAAACAAGAGAAAGCGCCAGGGGCTGTAATTGCACAGGAAACGTTCTGCTGTTATTATCAGTGACTAGAAGCAGAAGGAGGTCTGAACTGTCTGACAAAATCGATAAAATTCAATTCATTCAGTTTCAGTCATACTGTGATGGTGTACAAATAAAATACATTAAAAAGGCCAAGATTTTAGTTTTAGTAGTGTGGAGAAAACCTGCAAACCTAAAATGTGGATACACAAGTCTGTAAACGTGATAGTATCGGGAATTCCTTGTGGCAGCTAAACATCTCCTCAGTCCACCTCAGCCATTTTTTGCCTCCCTTTGGTGGAACTTTGTGCTGATTATGTGCATTCGACCACCGGCCTCTGATTAAGCTCCAGCTTAATTCCAAATCCAGTTGAGGTGTTTCCAGTGTATGTTCGAAGTCTCAAACAAATCTCCTGGAAATACACGCTTTCCCCATAAACCGCAGGACAGAAAACGTAGGAAAATGTTTCTGCACATGGCTGGCTTGAGGTGGGGAGAGGGTCAGACAGTAATATATATATACCGTTTGGGTGACACTGCCAGAAACCATTGAACAACAAAAATATATGCTATGTTAGAGGCTACTGAACGACCGTCCTTGTACATGTCCTTCTGTCCCATAATGCCTGTGTTTGATGTAGTAAGTCTGTGATAAAACAGTAAAACAGCACCAGTTAAAATGTGACTCAAGCTAAATACAAGCTACAGGACAATATACAAAAAAAACAAAACAAAAAAACACAAAAATCTAGTCTTGTTATAGGTAGGATTTCTGATCTGCATTGGACAACTTTAAATCCTCTGTTGTGACAAAGGCTGCAAAGTGGCCTTAATGGAAATATAATGTATTATTGTTTGTGTGTACATAAGGGCTTCGTACAGATTTAATAGGGCCCCTTAATATGTAATCTTCATGGCTGCAACATCCCAATGAAGGTTAGTCAGCATGCCTCTGTTTTCTTCAGTATTATCCATTTGGTGTGTGGAGTGTAATGATATGGCCAGATGCAGGACTGAGTAGGAGCAGACCTCAGGGATCCTGGTCCGGTGCCCGCTGCCAGTTCTGAGCGATCACACAGTCTGGCCACATTCAGCGTGTTTGTGTATGTGATACAGTGTGGTGTGCTGGGATATCTGGTGGACTAGACATTGTTCTACGTCAGCTTGTCTAGCAAAATGCACTGGAGCAGCCGTGATGTTCCACTTCCTCACACCTCAATCTCAACTCAAATCACATATTCCACCACATCGACCTCCTTTGCTAGAACACTTTCTGACAGCTCCGGTCAAAGTAGCGGTTAGGAAACAAGCAGAACGTCTTCACCATGCTAGAGAAGGAAAGACGATACATTAAATTTGACTGATTGCCAGTTTGGCATGTGGCATCTGTAATGGGCCTTGTGAACGTAAACTCAAATAGGCAGGCATTTGAGATATGAAACACATTTAACCTTGTCTATCAACGACATACTATATCAGCTGATAGAGTGATGAGGCCACAGATACTCTAGTAATCTATTGTCCTTGCTACATTCATTCCGTCAAAAGAGCGCTTTAATTAGTTCAAAACATCTATTGTTGGAATCTCAGAGGGAAAAACACTCCTCGGGCAATAAGTCATACTGTATATTAAAATGTTTGGAATGACCAGTTGAATCACGTTATTAGCACAAGTATTGGCCACAATGGCTGAAAAGGAAAAACAAAGAACACATGCAGAAATGCAAGGTTGAATATGAATGATGACGACGAGGCCAAAAGACACATACACAAAGCATGGTAACCGAGAGCAGTTTGGTGTTTCAAGACAGTTTGGTTGGGTCGCTGACATCACTGCAGACCCCTGACAAACCGAGGACAGTCTGCCCCGCTTCACAGTCATGCATTCAGTGGAGCGCTTTAGGGGCCGTCCAAACTAGTGCAGGCGCACCAGAGGAAATGCTAACGACAAGGGCCGGCCAATGCCGGGATCCCACACCGGCAAGTGCACAACCCTGACCCACTGAGTTGAATCCCCCTCGGCAGACTACACAAACCTCCACCTTTAAGTGGAGTGTAAAAATATATTGGGTTTATGATCAAAATGTGGCAGCTCTACCTAGACTGTGTCAGGCTGGTTATCAGAGCACTGTGATTTAATTTGGAATCCAAGGCCTCCCAATGGTTTATTATGATTAGATAAAGTTGCAACATATTTGACACCATAGGCTTACACATTATCTCCAATTTATGACAATTTGGCTTGGATGTTACCATTGTATTACAATAACACCTGAAGGTGGAAGCTTAAAAAGGAAAGCAACAACTGAAGTGAAGTGAATTACAATCACAAAGAAATAAGAAAGTATTATTTTTCTCCTCTTGGACTGGAATTATTTTGAGTGGTGAGTTGTTTTACTGGTCCACAACATTAACCGTATAATACCACAGCAATGGAATTTTTGGGTTTAACAGTATAATTACCGGGTCACACAAAATGTTGCAGCGCAATCAATTCATTACAATGTAATTATATTTTTATCAGTGGATTTGCTTCCAGTGAATCTGGTCATTTTTGTTTTTTGCATCACATCTAACTGAACTTTTAGTTTCTTACTTCAGCCGGAGTATAAACTGACTGACTGAATTATGAGACAGGAGTCAATGGTTCAAACACATGAACTGAGGGAATTTATTGTCCCGTTAGTGGCCAAGCCAAAAGGCTTACTCGCTTTTAGTTAGCTGCTATTTCTTTTTTCCTTTTTAAATAGGTCTGTATTGATCTAGACGAAGAAGAAGAAGAATTGTGAGAAAAAAATGTTGGGTCATAGTATGGGTCAGGATGATGACAGAGCAAGTAGCCATCACTAGCATCACAAGCACGTTTTTTGTCCTGGGTGCAATCTTTGATGTAAATGTCTGAATATTATTATAAGGTAAATGATCAACACAGCAATGCAGGCAGTGTGATCACTTCAATCTTTTATAACGGCACTCCTGACTCACCTCCAGTGTTTTTCCATGCTGTTTATAAGAACAGAGCAGTTCAATTCATTTTCCGTTCCCACACATTAATCGTCTTTGGAGTAAATGAGCAGATTAATCTTATCAAATACCTGCACAAGCCCTTTCCAAAAATCTGCGCTTCATTTGCAGCTAATGTGGTTGCTGTAATGATTTGTTCCTTACGTGTGTTTTGTTTCCACTCTGTTTATCATCCACATTATTCATCATACATGACTTCATAACTGGCACGGGAAAACCAGGGCCAAGCCACAAATAAACTGATTTTGGAATGCACGCCATCTACTGACACCCTTTAAATAGCATTGTGTAGAGTCTTACGCAGTACTGTCACTAAATATATCCAATATGCTACATTACCTTTAGTGTTAGTGTTGATTGATGAGAAGGAAATGATTGCCCAGAGGGGTTCCGAGGTTAGCGCAGAATATCCTGGTCAGCATATAGGCTACATGTCAGGCCCAACATGAAAGATCTGTTTGTCTGTGTTTTTGCTGACAACTGACCATTGAAAATTGGACAAGGGAATCAAATACGTTTGTACAGGAAGGCCAGACTATAATTATATCTACCACAGTGTGGTAGATGGTGTTTTGGTCCCACAGATATCCCCCAGTCAGTCTACTCCTAAATAACAAAACTCCATTTTCTGCGGTGAATAAAAACATAAAAAGACCAATCATTGCTCATTTTAACTCACTCTGGACAAGAGAGGCAGGTGAATGCCAAAAAAAGAAAATGAAATATCTCTGAGCCCTGTGGGTTTTTTGTATGAATGTTAGTGTTCTGATTCTGTAATGGTTAAACTGTACAATAATTTCAAAACCTTTCACAGAATTACGCATTGTTGGTCATTGGTGGCAAAAACGTATCACATCAAAATATTGTGAAAGATGCTAAAACCACATTAAAATGTATAAACAGCGGATTTTAGTATTTATGCTCCATACTGACTGTACTAACGTTACTTAATGCAAGCCTTCATCTCAGAACAATCAAGTGAAACTTACCCATAAAGTGCTTACAGATGTAGAGCATTTCCATAATAATAATAATAATAATATCCAGCAGCTGTAATTCCATCCTGTTTATTTTCAGTTCTATTAATGAAAAATGTAATTACAGTATATATATATTCATGTCAGTTTGGCGACGCTTGGGATTTTTTGTTGAGGCTGTCAACTTGTTTTTTGAGGCTGTAGTCTGTGTGGTGTTAATATGCAGATATTCTGTTTAGCATCATTGCTAGCGGGGGTCTTGAGTAGTTTTCATGTCTTTGGCAAATGTTTTTATGAAACATTTTCCTTTTTCCTGTTTGTGCTACAGCGATTCAGGTGGCCTCTTTAACTTTTAAGTTTATGTTTCCTTGAAACTCAAATATTTAAAAGGGTACAGCAGCTTTCAGGCCTCTACTAAAGTTCAAAGATCACTGTGTGAGTGCTTTACTGTAGTTGCTGCCATACATCATGGGTGCTAACAATGGTTGAATAAACACCTGTGACAGCCTCTAACACAGTTACCTTTTGCAGGATCACTGTATGGTACGGTTGTTTTGCCCACCATATGTTCGTCAAGCAGCGAAAAGGAACAAAGGATCCACTCACTACTATAAAACACAACAATATGCTTCATTATTCCATTCAATCCACTGTGGGTTAACTGTGCGGTTTCAGTAAATCTGTAGAGGACGAGCTGCACGCAGCCCGGTGGCATGACCACCCTGTCGGAATGGTTAGCTCGCTTACAGCCAGGAGCCGCCTGGCAGTAATTCAGACTGTCAGCTGTGGCCAGGGCACATCTTTTTGCTAATGCTGGAGGATTATCAATGACTAATGGACAAGCAGAGGGAAGAAAAAGAAATCACAACTGCCTGTGTAGCTCCATAATTCATCTGCGATTGTTTTATCGTTGATGAATATCGCTAATAGCTACAGCTGTGGCTAACATGGTGTCTGTAGGGTGATGTCATCGTTGAAATGAAGCTAACCACATATGTCTGCCACACGTGAATAAGAGCTTTAAGAATGAGAAGAGTTGCACATTTTAACAGGTTTTAAGAGGGGATGAAGTCAGCAGGAGGACTATTAAATGAAGCAACCTTTCAAAGATCTATTTTAACATATTTCCATACTTCCGCTTTATTAGAATACACTTGAAAGGAAAAACTGTAAAAAAAAAAAGAAAAAAGAAAAAAAAGAAGACTAAAGCAATGATGAAAGTGTGCTGCGGGGCGCCATCTTCATACAGAATATCACACGTGCCATTCCATCAGGGCGCCTCACTGTGGTAAGGTTTGGGGTTTTTTCTTTTTTTACCTTTAATCTTCACTTAAAAAACCAAGATTAAATGTCGCCACATTAGCCTCTGTCCCTCCAGCTCGTAGCTTCCTCCTCTCAACTCTCAGCCACATGTGTTGTGAATTAGCCTGCTGGCAACAGCCGTAATCCGGAGTCTTCCTCCGATGGACGTGGCCCAGGCAGACTTTTACTCATCCCCCACTGACAGATCTTTGGGGAAAGTCTGTGTCCAGTTATGCTGTATAAACACTCAAAGTCCAAACTTGACCAGAGGTGATCGTTGAGAGAAACAGGTCAGTAGCAATGATAACACCCTGATGTCAGGATGGTTAATAATGGTGTTACTGTACATTAGTGCTTGAAAAAAAGAGACAACTCTTTATGGGATACATAAATTGTTCACTCTACACAGACTGCATCAGCTGACATCGTCTTACTCTGATGTCCATTAAACCAACCTGTTGCCGCAATAGTGTCATCTGTATTATTTCCTTGCTAGTTTGATTGTAACTTTTGCCTGATCTGCATGTCAAGGCACCTCATCAATAAGAGCTGCTTGTACATACAGCATGTGTTTCCAATCACTTCAATAATCTGGTAGCCACCCAGGTGGGGTGTCCTTGAAAATTTGGTGACAGCTTTACGGCTATGCTGTGAGATGCGCAAATGAGTAGGTGAGTGATGACTTATGTTCAAGCACACTTGGACCCTAGGTTGTTTCAAATGCTCTTAGCCCTCTCCAAAGGATTATGGCCCCTGCCGACGCCTGCTCCTGATGATTCAGTGTTCTGAAAGTGCAGCTTACAGTTACTGTATGATAACTGGTGACTATATCCAGCCATTTGAGTATTGTATTTCTATATTTTACATTAATTAAGTTAGTTATTACGCTTATTATTACAGCAGAACATATATTGCAATAACATATATGGTGATATATTGCGATTTATTACCTTTTTGCAACTGGCGTTTTATCTAATATGATACAATGTTCACTGAACTATTTGTTGCAGTCTACATAGTCAAATCCTGCTGACTTTATCAATGACTGCACCAGAAAAAAACTCTGTTCCACCATCTATTGGACACAATTGTTACCAAGAGGTTTAGTTTGCTTTTGCAACATAAAAAGTATAGTTTATAGTTTATTTTTTTAATAACTGTGTATCAATACAATGTTTCCACACCCAATAGTATGCTGTATCGATTTCTTACCCAAATCCTAGCAGTCCCCTTGGTCCAGTTGGGGCAGCACTTAAATTATGGACAAAGTGGTTAAATACTTTGTTTCCTCATAGTTCGTGCAATTAGAATAAAGAATTGAGATATCTCATAACAGATTTTTTTTTTTTAAGGAGAGCCATTAGCTCAAGAAGTCAACGGCTGTGTTCACAATTATATATAACTGAATCAACCACCTTTTTATAGAGTAATTACATAATAATACAAAATCACCTCTGGCCGAAATCTTGTCACTCCCTCATGAACACTGTTTTGGTGCCCTTGAGCAAGGCTCTCAACCCCCCACTTGTCCACTGCCTACTACAACTGCAGTCTGACCCATTCATGCTTCAAGGCAAATGTGTGTGAGTGTATTTGCGTGTGTGCGTGTATGTAAACATGTGAAGGGCATTGCCAAAAAAGAAAAAAAAGTTGATAGAAGTAAAAGTTATTATGCTTACATAGATCATGCATGCCTTACTTAGTCTAACTGTATTATGATCACATGGGTGCACATTTGTTCAATGGCCTTTCAGTTTGTCCCGGTTAAAGCAAGAGATTACATGAAAATACACCTCAAACAGGTGACCCAATCACTAAGAATGTGAACTCTGAAGTTCATCCCAGAAGTTGCCTTCAGTCCTTCCCTCAATGGCAATAACAGAGAACATCCATCCTGGCATTCACCCGGTGTCGTAATGTCATTTCTGAATCTTATGGCAAACCGCAACGCAGAAACTATCGGTGCTTGTCTGCATTTGTCCCGTTATACGATGGTTGCTTGATGTACATGTGGCAACCGTTAGAGATCTTTTTCCACTGGTGCGAGAATCTGTCATGCACTTTTTTTCTTTCCACTTCATGGAGTTCAAGGCCCCAGGGTTTACCAAACATTATAGAAATGTAAACCTGTGTATTCTGAATAGGAGTTGTTTAGAAAGACACTGTAATTGAAGCATTGCTTTAGATCCAAGCAGAACATCGGGTTTTTATCCAAGTGCAGTTCATTTTTCTGAGCTTTTGCACCGCGAATAAAGGTGTCAGCCAATCATAATGTGTGAAACAGAAAGATTCAAAACACTATAGTCTACATGGAGGCTCCATAATTTGAACCAAAACGACAAACTTTATTACTTTTTTTATTACTCCTTTCAATCTTGACAAAGGCAGCACAGACCAGATCCATTCCTTCCGTTACTTTTCACAATAAAAGCCTGAGATATTGCTTAAAATATATTATTGCCCAAAAGGCTTGTTGAAACATTTTTCGGTGAACATAAATTATGTGGTGGTGCACCTAAAAGAAAAAGTTAAGCGCACCAGTGCAACCAACGTAAAAAAGTGAGCCTGGAGCCCTGTGCTGTAAAGCATGTGCATAATGATTTACTGCTCTAGCTATGAATGTGTGTGGAAGGCATCTAAGCTGTGGATATTATGAGTCACAAAGCCCAGATGGCTCTCAGATCCTGCCTCTACAGGTCGTGGGGCCCGACAGTGGCAGAACTGGCTGTCTGGGAAAGCGGCACCATGGAAAGTGTGGTTTTGTGGTTCATTTGAAAGGACAACAGGGCAAGGCCAACAAAGACACCTTTAGTTTTACTGCAGCTTTGGTCACAGAACATGTAGAAGTCTGAATATCTAAACTCCTCAAAAAAAGTTTGGAGATGTTATTTTGGCGGATTTTTCCTCCCCTTTAATAATACCAACTGGTATTCTATATCATTGGAAAGCCTGGTTAGTCACCTTTACAATGAGGTGCAACTTGTAAGAATCCTGCATTCATGGAATGAGCAACACAGCTAACCGTGTGGGTAGTGGCCCCAAAAAAATGTGCCAAAATCCCCTGCAATATTCTTCTGTTGGTATTCACTCTCATTTTGAGCTTCAAGTGCTGGCAGGTGTATGCCAGTCACAGGTGTGTGACTGATTGTCACCTAATTGACAGCACTTGTGTGCATGGGTCCTGTAACTTTGTTGAGTTTGTATGCTGCAAGCATACAACATGCCATGTTTGTCCCTTCAGGATAAGGCCTGTGCAATAGGGCAAGTGGAAGCGGTGTTCCGGTATGCAGAGTGGCAGCATTATTTGATGACCAAGGTCTGTGAGACTGGTGAAGTCAAAGACAGACCACGAAGTGGCCGTCCCAGGAAGACAACACCCCAAGAAGACCGGTTCCCCTGTGCCTGTAAATCTCTGGAAGAAAGCCTACTGTTCCTCAGTGAAGCAAGGGTGAGGAACCGGTCTTCTTGGGGTATCAATTAGGTGCCAGTCACACATCTGTGACTGGCATACACCTGCAAGCACTTGAAGCTCAAAATGAGAGTGAATACCAACAGAAGAATATTGCAGGGGATTTTGGCAATTTTTTTTGGGCCACTACCCAAACGGTTAGCAGTGTTGCTCATTCCATGAACGCATGATCCTTACAAGTTGTACCTTGTTGTAAAGGTGACTGATCAGGCTTTCCAACGATATAAAATACAATACCAATTGGTATTATAAAAGGGGAGGAATAATCGACCAAAATAACGTTTCCAAACTTTTTTGAGGAGTTTATATCCTGGAAAACCCTCTGACTTGACTTGATTTTATCCATAGTTCTTAATGTATGCATATCATTTTTTATCATCATTTGGCTGTAAAAAATAGTCAACCAATGTATTTATGCCCTATAATGGTATAGAGCAGAAAAATATAACAGTTAATTAAGTAGAGTAACGTCACCAACAGCTACAACGCATGCCAAGCTATGCCTTCAAAAAAACAAATCTAATATTATTTACACACTTTTGGTTTGAATTAAGTTGCTGTTTCAAACTTCATGGTGTTCCTATTTCAGTACATCAAGGAAAAATGTTCAGTATACCAAGTGAAAACAGTTATGGTTGCCAAAGTTAGCACCAGACAACACAGAAAGTCAAGTTATTGCACATAAGCTCTATTTTTTCTGAAACAATTTCCCTCTATAAAATCAAGATCCAGGAAACAAAGCATTGTTTGGAGTCAATGACCTGGAAGAATACGACACTTTACAAGGCGGTGCAGCCTCTCATGGAAAGCAACCACGAGTAAATTTGAATGCGCAATAAATCATTGGAGAGTTGTTGAAGTAGTAATTAATATTAGTAATAATAGTTCATATTAATCATTTCTTTCTAATGAAAGGCATTACTGTATGCTATGAAACTTTATATTCCCAGGAATCCTGCCTGATATTAGGTCACTGTAGAAAGCTGTTGCCTACACTAATTAGAATCATTCTTTAGCTGCTCTTAAATCATCTGTCATGTAACTACTGTTTGTTTTTATTTTCACCTAAATATAAACTTAAGAAACCAGATCCTGTTCATTTTTCCCAGAGGATCAAGAGACTAAGGCCAGTTTCTGTATCTTACTACAGAGTCGTCAGTGTGTTTCTGCTACATTTCTGTTGTACATTAAGAAATAAATGGATAATTATTAGTGTCTGCACTCCATTTTAACAATAACCAAACACTGTGGGTGGACCCTGGGCTAACAGACACTGCAGTGCCTCCACTATTTCTACAACAGTGTCTACTGTGTACTTTGTGGCTGGGACCACCTACTGCATGAGAACAGGCTACAGAACAATGAATAAATGAATTAACTTTGTGAATAAGCCTAAAAACACATTTTGGGACCACTTGTGCATTTCCTATTGTGGCGATGGTATTACCATGACTCTAAGGATGGCAATGCCGACCACTCCATGAAACTGATTGGTAAACGGACCTTACTCAAATGGTCTCAAGACTTCCTCCCAATCCAAGACCCAAGGCAGGTTGGATTTGCAGCCACACCACCTCCACTCTAGTGTTGAACACCAGAGACCCTCAGGGCGGTCTGGCGGTGCTCAGCTCTTGGTTTTCAATATCAGTAAAACTAAGAGCTGCTTGTTGATTTTAGAAAAAAGAAGGCGAAGACACACATCCCTATCTACATCAATGTAGCTGACGAGGAGCGAGTGAACAGTTTTAAGTTACAAGGTATCAGCATCACACACAACTTGACATGGTCATCACACATGTGGAAAAAGCTCACAAATGGCTATATTTCTTAAGTTCCTTAGGAGGCAAAATTCCTGTCCTTGTTAACTTTTACAGAGGAGCAATAGAATGCATCCTGACTGGAAACATCACAAACTGGCTTGGGATGTGCAGGCTCTCAGCGGGTGATTAAAGCTTCTCAGAACATAATTGGTACCCATCTACCGAGCATCAGTGATATTGGTGACAAGAGGTGCCAACGGAGAGCCTAAAGGATATTAAAAGACAAAACCCACCCAGCCACAGCTTGTTCACCCTGCTACCGTCTGGCAAGAGACACAGAAGTAACAGCTGCCGTACCACAAGACTTCAGAGAAGCTTCTTTCCTCAGGCAGTCTGACTCCTTAATTCACCCTGAACCCTTCACCACATAATGTAGTTTTGTTTTTTGAATGCATTTTCCCTATGTGGCAAAAGGGACTACAAACAAAATCTAATTGTACAATGATGATACTGAAAATTGTTGGTACAACAATCATGGTCCCAAGAAGTTGGCCCTTCCCTCTTCCTTTTCCTCATTCAACATTTGTATGTTGTTAAATATCTCAACATCCTCGTGATGGATTGGAACATTTTATACAGATATTCCCAGATGATGTATCCTGATCAGCTGAACACTACACTACAATGAGGATGACATTTGTGGTGGCTTTGGCTTAAATGTCTCAGCAACTGTGTTGATGTTCGCCTCATCTGTAGCCTACTTTCTAAACAGCAATTGCTAAGCCGTTAAACTAAGATGCTGATCAAAGTAAACACCATGGGCCCTAGTTTCGTGGCGCAGCGCAGGGCTGCGCAGGGTGGCGGAGCCGGCGCAATGCAAGTTTCGACCCGCGCAGCCTTGCGCACGGTGAGTTTGGCAGTTTGGTGGATCGCCTGCGCCAAGATGGGTGTGGCGGCGCAGCAGGGGGAGGCGTCACAGATTCAGCTTGGTGTAGCGGAAGTTTCGTCGAGACTGCGCTGAAAGCTCGCCAGCTCCAACCTGGTCTACTTTCGGCGCAAGGCGCAAGGCGTAAATAAAGTCCATTCATTCAATGCGAATCACAGCTGGCGGAGTGGAAGTTTGGCTGACGGCGCGCAGTGCGCACACGTCACCGAGACCTCACAGGCAGGTTTCCACAGTTCCAGGCACATTTAAATGCAATAAATAATCACAACAAACACTATTTAATGCAACTAATTGAATCAACACGTGAATTTATATCTATATAGATTGTCCCGTCACATCTGACGTCAGATCAAAGGCGGATGGCACGCGTAACGGAAACTCAGCCTCTCGGACCAAAACATCTCCCTCTCTCTCTCCTGTTTTTTATAATATCGGCAATGTTATTATTATGATACGCACGCACAGCGCGTGATGCGCGTGGTGGGAGCAGCGGCGCTGCTTCTGTCATCGGGTTGTCAAGTGACGGATCTTGCACTGAACCTCCCCTAACGCATTAAAGGTGAGGAGAGGAGCTCATTTGATTGGTGAAGATCTGAATCGGCTGTATTAATCCCAGTCCACGCCTCGTCTCCTCCTCGTCTCCCACTCACGCCTTCTTCTCCACCCTCTTTCCCACTTGCGCCGGTGGGCGAGACGGGAGGTGTGCCTGCGCGAGCCTGCGCGAGCCTCCTGCGCGGTGCACGAAACTTGCAAAGTCCAGGCAGACACACCCCGTCGGCGCGGCGCAGGTGCGCTGAAAGCTGACTGCGCCTGGTCTACGAAACTAGGGCCCTATGTGTGTAGCATCAACATGTTAGCATGCTGAGGTTAGCATGCACCTCAAAGCCTCTCCATGCTGCTAATGTGATTGTAGATTAAGTCTTGTTATTATGTGTTAGTGTTTTTTTTTCTTGATAGCGGTTAACTAAATCTTCAGCAGTAAACAGCATGTTTTGATGACAGTCTCTCAGAATCAGCGGAAAAAACACCATAGAAATGCACAGCAGCAGACAAACATTTTGGCTTGTCTCCTAGTTGGCAGAAGAAAAATAATAATGATAATAATAATAATATTTAAATACTGTAAATGTCACAGATGCACTGAACACTGAACTGATTAAACACAGCAACCGTTATCAACTGGAGACTCAGGGTGTATTTTTTCCTATAATCCATTTCCTATTAAGTGCAAAACACAACATTTAGCATTGGATTTAGATGCTATGTTAACCTTCAAGGCCAGGCTGTGCAGAACTCCATTAAGAAATCAAGGCATTCCTCGAACCACAACTCAAGGCAAGAAAGCTGGTAGTGTTTGCCCCTGACTTGAGCACAAATTTGACCACTGTGCTATTTTGAGCAGTACAAGCTCCTTCCTAATGTCAAATTAAAGGCTGAGTCAGGATGTGCTATTTACACGGGGTAATGAGAAGCATTCCCCGACACTGTAGCTGACTGGAAGCCAGCAGACTACTAACCGCACTGTGAATGTACACATGATGTCACGTAAGGCCGGATACAATCATGAGGCTCTAATGCTTCAACACTGCTCCAACGGCCACTGAAGAGATGAAACATTTTATCGCCGTTCAAGCGTGCAAACCCCAATTCCTATACGCACTGAATCCCCCACAAAAGCGGTATTAGACTTTACTGCCGGTGACATTCAGGCCATGTACAAGGTTTTGTCTCAGATAACGGTGCTCATGGCAGAGAGGGGCAGACTCCTTATCCTTGTCACAGAGTGCAAGTGTAATAAGGTTCTCACATTTCCAAGAGTCCTATAATTGCATGGTTGTCAGGCTGGTCACTTCAAGAGAAAGATCTAACTGATCAAGTTAGTCTGCTGCGTTTCATCCAAGTTTGCTTTTTTACCAGTATCTCAGATGTTCAAGACTTGGAGGCATTCTTTCCAGGGAGAGCAAACCGTTTTAGTACCAATGACCTCACAGTATGTAACAAGACAAGAGTCAAAAGGTCAGAGACGAATAAGGCTCATACCGCCAACACAGAAAGTGGTGTTCTTTGTTCAGATGAGTAACCTTTGTGGCGAACGTAACCATTAAACCCTGAATGAGCTTCAACTGCCCTGAGGCTCACATGTTGCTGAGTAGCACTTTTGTGGTTGTGGCAAATGGATGGACGGTGTTCAGAGGGAAAAAAAGAGAGGATTGGTCATGCCTTCTCATTTTCTGTGTCGGAGTCAAAACACCAGGGATTCCTCCTCTGTCCTGGGTGCAATGGCTCTCTTTGTTAACTCCTGCTGTAATGGCAGCTAATTACATTTGATGACGGAAAGTTTAAAAGTTTCAGTTAGCTGACTCCTCTCAAGATACAAACTAGCTGGAAAATATAATCAGGCTCACATTAGTGAGGCTATAAAATGGTGGTATTTATCATTTCAGATTCAAAAGTAGGAATTGTTGATGATTTTTGTTCATTTTAGGATGTTATTCAATTCTGCGAACTGAATAGATCTGACAGGGGATGGAAGTTCATTTAAAATTTTAACTCTATGATAGGATGGATCCAGGTGTCTGTTTGATGTCTGTTTTATTGAGGGGACCGAAGCATGCAAGCACAGAGCTGAACCTTGGATTTAAGAGAAATTATTACTATCTCGTGTGGAGGAGGTCCTCCCTTCCTTTCCCTCAGAACCAGATCTTCTAAGAGAGCAACCTCAATCCCCCGCCTACGTCATCCCTCAAAAAGAGGTTTAAAGTAATTAGGGAAAAAATCTGCTTGTCTCTTGCTTTTGTGCCATTAAATGGTATTGGCTTGGAAGAATGTGATCTTTCACCCTCTGTTTAATGTTGCTTCAGCTAATTTGGGAAGGAGAATAGCAAGAGCATTATGGTTTGAAAAAAAAAAGAAAACATAATCCTGATTCCTGGCAGTAATTCTGGGAGTGTGGGTATCGTACCCCCATAATGTTATAGTTTATGGTGTGCTCGCTGGGGTGAGCCTCTTTAATTTTCCATCAAAGCAAAACCCCAAATGTCCAGGGCCACTGTATGAAACAGGAATTAGTTTGCATGTAATTACCCACACAAAAGTGCACAGCATCTTTGCCATGCACCCATAGACATTAAAGTACAGCATTAATTTTACGGTTCAGGTCAAACAGGATATATATATATATATATATATATATACTGTATATATTAGTGGACGTCACCCGTTGGTTTGTGGACATGGTTTTGAAGCCTGGAGTTCGGCATTTTAGGCGTCGCCATCTGGGTTTCTTGCTGTCCCCATCTTGTTTTTTTTCCAACTCGACGTAACGAGAGGGTGGAGCTAATTATAAAAAAAATGCTAAATAAGACATTTTCAGGAGACCAACATATTACAGTTGACTTTCATGAACTGAAAACACACTGTGAATCCAAAGGTAGCCACACCCTAAAGCATACATGCTCTATCTATTTTACTCTAAATGGTGCTGTTATTTACTACATGAACATCATGCTGTACTGAAGAAGTCTTGAAATTAACGACTGAGACCATATACTCATGTTTATAATGTTTACTGACATGATAAATCAAGTGAAAATAGGGTCATTTTCATCACAGACATTTTTTTGCAACCATCTTTTTTAGAAACAAAGTTGCCACCTGGATAAAAATTGCACTTTACTTTTGTCAAACTTCGATGACAAAACACATAATTTGGCTTTTGTTTTTGCTTTGAATCCACCTTAGGCTACTTATTTTTTTCTAGCTGATGTAACAATAATAGTGAATTGGATAGCTTTTTAAATTTTCATTTTTAAATTCATGTGATGATATTTACGATCTCGATAATAGAAATTCACCAAGATCAACTTATTGTGAGTGTTTTTTTACAGATCGCAATAAAATCCCATCCCTCAACTGTCACCGAAAAAAAAAATCGTTTGTATCATCTGTAATTATGAATCACGGTAAACCTTATTCCGACCCATTTTTGCAGAAAATGGTATTATAGTTAATTACATTAAGTGTCTCTGACAGAAATCCTGTAATTCAAACCAAACTTAACTGAACCAAGCCTGGGAAAAAAGAAACGCCCTCCACTATGCGTGTGATTTCCATATGAGAGTGATAGTTAAAGACACCAAAAGCGCAGAATGAATGAACCATTCTCCCCACAGTTCATTTGGTACCATGCTTTACTGAAACCAAACCCAAAATGATACAAAGCAAACAGCCTGGTTTGACATCATGCAACATCTGTGCCAAAGAAACATTCACTCTTCTGCTATTTCTGGTTTCCACCCCCAAAAAGGTTTTTACTGGAATGATTGTGGAAAATGACACAAAAGAAACATCTTAACCATTTCCAATGATTCATGATTTTTTTCTGAAGCCTGACGTGATATATTGTAATTACAAAGTGTCTATAAATGACCAGTGAGGAGATGCTTCGGGATATATTCACATTTGGGCCAAGAAATATCACTATTTATTAAAGTAAGAAATACCCTAAGGCTCCTTGACTTTGTGATAAAACTCACAAGTTTCAAACATGTATCAAGCAGCAGTCGCTTGCAGCGTTTTGATATTAATGTGTTATTACATTTAGGCTGATATGTGAGATGCAAAAGTGAATACAGCCTCATATATCCGACAGATTGTCAGGCCTCTACCTAAATAAAGAGTCAAAAGAGAAGCTCCCAAGTTCTTGAAGTTAAACTTTCACAGCAGATGGAAAACTTTAGTGGAGGAAGAGCAAACAGTGGAAAATTTCCGGCTATGGCTTGAACATTCTAATTGAAGCAGACAGTGCCCGACTTCACAGACAAGGATCCCATTTTCTGTACACACTTCACAGCAGGCATCAGAGACGTTCAGACCATGAAGGAATAAATCAATAACAACTCGAAGGTGTAAAATCTCTGCAGAGTGCCAAGGCAGAGTTTTACAGCCACCTCGTTCAGCAGAAAGCACACATTATATTTGACAAAGAATCCTATTAAATGAAGTCCTAATAGGAAAAAACACCTCTGCTGTTCCTGTGGCCTGCAGGGTTGTTATTTGGCAAAGTGACAAACAAAATGGATTGTGGGTAGTGAGAGAATTCAAAGATGACCCTTGTTGTGTGTCTTCACAAGTCTTCCCTTCATTAGGAATGAGTATGTTTTTCCTTGCTTTGGGCTGTCCCTTCTCTCAGGTAAACAGTTTTTGTTGTCATAATTCCTTCAATCATTCATAACTGAGTGTAAACTTTGTACCGACTTCTAAAACATGTTTCAGTGCAGATGAATGTAATGAATGTCTTTTTAGAATACATTTTTTTTTGTGATGAACGATTACAGATGTCGCACCCGCACACCACTGCAGACAGGCCATGTCTAAAGCTGCTGTAGGTAAGTTATTTTAAACAAACACACCAGGCCTTTCTCAAGACTTGTCAAACATCACCCATGCAACACTGTACACTTGTTTAACAATATATGTTACCACCTGTCAATCAGTGAAATAGTCAAGGTCCCATCTGGAACCAAACTGGAGGCGCTGCAGTCACTTTAAAACACCTGAGATGCAAATATATATAATAATATATATATAATATATATATCCATCCATCCATCCATCCATTTTCCACCGCTTATCCTGTATTTAGGGTCACGGGGGGGGGGGGGGGGCTGGAGCCGATCCCAGCTATCATTGGGCGAAGGCGGGGTACACCCTGGACAGGACGCCAGTCTATCACAGGGCCGACATGTAGAGACAAACAACCATTCACGCTATATATATATATATATATATATATATATATATATATATATATTAGTGCTGTCAATCGATAAAAAAAAAAAAACGAATTAATCGCACAATTTGCCGTAATCAATCGCAATTAATCGCAATTAAAGAATAAAGTATGTTATAATGGATATTTAAATGTAAAATGATGGAATTTATGTAGAATCAACACAAAGGAAGTATTAAAATTAAAATACTATTGTTAAATAGCAGCTTTTTTTTAACTTTAAGCACAGATTCTCTCATGTGAACTACAGATTTCCAAAGAAACCATCAAGGCCATCAAAATTAACTGTCAGCTTGAAAAAGGCATATTTCTTATATGCACTAACAGAACATTTCAAAAAGGTCCACAGTAGAAAATGCAAATATATAGAAAAAAGAACAAGGAAATATTCTGCTGTGAAGTCAGAATGATAAATCCTTTTCACTCCATAGAACAACAATTCAGCTTAGTCCTCCTGTACATTCAGCCCGTTGCTGTTTACATTGTCAGAGGACAAAGCAGCACACGCCACATCTAGTGTTTCTCACGCAGACAAATTACCGGGATAATTAAAAAAACTGCTCGGCGATCGCTCGCCATGATCCAGCCCCCCTCCCCGCTGACGCCGCAGCCTCAGCCAAAATCTTACGCTGAACTCGGTTCGGTTATGCTTCCGCGTAGTGATCACGCAATGGCCACGCAGTTGCTTGGAGACCGTGATGGTTCTGCGTTGGGGTTTACGCGTCGAAATGCAATTCAATGCCACACCGGTAAAGGGCGCTATGTTTTTTGTAAAGACTGACCGAGGCTCTTGACGTATATTGTTGTTGTCGCCTCGTTATAGCCTATTTGTTTACCTTCCGGCTTTAAACATCCACAATTTTTCAGAACTTGGTGTTTTATTTCTTTGTGCAAAAGTGACAAGGTGCAAACAATAAAAGTAGCCTATTAAAAGTTTAAATGCCGGTGTTGGAAACCGGAAAAGCGGTCTCCAGCGGACGTAGTTAGCGGACCAATCACAGCCAATGCCGCTGCGTTGGTGTTGCGTCGCCTCGACGCACGTCTAGGATTTTTGGGAGGTGCACGTCAGGCCCTTGCGTTGGACGTAAGGGGGGTCTGCAAGGACGTAAGGGGTCCGCAAGCCCCCTTGCATTGTGTCAATGTGGAAGCATAACTTGGGCTAATGGCTAACGGCTTTGCGGCACACGTCGTCATAGGTCTTACGTCAGCCGCCTCGGGAAGTAAACAAAACACAGCTGCGTTAAATATTTCATAATTAACGCAAAGATTAACGTGTTAATGTTGACAGCACTAATATATATATATATATATATATATATATATACAGAAATATATAAAACAACAACAAGTGGCTAAAAATGTATCTATTACCATTTGACTCAATCAGGGACCAATTTCCTTCCCAACAACCTTGGACTGATAGATATTTGGCTACAGAGGCGTAGCAGGAGGTGCTCTAGAAATATTTTGCAATCATGCAATCATCACATTTACCAAAGTTATGGTAAAACGATGCTTTGTTTTTCCCTTTTATTGTCATCGCTCCGTGTAGACTTTTTCATACAAGTCACAGCTGAGGCTTCACTGAGTCTGTGAGGTTTGTGGACAGCAGTGATGGTTAATGATGAATCAAGAAATTATGTGACTAATGTTTCTCTCTCTCTAACACATGTACGCACACACACACACACACACACACACACACACACACACACACTGGACATTCTCAGTCACTTGGAGGCAGCACTGTTCCTCTACCAAGCGGCGTCTGAGTGGCCCTCATCGTAAACTTGGCCACAGTGGCCCAAACCATGTGGCTGGCAGCCAGAGGATCTCACACTCTGGTGGAAGTCCGCCTGCTGACTCACTGCAGAAGGACACCGGGCGAACTCTCAGCCTTGACTCACAGACAAACCAACCGGGGGCTGTCTCTACATCTATGTTAGCCTCCAAAAAAAGCAGCTGCATGGATTAATAATAATAAACTACTCCTTACAGACATTAATGATGTCTGGATTGCGCGGTACGTCCAAGGACCTGACTTTGGAGCATTTCCGTTAACAGCGCACACTGTGTAAATGCTCACACTACAAAGATCAACGATCAGAGTGATTCATATTCAATGGATTTTTGGTGTTTTGCTGTTTAACATCAATCTGTGCTACTTAAATCATTTTGAAGAAAAGATACATAAGTTGCTGTCAAATGGGATTACAAAAGTATTGAAATTACACATCAACAAATATTACTATTATAATCCATGTCCATAAATCTTTCATAAAAGAAGTAGGTTATAGTAGTTTATGTGTTGATCTGCAGGGAGTGCCTCCTTTCAGGGCTCAGTAGATGTCATTCAGACATCTTTTTAAACAAGAAAGCATTTGGTACCAATTGGAGGAAGACACGCTCTTCTAGGATTGATTTAGCCAAGAGATTATTAGAGTTATGAAATGTCTTTAAACCACAGTATATTACATGAAACGCCATCTCATCCTTGTTGCAAATAGACTTTGGGCAGCGCACAGGCTGCTATCTGTCATGCTATCTCTCATGAGTCATGACCTCTTCAAAGGACAATCATTCTCTCTGTCTGACTGTATGAGGGTATGATGTCTTTCTAGGAAGACAAATAAAGTGCTATGGAAAAGTGGGAACACTTTTATCACGATAACTTTTTAATCTGTAGACAGGAAAATTAAATCACCAGGCCCTGAGGCTGGGTCTGTGTGCAGGTGTTCTTGTAACATAATACAGTTACTGTTGAGGAATCCCTAAGATTAGCCTGGAAGTAGCTTCGAATCACGCAAGGGCCTATTGGCGACTTTGCTTGTCAGTCTGGGAGAAAAGTGATTATCATCTAAATGTACAGAGACCTAAGTGAAACCAGAAGGCAGGGGGGTGTATAGTGTACACTTCCACTGCACTCTTTCCAATCTAATCCAACCTGTTGTACACAGTAATAAACCCTTGTGTGGTGGAGGAAACAAAGAAACAAAACCCAAGACATCTGCGGAAACCTGGACCTTCATTCAGATCAGAAAATACCATGGAAGCATTGGAAAATGTCTAACACATGGGCAGCACTGTGTTTAGATAGACAAAGTATGTATGTCAACAGTACATGAATGATGAATGGGAGGGACGATGCCATGCATTTACAACTTATCTGCCTGTGTTCGATGTGACCATGACCTGAGCAGCTGAAGGCATGATCTTTAACATAATATTCTGGCTGTCATTGAAAAGACCAAAGCCCAAATCAGTCATCTTCTCCGAAGTAGAAAAATTCCGCTCTATAGTGTAATTTCTGTTTTTACACTAGCCGCATCATTAACTCCTCAAGCCAATCACCAAGCCACATGTAAAAAGAAAATCTATCAGTTCAGTACATGGCATACGGAACATGATTTAAACAAAACATACATTTAAATGAATTGTTCTGGCAAAATCTAATTATATAATTCTAATTTTGTTACCTTTGGACGGAGCCAAGCAGTTTCCCCGTTTCCAGTCATTATGCTACGCTAATCTAACGGTCTCCTGCCTGTATTCATATTTAGCATACAGCCATAACAGTGGTCGCAATCCCCTCAGCTAATTCTTGGAAAAAAAGCAAATAGGCCTTTACATGTAAAATTGTCCCTTTAACTACTATTTAGAGGGGATGAATGTGGCTTGCAATGTAAGCATTTCAATTTTCCTGATTGGTTTTTGATGTCTTTTTCTTCTTTGGCTCATTAGAACAATACAACAGAAGGTGCTAGTTGCAGATTGTATTACTGCCAATGAGTAGCAGCTAAACAGGCCTACAAAACCACAAAATAAACTCTGTGGAGAAAGAAGGTCACACCCATGGAACTGCTCAGTCTAAGTTGACTAACCATGAAGTGTGGAGACTCTACAAAAAAATAATCAGTTCATGAGTATTACACAGTAATACACAGAGCCAGATTTTACATGGTGCACACCGTGAACCACAAAGTCAACAGGACATGTTAAATGAGTCAGGATCAGTTTCAGTGGCAAAGTTGTGTAACAAACCTCTCAGATAGAATCACAGTGAAAACAACCTAGAGGGAAGCGTTAAACCCATAAACTAAACAAAGTCAGAAGGGAGGTTTGCAGACGAGAAAATCACCTCCACTGATGGGAGTCTCTGTGTCTCCTGCCTGTAGATAAATACTGCCTGAGGGAGGAGAGCTTTACATTCTAAAAGTTTGAAGACAAAGTCAAAATCTATATACAATGCAATGGAAAAACCTCATGAACCCAAACAAACCTCAGTAGAGTTTGGCCCAAAGCTCAAGTCATGATAGAAAAGTGAAAAGTGAGGAATTTTGAGTGAACAATTTTTGAGAGCCTGAAGGGTTAAGAGATGGAAGGCCATCAGGTTATCATCTTACCTGTCACTTCTGCCAGCAAGTGAAGATCTGCTGGAGAGACTTATGTTTCTAATTTAAACAATATTTTGCTTTAAGTGACGATTGGGTAAATTGTCTGCTTTATGCTATATCATCGCCACCTACACACTGTAGATGTGGACTTGTGCTGCTAAATAAAATGATAGATTATTTCACGCTGCAGAGACAGATTCCTGATCCTGAGGGTGCAGAAATGCAGATAATATAACGTAGAACAAATGTTTCATATTAGAGACTATGCAGAGAGGGAGAAAATAGACAAATATGTGTGTGTGTGTGTGTGTGTGTGTGTGTGTGTGTGTGTGTGTGTGTGTGTGTGTGTTTAATATTTTGGACAACAATGGAGGCAGAAGATTAAGCTATATCTGGCTTTGGCTACAGACAATACGTGGTTTTGGCCTTTCATGGGTTTTGTTGACTGTAATTAACAAAATATCTGTTCTCTGGGATAGAGATGATATCTATTAAAAAGTCTTTCATCTGACATTAGGTAAACCAGAATAAACTTGACTGGAAGCACAGCAGTACTGATGATGTTTTATTTTCAAGTCATTTGTTATAATAATTTGTTGAGTGGTGCCATTTCAATACATTTGAGGGCAAAACGCTTAACTGCCAAAACAGCCTTTTAATCACCAGTCGGCAGACATCTGGGGCTGCAAATGAGGCCCAAACTTCATCAGACATCTGAGGCTTTCTTCCGTGAAACATTCTAAAAGCATCATGAGATCATTTCATGATTCAACTTTTTTTATTCAGCAGAAGATCTTAATAATTTTAAACCAGTGAGTTTCCGCGATGCTTTTCCCAGAATCAAAAAGCAAAAATGTCAGCATGTGATTCGATTGGCTAAAAAATAGAGCATCATGCCTTGTGAGAATAAGTGAAGAGAAACAGGCTACACTTCAAGCGACTGGATTTGTTTTCATGAGTAGTAAAAAATGTTTTGTCATTTTCATACTGGACGACAGCTGGATCATATTTTTCGAACCGGTCGGGTTAATCTTTTGTTAGTTAATTCCATAACTGCATTTCATTTCTACAGACTTTTGGTTCTGCAGAGCCGGGCATATCTTTCTGAACAGTAAAACCATGAGAGTAAAGACCCTTGTTGTTCACATGAAGATCTATTAGACCATTAAAAGAACTGATTAATTTTTCTTAAAAGAGGCCCGGCTCTAATTGCAGTAGTTAGACTAAATTACGGGGATATCATGCTGTGTTCTGGTACTGCTGTTCACCATATTAAAACTAGGAAAGCAAAGAACTTCATGAATCAAACTTGTTTTCACTGGGGCCAAAAACAACAATATCAGATGACTTACTGAATAAGTATCAGTGGGATTAGCCGATTCACTGTTAGCTAAACCCTTCCCCCAAACAGACACTGTCCAATCGTAGCTTAGTAACCGTAACTGGCTTTGTCAAGTTGTCTTTTCTAAACCTTTACAAAACCACACATATTTACATATTTGTATGCACATTCTGAAGCATCACATTAGAAAAGCTGAATGAAAACAGTAAAATTAGATAAGTCTTCCTCAATTGTGAAAAAAGGTTTACACCTTTGTTAGACAAGAGTTAATGCAATAAATGGTTTATGGAAATTCAGACGTAGCTCACTCATGACTGATCAGCTGTTTCTGCTGTCGGCGTCTACTCATATATTCCTATAGAGTGAATGCTTGTCTTTGTCTCCAGACAACATGAAACATGGCGCAAAGTAGCTGAGATGAAAGAACCGTTAATAATTGCCCAATTTAAACAAATTCCTGAAGCCTATTTTTCTCTCGTCGATGAGTGAGATGGCTGTGTCCCCTAGTTTAGTTTCCGGTCCACAACCTCTACTTCTACTCTTCCAAACAAACCAAACCAAAAAACACTGTTGAGTTTCTGGAAAACTAGTTGATGGAAATGTGCCTGATAAGGGTTTTTCTTTTTTGGACATTTCAAAAGTTTGCGTACATTTTTTAAATGAAAACATGAATATGTAGCATATTGCTATGTCTATGTCTAAGAGAACACCAGAGAAAGCAGCTTATACACTCGTATAAATTGCACAAAAGTGCACACACACATAATAAGCGTCCGCACCAGGAAGAGAAAGAAAGAGAGAAGTCTTGGTGTCAGCGCACCAGTAGAAAACAACTTATTCACATCACAAAATGCGCAAAGCCCATCGATAACCAGAGACAGAGAAAAAAAAAAAATATATATATATTATTTTCAGCTCAACGGTGGTGTAACAGCAGATAATAAACACAAAGCCAATTATAGGGGCAACAAAAGGAAAATATTAGCAGCCCTAATATTTTTTTAATTCATATTAGGGCTGCCGCCTCTTAATTGACTAATTGGTTGTGGTCTTAAACTTTAAAGTGGTATTTTTTATGATTAATTGTGTAGAAAGTCGGTTTAAAAGATCTGTGATTTGTTGACTAAAGGATTAGTTGACGAAATCAGTGTTAGGCGGCAAGGAATTTTTGTGTTGTGGACAGTCCTAAATAAATATACATACATGAAAAATGGAGCAAAAAAAAGGAGGCACTTACTGTTTATTGAAGAAGTCCATGCGCCTATCCCTCAATTACTTAGTTGTTATAGTCCTCCTTGTAAGGTGTATTTCTCAGTTTCATAAGTCTTTCCTTTTCAATGGAAATATGAGCCTGAATCCTGTTGTGTTCCATTCTATTACGCTGCAGGTGCGTTTATGCTGGTAGATATAGTTGAGACCAGCTTTTATGACCTCGGGTATAGTTTCCTGCACATTATTGTCCTTAAAAAAAGAAGTAATCAGCTGTACAGGAACAATACCATCCCACCAGATAACTGGAATAATCACATCTAAGAACTTTACATATCTGGAAAAGCTCTTCAATTTGTGATCATCAAATTTAGCTGACATCTTGCCGAATTTCTTGCAACTTAGCCAAGGAAATCATGCTCCGATACTTCGGCCAAAGCTGGCTTTCATTTGCACAGTGATGCTGTCAAGAACATTATAGAAACTTCTATTCCTCTCATTTTTGACAGATGTTTGGTGGCACGTGTCCTTATTTCCCCAGTTTTAATCCATTACTTTTCTGTTCAAAACTATCATAAAAACAGTCAATCTGCTCTGGCCGATTGTTTTCAAACACAGCAGGTCCATCAGGCTCAAACGCCATCATCGTATGTCATCAGGAGACAACCTGTGGATGCTTTTGAGAGCCACAGATCAAATCCTGAGGTCGTAGCGAGGGGGGCTATCGCAGCCATCTGAGTTTTCCATCATCTTCTGGGACACTTTTGGCAGGTGCTGGATGATAGTTTATAGTTGAGGATAGTCATCTTTGTCCTGCCAACACAGGCCACAATTCAACATAATTTCCATGTTTCGCAGAGCTCTTGTCGTTTCCTCGAAAGGTTAGCTAACAAGGTAACCGGTCACAACCATGAAGCATTTTAATATTTCCATGTTTTCCTTTACCTTTGCTTTGTCCACTGTGCAGAGAGGGCCGTGTCAATGTGACTCCTGCTGTGTTTTCAAGGCGACATGGTGCGGACATGAGCCTAGGATATTTCTAGTTTCAGCAGAGCTGTTGGTAACGGTTCAGGCCACAGTATCCCCCTTTTCGAACTGTATCCTCCTCTTCAAACGGCGTGGGTAATATCCTTATAGGCCAGCCGTTGTTTTACATTGGTGAGCAAACTTTTTTTTATTTACAAGCTAGTGTAGAAAGTAAGATATATCCATGCAGACCATTAAGCTATCCGCGCTAGCCGTTAGCCGATAGAGCTAGCTGCGAAGGACGCTGAATGGCGCCGAGTCGCAGTGATAGGGAGTGGATGTCACCTGACATGAAGCAGCGTTGATCTTTGCATCATTTTCATCGATCCATCCATCCATGATCAATCACCGCTATCCCGTTCAGGGTCCCAGCTGACATTGGACAAAGACAGGGTACAACCTGGACAGGTCGCCACAGTTATCATTGCATGTCTCTGTGCCCTGATTGGAAAGCTTAAAGGGATAGCAACAGTATACTGGGGCTAAGCGAACAGTCACTGCACAGAAGTATATTTCACACGGTTTTATGTGTATGCTGTTTATTTTGTTTACTTTAAAAACAAAATAACTGTGAATAGATATTTTCCATTCAAATCACTGCAATGAAACATTGACAACATCTATTGAATTCTAACCAGGACCAACTGCCATCACACATTATCTGGGGAACAGAGGGGAATGGAAAAGGGAAGACAACAACACCCCCAGTTGTCATCCGGTTCCTCTGTAGCAGCAGTGACCAGCAGACAGGGATTGTCTGGGAAATCCATCACTGATAGGAACAGGATTATAAAACATCCTCTATCATCCATTTGGAATGTCCCTCCCACACGGATGATGACCATCAGGCTTCATAGCACCTTCATCACCATCATTTATAGTCTGAGGAAGAAATTACTCATATCACCCCTGCAGGAAAGTGCAAAGGAGGGAACAAACAAGAAACATGGTGATTCATGTTATAATACATCTACACATGGATAAACTTCATGCAAATACATTTGTAACATTAAAATACAAGCTGTTGTAGCCACATTTCATCACACTGCAATGGAAACCCCATGTCAACGCACAGAGTCATGGTGTACTTTATGTTCTGTAACCTTAAACTAACATATTCCCCTGAGACGTCCGGCAATGACTTGAGTGTGAGGCTGTTAAAATGCCTCAATATGAAATGGCCAGCGAGGGACGCATGGAACGGCTGCTGAGCCTGCAGTTGTATTCCACTACTTGTTAACTTCAGCAGTGTGGATGGAATTAGGCCAGTTTTCTCAGTCTTGTGAGAACAATGTGACACTAAAGTATTGTGTTGTCATTTGTGTGCATATAAACTGCTGGCTTCACAGCTAGAATAAACAAACCAGTTCTTTAAGCTCTCATGGGGTCAAGACACCTTTTCCTGAGTCAGTTGAAATGAGTTAGAATTAAATTTGACCCAGCTGCTGATTAAAGAGTTAATGGACTTTAATGTCAAATGGAGATCGCTCCTTAACACTCACTGCTGTACCGTTATCCTTGTTTTGGTGACCTGCTGACTTTCTTGAGTACCAGCCTTCCATCCATCTATTTCATGATGGTTATCAGAGGTCTGGGTCACGTAGGCAGCAGGCTAAGCACAGTAGCCCATACATCTCTCTCACTAGCCATATCCTCTAAATCTGCCTGAGGTATGACAAAGTGTTTTCCAGGTCACTCTCTTCAGATCAGCTCTTGAGTGATAAATGATCCCATGGCATTTCCTCTGGCAAATTTTAACATGTTTAATAGTATTATTAGTAATATTTTTTATGTGTGCAACGTTAAAACTTGTAGGCCCTCTATAGTTTACCTCAGTGATGGAAAACCCGGACCTTAATTAAAGTAGAGCTGGAATTCTTCACCCAGGAAAATTAAGAAAAAAGACAATTTACAGCAAAATGTAGCGTTCCCTGAAATTACATTTTAATGAAAGTCTACTTCTGCTGATTTCCATTTACAAAGGAAGACTGTGAGATGCATTTAAAAAAAAAGATCCCAACCTCAATCTGAGCTAAAACCAAATTATAAACAACTGATCCAAATCCAAATAAGTAAAACGGCAAATATCTATTTGATTTCATCACAGAAAATAATGCTATTTTTATGTAGGTCATGATACAAAAAGAATTGTGCTTTCCCTCCTTTGGAAATCAGTAAAAGAGTTCACTGTGGTAAATGTGGGTCGAATAGAAATGTGGCAGGGAATACTGCTATATACTGCTTTTTATAAAAATCAATCAATATTTCATTCTTTATTCCTCTAAAAAAAACAAAAAAGGAAAACATGACTGGTGATGATTGATATTGTTTTTCTTTTCTTTTTTTTGTTGGTCTTTCCCAGAACAACAGGCCCATTTTCTTCTCAGCCTGACACCTCTGGGAGCCGAGTCACGGAGACTTTTCCTCCGTTCGGGGTTCACAGGTCATCATCACGGCTGCTCTGCCAGCTGCTGTGGCCTGAAGGGGAAACTGGAGAGAATGTTCTCAAAGTTCTTGTGCAAGGGAACAGTGACACAGCATTGCATTGACCCGAGTAAGCGGTTTTCCTCCCTGCCCTCTAGGGAGTTTAGGCACTGACTGTTCAGGCCCACACAATCAGACACAGAACATCCAAATGAACTCAGAGTGTAATGTCTGGTTACGAGGTTCGTTTCCAGCTATTCTGATATTGAGCTTTTTTACGTATTGTATTTTAAGGTTTTCCACCAGGTCAGCTGTCATTTATGAAAAATATTCCATGACTGATTTTGATCAGTGGTTTCAGGATGGGACCTCCCAAGCAATCCCAGGGGTCACGGTGATGATTAAAGGAATAAAGGGAAAAATCTGGTCATTTATTTTTTCTAACTGTAATTCCAACATTCTTCGTTTTCTTATGAAATAGTATATACTTTTAAACCCTTTGTGCCCCTAGTCTTTGAAATAAAAGTGAGGGAAATACTGGATATTTACTCCTCATAAGGCCTCTGGAAATGCTTAGATGAATAGATAGGTGTCGCTCTGCTGCTTGTGTTCGCCAGGTCCACAGTCCAAATATGGTCACTTCCTTTCACTTGAAGAATCCAAGATGGTAACAGCCAAACTGCTGAACCCGAGGCTTCAAAACAGCAGATTGCAGATTGTGATGCCACAATGACTTCTCATATACAGTCTATGGCGAAATCAGTATAGATTATACCCACGTTTATTGGTATAGCACCATTCATACACAAGGCGATTCAAAGTGCTTTACAGAGGCAGAGACAGAAGCAGAAAAAGTGTGATTTAAAAACAATAAAACAAGCAGGAGTACATTGCTTTGCTCCTATGTTGGTATTTCTATCTGTTCCTTCA
The DNA here is from genome assembly GCF_963514095.1 of Eutrigla gurnardus. NCBI lineage: Eukaryota > Metazoa > Chordata > Actinopteri > Perciformes > Triglidae > Eutrigla > Eutrigla gurnardus. The sequence continues at coordinate 15,064,561 of NC_139921.1, read as the reverse complement.
AAGATAATACTCTAACCATCCATACCTACCTCACAAACCCCACTTCAATCCTCCCAATCTATCCCTTTAATCCATGCAAATGGTCTGGACAGAGTTTAACTTTGCGCCGTTCCGGTCCCCTTTTATCCGTGGCAATTTTTTCATTCCAGCTTGCCCGTCTCTGTGGATGAGGAGATGTGGAATGCCTACTAAGAGATATCTGTTTGTGATTAAGTGCTTGTTTAAAAAGCATTCTGTCCCAGTTCAGCTGAACTCTGTTAAGTCTCCGGGCTGTGTCCTCCTGTCCCCCAGAACATACTCTATTCTCCAAGGCGTTCATTTCATCTCATCTTATTTTATACTCAGCAACAATTGATTCTATAAAAATACGTCTCGTTCCAGACCACTTCAGAGGGCAGATATGCAGTGTGTCCCACAAGCTTTCAAAGCAACGTAACCTTTTACACAGTCCTTCCATGAATCTTCCATCCACATATTTACAAGTGGTTGCCTTCCCTTTGTTTGTCTCACTTCAAACCTGAGTCATGCTAGATCACTCTGAGATGCAGATGTCTGATATATTTAGTGAGAAACGCTAACTGGAGGCACTGCATGCTGCGGCAAGACTCTTGATTTCTGCATCATTTAGCTTGCACCTCACTGGGCAGGATATATTGGAGAATGAGGCTAAAATAAGCGAGCTCTAATAGAAGCAGATGGACTATGACAAAAGTTGGGATGGCTTATTCCAATAAAATATTTCACAGCTGCCTGGGAGCAATTAAACACCCCCCCCAAAAGGAAGAAATAAACATGTAGAAGTGTAGGGAAATGTTGAATCAATCAACTAATAGATGAGTTCATTCACACCTATACTCTCACATGAATCGAGGATATAAAAGGATGTTGAACTTCACCACTTCACCACTTGTGTTCACAGAGACCCCCTGGATGAGTTTCACCTCATTAGTCTTCCAGCAACAACAACAAGACATCTGAGACCACCCTCATCCCTCAATAAATACACCATCCAAGCTCACTCTGTGAAAAGGTCAGACATTTCACAAACAGCGGTGCAACCTTTTGTGGGAGAGGCAGAGAAATCCAAACACTTATTTGGCCTTCAGCCGGTGATCTCCACAGCTGTGCTCTCCATGCGCTGCTTCCTGCAACCGAGGGCAGAACTCCGACCTGGGTGGAGGACTTTTAGCAACTTTGCCAAACAGACAGCTTACCAAGGGGACTCAAAGTTAGAATCCTTAACATTTTTATGAAATCAAACCATGTTTTAGAAGTTATTTACAGTCCACGTTTTTTCAGTGACAGCCCATATATTAGTGTTATTATCTCCACACAGTAGTCTGTATCGTTGGTGGTGGAGTCCGCCAACCCCACTCTGTTTGAAATGTCATCTCATTGATATATTCACTTTTCACTCTCCCACAGCCGTATTAGAACTGAATTCAATTACTGCTGATGCAAACAGAACAGTTCCCGCTGCTGCTGCACATTAAAAGCAACCGGGGAACGGAGGTGACTTTTATTGTCAAGCAGCCACAGGAAACCCAACTTATGTGTTCCGGAAGTTCAAAAAAGCATCTCCAAAACAAGCCAAGTCTCTTTTTTTTCATGAGCGGAATACTTTTTGAGTTTTGCACGGCAGTGGCACAGCGAGAGGGAGCAGCCACAATGAGCTGTTGGATGAAAAGCCGGAATCGCCCCGTGGAAAACTATTCGGGCTGTGTGAATCATCAAATTTGAAGCATTATTAGAAAACTGGACTGGTTAATATTTGGCTTCTGTCATTGTGAGAGCTATATGTCTCTGTTAGTCATTTCAGTTTTATTACATTATAGGCAGCAGTAATAATGACTGCTGGAAGGCATCAAGTGTGACATTTATCTGTAAAACATGCTCCTCCTTCTGTTTCCTGTCCAGAGGATATTTTGGTGGCAGGTAACTCGGCAAATGGAGAAATAGGTTTTTAAAAAGAATGATTAACAATAACATTTTTAAATTCAGCTGGAGAGCTGTTGGCTCTCCTCTTCCTATATTCAAAGGGGAGCACTGCTCCACTGTTGCTTTTGGAATCTCAGTCATTGGAAACCTACTTTGTGGATGCTGACTGAATATTTACCCCTTATCAACCCCCTTCAAGTTCATTCCTTCCTCAGGTTTTGTTTGGCAAGAATCAAAGCCACTGCATTCTATTGGTTGGCTATATAGCAATTCCTATACATTTGTGTCTGGTTCCTTTTGTGCAGCGAGTTCCTCTGTGAACCAGACGAAGCAGAGGTTTTACACTATGATATGATTGGACTGTTTCAAGGAATGTCGTAACTCACTTTCAATTACTTTAATGAAGTTTTTGGTGGCATTCCACAAAAGCATCCGTACTAAAGAACGTTTTACTGGAAAGCTTCACATCCCATCACATCAATGCTGCTCCACTCGACCTAAAGTCAAATAATTTTTGGGAATAAAACAAAACAAAAATCAGAAACAGTACCAGACAAGATTTTTGGCTTGTCCCAAAGGCCGTCCAATAAAAAAAGCTTTAGTATTAGTGGCGACTGAAAACCCATGTTGGTCAACCCCTCTCGTTATCCCATTGTAGGCTTGAAACCTCAACTTCTTAAAAAGACAATGTTATGTTACGTGTGTGTTGGAGCCTTTGCTTGAGCCAGGTGAAGCCCATGTGACATGCCGACCTCAAGTGTCCTTAAATTAAACTTTGGGTTGCTGCACACTTAAAGGAATAGTTCAACATTTTAGAAAATGCCAAGATTTAGATGAGAAGATTGATTTCACAGCAGCTCGTTAGCTTAGCTTAGCGTTAAGCCTGTTAAAAGGGGGAAACAGCTAGTCTGGGTCTATCTGATCAACCGGTGCCTTTAAAGCCGATAAAACAAACAAGATGATGATGTCTTAGTTAGTGAGCTTTAGAGCTGTCCACACTGTAAACGATCCATGGTTTGATGTTGACACATCAGAGCAACTTGCATTTATATTTGCCCTGCCTTGCCTTTCATGGTCTCTATCTCTAACGATATAGGCTCTGCATTACAGTGATTAACGTCTGCAACATGTTTTCCACATGTGTCTGCGTTCCGCCGCATGTGATCTCCATCATGTAGCTGTCATCCCACCAATTCTCATGCTAGTGCTTTCACTGCGGCCCTTAAAGTCCAAATAAAACTCCACTTTCCAATCACTTATGATGACTTTTCAATACGAGGCTAATTCGTCTCATCTGCTGCCCGAAGCCCATGCATGTTTCCATTCTATTATGGCACTGGATCGTTATAAAAACGCCGTGCAAAGCTTCACCGTGAATATAGGCCGCCCCAGTGAATCGTTTCACAAAGATACAAGGAAAACTGCCTTCCAGTGTTTTATTTTTACCACAGTAAATCAAAAACGTATGACTGACTATGGTGAGTTTTGCTTTCTTAGAACCCCGGGCTGCTGTGTTTGGACGTGCCAATATGCTTGATTTGAATTTACTGTGTAGCCTAGAGTTCTCAACGGGTCGGCCCAGCCCGACAAACCCGACGGGACCCGAAGTTTCGGGCCGGGTCCGGGCCGAAAAAATACGCAAATGAGCCGGGTCGGGTCGGGCCTCGGGCTTCCTTTTTTTATAAAACACATTTCATTAAAAAAAAAAAAAAAAAAAAATTGTAGGTTGTAAATTATATATTGTTTGCTGTGAATCATCGCTGTTCACGTTTGGTCAATCTGGCTGCCTGCTTCATGGGGCAGAGTCAAGGTGCGTGTCCACAGGCAGCGGTGTTTCCCCGCGTCCCATTCATTGTCTATGTGAAAAGCTGTGTAATGCATTCTGGTAGCGTCGCGGCGAATGTCGAGAGACGGCGCGCGAGTTGGCCGCTCCTCATTTGCCTAAAGTTGAAGTCGAATCTACTTTATGCTAATCAGAGGCGCCGGGCTCGACTCGCCGCCTCGGGAACGCTCGCGAACGCTCGCAAAAAATTGTTGTTTAAAGGAGAGCGCCTGTCAATCATCCTCTAGTGGCAGCCTGCCAAGCGTGCAATACCGGGAAGCGGCGCGTCCACTCGCGTTTAAAATCGCCCCTGTGGACACGCACAGTTTCATTTGAATTCACGTCTGCTGTCTGTCTGATCGTGATAACAAGTGTATGAGGAAAACAATGCAGGCGCGCGGGGGGTCGGGTTCGGGTCGGGTTCGGGCCGACAATTCATGCTGGTGTGTCGGGCTGCGTCGGCCGGGTCGGGTCGGGCTGTAATTTTCAGGCCCGTTGAGAACTCTAGTGTAGCCTGACATAGTGAAAGTGTGAAAAGACCTTCTATAACAGCACATCAAAGCTTTTTGAGAAAATTGGGCAAAACATGACGATACAAATAATGATAGTCAAGTTTCATCACCTTATCCCACATTATATTTATTGACAAAATAGCAAGACTTATCTACTGGTCAAGGGTCTCAGTATTTGGTTCTAAAAGTGTCTGCACATTTACTTTCTATTTGATTAAGGGAAATCTAAACAACTGCACTAATTGATACTTTTATGTGAGGAATACATCAAATGACGATGTTTAATGTGAAAGCTAGATGAATCCACATCACCCAACTCACTTCCCCTCAGTGGGGGAGTGGGTGTCTTTAGCACCTTTCAGCTTGTTGTGGTTTTAAAGCCTCCGTACACCACACAGGTGCATTCAATTCATCTGGCTGATTAGACCTGTGATCGGGTTCAAGGTGGGCCGGAGCTTTGACAGGAACTAATTAGCTCACAAATCCTTATCTACCAATAAAAATGATAAAGTTGTAATTTGTCCGGTACTGACAGGTTCAACACAGCTAACAGGAGCCTCAAGAAGATGCCACAAAATCAGTCTATAGGCCTACAAGCCCACACAGTCCTGAGAAGAGGTCTGATCAACCAGATCAACTGAAAACACGTGTGTGTGTGTGGGTGTGTGTGTGTGTGTGTGTGAGAGAGAGAGAGAGAGAGAGAGAGAGAGAGAGAGAGAGAGAGAGAGAGAGAGAGAGAGAGAGAGAGAGTGTGTGTAGGCTACAGATGTCTTAAGGATTGCAACTGTATATTTTGACAGAAGTAACATTGCTCTTTCTGCATCAATAGGCATTTTTACACATAAAGAAGACCCCTTGTTATGCCGCAATCACACTGTTTGTATTGAACTTTAGTGTTATTCCCTGTCACCTTCTGTTCCGGCTTCCCGGCTCTCCTCATTCACAAAGGGGCCACCTCACCTTGTTTCACCTCTCGGCTCTGAGACTTCCTTTGTTGCCGACTCAGAGGTGGAACGATTAAGACGCCCCATTATGTCTCTGTGCCTTTTACACTAACGACGGTGCAGAATAAATTAGTGATATCCCGCAAAGGCAGTGTAAAAGGGGCTAATGTTGTTCATCTGTGATCGCTGCATACTACTCGCTGAGCACCAAACAGCAGGCAGACACAGTTAGCGTCTAGCTTGTTGACAAAGCAGAGAATTTAGTAGTTTAACAAGCCAAATATTGCCCTCAGAAATAGATGGAGACCAAAACAGAGCTAAAAGTGTAAATATCAAACCTTTGCCAGGTATCCAGAAACATGACCTGAGGTTAATGCTAATGCTTTAGTTATGTTTGCTGAATGTGTAAATACACTTCAGGCAACTGTTAGCTAACTGTAAGCTAGCTGCTAACAATATGGCAGTGTTAATCCAGCTTTACATCTCCATTTGGGAATTAAACACTTAATGATAGACCTTCTCACTGCTGTGGAAGAGACACTTAGTCTGTTTTTTTGCGAGGGGACAACCGGAGATAAAACAGGTTAGTTAAAATCTGTAATGACCGCAGACTCTGGAACGGCCCACATGAAACTTTTGCCACAAAGTGAACACAGATGCTCTGCTGGATTGTCAACAAACTCAACGAAATCAGCCGACAGAAAGCAGACAGGGTTCTGGTGAGGATGGTATCAGGCATGTTGATAAGTTGATGAGTTTAGAGGGAAACGGTATGATTGTGGGGGGGAAAAACTTAAGACTAAAAGGCTACAGCGCTGTCTTGGACCAGGTCACAGAATGACGTTATAACCAAAGTCAGAGCCACAGATCTGATCCTGATGTTGAGAATTTCTATGAACAGCGTATCGCTTAAAACAGGTGTGAACATATTTCCACAAGGTCAGCATGTCGGAAAGCGTGTTGCTGTGAGCTACGTTTTGGCTTTTTAGCAAAGCCTCATCATGAAGAATGCACTGAGACCATACCTTTGGGTTTTTGTTATATTCTCCCGTGTGGGACTGCTCAAATGTCATTTGTAAACTCTTTTCTGCATGTGAAATGCTTTTTCGTATAACATGTACCAGCTGTTCACACACTCATTATGTACTTTACCTGCAAGAATTACCAATATACACTTCACCTCACCCCCTCGGTCCTTATCTCTTATGTGGAAAACTCCTCCAGCATGCTTTCCCTTCATCACGATAAGCAGAAATGGCGTGAGTTGCTCCTTACCTCATACATCTCTTATTTCACTATTAGATATGCGTAATGGGTGGAAATCTGTGAGTTTTTCCAGCCGGTATCTGCCCAGTCTCATTTACATTGCTTCCTCATGGAAGGCGATGTGTAATCATTACAACGTGATAGGACCAACACCAACTGACTGTGAAGCAGCTCACATGTTGAAAAGGTTTGTTTTCACACTCTCTCCTTTCTCTTCTTGTTGCCTGACATTAACTGACATTCTGTATGGCGTCAAATATCTTTAGCGGTCAAAATAAATAATGGTTCAATATTGAGAGCGTATTTCTCAAGAAACCGTTTGTCAAGATTTAAGATGGTTGCATGTTGAGGTGGAAGTCAATGTGCAGATTTTGTGAGAATATAATGAACAGCAAAAGGCAAAAATGACTGGAAAGCTGAAACAAACGGTACATTTTCAGTAGTTTTATTGAAAAATGCCTCTTGTGTTTCAGAAATAAATAAGAAAATAAGGCTGTGTGGAATTCACAAAATGTGCAGTTCAAACATGAGAAAAGCAATTCTATGTCCATAGTCTTGCAACCAAATCCAAACTGCATAGATAGAAAACAACAACTATATTCTGACTTAGAAATCCTCAGTAAATATACAACACAAACATGCAATTCCACCTTTGGTAACAAAAAAAAACAAAAAAAAAACAAGCTTGGTTTGTTACAGTAAGTCAGATTATCATTTGGTTTAAAGGCCTAACAAGTCATCACAACAAACAAATCTTTGGAGGATCAAATTAATGTTTTAGCGTTGGAGAATCTGAAACAACTTATCATGTTCACTGAGCTCCCTTTTTACTTTCTGCTGGCTTTTACACGATTAAGTGCATTAAACATTGGAGTCTGATAAACACCTGCAGATATATTACAAGCAGACACTTAGCAAGCACACAGGTTTGTAATGAACGAACATGTAGGATTGTATTCATCTTGCTTAACTTTCGCATGTCAAAAAAATATATGTTCAATATAGCCAGGGGTATCAAACCCATATAAGTTTTGTCCAGAAAATCACTTCATTCTCACATGCGTGATCAGTTAGTTATTTCAATATTACACTTTCTGAGAATTCCTTATTGTAGTTATAATGCTAGTGTTTCTGTATTGTCTTGTGGTAGTGATCTCTTTCCTCGTTGGTTTCGTGAGTAAGCGGATGATTGTATTGCCTCAAATTCTCCAGCTGGCTCCACAGGTAAAGACTCTACCGCAGGTTCAGGCTGGAAGTTGTTAGCTAGAAAAATATTAGGGATGGCCGATAAAAAAAAAATTGGTTGCTTCTACAACTTGTCACATGCACAATTTAAATTATATTGCACTTTGGAATTCCAAACAAATGCCTTGTGTCAAACCATTGCTTCCTGAAGTACCATAAAAGCTACATAGAAAACTGTTCCAAATGCTGCAATGACATTTACAATAAAATCCATCAAGCTATTGGATAATAAGACGTAGTAAAAATAACCAGCTCATACTACAAAGAACACATGAAAATGGCAGGAGAGCCACATTTAGCACCGATTTGGCCAACGTACACAAAGAACATGATGATTAAAAGTACACAAGGAACATGCTTCAGTCTGGACCAGAGCTGTCTAAGTCACTTAAGGCGTCGTAAACAGAGGTTATGCTGGTGGTAAGTAAGCAGAGGGTTATGAGGCAAGCTCAATACAGATGTTAACTTGATTTTTAGTGAAATGTCTTGGTTCATACAATCATTTACAAGGCACAAACATTAGTTTTATTTACACATATCACCTCTACACAAACATTGCTTTCAGATGTGAAATCCTCTGTGTTAGTAGTTATTTCGGGTGGTAATTGTACATGCTCCTTCCTTCGTAGAAATGCTCAGTCTCTGTTTTTTGTTTTTTCCCCAGCGCGTTGTGGTTCAAGATGCAAACAGGCCAGCAGGCTGCCATCACTGTAGCTTGCAGCTGTGAGATGTTGTTAGTGCCAGTCCGCTCCGTTGTGTTTTTTTGGCTTTTGTAATGTTTGTGTTTATTGTTCATTAATTATGTCCATGGTGATTATGCTTACATGCCCCATAGCAAATGGGCAAACATCTCAGAAACAGGACCTCAAAGTGTAAGCAGCACAGGTGACTTAGAACGCTTACTATGCCAAACCTGCAAATAGTTCAAAGAGGGTGTGAGTTTTCTCTGTGGAACACAGTTATAAGCATCTTATTTGACTTAATGTGTCATCATACATCATTGGCTAGAATGCTTTACAAGCCAGTTTAGAAGTTGTACATGAATGTATGGAGGTATTGGACTATATAGGCACATTACTCTCCATTCACTAAACACCTGCACCGAACAGACTGTCTAATCCTAGCATTAGCAATGGTAACTAAGCATAGTAGGCCTGTCAAACTTTGGATTTCTGTACATTTCTAGCCTTTTCAAAACCAAAAATACAACACTAAAAGTCTGAGGAATAGATTAAACCGTGCATTTATATTCCTTAAAAGTGCTACATTTCAAATTCAGAGCATTAATCTAGCAGTAATGTTAGCTGCTAGCCACTGGCTCAGCCGTCGCCATAAGGGGGCAATGTGGAGGCATCCCTCAACCACAGATATGCTCTGAATTCTGAATTTTATTGTGAGCTGCAAATGTTTGAATGCTTAGCAAATTAGATTACTACCTGGGATTTTACTTCATCAGTAACATTAATAGCTCTGTATGTAGTGTCAAATGCGTGTTTCAGAGACCCTTTTACGAGGTTCTCATTTTAAATCAATTCAGCGAGCATTTTCAAGCAATAGCTAATGTTAATTAGTTAGCTAGTTACAGCTGAAATCTGCCTGCGACAGTTGTTATTCTAAATTGTGATGGTAAATCTGCCACTGTCTGTTTATCATTTTAAACTGCTTCATGTTGCATGCGAGAACGATGTAGCTTTACAGGCGTAGCAACGGTAAGCAGGACGAGGCTCCGTGAATGGTCAGTTAACTTTTTACGGAAATAAAGTTTAACATCTTTCTTACATTCATATCTCCATACATCAAAGAAAGAAGTAGTGCACTGAGTTGCAAATGTAATTAGTCTGCATACACTTAGTGTTTTATATAATGTAGTACCATGCAGGAGCTAGACAGTGTTGAGTATACCTGTGTATCCTTGTCCATTGTAAGGAATGCCAACACACTGAGAGGAGTCGCAATATCCAGAGGGGCCTGGTGGTCCCCTCACCCCTGAAGTACCCTGGCGACCTGGAGGGCCACGAGGCCCAGCGGAGCCAGATGACCCTGGGGGGCCCGTTCTCGACTCTCCTGGTGGCCCTGCAACAGGGAGAGAGGATGTGAGTAAGGCCAGTTTGAAAAGTATCTGGAGCTCAGCACAAAAACCCGCTGACATCACCCGTAAATCTTAAGTGGAAATGGATAGGGGTAAAATGGAGCTGCAGCACTGTAATTTGAAATGTTCAATGGCTCAATTAAAAAGCTTGACCAAGAAAAAGAAAGTCTGGGGCGGTGGGAAGCTGGGAAGCACCCCCCCCCCCTCCCCTTTGGCCCCCGTGTCTAGACGGTAAAAACTAAGGATGGAATTTTCCCCTCTCGCTCTTTTTCTCATCCATAAGTGAGCCCATGTGTTGTCAATGAAGCCACCAAAGAAAGCTGTACAACAAACACGCACACATATACAGAACGCACACACACACACACACACACACACACACACACACACACACACACACACACACACACACACAGACGTGTGAGTCATGAGTGTGGACTTCCCACTGGCCGTCAGTTGTTTCTCAGCTCATTCACAGAAAAAGATATATCAGTGTTTGGTGTTGTGTGGTTGACATAAACAGAAGGTTGCTGTTGTTTTGCTATATCTTCCCTAGGGAAAGTAAATCTTCTGAGGTGGTGAGCTTTTTAGAGGAAACATATTGGACATTAATTGCAACTGAGGAAAGGCTATGGCCTTCTTTCAAACTCACAAATCAACCTAATAACATTTTAACAATCGGAACAGGACCTTGACTGTAGACTGGCTGAAGATTGTCTAAACTCTGGGGAGAAATGTTCTTGTTGGTGATAAACGTAAATACCTTCCATTTAGTGAATACCGTCACAAGTGTGCACAGTGTCAGGAGAAGCTCAATATACATGAGACATAAATCCTTAAAAAAGGGAAGAATTGGGATTATGTTTGGAGTCCCTCCAAAGATTTATTCAGAACAGCTGCTTAAAGGAAGTTGCCTGAGATATACACTGTAGGTACATTTTGGCCTCTGGTTGGAATGTGTCATTTTAACTGGACTAATGGGAGTACTACGTCCTAGAAAGAAGAAAAGATGAAAAACTGTCACAGAAACTGAGTTTTTGCGGAAAGATAAAGTCGGAAGACAACAGTGGGAATCCAGCAGCCAGCATTCAGCAACTGGTGGAGAACAATGTTCCACAGAAATAAGCCTTCTGATGTGATGGAAGACTGGACAAAAAAGGGTTATGAGTTACCTGGGGGCCCACTTGCACCTCTTTGTCCTCTGGTACCAGTTCCTGGAGATCCTCTTTCTCCCTTCTCTCCTGCCAAACCTACAAAAAACAGAGAAAAGAGGAGAAACAAATCACTTTCACACGATGATGCATGTAACCAGCATACATAAAACACAGGGAGATCCAGGATTTAATAATATTTTGCAAAGCACAGTTACATTGGTGTTTCTCTCATGGAGGACCAAGACTACAGTGTACAGAGTACAATATCGCAATAACTTTCAAAACATTGCTCGCCATTTGCTTAATGTTTCCCTGCTTGCTGCTTTGTAACACAACCAAGCATTCAGAAAAAGAAGAGATGAAGCACCTCTTTCTCCTGGACTTCCAGGTAAACCTTGGTTTCCAGGGAAACCGGTTCGACCAGCTTGTCCAGGCTCTCCACGGGATCCCTGGTTGCCAGGAGGCCCAGGAGGACCAGTTGGCCCTGGAGTGTTGCTACGATACCCAGAGGGAATCTGGTTAAGCATCATGTCAATTCTGCTCATCTGACCTACAAGAAAAGAACACAGTCAGTTGGATTTGGTTTAGATTTGTTTTTTGTGAACTTTTAAATTCTCTAAATATTACGAAAAGTTTTACTCACCGTTCACAAGCTGTTCACAAACTTGTCTGGCAATGGAGCGCATCATGTTCTGGGATGCAAAGTCTCCCTGGAAAACAAAGACATTTTCAGTCAGTGATGGCATCTCTTTTCTCATTCATGATGTATGATAGTTGGTATATGGTCATGTCCTACTCCACAATACATACCCTCTCTCCCTTCTCTCCTTTAATGCCAACAGGTCCCTGTTAACGAGAAGAACAGTGTTAGAAGCAACAACCCTGTCCTCCGCTTCTCCTCAATATAGTCATGTGACCATCATTTGTGTCTGTAATTCAGTACATACTGGGTTTCCTGTGTCTCCTGGTTTCCCTGGTTTTCCGGTAATTCCTGGTACACCTGGATTTCCAGGGCTTCCCTGGAAGAAAAAGAAGAGAGAGAAAAAAAACACAGAGAATAGTGTTTATTTAAAATTACTGCACAATAAACTTAATTGCAACATTTAACTCCTGCTCTCCATTAATGGTTGTATAACAAGCTTTAAGATTTATGCTTTGACATCTGCAGTGGGGTTGCGTGTGGCACAAGCTGCCAAGAACACTAAAGAGGAGATGGAAACACACACATGCCCAAAACCAACCGGGACAGGGTGCATGCATGCACACACACACACACACACACACACACACACACACACACACACACTCACAGACACTCACACACACTGCTGGATGGTATAGTGCGTGTGAATTCTAAACTGGCATGTTGCCAGTTGGCATGCTGGCTGGATTAAGTAGATTCAGGCCTCCCCAAACCACAGAAGAAGAAAATAAGATGCATGCACCATTGTGACTGATATATCAGGAAAGAAAGCATGCTCTAGGAAATATTTATTTGGCTGTTTTCTGCACAACACAAAACCACAGAGACCAACACACACACACTCACCATGGGCCCTGATGGGCCTCTGGGTCCAGATGGTCCCTCCTTTCCTGGGGGCCCCTAGGTAGAAATAACATACAATCACACATTGGTTACAACACACTGGGGACCCCATGCATGCAATACATCAGTGTCATTGCTTTATATTGGTTTCAGCCTTGAGTCTGTCTTTTCAAAATTATATTTATAAGTTAGTGGCTCAATTATGTTTGCTGACACAAGTGAGAACATGCAGTGTGATTGCAAAAGCTACACGACAGTGCTTCTGTATACGCTGAGCTTAGTGGGTGATCACACCCAAAACATGTGCTGTACTATGGTAACTATTTGTAGGCTTTGAACACAGTTTGTACATTAAGCAGGCATGGTGGTCGATCTTACCCGTGCTCCGCTTGGTCCAACGGGGCCCAGAGGACCACGTGGCCCAGGAGAACCCTGTGAAAAAAAAGCAGACACACTTAATTAAAAACTAATGATCAGAATCAACACATTTATACAGCTCCCTGATGGGTCTGTTGAACTACAATTTACAGAAAAAGTACTGCAGCTTCCCGGTTCGTAAGCCAAAGATAATAAATAATCTTTGCTACCAAAAACTGGAACAATATCCCCCTTGTCTGTTGACTTATGACACATGTCTACAGCAATCTGAATAGAGAGTGCTGTTATAATAAGCTTTATTGTGTAAAGGCAATGCTGCCAAAATGTGTTGAAGATCATAGAATAGGACTTCCTCCCATGTCTGAATTTGCTTATTCAGAGGCGAGAATAACCAGCGGTGATGATCGCTCCAGTCCAATGGTGGGAGTTGGCTGAATGACCTCAGCTGGATGAATGAACGCTTGCTCGGCCAAGAACTGGCTATGTAATGCCCACTCAAAAATGCCCTTCCACCAAAAAGTTCCCCTGTAATGTAAAATGGTACTAGTTTGAATACAAATCTGCTCATGACTCGATAGAGCAGTGATGTCAACAACCTCAAAGACCGTTGAACTCTGAATGTTATGGTAATGGTAAGTCTGGTTTTATATGACTGTAATTTTCATCTAAGAAGTCCACAGAATGACATCTACTGTAAGTCAAAGATGCTCAAGCTTTAGACACACTAAGTCACGATCATCTTCAATTACAAGGCTGGGGTAAAACATGTTCCATTCCCTATTTCCCCTTTGGTAACTTGAGTCGGCGCTCCATAATAATTTAACTGCATCACTGGCCTTCTACTGTTTGTCAATCAACAGGCTGATTCGACAGTGTGAGTCTCCCTGGGGGATGGCATGGTAAACCTCCCACTCTGAGTGTGGTTTCAATCTCAGCATGTGGACCGAATCCAGGCTCCAGTAGCAATGCTGCTCTCTATGGATAGTCTCCTGTTTCCTGTTCATAAACCACAAAATGAGAGGGGGAGTACTTACTTGCCGGCCAGACAGGCCCGGGTCTCCAGAATCTCCCTTTGGTCCCGGGCGACCCTGAAGGTGGAGGGGGAGGAAAAGAGAGACGCTTTAGTCTTTGTTTTTAATTCTTTTTACTCTGCGGTTTTGATTGACTTCATGTTTTGACTATCTCATCTGCAGAAAAGAAAATAAAGGAGCCGTCTAGCTTGATATATAGAAGTAGAGGGGAGTGTGATGTGTTTTTACTTTGAGCTGTAAATCCCACTCACTGTTGGATCGGCAATATTACACTTTCATATCAGCCGTAATCACTGGGCTATTGTGTGTCATACATGTAAAACTCCATCTACCACAAATTCTTAACTATTTCCTCCCTGGCTGGACTTATTGTAGGTTAACTTACGGGTTCTCCGGGAAGAGACAGTCCATTAGGGCCTTGTGGACCCGGTGGTCCCATTGAGCCTGGGAGCCCTATGTCACCGCGTGGACCCATTGGACCCTACAGCATTACCCAGACAAAAAGCAACGATGTTTCAGAACACACTTTTTATTGCACAAACATACAAAATGAAATGACATAGACCCCCTTTAAATCAATTTGAGGAGAAATATATCGTTGATAATTAAATTCACATGTGTGCAACTTGCTTCGTATGGTGGGGCAGGCTAACGTAAGGCTGTAGCTTCTAAAAGACGATGGCAGTGAGAAGCGTGTGGATTTAGCACATGGATGATGTCAGTAAGTTTCATTGGCTGTGAACGTGTTCAATTTATTGAATCACCATAACAAATTCAAAGATTAATGTGCATTGCATGTTTATCAAGTGCTTAAATTAATGTAAGGCATTACTCACAGGGTTGCCGTGTTCTCCTCTATCTCCTCGTGGTCCCTTAGAACCTGGGCCACCCTGGAAAAGCAAAGAGCCACAAACACAGAGTGAGCATAACAACAGGAGGAGATTCCAAAATCCCTGAAACCCCCAAGCCCTCCCAAATCCTCACAGGGGCTTAGTGAGGTTACCAAGCACACATATTCCAGACGTCTCCTCCATTTTTTACTGTTGTTTTTCCAGCAGGCATTTATCTTTTGACACTTCTTCCTGAGCCCACAATTCATGGCATGCTGCTAGTCCCATCCTCCTCTGCTCATTCCAAAGGAAAACAAAATACCACTCCTGATGCGAAGGACATCCTCAGTCTCAGGCAAATACGGCTTTACCATCATCACCACATCAAAACAGACAGAGGTCGTGGAGGTGAAGATAGAGGACAGAGGACAAGGAGGGATGATGTGGGAAAATCTTTACCGAAGGTCCGGGAGGCCCCTGAGGGCCGATGCTGTCCTGTGTGCATGTGCAAGAGTGGGGAAGGGATGGGCACTTGGCCTCGTCTCTCTGAAAAGGAAGGCAGCAGAAGAAGAAATTAGAAAAGAGACACAAATACGCAAATAAAAGAGAAAATCCGTCCCACAGTTTTGCCTTTGCTTGCAGTTTAAGGAGAAGAGAGTTTAAAAAACCCAGCAAAGGTCAAGATGGAACAGTGGCTCATGCAAAGTCAGTGTGGGACTTAAGACCAGATGTTCACTGATATCTGCAAACCTTGTCCACACTTTTGGAAATGAGTCTTTGACATAATGAGTTATAGAACACAGCAGTCATTGACGTGATATATTAATATCTGAAGCAAATTATAGATGAATTACTCATCATTGGATAAATGTGCTTGTGTCTGGTATTTACCATACAAAATGAAAATAAATGTGATTTATTGTCTGCTGCGTGATCTAAAGGAGCACTTGTTGTCATGTAATTGGGGGATCAAACTGGCAACAGTCCGATTAGCACAATTACACAGGATGCAAGGTTCTATTCAGTTCAGCTGACTCACCGTTTTTAAACTGTTTTTAACAACCTTGCATTTAGCCTAATGACTACATACCAGCTTACATTAACATCTGACTGTGTGCATGCATACAGTATATACACTAAATACAATGGTTAATCTACTATTGAATCGAAGAACAACGTACACGGTACATCAAAACATGTAAAAGAAATCTGCCAAAATATCCTTCCTGTGTGCCTACATATGGCCTTTTGACGTATCTTTGTTGTAAAATGATTCTAAAATGACACTTGTTCTTACTGTGGCAGGCAGGTCACAGCATCTGTCTCGGCTGACCCAGCTCAAACTGCAGACAATGTCGAACATCTGGAGCTGGAACTACACAACAGAAGAAAACGAAAACATTGATGTTTTGAGAGGGTGTTACAAATGGCTCCCATTCTTGCTAAAAATGCACACTGTTGAAAACAGGACGAGTCCCAGAGTGAAATAAAAAGATGCAGGCATCCATCCTTCCAGCAGTCCCAGGGAGCAGTTAAAACATAAACGAGGATTTGGATATTCATTCTTTGGAAAGCTGTGGGATGCTCTTTAAAACGTGCTTCGCATTTGCACAAATGTGTTCTTCATAATCTTTTTCACTTACTGTCGCAGACTGCCTCCTTCCACCTCCAGACTTGGCCATCTTGCCAAGCACTTCATAGCCTTCCAGCGAGATGTTGTTGGCCTCCTTGATGGGCTTCTCTGCCACCTCCTGGCAGTCCACGTTGAGCTTGACTTTCTCTGCAGAGACGCTAATGTGGAGCTGCAGAGACGAAGGGGATGGAGAGAGGGCACAATTGACAAAACATTATTGTCTTTTCAATACTTCACAGCTGCCAAAGAGGACTAAGGATGCTGGAGCTTTACAAAAGCTGGGTTTGACATTCATGAGTATTTGGAAAGGGCATGATTGCCCTTCTCAAGACAAGGGGAACTCTTTAAGAAAAGTGCAACCATAAGGTCAGGAATAACTTCACTGAACTTTTTTAAATCATGTCGTTTGAAGTTTATAAAGATGCAGATACTGTATTCCACATAATTGCTAGATTGAGTGAATTGTTTAGTCTTTGCAGAGCCATGTCAATTATAGATTCTGATATTACCCCAGAGCGGTTACTGATTTGGCACGGGACTGCTGTTTGATGCCTCTACAGATGAATGGACCGTAAAGAAGAAAATATACAACAGTTGGCTTTAAAAGGTGCAGTCGGTGATTGTATAACAACACAGAATGACAAAGTGCCAGATTTTGAAGTTTCCTGTCCAGAGAACCCCGCGCCACATCTTGAAGCAATATCATTTGCGGTGTCCCATCAAACATCCTACACTTTCCATACTTTTTCCCTCACTGTTGCAAATTTTCCCCTGCTCAACAGTCAGACAAGCTTTCTTTATGTCAGGAAAAGCAAGCTACTATTACTTTCTACCAAAACCGTACCAACCACAGACTAGGCCATAGTTCTTGGCAACCAATCACAAAATCACAGTTGACTTCCTTGGCAACAGAACAAACTATCTGTTGGACCACAAAGAGAGAGGGGTGTCGTTTATCCCAGGATCCCAGCATGGATATATTACTGTGTACCATGATGCTCCTGAGGGCTTACCAAAACATCTTTTGATGATATACTGGGATGGCAAATAATGAGCATGTATGTATTACCTCACTGACCAATAAGTAAACACAATAAAAACACTGCAGATGCTGGAAAATAAAACCTCAGAAAAGCTCGCTTTCTACCAAATGCTGCTCCTTCAGTTGATGGTATTTGCTGCTCAGTAATCTCCTACTCAAGTGTTGACAGATGAACAATTTTCTTTAATCAATTGTTCACAGATTTCTGACTGACAGCGTCTCCAATACACATCACACATTACTATCAGATTAGCTCTGTCCTGACGTTTCCTTCATCTTCATTTTATGTATGCTCATATAAGATGCAGGAAATGAATTAGGAAATGAATGCATCCAAGATTAAGTTAGCTTTCAATGAGAGCAAAGGGATATACATAATCAGCATGTCTGATCTGGCACCTGCGTATGGACGAGGCACTCTCTGGTAAGAGAAGTTAATTTCCTGTATTTCTAGAGTGGATTTAGGGTCAATAAGTCTACTTGCGCAGTTCACAGAAAGAAGACATCTTTGTTTCCAAAAGAAAGTCATCAGAGATGAAGAGTACAATGAGTGCAGTCAGTGGACAATTTGGCAAAAAAAACTCCCTCTCTGTCTTAATGAGCTTTTGCGTATATTGGCACAATCTTCCCAACAAAGTCCCTGAAAGGAAAGTTTTAAAGACTGAATTCAAGTCTTCGCGAAGCACAATAAGCATTGTGTGCATGTGTGTGCGTGTGTGTGTGTGTGTATTTTTTTTAGCATGGAGGCAATGAATAGCAACATACACGTTCAAACTTCTAGTCTGAATACTAGTCAGGATGGCTTATGGAGAACGTCTTTTCCACGTCAGTTAACAGGAAACTTCCCTCTACGGGTTCCCACCCTTTGAGTGTAGGAGGGGATTCCCCAGTGGGCAAGTGAGTGACTAGCATCTGCTATAGTCATTTCTGAGAGCTTTCCCATATGTTCTATTACCAATAGACCACAACCTCTCCAGCTTGGGTTACTTGTTATTAACTATCCTGAGGAGAAAATCCAAATCTGTTTGACAATGTACTAGAATGGTTGATAACAAACCGGAAACGATTAATAGGTTATCCAATTGACAGAAAGTGAATCAAAAATCTGATATTAGATATATTGATTTTTAAACAATGATGGGAAACCTTCACTGGTTCCATCTTCATTTGCAAATATTTTCCGGTTTTCTGAGTGTACTGGACATATTTGAACTTTGGACTATTCGTCAGACAAAACAAAGCATTTGAAAATATCACCATCAGATTGTGGAATATGCGATATTTGGAAATGCACAAAACATTTTACCATTTGATGACATTTCATAGACAAAATAATTAATCATTAATAAAATAATTAAAAATTTGATTAATCTCATAATGAAAATAATCTTTATAAATTAAACTCTTCTTCATTTCCTAAAACGTAAAGGTCAACATGCAAGTTTTGTTCTGTTTATCTTCCCACATGGACAATGAGCCCAGCTGCCATGACCCTCATCATTGGTCACTCTGGTTTCAGTGCAACACACACACACCTACACACACATTCACAGACACACAAACTTTATGACAGAGGTCACACTGTAATAGCCACGGACAAAGTGTTGGGAAACCACTGAGAACATGTAAACTCACACCACCGCAGCTGTCGGTGGTGGCACTTACTCGACAGACCAGTAAATAAGCAGCTAGGTAGACCGCTGCAGACTCGCCAGATCATGGAACAACAACTACAGCACCACAAACTAGCCACCCAGTGTACATTCAGACTACAGTCTCCACCATGGCCACACACACACACACACACACACACACACACACACACACACACACACACACACACACACACACACACACACACACACACACAGGTCAGGCTGCTGTCCAACTAGACCAGCAGTGATGTCAGTTACATCTAGGCCTGACTCAACATTTTCCAGGGTCCTGTTCATTCATGAAGTCATTCTACAATTAGTTGTGAGATGCAAACTGAAAAGCCATTTAAAATACGCTCTGATCTGTGGGCCAATGTATATCTCTCTCATCAGTTCCTCAGTTCAAAAGAATGTACTTTGTAATATCAGGAAATGGGCGATTTTGGATAAGAAGACCCTCGTACATTGAAAAGGGTCATTCATTATGATAACCCTAGAATTGGGTGGGGTGGGGCTAAATAAGGGCGATGCTGTCCTTGTGAACAAAGTCCTCCGGTCATGAAACTAACATCTTAAGCCATTCAAGGTTAGTATGAAAATATACTGTCCCTCATTGTTCTCTCTACACCCTACTGTGGTTGGGTGCTTGTACTTGTAGTTGGACTTAAAAGCATCTGATGTCTGCAAGAGATTTGAAGAGAATTGTAAGCTTGGCATTTGGGCCTAATGTAGTAACACCATTCTGGGTGGTTGTATCAAGTTAGATGAGAGGTTCTGACAGATTGTTTGAAGAGTAGTTGAGTTTAATCTTCTAATGAGAACTCTGCTAAGGGAGTTCAATCTTAATTTAAGTCATGTAAAACAGGACCGCTGATGGCATGGATTTGTTTCAGAGTAAAGAAATGTATCATTGGGATTGTTTGCTTACAATGCATGTTATTCTTGCTTCCACAACTTCTAACTGTCATTAATCCATATCTACAGTCATATACCCTCAGTGCTCTCACACACTAGATCTAAAAGCTCCAAGTTATTTAGCTTTACAGGAATATGCCCTCACCAGCCACAGTGCAGTACGCCACTTTACATGTTGCTGTTCTGTTTGGTGTTGCAGTGGTCAAACCCACAGAGGTGCCAACAGAGCCACCCACCCCCCCTGCTCCAGCAACAGTCCCCCCTGCGCTAGATGGTGAGTGCATCAGTGTGCTGAAATCCTAATTCTTATGGTTTAGCAGAGATTAGGCTTTGCATTAACATCATTGTACCTGCACCATAAAGGAAAGGAAAGGATTTAAAGGGGTAGTCCACCAATTACACAAACAAGTTCAGTTCTTGTCATGGGGATGACTACAAGAAAAACACTCTGGAGGAGTTTGCCAATTCTAAGAACATAACCCTGATGATGTAATGAGGGTTACTGCATGTTGGACTGGACTTGAGAATTTATTAATTACAATTTGAAATGTATCAGAAAGTTTTAAGAGACGTGGGCATTTATCAGACAAGGGGAGTTTTAAAAAAGATGCTTTTGATTTGCATTATGGGAAACTTAGTATCCGGTATTTTATGATTGACCCATACTTGAGACTAAAAGTCAGAATATCTTGGCCTCAATAGCATTAATTTCCTGTATGCTTAGTCTGTGGAGAGCTTTTTTTAAAGAAATACCTTAGAATCTGCCTTTTTAGTGAAAAATATGCAGACTTTGGGATCTATTCTTGAAATGCCTTGCAGCATGTTTTGAACCCAACTCAAGCTGAACCCCAACTTAAAAACAAACCCCATTCCCTAACTGTTGCTTCAACCAGGAGCAGATTGGTTTGGAATTCCCTAAACAACTACCAGCACCAGTCTCCTGTCTTGATGTGGTCAGACCTCCACAGCTAACATTTTTCACATTAGGCTGGGTCACTGAGGTATCACAATTTCCCCCCAAAACTCTCTTTAAATGTATTTATAGCCTCCAGCACCTATTCATCAGATTAACTGCCCCAAAAGCTCAATGTCAAGTCATAAAAACGGGCCAAAGACCAGACAGCAGTTCTACACGCTAAGATGGATAGCAGGGTACCCTTTGACAGCTAACACGATACAGATACATGGCATTGGCTGTTTGTCAGATCGTCACATTAAAAGGTAATTCAGCCATCTTAAAAGAAGCATAAAAGTCATACCGCGACATATGAAATGATTTAGTGCCAATATATGTGAAAATAAGTGAAAAGAATCAAAACAATATTCTGTATGTAAAAGGATATGAAAGGGATATTCAGCCCACAGGTGACTACTAAAAATTTTCAGTCTGTCCGATTAAAGCCAAACCTTAATAATATCACTATGTGGTGAGTGCAGTACTCTTCCCTTTAAGAAACATGAGTTGTGTTTACCTTGTGGAAGCTCCCATGGAAAACCCGCTTCACTTGCTCCTCATTAAACGTGGCTCTCTGGATCTCTCCTCGGGTGTCCTTGTTGTAGAACGTGATTGTTTTGCTGGAAGCTGGAAAAGAAAGAAGCCTTTGATGAATCCCTGACAGTGTGCTACGATGCAGTGGCACGCAAAGCACAGACAGGACTACAGAGAACACATGGTTGTAGAGAGCGGAGAGGGATAAAGGGAAAGCTAGGAGGGATTAGGACCTTGATCGTAATTATTTGCATGCTTTTACCTTTTGTGGCACATTTGTAAAAGATACCTATTTAAAAATGAAGACTTTCTATCAGAGAATAAATAGGTCGAGCAGCATCTAAAACAGAAAAGAGACACCTTATTCCTGCCTACAGTATCTGACAAAGATTCATTAACTTTGGCTGTCTGTAAATTATGTAAGACAGAGAAAGAAAAAAGCTTCCGTTGTTAGTAAAGAGTGTACAGCCTATTTTGGGTGAGGGACAGCAGCTTCCCCCTCCAGCTGAGGGCCACAACAGGAGGGAAGACTTACGGTTGACGGTGACCCCGACCTCGGGGTTGTTGTTTTTGTTTGCAATCTGCCAGATATCAAAAGGTTCAGAGCCTGTGTCGGGCAGTAGGCGGAAGAGCATGATGATGGTGTAGGATGGGGGAAGACCCTCAGGATGGATCTCCCTGTCAGCGTAAATAACATAGCTTGTGATGAGTCATGAGTCCGAGCTGTGCCCTCATCACACTAGCAGTCAGGATATCATGTTAGATATGAATACAAAGACCATTAAATCTTTCTGCAGTTATACAACATCCAGTCCGTCACATCGGCTACAGAACCCGTAAATGCCCTGGCCTTTCAGATATTACCCACATATTGAAAGAATTTTCTGTCCCCTCTCCTTTGCTGCAGTTTGAAGTGTTTCCATTTGTGTGCATTATGCTGATGACTGCGGTCAGGCACACAAAGTACACGTCATTATGAACATATTAACAAAGTATGCTCCAGAGGTCTGGATACTCCCACCGTTTTGCAATTGCCTAACAACACTTAAATGAGGCTTAATAAAGACACAAAACTCTTGACCCAGGGGGAATTTGGTTGCTCCCAGTATGACATAGTGGAGAGAAGGGCTTGTCCAGGAACTTTTTAATTCTAAGACCACATTCCTGTGTCCCTAGCACCTCATATTCCACAAGCTGCAACGACAAATAGAGCAGTGGGCTCATTGCCAAAGGGCACTAGGGAAACCCCTCTGTTCACAGAGGAATAATTATGAATAATGAGTGTGGGCTGGACAGGATTATAGTGCACAGGAGATAAGGCCAATAGGCTGGGAATATGCACATAGTGAGACTCACACTCCCACTGTTTGAAATAAACAAATACTATTAATTCATAGCTCTTACTTGGTAGGCTGGTTTAGGAATGAATCTTTGTGCAGCCTGTAGGCGATATAGCTGTTGAAGGAGCCCGTCTCCATGGACACACCATGCATGTCAGCAAATGTCCGGTCCGTGATGTTGAAAGCCTCCAGCATCCTGAAGCCTTGAAGGGACAAAAAAAACAGGAGACATGTTGAGAGGCTTGAAATAGAACCAGTGAAGCGTCCTTATGGCGTATTATAATAACATTTTACTAATACCAACAAGCTCTGGAAGGATTAGATAATGTGTAAGGTGTACTGTGATGCTCTGTGCTTACCGGGCGTGGTGAATCCATTCATGTAGATCAGAGGACAAGCTGAAACAGCACAAAAAGTTATAGAGGCTCAAAGAAAGCAATTCATGTTTGTACAGTTCCTGGCAGTAGATCTGTTGAAATACGCTGCAATGGGTGAGCTTCCTGTTATCTCACCAGGTGCACTAATCAACCACAATAGAAGTTACAGAATCAAAGTCAAAAGCTTTCCTCTTGGAATGCAGGAATACTCATGTCTGCCTTACTTGAAGTGGCCGTTTCACAGATGAAGGTGATGAGGTTGTCCTGGATCTTAGCAAACGCGTCATAGTCGTCCACCACAAACACATGCCTTTCACTGGGCTTGCTGCCGATAATTCTCAACTCTGTCATGTCCACATCAGCCACACCAACCACAAACACACTGTAGCCTGAGAGTGGAAAACGCACACAAACACAACACAAAGACCATTGTTAAATCTCCAATAAATAGGCAGTTTTATCACTACAGGGATTATTACAAAAATGTATTAAATCAGCCATAAAACTGTGGCTCTGGTGAAGGAAATCAAAGTTCGGGAGCAAATGGGAATATGGAAAAACACTGGACATACAATACAGACCAAAACACACAAGGCAAAAATTCCACACTCACCAGAATGCTGCAGTTTTTCTGCACTCTTCTTGACTTCATCCTGGGAGCGTCCATCTGTGACCACCACCAGCACCTTCGGGACGTTCCTCCTCATACCGCTGTCTGAGGTGAACACCTTCTCATAGACATGCTTCAGAGCAACACCTGGGTGAAGGAGGAGGATCATAAGGAAGGAGGAGAAGACGGGGAAAACCAAACAAGTTCGATAAAGACTATCATGAAGGTGTTGTCGAACAGTCCGTAAGTTTATTCACGTTTTTGCAGAATACTTGCCCATTCTGAGGGGACAAATTAACATTAGCCAAGCTTATTGTTGGCTTATCTGAAAACCTTGGCAGTTATGAGCATAAACGCACAGAACAAAAAAAATGTTTTCATCTTCTAAGAATAATTAATTTACTAAGACGCCTTGGTGTTTTTTCCCCAGTGGTGTACCTGTCTTGGTGTTGCCTCCTCTGTAGCGCACAGTCTGCAAAGCTGATATCACTATGCCCTTGTCTTGGTAGGTGTTCAGCTTGAACTCAGTCTTGGCGTCATCACTGAATTGTACAAATGAAACCTGGTCGAAGAGAATAACAATGATGAGATAGTGACAATGGCTGATAATCAAACATATACATACCAAACACATCTTTCAAAACATAACGTGGTCAGTTTGTACAGAACATTAAAGAAGCAAGGTAAATGCTGACCTGCATGCCACGAGAGTTGATGACATCAAAGGCTCCAGTCATGCTTGTGACAAACTGAATGACCTTGTTGAAGCTGTCATCTCCAATGCTCCAGGAACCATCAATGAGGAAGACCACGTCTGCCTTGGCACCTCTGCACACTGTGGTGCAGGTACAATGATGTTAATGCAAAGCCTAATCTCTGCTAAACCATAAGAATTAGGATTTCAGCACACTGGTGCACTCACCATCTAGCGCAGGGGGGACTGTTGCTGGAGCAGGGGGGGTGGGTGGCTCTGTTGGCACCTCTGTGGGTTTGACCACTGCAACACCAAACAGAACAGCAACATGTAAAGTGGCGTACTGCACTGTGGCTGGTGAGGGCATATTCCTGTAAAGCTAAATAACTTGGAGCTTTTAGATCTAGTGTGTGAGAGCACTGTCCTTTATACATAAGCATTACAATGGCATAGAGGATCTTACATGTCCTCTCCTTTACTGCGACTCCAGGGCCCTCCAGGTTGGGGGTTTGGGTGTACACTGTGGCTTCGTAGAGAGAGTCAGGGGTCAAGCCATCAAAGCAGTAAGTACTCTCTGAGCCTCTGACAGTGATCTCGTGAGCTCCCTTCTTTGAGGCTAGAGGAAACAAAAACAAGCCAGGTTTCAGGTTGCAGTAAAGTTTACATGAACAAAGTCCTTTATAGTTATAATTGAATAAAGCACTTACTGTCAATAGGATTGATTTTGAGTCTGTAGGAGGTGGCTGCTCTGTGAGGGGTCCATCGGATACAGAGGGACTCATAGCCAATATTGTAGGTGGTCAGGTCTGTCACATTCAGGTACACTACAGGAGAGAAATATTCTTAGCACATGGTCTACCACACCTACATGCAACACCTACATGCAAGACAGTAGGTTGGATTAGCAGTCAAAGCTAGAATTATCCATTTCATTTTGTGCAGATAAATCTGTCAACAAATAATTGGCATCATCAACTCACATGTGGTGCCTTGTCCAATGAGAGGCTCACTGAGGCCAGAATCGTACTGTGCCAGCACCTTCACGTCATAGGTGGTTCCAGGTTTCAGGTTATGCAGTTGGTGGGAGGTCACGTCTCCGGCAAACACCTCCATGGACTCATCAGAGCCTGAAAGCAGACATGGACTTAAAAATTAAATACATTGTATTTTGAAGTATACTATTAAAGCACATATTTACTCAGTAACTAACATAGTTTTAACCCCATCACAACATGTCCATACCCTCAGGCTGGTAGATAAGCTTGTATCCGTTAACCCTGGAGGGGGCGGGGTCCCAGGACACTCTAAAGCGGGTGTACCACTCATCAGAAACACGAAGGTTCCTGGGGCCAAGCATACCCACTGTGGGAAACAAGACAAAGCAGCTGTCAATACAGGTTTCTTTTCATTGCAATGGGATGGATAGAATTCCAACTCAGTGTTGTCAGCAGGGTAATTACTGTATTAAAGCTTATAATTGCTCATTATGACTTTGAATTATGGGTGACATATCTCAACATGTGATCGAGGGGATGATAAATTCAACCATGTCAGGGAAATTACTTCTTTTGTTTGAAAAAGAAAATAAGGCAGCACTTGAGCGCAACCAGTTCATACTTCTCTGGCAAATGGTCTTGGTGTGGCTGGCTTTCATGAAAAGAATTTCACTTATTCCACTTTGGCTAAAAGGATTCAAGATCCTAATCAATGGCTCAATCTATTCAGATTTTCTGCCGTGGCTCTCCTTCACTCTGGTGTGAGCAAGTCTGTGCGCAGTACTACATGATATACGTGTCTGTCAATGTGCTCAGTTTCATGTCCCCTAATGATCTCTGCATCAGTTGAAACACACAGATTGCACAGATTTAATATTTCATACCTGTGCGTCCATCTCCTTCCAGCTGTCCTCCTGCTCCATCAGCATACATGGCTGTCACTTTGATGTTATAAGGAGTGTCTGGATCCAGGTTCTGCAGGATCACACTGTTTCTGTTTCCTGGCACTACAGTCTATAAGATATAAGCCATAACCCATGAAGAAGAGGATTAGTGGAATAACATATCAAGAGCATATTAGGGATACATTTGTATTAATGTTGCAGATCAATGAGAGTTGGTTTATCATTTAGGGCTCTGGGGAAAAATGGTTAATTGCCACTCTAAAAAGAGAATTATAAATCAAATGCAAACCACGGAATTATAAACATCCTTACAAATTCCTCGATGGGGTCTCCTGTGGTCTGGGCATAGGTGATGCGGTATTGTGTGACAGGACCTTGGGCGTGTTCCCAGTTCACAGAGAGAGTACTGGTAGTGGGATCGTATACACGTATGTTCCTTGGGCCACTGCGTGGCACTGAGTGAGGAAACAAGAAAGAAGTGTTTGTTTGAGTGTACATCCCAAACATCTCCAAGGTTTATGTGAACTAAAATATTTGGCTAAATGTTGATTACTGAAATACTCATAAGATTGTATTTCCAACTTAAGGATTGTCTTTGAACACACTGGCCCAGGTTCTTACATGTTGTTCCGGCGTCACTGATAGTGGGTCCTTCGCCGTCACTGTACAGGGCGACCACTCCGACATTGTAATCAGTGTCTGGGAGCAGCTGCTTCAGCAGGGCCTCGTTGGTGTCCCCGGGTACCACAACCTGCAGACACCATGTCAGGAATAGACCTTTTTGAAGAGTTCCAGAGCAGCATGTGTAGACTTAAGTCCTAAACTGATCAGTTAAATCAGATAGAGATGATAGCAAATATGTATATTTTCTAAATGAAACCTGAGCAATTGTATAGAGGTGACAATGATGATGCAAATCGCCTGCCCAACACAAACACAGACAAAGAGCCTTCCCCTCTCCTGACAGCTGCTTGTGCTGTACACTCCCTCTGACACCTCAGTTTTCCTAAACAGCCCCTTGCTGTCAGCACTAAGCAAAAGGAAGAACCAACTAATCCTTTAATGTTTGACAGCTGGCACTGCTGTTTAACCCGGTTTGATAGCAAAGACAGCTGATTACATAAGGGCCAAGTCCCCCTCACTCTCTCTCTCTGCCTGTGGGTTAGCTAGTTGGACAGAGTAAGGTTCTGAAAGGCTGGTGTCTCTCTGTGAGCGAGTCAGGAAGGGGGGAGGGATGAACGCTTGTGTAGGTGCTTACAATGGAAAAAGAAGCGTGTGTTAAGGGGGTTGTTTGAGAGAGAGAACACCATGTGTGTGTAAGACCAGTGAATGGGTTGGAGAATCTGTTCACTATCCTTTCAATTTAGTGAAGTGCTTGAGACTCTCAGTGTAAGAACAACATCACAAGACATAAGTGATGGTGGTAATTCATGCATGGCTCGAGCCAAGGAAAAGACTAGAACTTGCCATAAGTGTGGGCCTCTTTATCAATAACTGGAATATGCCTCCCTCATCAAAGATCATGTTCGTCCCAGCGAAGAATCCGTGTTAATGGTGCAATCTCTCTGGCAGATGGTGGAGAGAGCTAATCATACCATGTCAAAGTAACCCTTGTGGATTCTTTAAGCAACCCAGACGTTCTGAAGACGTGGGCACATTGGTGCCAGATGACACATATCGTGTGAATAACAGGAGTTGCAATTTAATGAACACCGTTAAAATGCAGGTTAAAATCTTTAGCAGTGCACCAAAGAGAGGAATTCAGCTGGCAGTAACTGCACACATGCATGCACACAAACCCACTCACATAGGCCATTTGGTGAACAGACTAATGGAGCAGGCTATTTCAAACATTTTAATTGGTTGGTGCCTGGGCAGCTCACTCCTCCACCCGGGAATGCTCTAATCCTCCTCTTTCTGAATAAACCCTCACAGTTGGTTTGTGTATATGTAACTACCGGTAGGTAACTGATGGGCTGTGATAAGATCATGGAAAGAGTAGTTGTAGTTATGGGTGCACACTAATGTAAATGTTCTTTCTTGTTATGCATATACACTATACTACACTCTTTCTAACACAGTGGATGGAAACTCACCGACTCAGAGGGAACGGCACCAGTCAGAGGAGCATAGACCACCCGGTACTGCTGGACTGGGCCTGTGGCAGCCTCCCAGCGAACGTTCAGCGTGTTGGTGGTAGGGTTGAAGACCTGGATGTTCCTGACGGGGCTACGCTCCACTGCCGAGCCAGGAATGTTGGGTGGCGAGACAGTGGGACGAGATAAAGCAGAAGAGAGAAAAACAGGGATTTTTAGGACAGGTACCCACTAGTTGGGGACAGAGGTCAGGGATTTAAAGGTTAAAACCATCAATTACACAATAACAACCACAAACCTATTATACAAATGTGTGTAGCATTCCTTTATATTTGTGTTTTAGTATTGTGAGGTTTGACCTTATGTAGTTTCACACCTTTGTGAGACTCCTAACTAGTGTTGCTGTCATACAGTCTCATTTAACATAACATGGTCTAGACTCCTTTTGTGGAAAGCCAGAAAAGTCCAACAACTACATGCAAATGTTTCAATGAAATGGGAACAATACCAGTCAACAACAGAGACACGTTTAAGACTCTATTTAACAATGCTGCTTTCAACAGAATGCTTCCTGTCAGTGCCCTGCAGGTTAATGAAAAGGATAGACACGGCATCTGGGCAGCCCTGTGTGACGCTTGCCTTCTAAAAAACCACAGCAGATGTTTAGAGCCTTTACGCTGCTCCCCATTATAACCCCATAAATGCATGGGAAAAAAACATTGGGCAAAACGCAGTGAGTGAGCTTCCGTACTTTAAATTTACACAGACCAAATTCCGTTGCAGAGAAAGCTGCTTTGAATTTGAAGGCACAGTTAACAGTCAGATGCACGATACTAGCGGATAACCGACACTGACTCATATAGCCCAAGGATCTGTATCGGAAAAATGGCGGATCAGAGCATCTCTATCAAAATCGTGAGAGCAGATCCTTCCTTAAATTGCATGAAAAAGGGCAAATAATCTGAGGCACTGCTCTTTGAATGGAGATGACAATATATTCTACAGAAGTGACGAGGTTAAAAGGTTAGTGGTAAAAGGTTTGTAGCGGAATAATCTGTTATACTGTACGTACTGTAAAGGGGTTTGGTTTACATGTCCAAGAAAAAGCCACAGAACATGAAGGACCATTGCTCCAGAAGGGAAAATGGGGGTAACAGTAGCAGGCATGGAGCATGACCTTAGCCAAGTGAGTTGAGAGCCATAAAAAACATAATGCTCTCCATTCATTTCTAGCCCACCCCCTTCTGGTTCTTTTTCCCTAAAGGCAAGCCAATTACTCAATATAACCCCGCCCCCATTCCCTAGCCCCACCATTATCCTGACCACTACCCTTCATTCCAACCTATAAATGGACAATATTACGGTAAAGACAGAGGAGACACCATTATAATGCTGCCAACCCAGAGGAATTCCTTCCGATGCAATCACCCCGCAAAATGCTGACTCATTCCCGGCAGCGATTGGTGGTTTTAAATTATGGGAGAAACTGGAAAAATCACTGTTCTTCAATGAAGTTCAATGCAATCTAACTGAGCGTAATACTGTCCTTTTATGATACATCTTATGTTCCATTTTACATGTAAGCTGTGAATTGAGTGTGCATTAATTGACGTCTTGAGAAACAAATGTCATTTGATCAGTTTGGGTTATGGTTAGGGGTTTGGTGGATATGAAGCAAATAAACCATAAATGGCTGCCTCATTGAAGGTTACTGCCAGCCAACAACCAAGGCCAGTAAGTTCATTCTGGACGAACATGAATGGATTCCCGAAATCCCACTGCCGTTTTGACGTATTTCATTCTCAGAGGTCCTCTTCCAAGCCTGCCTCTGCTATTTAAACCCTGAAAGCTGCCTTCCCAGGATGTCACTTCTGCTTCTAAACGTCCTTGCATGGACGACCATTGTTACATGTGACCGAAAACAATGATTATGTATGCGGTGCTTACAGGTTTTGCCATTCTCAGACATGCGTTGTCCCTCTCCAGCGGAGTAGACTGGAACCACAGTAACAGTGTAGAGAGTATCAGACTGCAGGTTCTTTAGCACAGTGTTGTAGGTGCTGCCTGATACCTGGACCTGGACAGATGTATAACAAGACTCACATCAGTTTGTGCACATTTATAAAGATAGGATTATTTCACTCAACATGAAATCATGCTCTATGACTATTTTAAATATTACC
Organism: Eutrigla gurnardus; assembly: GCF_963514095.1. Classification (NCBI taxonomy): domain Eukaryota; kingdom Metazoa; phylum Chordata; class Actinopteri; order Perciformes; family Triglidae; genus Eutrigla; species Eutrigla gurnardus. Next base: position 15,033,872 of record NC_139921.1, on the reverse strand, counting down.
ATGTCTTCCTCTCCTCCGGCTGTAGGGACATAGAAGATCCTATACTGGCGCACATTGCCCTCAGCAGCCTCCCACAGGACATTCAGAGTGCTGGTAGTGGGCTCAGTGACCCGCAGGTTCCTAACACCGCCCAAAGGCTCTGGGGTGAGAAAAAAGTATGATGCAGTTGAACTGTCATACCCAAACAGACAGCTCTAATGCTCTGAGAGCATTTCCATTAGTGCCCTTTTGCAGTTCAGCTGTATACATTTATCACAAGGTGTCACTGTTATCAGTTCTCATTTGGGAGCACAACTCACTGGTCTTTCCAGGGCCGTTCAGCTCCATGCTGACTCCTTTGGCGTAGACCGCCACCACAGTGATGGAGTACTCCGTGTCAGGGGTCAGCTTGGGAAGCAGGACAGTAGTTTTCTTCCCTCCAACCTGGGTCTAGTTGGGAAAGAATAAACGTTGGTAAACTTAAGCTTATATATTTTTAAAAATATATAATCTTACTACTCTTAAATCAGTCACTGAGGTTGTCAAATGTTTGTGAGTAAGGACAAATAGGGTATCCAATCTCTTCGAAAGCGTTTTATACAAAATACATCAGTCTTGCTATAATTCTCAACAACCTTTTAGCAATTCTTATATACACTGAGGGAGATAAAATTTGATCTGTTTACCAAATGGGATAAAGAGTTTTAACAACTATCTATGGGTGCCTTAAGATGTCAATTGCCCGAGAATTTTACCTGAAAACTAAAAGACTGTCACCATTTCAAGAGGAATGTTTTGTGTGTGTTTGGCCTTGATTAATACAAAGCACACTGGCCACAGTAGATCTGTACACTGGTGGCTGTAACAGTCGGATGTCTTGTCATAAGAGTCATGACTGGTGATGCACTTCCTACATTTCTTCAGGCTGTGCGTTTGCATGTGGATTTGTGTATGATGGTGTATGCGCCTGTGCTTTTGATGTCAGCTTTAATCCTCTGTGGGTTTCTTTAATCACTTTTATTAGCAAAGCAGAAGGAAATAAAAGGAAGGTTAACATTTGGCACTGGGGTCATTTTTTTTGTAGAGTGCGTGTGTGTCAGACATTCCGAAAACAGACTTGTTGTCAACAAATCAATGCAAAACTCTCTATGTAAGCTGTATTGTTCCTGACAGTGAACCAAGACAACTTGGCGGATGCTTGCTAGTTAGTTTCCAGTTTTCCATCAACCATTTAGTGTGATATCACCCAGGCAATCAGCAACTCATTTTCATCAACAACTAAAGAGGAAAACATTCCACCTTGTGTTAAAAGGGAAACGAATGGTCAGACTGTCATAACACCAGCTGGAATTTTGCACAAAGGGTAAATTAGAAGAGAATTAGCTTAAACATTTAGCTGGCCTCTCCAGTGTGACAAATGTTGGCTGTCATCTGGACCTTATTAAAATAGGTGAAAGTACAGAGGACCAGTAGCCAGACTCGTGAGCACAGCAACTTCATGCAGCACTTCAAACACAATCTACTCTATAATATATGACCCCCCATGGCACAGCACTCTCTCATTACACAAACATGTACATTCTCCATGTAAACACACACACAGAGTGTCATGTGAACTTTCGATGACATCCAAATTTGTTTCTCTCTTTAACAACCTCTCACAACCCATAAATTAAAAGGTAGCAAGGATGAATTATTTAGATGTTTGGAACAGCCACCATTTATTTAAGGGGTTGTTTGAGGGGTTGTTTCCCAGCGTATCTGTCAGTAGTCTTGTGTAAAAGCACTATTTAGCACACTTTCAAGTCTTGCTTGTGGAAGCAATGACAAATGTCTGACAGCAAATTGAAACCACATATTCAACTGTCATCCAAAAATACTTTTGCACATTTAGCAAGAAAGCCAAAAAATGTATGACCAGTGGGAGATAGTCTGCGGTTTTAGGAAATATTGAGAAAACTAGGAATGGTTTTGTCCACATTAATGTCACCTTATCCAAACAACAGATTAAGAGATTTGCCTTTGGATAAACTACAATAATGTAATACCAGTAGCAGAGTTTTTTCCCCCTAGATTCCTTTCATGACAAATAATAGGACATTTGTATCTTATGTAAAGTTTGTGAAACACAATAGCTACACAAAGCAGGTTGTTTGTCTCTTTGGGGACTTACAGTCTGGCTCCTGCCTCCAGCTGTGGGGACGTAAGTGATCCTGTAGTTCTGGACCCGGCCTGGAGCTGGATTCCACTTGGCGTTCAGGGTGGTGATGGTTTCGTTGAACACAACCAAGTCAGTGGGAGGTCCATTAGGTACTGGAACATGCACACGCATATCACAATTACAACCATGTCAATATGTCTGTCATGTAGTACAAGCATGTTTTTCCATGGATTACCTTGAAAATATCTTTTAAAGACACAGTCCTTGATATTTTGGTCAGCTCATGTTAAAATGTCAACTCTGTCTTTAATGTCTTGATATGATGTCAAATATCATTAGTCAGAAATAATTTATTTCTAATAATAATAATTCAAAACAGGTTTACCACCAATTCATATCAAGGATTGCAGCTTTAAAAAAGAAAAGACAATCATCCTCTGGGATTTTGTCTTTTCTGAAGCAGGGATGGATTCTTGTGAACAGCAATGGATTGATGGAATGATGAAAACGGATGGACTGATAAATGCATGGATGAATAAGATGGATAGATGAATGGATGAATGGATGATGAATGATGGATGATGGATGATGGAAAGCACTTCAAATAGCAGGATTCAAATCCCTGTTTTGCAGGGCATGCATAGTTGAAATCCATCTTCAGCCATTTCATTTGTTATTTAACTGAGTAAGAACAGATTCGGGAACAGCCATAGGATGGATGGTATGGACGATGAGACAAACACAGACAAGGACAGACAAACATAATTCAATCTGCCGTGTCAGGTGCACCACTGGAGCGATGGCTGGGTTAAGGGCCTTGCTTTATGAGGTAATGATGGTTGTTCAATGAACAAAAGTGCTGATGACCGGTTGAAATTAGAGAACATGCTTCCATCACTTAAAAGAAAAAGCATCCTCTTGCTTTACCACAAATATACTTACGTTTGCTACCAACATGTGTGGACCCTAGAGGCACTAAAGGCAGAAATAGAAAGGTATAATGGGTATACCCTTTGCTCAACATTTCACTCAGCATATATCCATTGGGTAAAATCGAAAGGTTTATCATTGGTCTAGCCTTACATCAAAGATCCAACAGAGATTCTGTCAAGCAACTGAAGCAAAACAGTGTTAACTAAAGTGATTGTTCAGTAGCCATCAGGAAGCTGCAGGGATGTGCATCTTACATGTTTTCTCAGTGCCCAGCAGATCCTCGCTCTCGGATTCATCTGGATAGATTGCGGTGACAGAAACATCATAGGGTGTGTCTGGCTCCAAGTTCTCCAGAACGTGGGTTGTCTCATCATTGTTCAGAATGGACTGATGAGTAAAACACAATCACAGCGTGAGGAAAGCTGCCAGATGGAAATTTTAGCCAATACAAACCAACACACCGACCAACACAAGGGCCACATTAGAGTGCTTGTCATTGGATTGGTGCAAAAGTCTGTTTTTAAGATGTTCTGCCTGCCTCCACTGGATGTCTTTTTCAAAGCATCGCCAAAGTTCTGTGGGACTCATCAAGAAATACCTGTATTAATAATTTGATAGGAAAGGTTTTCTCTTACATATTGGAAGTTGACATCTCCCTTCTTGGTCCAGCCAATGCGGTACAGAGCCACGTCAGGGGCTCCATGGTCCCAGGTGGCTCTGAAGCTGGTCTGGGTAGTTTCTGAGAGTCGCAGGTTCTTTGGGGCAGGAACCACATCTACAGAATACAGGGAGTGAAGTTAGTGTGATCCATATATCAGTGAGAAGCTGGCAAACGGAACAGTGTCATTATCCACAATGTCATAATAATGATGATTTTCTATCTTACCAGTGATTGCATCTCCCAACATCGGCTGACCAGGTCCCTCATCATAGATCGGAGTAACAGTCAGGCCATACTCGGTCTGTGAGATCAGGTTGTCCAGTACTCTGGTGGTCACATCTCCTTCCACTTGTAACTGAACAATCAAATGCAAATATATATAATGATGTTTGAGCTCATGGAAATTAAGTTGTTGTTCTCTTCAGCCACGTTTGGCTAAGTCTTGCAAAACTCTTAATTCCTATCACAGCACAAGTTTCCAAGAACCCTGGCGACAGTGAGAATGTGCCCCTCGTAAGACCAGAAGTATAACTGCGCCTTTTTCCAGAGGAAAATTGGAGCAAGCAGGACACACAGCAAACAAACAGCAAAAATGAAAATGCTGCAAACAAAAAACACCTGGACTGCTTATATGAAACACCACACTGATTTTAATGCTCTTGATTCCATTTAATTTTATTAGCTACGTTTCAAGAAATTAAACTTAAGGTATTCATGAACACCCATTAACTTGAACAGATGCTGATCGTTTGCATTTCAATTCGAGTTCTAAGTGTAACCAGACTTTATTTGTCTCTGGACCATAAAACCATGTAAAATGATTCACCTGGGAGAGAATATTCTGCGTTCTGTGTTTGAGTGGCAGACTCTCACTTGTTCTATAACATAATCCATCAGGTCAAACATGACATTCTGCTACTCTTTGGTCAGTAAGCTCTTCCTCCCCACGCACTGCATTTTTGACAATCACATCCTCCTCCCACGAGTCACTTTCACATGTGTGTTTCCATCAGAGGAGCTTTGAGGATCACCTCCACCTGATTTATGGCTAAGGAAGGAGCAAAACACACCCCACAGAATTTGCTGCTTTAGCCCAAGAATTCCTAAAAGGGGAAATGCAACCATAAAGTGGCTGTCCAATCCACCCTTTAACCCCCGCAAAACCGTATTCTAACCGTTTCAAAATCTTTTCTTTGGACTTCAAAACGTCCCTAATGTCCATCCAACCAGCTGCAGTCTCCATTATGTGGTCTCTACCAATATATAAAGAGATCAGTGAATAAAATCAATATAAATTCATCACCATGAAACCAAATGGCTCAAACAGACAGAAGGCAATGGAAGTCCTTAAGGAAAACATGGTTTTAGTGGGAAAAGAAGAGCTAAACAGGGTTGGAACCAAACTCACTTCTTTGGGCTCTCCGTCTTCAGGCTTGTAGGTGATGAGGTACTTGCGAACAACACCAGGAGCAGCATCCCAAATAAGCCTCATGGTGCTGTGGGTCACGTCACGAACCGTCAGTTTGCCTGCAGGTGGCAGCGGCACTGAACAAGGGGCAGAAGGTCGGTGTTAGTTTGAGGAATATGGCCCCTATCGATCTGCTTTCAGATATCATCATTCATCAACACTATCAGCCATATCAGCTTCGGGAAACACTGCAATGTGCTACAGAAATAAACTCATGGTTCAGTGAATACATACGGGTAACTCCCTGCTTGGTCAGCGGCTCACTAACTGACTCTCCATGCAGGGCGAAGAGGGACAGTGAGTAGGCCGTGTCGGGGAGGAGCTTCGCCAGCTGGACATCCGTTGTATCGCCTCTCACGATGATCTGCAACAGAACGAGACCAGACCAACAGCATAAGGTCAGAGAGGAAGTGGATGGCAGGGACTCGTCAGAGACATAGATAGAGACATTTGGATAAGAACTAAATACATCTGCTGATTCCGGTTTTGGCCCACTGAGGGTTGACACCTCATGAACAAATGATGATGTTCCCTTTGGCAGAGCCCGTCGTTCACCCACCCCTTTGAGATTAACAATGTTCCTCTGTATTTTCCCATTGCCTTGTCATTCTGAATAGAGAGGCAAACACTGGTGGCTTTGTGAAATGTTATTTCAGCGTGTGACGTCTGTATTTTGTCAAGAACTGCTGACAGTAACTGAAAGTCACATCTAATATTTAGTGATTTGTGTGTGTTTGGTGGATACGGATGCATGTGTGATTGTGGCCACCATTGAACACTCCATGATGTCTCTTACCTCCTGCTCGACGGTGGGCTGAGTGGCATTTATGGCGCTGTAGAGCAGCATGTAACTCGTAGCACCCTCCGCCTTCTCCCATCTCACCCGCATGGTGGTGGTCTGCTCATCATAAATGTCCATGTGTCTCACAGCAGTCAGGGGCACTAGATAACCAGGCAATGATGTTAAAGGCAACAAATACTGGCACAGTGTGCTACTAAAGTTATTTAAGGGGAAATCTCCAATTTAGCAAATATATAGATATAGATATAGATATAGATATAGATATCCCAGTTTTTGTAATGTTTTTTTGATTGCAGAGAAAGAGACCTTCCAGTCACACTGTGCAAACTCAAGAATCACTACTAGTTTTATACATGCTTTTATAGATACTATATAACACTACTCAATCTCTGCTACTCTTAAAAGCACCAGTAAAACAGAAATTAGCAGCATCTTAAAAGAAACAAAGAAAGAAAGCCAAATTGAAAAGCCAAAATTGCACTCAGCGCAATCATGTAAATTGCCTTTTAATTTACATTAAATTAAGATTTACAACTGCCATCTTTTCGCAGCCACATGGTTTCATAAACAAGACCAACTATATATATGTACCGGTATATAACCTTTGAACGTTTATGTCTGGAAACCACGCAGGAATCACAGTCACTGAGTGCATACAATTTGTGTTATGCAACCGCGAGTCAGAGAGTTTCAGTGATGGAGGCTGACTCGAAGGGAAACTGCTCTTCACAGAAGTAAAGGCTGGAGTTTCATGAGTGCTCAAGAGTCTGCTGGAATTTAAACTGTTGTTCTTTGACAACCCCATTTATGAGTTTCCTTAAGTGGGAAATGGTCACATCTACAGTTAATGATCAAAGGCCAGTGAGGCAATTTTTTGTTAGTTTAGTTTAGGTAGTTTACATTCCCACAGACGACTTTCACCATATACGGATTTTTACAAGTGGATCTCTTTAAATCAGATAATGCAGGTCTTAATGTATGTCCAAAAGCCAGAAAGAGAAGACATACGTGTGGTCTCAGCTCCGTTGAGAGGCTCGCTGCTCTCCTCTCCCTCCACTGAGTAGACGTTGACGAGGTACTGTGTCAGAGGGTTGAGGCTCTGGAGAACCACCGTGGTCTCAGTGCCATCCACAAACACCTAATACAGACAGAGTAGTTAAAAGATCGCAGCTAAAGGAGTGGAGACCTCTAACAGTCTTTCATCGATGAGTGCCTATAAATACTTTCTGAAAATATTATGGATCATACTCTTTGTATACATGGGTGGACAACCGAAAGCTCTATCTATTTACTGGATCGACTTGAGTATTTTGACCAGAAATCCATCTGACATTTCACTGGACTACAACTAAGGGAGCGCCTTAATTCCAAATCCATACACAACAATAAAACCTCTTCCACTATGTTCACTATTTAAAAAAAACATGGGAGATGGACACAAATCTCCTACATGTAATTAGATTAAGATACCAAAAACACATTGTGTAACAAGACCCTGGAGGCTAATTGAGCTACCACTCATTAAGTCAGTATTTGCTTTCTAATCCTCTAAACTGAGCTGTCTGTTTTTGTTTCCTTGCCCTGTGTCGTAATGTAATTAGACACCCAAAGCGAGAGGCCAACACAAACAAGAGGCTGAAAATAGACATTTGAGTGGGGTTTCCCATTAGTCTCTGAAACAGTGGGTCGGAACGCACTATAGCTCAAATCCCATTAACACACACAAACACACACACACACACACACACACACACACACACACACACACACACACACACACACACACACACACACACACACACACACACACACAGAGGGAGATGTGCTACACTTCCCACATTTTTTGTGTAATTGAATTTTTCAAAGTAGAGATTTTTTTTTATTTGTTATATTGTTGCATTATTGTACTGAACGTGGGAGGTTTACCTCCTGTGGGCGTCCAGACAAAGTCATGTACTCCACACGGTACTTCTCAACCGGCTCATCGGGGGCGGTCCAGGTGGCCCGGAAGGAGTGGTGAGTCACCTCTGATGTCACCAGATCTGTTGGAGCATCTGGTGGACCTCCTATTCAGGTGTAAGGATAAAAAGACATCTAACATAAAGGAGCAGGGGACAAACTAAATGTGGCATTTATTTAATCTGTTTAATGATTGTTTTCCTATTTCAGAAAGGCAGAGATAATATTAAGGGGAAGAAGAAAATAATAGATCTGCAATAATGTCCAAGAGCTTGATGGGTTGTTTGGATATAATAATAATAACTGTTGGTCTGGGATGCTATACACTGTATATTGATATTTATAAACATCTGGGAATGAAGCACTCATACGTAGAAGGCGTCTGTACTTTGCTGTAAACTCATATATACCTGGGCCCTTGACACTGTTACACAGATTGTCAGTAAGGTTGTCGACGATGTCCAGCAGGAAGGAGAAGTCAGCCACGTTGTACATGTGAATACTATCTGGATCAGTGGCAATAGATCTCAGCTCATTCTCATCAGCATTTTTCACGCCTGAGGGGCAATAAGGAAGACATTAGTTATAAGCACTTTGATACATATGAATGCTTGGCTACTTTATACAATTTAGTCAAGCAAACAGAAGTGACTTGTTTTCACTTACCAATGGCATAGAGCTCAATGCCCTCTTGGCGCAAGTTCTGAGAGTTTACGATGACATCGTCTTGGGATTTGCCATCAGTGATCAACACACCGATCTTTCTAGCGCTTGGTCGCATCCCGACATTCTCTTTGAAATTGTTCTGGAGGAGGTAGTTCAAAGCAAGACCTGCAATGAAGACATCAAAGTTCATTTTTCATCCTGATAGTTACACAATATAAAATGTACTCCTATGCGTATAGAGTAGAAGTGACAGCCCTCCCACTAGTAAAAGATTAAAAAATTGATTGAAGTACCAGTCAGAGTGTTGCCTCCTTTGTAGGGAAGGTTAGCCACGGCATCCAGGAGAGAATCCCGGGTGCGATGAGCATCCAAGTGCCATTCGGTTTTTGGGTCTCCACTGTACTGAGCCAGACCTGAAGACACCAAAAAAAGCATTAGTTTTAGCAATATGAAGAGAGCTCTTTTAATTTTATTGGTAATAATTAGTTGACTATATTTGCACTTATTCTGCATAGACGTACCGATTTGGACCCTTTCAGGTCCAATATCAAAGACTGCCACCATACGGGTGATGAAGGCACGAATGGTCTTGAAGTTGAGACGTCCAATACTCCAGGAGCCATCCACCAGCAGCACAATGTCAGCTTGTGCTTTGGTCTTACAAGTCACATCTGAGAGGGCAAAATTTCAGTATCTTAATAGGAAAAAGCTGAAAGTTTAAAATGACGTATAAAAGAAAAGTTCATGTCCAACTGTTATGTACACACAATGAGGTGCATGGTGACTTGTAGTGAAAGAGGTGCTCAAAGAGGTGTGAGAGGTAAAGGAAAGAAGGAGGAGAAGAGATCATTTTTTGGCATCGAACAAAATTAAACAACAACATCAAAACATTCCCCATGGTGCTAAACAAGAAACATATTCACAAGCAAGGAGTAAAACAAATCCTTCTTTTCTGAGCATTCTTTTCTGACAGGTGTTATAATTATTATCTTCTTCTCTTGTGGCATGTCGAGGCAGTATTTCTCTTGGTTGTTGTTTTCAGATCCACAATTTAGTCCCAGGGGCAAATCAGGAGAGCACACCCTTAATGGCCTGTGACATATCAAAGGCCTCCATTGGAAAGATTGCTGTGCTCTCCGGAGCAGAAAGGTAATATTCACATTTTCCGAACATCTCTGTGATGACAAGGAAGGCATCCGGTCCTCTGTACCTAAAAAGGGGCTGCAGATGTGCATTGGAGACATGCAGACGTTGCACTAACTGCCACTGTCTGTAACTGAAAAGAGGTTACATGTTTGATTTACAGATTGGTTTTGCTCACACAGAAAACCCAGGCCTAATGACAGACAACTAGCTTTCAAGCTTACACTGACAGCAAGGGAGAGAATACTGAAAAGGCCTGCAGAGGTGCAAAAAACTGTCTGATAGGTATGTGGCCAAAAACAGAAGGAATAATAGACTGCTGACTATCTGTTTACTAGGACGAAAAAACAAAATGGTGAAAATTATATAAAAGTTGAAAAAGTATACTCTCTGCAATTTACAATAGTTTATAGTAAATTAGGACAAGATATGAATGCAAATTACGTAAAAGAAAAAAAGAATACGTAGCTCTCACAACTCTTTTCCCTTAGGAGCTGGCTTGTTATCTATAGTTATGAGAGAAACCCACTCTCCCTTGTTGTTAAGTATCATTTGGAGCTGTCACTGATCTCCGTCTGCCTGCTTATTAGGGCCGGGCCTGCCGCTGAGTGGTCAAGCTGACCTTTCTAGGTCCCGCCAGCAAACACAACATTTTTTCCTCCTTCTCACACTCGCCTGCGGCACTCTGACTCACAAGGTAGTAAAAACATTTTATAACTTCAAACAGATTCTACGCGTATGACTTGAATCTTCACTGGCCTGTACTTGGACTGGAACTAAAAAGCGGAAGCCTAAAGTGTCACGACGATAAAGCGAGAAAAGGGCAGGCAGATGGAATAGCCAACTGTTATTTCGTGAGACAATTAGCTTTGAGGGAAGGCATTTAAGGAAACTCTTCAGCTTTATGGGCCGTGGTTTTAGGGCATATTTTCCAAAGCAAAGATTTACTACGTGATACAATCTCCAATGTTTGACTGCTGCTGCCCAGAGACATAACATAGTAAAGACGCTGCCATTAAGGTGGTGGACGGGGGGGAAAAAGAATAATAAGGTGGTGACAGGTGTAGTAACACAATGACCACAACCATGTCGTTCTACTTAGTTTTAGCATTACCCATGTTCTGTAATTGCTTTTATGATATAGTACATTTGTATCATATGTGGGTTGTATAGTAGAAAACTTTACCTGATGCCTCAAAAGGAGGAGGCTCAGGTGCATCAGAGAGAGTGGTTTTCTCCTCTCCAGCTAATGGCATACTCTCTCCTCCATCAAACATACCAAATACATTCACCGTGTATTTGGTACCAGCTCTGTGGACCAAAAACAAAAAAGACTTTCAGATTTTTTTTTAATTATATAATGGAGAACATTATTGAAAATGCATATGGCAATTAGATTAAAAAAGGAGAAATCAGGCTCACCTCAGCTCCTCTAGTACCACAGTGTTGTCATAGGGACCAACCAGAAGTTGTCCTAGGTCAATATCTTCGCCTGAAGGGTGGAAAATGACTTTGTAGCCCTTAACATCGCCAGGAGCATGGTCCCATGTCACACGGAAACTGGTCTTGGCAGGCTCTGAAGTCTGGAGGTTCCTCGGACCTTTGTACGGTGTCACTAGCGAGAGAAGAGAAATGTGCAGATTGACAAAATGATACGGCACCGAATGATGAAATATTCAATACGAAATATTGAAAGTACTTTATAACGAGCATTAAGAACAAATAAGTACTGTAATGTTGCTTAAGTCCTTTGGTATGAGATGGTTATGATTGTGAAAAGGATGGTTGGGTTTGCAATAGATAATCAAACTTTTCCAAAACTTGGTAACAGAAAGAGCAACATTCGTGGTTTAGTGAATGACAAACCAACATACGTGTTGTTCCTTCTCCTTGCCTTGCTTTGCCCTCTCCAGAACGGTAGACCGGCAGAACAACGATGTCGTAGGTGGTAAGGGGGGTAAGGCGTCTCAGCACAGTAAAGTTGGTACCAGCGGGCACCTTGGCTGCGAGCTGGCGTCCTCCTGACTTGGGTTTGTAAGTAACACGGTAGTTGAGGACATTTCCAGGTGCTGGTTGCCATGTCACCTTCATGCTCTTCTCCGTCTCATCGGAGACAACAATCGCTCTGCTAGCCGCCGAGACTGTGAGGAAGGAAAAAGGGAAGAACGGGTAAAAGATGGGAAATGACGAATGGATTGAGGGAAAGTGTAGACTTTGGGCCTTGTTCAGGTGGGAATCTGTGCTAAATGTGTGCTGAACCACATATTTTTCCAGTATACCTTTGGAAATTTAAGCAGCATGGCTTTCCTGCTGGTAAGTAAACTAAACAGTCACACGCTTGGCTACCTCACAGTCTTTCATCTGGATATCTGCTCAGTTTCCACATGCGTGTGGACACAAAGCTACCCAAATATTTCTGATTTTTAGAGGTATACATTAAACAGGCCCAAATTTACACGATTGATCATGTTTAGTTGGCGGGTTGGGGAGCCAGACTTAGATGTCTTGTGTATTTGAGCAAAGCCACAGATCTCATTTTTCCATTGTGCTCCACAGAGTGTTCCTTATTTTCAGAGCAGGAAGGGCAAGTGTGAATTGTCAGAAGCCCTGAAACGGGCTGAGGAAAATATTCAGAAAGCTCTACTTCAGGGGAAGGACTTTTATTAACGGAAAAGAGCAGCGCATCCAAGTTTGCCATGTGCGACTCGGCCCAAAAGAGACCTGTGATTTGTGTAGAGCCCAAGTAAAAGAGAGAAACAGATAGTGGACGAAGGAAGGAATGAGCAAAGTGAACATTTCAGTTTACAAAGCTGCCTCCTGGTTGTGTTCGGTGTGTATGGCACATTTCTCGCTTGCCAGAATCAATAAACACTAATGATGGTTGGAAATACTTTTTCCTTGAGCACATTCCATTTCACTAACTGGTGGACAAATTCCCTCCCAACTGGTGCGATTTTCCGCTCAATGTGCTTTTCTCATCCAAGCAGTCTAACAAGGGAGAGGCCAGCGACTATCTGTCCTGCATCTCCCATGAAAACCGGCTGCAGGTGTGCTGGACATGACGTCACCTCTGTACCTTCATATAACATTTTAAAGATGTGCATGCGAAGACTCTATATTCTTGGCCCAGGTGAATGCCAACAGCTATGACATTATCTCGTAGCGCAACAGAATAAGCAGAAAAGTCTGTGTCACTGACAGATTGCTGTTTTTACAAAACACCCACAAATGGAGATTACAGCCAAACATCATCATATTTGTTTTAAAAGCTGCCCTATGTTTCTCAGTGATTATCTCCTTAATTATATCTCTAACTTTACCGGCATATAAAACTTTAATGAGATGGTTATAAGATGGGTTTATGCCCAGAATTACTAGACCTGCAATCTTGGCATTGAAAATTATCTTCTTAACTGGGGCTTTTATGGTCATTGAGTTAGATCCCACTTACCTTTGTATCACATTTAGACATAGACATTCAGAAACTCAAGAAAGAAAGAGAGGAGGACAGCATTGGGAAAATACCAAGAAAAACAGTAAAAGAAAAAAAAGAAGGGGGCAGATGTGGGAGCAGGGGCATAAGGGAGAAAAGGGAAGGATAGGGGAAGAAATGTAAGGTGGGAGAGTTCAAAGCTTTTAATGTAACTTACTGTCTGTGGTTTCCTCTCCAACCAATGGCTGACCATCTCCACGGCCATAGACAGCAAACACAGAGACCTGATAACGTGTCTCTGGGGTGAGACCCTCCAGAACTGTGGCTGTGGTATCGCCCGTTATCATCTTTTCCCCAGCCTCTTCAGTGAAGAGAGACTTCCACCTGATCCGGTACTGACGAACGTTACCGGGGGCCGCGGCCCAAGACACAGCAAAACTGGTGTCAGTGACGTCTTTGGTCACCAGGTCTCTGGGTGAACCAAGCTCTGTGGATAAATGAAGTGTAACAGCATTAGACACAGAGCCTGGCAGCCTGTCCGTTATGGATATGGAAACGGAAAATGAGTAGCACTACAGCTTCACTTTTGTTTACCTAAAGAATTTACTCAGGCTTTTCTTTGTTATGAGTTTCTCCCGATGCATAATAATTAAACTAAGAGGGTAGTGTTACTGCTAAAGTACAAAAAATGCCTTGGGGAGCTCCAGCCTAGTGAGGGTTTAGTTCAGGTGATGTCAAATGCAGATATATGTTGGTTTTAAGGAAGTGAGACACAAAATGGACAAAACTAGGAACCGCAGTGATAAAGCATGAACAATCACTCATCTGTCTCTGCTTTAACCCCTCGGGGTCTGTTTAAACAACCTGATTTTCTCCCTTAATAATCACAGAGTGCTGGAAAAATCTCTGCAAAACTAATCATAAATCACATATCCTCCGTGCCTCTCTCTTCGGTTATTTTTTCCATTGAAACAGAGGAAACCCGATCCACAAAAGTGTATTTTCTACAATTGCAGATGTAGCGGTCTGCCTTTCCACCCTTCACTCAATTTTCTTCAGAAACCATCATAAAAAGGAGAAAGGCACAAAAACACAGTCGAGGGAATTTTGTGGTGGCGTTTCGTGATGGAAAGCCAGCACATGCTTGGCTGACAGGGATACCCATGTTGAGACATATATAGGACAGATACAGAGGAGCTCTATCACAGGAGGATATGCTGCCACACATAGCCTCCCACACCACCTCCGGGATCCTGATCCTGAATCAAGCCCTTAAGACCCTACAAGCCAGCAACTAATGACAACATAATCACAGGCAGGGAGAGTGCAGCTGGGTGGTCTCCCTCAAACCTCATTCATAAAACCTCATCAAATGAGATCTAACAAAAAAGCCAAATGCAGAATGAGATGCATCACGAATCTCCCCAAGTGCAATGCATAATACATTTGAAACGTTAAGGAACCGTCCAGCAGAAAAAGCTGCCACTGTGTCTATCTGTCAACCTAGAAGCCCTTCTCAGCATCCATCTATGAGTGAATGGGAAACTGATCTGAACAGAAATAACAGCAGAAGGCCTGCCTGCCAAGCAGAGCGATCTGCACCTTGAGAGCGGAGGCCAGATATGAAGAGTAATGGCCACAACCACAAAATAATAAAAAGTTCCAGATTCTGAGGACCTTGAGAACAGTGTGGCCACTTATAAATACCCTGATCATTTCATCAAAAGGGTTATCCCCGCCAAATGCAAAGGATGAACGTGACAGACTTTTCCGGCTGTGTGTGAACCGAGGGAGAAAGGATCACAAGATAATGACTTCTGCAGACAGTGGCTCACTTTTCACCAGTACTTGCAGACAAGAGAAGGGGCTACTCCTGGGAGCACAGCCCACATCCTGAAACACATAGTCCACAGACCTGGCAAAAGCTTCAGTTTGCAGTGATATATGCATTTTTTCAACGTATTAATGTCATTAGTTTTATTTTATGTTTGATTACGAACATAAAACTGTGTGTGTGTGTGTGTGTGTGTGTGTGTGTGTGTGTGTGTGTGTGTGTGTGTGTGTGTATATAATATAATTTGATGCAAATAAAACTATTCTGGGTCCATATTTACTACCCAAACTGCATCCCACACTTCAAGGAGATGGATACACTGAAATTAGAACCTTAGACAAGACCAGATCAAACAACCAAATTCCCATTAAAGCCTTACCCACTCCTCTAGAAAACCACATATGACGCAACTGACACATCTAAGAGATTTCCTGCAGGGCATGTGCTGACATAACCTTCACATCTGCAGCCAGACAGGTCTAAAGCTTAGAAATCCAAACGTGAAAATGCCCTCAGGCAAACAAATTGCACAGGAAACACTATTACTAATGGATATTATCCTAATGATTTTACATGACTGTTGGTTCCCTCACTCCATTAGGCCAATGTATGTCTTGATTCAAAACCATGGCATTGTGCAGCATTTGTAACCCAGCTAGTTCTGCCTTACACAGTGTTAGTGTTCTCTGTAAACTCCTCCAACATCACTGCAGGAAATACAACGTTCCTTCAAAGTGCCATCTCAGCACTGGCATCCCACTTCAAACTCCCCTTACTTTATTGCTCTTGGTTCACTAAGACATACATCTGAGCCACAAACATGAAACCTTCAGTGTGTATGTGCCAAGGATGCCTGCCACTGGCCTATTACCTCAAAGGACCTTTAGAATGGTGGAGAAAACAGCCTGGCGGTACCACTGAAACAGCCAGGCACTGTCTGAACGTATCAGTTTAAGAGGAAATCAAAACAATACATAGGATACAAGTAAAAGGTAGTAAAAAGATTCCCCTCTGGCACACATGAGAACATTTGCGGTGTCATGCAAGTAGATACTTATTTGAGGCGTTGCTAGAATGTCTGCTTCAGGGGCTGAACACATGACCTCTCAGAGCTTTAGATCCACTCTGAAGTAATGGTTCACACTTTGAAGAACCCTTTTTCCTACTCATCCTCGCCCTCTCTCTCTCTGCCTCTGCCTGTCTATTGCCCCACCCTGGAGGAAGAAGAACAGACAGCTCTCCCTGTGACCAGACAGACAGCTCACACAGCAGCTTTCAAGGTCTTCTTAGGTAACGTCTTCCACATGCTGGATCAAACTCCCTAGTCTTAAATAAATAATTTGGCCATGTTTGTGTATAATACCCACATTTGGGATGTTCATCGAAGCGTTATGACACCTTCTCTATCCTCCTTCTGAGTCATTTCAGGATGTTTAAATTCTGTCCTACTCAGGGCTTCTATATTGGCTGCCATCCACTGTTTGCCAACAAGGGACGACTTTGTGCAAGCCACTCTCTTCCCGTTCTCGCCTACATGGACTCAAACTGAGTGGCACTCGGAACAATGTGATCCGTGTTGAGGCCTCCTGACGTCATGACTGCTTAATAAAGCTGGCTAAACAAAGTGCTTTGTCATGGAGCTTTTCCAGCGGGGGTGTATAGTTGATGACAGCACAGATTTGACATGTGGAAATGAGAAAAGCAAACAAACATTTCTGAAGAATACTTACACTCATTAAAATGTACAAATTATTTCAGAAGAGAAATATTGGTTGAAAAACATCTATAGGACATGAGCCTCTTTCTCAACAAAGTGCACAGATACATGTGGGCTGCAATAAATGTCCCTGTCAAATAGTAAACATCTTTGCCACTGAGGATCTCACTACTACCAAGGGGTTAAGAAGGCCACATAGAGAACTCCACTCTTGCTATTATGACGAATAGTATAGCTTTGATGTGTCCGTGGAATCATACTGCTTTCAAACAGGAGTGCATTTCAGGTGGAGGTACACATGGAGATGTTTAGAGACAGACACTGCACTGCTGGTTTCAACTTGGCAAACAAAAAGTTGAATAAAAACATAAGCCCTTCTCATTTCATACACAGTTCACTGGTTTAGCAGACATAAATGGAGCCGCCTGAAAGCCAGAGATAGTCTCCTCTGTGGGATACAGTACCTTGATTGTTATGTCCCACCAGAGCTACAACCTCCCCCCATCTCTTTCAAACGAGATCCTTTTGACTTCCTTTCCTGTGGTGTGACACTATAACATTCTCTCATCCCACTCTGTGTGAAACCAACAGAAGATGTGCCCCCTATTGTGTCTTCTACACTGCCTGTAAACATCTACAGACAGGAAAAAGATCCTCAGACAAATATCTGTATCATTACTTTCAGTTTAAGTATGATGACCATTGTCAGATGTACGGAACATTCATTAATTCCATATAAAACTATAGAATAATAACTGGTATTAATCATCAAATATACCCCATACATCTGATAAACAGCTATAAAACATGACATTCTTTGTCTCAGCAGGCCAACTTGTAAAGGTATTACCCAGCAGGCATATGGCTGTCAAAGTCAGTTCCAAACTAATTATCTGTGTTTACAAGCATCTCCCACCCATTTCCATCTCACTGCCCCTCAGACTATACTAAACAAATTATATCACATGCGACATTCCTGTCTTTTCCCCTCTATACTCAACCAACCTTGCAAAATAAAAGCCTAACTTCCTTAATTCTGATGTGAGAAATACCAGGTGGTCCATTTGGAGGGAGACAGCTGAACTCATTTTAGTAGTTTGACATTAGCCAGAATCTCAGAAATGTTATTAAATACAATAATTAAATACAGTGAATATGCATGTGTAAATCTGAAAATTTCCTTCCACCTTGAAAAGATGCTGAACACAATAATGAATGTGTCCACTCAACAGTACCCACTTGCTGAGTGCACATCCACAAAGCATGTTTCATATTTCTGTCACACATTGGCTGCAGAAATAACCGTACTTCGAAGGTTTCAAATTAGACATTATTAATTATCTCCCTTACCTTCTAAGGTGGTTCCTGTGCCCAGAAGAGGATCACCCAAACCAGAAGAGTAGCGAGCACTAACAAACAGTTCATATTCAGTGGCTGGTTGGAGGTTCTTCAGCAAAGCCTGGGTAGTATCTCCTTTAACAGATATCTCCTTCTTGTCACCGCCCTCGGCAGGTTTGAAGGCAATGCGGTACTGAAGGACATTTCCTGGAGCAGGCTGCCATGCCAGTCTCATTGTAGATGTTGTCTCATTAAAGACGCGTAGGTCACGAGGAGAGCCACGAACTGAAAGCAAACAAAAATGGATTAGACAGTAATTCATAACAATTGCAGAAACCCATGTTTCATTTTTGCCAAAAACATACCTTCCTTGGTGGTTCCATCTACTTGCATCTCGTCCCCCATGCCTGTAGAATACTCAGCAGACACAGACACACGGTAGGTGGTAATGGGGAAGAGCTCGTGGAGAACTATATTCGTCTCTAATCCAGTGGTTTGGGCCTCCAGTGTTTCCCCAGCGCCACTCAGTGGGAAATAGGACAGGCGATACCTGATCACTTGACCTGGAGCAGCTTGCCATGATACACGGAAGCTGTTGGTAGTCTCCTCTGTAACTCGTAGGTTTCGTACAGTCCCTTGCTCTGAAAAGGAGAGAATACTTTAGATCCTAAATATTGTAATTTTGAAGACTATTGTTTAAGGTCCAAGTAAATCGCCCTTACCTTCTAAAGTGGTCTCTTCACCAGTCAAAGGGAAACTGTCTCCTTTCTCATACTGAGCAAAAACGTTGACTTCATAGGTCGTGAGGGGGAATAGGTGGGGCAGAATGGTTGTTATGGTATCACCAGGCACTGCCATGGAAATGTAGTCTCCAGTGACATCTTCAGCCTTGCGGAAACGCACTAGATAACCCATGATATTGCTAGTAGGAGCCACCCATGTGGTACGGAAGCTTCTGGAGGTAATCTCGGAAAACTCCAAGTCTCTGGGTGGAAGCAAACCTGAAAATAAATAGTTAATAGTTATGAATGCCCATCATTAAAATTCATTGTACAGGCCACAATCATATCATCAACTAACTCCTGAAAACCTGGCAAAATAACTATCAATCAGAAGGTACAGTGTCTAATCACAACAGTATGGACCAACATTAAGGACCTATCATAACAAATGTTTAATAGATAGTAAAACTGATGCCAAGGAGTTATGGGCATATTACTTGGCTACACTCAAACACAGTTATTGGGTATATATTCTATCCTCCAACTTACTTCTCTTTTTGATGTTGAGCAGCTCCTGTTCAATCCTCAAACAGATGGACTGAGTCAGCTCCTTGGAGATCCTCTGGAAGGCATCAAAGTCCTCCACCTCATAGACATGAGTGTCTGATGGTTGATTAGCAATGGCCTCCAGCTCAGACCTCACTGCATCCTTCACACCAACAGCAAAGATCTCCACATCAGTATTCCTCAGGCCAGTTGCCGCATCTTTAAAGGAATCTGATGACTTTCCATCTGTGATCAGGACCATAACGCGGGGGACATTCTGTCTCGCACCACGGGCATTGATAAAGATCTTGTCCTTGACATAGCTCATAGCCCTGCCAGTGTTAGTGGAGCCTCCGCGGTAGGGGAAGGTGCGTACAGCTTTGACAACAGCATTAATGTCGTGGTGGGTGTTGAGGGCAAACTCAGTGTGTGGATCGCGACTGTACTGGACCAAGCTAATCTGAACCTTGTTGGGTCCAATGTCAAAAGAAGTGACCAGGACCTCCAAGAAGGCACGGACTTTGGCAAAGTTTTGTAATCCAATACTGTACGAGCCGTCAACCAGAAGGACCACATCAGCCTGCACATCCACTCCTAGAGAGCACTCTGGCAAAAGACAAAACATGATGGGTCATAAAAAGGCTTTGTATGGCTTCCATGATAAACAACACCATCGAGTGAGGGACTTTGAGTTTATCGAAGCATAGCTAAGGAAAGATGACATGCACAACAAATCATCCTACCTGTTGACACCCTGACAGGCTGGGTCTTCTCCATTGCCATGATGGCTTCACTGGGAGTCAGACCTTTGAGGGCATACAGGCTGATCTCATACTCAGTCTCAGGGGAAAGGTCACGGACATTGATGGATGTCTGGGTGGCTCCAATGTACAGCTCTTGGCGTTTCATTCCAGGGAGCATGGGGTTGAGGGTGAGCTTGTAGCCTGTGATATCACCCAGGGAGGCATCCCATGTCACCCTCATTGACTTAGATGCGATTTCTGTGACCTGCAGGTTATAGGCTGGCTCCACCACTGGGGGGGGGGGGGGAATGCAGGAAAAGTAAGTATAACATGAGCTTTCAAAATACATTCAGCATCCAAATGTTGGGCTGTGTGCAGCAGTGACAGTCTTTATGTTAAACCCCAATATAATGTAACATTTGATGAAGAGCGTTTAACTTACTTTCTTCCCCGCTGACCAGAGACCCGAGCTGCTCGTCTACACCGGAGCACACCTCTGTGATAATCTGTTTCTGTACCTCTTGGATCAAGTCAAAGTTGGGAACATTGTAGACATGTTTGTTGTAAGGTGTGGAGGCAATTTCTCTTAGCTCATCCTCATCTGCTCCTTTGATACCTGAGGGAGAGAATGTGAACATCACCTCATGTGTTCTTCACCCAGTGGCTGTGTTACAGATGTGCTAAACTGTTGACAGTTTTAGAGTATGACGTATGTTAGAAACAATAGCACTTGACTTTTAAAAGGTCAAATATGGACATGAACAATCAATGGAAAATCGAATAGTTTCCAAGAAAAGGCAGACTTTCACATGGGAGAGCACTATTCAACAAAACATTGAATAATAAACCATACCTAGGACAAATATTTCCACTCCAATGTTCCTAAGCCTTTTAGCATACTCCTCCACTGGGTCCTGGGACTTTCCATCAGTGATGATCATGGCTACCTTAGGAAAACCTTTCCTGGATCCAGCTGCCTCGGTATAGATGTTTTGCAGCAGGTAATCTATTGCGTCACCTTAAGACAGAAATGTGCATGCATTTATGAATTATCTCAATTACAGCAGAGTACAAATCTACAAATGAACACCTTTATATTTCTGTACCTCCTTCTGTCATAAACAACTTACCTGTCATAGTGTTTCCCCCTTTGTATGGAAGAGAGTTGATGGCTTGGAGCAGGTCTCCCCTTCTATTGTACCGGGTCAGAGGGAACTCTGTGCGGGTGTCTGTACTGTACTGAACCACAGCCACTCGGGTCTTGTCCTCGCCAATGTCGAAGGCCCCCGCCATGGCGCTGATGAAACTACGGATGTGCTTAAAGTTTTCTCTGCCAACACTCCAAGAGCCGTCCACCAGAAAAACCAAATCTGCTATTGCACTGACCGAACACTCTGGGGAGAGGAATAAGAGAGTCAGGAGTAGGACCATTATTAAATAATATAGCAGGTTTTCACTGTGCCAGATTAGGAAAATGTGTTTTACGACTGTTTAAGGATTCGTTAGAAAAGGTGCATCCTTTTTGTCTCCAATTAAACCAATTTCTAAGCCAGATATGTGCCAATTAAGGTATGGCGAAGGTATGTCCTTGGAACAATATTTTTTACACTGGCCCGTTTCTGTCTGTTTAAGTAAAATAAAATCCTTGACAGTTAGTTGGAATGGTCAGAGATGTGCATTCTCACATCAAAGGAAATATCAGCCACTGCCAAATAGTGGGCTGGTATAGTCATTTCAGCAGAAAGAGGCAAAAATGGGACTTTATGGACTTAACATTTAGCAGTGGTTCCATCAGCAACGTTCACTTTTATACTTTTAAATCCAACTGGGCTTTAAATCATGAAATTTTTTGGAACATTTAAGATGACTATTAAATTAAATAATTGGCAGGGCTTATGTGGATGAACTTTAATCCTCATTTCTCATGTCTCATTGACTAAATACATAATTCCCCTCAAAATTCCCTTATGTCGAAAGTGATGGCACCAAAGCATTTAATCACACAATGTGGGTTTCTGAATGCTTAACTATGAATAGGAGTGTAGGAGAATCTGGAAGTGTCTGTATAGTTTCCAGAAGAATCAACAGGATGGAAGTGCACACACAGATTGGTCTCACAAGATGAGCAGAAGACAGTTGGACATCATTTTAAATACTGCCACATCTTTTACCATTTTAGTTTTTGATATAAAGCACTTGCCTCCAGGTGGCAACCCCCCCCAATTCAATGACGCAAAAGAACACGTGTCTCCCACCGTCAGGCCCTCCTTTCCTTTTTTCTTGATGTGCTGACTGGTTTCAATTATCGGAACAAATGTGTGCCCTCCCAATCCCTCTCTGCTTACCCAGTGACAACCCTAACAGAAGGTAAAATGTGCGCCTGACCAAATTATTCCATGGGAAAAAATATTTGGATGACAGTCATGAAGGGGAAAAGAAAATATGGTCCCTGCCACATGGACGACAGGTCTTGGTCAGATTTCGGTTGACACAACAGTAAACATACTCACTGATTGCATCTGACTGTGGCTTCCTGACTCGTCCGCTGCTGTTACTGGACTGGACTGAAACACAGGAAACACTTGGTGAGTTAGTACTGCACATTGCCTGCCTCACTGTGTGTTTTTTTTAACAGCACAAAGAGGTAAGATATTCAACACATCCTAAAGGTTGGTAAACAGGTAAAACCCCAGTCACACAAACATATATTATGCTGTCTGAGCAATTTAAGTATCACTAAACATACGTGATCTCTCCGTAAGCCGACTTTCCTACGTCTCATGTGGCTAGGTAAAAATGCTACATGGAATAAATGGAGACATTACATTCTCCAACATATCACTAGCAGCCAGTGTCCCTATGTTGGCAGGTTTGTCTGGATGGTCTGATTTTAGTTAACATATATCTAATAAGTGGACTGGTTGACAGTATTTACAGAGACATTTTTAGATATAAGTGTTGCTTTTGTGCGTACACACTAGCATTAGTGTAACATTACATTAATCAAAGTGCTTGTGCAAAAGTAATTGTACACTTCCATTTTTCAATTGGACATTTTAAGTAAAGTATCTTTCCAAAAAAATCAAATACAATCGCAGTGAAAAATGTACTTACTGGTCAGTTGTCCAAAGATGGGAATGCTCTCCTCTGACCCATAATAGGAGTTTATGGACACAGAGTAGTCCAAGTCAGGGGTCAGGTCAGTGATTGAGGTCATAGTGGCATATTTATCAAGGGTAAAGTCTCTGACGGGTTCATCTAGAAGAAGGAAGTTTAACAGTAAATCCTCTGTCTTGTATATAAACTGGGTGTGCATACACAGTTGGGTTCAGATCACCAACACACTGTCTTGAATACTCACCTGCATCTGAAACAACTTGTAGTCTAAAGCCCTCTATACTTGACGAGGGTCTTTTCCACGACATTTCCACTGTGTTCTCATTCATAATTTTAAAGTTCAAGTCCGATGGTGGTTCCACTGCAAATAAGAGGTGAAATACTGTTAAATCACAGCACATACACACACATGTATAAATCTGATTATATTTTGTGATCCAATCAAAGTGAGACATTTTCAAATCAAGCATTCACATTGATCCCAACGACAAACTCTTCATGACTGAAGCAGACTTGTTCATTGTTGGGGACAGACACATAGAACTGATGTCCATTTGTGAGGGGGACGAGTAAAGGACACGTGACAACATTGAAAAAAAGTGTAAGAAGCCATTTTGGAGTAAAATGACATTTGTTTGAGTTGCTCAACCAAGATGGCGAGCAACCCAAGCACTGGCATACGCAACATGTGCACGACTCCACGCAAACTCTACCAAAGTGCAAACACTGAGTGAACCATCCAACACATGCTGAGTGCAGTCATTATAACGCATGCCCCAATAAACACACTAAACTGCTCCTACAATGGAGTTGATTTCAGAGTTACAAAAATACCACGGTTACTGATTATACAATGGAATCAGGGTTGCCATATAGTTGTTGAAAGTAAAAAAAAACTCTTGACAAAATTCAACACCATATGTTATATATACAATGTATATAAACATATTTCAAGGATGAAAAGTGGTTTGTAGTTTATTTGGTTAAACTCTTTAACACGACTGGCACACATCCATTGCAAACCTTTTAAAAAGAATACACAATTCGTCACTGGAGAGTCTTGTGTACTTTTTCATGAGAACAAAATTACTCTGTACTGTAGATGTACTATAGTAGAGAAAGTGTGTACATCAATATAAACATAAAAACATACACAGTGTGACAAGGCCACGCGCCTTTACGTCGAGCTGACTTGATCACAGCATCATGCATCATGTACATGAGAAAGTTGTTTGGCTCAACAACTTTGACTGACTGGACGGTAGTTTCCATGTACAGTTGGGACCACACAGACAGAGATGACAAACATATTTTATAATGATATTCATTTTTACAGCTTCTAGTCTAATGTTAATTTATGAGTGTCATTTACATGCGTAAAAGTTAGAGATGAAATTAAAGTGCAAAATGCCCTTTTTGTTAACCAAGTTACAGTTAGTTTCAAATGTATCTTTGGCTCTATATTCAATAAACTTAAGTCTTGTTTCATGCAATTACAACCAAAAAATTATGTTATTACACAGCAAATAGGTGTTCAATGACAAAACAATCTGTGACAGTAGAGAAGACATGATGGATTAATTTAGTGAGAACATTTCGAGAGGTTAATGAGATTCGCATGACTTAATCTGCACTGATTTGTCGTGCTAGGCCCTAATTCATCCACAGTGGAAGCATTCCATGATGATGGTGATGTCAGGTAAGTGAGCATGCATTACGCTATACGGGTTCATGCTAGCTGTAAATAAGAATAAGAGTGCCGTGGGAGGCAAGAATATCATTGTAAAATACACTTTGAGGAGGAAGCCATAGCTTGGGACACACTGAATGCACAGGCACATGACAAACAGGAGCCCACCAAATAATTAAAAACTGGGATTGGAGGATCACCAACCTGACCAACCTGATCAACTCAAGGAGCCCCGATAGGCCACGTTCCACCTGATTTCTCCGTGAGTACTCATCTCCACCGCCAAATGGTAAGGGGAAGGGAAATGTGTATGTGTGTGTGTGTGTGTGTGTGTGTGTGTGTGTATGTGTGGCTGTGTAGGAGTGAGGTGGATAGCAAGTAGCGGTGGATGTTGGTTTGAAAATTTCAGTTAAAACTGTTTTAGGCAGGGGTTCAGTTGCATGAGCAATCTGCCACGCCCACGTTTGTTCATGGCAAGATAGTACAAGTACGTCATTTCAATTTTGTTCTACAATCTCTGGTGTGTTATTTGGACGTTGTGGTTGCTCTCGTAATACGGATGTCCCATCAATTCCTAATAAAAGGACACCTCGGGCTCCCGAGGGCCCGAGTCTGGCTACTGTTCGGTTAGTAACCTCAGTCACCAGCCAGCCAGCTATCCTGGCCTGAGCTACTGCCAGAAGGAGAGACCAAGAAGAGGAGGAAAGAACACCGACTCTCCCTAAGAGGCAGGACAGATGCCAAAGTAATTCCACAACATGTGCTGACATTAAACATTACTGCATATTAACTTTCCATATGTATTGCAACTCAGCGTTTTTGCGAATGCCCGCAAAGAAGCCCTAGAAAGGCTCTTTGTCTTTGTGCTGTCTGAGGATTAATTTGCTATTCTCGTATTTCATCTTTCCATTCCATTGGCAGAGATATGTGAGAGTAGACGTTAGACTCCTCTCACGCCGCCAGGGAGCTTTCAAGAGGAAAAATCTGAGGGTTTCCATACCATATTTCCATATTTGCCATTTGGCTAGATTGAAATGTTTGCATATGAAATTACTTGGAGTCATTTTCTGTCAAAGCTGCTGACAGATTGTTAACAGGCTATGACATGTTGGCTCTTGTGACACGTATAGCACAACGCATTTAATACCTACTAAAACACTAATATATGAGCACAATATCAGACATGGAAAGTAAAAAGTATGGCACAGTTTTGAAACATTTGCTTTTCACCTGGATATCTCAATTTATTGACTTTCTACACTCCTTAAACATGTTTTTAATGTTGAACATGATATGTTCTAAATTATTTTACACTACTTCCACTATTATGATGTTGCACAAGTAATTTAATGACTTAAAATTGTATTTACTTGCTGTTACAGCCACCCTCAAACCACTGCACACACATATAAACAGGTTTACAAGTTATACCTACTACAACCTCAGCATAATTATAACAACATTAAAAAATGGGATATCGTTTTTCAACGCCTAATTACAAAAGAATTGGCAACATTCCAAATTTTGCTTTGGAAAAAGTGCAGAGGCTTGCCATCATTAAAGTGAAACCGCCCGGTGAAAACATTTACGGGGGGAAAATGTAGCCATGACATTACTTTCGTTCAACTCTGTGCCATGCTGTTTAAGGTTTTCAATTAGAAATCGGAAATGAATCTGCCCCGAAGTATTGGTTTAAATAATCTAAATTACAAGTAAATAAGATAAGGATTAAAGTTTAACATCACAGCCTGTAATGAATCGTAATAGATAAATCGGATAACACACACTACAAATGAGGGATAAAAGCATGGAAATCATCATGGAATCAGTCAGTCGATCAAAAGTTACATTGTCAAATAGCATACACATGAAACAAGAATAACTTTATTCAGTTTATCAATACAAAGAGTTCAGTGTCCATCTGATGACTCGCTGACATTAACGTAAAAGACTTATCCCTGTAACATAGAGAACCAGCGGAGATGTATAGATGAAAGTAGAGAAGAAGGAGATAAAGAGACAGAGTGGAATGCTCTATATGTGAGTAGCCGGAGGCCAAATTGTTTAATTTACCTTGAGCATCAATGGAGGTCAGCAGGGCTGCCAGGAAGGCAGCCGCAGCCAGTGACAGCCCTATTTTCATGTTTGGCCCTAAAGGGTCAGCAGATCATCAAGGAGTCTGAGGATAAAGAGAACAATGGGTTTAAGCAGCAGGTCTATATGACACAGCTTGCATTGTCAGTGTGGTGTGAATAGGCACCACATGGGACGCATTTATTTTCAATTTACTACTAGATCAGATTTAGCTTGAGCTGAAAAACTATTACTACATAATATAAATGCAACTTGAACAGTGGACCCAAATGCTCTCCTGATTTGTCTATAGCTGTTATGATTTAATAATTACTCTTCATTATGACAAGATTCATCTAGACTCCTTTACACAAGAGCCACACCTTGCTGCTTCCAGTTGAATCCCACACCCTGAGGTGGGTACTTACTAAGGTATTTGGTAAAAACATAAACACTTTTTAAATTATTTTCAGAAGCATAATCTTAAAATGAATTGCGTTGTAGCTGTCCTGGTCATTTTAGGTTGCTATGCAGCTCACTATATGCAGTGTCTTACCTGTGGTTCTCACTCACTTGAGCCCGACCATGGTTGGTGTGTGGCTGACCAAAAGCTCATAAAAACTCACCATATCATAGGTTATAGTGGCATTCTAATTTAAGTCATACAAATCGTATTTTTTTTTTTTTTTACATGGACACGTCTCGCACTGTAAGGACATTAAAGAAGATATTGAAATGGCTTAATCTCATGCCATGGGGTTACTATTTTACTACTGGTAAATATACCACATCCACACAATATAGTCGGAATTATTTTCTCGAATTTATTGGTAATCTTTACCAAAGGCTGTGCGCTCCGCCTGGTGCACGAACACGAAAACTGCAGCTACTGGGGCCGAAATTACACTCTTGGCCCCTCGGACACAATTGGGGCTCATCTAATTGAAATGATCCATAAAGCACAATATATATCTGCCTTAGAATAGGCTACCACTGAAACACTGCGTGGGTATGTTACATAACTGCTTTACTATCAATTTCAAACCAATGGCTTTTTAGTGTAAAATCTTCAAAACGGCAACTCATCTTAAAACGTTTTTAAACATATTTTAAAGTTGTATAGCTTAATTGCGTGGATGCTTTTTTCTTTATAAAAAAAAGAAAAGAAAAGAAAGACAGCATCTGACGTCTACAGTGAACAAAAAAAAAAGTATAAAACGACGACTAAAATGACCTTGCTGATCTTCTCAAATATAAATTAGTTATTTGTGTTATTTAAAAGTGGGAAAATAACATTTCAGCAATAATAAATAAAAGTTGGTCAACTCACCTATTCAATCCTCCAAAAAAATGGAGCGACCAAATTGCAGAGCAGCCTGCTTGAAGCTTCCCCCTCTGGAAAGTACAAATTTCAGGAGCTGCGGCTGGACCCCTTTCTCTGGCTACTGAAGCTCCGCCAGCAGATGTCCAAGGAGGAAAGCCTCTTTCCAAGTGGGAAGAATCTTTCCACCATCGGCTACTTAATAGGGGGGGCAGTTCCCAACTCTCACTTTACCGTCATATGGGCATCTTACAAAACATCTGCCTGTCACTTAAATGTGTATGTCCCCCGCAAAGACCGATCCACTGTTTAGAAACTGGAAATTACCCCTTTTTTCCCCTGCATTCTTTAAGCCTGGTGATTTAATGAGTTTCCAATGCCAACGTGACTTCACAGCAGGGTAACAGCTGCCCATACAAGACGGAGGGGAAGAAGTGTATTATACGCGCAACAGGCAACCTCGTCCGTTTCATTTTAATAAGATGTCGACGGAAATAAAAGTAGAATTCTTCGCTTTGTACTTAACCCATCGGCTATTGGTATCATTAAGTGTATATTTCTCACAGTGTGTTCAAAATGTTTAAAGAAGAAAACAAAACTAGCGTAATAATGTTGTCAATATGTTTCATGAGTTTGTTAATACTGTGGGCAATCAATAGCAACTGAACTGAAGTATTTCACAAAGAGCTTACTTGGCTTTTCACTGCCACAATGAGAGCGCGTCTGACAGATTGGTTAATGGTGCCCTCTAGTGCTCAAAACAAAGAACTACTCTAGATACACGTTTGGATTGGTGAAGGGAAACCAATCCATTCTGATCAAATATACAACAGTTACAAACACACTGCAGTCTCCTGCTTATCCAAAATTCAAGATGGAAATTAAGAAAATGGTCTTGATTTTCTTAATGATTCAAGTTCAATTTGAATCTGGTAGCAAAGTCCACAAAACATCTACAGCAGGTACCAAGTTTCAAAAAGTGACACAAGCTCACAAGATGTAGGCCTATATGCTTTATTATTTCAGCTCATTATGTTTACAGTAATATAATTAATATATATATCACTGCCTGGATTCCAAGATTACAAATCTGAGGGACACAGAGTTGATGCATTGCATACAGTATGTGATGATTGTTACATCAGATACAATAAGATAAATAAGTCTAATCCAGTTTCACCGTGGCTTATTGGGCATTGCAGCACGAAACAGCTCATACACAACCTACTTCCTGGAAGAGACCAGAGAAGTATGACAGATGTGACGGAGAGATATAACACAGGCTAATTATCTTGACTTCAAATGACCCCTCATGATGCATCATGAAATTACAGTAATTTGACTTTCAAAGACAAGAGTAATAACATTTGGGGTGGGTCTCTGGCATGACATGTGTTTTTATACAAAAGACAGACTGAGGCATGTGGAGTGAGTCTGACTCATCAAATCTAAGACAAATGCTGACAGTGAGAGTCATTGTGGCTCTGTAGTCGAATCCTTGGACCCGCCCTTCAGATGTATCCTCCTGTTCAAAGAACAAAGAATGAAGGCATATGGTTATTTAAAAGATGCATCTCTACTTCAAGTTAAGGACTATCAACTTCATGTGTCTGTTTATATGGTATGACAATTTTTGTAGACCTTATCTCTGTTTAACCAAAGCAATGAAGTGGTGGTGTACAGTGTACTATGCAATGGGACTGTGTTTGCTCAGGTATTTAGAAGCACGGATAGGCCTATTTAGGTTTTGCTACAGTCCTTTGTAGTGCTTTGCATGGATCAGTAAAGCCTACATTTGTATGTTAACTTTGCAATGGGTTTTCAATTGGCATCTTGCAAGCATAATTATTACAACTCCAGCCCCAGGCAAAGATCATTTAAACATTGTAGGGGGTGAACCAACAGATGCTTATCTGTCAGGCTACAAACAGGATTTAATTCAATTCTGTCTCCGGGACCTGGGAATAAAGTAGACACTAACATGATCAGTATAAAAATATTATATTATTATTGTTATTGTTTGTCTGACTTTTGACACTGATAAAGTTTACAAATCACAAGCCAAAGAGGCACACAATTACTTTATTCATTATAATTCAAGGTGCCTACACACCGAAACTGGCCAAGTGCAAGTCACATTAAGATTGTGATTTCACCTCACACAAAACAAGCAATAGTGCTTCATACATCAGCACATAACAATTTCACTTCACATCTATGATATAACCTTTGTTCAGGTATGTCATTCAAAATGTCAGAGAGAATGACTTATGACTTAAAGGAGTCATCACCAGGAAATCGCAATTTCTCTTGTTAAAACATGCATATCTGTGTTTGACCTCAGTTGAAACTTGCCTGAAAGGCTGGAGTTTGAAAGTGGCGCCGTTTTTTCGCTTCTGCTCTTTTTCCGAACAGGAATAGCACACAAGGGTGTGCATTCCTAAAGCACGAGATTTTGATTCTGCGCCTTCGGTGACGTCACCGTGGCGGCTACTTGCATAAGCCCACCCCTCTTTCACCACCCAACCCCGCCCCGTCCGCTACCTGAAATCGCCGAAGCGCCGCCATTATGTTTTGGAGTCTGCATGCAGGCAAGCCCCCCCCGGCTCTGTCCTTCCTGCGGCGAATCAACGCGCGCCTCATTACATATTATACAATGCACATCCGGACCAGTCAAAACCTCGCGCGTAATCTCGCGTGATAAAATCGCGGTACGAAAAAGGGTCAGAACAAGCTCAATGTTTGATTAAATTTTTTTTTTTTTTTTCTAATAAGTTTTACGAATTGATCCAAAGCGATCCAAGGGGGGCTGGATACGTATAAAACCAGGTTATGACTCCTTTAAGAGAGAATTAATTATTCATAAAACTAAACTGCTGTTGCCTAAAGGGTTCACATGCCAACAACTTCTGAAACACTGTTAAAGATCAAACGAGATATTAAGGGGATCATATGTTTACAGATGTCATTCTTGTTCACAAAAGGATTAATTCTACCTGAAAACGTTCCTTCACAGAGCTGGCCCTGCTGGTAATGGAAAGCTGCCTGGTCCCTGGAGGTGCAACAGTTTAATCCATGTAATAATCTATGCATGAAAAACAGTATATAATTATGTAAACAACTAACACTGAGACAGCTGGGATTGGCTTTGAATACAGGATAAGCGGTAGAAGATGGATGGTTGGAACTAACACAGAAACAATATGTGAAATGGCACAAAATGTAATGAATCAATACTAAGTTAGCAAGTTGATATGAGTTCAGCAAGCTGACTTCAACTAGTGGTGATAGAAAAAGCACTAACGTTGTAGCAAGTATTTTAAAACAGTTAATGGTTTCAAAAAGTCTTTAACAGTCGACCAGTTGCGACATCTGCTGGCCACCTCTCCGTATTGCATTTATATGTAAGGAATACATGCAAGCCAGTGTGTAGAAACACAGTTCAATTCACTGCGTTCACTGTTGATTTGTTATTTAGTGAAAAACACTGGTGGGAACACTGAATGCAACCTACCGTCAAAGCATGGTGTCCAAAATTATTTGATGACAATTCTTGGATCGGCGACAGGTCGTAAATTGCCTGTTACAGTAAAACACGTGGAGATGGGTGGATGGTAAATTGTGTTTCCAATTTCTAAATTAAAACACATTTTTCATAGACATAGTTTATCGTTCTTCAGACCGTGAGCCGATGGGCTCCGATATTGCTCATCTGCATATTACTCATCTACTTACATTTATTTAGAATGTTCCTTGGCTAACTTCTTACACTTTACCTTGTATGTATGAAAGTGGCGTCTACCAACGTCACAGCCAACGTTATAGGTCCAGTGAGGGTTGGAGGGTTTTTGAGGTTCACATAAGTGATTTTTGTGGAGTTGAAAGGAGCAAATTAATACACCTTCTGAAGGCCGCCACTGTCGAGTAACATTATTTACGTCGTTAGCTTCGTGCGTAGGTAACTTCAACCTGAGCTTTAATGCTGTATTCAAGTTATACGAACACAAACGAGTAATATATAGCATATATATATATATATATATATATATATATATATATATATATATATATATATAAAAAAAAACATATTGTGATTTTGCTCTTAACTGGTAGGCGGTAAAGTTTAAATTTGAAAAGTTAAGCTAGCTTAGGTCCGTTACTCTTCATTAAACGTTTACTTTTTAATTAACCATACACCACAATAACCCAGTGTTAGCGCTTTGAGAAAAGTGGTTTATGGTTAACATAAAAGGTAAAACGTCGGTCTTACCATACATTGCCCGTACATGTAGGCAAACGTCTGTGGTGTCAGGACAGACACTGATGGTCTGACTTCCCACAATCCCTTTGTGGGCATATAACTTCCGGTCAGGTGAGATGTGTGGTGCTATTTGACAATTATAATAATGCATGATCATACATTTTTTAAAAAGACAAGTATTTGTAGTGATAAAGTAAAAAGTTATGGTCTACAATAAAATTACAGATTACACCAATACATTCAACAAGTTGTTTAATTGGACCCTACAAACCTTATAAAAACGTTTCAAATTTAAACAATTTACTCAATTTAGTCAATAAATCAAGAAAACAATATAATAACAAAGGATGAAGTGAAACCATGGGGAAAACTAACAAATGTGACACTTTAAAGTGCATATCATTTGGACAATGTTGAAGAACGCAAGATAATCTGAGACTCAGGCCAAACTGAAAAAAATTAATTATTTTTGTGCTCTGATCAAGCTAAAATGCTGCTCAGAATCTTATAATTATGACTACTGGATATAGTGGTATAGTATAATGTTCCTACCATTAATAAGCATCATATTGTAATTTTAAAGAGACACCTTTATGACTGGCTCAGTCTTTATACAACCAGTCACAGCAGAGGGTAAATGACCACACTTGCGATACTTCTTGTCATGAGTATTCTATGATTCTCCAAGGATAAAATACTTCTTGTTAAATATCAGTGCTTGTACATAATCGACCGCATACAAGCAATGATTTCCCCATCCTATATTCTCCCATCCTATATAAGATAATCTCATGAAACCACAGAGGTATGTCAATGAAATATAATGGTACATTCATCAGCAGGACATATTACAGTATACAATATGGACAAAAACTTGCAT
Organism: Eutrigla gurnardus; assembly: GCF_963514095.1. Classification (NCBI taxonomy): domain Eukaryota; kingdom Metazoa; phylum Chordata; class Actinopteri; order Perciformes; family Triglidae; genus Eutrigla; species Eutrigla gurnardus. Next base: position 15,000,425 of record NC_139921.1, on the reverse strand, counting down.
TAAAATACATACATCCTTCAGTAAGCCTTTCACAAAGCACTGCTAAAATAAAACAGATACTTTGGTAATGTATAGATAAATAGAAGATAAATATGTTTTTGAAGACAGAAAAGTCAGACGGACAGGACATTCTCAGCAGCTGAAGCTATATGCACACAGACACAGACTGTAGCATCTTTCTTTTGCCTTCGTTGTCCTACACAAAACCATAGCTTTTGATCAGACAGTGAAGACAATGCTGTCTTTACACAAACACACAACAATTACAGAGACCAGTGTATTCACGCTAAAGTCAACAAGCAGTCCAGATCGGACCCTTTCGGGTCACCCATGCATGCATAGACAGGAAAACGCGATGCAAGAACAGTTTAGTTTGGAATATCTGCACTGTTGTTGCGGGTGTCATATTTATGGTGGATGATGAGCAGAACCACACCCAGGAAGAAGCAGATGGAGCCTACAGTGAGGTAGGCAATGCCAAGGAAAGGGTTCTTCCCTCCCATCCAAGAGATGGTGCTCAGGATCATCCTCTTGCGACCATCAAAGCTGAGCACAGGGTAATCTGATGATTGCATGGTTAAAAGAAAAACGCTCGGAGCTTTTGGCATTGTTTTTAAAAGCACAGCTTTCACAGATCATTCATTTACAACCCTTTTATCATAACTGCGAGGGAATTGTCTATATACCTGATTCCCTCAGTGTAAGATTAATACATGTAATTTTATGAATAGATTCACATTTAATCTGCTTCTCCAAGCGAGGCAACGTCACAAACAAGACACTAGCGTGTCTTTCAGGGCCGAACACAAAGTTCTTACCTTTAACCTCGACATAATACAGACGCCGTGCCAGCTTCCTCAAGATAACTTAGGCTTTTATGCTTTCACAGGAAGGACAGGAGGCAGAACTGGGGTTGGCACTGCACTGTTGATTTTGTAGCTGTACTGCTCAAACCTCAATTCTCACAATGGCCATTGGCCATCAAATAAATATTTCTGCATAAAACATCCACTATCTCCAGAGGTCTCCTTGCTGAATTTAATCACCCCATCACTGGTTATGTATTGTCTTTGCTTTGCTCTTTACTTCTCATTTAAGCTCTGTAGAGTTATACTAGTTTTAGTATAATAATATGTTGTGTGTACTTGGTTTTAGGAAATTGCACGATGTGTCTTCACATGACTACACCAGAGGTCTCTTTCCAGAAGTTAGTTCACTGAGATACCTGAATAACTTTGCAGAATTAAACCCAGATCCTCCTCTAATCTGGAACATGCGTTTCTTAAATGACCTGTTTTGGCTTTTAGTACTCAGCATAGTCCAGATTAGGGCTGCTCGATTATGGCAAAAATCATAATCACGATTATTTTGATTGATATTGTAATCACGATTATTAAAGACGAGTATTCATTGCTTTGAGAACAAGCATTTATTGAACTTTGAACTCTGGTATTTCTTTTAACACGATAAGTTTGAACTGAAAAACAAGAAAAATGCAAATAAATAAGAGAAAAATATCCATCCATCCATCCATCCATTTTCTACCGCTTATCCTGTATCAGGGTCACGGGGGGCTGGAGCCGATCCCAGCTGTCATTGGGCGAAGGCAGGGTACACCCTGGACAGGACGCCAGTCTATCACAGGGCCGACATGTAGAGACAAACAACCATTCACACTCACATTCACACCTACGGGCAATTTAGAGTAATCAATTAACCTATCCCCATCCTGCATGCCTTTGGACTGTGGGAGGAAGCCGGAGAACCCGGAGAGAACCCACGCTTACACGGGGAGAACATGCAAACTCCACACAGAAGGAACCCGGGCCGACCCGGGGATCGAACCCGGGACCCTCTTGCTGTGAGGCGAGAGTGCTAACCACTACACCACCGTGCAGCCCATAAGAGAAAAATATATTATATAAAATGGAAAGGAAAGGAAAGGAATGGTCTTTTCCACTCCCTGCCCTAAATATGTGTGTATATATAGTGTACTTCTTCTGTGCCATTTATGTATTTAACTTTCTCTATCACTTCAATAACTCTTTGACCGTCATTTGCTCTGCTCTGAACTCCTCTGTGTCTCCCGTTTGGGCACGACTCACGGCCAAACGTAAATCAGGCTTTCCGATTGGCTGTAAAAGCCGCTATGGGAGCCAATACGAGCGTCCGATGCATAAACGTGACTCTATACGTCACGAGCAAGATGGCGGATGAAAATACTGATCGATATACATAACAAAACGGAGAAATGCGCCTCGGAGACATCTAGTCACATCTTTACGCATTTGTTTTGTCAGAAATAAATCGCTCACATGGAAAAGCAGGGTTCCGTTGTTTAGGCCCGTTTCTCTAGTTTAAGAGGAAAAAAACGCATTTTGTTTTAATGTCCGTAGAACACACCATAAACATTTTAGTCCCGTCCCGTCTCGTTTACGAAAACGAAGCAGACATCTCGTCATAGTTTTTATCATCAATGATCTATTTTTAGCTCGTCATCGTCTCGTCTTAGTCATAGAAAAATGCTTTTGACGAACATATTTCGTCATAGTTTTTGTTAACGAAATTAACACTGGTGTGTGGACTTCAAATGATTAAATAAATTGGTCGTGTTCCCTTGAGGGGCAGACACGGTCGCGTGACATATCTTGCACAATATCTTTGTTTGTTCCGGGTCAGACGCCTCGAAACCGAAGTGTTTCCACACCACAGAAGTTGCTTTCCCTCTCTTCGCGACCAAAGGCTGCCTTTCTGCCATTTTCTACCGTCTTCTTCCCAAACACCTACTGGCAATAGGCCTACGCACCGGCGTGGCTGAAAGCGAAACTTTTCAGGCAGGGGCGGGGCGGAGCGGAGTGCACAGGTGGGGATTGAAGGGTTCGCTACATTTACCATACAAGACACGGCGTGCGGCAGAATGATCGTTTTTTTACGATTATCTTGTTTTCATGATCGAGGGAAGCCAAAATCGTAATCGTAATCGAAATTCAATTAATCGCCCAGCCCTAGTCCAGATAGCTCAGTAAAGCAGTTTCTTCATAAATGATTTGTGTGTTTCTACATAATCTTACCTTGTGAAGAACACTAACCAACAGACTAGCTCTAGTTTTGATTGTGCAGTAGAGTTTCTGGCTATAATTCAAAGGATACTGTAAGTGATTTCCAAGACGTATTTGCCACTGGGGAGCGTGGGGGTCGTGCTCGACTTCTTCTGGATGATGCGATAGAGCTTGCGAAAGGTGGGCAACGCAGCAGTGCGCATCCACACAATGAAGTCCTCATTGATAAAGCCATTGTTCTCAGGATCTGATGGGTCCAACTCGAAAACTGGCTTCCTCCAGTTCACTGGCTTAGATGTGCCTGGGAAAGAACAAAACAAACCAACCTAGTCAGTGTAACTTCAGTGTTATAAGCCAAAAGTATCCTGTGAATAGTTTTTTTAAATTACCTTGGAAAGCTACAGTAACATTGGTGTTTCCACCAGGGTTCCTGAATTTCACATGCTTGTCTGTCCACCACGCAATTCCCTTCTTTACCAGAGGAATTGTATTTCTGGTCCCATTGGAATCCAAATGATAAAGCTCCAGAGTGTCTGAAAATGTTTTTTTAAATTAAAAACATTACATACTGTTCCATTAAGTAGGTGCACCTAAATAGGCTAAATTGCAAATTGATGTCAGAGTTTTTAGAAAGGGTTTCAGTGGTAAGATAAGAAAACTTCAGTTGGAAAAATATGTAGCACTGATCCACACAATGCTGAGGGAAAAAAACAGTTTTTCATCTTCTCTAACTTACCATTGAAAAGGCTGTTAGCTATGGCCCCACATGGAGCAATGGGCTGTCCTTCACTTGTACGGTACGGTTCGCATTCCTTGCTGGGGTTCTGCAATAAGCAACCAGCGTTAAACTGATATAAAAGTTTTTTTTTTTTTTTTAAATAAATGGTACAATATTTCCAAGATTATACCATTAAAGCAGACCGATCACCATTCAGTTGGCTGTCATCTCTGGACTTCACATAGCGTCTGTGGTTCTGATAGAAGTTGGATAAGCCGTAGTACATGAAAACATTGCTCTGCAGAGGAGGAGAGATTGTGTTATTGACAGCGTATCAGTATAGGCTGGAAGTATGACAGAAAGGTGGCACTTGAATGATTCTTTGGATCATCAGTTCAGAATACACAGAAATGAATTTGATCAACTTATTTTAACGAAACGTTCACATGTATCGGTTCCTTTATGTTCTCCGATAAGACAGATGTTATTTTACCCCAGTTTGATTAAGTTGCACCTAACAATTGTAATTCTGATCAAATATAACCAAAATATAAACTGTACTTAGTGACACTGGTTTGTCTTACCAGGAATCTGTTGAGATGAAAAAGCAACTGGCTGAGAGCTTTTATTAGGAATCTCTATAATACTGGAAGTTGCAATACTGCATATTTACGGACTAGAATAATCAATGATAATGATGGCTCCAAACAAACCTTGAGTGTGCCTTTCTTTGGACTTAAAATAGATCTTAATGTACATTTAGTGTCAGGAGGGAAGTTTCTCCCTTTTATTGCACTTCAAGCAACCCCATCAGTTTTGAAGCTGAAGTCATGTATTATTCATCAGGTCTGCATACTGAAAGCTGGTGCTCACCTCAAATGGCTGCTCCAATGTGAAGTGCACAGAGCAGCTACATGGTGTTGTGCTGTTCCAGCTGAAATTCTTGGCACAGTTGTAGCATGGATTGTTAATGTCTGCCCCAGTGTAATCGATCTGAAAATGAGGAGCTGATTAGTTCAGATATAGAAGAATTGAACATAGCACGCAGCTAAAATAGATGCACAATGTTTCATACTGTTCCATAGCCATATAGAATGTATATTCAGTACAAGTAGATACAACTAATTCAGTGTAGTACCACTGCAATAAATTCCACTTCTGAATTTGTTGAAACAGTTTTTTTTTTAATTCAGATTATAGCTCATTTCGGAGGCTGTAGTTTTTTTTTTTTTTTTTTAATTGTTTCTAATGTTTATTACCGTATTGACACAAAAGGAGATTTCTGTAATGTTGTCTAGCCTCATTGACATAAATTGGGTGTTATACTAAGAGGTTTTTCTCACATTTTGATACAAATCAGAGGAGATAAATCTTACATAATCCTCCTAAATACTTATTATAATGCAATACAACTCAACAGCGTCAGTAACTGCAGCCTCCTAATAACAATAAAGTTGACCTACCACATGTTTAACTATCTGCTATTGATTGCAGTGCTTCTGTATTAAGAAGGCATCCGTTTTAGCTAGTTTTGTGTCGAGCTAAACTAAGTGAGTATATACGGTAATGTCAAAGGCTAACAGTATTCAGAAATGGGAAGTTGCGTATTTGGTCAATAGGCTTTACTAACGTTAAATGGCACGGCTTGCTGTCGCCTCTTACTTACAATAAATGCTAACCCTGGTAGAAATTAACCGTGCAGAAGAACCTAGGTGAACCTAGTCAGTTTGTCTATAAAGTTAGCCTTAGCTAGTTTAAAGAGAGGCAGACGTGACTGTTACTGTACCTCGAACTCTTTGATGTTGTTTGAAGTGACATACAGGCCGATGCCTATGGGGATGAAGATGAGACCAATAACGAAGAAAGCAGGCAGCACTGTGCCTGCCGTCAGGATGGGTTGCCAGGCTGGTAGTCTCTGCTGTTTGAACGCGGTGTTATCTGGCTTTTTGCTTTTCACAACCCCCGCGCCGCCGTGATTCGAGGCACCCGAGTTGTGTCCGTCCTCTTCCTTAGCGTTATAGCTTGACGCCATCATGGCTGCAATCCGCTTGTGGCAAAATATTCGACTGTAAATGAGTTGACAGCCGGTAGTTCCTAGTTACTCTTACACGGTAAACACGAAACAACACGTTAAGGCAAACGGTAAAACTGTGTACGGAGGGACATTTACCGCCTAACTAATCCAAATATCTACTCATTGTAGTCGTTGATTGTATCCGCTTGTTAATCTCGTCCAAGGAAGAAGCCGGAAGCGTCCTAGCCAATAGGATGATGAAACGTAGAAGGTACAACACCGCATAACATTAAACACCCCCTTTCTCACATTGTGTGCTCTGTTCAAATATTGAATGCAAATGTCAATATCTTTGTTTGGGACACATTTTGAATTGAAACGGCAACATTTCAAATGTTATAAGCAACTTAAAATTGATATTTTAATTGAATATTTAATGTTGAATAGTGCTGACTGTAGTGCTGACTGTTGACTAGCATTCAAAACTCAGTTTAAGAACCATCTGCCCATTTTGTATTTTTTGTATTTCTGTATTTGTTCCGAACAAGTAAAGGCATAAAATAGGAATAAAAAACAACAACAAAAATCGAAATAGTCAAACAATTAGACATTCCAAGCAATATTTGCAGAGCAATGAAAATCATAAAGCAAAATTTAAACGTCTAACAATTTTTTCTTTTACAGCTCGGAAAGGAATGAGAAGAAGAATAACTTATTTACTCTCAACCCTTCTCCATAACCCTTCTTCCATATTAAATAATTAATTAATTACTAATAATTATTATTATTACTATTAGTACCCTGCTTATAATAATAATAATAATAATAATAACAATAATACAAATTAATAATAATTTAACCATCAAGGCATTGGACACATTAGAAATATCGTTAACATACAAAATGAATAATTTAGGACCCAACACTGACCCCTGGGGGACACCATAAGCAATGTCCAAACATGTAGAAGACTTCTGATGCCATATTTTTCTAATTTTTTAAATAGAATATCATGGTTGATCTTATCAAATGCTTTCTTTATATCAATAAATATCCAAGCTGCATATAGTTTATTATCAATAGCGTTTGTGATATCTTCAATTGATCCTATTATTGCAAGTGATGTTGATCTGTTTGTTTTGAATCCATAATGGCTTTCAGTGATTAGTTTATGCTTTTCTACAAATATGACTAGTCTATAGTTGAACAGTTTTTCTAGTATTTTGGAGAATTGAGGGAGTAAAGAATCGGGTCTGTAATTTGTGAAATGATGCTTGTTCCCAGTTTTGTATATTGGTATGTCTTTTGCTATTTTAATTTTGATTGGAAAAGTACCGGTTTGGAAAGCTAAATTACAGATGAATGTTAAAGGTTTGGAAATCCCCTCAATGACCATTTAACTAACGACATTGAAATCAGTGGACATTTTGTTTTTACATGTTTTAACAATGTCCAAAACGTTCTTTTTCATCTACTGCCTTATGAAACATAGAGCAGGGATTCATCTTCAATAAATTCTCAAACATTTCTCCAGATGTCCCCGGATCAGGGATTTTTTTTAGCCAGGTCTGGTCCAACATTTACAACAACAAAAAAAGAAAAGAAAGAAAGAAAGATTAACGCTGTTAGCTACATCCTCCATATTATAATTTTCTTTGTCCTATCAATAAAATATTAGGGTAGTTTGTTTTCCCCGGGACATTTCTGATAATAATATTAAGTATACTCCATATTCTTTTCATATTGTTTTTGTTATCATCTAATATTTTCTTATAATAATAATCTTTCTTGCTTGGTCATATAATATAAGTTAACTTATTCTTGTACTTTTTATATATATTATCCTGAATCTTTAGTTCTCTGTTTTATGAAATCTCTGTAGAGTCTATTTTTTTTTTGCAGGCATTTTGTAATCCCTTTGTAATCCATGGACATTTGGTATTTATTTGTTTTCCGTTATATTCTTTGATTGGACAGTTGACTTAAACCTAGTAAAGAATGTTTCATAAGCACTATCAATGTCTTTTTTTTGGTATATTATGTCCCAGTTTCGTGCCAGTAAGTCCTATTTTAGTGCATTGATAGCTTCCTCCAATCTCACTCATTTGAATGTGCTGTTCGAATCCACTCCCCCTAGTGGATGTTTAACGCTTTACACATACGTATTTTGTTGTTCTTTTACCGAAAAGCAACGCAAAATGCGCAGAGAAAAATCTTTGCTCTGGCCATGGTGAGGTACCCCTCGTGGGAATGCAGTCATGTGATTGGCTGAAAACGAGGGAGGCATCTGATTGGCTACAGAGAGTTCCTTGTTGAAAAAAATGCATTTGTGAATCCAGCCACGTCAGGAGAGTCTCAAAAATCCACAAATAAATACAGACCAGTTCACGAACAAATGCAAACAAGTTCACAAATGAAAAGCGTCTTGTAAATTCAAGTTTAACAGTTTGTATATAAATGCAACAACATACAAATACATTTTTGATGAAAATTGCAAATATTTTTTAAATTCATATATGTATGGATATATATTACATTTATTTAAAACGAAATGTATTTGTGAGAAGAGAGTCATTTATATATAAATCACAAAATACATTTGTGAATCCTTCTCTGTGCATTCATTATTAATGAGACTGAACTGACCCCATACATCACGACCCCCTGCTCGCTTTAGGGACTAAGTAATGGAGTGAATGTTTTGTACATGCCCATGTTAACTGACTCCCTGTGTTTTAAAGGGGGGTGCATGTAGGTTATTTTTGTGTGTGTGTGTTTGTGCTATTGTGTGGGTTAGCTAGGCTGTTTACCCATAACAGTTGTGTTTATTTAATAAATGCACATGTTTTTTTTCCTCGTGTGTTTCATTAACATGTGTACTGAGAGATGGGGACATTCTCTACTGTAAGGGGGGAAGCATGTGAGAGTGGGGCGCATGTGTGACGTCGGAGAGAGGCGACGTTTTATGTTTTGGCAAAGTTCGTGGGTGTAAGGAGGAGAATAAACGGAGTGTGTTGTTCAGCTCCAAAGAGTATTATGTTCGTGAGTTTTTGTCAGCAGAAAAGAGTGACTTTGGATGCCCTGTACACTTCGGAACGCTACATTATTATTATAATTATTATTGTTATTATTATTATTATTATTACTAGTAGTAGTAGTAGTAGTAGTAGTAGTAGTAGTAGTAGTAGTATTGTTGGCCTTACAATACACCTTCATTTCATAGAAAAAACAAAAATGAATGAGGTGAATGAAAAAAGTCCAAAAATAGACACTCAGTTTAAAAGCATAGTTCATGATCAGTACTTCAGAAAGAACGAGAGCCACGAATCCTGAAATCACTGTCTGACAAAATCTTTCCTCCGGTTGTTGAACTTCATAACATCAAGATTAAACAACCATCATCATCACCAGAATAGAACTTTTTCTGAAACATTTAATCCCCACATTGTACACATGAATTACTGATCATGCATATATAAACCTTTAATGCAAATCTCCAAAGGCCAAAATAGAGTCATTTTACAAGCACAGGTCTTATACTTTAACAAACCCCAACCCTTACCCCCTAACCTTGGTCAAACAACCCTATCAAACAATCGTTACCAATATTGGATTCACAAGATGTTTGTATCACTATGATGATTTTCTTTAGATATTTAAATATAAAACAGACAAAAATCAAAAATAACTTATTGAATTTTTTTATTTGAGTATTTATTATTTTTTCTTTAAATATTTCAAGATATTCCTAATTTTAGGGCTGCGCGGTGGTGTAGTGGGTAGCACTGTCACCTCACAGCGAGAGGAAGACTCAGACAACAACAAAACACAGTTAAGTGTCCACAGTTACAACCTCACTCAGGATTTATCAAGCTTCTCATTTCTGTCCTTTAATTTCCTCCTCTTCAAGAAAACACTATGAGCTGGCCCTTACTCATAAAGGAGATTGTTGGTCAACGAAGGCAAAGCACTGCAGACAAAGAACCACTACAGTCTGTCACTACGGGCCAGTTATTCTAATTGGGCCATAAAATGAATCCTGTATTATCCAGCTGCTCAGAACCACAGGAGAGCCCCCCTGTGGGTGTAACGGTGACGGCGGCGAACCCAAACCCTTTCCATAATTAGTCCATAGGTATATGATTATGGAGAATTGTTTGACACCATTGAGTTGGATGCTCTTCTAGTCATGATAAGGTGATTTTATTTAGTTTTATACCTCTTCATTTTATACCTCTGTGATGTTTTGAAATCTCTGAATGTGTCCTGTCAAAGTAACATCTAAGGTCTGAGGGAGATACTTAGAAAACCAGAATCTCATCTTGTCTAAAAACTCCAGTGTTTAACTCTGAATGTAGTTTAATTCCACAACTTTTGGTAAGTTGAGAGTGCTAAAGTATCGGTGCGATAGCTGTATTTACACAGCTTCAAAAGGACTGTTCAATAGCTAACCAGAAATGATATGTTTTATACTTTATATACAAAATACTAGCGTCTAGTATCATGTCACGGCATTCCATTTGAGTACATGATCTACATTTGTCAGTCTGACGGTTGCAATGATTTCCAGTAGTCTTTTTCTAACTCCAAGTGTTCGTGATGAATCCTTTTTATTTCAGATTATCTTCGTAAGCTCTGTATAGACGGTGGGACTTGTTGTTTTTGTCAACAGCCAAGCACTTTCTAACACTTCACTTTCTTCAGCTTGTTTCTAGATTGTAATGGTAACACAATGTCTCTGCATTGTCAAAACTGTGCACACTTAGAATGTGTTTGTCTGTTTGTGTGCTTTGCCTTTTTATAGTTTGGCAGTTTTTGTTTTTCTAGATAGTAATAATAGCAAATGTCAGCATTTGACAGTTTCTTTTTTATTATTCGTTCCAAAGGGCCATCATTACAACAGATCCATTACAACCCCCCTACCCTCAGCTTTTTGAACAATAAATCTTTATTTAGTCAAGTTTGTTGACAATAAGTGTTGCTTTTTAACTAGAGTCACATAAAACAAAGAAATGATAAATGATAAAGTAATAGTATGCACGAACACACAATTAAACAGTGCTGCTGTTCCTCCTCCTCCTCCTCCTCCTGCTGTTCCTCCTCCTGCTGCTCCTCCTACTCCTGCTGCTCCTGCTCCTCCTACTGCTGTTCCTGCTCCTGCTGCTGCTGCTGCAGTGGTGTTCAGGGAAACCTCGAGGTGTGACGTGGAAGGCAGAATGGCACGCAGGTATTGTGGGGTGCAACAAGTAACAGACTGTCAGTTTCCAGCAGAAGCGACTATAAGATGTAGCACATCATCACTTGTGAAGAAGAAGAAGGAGGAGGAGGGTTGGCTTTAATATCAGTGGCAATTGTAACAGGGTAAAGCTGTATCGGCTAGTAATCTTTGTATTTGGTGTGACACTGTGGTGGATTTTGCTGTGGGTGTGGTTTTAACAGAGTGAGTGTGTCTGCAGTGATTGCATGGTGACGGGCTAACTGGAAACAGGTGTGCTGGATAGGTCGGCAACCAGCTTAATTACCCACACACACTCTCTCCTTCAGTCTCCCTCTGATCTTCTCTGTGACAGGTGGCGTGTGGCGTAGGCTGGAGTCACTTTGGATGCTGGGTCAGGTTGGAACCTCAAGGGCTGAACAGAAGCGCTTTACAGCCACGAAGTGGAGTGCAGCAGCTTGCAGCAGTCGTAAGCAGCACAGCACACAGCGCCAGCAATGATGATACAGCCTTGACACCGAACCAGTACACCAACTGACCAGCAGATCCAGCCAGCCTGCCAGCCTGTGTGAGTGAAGCCCGGCCACTCACCAGGCCACACGGAGCCACGCTCTCAGCCACCTCCTCCAGACTCTTTTAATTACTTCCCCCATAGACTTGATTAGTTTTTATATATTTCTATAAATAAAAAGGACTCCTTTAAACCGTACCTTTTGTCTTGTGTTGCCTTGTCCACTTTCACTGGTTGGTCAAACAAAGAACACTTTACACAATGTTTGTGGGTTGTTTTGCGTTCGGATTCATCCCACTGTTGTTCAGACTCTTCGAGGTTAGTGTTTCTCCTCTTTTGTTGTATTGTTGGAGGATGTTGTTGACGTTCTCGTCCAGTGTTTATTATCATGGAAATCTGAGAACTCGCTCCAGCTATTGTATGTCAAATTGAAATATTGTCATTATAATATTTATAATTCCATAATTATGATACGATTATGATTGTATTTATTTAAATCTGGTGTGGCTCCACTGAGGAGCCTGCGGTTCGTGTCCATCCTGGGGGCAGGACTCCTGTGTGGGACAGCGCTGGACATCACCATCCCTGAGGGAGTGGGCTTACTGGGAGAGTCGTGGAGAGGTGAGCCGAGCCATCCTCACCTCTCCACGACCTCATCAAGTCTATTTGACTTTCGGGTTCATCCTAATGTTCCTAGTGGATCAGATCGGAAGTTACCTCTAAGACCAGGCGACTCGATTGTCCAACAGTGTGGGCATCACAGCCACTTTGGGGCTGCTATTCACGCTGCAGGTAACTTATACACCATTTATTATACTGTTTTATTGTATGTTTTCATGAATTGCAGCCAACAACGCCCTGGAGTTCATTTCCTCTTGTGATCTCATGTGATATGTTCCAAGTGCCCTACTTTTCCTCGCACACCCTTACTTGTTCTTTGTAAAAAACTTGGCATGCAGACAGACACATCAAATAACACTCATCCGCCAGTTTGATGTAAATGTAGTTTATTTACATTGTTGAGCCCATGAATCTGATTGTTGTTGTTTGCATTGTAGCTGATGGATTCGCTGTGGGTGCAGCTGTGGCCACGGGTCAAGTGACGGTGCAAGTTGTAGTATTTTTAGCAGTGATCCTACACAAGGTGAGGTTCCCTGACAGAACATTTCATTGAAGGATGTATAGAAGTATGTAAGGAGATGTAAAAGAGATGGTCTCTTATCTCCTAGGCGCCTGCAGCTTTTTGTTTGGTCTCTTTTTTGATGCATGCTGGCCTTGAAGAAAAGTACATACAGGGACATTTGTTGTGCAGCGCCTCTACTTGCCATCCCCACTTACTTCATATTAAAGGCGGTAAGAAAGCACCCTTCAGCCATCTTGGGTATTTTTTCCTACAGTTTCAACTTTAGCATTATTTGATCCGTTGTGTTTGCGTCTGCAGTCTCCCCGCTCGTCTCAGAACCAGCTCATTGCGACAGATGTGGGGATGCTCTTCTCAGCCGGGACTTTCCTCTACGTGGCCACGATGCATGTTCTCCCCGAGGTCAGCAGCAGCAGGACGGGCCATCCTCCCTCGGACCACGAGCAGCACACCGGGGCCGAGGCCCACCACCGGCGACACCTGGGGCTCCTGGAGAGCCTCACTCTGGTCCTCAGGGTCGGGACCCCGATGCTGCTGGCCCTCGGGCTGCATGATGACTGATTGAGATGGGTCGGGTGAATTATGTGTAGGGCGACTGCCACCATGCCGAAAAGAATAATACCTGCCAAATATTGTACATATCTGTGGCTTCCAAGCAGGTACTCCCAGTTACAGATGCTTAATTGAATCTTTGCCTCTGACACTTTAGGAACCTCTTTCTTTGTCGGTTCCCTCTTTGTAGTTTACGGGAAGTAAGAACATTTTTTCTCATTCTGCTCAGTGTTCTGTTTTTTTTTAGTTTGTTTCTTATTTGCACACACAACACATGCTTTGAGGTAAAGTAGACAACCACCAGTGTTTATTACAGATATGGTCACAAAAAGGTATTTTACTTTTATTTATTTTTTTGAGACACATTTATATAAAAGACATAAAAGTATCTACAACCACCCCAATCAAAAAGGCATACATATCTTTAATGTATAAAAAACAGCCATTTCCATATTTAATAAAAAATAAAAATAAAAAACTTTGTTTAGTTTTAATAATACTCTCAATGTCTTTGATTTGGACAATGTGGAAAAAAATGAGGTCCATCATTCTCAGAACGACATTGATCATGGACCACACTGAGTATCTCACAGTGTAGTTTGCAGGATGATCAATTTCCTCAGCTCTTATCAGGTCAGTCAACGACAGCGACGCAGAGTCAGCGCACTCTTAAATGGTAACCCTGCTCTTACGTCACCTTTAACACCGCAGCTGACTGATACCTGAGCTGATATACGTTCGATGACCTCCTAACAACTACGTGTTCTCCCGCTGTATTTATACCCCTCCGACGTGAAGCCCGTTTCACTCAGGGTGCAATATTTTCTCCACTGGCCATTTCCATGTGTGATACATTCTCCCTCTCACAGACTCTTGCCAGAGAAAGTTTCAGCTCTAAAATCGCTTTAGTTTTCAAATGATCAGCTTTTTTATGACAAACGCTGACGATGACGCTGCCGCTTGGAATTATGGGTAACCGCTTATAGCGCTCCGTAAAACGACTGTATTAAAATTGCACATGAAAGATCCATAAAAAAGGCACTTTCAACAGTTGTATGGCGATTGCTCAGGTGGCCTGAAAGCTTTGTCGCATTTATGAGAGCCACATCAGCTATGTACCATCGTTTAGTAGTATTGTCTGCTGGAAACAAGAGCAATCACATAGTTTGGTCGTTTTGTTATTATTTAAATGTCGCTCATGGAATCGAATCCTCATCAAAACAGCGAAGGGGCCCAAGGAAATTAGCTGCAATACCATTGTCAGCCACAGCAGAGAGTCAAAGGGCTGGTGGCGCTGTTTCAATATGTAGGCTGCTGGCGAGGGAGACGGTCAAAGAGGTGTTTATGTATGAATGCGTCCACTTCAGCGGGAAAGGTGTTATAAGAATTTTGTATAACCTCATGTCTTAAAGTTTTCTTTGTTCAGGTTACAGCTTTATGTGTTGAACTGTTTATTACTTTAGTATCCCCACGGCTGACCTAAATGTTATCAGAGGCCTGGTAGTCATGATGTCTAGTTCTGCATGAAGATTAACTGTCAATGACGCATCATCTCCTGTGCCTTTAAAAGACTTAAGTCACAACAGTGATTTGAGCACTTCCTCTGTAGCATCCTCACACGTTGTTGCATTGTAACTGTTCCTCTTGATCAAGATTAAAGTCAGACGTCGACTTTACTTATGTCTCCGATCGACTCCTTGGGTGAATTTATTAGTTTATGGACAAATTCTTTTAACACATCCAAACTGGCGTATCCTCCGGGGTTTCAGAGAACTTTATCTCTCGTGCGTCAGCGTTTTTGGTGGCCCACGCTATATGCTGACACGAAGGAGTTCGTCTCTGCCTTCTCCATCTGTTCCCGCAGCAAGCATCCCATCGTGCCCCAGCCAACTTATTACGACCTCTGCCTGTTCCCCACCGACCCTGGTCACCAGTGTTTTGAATAACGCTGTTTAAAAACCGCGGTCAAGCCAGCCGACACATCGTGAACGTCAGTCAAGCCAGCCGACCCAGTTTTTTGCTGTACGTGATTGTAGTATCTTTACGGTAATATCGTCTCAGAACTGGTTTCAAAATAAAAGCATTCGTCGGGTACATAGCGAAAGACTGTCAACGAAAGCAAATACTGTCAACGGAAACGTACGGACGTTGTGATATGTACTTTCAAAATAAAGGCTCAAATAATTGACAATTGTTGTTTTTTTTATTGAAAACAAGGCCATGTTTCCACATGCAAATTTCACTTCAGGGTAATAGTAGACGTACACCGCCTCATATTGCCACCCAGGAAGTTTCAAGTCTTTCCTGTGTCTTTCAAACTAAGGTAAACTGAAGTGTTAAATATGAGACATATTACACATGATTTTGGGTTCAATTTAAAAGGAAACGCCCTGTTATCAAGGAATAATTCCACTTCAGAGTTATAGTATATGACCTGGTAGTGTGAACCAGTAAGTATCAAGACATTCTGATGTATAGTTTCAGAATAAAAGCCCGTCAAAGTGTCAAATATGAGACAAATTACATTTGATTTTGGATTCAATTTAAAAGGAATCGCCCTGTTATCAAGGAATAATTCCACTTCAGAGTTATAGTAGATGACCTGGTAGTGTGACCCAGTAAGTATCAAAACATTCTGATGTATAGTTTCAAAATAAAAGCCCATCAAAGTGTCAAATATGAGAATTATTACACATGATTTTGGGATCAATTTAAAAGGAAACGCCCTGTTATCACTGACTAATTCCACTTCAGGGTTATAGTATATGACCCTGTAGTGTGACCCAGTAAGTATCAAAACATTCTGATGTATAATTTCAAAATAAAAGCCCATCAAAGTGTCAAATATGAGACTTATTACACGTGATTTTGGGTTCAATTTAAAAGGAAACGCCCTGTTATCAAGGAATAATTCAACTTCAGAGTTATAGTATATGACCTGGTAATGTGACCCAGTAAGTATCAAGACATTCTGATGTATAGTTTCAGAATAAAAGCCTGTCAAATATGAGACAAATTACAATTGATTTTGGATTCAATTTAAAAGGAAACGCCCTGTTATCAAGGAATAATTCAATTTCAGGGTTATAGTATATGACCTGGTAGTGTGACCCAGTAAGTATCAAGACATTCTGATGTATAGTTTCAGAATAAAAGCCTGTCAAAGTGTCAAATATGACACATATTACACATGATTTTGGGTTCAATTTAAAAGGAAACGCCCTGTTATCAAGGAATAATTCCAATGCAGGGTTATAGTATATGACCCTGTAGTAATTTGTCTCATATTTGACAGGCTTTTACTCTGAAACTATACATCAGAATGTCTTGATACTTACTGGGTCACACTACGGGGTCATATACTATAACCCTGAAATTGAATTATTCCTTGATAACAGGGCGTTTCCCTTTAAATTGAACCCAAAATCATGTGTAATATGTGTCATATTTGACACTTTGACAGGCTTTTATTCTGAAACTATACATCAGAATGTCTTGATACTTACTGGGTCACACTACCAGGTCATATACTATAACTCTGAAGTTGAATTATTCCTTGATAACAGGGCGTTTCCTTTTAAATTGAATCCAAAATCAAATGTAATTTGTCTCATATTTGACACTTTGACAGGCTTTTACTCTGAAACTATACATCAGAATGTCTTGATACGTACTGGGTCACACTACCAGGTCATATACTATAACCCTGAAATTTAATTATTCCTTGATAACAGGGCATTTCCTTTTAAATTGAATCCAAAATCAAATGTAGTTTGTCTCATATTTGACACTTT
This sequence comes from Eutrigla gurnardus, assembly GCF_963514095.1. Taxonomy (NCBI): domain Eukaryota; kingdom Metazoa; phylum Chordata; class Actinopteri; order Perciformes; family Triglidae; genus Eutrigla; species Eutrigla gurnardus. The sequence goes on along the minus strand of NC_139921.1, from coordinate 14,983,421 downwards.
GACAGGCTTTTTCTCTGAAACTATACATCATAATGTCTTGATACGTACTGGGTCACACTACCAGGTCATATACTATAACCTTGAAGTGGAATTATTCCTTGATAACAGGGCGATTCCTTTTAAATTGAATCCAAAATCAATTGTAATTTGTCTCATATTTGACAGGCTTTTACTCTGAAACTATACATCAGAATGTCTTGATACTTACTGGGTCACACTACGGGGTCATATACTATAACCCTGAAGTGGAATTAGTCAGTGATAACAGGGCGTTTCCTTTTAAATTGAACCCAAAATCATGTGTAATAAGTCTCATATTTGACACTTTGATGGGCTTTTATTTTGAAACTATACATCAGAATGTTTTGATACTTACTGGGTCACACTACCAGGTCATATACTATAACCCTGCAGTGGAATTATTCCTTGATAACAGGGCGTTTCCTTTTAAATTGAACCCAAAATCATGTGTAATATGTGTCATATTTGACACTTTGACAGGCTTTTATTCTGAAACTATACATCAGAATGTCTTGATACTTACTGGGTCACACTACCAGGTCATATACTATAACTCTGTAGTTGAATTATTCCTTGATAACAGGGCGATTCCTTTTAAATTGAATCCAAATTCAATTGTAATTTGTCTCATATTTGACAGGCTTTTACTCTGAAACTATACATCAGAATGTCTTGATACGTACTGGGTCACACTACCAGGTCATATACTATAACCCTGAAATTGAATTATTCCTTGATAACAGGGCGTTTCCCTTTAAATTGAATCCAAAATCAAATGTAGTTTGTCTCGTATTTGACACTTTGACAGGCTTTTATTCTATAACTATACATCAGAATGTCTTGATTCTTACTGGTTCACACTACCAGGTCATATACTATAACCTTGAAGTGGAATTATTCCTTGATAACAGGGCGATTCCTTTTAAATTGAATCCAAAATCAATTGTAATTTGTCTCATATTTGACAGGCTTTTACTCTGAAACTATACATCAGAATGTCTTGATACTTACTGGGTCACACTACGGGATCATATACTATAACCCTGAAGTGGAATTAGTCAGTGATAACAAGGCGTTTCCTTTTAAATTGAACCCAAAATCATGTGTAATATGTCTCATATTTGACACTTTGATGGGCTTTTATTTTGAAACTATACATCAGAATGTTTTGATACTTACTGGGTCACACTACCAGGTCATATGCTATGACCCTGAAGTGGAATTAGTCTGTGATAACAGGGCGTTTCCTTTTAAATTGAATCCAAAATCACATGTAATTTGTCTCATATTTAACACTTAAGTTTACCTTAGTTTGAAAGACACAGGAAAGACTTGAAACTTCCTGGGTGGCAATATGAGGCAGTGTACGTCTACTATTACCCTGAAATGAAATTAGAATGTGGAAACATGGCCTTGTTAGAAATTCCAATAAAAAAACAGGGCCAGAGCGCACAGCAGTAGACATAATAAAAAAACTATTGGCTTAAGATTACAATTGTCAATTATTTGAGCCTTTATTTTGAAAGTACATATCACAACGTCCGTCCATTTCCGTTGACAGTATTTGCTTTCGTTGACAGTCTTTCGCTATGCACTCGACGAGTGCTTTTATTTTGAAACCAGTTCTGAGACATTATTACCGTAAAGATACTATTATCACGTACAGCAAAAAACTGGGTCGGCTGGCTTGACTGTCGTTCACGATGTGTCGGCTGGCTTGACCGCAGTGTTTAAAAGAACGGCGTTAGGTAACACTGTTATTTTTTCAGCAACGGGGTAGTCTAACTAATTACTGTTTCCGTCGTTACAACGCCGTTATCGTTACTGAACGTTAAATGCGGTGCGTTACTATGAATTGAATTTGTCGGTTGTGGGTTAAAAAAAAAGTCAGGATCGTGTTCTGCTTGCGCGCCGCTCGTGCCTGGTCTCGGCAGCCTGTTGTCCGTGGAGAAACGTGCAAACTTGCCGCGAGCTGGAGCCGGAGTTGGGGCTGCTGCTGGTCTGAGCGGCGCGCGAGGGCCACGCGGGCCCCGGTGTCCCGCCATTCTGGTGTTGGACGGAATCCGGTGCAGCTGTGGAGCGCGGATGGTGAAGACGCCGGTGGTGATGATGATGATGAACGGCGCGGCGGCTCGTGGAGGCACCGGGGTCTCGCCGTCATTATGTCTACTGCTGTGCGCTCTGGCCCTGTTTTGTGATATATGACAGACACAGCATCTCCCACTGTATAATTTCTCCTCAAATTTTAATTATTCCCGCATGCAAGGTGCGGAATGCGATCTCAATTATTATACACAAGACTACACGCTACGTGACTAGGAGTAGACTACAAGCCTACAGTTTGCCATCTCATTACAAGAAAAATCCAAATTCTTTGACATAAAGCAACTTTTTTTTTTTTTACAGTAACGCAAATAGTTACTTTCCCTGGTAACTAGTTACTTTTATTATAAAGTAATTCAGTTACTAACTCAGTTACTTTTTGGAACAAGTAGTGAGTAACTATAACTAATTACTTTTTTAAAGTAACGTTCCCAACACTGCTGGTCACACATCGCCGTGGACTTTGTCACGGGACTGCCTCCCTCTTAGGGTAACAGTAATACTCACCATCGTGGACTCATTTATAAAGCTTGCATACGCATAAAATGGGGCTGGAAACGTGCGTACGCCACCACGCAAAGGTTGTGATCTATAAAAACCAAACTTGACAGGAAAGTGTGCGTACCCGTAAGCAAACTCTGAGGCATGCATACCCGTACGCACATTCTGGAGACTGGAGCGATACAGATGTCAGATTGTAGGAAGTAAACGTGAGAAGAAATATTATAGTTTTGATGACTCGCACACATTTCATTTCACTCCATATCATACGTTAGATCCGCGTTATCATGAGGAACTCAACTTCATAAACGTGGAGCGTGGAGAGCGCAACTTTACCGAACTTCAGGAGGCAGACTACACCCGGCAAAGGTGGTAGAGTCCCCAGCATGATGAACCTCGGCCCCCTGCCCGACTGGAGGGGTATCAACAGGGCGCAAGAATCCGACATGCTGCGTTTGTAAGATAAGGAAGACAACAATGTTCATTTTTAACATATTGTTTTATTAATATGGCAATTTCTTGCAACACAGTGCGCATTTGCTGGCGGTGATTGTGTCTCGCTGAAGTTGCAGGACGGCGTCAGTGAGCGCCCGACCGCTTGATGTGCCATGCGCCCGGGGTGCACTGCTGCTTTGCGTCGGACCCGGACGCTGTGCCGATCAAACTTCCTCAAATACTCAAGCAATACATTAAATACATGTTGGTAAAAGAGTGGAAGATGTCATTTACCTTCAGATCGGACGACTTTTTCGTAAGTTTCGCCACCGTCCGCTCTGTCCCACTGACGCCGTTGACAGCAGCAGCAATGTGTTGCCACTCGCACTGCTTCTTTTTATTCGTGCTCCCGCTGCTGTGGCCACTAAATTAAATTATTTTCCGGGCCTCCACCTCCCCTACAAGTGTCTCTTCTCCGTTTCTGAAAAGTTACGTTTCTTTGCTTTTTCCTAGCCTGTCGCCGTGATTCACCACACGGAAACGATTGCATGCCGGCTCATTAATATAGTAAAATGAGGGCGTGTACAGGGCGGGATTCAGGTTTGATGATTTATAAAGTAAACATTGAGTACAGCTTGCGTGCGCACAGTTTTATAAATCAGATTTTTTTTTGGCGCAGGCAAACTTTGGCTTTTTGGCGTACGTACACTTTTAGTAAGGATCCTACGCACAGTTTTATAAATGAGGCCCCTGGTCCTTGATGTGTTTAAGCTCCACGGTCTCCCTCTGGACATAGTGTCGGACCGTGGGCCACAATTCATCTCCCAAGTCTGGAGGGCTTTCTGCTCGGCTATCGGGGCATCGGTTAGCCTCACATCAGGCTATCACCCACAGTCTAAGGGACAGACGGAGCAGACGAAACAGGATTTGGAGGCTGCCCTGTGCTGTGTTTCCGCCAGGCACCCTGCCTCTTGGTCCACTCATCTCCCCTGGGTGGAGTATGCACACAACTCCCTCGTCAGCTCCGCCACAGGTATGTCACCATTTATGGCTGCTAACGGCTTTCAGCCCCCCTTATTTCCCGAGCAGGAGGGTGATGTGGCAGTCCCGTCTGTCCAGGACCACATGAGACAGTGTCGTCAAGTGTGGCAGGTGGCCCGCGCTGCTCTCCTCCGCACGGCTGTGCAGAACCAGCGCCTGGCGGACAGGCACTGCAGACCGGCACCTGCCTACGTTCCGGGTCAAAGGGTGTGGCTCTCATCCAAGGATCTTCCCCTCCAGACAGAGCAAGCTGGCACCCAGGTACATTGGCCCCTTTGAAATCATTAAAATGATTAATCCTGCAGTGGCCCGCCTCAGGCTCCCATCTTCACTCAAGGTGCATCCATTGTTTCACGTATCCTTGCTCAAGCCCGTCTCCTCCAGCCCATTGAGCCCTCCGGCCGTGTGTCCTCGCCCTTCCCCCACAAACCACTTCTCCTTCCACCCAGCTGTTCAGCTTCTTGCAAAAAAAAGATCTGATCTGAAAACTGTTAACAGGCTGACATTTAGTAATTTTAGTTAAGAGTCTTACGATAGTGCAGCAAGTCTGCGACGCACCACAAAATCACCACAACACCACGGCCCTCTTTGTGTCTCTTTTACTGAACCAGTCTGTAATGGTACAACACATGACAGGGACCGCATCAGTTCACATCCTCATCACACTAAAGGATGCATGTAATAATAATGATAATAAAAAGAGATGCAAAAGTGGAAATAAGTATGCCCAGGGGTGAATCCAGGAAGCAGGTGATCCTGAACCGGCACACGTGAACAATATTCTCTGGCCTTACATTTCTTTATTTCATATCACAGCATAATCTCAGAACAGAGTCTTTGCAGAGCTCGTTTTTGCAAACGGGAGTTTTCTGAAATGTTTAAGGACATTTCTGTGTGTTAAAGAAGTGTTCTGTTGGAAGTAGAAATAGTCACTGATATTTAGTCTGTTTAATATGTGAAATAAGAATAAAACCATATGTCTTAGGCTGCCTGTTTGCACAATATTCCTATTCCTCATTTTCAGCTGCAGCCACATTCTTTTTGTGCCTGTGAGATTAAACCTAAATCAAAATCAAAATCAACTTCTTTCAGTCATGCTAATCAGGAATTGAACCCTTACTTTTTATTGTGACCGCTGTACTGCGGTCACAATAAAGAGTTAATGTTATTAACTTTTGAATCAAGAGTCCAGGGGTTAGGTTCAGAGTGCGGCGTTATGTTCAGAGTCCGCGAGTAGGTTCAGAGTCCAGGGTTAGGTTCAGAATCCGGGGTTAGGTTCAGAGTCTGGGGTTAGGTTCAGAATCTGGGGTTAGGTTCAGAGTCCGGGGTTAGGTTCAGAGTCCGGGGTTAGGTTCAGAGTCCAGGGTTACGGTGAGAGTCCAGAGGGCTATTTCACAAAACCTAGATAGGGAATTAAGTCGGGATTTCCTGGTCATCGTTGCTGACACAGTCAGTTACAGCAGCAGTTACACACAGACTGCAGTCAACAAGGAGACGACACACTGAAACACTCAAATATCATCCTGCACCGTTTCTCATCATCATTTTCCTGCTACGAGTTTGAGGGACGATGTTTGAATTCAGAAGTTAGAAGGAATCCAGCAGGAATGGACAGCTCGGAGCTTCCTGCAGAGATCCACATCCACTGAATCTCTTTGGCTTTTGGACTGTTGGTCGGACAAAACAAGACATTTAAAGTGTAGAAGAAAATGTGTTACCTTACTCTTCTTATTTGTATCCCATATAATGTTCCTTTCTCTCTAAACATCAAATGTCCTGCTGAGCTGTTTTCCATTGTGTTAACCCTTGCCGTCTTAATGAAAAGACCCTTTGATCTATCCCCCTTCCTGGACCGTCTCCGAAACACCTTCATCTCACATACTTGATCAAGGCCTTCATGAATGGCCCCTGTTGTGACACTATGTAGAAAGAACCCAGCTGTTCCGAGGGAAGTCACACCTTTATGTTGTCTCAGGACGTCTCTTCCTCTGGGAGAGACGCGTATTGAATCTATGTAAATCCACTGTTTAGACCTGCCCCTTTGGTTCTGTATAAGTTGTCCCTTACCTCACATCATTTCAGAATGGACTGTGTGGCAGCGCGACATTGTCTTTTCTCCACTGTCAGTGATTAAACCTCATTTGAACCAGCCACTGAATTGGACCTGAAGAGTTTTCTTCCACAAAGACTTCCCCTCGGATTCTGACAGACTGGGCTGCACATTTTATACCGTTTATTGGTGTTTTATAGACTCAATAATTGATTACTAAACATTCAATAGATCCATTATCAGTTAATATAAGCTGTAATCCAGTTTCCTCTGAAAGACTGCTGATGTTGAAACATCGAGCGGAAATAATAAGACGCCACTGACCACATTAATCTGATAGGAACATCTCAGCATTTCCTGGTTGTCATAATAACAGTCATATATGTCATCAGTAGGTAGATTCTTGTCCGATAAAAGTTTTTTGGTTTCCTAGTAACGCAGTTCAGAGAAGTGTTTATAAGTGTAGCAGAGTGGTTCAATAAGTTGCCATAACAACGCCACCCAGGGGAATTTCACCCCCAGGAAATTATTAAAGTAAGATGTTACTATTTTACTATATGGTCTTTCACTTGATATTAGCACGCAGGACACAGGTTCAATAAAAGATTTCACGGGGGCAGAGAACGTTTTCAATGCAAACAAAGATTAATCAGTAGGCAGATTCTTTGTTGCAGGCTGGAGGGGGGTTGGACCCGGAAGCACAGATGAGCAGGCTGAGTATAGTTTACACAGTTTATTAAACAGCGAAAGTTGAAAAAACAAGAACAAAAATATAGGCCGTCGGTCCGACAGCGCGGCGTCCTCTGGACCAACCAAAAATCTCAGGCACCAAGGCGAAAAAACGAAACTCAGGAACTCAGGCACGAAGGCGAAAAAAAACCAAACTCAGGAATCTCAACCGAGGCAGGCAGGCGAGGGAGAACAAACTGAAAACAAGAAAAAGGAGCACGTCAAACTCACGAAGGAATAACCACTGAGATGCTGCTACGAAAAGCGGGAAGTGTCAGCTCTACCGATGAGACGGAATTATCTGGCAGAGTAGTAGTGGGTGAGCCAGAGGTTATATGTGAAGCGGTGATGAGAGATTGAGAACCGGTGTGCCTCGTCAGCCCCGCCTGCCGCGCCCTGTAGGGGAGAAAAAGAGGCGGGGAAGGAGAAACAGCAGGCACACACACAAACAACCCTCACAGTACCCCCCCCTCAAGGAACGCCACCTGGCGGTCTACCAGGCTTCCCAGGGAACAGAGAGTAAAAGTCAACAAGCAGAGTAGGGTCCAGGATGAGAGAACGCTTAACCCAGGAGCGCTCCTCCGGACCATATCCCTCCCAGTCCACCAGATACTGGTAACCACGACCCCGCCTCCGTACATCCAACAGCCGCCGGACAGTGTAGACAGGATGGTCATCGATAATCCGGGGGGGTGGAGGGGTCTCGGCCGGAGGGGACAGAGGGCTGGTGACTACTGGCTTCAGGAGAGAGACATGGAAAGAAGGGTGCACCTTCAAGGCAGGTGGAAGCCTCAGTCTCACCACCGCGGGATTAATCACCCGGTCGACCTCAAAGGGGCCGATGTATCTGGGCGCTAGTTTCCGGGATTCAGTCTGCAGCGGGAGATCCCGAGAAGATAACCAAACCCTTTGTCCGGGCTGGTAGACAGGTGCAGGAGCCCGGTGGAGGTCCGCCAGCCTCTTGTTCCGAGCCGCCGTGCGGGAAAGGGCTGCCCGAGTCTCCCGCCAGACCCGGCGGGCGCGCCGGAGATGACCCTGCACCGAGGGAACCGCCGACTCCGTCTCCTGAGAGGGAAATAATGGAGGCTGGAAACCGTTAGCGGCCATAAAAGGAGACACACCTGTGGCGGAGCAGACCAGGGAGTTGTGGGCATATTCCACCCAGGGGAGGTGGGTGGACCAGGAGGCCGGGTGGCGGGCGGTAACACAACGAAGAGCCGTCTCAAGGTCCTGGTTAGCCCGCTCCGTCTGGCCGTTGGTCTGTGGATGGTATCCCGAGGAGAGGCTGGCCGAAGCCCCCATCGCTCGGCAAAAGGCTCGCCAAACCTGCGACGAGAACTGGGGTCCACGGTCCGAGACAATATCCTGGGGAATGCCGTGCAGCCGGAACACGTGTAGGACCAGCAGGTTGGCAGTCTCCAGGGCTGAGGGGAGCTTGGGTAGAGGAACAAAGTGCACCGCTTTAGAAAATCGATCCACAACAGTCAATATGGCAGAGTTACCTTCGGACGGGGGCAGGCCAGTGACGAAATCCACCGCGATGTGGGACCAAGGTCTGTGAGGGATGGGGAGAGGACGGAGAAGTCCAGCGGGCGGGCGGTGAGAAGCCTTACTGCGGGCACAGACGGAGCAGGCGGCGACGAACCTCTTAGTGTCAGCGGACATGGAGGGCCACCAAAAACGCTGCTGTAAAAGGGTCAGAGTGCGGTGGAAACCGGGGTGGCAAGCCACCTTGGAGGCGTGTCCCCACTGAAGCACTGGACCCCGGACGGGCGCAGGCACAAACAACCGTCCTGGTGGACAGCACTCAGGATCCGGACGGTCCTTCCTAGCCTCCTGGACCAACCTTTCGACCTCCCACCTGGCAGCTCCAACCACACACGTCGAGGGTAAGATGGTCTCCCCACTCGGCTCCTTCTCCAGAGAGTCAAACTGGCGGGACAGGGCATCCGGCTTGGTGTTCTTGGACCCAGGCCGGTAGGTGAGGGTGAAATTAAACCGGCCCAGGAACAAGGCCCACCGGGCCTGGCGAGGGTTCAACCTGCGAGCAGAGCGGAGATAAGAGAGGTTTTTATGGTCCGTCCAAACAACAAAAGGAAAAGTAGTTCCTTCCAGCAGGTGTCTCCACTCCTGAAGAGCCAGAATGACTGCCAGAAGCTCACGGTTACCAACGTCATAATTTCTCTCTGCAGAAGAAAGTCGGCGGGAGAAGTAGGCACAGGGATGCAGCTTCTGGTCCGAGGTGGGTCGTTGAGAGAGGACCGCTCCTACACCCGTGTCCGAGGCGTCGACCTCCACCACAAACTGAGCGGAGTGATCTGGGTGTATGAGCACAGGAGCAGAGGAAAACAACATCTTCAATTTACTGAAGGCAGCTTCTGCTGCAGGGGACCACAAAAAGGGAGTCTTAACAGAGGTCAACTTGGTTAGAGGGGAGGCGACAGAACTATAGCCCCTGATGAACCTGCGGTAAAAGTTAGCGAATCCCAGAAACCTCTGTAACTGCTTCCGGGATGCGGGAATGGGCCAGTTGGCCACTGCCTGTACCTTGGCTGGGTCAGTTCGGATCTGGCCCTTCTCCACCACAAAGCCCAGAAACTGCACGGAGGAAACATGAAAATCGCATTTCTCAGCCTTCACGTACAGCCTGTTCTCCAAGAGCCTCTGTAACACGATCTTGACGTGCTGAACATGGTCCTCCAAAGACTGTGAAAAAATGAGAATGTCATCGATGTACACAAACACAAATTTGTTCAACATGTCACGTAATACATCATTCACAAGAGCCTGGAATACAGCAGGAGCATTAGTTAGTCCAAAAGGCATAACACAATATTCAAAATGTCCCAGTGGCGTGTTGAAGGCAGTCTTCCATTCGTCCCCCTCCCTAATGCGTACCAGGTGGTACGCGTTCCTTAGGTCCAGCTTGGTAAAGATGGTAGCTTCGTGTAGGGAGCTGAAAGCAGAGTCAATGAGTGGCAGAGGGTACTTATTGCGGACAGTAATTTCATTTAAACCCCTGTAATCAATACAGGGACGTAGAGACTTGTCCTTCTTGGCCACAAAGAAAAACCCCGCCCCCACCGGAGAGGATGAGGGGCGAATAAGACCTGCTGCCAGGGAGTCCGAGATGTAGGTCTCCATGGCTGTTCTCTCCGGTCTGGAGAGATTATATAGCTTGCTGGAAGGTAAAGGGGCACCAGGAAGTAGATCAATGCCGCAGTCATAGGGTCTGTGGGGCGGCAAGGACTTGGCGCGGTCCTTATTGAAAACCTCCTGGAGGTCGTGGTAATGACTGGGGACACCAGTAAGGTCAACAGGTTGAGGAGGAGGTGGCGCAGGTGAACCAGTGGCTGGAATAGCGGAGTGTAGGCAATAAGAGTGACAAAAAATGCTCCAGTTAGTGATAGAGGAGGTGGACCAATCAATGTGAGGATTGTGCAAACTCAACCAGGGGAGACCTAACACTAGCGGAGCACTGGGTGAGGAGATAATAAAAAAAAGAAATGGACTCATGGTGGTTACCGGAGAGGAGCAGAGACAGATTAGCTGTACGGTGAGTGACCCGGCCCAGCAGTCTCCCGTCGAGGGCAACCACGTCCTTAGCTGAAGGTAAGAGCTCAGAGGGGAGACTCAACAGGGAGACAATATCAGCGTCAATAAAGTTCTCATCAGCACCAGAATCCACTAGAACTTGCAGAGGGTAAGACATACAATGCCAGGAAACAGTACCTTTAAGCTGAAGGCGGCGAGGTGAGGAGGACGGGATAGATGTATGGCTCACCAGTGCCCCTCCTGAGACTGGTGAGCCTGCCCTTTTGGCAGGATCGGGCACTGGAGGAGAAGGTGACCGGACTGGCCACAGTAGCCACACAACCCCAGGCGCCGACGTCGAAGACGCTCGACCTGGGATAGCCTGGTCCCGCCCAGCTGCATGGGTTCCTCGGTGCTGGAGAGCGGAGGCGCCGTGGAGGAAGGGTCTCCGGTAGCCGGCGGAGCAGGAGGAGGAGATGAAGGCGACACAGGTGGCCGCGCAGACCAGGGACGAGCTGGGGGAAAAGGGAAACTGTGCCTGGCTGTCTTCTCCCTGCGCCTCTCACGGAGGCGATTGTCTAAACGGGTGGCTAGTGCTATGAGCTCGTCTAGGGAAGATGTTTCGTCCCTAGCTGCTAACTCGTCCTTAATTTCGTCACTAAGCCCCCTGCGAAAAGCCCCCTGTAACGCTGTCTCATCCCACCCGCTCTCCGTCGCAAGAATGCGGAAGTCAATCGAGTAATGAGCGACGGTACCGGAGCCCTGCTGTAAGGCGAGAAGCCGGCTACTAGCTTCCCTGCCCTTAACAGGATGATCAAAAATCTTCCTCAACTCAGCAGTAAAAGAGGAAAACGAGTCACATACGGGAGAACTGCTCTCAGACACGGCCAAAGCCCAGGCCGCAGCCTTATCAGTTAGCAGGCTCATGATAAAGGCTATCTTAGCTTGATCAGTAGCGTAAGTGAGTGGCTGTTGATCAAAAACTAAAGAGCACTGATGCAAAAACTGGCTACATGTCCCTAACACCCCTGAGTAGCTGGCTGGTGTGGGTATGAATGGCTCACGGGGATGGTTGGATGGTGGAGAGGAAGCGGAGTGAGGAGCCGGGGTCGGAGCCGCAGTAGGAGCTGGAGCAGGCGCAGAGAGCAGGTGAGAGGCCATCTGGTCCAAACGAGCCTCGAATTGGGTAAATCCGGAAGATAGGCGTTTGAGGGTGTCCGTGATTTGTTTGAGGGCCTCCTCGTGTTGCCCCATTAGTGTTCCTTGACTCATCAAAGCTTGTCGGAGCGCCGAAGACTCTCCGGAGTCCATCTTGGCCAGATAATTCTGTTGCAGGCTGGAGGGGGGTTGGACCCGGAAGCACAGATGAGCAGGCTGAGTATAGTTTACACAGTTTATTAAACAGCGAAAGTTGAAAAAACAAGAACAAAAATATAGGCCGTCGGTCCGACAGCGCGGCGTCCTCTGGACCAACCAAAAATCTCAGGCACCAAGGCGAAAAAACGAAACTCAGGAACTCAGGCACGAAGGCGAAAAAAAACTAAACTCAGGAATCTCAACCGAGGCTGGCAGGCGAGGGAGAACAAACTGAAAACAAGAAAAAGGAGCACGTCAAACTCACGAAGGAATAACCACTGAGATGCTGCTACGAAAAGCGGGAAGTGTCAGCTCTACCGATGAGACGGAATTATCTGGCAGAGTAGTAGTGGGTGAGCCAGAGGTTATATGTGAAGCGGTGATGAGAGATTGAGAACCGGTGTGCCTCGTCAGCCCCGCCTGCCGCGCCCTGTAGGGGAGAAAAAGAGGCGGGGAAGGAGAAACAGCAGGCACACACACAAACAACCCTCACATTCTTGTCCGATAAAAGTTTTTTTGGTTACCCAGAAATGCAGTTCAGACAACAGTCAACAAGGAGACGACACACTGTAACACTCAAATATCATCCTGCACCGTTTCTCATCATCATTTTCCTGCTACGAGTTTGAGGGACGATGTTTGAATTCAGAAGTTAGAAGGAATCCAGCAGGAATGGACAGCTCGGAGCTTCCTGCAGAGATCCACATCCACTGAATCTCTTTGGCTTTTGGACTGTTGGTCGGACAAAACAAGACATTTAAAGACTTCCCCTCGGATTCTGACAGACTGGGCTGCACATTTTATACCGTTTACTGGTGTTTTATAGACTCAATGATTGATCCATCAACAGTTAATATAAGCTGTAATCCAGTTTCCTCTGAAAGACTGCTGATGTTGAAGCATCGAGCGGAAATAAGACCACAATGATAACATTAATCTGATAGGAACATCTCAGGGTTTCCTGGTTGTCATAGTAACAGTCATATAATATGTCATCAGTAGGTAGATTCTTGTTTGATAAAAATGTTTTTGGTTTCCCAGAAATGCAGTTCAGAGAAATGTTTATAAGTAAAGAGTAAAGCTCCACCTCTTCCTGTACGCAGATCTACACTGAGGACAGCACAGGTCTTTATCAGAGCAGAGACAGACAGACGATATACCTGCACATCATGGACCCCCTGTTGGTGCTGGTGCTGTTGCTGTGGAGCTCAGGTAGGACTCTGCTTTAAAGATGATGTGATGTTATTTCTGTTGGATCTTTAAATGAGAACAAACTGCTCACATACTGCTCCACTCGATGGGATTTTCATCCAATCAGAGATTTTCATTCCATTTCAGTCATTTATTATTTCTACAATCACTGTATGTATATTCAGTAGGCTAAGTATCTCTCTGTGCAGCGGTTGGTGTTGTTAGTCCGCCATATATTCAGACTTGTGACAAACGATGCAGCATGTGATCAGTGTTACTGTGTGTAAGTAGATCTCGTTGATCATCCTCAATGTTTCCTGTTCACTCTGTCAGAGCTGCATTTAAACATTTTGCTGCTGCTGCTTCACATTAAAACACCTCAACTAGATAAACTTTTATTGTGGAGGGGTCACAGGAAACACAATAGTTGTGTCCAAATTCAGCGGCTGCATCCTTCGGAGAACGCAGTTGACGTAGAATGCGAAGGCCGAACCGAGCGCTCTCCGAAATGAGACGGTGTGATCTACAGAGGACTTGCCTCTTAAATTATATGATATTCTCTTTTATTTAGATCATCTAACCGTGGCTGTTTCTGACACTATTAATGTTATTATACTCTTGGATAAATATCATATCCATTGTGCAAAGGGTTAGGGTTAGGGGTTAGGGTTAGGGTTAGCTTATTTAGGTGAGGTGAGCTTATTTCTCACTGCTTTCAGAAACACCTTTCGTTGAACTATTTTCGTAAAATAAGAGAAAGTTTCCAAAAGAGCCGCCATGTTGGTCTGCGTGAACTCCGGAGCAGACAGGACAGCAGTGAAAGCGATCGTCCAATCAGGTGCAGCCATGAAGTGTGCGTGTGATTGTATGAAGGAGAGCGCCTGTCAATCATCCTCTCGTGGCAGCCTGCCAAGCGTGCAATACTGGGAAGCGGCGCGTCCACTCACGTTTAAAATCACCCCTGTGGACACGTACCTTGATTGGGAGACGAGGAGGAGAGGAGGCGTGGACTGGGATTAATACAGCCGATTCAGATCTTCACCAATCAAATGAGCTCCTCTCCTCACCTTTAATGCGTTAGGGGAGGTTCAAGGTACGTGTCCACAGGGGCGATTTTAAACGCGAGTGGACGCGCCGCTTCCCACTATTGCACGCTTGGCAGGCTGCCACGAGAGGATGATTGACAGGCGCTCTCCTTCATACAATCACACGCACACTTCGCCACCCTGCACAGCCCTGCGCTGCGCCACGAAACTAGGGCCCTAGAACTTAAAAAGAAGCAAAGCTAATGCTACACAGGCTAATGCTAGCAAAACCACGAGCTTGGACCAGAGGATGATGCAGCGTACGACTGCGGTCAAGCCAGCCGACACTTAAATCTCCGTGGTCAAGCCAGCCGACACTAAAATGGAAGTGCCCCCATATACTCACATTGATGGTAGACGCATGCAGATTGCCCAGATCGGGGAGTGGGTAACGGCTGCGGCCGGCCGCAATGCCAACATCTGCGGCGGGAGGCGGGGCTAGACCGGCTGGACGGTCAAGCCTCGCCCGGCTGGACGGTCAAGCCCCGCCCTCACGGAACCACCCCCCAAGTAGTCCACCCCTTCCTGCTCCTTCCCTTTCGGCGAAACTGGAGAAAGGAGAAATCCTGTTGGAAAGTGATGTCGGTGAGTGAAATTACGTTGCTACAATAAATGCAATAAATGAAAAACTTTATTCACATCTCACGGCGCTTTTGTTGTTTAACGTGTGTGTGTGTGTGTGTGTGTGTTTGTGTGTGTGTGTGTGTGTGTGTGTGTGTGTGTGTGCGCGCGCGCTGTATAACGTTATATCGAACGTCACAAAGTCTTATGAGGTAGCAAAAATAATAGGAAAAGTTATATTGTTGTAACGTTGGGGTATTCCTGCTGCAACCATGCTCAAGAATATGCTATGGCAAATTGAGTAACATGTTATGCTTTCCTTTCAGGAGTGACAGAGATGAAGCAGAGACGTTCTGATTGAAGTCATCATTGTTCCTTGGCTTTCTACTGCTTCTACTGCTCAGTTTTGACCCGAGTCTTGGTCTTGGTTTGAGGTCAAACAATTAATTAAATGTTAATTTTGCATATATTTTTTCATTGTATGGCAGCGTGTGTAAAAGACGCTATATGTGGAACACAGGTTAATAAATGAAGACAATTTTCTTGAGTCCTTGAGTCATTTTATCTGTAGTAAGATGCTGCAGATGATTTATCAGTCTGTGGTGGCAAGATTGTCGTTTTTTTTCCGTTCTGCTGGCGAGGTGGCATCAGAGACAAGGATGCAAGGCAGCTGGGTAAACTACTTGGTGGTGGAGAGATGTACACTGAAGATGTGAGAGGCCATTCAGAACAACCACCAGGATCATCCACTTCATAACATCTTTATGGATCAAGAAAAAAAGGCAGTGGTGGACATCTCCCCTTTCTTCACTGCAGGATAGATAATAATTGTACTTTTTTTATTTATTTTTTTACAGGGAAATAGCTTGGTCTGCATGAATGCTGCACCCATATTATATATGTGTGTGTATTTTTAATTTTTTTTGCCTGACCTACTGCTAACAGATTTCATAGTTTGATGTCTGTGTGTCTGTTCATTGTTGCGAAATAATCAAAACATTTCTTTTGGTAATTATTTGCATTATTTGCTATCACTGGCTTTTTTCAATCATCTATCATTATGATATTCCATGAAAAGGGTTGCACTTTTTTACTTACTTAACCAGTCAACTGAGAACCACTGTCCTTGATTACCTGGACAAGTCCCAAAATACACTCCACACAAACGGGCACATACAGTAACAAAGGCTATGACACATCAATACAGGACATGACGCTGTATAGGTGAGAAGTAGTTAAAAAAAGTTTTCCAAGGTATGTTTTTTAGACTGATGCAGACCTACATCATTGGAAGATAGGAAAATGATATGCTTTCTTTGATTGTTGTACAGTCTGCTGATTGATGATGCCTACATGATTTATGTAGCCTATAAAATAATCACTCACTTCTCTGCATTTTGCTGTTCTCGGGTTTCCGTTAATGACATAAACAATGACAAACCTATTTATTAATAGCAAAAACACAATATGTCGCTGCAAAAGACATTGCAAAGACAGTTTTTATGTTCACTAAAGTTTTATTATAATTTTAGATCAATCTTCAGTCAAATAGTCGTTTAGTAAATGTACAGCAGTAGGGAAAAATCCTCCATCCAGGCGCTGTTTCTACCGAGTTTCCGAAATCCCGACTGTCCCTGAACTAACCACGATGACGTAGTGCACTCTAGGCAGAGCTTGGCGTGTGACGTGCGTGTCATGGGCGGGGCTTGACCGTCCAGCCGGCCAAGCCCCGCCTCCCGCCGCAAACGTACGAGTCGGGAGCGAGCGTCTTACAAAGTTAGCGGAAGGAACCAAGAGCGACAACTTCCGGTTTCAAAATAAAAGCTAAACAAATCGTATATTAAAGGAAAACACCACCGCATTTCCATACTGAACTATGTTCTGCTCTGATCTTAGACGAGGTGATACATACCTCCCTCTCCTCTGTGCGTGCACTCAATGGCTCTTGCGCGCACTCCGTGCAGCGCTAATTTGCTAGCATGTAGCTTGTCCCAGTATATTCCTTGGGATCCAAAGGGGGGTGAAGTTAGAAGCGACCAAGCACTTCCACGTTGTCCCTATTTAAATACGGTTACGTGAGTAGTTACACGACCCAAGTTTGGTTACACAAAATTAAACATGCCAATTTTTCTAAGCGGATAACAAGGATAACTATATAGTATGGTGGAATAACAACTGGAAGCACTTCGACGTCGGCGCAGTAATATCATCACTCAAAACATGACGGGACTATATACCTTCTGCTTGTTTTCACAACCCTGTACGATGCACGTTATAACCATGATGTTTGATTGTTCACAAACTATCTTACTTCAACCTGATGCTTCCTCAACTGTGCACAAACTACTACAGGTAGTGTAGGCGACGGCGTGCAGGTCACGTAGGTTCTATTGACGGAAGTAAGAGGGGGAGCGGAGTGATGATATTACTGCGCCGACGTTGAAGTGCTTCCAGTTTCATTTTGTATAACCAAACTTGGGTCGTGTAACTACTCACGTAACCGTATTTAAATAGGGACAACGTGGAAGTGCTTGGTTGCTTCTAACTTCACCCCCCTTTGGATCCTAAGGAATATACTGGGACAAGCTACATGCTAGCAAATTAGCGCTGCACGGAGTGCGCGCAAGAGCCATTGAGTGCACGCACAGAGGAGAGGGAGGTATGTATCACCTCGTCTAAGATCAGAGCAGAACATAGTTCAGTATTGAAATGCGGTGGTGTTTTCCTTTAAAAGAAGCAAATAACAACTTCCGGTTTCAAAATGAAGCCAACCAAACTGTATAAGAAGCAAATATATTTTTATATATGAATTTGAGTTTTTATTCACATTAACTACAAACATATTGTCTATGTCTCTTATAAATTCACAGGAAATTGGCACTTCATTGTGAGGAAATTCTTCATTATGTGTGTTGCTGAAAAGATAATTTAACATTTTTTTCAGAAAATGCCTGATAGACTTGCGTTCAGGACATCTTAGACTCCGTATATACTGTCAGAGAGAAAGAGGAAAACATTTTTATTCGGGTGTCCAACTCCCTCGCTCCTCTTTTCATGCGCTGATCCATGTGTTTACAGTCCAATAGATTCTATGTTTGGACAAATTTAAAGCGCTTGCACAGCTACTGTATATATTGGAAGTCAAGCATTTTTACCGTACCAATTAAGGTATATTACAAAGTAAATGTCCTACATTTTTACAGAATACGTTGATTTATCAATGTCTGGGGTGCTATAAAAACACCTTTGTCAATAATTCCAGAATGACACTGATATATTTCTGTTGAGGACATCTCTGACTACATACACACTGAAAATCAAGCATTTTTACTGTACCAATTAAGAGAAATTACAAAGTAAATGTCTATACATTTAACGAATAATAGGTGGATTTCTGAATATTTAAGGTGCTATAAATACTTTTCTCAATAATTCCAGAATAACACTGATAGATTTGTGTTGAGGACATCTCTGACTACTTACACACTGAAAATCAAGCATTTTTACTGTACCAATTAAGAGAAATTACAAAGTTAAAGTCCTACACTTAACGAATAATAGGTAGATTTCTGACTATTTGAGGTGCTATAAAAAATACTTTTCTCAATAATTCCAGAATGACACTGATTGATTTGTGTTGAGGACATCTCTGACTACATACAGTACATACTGGAAATCAAGCATTCTTACTGTACCAATTAAGAGAAATTACAAAGTAAATGTCAATACATTTAACGAATAATAGGTGGATTTCTGAATATTTAAGGTGCTATAAAAATACTTTTCTCAATAATTCCAGAGTAACACTGATAGATTTGTGTTGAGGGCATCTCTGACTACATACATAAAAATCAAGCATTTTTACTGTACCAATTAACATATATTACAAAGTAAATGTTCTACATCTTTACCAAATACGTAGATTTCTGAATATTTGGGGTGCTATAAGAATACTTTTCTCAATAATTCCAGAATGATACTGATAGATTTGTGTTGAGGACATCTCTGACTACATACATATCGAAAATCAAGCATTTTTACTGTACCAATTATATTACAAAGTAAATGTTCTACATCTTTACCAAATACGTAGATTTCTGAATATTTGGGGTGCTATAAGAATACTTTTCTCAATAATTCCAGAATAACACTGATAGATTTGTGTTCAGGACATCTCTGACTACATACATACCGAAAATCAAGCATTTTTACTGTACCAATTAAGAGAAATTACAAAGTAAAAGTCCTACATTTAACGAATAATAGGTTGAGATATGAATATTTAAGGTGTTATAAAAATACTTTTCTCAATAATTCCAGAATGACACTGATTGATTTGTGTTGAGGACATCTCTGACTACATACTGGAAATCAAGCATTCTTACTGTACCAATTAAGAGAAATTACAAATATTACTTAAATATTCAGAAATCTACGTATTCGGTAAAGAGAACATTTACTTTGTAATATATGAATGAAGCATTTATGCTTACTTGGTGACTTAGCTGATATGGACTGCTCCAACATGATAATTGTGGGGACTTTAATTGTGTGTTATGCCCAACGATGGATAGACTTAGACTTCCCCCTTAGACAAATAAATCTGAAAATGCCGAGGCTGATTCAAATATTAATAAGGAATTTGATCTTTTAGATATATGGAGGCATTATATCCCACTTTCAAAACAATACACATTTCACTCTCAGCCTCACTTGTCAGCTTCACATATTGACTATATTTCTGTCTCCAGGTGTCTCACATCTAGTCCAACATGTAGATGTAGGCCACATTGCTCTCTCAGACCACACTCCTGTAGTCGTGGCAATGCAACCTCTTGTGATCGTTCATTCTCTTGGAGAATGAGTACAACTCTGCTTATGGAAGACACATCCCACTGCGACATTGACCTGGGATGGTGGCGAGGACATTCCAAGATGGCAGCACACGTCTCCTCCTGTCTCCAACTGTGTCTGTTTGTTTTACTAATATGACTGAGCGATTTTTCTGTAAGTCATCTGGGAACATTGTCATTCGAACATGTTACCATTCAAGACATCCTGGTTATCCCATGAAGACCTGGATCGCTTTTCCTTGGCTTGTCGGAGCCTGTCGCCTTGACACGCCGTTGATCTGTCTAGAGGGGGAGTAGGCTTCATATTCCTGCTTCTTCTTGCTGCTGCCCTGGGCTGAGACTGGCTGTTTCTGGACTGACTGGCTGTTTCTGGGATCCCCGCTGGACCAGTTTTCTCATTCTATTCAAAGCAATGTACCGGCTTGATTTCCTGTTTACGTCTGAGACATGACAGGCATTGCTTTCAGCTGATTGGGTGGTCGGGAAACCACGGAATGGATTTCTGGACTCTCCCTGCACTGGTTGTTTTTCTTTCGAAGCAAAAAAAAGACTTGTTGCTGCAACATTTATGTCTGTGTTGGACTATGTTTTATATATGAATGCATCTTTGAAATGGTAACAGTCTCTGGACACGGTCTACCACGGAGCACTGAGATTTATCACCAATTTTAAAACCATCACGCACCATTGGTCCTTTTATGCTCGAGTTGGATGGTTTGCCCTGTCCACCCGCAGACTCCATCATTGGCACATCCTTATTTATAAGACTATCCTTGGTGTTCTTCCTTCATACCTGCAGAAATATGTAAGGCACAGGAAACAATCAGCTCCGCTCTGAGGATCTTATCTTATTTACTGTACCTAGAGTCCGTACTGTACTGGAGAAAAGGGCATTTAGTTATGCCCTCCGCATGGAACCAGCTGCAGAATGAACTGAAACTGAAGGAGCTGGTTTTAAATCCCTTCTTATTGATGTTGATACAGACTCTTCTGTCTGTACATGCTTTGTTGGATGATGTTCTGACTATGACTATATTTATATGTTCTCTGTTGTTTCTAACCCTTGTCTATAATTGTGGAACTGTGTTGCTGCCTGTCTTGGCCAGGACTCTCTTTTAATGATTTTTAATCTCAATGAGACATTTTTCCTGGTTAAATAAAGGTTAAATAAATAAAATAAAATAAAACTAAATATTTAACAGACCAAACTGATTTGTTCTTAGAAATGAATGATAAGAATGGAGCTGACCCAAGATCTGTGTGGGATGCTTATGAAGCTTACATGAGGGGTATGATAATATCATCTACAAGCCAGAAGAAAACAACTTGGGATAGAAAATTAAATAAAACAATTAGAGGAGGCCTCTAATTGATCAGATGCAACCCTTATAGAACTAAATTCAACTTGAACAGCATTCCATAATCTGATAACAAGGAAGGCAGAAAGCATGGGAAATGAATAGGTGTTGCTGGCTCTGCACAGGACAGGACTAAGAGAGATACACTGATTCAGAGTGTTACGATAAACACTCAACACTAGATGACGTGGCTGCTGGAGAGCGAGAGTTTAGATGACACATCAGGATGCATTCATTATGGTTGACATATAGAACTAGATACACCCCTTTGTTCTCATGTATATTACGTGTATGCATACATTATAATGGGGAATATGTTGTGTTTTGTTGTCACCTATGATTATGATGTCATGGACATTTTATAATTCTGTGATTTATGCGAATGGACTAAGGAGTGAGCAATAACCTTGATGATATCATACTTTAATTAGACTTTTTATACCCCCACACAGCAAAAAATAGGACATGAAAGTCTTCTATTTTCAAGTTCAAGGGCCAATTGGCATATGGTCATTCGATTAGAGGATAAATGGTAATTGGTAATCGTTAATTATAAAGGAGTTTCCCAGCCTGAATTGGCTTGAAGGTGTGGATTCTTCAACTTGATTAGTGAGGTTTCCTATTTCTTTTTGCTACTCTTTAGGAAGGGTGGTTTTTGGAATGGGAGGCAACAGCTGACTTGTGAGATAGCCTGGTTCTTAAATCAAATTCTGTCTTCGTGGAGGCCAGAGGTATAAATTAAGTTCTGTCTCTCTTTGTGTGCATTAGAAGCTAGCTATAGGAAGTTTAGCCCATATAAGGTAGTAACAGAGACCTGTTTGGCACCAAAAAGGCCGGAACTGGCTGAAGCTAAACATCGCCGTATAAGTAGAGATATAGCTTTGGGATCGGGGGCAGAGCAAGCCCTCTATCTTCTATTGGAGAGGGAGAGTATCAATTCACCAAGGTGACAGAATGAGCAGGAAGTAGGTCCTGAAGGAAAGTGCTTTAAAAGAAGCACATGTGGCAGGGAGAGTTTGGATTTCCTGAATTCCAAGGCTCGGTAGGATTTCTCAAGCTTTAGGCAGGACTTTGCCAGAGATTGGGGAAAACTGGGTGCGGCTGCACGGTTTCAGACACAGACTTTAAATCTGTTTAAATATTCCACCTGCCTGCCTGACTCCGCTGATTCATTTATCCTCAACCTACAAACGTCTACATGTTTGAGGAAGACCGAGAAACAACAGTATTCTACAAACATTGTTTTCTGTACTTGGATAATACATTTGTTCTTGTACTGGAGTACTTAACTTAAGCAGTTTTACACTGTAGTATTACTACTTTTTCTTCAGTAGAGATCTAAGTACTTCTTCCACCGCTGTATGTGAACATTATTTTATTGAAATATGAGAAGGGTTTTCTGTCACTCACTCACACAATATTCAGATACAGTTTATGTTGTGGGATCACTGTGTCTCTCCATCATCAGCTGTCTGTTTGTTGAGTTTTATTTCGTTCAATGAAAACAATATATATGTTTGTGTTTCTCCAGGACTCCAGGTTGAAGGAAATCACAAATCAACAGGTAAATAGAGAAAGAAAGAAATACGTTTTAGTTGAATCATTTCTTTATTAAATTTACTTCTTTCACTGACGACTTTCTTCTTTCTGTTCAGAGCCTGATGATGTCAGGTTGGTGGGAGGAGCCAATCGCTGTGCTGGAACACTGGAGGTGAGACAGGGAGACTGGAGACCAGTGGATGGCGATGACTGGACCCTGAAGGAAGCAGCTGTTGCCTGTAGAGAGCTGGACTGTGGCTCTGCTGTTTCTGTAGGACTGAGAGAGGAGTCCTCAAGAAGACCTGTGTGGAGGATCAGCTCTGACTGTGTTCATTCTGGTTCCACTCTGAGGGAGTGTGCAACATTAGTCCGGTCTTCCTCCATCCTGAATCTCACCTGCTCAGGTAAGCCCCTCAGTGACATCATCTATGACATCATCTATGACATCATCTATGACAGTAATGTACCAGAACAGCAGCAGACTGATGAGCACAGTGTCAGTAAAGATATCTGTATGAGAGAAACCTCCACGTGTGCTGCTTCAGGAGTCCTCTGGGCCGACCAACAAGCAGCCTGAAAGCACTCCTTCTTCAGCTCCACAGCTTTCTGAGCCACTGGTTTCCACCAGCAGGTTCTTTGGTTGCCACCATAGCAGGCACCAAAAGTGGCCACAACTCTGAGCAGCCCAGTCGGGGGCTCGTCAGTATCTCCACCCCCACATGGAGACCTTCACCCTGAACACCTCCTTAGAGTCCAGCTCAATGGCTTTTACATCTTACAGCTCTGTTTCTAAACACAGCTTTATTCTCAGGAAAATAAGAGAGAACCCAAAGTTGTAACTTCTCTGTGTGGAGAGCAACGTTTGTGGAGTCTCTGAGCAGAAGGAACAGAATAGAGGATCTGCAGATGATGATGTGTTACTGGTTGAAACATTGAAAGTGTTGAACAATGGATAACAGTTGTTAGAGTTTGTTCAAAGAATTAGTTAGTGAACGTCAAATTCACCCAAGGAGGAGATCAGAGATAGAAGTAAAGTTGACGTCAGACTTTAATCTTGTACAAGAGGAGCAGTTACAATGCAACAACGTATGAGGATGCTGCAGAGGAAGTGCTCAAATCAGTGTTGTGATTTGAGTCTTTTAAGGGTTCAGGAGATAATGCGTCATTGACAGTTAATCATCGTGCAGAACCAGACATCCTGACTGCCAGGCCCCTGATAACATTTAGGTCAGCATTGGGGATACTAAAGTAATAAACAGTTCACATAAAGGTGTAACCTGAACAAAGAAAACTTTAAGACATGAGGTTATACAAAATTCTTATATCAGAATGTATTCATGTTAATGTGATGTAACACTGCTGCAGGCTGTGGTGTTCTAAACATGAAATTTATTTAAATTTCTTAGTATTCTCAAAAACCTGATTTGTCAAAATAGCTTCCATGTTCCAACACAACATCATTACTCACCTGCAAAAGGTCAGAACTCACTCAAAACATTGAAGTCGTGCTTCAAAACAAAGTTAGTGTCTCACATAAAAAGTCTCTGCCCTCCAAATGAAAAGTTAATTTGGCCTCATGTAAACAATGGTGGTCAGAATGTTTGGATGTTTTTCAGGACGGCATTGTTTCCTCTACTAGAATGTTCTTTTTGTCCAGTGAACTGAACAGTAAACTGAATACTATCCACATGTTGATTTCATCAGTACAAGTTTCTTTTACAGTATTACACACTGCACTCACGTTTCCATGGAAACTGTTCCTGTATTTTTATTCTTGCCCTCCCGACACCACCACAGGTCCTTCCTCCTCCTCTTCCTCTTCCTCCAGCAGACAGTTGCCCTGTTCATTATGTACCTGAGCAGCTTCCTCCATGTTCAGACATTGTGGTTATTCTGTTGAAGTCCAGCTCTATAAATATGTTTGGTAACAGCCATACTCATGAATAGCACCTGTCAGCTGACTGGAGATGCCGTGTGATTGGTTGATGTAAGATGGGACAAACTCCTCATTGGTTAGTGAAGTTCAAGTTTCTCCTGACAGACAATTTACCAGTTTAGTGGACGTTAGAAAATACTCCATAGTATATATTGGGTCCTATCTTTTACCCAGCACATTGCACTTTCAACACCAACACAAGTATCATCGCTAATTTCCATCCGACGCACAACGGATCTTTCTGCCAGATTCGCACGGCGGTAAGATAGGAAACTAACTTACAACTAACAAGTTTCCCTGGTGCTATGTTGGTGTTTCAGAAACCATTCCACCACAGACCAGGTACAACCTTGTTTAAAGTCAGTGGCGTGTTATTTAGATGCTATTTTAAGGGCGCATGCTTGGCCATATGTAGCGTGTGCACAACGCGCGTACACCTGCTTCTCTCGTCCACAGGGACGCAGCAGTTCCCATTGATGCAAACCATAAATAATTACAAGAAACAACATTTCAACACTGGGGAAATCATTGTGGAGTCCATGAGGATATGAACAAACAGGCATATATCTAGCGTTTAGCTCAGGAGGTAGAGCAGGTTGGCTGGCAATCGCAAGATTGCTGGTTCGATCCCCG
Organism: Eutrigla gurnardus; assembly: GCF_963514095.1. NCBI lineage: Eukaryota > Metazoa > Chordata > Actinopteri > Perciformes > Triglidae > Eutrigla > Eutrigla gurnardus. The sequence goes on along the minus strand of NC_139921.1, from coordinate 14,958,495 downwards.
GCTCCTCCTAGCACCTGTGCCTGGTGTCCCTGAGCAAGACACCTCACCCTAATTGTTCCTGACAAGCTGGCTGTCGCCCTGCGTTGTTGACTCGGCCGTCGGTGTGTCAGTCATTACTGTAGAGCGCTTTGGATAAAAGCGCTATATACTGTAAATGAGGCCATTTACCATTTACCATTGTACCGTCACGGTGCGGCACCTTGGGAGGAGGGCCCGCTGTTTCCCTGTATACGGTCAACGTGGTGGAGGAGGGAGGGAAACGAAGGGGAGGGGTGGCTCAACTGTGTGGACGCAGGCCAGTCTTCCATGACACACACACACACACACACACACACACACTTATAAGGCTTTTACTGCCAGCACACCAGTCTCCTCTGCAGTGAACCGCTCTGCCCGTGCTCCCGGTAAATCCACCACTCTAATAGCAATCAGCCATGGAACAAGCGCTTCTCGCTCTTAAAGGGAATGGGAGATGACGCTCTGATTGGTTTATTGCATGTTACGCCCAAAACACACCGATTAGTAACGAAGCCACTGAAGACCAACCCTTTTTAGATCTGCGTTGGGCACAAGAGTCATTAACCCGCCGTTATAATAGCAACAATGTCCGAGATCCGCCCACAAAGACACTTGAGGCTTCAGCTTCAGTCCGCCACAATAGGGCCCAATGATATTCATATGCCGACACATTTAGACGGTTGAACGGACTATTGTGCATGTGAGGACTCACACCATGAACAAATTCATACATGTTTTGAAGAGAACAACTATTCAACTGAGAAGCAACATAATCAGTTTTGATCAGCAAGATATGTTCAATCATTAAAGGAGAAATCCGGTCATTTTTGAACCCATGTCCGTTCCGACTTATTAGAAGCAAAAAACCCGACAAAAATTGACGTTGCCTAGCCCGAGATCTGTACCTGCCTGGCAGCCTTCCAGACTCGCTACAATGCTAACCCATTGGGGCACCGTTGTATCTGCTTTCCTGGGCCACAGAAAACAATTCCAAGACCTATGCAACACAGGTTGGGTCCGTACGAGACACCACGGCGCTCGTTTAGCACAAATAGTGTGGCAAAACGACATAAATATGTGTGTTTTAGCATGAAGTTACTCACCTCAAATCACCCCGTAGATTAGACATTAGCAGTAGACAGCCGAGCGCCTGTCGTCCCTCCCAGTCACCGCAGAAACGAAGACGTTTTCCTCGTAGTTTTGATTTTGTATCCATAAAGAAACGACCGAGCAGTGCAGTCGTCATGTCCGTAATAAATCCATGAAGCTGTTACGTCCATATGTATGACTGTTACAACATAGCAACATAGCTTCAGCTAGTAACGTTCCGGGCGCTCGTCCGTCCCACTAACCACAGAAACATAGCAACGATAGCTTACAGCTAAACAGTAGCCGGGAGCCAAAACAATGGAAGACTCGCGCAAGTTCCCGTCTCCCGACGTCCTCACTCTGGAGCTGTTTTCAAGCCACTAGTGACAAACTTCTTTCCATCGAGTAGTGCCGTCATGTCCATATGACAGTGTAACTAGCGCTAGCCTACATAGTAAGATTGCTTAGCCTTTGTGACAGTTGAAGCTGCTACAGCGACAACAAATCTCGCGCAGTCTCAGTAGGCTAGTTGTGTTGACGGCATGAGTGGGAGTCGCGTGTCGCGTGTAGCGTGTAGCGCGTGCAGACTGCAGTCTCTCATCAACAGAGTGAGAACAAAGTGACCCTCGCGCGACTGTCCAAGATGTTTCACTGTACTGGCTTGAAAACAGCTCCAGAGTGAGGACGGCAGACGGGAACTTGCGCGAGACTTGCATTGTTTTGGCTCCCGGCTACTGTTTGTAAGCTATCGTTGCTATGTTGTAACATAGTCGCACATATGGACATAACGGCTTCATGGATTTATTACGGACAGGACGACTGCACTGCTCAGTCGTTTCTTTATGGATACAAAATCAAAACTACGAGGAAAACGTCTTTGTTTCTGCGGTGACTGGGACGGAAGAGCGCCCGGAACGTTACTAGCTGAAGCTATGTTGCTATGTTGTAACAGTCATACATATGGACGTAACAGCTTCATGGATTTATTACGGACAGGACAACTGCACTGCTCGGTCGTTTCTTTATGGATACAAAATCAAAACTACGTGAAAAACGTTTTCGTTTCTGCGGTGACTGGGAGTGACGACAGGCGCTCGGCTATCTACTGCTAATGTCTACTCTACGGGTGATTTGAGGTGAGTAACTTCATGCTAAAACACACATATTTATGTCGTTTTGCTACACTATTTGTGCTAAACGAGCGCCGTGGTGTCTCGTACGGACCCAACCTGTGTTGCATAGGTCTTGGAATTGTTTTCTGTGGCCCAGGAAAGCAGATACAACGGTGCCCCAATGGGTTAGCGTTGTAGCGAGTCTGGAAGGCTGCCAGGCAGGTACAGATCTCGGGCTAGGCAACGTCAATTTTTGTCGGGTTTTTTGCTTCTAATAAGTCGGGATGACCCTGAGGACAACGGACATGGGGTCAAAAATGACCGGATTTCTCCTTTAATGGCACAAATTATAGATACTTTTACTCATTTGCATGTATGTGTGAAACATTTACAATTTGTTTAAAAGAATGAGAAATGTCAATCTGTTTTGAAGCAGTGGCCAGCGGTTTGGAGGTTTACGCAATTGAGAAAAACTGTAAATGATGAACTGATTGAGGAATTGTTTTGAGTCCAGTTTCAATCACTGAATAGTTTCATGGAATCTTTTTCTCTGGTGTCTGGTGTCTTTTCTCTCTCTCTCTCTATTTGATCTTATATCATCTCTCTCTCTGACTCTGTCAGGCTGCTGAATGGGACTAGTCTATGCTCAGGCAGACTGGAGGTGCAGTCCAACCAGTCCAGTTTGAATCACTGAATAGTTTCATGTCATCTTTTTCTCTGGTTTCTGTTCAGAGCCTGATGATGTCAGGTTGGTGGGAGGAGCCAGTCACTGTGCTGGAACACTGGAGGTGAGACAGGGAGACTGGAGACCAGTGTATGGCTATGGCTGGACCCTGGAGGAAGCAGCTGTTGTCTGTAGAGAGCTGGACTGTGGCTCTGCTGTTTCTGTAGGATGGAGAGAGGAGTCCTCGTATAGACCTGTGTGGAGGATCTGGTCTGACTGTGTTCATTCTGGATCTACTCTGAGGGAGTGTGCAACATCAGATTCCTATTCCTTCGTCCTGGATCTCACCTGCTCAGGTAAGCCCCTCAGTGACATCATCTATGACATCTTCTATGACTGTCGTTTTCAAACTGGGGCGTGCCGAGTAGGGTTCTATGACGGAATCACATATTTTGACAATGAAAATGTAATCAACTGTAAAATGCGGAATTTTGTTGAATTTATAAAAATCAACGTTTCTCTAACATTATAAGCGTTTGTCGAAAGAAAAGAGAAAAAAACACGTTGAGTCTCTACAGTGTTTTAGTGTTATTAACAGACTAACCGCTTCATCCAGCGTTTCTCCTCTCCGTCTGTTTCACTGAGGGGCGGGGCTGACACACACACACACACACACGCACACACATCGATTGATAGTCATGTCAAAGATGTTTATTTATACGTTTTCTCTGAGTTTTGTCATCAAATGACCCACAAGAATCCACGTGATGAGCAGCTCCAAACACAATCTGACGTTAGAAACATTGAAAAATGAACTGATTCACAACTGAACCTGAAACTTAAATAGCGGAGAGTGGATCGACAGACGCGCTGACTTCAGACACGGTGAAAGTCCATAAATGATTGCACATACATTTGCATATTTATGCACATGTTCATAGTCTCTGAATAACAAGGAATTATATTTAAAACTACTAGAATGTTTTAGGGCCCTCTATGGTCCCTCTATTCAAAAAGGGGGACCAAAGGGTGTGTTCCATCTATCGAGGATCACACTCCTTGGCCTCCCTGGTAAAGTCTATTCCAGGGTACTGGAGAGGAGAATTCAGCCAATAGTCGAACCTCAGGTTCAGGAGGAACGATGCGGTTTTCTTCTTGGCCGTGGAACACTGGACCAGTTCTATAGCCTCCCCAGGGTGCTTGAGGGTTCATGGGAGTTTGCCCAACCAGTCCACATGTGTTTTGTGGACCTAGAGAAAGCATTCAACCCTTTGTCACCGGTTCTGTTCATTATTATTATGGATAGAATTTCTAGGCGCATTTCTAGGGGATCTGGTTCGGGAGCCACTGGATTTCATCCCTGCTTTTCACAGATGATGTGGTCTTGTTGGCTCCTTCGGGCCAGGGCCTCCAGCATGTCCTGGGGCGGTTTGCAGCCGAGTGTGAAGCAGCTGGGATTAGGATCAGCACCTCCAAGTCTGAGGCCAACTCAACCGTGGTTCTCAACCTTGAAAAAGGTGGCTTTCTCCCTCCGGGTTGGGGGAGAGTTCCTGCCTCAAGTGGAGGATTTCAAGTATCTTGGGGTCTTGTTCCCGAGTAGGGGTGGGAATCGAGAACCGGTTCCTACTCAGAACCGGCTCCAACTAACCAATTCCATCGGAATCGTACGCCTCCAACGTTATCGATTCTTCTTAACGATCCCGCACCACGTTTTCCGGTTTACTCGAAATTTTGCGTCGCGGTACTTTGCGTCACTCTCTGCGACGACCCTGCGCGCGCCGACAACCTATAAACAACAAGGCAGCATCATGGAGACGAGGAAGTTATCGAAAGTCTGGCTACATTTCACCAAACGCGATGAAAATGCTGCCGTGTGTAATCAGGGGAGGCATAGACCCATTGTAGCGTATACACTACAAAAGATCATGTTGTCTTTAGAGCGTCATAACTCCGTAATGGTTTGCGCTACAAACATGCGTTTTTCCCCCTCTTAAACTAGAGAAACGGGGCTAAACAACGGTACCCTGCTTGCCCATGTGAGCGATTTATTTCTGACAACAAAACGAATGCGTACATTTGTAAAGATGTCACTAGATGTCTCCGTGGCGCATTTCCCCCATTTGTTTATGTATATCGATCAACTTCTCATCCGGCATCTTGCTAGTGACGTATAGAGTTACGTTTATGCATCGGACATTCGTATTTGCTCCCGCAGCGGCTTTTACAGCCAGTCGGAAAGCCTGATTTACGTTTGTACGTGTTTGCCCAAACGGGAGACACACACACAATCCAAACAAGTTTCTATGTTGAGCTTTTCTTTCGTTATAATGGTTTGCAGTGCTTTTTTAATAAAATGTGTAAAAATTCAAGGTGCGTTTTTTATTTATTTTTAATTTATGGGCTAAAATCCCCTATTATAGTGTAAATAAGTATTTATTGAACTACTCAGGAATCGGTAAGAGAATTGATAAGGAATTGGATCAATAGGCAGCATCGACAATGGCATTGATATTGATAAAAACGTATCAATTCCCACCCCTATTCACGAGTGAGGGAAGGATGGAACATGAGATCAACAGTTGGATCGGTGCGGCGGCCGCAGTAATGTGGTCGTTGTATCGGTCTGTCATGGTGAAGAGAGAGCTGAGCCGAAAGGTGAAGCTCTTGATTTACCGGTCAATCTAGGTTCCTACCCTCAACTATGGTCATGAACTTTGGGTATTGACTGAAAGAATAAGATCCCGGATACAAGAAGCCAAAATGAGCTTCCTTCTCAGGGTGGCGAGGCGCTCCCTTAGAGATAGGGTGAGGAGCTCCGTCCCACGGGAGGAGCTCGAAGTAGAGCCACTGCTCCTCCACATTGAGAGGAGCCAGCTGAGGTGGCTCGGGTATCTGTATCGGATGCCCCCTGGACGCCTCCCTCGGGAGGTGTTCCAGGCATACCCCACCAGGAGGAGACCCAGGACACGCTGGAGTGACTACGTCGCCCGGGTGGCCTGGGAACGCCTTGGGATCCTCCCGGAGGAGCTGGAGTAAATGTCCGGGGAGAGGGAAGTCTGGGTGTCCCTGCTCAGGCATCTGCCCCGCGACCCGGCCCCATGTAAGTAGACAATGGATGGATGGAGTTTTGATTCATCATCCACATGATTATACACAATTTGATGGGAAAAAAAGTGTCTTTAATTTTAGCCCCGGAATTTGGGGGAAAAAAAATATTAAAATGGATTTCATGGGTGTGTGTGTGGGGGGGGGGGGGGGCATGACATTTTTTTTATCTACAAAGGGGAGTCCCTGCAGAAAAAGTTTGGAAACCACTGATCTATGACATCATAACAGTATTGTACCAGAACAGCAGCAGACTGATGAGCTCAGTGTCAGTAAATCAGCTGCTGAATGCACCAAGATATCTGTATGAGAGAAACATCCAAGTGTGCTTCAGGAGTCCTCTGGGCCGACCACCAAGCAGCCTGAAAGGACTCCTTCTTCAGCTCCACAGCTTTCTGAGCCACTGGTTTCCACCAGCAGGTTCTTTGGTTGCCACCATAGCAGGCACCAAAAGTGGCCACAACTCTGAGCAGCTCAGTCGGGGGTTCGTCAGTATCTCCACTCCCACGTGGAGTCCTTCACCCTGAACACCTCCTTAGAAGGAGAGAGTCCAGCCCCGATGGCTTTTACATCTAACAGCTCTGTTTCTAAACACAGCTTTATTCTCAGGAAAATAAGAGAGAATCTAAAGTTGAAACTTCTCTGTGTGGAGAGCAACGTTTGTGGAGTCTCTGAGCAGAAGGAACCGAATAGAGGATCTGCAGATGATGATGTGTTACTGCTTGAAAACATATTGAAAGTGTTGAACAATGGATAACAGTTGTTAGAGTGTCAGAATGTTTAGATGTTTTTCAGGAATAATTTCAGGGTCCTTCCTCCTCCTCCTCTTCCTCCAGCAGGCAGTTGCCCTGTTCATTATGTACCTGAGCAGCTTCCTCCATGTTCAGACATTGTGGTTATTCTGTTGTAGTCCAGCTCTATAAATATGTTTGGTAACAGCCGTACTCATGAATAGCACCTGTCAGCTGACTGCAGATGACGTGTGATTGGTTGATGTAAGAAGGGACAAACTCCTCATTGGATAGTGAATTTCAAGTTTCTCCTGACAGACAATTTACCAGTTTAGTGGACGTTAGAAAATACTCCATAGTACATATTGGGTCCTATCTTGCACCCAGCACATTACACTTTCAACACCAACGTAGTATCACCGCTATTTTCCATCCGATGCACAGCGGACCTTTCCGCCAGATATGCACGTCGGAAAGATAGGAAACTAACTCACAACTGTTAACAACTTACTGCTATTTTAAGGGTGCATGCTTGGCCATATGTAGCGTGTGCACAATGTGCGTACACCCGCTTCTCTCATCCACAGGGACGCAGCAGTTCCCATTAATGCAAACCATAAATAATTACAAGAAAAAACATTTCAACACTGGGGAAATCATTGTGGAGTCCATGAGGATATGAACAAACAGGCATATATCTAGCATACGCCCCCCCAGCCTGTTAGCGGAGGAATGTACCGTTACGGTGCGGCGCCTTGGAAGGAGGGCGCCACTGTTTCCCTGTACACGGTCAATGTGGAGTCTGGAGGAGGGCAGGGTGAAACCGCGATACTCCCAGTGGTGTGTGGAGGAGAGGATGGAGGAGGCAGGGAGACGAAGGGGAGGGGAGGCTCAACTATGTGTGGACGCAGGCCGGTCTTCCATGGCACACACACGCACACACACACACACACACACACACACACACACACACACACACACACACACACACACACACACACACACACACACACACACACACACACTTATTAGGCTATTACTGCCCTTACCAGCACATCAACCTCCTCTGCAGTGAACCGCTCTGCCCGTGCTCCCGGTAAATCTACCACTATAATAGCAATCAGCCATGGAAGAAGCACCTCTCGCTCTTGAAGGGAATGGGAGATGACACTCTGATTGGTTTATTGCATGTTACGCCCAAAACACGCCGATTAGTAACGAAGCCACTGAAGACCAACCCTTTTTAGATCTGTGTCTGGCAAGAGTCATTTATCCGCCGTTATAATAGCAACAATGTCCGAGATCCGCCCACAAAGACACTTGAGGCTTCACGCTTCAGTCCGCCATAATAGGGCCCAATGATGTTCATATGCCAACACATTTAGATAATTGAATGGACTATTGTGCATGTGATGACTCACACCATGAAATAATTCATACAGGTTTTGAAGAGAACAGCTATTCAACTGATAAGCAACATGATCAGTTTTGATCAGCAAGATATATTCAATCATTAATGGTGCAAACTATAGATAATTGTACTCATTTGCATATATGTGCTAAAACATTTGCCATTTGTTCATAAGAATGAGAAATGATAATCTGTTTGGAAGCAGTGGCCAGTGGTTTTGAGGTTTACACTTGTTGTTTTGAAAATATTCATTATCTCTTGAGAATTGTGGCAAAGCAATTGAGAAAAACTGTAAATGATGAACTCATGGTGGAATTGTGTTGAGTCCAGTTTGAATCACTGAATAGTTTCATGTCATCTTTTTCTCTGGTGTCTGGTGTCTTTTCTCTCTCTCTATTTGATCTTCTATCATCTCTCCAGACTCTGTCAGGCTGCTGGATGGGACTAGTCTGTGCTCAGGCAGACTGGAGGTGAAGTCCAACCAGTGGTGGTCCTCAGTGTGTGAAGCTGACTTTGGCCAGCAGGATGCAGAGGTGGTCTGTAGGGAGCTTGGCTGTGGGACTCCTTCAGTCCTCCAGGGGGTGCTCTATGGAGACGTGGGGGCTCCAATGTGGACCAAAGAGTTCCAGTGTGGAGGCCATGAGTCTGCTCTCCTGGACTGTAGAAGCTCAGGCTCAGATAGAAACACCTGCTCACCTGGCAAAGCTGTTGGACTCACCTGCTCAGGTAGAAGAGGAGCTGCAGCTTTGATCTGGTTCATTTCTGTTCTCATCAAACTCACGTTGCTCTTTGACTGACGACTCTCTTCTTTCTGTTCAGAGCCTGATGATGTCAGGTTGGTGGGAGGAGCCAGTCACTGTGCTGGAACACTGGAGGTGAGACAGGGAGACTGGAGACCAGTGTATGGCTATGACTGGACCCTGGAGGAAGCAGCTGTTGTCTGTAGAGAGCTGGACTGTGGCTCTGCTGTTTCTGTAGGACGGAGAAAGGAGTCCTCAGACAGACCTGTGTGGTGGATCTGGTCTCACTGTGTTCATGTTGGATCCACTCTGAGGGAGTGTGCAGGATCATTCTCCTCGTCCTCCATCGTGAATCTCACCTGCTCGGGTAAGCCCCTCAGTGACATCATCTATGACATTATCTATGACAGCAAGGTTCCCAGTATGTTCCTTCCTCTGTCCCAGTGACAGTCAGTGGTTTCCACTGGACTGAACTGTAAAGTTCTCCAGGACAATGACGTCCTAGAATGTAGAGAATTTGGCTGGTTTCTGGCAACTTCAGACCCTCCATAGACTGCTGAGCTTCACCTGGCAAGATACACCTGTCTGTCTCTCTCTTGTCTCCCTCCATCATCTGCTGTCTGTCTCTCTCTTGTCTCCCTCCATCATCTGCTGTCTGTCTCTCTTGTCTCCCTCCATCATCTGCTGTCTGTCTCTCTCTTGTCTCTGTAGCGAAGTATGTACCTACGTAAACTATGTATGTAAGGAAACTAAGGACGATATTAAAATATGTATATCAATGTTTATTAATATACAAATTTAATACCTGCTCTCGTAAAAAGGGGCACCATCTGTTGGTCGGGCAGAACTTTATAGAGTTCACTTTAATGCCTCTAATGACCACTTATTAATTAATTAACAATTAATCAATATAATTTAATAAATCAGTGTAATTTCCTCAGATCATAAGCTCTTGAAATAGGGATCTTTGTATTCTGCACAGGAGAAATATCCACGGACAACGACTTTATGATTTAGGGGTATTTATTGATTAACTAAGGTTTAAACAAAGGGAATAAAAGAGGATAAGTGGAATCATTTTAAACACATAAAACACAAGAAGTATATATAACTGAAAGAAATTGATTAATCATGAAGATAGGGAGTTTGGCGATGAGGACAAGTGTGTGTTTCTCCTAAGAAGTTGGACTTTCTTAGTAATAAAGCAATGCCTCAACGGATATAAGATATTAGAGAACGCTATTAATTAGTTTCACCAGAATGTGTCGGTTTTACATTCTGCAGCGTGGTCTCAGCTTTTCCTCGGAACCCCAAGCAGTGACTCTTCCCGTCGGTGAATTAGAGCACTACAGTTTGCAGGCCGTCTGCCGAGGGATAGTTCAGGACCGTGAGCGCCGCTCTGCAGTGGTTTTCGTAGCTGGTGTCGTCTGGTCTGGGCTGTCTCATCCTCAGGTTGCTGCTGCTGGGAAGCGACCGGTGGTGTGACGTTGATTCTCAACCCCCCTCTCCAACTCTACTCGACGAGCTATTGGAAACATTCTGTCTTTATGCTACACGCGGCGGCGTGATTTTAGTTGAACCCAATCCTGAGGAGGGGCCGTCCAGGACGGCCTCCAATAGAATCACTCATAATGCGATTCCCTAAATGTATATAATATGCTGATCACACACAATCTCACCCTTATGGTCAAATTTGCCTCATAACACATTGCATATGGTTCTCACACAGAAAAATAGGTAAAAATGAATGAAACATTAACTGTAAACATTTCTCTGTACAAATCATTTTGAACTAAATATTTTTGATAGAGTTGAAAGGAACTTTGATCCAACACACACAAATGCAAACCTATCAAGCTAGCCCAAACAAGTTTGGTAACATAGTAAGCATCTTGTCCTTGGTGATGCGGGCAGATTAATAAGCAAACATATTTTCGTCTGACTGCGTGAGTGCAGTAGTTAAGTCCATTACAATGACAATGTTAATTTTTAGCAATTTTGGTAACTTCTCTGTCCTTTGGCGTAGAACGACGGGAAGTTCACCAGTAGGCTTATAATTCTTCAATGATTATTATGGATGGTTCTAAACTAATGTTGAACACATATCTCATCCTTTTCTTGGATTGGTCAAAATGTGAACATGATTTCCTGCAGAGTTCATGTGACCTCTCTCTGCATGCCAGCAGACCAGGTCATTAGTTTATGACTCCCAAGAGGGGAGGAAGGGGACTTCACCATGCCTTGGGAGCAAATGGTGAGGAAGAGATACGGTGTTATCCTTTATACTTCAATCGAGGCTCTCTGTCAAACAAAGGTGTTAATCAGTTTCCAGATGTGTTTAGGTGCCTCAAAGTCTGGTGACTCTGAAGGTCTGGTCCTTCTTGTTCGGGGGTGCGTGGAGAACTTGTGGATGCTCTGATTTAAGGGTTCGTAAATACTCTAACCGAGCCATAAAGCGGCCTCCATTTCCTCCAGGTCGGTCCAGTGACCTGAAGGAGAATGTTTACTCATCTGCTGCGAGGGGACCTTTGTCTGTATTTTTAAAGGTGAATAGTTCATCTTTCGTTCGTTGAGAAGTCACATCCGAGAATCGTGGGGCTGTGGCCCCTACACAAAGGACTTAGAAATAAAGTGACAATGGCTTTAAGAAAGGCAAAAGCTTCCTATTTCTCTCAGTTAATAGAGGAGGCCAAAGGCAATTCTGCATCCCTTTGGAAGCATTTAAACAAACTAACAAATAAGGTACAAGCATAATAAGATAAGAGAACTGAGGATCGGTGGACAACCAACAACAGATAGTATGCTTATTGCAACCGAGTTTAATCGTTTTTTTATCCAGTCAGTGGAGGAACTTGCTCAAAGTTTTGATCCTCTATCACTAAATAACATTGAAAGGGAAGATTTACCCAATTCATTTTACATCAGAGAGGTCAACGAAACTAAAATCAGCAAAATATTAGACAAGTTAACTAGCTCAAAATCCAAAGATGTGTCTAACTTGGACACAGCTTTTATTAAGCAGCATAGTTCCTCAATCATAAAACCATTAACTCATTTAATAAATCTTTCTATAACATCAGGAAGGTTTCCAGATCAATGGAAAACAGCTGTTGTTTCTCCCATCTTTAAATCAGGGGACACGGACCAGCTATGTAATTATCGTCCAATTTCTATACTCCCTGCACTGTCTAAGATTTTGGAAAAAGTTGTGACAGAACAACTAGTTGGCTATTTAGAGTCAAACCAACTTCTATATCCTGAGCAGTTCGGGTTTAGACATAAACACTCCACAGAAACAGCGATTAGTTTTTTTGTTGAAAATCGTAAGCGTATTATGGATGGGGGTAATGTCGTGGGTGCAGTGTTTCTCGACCTAAAGAAGGTGTTTGACACTGTCAACCACGACATACTGCTATCAAAGCTGTAAAAATTAATTTTCCAAACAAGCTCTCAGCTGGTTTGCTTCCTATTTACATTCAAGAAAGCAATGTGTGAGGATCGACCAAAAAAAGTTGGTTCCTCAACATAATAATATTGGCATTCCCCAAGACTCAATCCTGGGGCTGTTGCTTTTTAGTCTTTACATAAACGACCTGCCTGAAGCTGTCCGGGGGCTGGTTGTCAGCTTTATGCAGACGACACAGTCATATACGCGTCAGCTAAGACATCTAGTGAGGCAGCTGAGATTTTATTTTCATTTTTGAGCAGGGTATGTGATTGGCTTTATGATAATAAGCTCACCCTAAATAAGAAAAAGACAGTTTCCATGTGTTTCTCCATCAAAAACACACCACAATCAGAAGATTTTTGCATAACATTGCAGGGAGAGGAAATTGAGATGGTAAAAGATTTTAAATATTTGGGTGTAGTTCTGGATTCCAGACTTAAGTTTGACAAGTTTGCTTCAAACTAATTAGACATCATATACCAATCAAAGCAGCTCAGCTTTATATGCATGCCATGATTTTTTTCTCATATGTCGTATCGTGTTACAGTGTGGAGTCAGGCCTCTCCGACTACAATTAAGTTAATTGCATCTTTGTATAACCAAACCTTAAAAATAATGGCTAAGAAACCTATAAAGTGGCATCACTGTCACATTTTGAAGCAATATAAATTGCTTAGTTTTGATGATTTCCTAAAGTTTTCGTCTGTCAAAATGGTTTTTAAGTGTTTGCAGAACTTGGCACCAAATGTGCTGTGCAGCCTTTTCAGCAGACATAGTGATAGGATCACCAGGGGTACGGCAAGTGATAATTGTAAAATCTCACGTCGTAAGACCTCCTTTGGGCAATCAGCCTTTTCCATAAAGGGTTCCCAGATGTGGAATGCACTACCGACCAAACTAAAACTAACCCAAGACATTAAGATTTTTTATACAAATGTTAAAGTCTGGCTTAAAGAAAATCAGAGCTGTATGCATTTTTAAATGGGTCATGACTTGTTATGATTTTAGATGTATTGTATATTTTAATCTGTTATGTAATTTTGATATCTTTATTATTACCTTCTTTCTTCTATTGAAAGCCTAACTAGGGACGGGAGTTGGAAACTAGCATCAGCTATAATCTCTGTATGCAGCACATCAGTCACATTAACTTGTTTGTAATGAGTGGAAATGTTACTATGTTAACCTGCATTGTCCCTATCAAATAAACTAAATAAAAATAAAATAAAAATTCCACGGGTCCTGACCACTGGGTCAGCAGGAATTTAACATCCTCAGGAGATCTGCTTTATTTCACCCTGAGGCGGTTTAATGACCCTGTTGAGTTTCTTCCTGTGGGGGTTTCAGTGAGTCTGTTTCACAAAGTCTTCTCCCAAGAGAGGGGGAGAAGTACAACTCTAATCCATGAGTTTTATTATTTTCATTGTTGGTTCATCAATAAAATGAATGCTGATAGTTGAGGATTTAAAGGAACTGGCATGTTCCTACATCTCCCTCCATCATCTGCTGTCTGTCTCTCTCTTGTCTCCCTCAATCATCTGCTGTCTGTCTCTTTCCTGTCTCCCTCCGTCATCTGCTTCTCCTCAGAAGGATGGATGCATGAGTGGACACAAACCGACAGGAAGGAGCAGGATTTTCAAAGAGCAGTTGACCAGACATTCGCTCTCTTCAACATCATTTGAAAATACGTTTGTTGATTTCTATTTCATTCAATTAAAATAATATGTATGTTTGTGTTTCTCCAGGACTCCAGGTGGGAGTAAATCACAACTCAACAGGTAAAGAGAGAGAAAAAGAAATACGTTTAGTTTAATCTTTTCTTTATTAAATGTACTTATTTCACTGACGACTCTCTTCTTTCTGTTCAGAGCCTGATGATGTCAGGTTGGTGGGAGGAGCCAGTCGCTGTGCTGGAACACTGGAGGTGAGACAGGGAGACTGGAGACCAGTGTATGGCTATGACTGGACCCTGAAGGATGCAGGTGTTGTCTGTAGAGAGCTGGACTGTGGCTCTGCTGTTTCTGTAGGACAGAGAAAGGAGTCCTCAGACAGACCTGTTTGGTGGATCAGCTCTGACTGTGTTCATTCTGGATCTACTCTGAGGGAGTGTGCAACCTCAGATTCCTATTCCTTCATCCTGGATCTCACCTGCTCAGGTAAGCCCCTCAGTGACATCATCTATGACATCATCAATGACTGTTGTAGGTGCCATGTAGTGTTTTTTGTGTGTCACATCCGGGGAGGAGTCAGTTGGGGTGGTACGTCAACAGAGTTGTAAAATCAGCTGTTCTTCACCTGTTGTTAATGAACAGTGTTGGGCAAGTTACTCTAAAAAAGTGTTGTGGAAAAATGAATCTGCCCAATAAAGATCAACAACCAGGATCAGCTTTTTCTCCGAGGTTTAAGTATTCTCATCTGCAGAAGAAAGTACTGTTCACCCCTGCCTTCTGATGCAAAGGTTCAGAATCAGCAGGAACGACCCTGAGTCCAACCACAATCTCCCTTTTAAGGAGGAGGAACCATGGACAAAGGACGGATCATGTCCTATCTTACAAAGACAAGATGTACAGGCAAGGTCAAGATTTACAGAACACAGGCGTCATAGTCCTGAAATTATCTTATGTCAATGTGGCACTCATGTTCATATCATCTACAAACAGGCATTCATTTTCGTCATAGCATAACAGTCAGATGAGGAGATGCGGATCGACGTCTGGCCTGACAAATATTCTGATTATAAAGTACAAACATCCAAAATTCCCATTACAAAAGTAACTAGTTAAAGTACTAGTTACTTCTCACAGAAAGTAACTAAAGTAGTTACTGAGTTACAAATTCTAAAAGTAACAAGTTACATTGGAAAGTAACTATTGCATTACTTTCAAATCATTTTTAAATACTGATGTTTCAAATAATTTGGACCCCATCTACATCCCTCTTTGACTGAACTTAAAATACATGTGCGTGTTCAATTATTTATGATAAATCTGAATATTATAATGAAATGGATACTCAATACATTACAAGCAGAAATCCACAGTGCACAAATCTAAACAATTTTATTGGAGATATTATAATTACTATGCTTATAGTGGATTGATAAAAATAACACAATATATCTTTTGGAACTTTTGATATTTATTGCACCTCAACAGGTCACAACTAAGCAAAATAAAATTATTCTTGTTAAGCAATGTACCAAAAATAAATAATACATATATTTACTCTTGTAGTGTAAATTAGGGGGAAAAAACAGGAGACATACTGTACGTATGTTTTTACGTAATGTTGTGTGCAAGGACGAAATTTTGATTTCAGAGGTGGGGGGGGCACAAGTATTTTTAATAAAACTCTAACTCTTTCAGTTCACTGTGTTTTCTAGTAGTTCTTCTAGTTTTCTACTTTTAAGTTTACTGTTCCCTTTTTTGGTTTGACTGGTTGTAAATCATGTAGCAAAACATTATCACCCAATTCTAATCCAATAGTTATAATAACAACAATAATAACAATACATTTTATTGATCAGATTATGGAGAGCTTTGTAAATGATGAGGAGAATCATGAAGTGGATATGCTGCTTTATTGGGAGCCAGTGAAGGTGTTGCAGGATGGGTGTAACGCATTTCTTTGAGTAACTTACACTTTGACTTCTAAAGAAGTCTCTTATGTCCACTTTTCTTTTTTTAGACATCCTGGCTGCGTCTAATTAGCAAACGCACATACACGCGCACGCGCGCACATACGCACACGGACACCGATTCAAACGATGATGTAAATGAAACCTCTGATTTTACAATCCTTCTAGCTGGCGTGAACCAGGCAGAACAAACTCGTAACTTCCAGTAGCGGACTCCTGTAGGACTCCTGACCGCAGACTAGCAGACCGGTGTGCAAGCAAGACGGAGTGACGGTGGGGCCGGCCAATCACACAGGCTTCAGCTTGAGCGGCCTTGGTCCTAGTGCTCGACGCGTCTCTGTTTAATATAGCGTAACATTTGTTTTTTTCTGCCTTCAATGAAGTACCGCGACACATTTTTTGGCAGTAACGATAATGGCGTTATAATAATGAGATGAGTAATCAATTAGATTACTCGTTACTGAAAAAAGTAACGGCGTTATTCCCATCACTGTTAATGAATGAACTGAGAGGGTGAGGGGGGAAGGTCCTACTTTGCTGACCGCTAATTTACACTGTTTTTGGACAATTATAGCCTTCATGTGGGATTGTTTCACTGCCTATGTTTTTTTTTTTTTTTGGCTCAATAAATATGTGAATCGACATTCCTCTGGAGCTTAGTTTTTATTATTAAGAAGTGTTTCCCTCGCTTAGCCTCTCGGCGACCACTATTGTTACAACCGTAGTCGCCTAACATTGTCAGCAAAATGAGACAAACTAAATTAGACCGGAGCCGCGAATGAGTTGGCAAATCACTTACGGATGAATGCGCAAATGGAAATTGAATAATGAATCGCACACACGGACGGCTCAGTGCATCAGCCGGTGTAACAAGCCGTCTGGTTCCACACCAACTGGTATCTTCCAGATGTGGTCGGCAGATTCGCTACTTTTTCATCAACGTATTCGGACTACTTGTATGTTTTCATGTCAATAAAACTGGACTTTATCCAACTGTACGACTGAGCAACAAGCCCTCCAACTCATACGACCAAATAGGTCGTGTGTCACGTCCTCAAATACGACCTCTGGGAGCGTATTGCGGAGATTCTTCCGCAACGATAGTAGTGGTTAAGGTTAGGGTTAGGTCGACGTGTGGAGGGGGTCTCTGCCGATGATTGACGAGGGGCAATCGTCCGCGCACGCGCGGGGGGGGGGGGGGGGGGGGTAGGTTTAGGTCGACGTGTGGGGGGGGTCTCTGCCGATGATTGACGGGGGGCGATCGTCTGAGACACCGGAGTGTCGATATTTACTTGACCGCTAGAGGGCGCGCTATTTTGAAACGTAACATATGGTCGTAATTCGGTGCTTGACACACGACCTATGTGGTCGTTTTCTCGAGGAGGACAGTCTGGACTGAGTGATACAGTATTATCACATTCTGAGGGCAAAAAAAGAGTTGCGATTATGTTTATTAAAAATGTGCCTAGCGGGATTAGAACCCCTTATCACACACATAAAAGCAATGATCCATAGCGCAATCCTCTCCCTACTATGCTATACAACCACAGACAACTGGCTTAATCTAACAGCTAACAAGTCATTGGAATGATGTGAAATAACTTGTTACGATTGATTTAGCCTTATTGTGCTTCGATGAAGCGTCTTTCATGCACTCTATCATTTCATTACACCACATTACACAACCCCACTGCATCAGTATGATTTAACCTCATCAATTAGCCTATGCCAATGCACGGATTCCGGGACAAAAACTTCTAAACCAACTGGTATACCCTTGATCGGATGGTGACTCTATCTTTCTCTCTCATCGCATCCTTGCTTGGTTTGGCTCAAACATTTATGTGCACCTTGACTCAAATAGGCGACGAGCCTATACACAAAAGTTCAAATCATATTTACGACAGATGAAAAATTGAGGTGTGGATCAATGAAAAGGGTTGGAATTGAACCCATGCGGCTCAAGATATGAAAAAGTTACAATGTCAATAGCTGATGCTATTGACCCATTTCACTACATGATGCTCAGAGGATCAGTTGGTCTATAGCCTACAACTCTAAACCAGTAAGGCAAATGTAGCCTAGACCTAGTGTGTCAACAATTGATCTGAAACAACTCTTAAACTTTAGCACTGCTGCAAGTTGTCTATTTCTGTAAGGTCTTTTGCAAAATATTATAATGGCCTTAAAAGAACTGTCCATTTGGACAGAACTGGATCAACAACTGTGTTGCCTTATACTTAGGCCTATAATAAAGCCTCAATTTCACCAAAATCCTCAAAATGATGATCAGGATGAAATAGCACCATGTGACAGCATTTCAAATCAAGGCAGTGTGAAAAATAGCCAAAAGTCTAATGTGTCATCAACTGTATCTGCACGTCTCAGAGCTGAGGCTGACATGGCTGCCTAGCTCGCTCGGCAAAAGTTGCTCAATGAAAAGCATGCTCTTGAAGAACAAGAAGAGCGAATAAGGAAACAAAAGTAACGGCTCCAACTTGAAGCAGAGATAGCCGCATCCATGGCAAAGATAAATGTTTTGAGAACCTCTGGATCAAGTGTAAGGAGTGCTTCTTCTGAGAAACTGGATGGCATGGAGTCTTATTTTGAGAAAGGACTTAATATCCAAGCAGAACCTTTTGTACCACATAAAGATGGAAAGGATGGAGGAGGGCTTTGGAGGTGCAAGATCAGGGGCCTTTGGTACCAACAAAACCACAGCTTTTAAGGATGCAGTGCCCCCAGTGTTTCATCTTCAAAATGCTAATGCACCTTCTTTCAGGAACATCAGCAGTGAACATAACATCATGTCTATAATGGAAAAACAAAATGAAATAACATCAATGCTGGTGCAGCCGCAAAGTCAAGCATCACTGCTTAAAAGGGACATTCACATCTTTGACGGCAATCCATTGCAATATCATGCCTTTATGTAGTCATTTGAACAAACAATAGAACAAAGGGCAGCCAATGGAGTGGACTGCCTGCACTACCTGGACCAATACACCAGGGGGCAGCCACAGCAGTAAATCAGAAGCTGTCAACATATGACTGACGGAAATGGATATGCTACAGCAAAGGCTTTACTCCATGAACATTTTGGGAATGATCATGTCATAGCATCTGCTTACATGAATAAAATATTATCATGGCCATCAATTAAATCAGAAGACACAAAGGCTTTACAAGCATTCAGCCTGTTCTTACGTGGATGTTGTAATGCCATGAAAGATATATATAATCTGTGTGATCTGAATACATCAGCAAACATGCTCAGTGTGATAAAGAAGCTACCATACAAGCTTAGAGACAAGTGGCGTACATCAACTTGTGACATACAGGAAAGGTGTCGGCGCAGAGCTATGTTTTTTGATATTGTAACCTTCATTGAACGCCAAGTGAAGATTGTTATGGACCCTGTGTTTGGAGACATACAGGATGCTCCAACACTGGTGGCAGTCAAGGAGAGCGGCAGAGTAAAATCCATGCCTCGTTCAAAGGTTGGGGGGAGCAGTTTTGCCACCACTGTTACAACAGTTAAAGGGCCTCCACCAGACAACAAGAGGGATGGATATCAGAAGGTCTGCCTCTACTGTAAAAACCGAGGACATACACTGGAGTCGTATACTTTATTGGAGAGGAAAGCTCACAGCGAAAAGAATAATTTCCTGAAAACTAAAGGAGTTTGCTTTGGCTGTTTATGCACTGGGCACATCAGCAGAGAGTGCAGGAAGCGTCTTTTATGCAAAATATGTGGTTCACGGCACCCCAGTATGTTGCACATCCATCAAAGGGAAACTGAAAAGGAAGACAAGAACATCTCTGTAAAGGCAGCAGACGACAGTGTGGTTGAAGTGCAAACTAGTGGTCTCATTGGGGCCGGTGACCAGGATTGTAAACTTGCCATCGTACCAGTCAGAGTCAAATCGAGCAAGGGTCAAAGGTCAGTTGAAACATACGCCTTTTTAGATCCAGGAAGTACTGCGTCTTTCTGCACAGTGGGTCTTATGGATAAGCTGGGAGGAAAACAAAGATTCTTCTGCGCACGATGGGACAAGAAAAAGTAGTGGACAGCCATGTTGCATCCCTTTTGGAAGTTGCTGGATTGGACAGTGATGTTTATTGTGAAATACCGAAGTTGTTTGTACAAAATAAGCCTGTTGCCTGTTGATAAAAGCAACATCCCACAGCAGAAAGACTCGGGAAAATGGCCTCACTTGAAGCATGTCTGCTTGCCAGAAATAGATGCAGATGTGGAGATTCTGATAGGCACAAAAGTTCCTTGTGCTTTGGAGCCCCTGGAAGTTATCAGGAGCATGGATGGAGGGCCATACGCTGTCAAGACAGTGCTGGGTTGGACAGTAAATGGGCCGCTTGGTGGATGCAGTGATAGTCCTGGATGTCAACCAGCAGTTTCAGTCAATAGAATTTCAGCCATCACACTTGATGAGCTCTGGAACAAGCAGTTTAAGACAGACTTCCCCGAGAACAACCAAAATGAATTGCTGGGGATGTCAAGGGAGGATTGCAGGTTCCTGAAAATGGCTGACAGATCCGTAAAATTGGTTAATGGTAATTACAGCATTGCTTTGCCTCTTAAAGACAGAAATATCAGCATGCCCAACAACCGCAGCTCATCCTGGACACGTCTTCTAAGAGTGATGGCTTGGATACTGAGGCTTAAGGCCTTGTTATTGGATATCAGGAAAAGGAAGGAAGTGAATGCACAATTTCCTCAGCCTGCGTCAAACGCAAAGCAGAACAAGAATGTTAAGATGTGTCATGGTCATCTCTCATTGGAGGAAATCAAAGCTGTTAAAATAATTACCCGATGGTTTAGAACTGGAGGAAGGAGATCGGAGTCAGCTCAAGGTCCAAACAGGGATTTAATCTTGATCAAGAGGAGAATTCACAGAGCAACATGCTGGTCTGTTACAATGTGTAGACTCCTCGTGCTGTGAGACAAACATGATATTTATCCATCTTCTTGTGGGTGTGTTTTCACTCAGTTCACAGGGATGGAAGTCGTAAACTCCGATGTTTATCTAAACCTTGCATGGGTCGCAAACCCCACCTGGGTCATAAACAACAACTATGTCGCAAAACACACATGGGTTGCAAAACACACACAAATGGCCACAGGCCACAGGTCACATTTACATTCACACCAACCCTTCTCATGTGTAAGTCTTCAGTTCAGATATCTCTCACTAAGAAGTACAACATTTCCATATCAAAAGCCAGTGAATTGGAAATCATCAAGTTCTGTCAGAGACAAAAATACAAAGAAGAGCTGTCTTGCCTCCAAAGGGGAGAGAGTGTGAGAGGAAACAGTCACATCTACAAGCTCAGTCCAATACTGGATAATGGTGTTTTGAGAGTTGGAGGTCGGCTTAGTAAGGCGGCCATGCCTGAAGAATCCAAACACCCAGCTATAATAGTTAAAGATCTTCATATCTCATATCTCATCATACGCCATATTCATCAAGAGGTCAGCCATGGTGGTAGGAACCACGTGTTGTCAAGGTTACGTCAACGCTTTTGGATTCCCTCTGCCAGCGTCTCCATTAGAGGGATCTTATCCAGATGTGTTGTCTGCCGCAGGTTACATGTAGCTGTTGGTCAACAACAAATGGCGGATCTGCCCATTGATGAACCTCCCTTCAGTTACGTTGGGGTAGATTATTTTGGACCTTTTGACATCAAGCGTGGAAGGAGTCTTGTTTAACGATATGGAGTCATCTTTACTTGTTTGGTGATAAGAGCTGTGCACATTGAAGTTGCTTCATCTTTGGACACAGATTAATTTATAAATGCATTACGACGCTTTATTGCAAGAAGAGGACAGGTTAAGGAGCTCCACTCAGACAATGGCACTAACTTCATTGGTGCAGAGCATGAGTTGAAAAGAGCTATTGAAGGATGGAACCTGGAACAGATCAACAACACACTCTCATTGAAAGGAATCAAATGGACCTTTAACCCTCCTAGTTGATTACATCATGGTGGAGCATGGGAGAGGTTAATTCGTTCCATCAGAGGGGTTCTTAATTCCACTTTGAGAGCACAGAGTTTGGACGAGGAGGGACTCCAAACAGTCCTCTGTGAGGTTGAATCGATTCTCAATAACAGACCTCTTACAAAGGAGTCGACGGATCTAAATGACTTAGAAGCATTAACACCGAACCATCTTCTGCTTCTTAAAACCAAGCCATGTTTACCACCTGGTCTGTTTCACAAGGAGGACAGTTATGCACGTCGCAGATGGGAGCAAGTCCAATATATTTCTGATTTATTTTGCAAGAGGTGGACTAAGGAGTATTTACCGCAACTACAGGAGCGCCAGAAGTGGACAAAGGTGAAGAGGAACTTTGTTCCTGGAGACATTGTGTTAATAGTGGATGATTCTGCACCTCGGAATTCCTGGGTCATTGGAAAAGTCACTGAAGCAGTTACAGACAGAAGGGGATTGGTGCGGCAGGTCCAGATTAAGACCCGGACCAGTACTCTCTGTAGACCTGTGACTAAGATCTGCCTTCTTCAGGAGGCTGCACAGTCATGAAGGCTGTTTTTTGACTTATTTGACTCAGACTTGACATGAGTGATGATTCACTAAGGACATGTGCTGGTAACCTCTGTCCTAGACATGACTTGACTTGACTTAAGAAGATTGGATCAAGATCTACAACGAACTTTATACATATGATGAACTATGTGACTAAATGTGCAAAAATGAATGTCATGTGTTTTTCTATGTGGTTTATGTATTTGTAATTATTACTGTAAGTGTAATAATTATGGGGCCGGAATGTAGGTGCCATGTAGTGTCAGGGGAGGAGTCAGGTGGGGTGGTACGTCAGCAGAGTTGTAAAATCAGCTGTTCTTCACCTGTTGTTAATGAATGAACTGAGAGGGTGAGGGGGGAAGGTCCTACTTTGCTGACCGCTAATTTACACTGTTTTTGGACGATTTTAGCCTTCATGTGGGATTGTTTCACTGCCTACGTTTTTTTTGGCTCAATAAATACGTGAATCGATATTCCTCTGGAGCTTAGTTTTTATTATTCAGAAGCGCATCCAGCAAAGTGTTTCCCTCGCTTAGCCTCTCGGCGACCACTATTGTTCCAACTATAGTCGCCTAACAACTGTAATGTACTAGAACAGCAGCAGACTGATGAGCTCAGTGTCAGTAAATCAGCTGCTGAATGCACCAAAGATATCTGTATGAGAGAAACCTCCAAGTGTGCTTCAGGAGTCCTCTGGGCCGACCACCGCCTGAAAGGACTCCTCCTTCAGCTCCACAGCTTTCTGAGCTGCTGGTTTCCACCAGCCGGTTCTTTGGTTGCCACCATAGCAGGCACCATAAGTGGCCACAACTCTCAGCAGCTCAGTCGGGGGTTCGTCAGTATCTCCACCCCCACGTGGAGTCCTTCACCCTGAACACCTCCTTAGAAGGAGAGAGTCCAGCACTGATGGCTTTTACATCTTACAGCTCTGTTTCTAAACACAGCTTTATTCTCAGGAAAATAGGAGATAATCCAAAGTTGTAACTTCTCTCTGTGGAGAGCAACATTTGTGGAGTCTCTGAGCAGAAGGAACAGAATAGAGGATCTGCAGATGATGATGCGTTACTGGTTGAAAACCTATTGAAAGTGTTGAACAATGGATAACAGTTGTTAGAGTGTATTCATGTAAATGTGATGTAACACTGCTGCAGGCTGTGGTGTTCTAAGCATGTGTTCTTGTGTTACAGTTTATTTCAATTTCTTTGGAATATTTCTTGAAACTTTGTTAATATTCTCAAAACCTGATTTGTCTAAATAGCTTCCATGTTCTGACAACAAGTCAGAACTCACTCAAAACATTGACGTCGTGCTTCAAAACAAAGTTAGTGTCTCATATAAAAAGTCACTGACCTCCAAATGAAAAGTTCCTTTGACCTCATGTAAACAATGGTGGTCAGAATGTTTAGATGTTTTTCAGGATTAATTTCAGGGTCCTTCCTCCTCCTCTTCCTCTTCCTCCAGCAGGCAGTTGCCCTGTTCATTATGTACCTGAGCAGGTTCCTCCATGTTCAGACATTGTGGTTATTCTGTTGAAGTCCAGCTCTATAAATCTGTTTCGAAACAGCCGTACTCATGAATAGCAGCTGTCAGCTGACTGGAGATGACGTGTGATTGGTTGATGTTAGATGGGACAAACTCCTCATTGGTTAGTGAAGTTCAAGTTGCTCCTGACAGACAATTTACCAGTTTAGTGGACGTTAGAAAATACTCCATAGTACATATTGTGTCCTATCTTGCACCCAGCACATTACACTTTCAACACCAAAGTTTTGTCGCTATTTTCCATCCGATGCACAACGGACCTTTCCGCCAGATACGCACGTCGGTAAGATAGGAAATTAGCTTACAACTAACAAGTTTCCCTGGTGCTATGTTGGCATCCACAGGGACGCAGCAGTTCCCATTGATGCAAACCATTAATAATTACAAGAAACAACATTTCAACACTGGGGAAATCATTGTGGAGTCCATGAGGATATGAACAAACAGGCCCCCCGGCCTGTTCGCGGAGGAATGTACCGTTATGGTGCGGTGCCTTGGAAGGAGCGCGCCGCTGTTTCCCTGTATAAGGTCAACGTGGAGTCTGGAGGAGGGCAGGGTGAAGCCGCGGTACTCCCAGTGGCGTGTGGAGGGGAGGATGGAGGAGGGAGGGAGACGAAGGGGAGGGGAGGCTCAACTATGTGTGGACGCAGGCCGGTCTTCCATGACGCTCCGATTGGTTTATTGCATGTTACGCCCAAAACACACCGATTAGCAATGAAGCCACTTAAGACCAACCCTTTTCAGATCTGCGTCTTTTCAGATCTGCGTCGGGCACAAGAGTCATTTATCCGCCATTTTATTATTTATAGCAACAATGTCCAGGAGCCGCCCACAAAGACACTTGAGGCTTCACATGCTACAATAGGACCCAATGATATTCATATGCTGACACATTTAGACAGTTGAATGCACTATTGTGCATGAGATGACTCACATCATGAAATAATTCATACATGTTTTGAAGAGAACTATTCAACTGAGAAGCAACACAATCAGTTTTGATCAGCAAGATATGTTCAATCATTCATTGTGCAAATTGTAGATAATTTTACTCATTTGCATGTATGTGCTAAAACATTTACAATTTGTTTAAAATAATGCGAAATGTAAATCTGTTGTGAAGCAGTGGCCAGTGGTTTGGAGGTTTACATTTGTTGTTTTAAAAAATATTCATTATTGTCACGCCGGTGAGGTTTATTCATTATCTTTTGAGAATTGTGGCAAAGCAATTGAGAAAAAATGTAAATGATGAACTGATGGTGGAATTGTTTTGAGTCCAGTTTGAATCACTGAATAGTTTCATGACATCTTTTTCTCTGGTGTCTGGTGTCTTTTCTCTCTCTCTATTTGATATTATATCATCTCTCCAGACTCTGTCAGGCTGCTGAATGGGACTAGTCTGTGCTCAGGCAGACTGGAGGTGAAGTCCAACCAGTCCAACCAGTCGTGGTCCTCAGTGTGTGAAGCTGACTTTGACCAGCAGGATGCAGAGGTGGTCTGTAGGGAGCTTGGCTGTGGGACTCCTTCAGTCCTCCAGGGGGCGCTCTATGGAGACGTGGGGGCTCCAATGTGGACCAAAGAGTTCCAGTGTGGAGGCCATGAGTCTGCTCTCCTGGACTGTAGAAGCTCAGGCTCAGATAGAAACACCTGCTCACCTGGCAAATCTGTTGGACTCACCTGCTCAGGTAGAAGAGGAGCTGCAGCTTTGATCTGGTTCATTTCTGTTCTCATCAAACTCACTTTGCTCTTTGACTGACAACTCTCTTTCTGTTCAGAGCCTGATGATGTCAGGTTGGTGGGAGGAGCCAGTCACTGTGCTGGAACACTGGAGGTGAGACAGGGAGACTGGAGACCAGTGTATGGCTATGACTGGACCCTGAAGGAAGCAGCTGTTGTCTGTAGAGAGCTGGAATGTGGCTCTGCTGTTTCTGTAGGACGGAGAGAGGAGTCCTCAAGAAGACCTGTGTGGTGGATCAGGTCTGACTGTGTTCATTCTGGATCCTATCTGAAGGAGTGTGCAAGATCATTCTCCTCTGCCTCCATCCTGAATCTCACCTGCTCAGGTAAGCCCCTCAGTGACATGATCTATGACATCATCTATGACAGCAAGGTTCCCAGTATGTTCCTTCCTCTGTCCCAGTGACAGTCAGTGGTTTCCACTGGACTGAACTGTAAAGTTCTCCAGGATAATGCCGTCCTAGAATGTAGAGAAGTGGGCTGGTTTCTGGAAGCTTCAGACCCTCCATAGGGGTGGGAATCTCTTGGCACCTCACGATTCGATTCAATTACGATTCAGAACTCAACGATTCGATTATGAACCAATTATCGATGCATCTTGATGCAACAATTTTTTTGTGTACATTTCCATGCATGATTTAAAAAAAATTAATTAAATCTGGCTTTGCTCGTCACTTCCTTTTTTGTGATCATCATTGAAGAAAATCAACAGGTTAAATACCTTCTCTCATATTTTATGAAAGAAAAGGCTTTTCTTTGTCACAAGTCGATATGACTTTCTAGTCTATATTGTTTCTTTAAGGACCCCTACAAATTTGTGAAATCACTTTTTACTTATGAAAAGGGAGGTCGCCTAGAAACATTAAAGCAGGAACTGCAGCAGCACTTGGAGGGAGTGCATGCAGATGGAAAGAGGCACTTGCAAGTAACCATCCCAGAGGACATCCCACCAATAGAACAACCTGAACACCAGCCCTCCAAAGTGTAAGGAAGTGGAGCAAGCAGTGAAGCAGGTGAGAGCTTCATCAGCCCCAGGACCAAATGGAGTTCCTTACTCTATAAAAATGCACCTGTGGTGCTACGCTTTCTGTGGAGTCTCATGGGAGTCGCATGGGGAAAAGCAATCATACCCAAAGCATGGCGTAGGTCCAGCGGAGTCTTTATCCCTAAAGAAAAGGACTCCAAGGATATCAGCCAATTTCGACACCTCAGTCTGCTAAATGTAGAGGGTAAGATTTTCTTCAGTGTCATCTCTCAGAGATTGTCCACATACCTGGAGAGAAACAACCTTGTGGACACAACGGTCCAAAAAGCAGGCATTCCAGGATTTTCTGGATGCCTTGATCACACCAGCATGATTTTGCACCAAATTCAGAAGGCAAAGGAAGAGAGGAAGGATCTCCACGCTGTCTTCTTGGATCTTGCAAATGCTTTCGGCTCCGTCCCGCACTCCTTCCTATGGGCATCCTTTGACTTCTTCAAAGTACCAGAGACCATCACAAACCTTGTTAAAGCATACTTCCAAGATCTACAGCTCTGTTTTACCCTGCCAGTCTTTACCACTGCTTGGCACTGGGCAGAAATTGGCATTATGGCAAGATGCACCATCTCCCCATTGGTATTCACCATGGTGATAGAAGTCATCATAAGGGGATCCAAGTGGGTGGTTGGCGGTGAGAGGCTGACATCTGGAGTCCGACTGCCATCCATTAGGGGCTACATGGATGATATGACAATCCTTGCAGCAACGGCACCATGCGGCAGACGCCTCCTAGGGAAGCTTCAAGAGAACATCACCAGGGCTAGGATGACCTTCAAACCATCCAAGTCGAGGAGTATCTCCATAGTCAAGGCAGGCTAGTAGAGCAAAGGTTTGTCATTGACCAAGAGCCTATTCCAACGGTGCTGGCAAAGCCCATCAAAAGCCTGGTAAGATGGTACGACTAAACACTCAGGGATACTAACCAGATTCGCGAGCTTCAACAAGACCTTACCGTTGGCCTGAAAACCATCGACAGGTCCATGCTGCCCGGCAAGCTTAAAATCTGGTGCTTTCAGTTTGGGTTGCTACCTCGCCTTTTGTGGCCGCTAACCATGTATGACATCACCCTCTCAACAGTTGAGAAGATGGAAAGAGGAGTCAACTCTTATGTGAGGAAATGGTTAGGTGTCCCTCGATGCCTGAGCAGCACAGCTCTATAGAGTCATGGACTTCTCCAACTGCCCCTCTCCAGTCTCTCAGAGGACTTCAAATGCACCAAGGTGAGACTTGAGATGACACTGTCTGAGTCAAAGGACAGTGCAATCAGAGCTACTGCCCCAACCCTGTCAACAGGACGAAGGTGGAAAGCCAAGAGTGCAGTACAGCAGGCAAAAGCTGCACTCCAGCATGGTGACATCGTGGGCCAAGTCCAACACGGATGGAGCGGATTAGGGTTTGGAAAAGGACGACCCTACTGGAGTAAGGCAACCCCAGTAGAACGGAGGAAGATGGTAGTGGCCGAAGTCCGTTGTCAGGAGGAGGAGAGTAGGCATGTTAAGGCTGTAACGCAGGCCAAGCAGGGCCAGTGGACGAGGTGGGAAAGTGTGGAGCGAAAGGATCAGCTGGAAGGACATGTGGGTGATGGAGGCAAGTAGGATAAGTTTCCTCATCAGAGCCACCTACAATGTCCTTCCCACACCAAAAAACCTCAACCAATGGCTGGGTGAAGATCCATCATGCCCCCTGTGTTCAATGCCAGCTACACTCCGCCACATCCTCACTGGGTGCAAGATTAACCTCTCTCAAGGACGATACACCTGGAGACACAACGAAGTCCTGAGGTGTCTTGCATCAACTCTGGAAAGCAAGAGAACAGCCACCAATGCCTTGCCACCCAGACAGACCAACTTAGGCTCACTTACTGCATTTGTTCGAGAGGGAGAACAATAGCGCAGCAACTTCCTACCGAGGACCAGGTCAGGAGAGATGGGGGCAGCTCGGGACTGGCAGATGTTGGCAGACCTTGGCCAGCGACTCAAAGTACCACCGGAGATAGCTATCACCAGTCTGAGGCCTGATCTGGTCCTGTGGTCCAGCATGCAGCGCAGGGTGTACTTTGTGGAGCTCACAGTTCCTTCGGAGGATGCGGTTCAGGAAGCCTTTGAAAGGAAAAGGAGCAGGTACTCGGAGCTTGCGGCGGAAGCAGGACAGCAAGGGTGGAATGCGAAGATCTACCCAATAAAGGTGGGATTAATCGCTTCCTCTACTGTCAAGCTGATGAGGGACCTGGGCATCACCGGGCAAGCTCTCCGTCAAGCAGTTTAGGAGTTGTCAAGAGTGGCAGAGTGGAGCAGCCAGTGGCTATGGCTGAAAAGAAAAGACCTTACCTGGTCTCCCAAATAAGGAGGCTGGACAAATGCAGAGGGGGGTGGTTCTGGGACGCCAGAATTCACTGCTGAACCTACTGGAGACGTCGTGGGCACAATCAGCGAAACGTCGATGAAAGTAGGACCAACTTGACAACCCTAATGACGTGTCTGTCCAGTCTCCTCAAATCATCTTAGAGTGTGCAAGTTAAGGTATGCAGTCAGGCATAAGCTTGGCTCAGGGAAGATGAGGGCCCTGCCTTGCAGAGTCTCCAGACATCTTGGATGTTTTAACATCAAATCCTGTGTAAACGGAATCTGAACACAAAGTCCTACCGTTACAGGCGATGAGCATATCCCTGAGAGAAAACAGTGAACTGTAGCCGATATACAAATAAAAAGCTTTCAATGCAATAATCAATGCAGCTTCATTTCAACACATCACAGCATAGCGGTCTGTGGTCTCCAGTGGAATAGTATCTTACATTTCATACAGAGACCGAACAACAACAAGGTCTGTTGTGGAAATGAATCTGCTCAATAAAGATCAACAACCAGGATCCGAGGTTTATTCGACAAAGTATTTTCGTCTGCAGAGGAAAATAATGTTCGCCCCTGCCTCCTGATGCAAAGGTTCAGAGGCCGCAGGAATGACCCTGAGTCTAGCAGGAATCTCCCTTTTAAGGAGGAGGAATCATACTGTAGACAAAAGACGGGTCATGTCCTATCTTACAAAGACAAGATGTACACAACACAGATGTCCCAATGTCCTCTGAAATTATCTCATGTCATTTGGCACTCATGCTCATATCACCTAACAACGCACAAACAGGCAATCATTTTAGTCATAGAATAACAGTTGAAAACAAGGCCCAGTATTTCAAAACTTGTAATCCGGATCAGAATAATCCGGATAATGAAATCCTCCTTTTCTCAGTCATGGATCAAGGTGATCCTGCTGACTTTATCTGAGTATTTCAAAACACTGGCCGGGTGGATCACCGTGATCCCGACCTGGCTGGATATGGATTACCAAATCTCAAGTCTCCGCCTCCGGATCTGAAACATGGCGGACTACTTCACAGAAGGAGCAGCTGGGAGCACGAGTTTCACGTAAAAAGTGTAAGTTTACCGTCGTCTAATGTTTAGCGGTGTAAGGACCATATGAATGCCAACCAACATATCGTGCTAGCTAACTATATAAATTGTCACGTACTTAAAACCAGGCTGTAGCGATCTCTAATTGAGCCGCGGCCGTGCTAACGGTAGCTAACTCGGCTCCATTGACTTGCATGTTAAGCAGCTAGCGGGCTAGAGGTAGCTTGCTTTGTTTACGAATTTTGCGGACCACGGTTTGATTTACAAGGTAATTAATCTGACATACATTATAGCATAACTGTTTAAACTAACATAAACCTGTTCGGAGTTTATTAGCGTTACATCATTGGCAACACAGCAGACTTAAGATAGGCTACATGTAAAAAATAAAATAAAAGATAAAATAGCCTACATGTGTACAGACCAAACTGCTTAACCTAACATTACACTGTGTATGTGTGTTGTGTATGAACTATGCAGTTCATTCAGAAGTGTCAGAATGCTACAGTAATGCTGGGAAAATCATGCTGTTGTCATCATGCATTTGGGGATTCCCAATGAAGACAAAGATATTACTCATACTCCTTCCCTTTCTTCTACTTTCAGAGCCCACTCGGCTATTAAGGACAGGGTCTGGATGAGTGCTGGAAATCCTTGGGAATGCTTCAATTGCAGTGATAAGTTGTTGGATTTTGAATAAAGTGCTGGAAAGTGTTTGAATTGTCTGTATTTGTCACTCTTATTTATAGCAGTTTCAGGAAATATAGCCAAAACTTTTGCTACACCTTAAATGTTCTTAAATTACTCCAATTTGTAAGTAAGTAATGCACTGACAATTTAGATTAAGAGTAATGAACATCTTGAGTAACAATATCTAGGAGAAGTGGAGCTGAGACATTGTTAATCCAAGTCAAATCCACCTCTGAGGTGGGATCCAAATGATCCTGAAATTTTGGTATCAAGCTGATCCAGATCTCTGCCTTACGTTTTGAAATACCCAAATCCAGCCTTTTATCTGGATTCAAGGGAGGATTGGATTACCAAAGCTGAATCCTGATCTTCAGGATCAGGATTCTGGATCTGTGATCTGAAAGGGCATCCTGGGATTCTCCGTGCCCTTTCATCTGTTTCTATCTGCCAGATGGATCTGAATCCTCCCTGACTCATTCGGTGTTAAATGTGCTCGATGGCAGATGAAGCGTTGCACATCTGGTGCTTTTATGCACACATCAAACTGTGCAGCTCTGTTCATCAGAGGTTAGCGGCTGCATGAGGACCATGAGGACCATGAGGGAGAACATGGACGTCCCCACTATTCTGCAACAGCAGTGCTGTGTGAAGAGAGTGCAACACATTTCTTTGTCGCACAGTTGGTGTCTCCCTGCCTTATTATCTGGAGCATCCACAGTTAGTGAAGTGTTGTGTTGTCTACTTGTGGACCTCGGTGTCACAGTGGGACAGAGACCACATCAGCTTCACCATTAAGCCACGAGTACACAGGAACGTGCTGTAACATGGCTGCAGGCTGTGGTGTTGTAACCATTGTGTTCTGGTGTTCATGATGAATTGATGGTGGAATTGTTTTGAGTCCAGTAAGAATCACTGAATAGTTTCATATCTTTTTCTCTGGTGTCTGGTGTCTTTTCTCTCTCTCTCTCTCTCTCTCTCTCTCTCTCTCTCTATTTGATCTTCTATCATCTCTCCAGACTCTGTCAGGCTGCTGAATGGGACTAGTCTGTGCTCAGGCAGACTGGAGGTGAAGTCCAACCAGTCCAACCAGTCCAACAAGTGGTGGTCCTCAGTGTGTGAAGCTGACTTTGACCAGCAGGATGCAGAGGTGGTCTGTAGGGAGCTTGGCTGTGGGGCTCCTTCAGTCCTCCAGGGGGTGCTCTATGGAGACGTGGGGGCTCCAACGTGGACCAAAGATTTCCAGTGTGGAGGCCATGAGTCTGCTCTCCTGGACTGTAGAAGCTCAGGCTCAGATAGAAACACCTGCTCACCTGGCAAAGCTATTGGACTCACCTGCTCAGGTAGAAGAGGAGCTGCAGCTTTGATCTGGTTAATTTCTGTTTTCATCAAACTCACTTTGCTCTTTGACTGATGACTCTCTTCCATCTGTTCAGATCCTGAAGATGTCAGGTTGGTGGGAGGAGCCAGTCGCTGTGCTGGAACACTGGAGGTGAGACAGGGAGACTGGAGACCAGTGAAGTACGATGACTGGACCCTGAAGGAAGCAGCTGTTGCCTGTAGAGAGCTGGACTGTGGCTCTGCTGTTTCTGTAGGACTGAGAGAGGAGTCCTCATACAGACCTGTGTGGTGGATCAGGTCTGACTGTGTTCATTCTGGATCCACTCTGAGGGAGCGTGCAACACCATTCTCCTCTTCCTCCATCCTGAATCTTACCTGCAGAGGTAAGCCTCTCATTGACATCATCTATGACATCATCAATGACAGTAATATACCAGAACAGCAGCAGACTGATGAGCTCAGTTTCAGTAAATCAGCTGCTGAATGCACCAAGATATCTGTATGAGAGAAACATCCACATGTGCTGCTTCAGGAGTCCTCTGCTCCGACCAACAAGCAGCCTGAAAGGACTCCTTCTTGAGCTCCACAGCTTTCTGAGCCGCTGGTTTCCACCAGCAGGTTCTTTGGTTGCCACCATAGCAGGCACCAAAAGTGGCACAACTCTGAGCAGCTCAGTCGGGGGCTCGTCAGTATCTCCACCCCCACGTGGAGTCCTTCCCCCTGAACACCTCCTTAGAAGGAGAGAATCCAGCCCCAATGGCTTTTACATCTTACAGCTCTGTTTCTAAACACAGCTTTATTCTCAGGAAAATAAGAGAGAATCCAAAGTTGTAACTTCTCTGGGTGGAGAGCAACGTTTGTGGAGTCTCTGCGCAGAAGGAACCGAATAGAGGATCTGCAGATGATGATGCGTTACTGCTTGAAAACATATTGAAAATGTTGAACGATGTGATGTAACACTGCTGCATGCTGTGGTGTTCTAAACATGTGTTCTGGTGTTACAGTTTATTTCAATTTCTTTGGAACATCTCTTGAAACTTTGTTAATGTTCTTAAAACCTGATTTGTCTAAATAGCTTCCATGTTCCAACGCAACACCATAACTCACCTGCAAATGGTCAGAACTCACTCAAAACATTGAAGTCGTGCTTCAAAACAAAGTTAGTGTCTCATATAAAAAGTCTCTGCCCTCCAAATGAAAAGTTCCTTTGACCTCATGTAAACAATGGTGGTCAGAATGTTGAGATGTTTTTCAGGATGGCAGTGGAGCCTGGAAATGTTCCTTATATCCACATTTCATGTTTGTCCTATTTCTCAAGTTGACCCTGAATGTTTCCTCTACTAGAATGTTCTTTTTGTCCAGTGAACTGAACACTTAACTGAATACTATCCACATGCTGATTTCATCAGTACAAGTTTCTTTTACAGTATTGTTTCCATGGAAACTGTTCCTGTATTTTTATTCATGTAAAACGACTGTCTTGCCCTCCCGACACCACCAAGGGTCCTTCCTCCTCTTCTTCCTCCAGCAGGCAGTTGCCCTGATGATTATGTACCTGAGCAGGTTCCTCCATGTTCAGACATTGTGGTTATTCTGTTGTAGTCCAGCTCTATAAATATGTTTGGTAACAGCCGTACTCATGAATAGCACCTGTCAGCTGACGAGAGATGCCGTGTGATTGGTTGATGTAAGATGGGACAAACTCCTCATTGGTTAGTGAAGTTCAAGTTTCTCCTGACAGATAATTTACCAGTTTAGTGGACGTTGGAAAATACTCCATAGTACATATTGGGTCATATCTTGCACCCAGCACATTACACTTTCAACACCAACGCAAGTATCGTCACTATTTTCCATCTGACGCACAGTGGACCTTTCCGCCAGATACGCACGTTGGTAAGATAGGAAATTAACTTACAACTGACAAGTTTCCCTGGTGCTATGTTGGTGTTTCTCAAACCATTCCACCACAGACCAGGTACATCCATCCATCCATCCATTGTCTACCGCTTATCCTGTATTCAGGTCACGGGGGGGGGCTGGACCCAATCCCAGCTGTCATTGGGCGAAGGCAGGGTACACCCTGGACAGGTCGCCAGTCCATCGCAGGGCCAACATGTAGAGACAAACAACCATTCATGCTCACATTCACACCTACGGGCAATTTAGAGTCACCAATTAACCAATCCCCATCCTGCTTGTCTTTGGAATGTGGGAGGAAGCCGGAGAACCCGGAGAGAACCCACACTTACACGGGGAGAACATGCAAACTCCACACAGAAGTAACCCGGGCCGACCCGGGAATCGAACCCGGGATCCTGAGGCGACAGTGCTACCCACTACACCACCGTGCAGCCCCAGACCAGGTACAACCTGGTTTAAAGTCAGTGGCGTGTTGTTTGGATGCTATTTTAAGTGCGCATGCTTGGCCATATGTAGCGTGTGCACAACGCGCGTACACCTGCTTCTCTCATCCACAGGGACGCAGCAGTTCCCATTGATGCAAACCATAAATAATTATAAGAAACAACATTTCAACACTGGGGAAACCATTGTGGAGTTCACGAGGATATGAACACACAGGCATATATCTAGTGTCTCCCCCCGCCTGTTAGCGGAGGAATGTACCGTTACGGTGCGGCGCCTTGGAAGGAGCGCGCCATTGTTCCCCTGTATACGGTCAACATGGAGTCTGGGGGAGGGCAGGGTGAAGCCGCGGTACTCCCAGCAGTGTGTGGAGGAGAGGCTGGAGGAGGGAGAAAGACGAAGGGGAGGGGAGGCTCAACTATGTGTGGACGCAGGCCGGTCTTCCATGACACACACACACACACACACACACGTCACACACTTATTGGGCTTTTACTGCCCTTACCAGCACCGCTGGAACCGCTCTGCCCGTGCTCCCGGTAAATCCACCACTATAATAGCAATCAGCCATGGAACAAGCGCCTCTCGCTTTTAAAGGGAATGGGAGATGACGCTCCGATTGGTTTATTGCATGTTACGCCCTTTTTAGATCTGCGTTGGACACAAGAGTCATTTATCCGCCGATATAATAGACACAATGTCCGAGATCTGCCCACAAAGACACTTGAGGCTTCAAGCTTCAGACCTCTAGAATAGGGCCCAATGATAAATGGTAAATGGTCCTCATTTATATAGAGCTTTTATCCAAAGCGCTTTACAGTAATGACTGACATTCACCCATTCATACACACATTCACAAACCGACGGCAGAGTCAACCACGCAGGGCGACAGCCAGCTCGTCAGGAGCAATTAGGGTGAGGTGTCTTGCTCAGGGACACCAGGCACTCAGCTAGGAGGAGCCGGGGATCGAACCGGCAACCTTGAGGTTGCCAGCCAACCCGCTCTACCTCCTGAGCTAATGAACCATGATATTCATATGCTGACACATTTAGACAGTTGAATGGACTATTGTGCATGTGATGACTCACACCATGAAAGAATTCATACATGTTTTGAAGAGAACAACTATTCAACTGAGAAGCAACATAATCAGTTTTGATCAGCAAGATATGTGTTAAAGTGTTAAAATGATTACCCGATGGTTTAGAACTGGAGGAAGGAGATCGGAGTCAGCTCAAGGTCCAAACAGGGATTTAATCTTGATCAAGAGGAGAATTCACAGAGCAACATGCTGGTCTGTTACAAGGTGAAGACTCATCGTGCTTTGAGACAAACATGGTATTTATCCATCTTCTGTGGGTGTGTTTTCACTCAGTTCACAGGGATGGAAGTTGTAAACTCAAATGTTTAACTAAACCTTGCATGGGTCACAAACCCCACCTGGGTCATAAACCACAACTATGTCGCAAGGCACACATGGGTTGCAAAACACACACAAATGGCCACAGGTCACAGGTCACAGGACACATTTACATTCACACCAAACCTTCTCATGTGTAAGTCTTCAGTTCAGATATCTCTCATCAAGAAGTACAAAATTTCCATATCATGTTCAGTCATTAATGGCACAAATTATAGATACTTTTACTCATTTGCATGTATGTGTGAAAACATTTGCAATTTGTTTATAAGAATGAGAAAAGATAATCTGTTGTGAAGCAGTGGCCAGTGGTTTACAGCTCACATGTTGTTTTGAAAATTCATTATCTTTTGAGAATTGTGGCAAAGCAATTGAGAAAAACTGTAAATGATGAACTGATTGAGGAATTGTTTTGAGTCCAGTTTGAATCGCTGAATAGTTTCATGACATCTTTTTCTCTGGTGTCTGGTGTCTTTTCTCTCTTTCTATTTGATCTTCTATCATCTCTCCAGACTCTGTCAGGCTGCTGAATGGGACTAGTCTGTGCTCAGGCAGACTGGAGGTGAAGTCCAACCAGTCGTGGTCCTCAGTGTGTGAAGCTGCCTTTGACCAGCAGGATGCAGAGGTGGTCTGTAGGGAGCTTGGCTGTGGGGCTCCTTCAGTCCTCCAGGGGGAACTCTATGGAGACGTGGGGGCTCCAATGTGGCCCAAAGAGTTCCAGTGTGAAGGCCATGAGTCTGCTCTCCTGGACTGTAGAAGCTCAGGCTCAGATAGAAACACCTGCTCACCTGGCAAAGCTGTTGGACTCACCTGCTCAGGTAGAAGAGGAGCTGCAGCTTTTATCTGGTTCATTTCTGTTCTCATCAAACTCACGTTGCTCTTTGACTGACGACTCTCTTCTTTCTGTTCAGAGCCTGATGATGTCAGGTTGGTGGGAGGAGCCAGTCGCTGTGCTGGAAGACTGGAGATGAGACATCAGGGAGACTGGATACCAGTGTATGACTCTGACTGGACCCTGAAGGAAGCAGCTGTTGTCTGTAGAGGGCTGGACTGTGGCTCTGCTGTTTCTGTAGGAGAGAGAGATGAGATCTCAGACAGACCTGTGTGGAGGATCAGATCTGACTGTGTTCATTCTGGATCCACTCTGAGGGAGTGTGCAAGATCAGGTTCCTCTTTCTTCATCCTGAATCTCACCTGCTCAGGTAAGCCCCTCAGTGACATCATCTATGACAGCAAGGTTCCCAGTATGTTCCTTCCTCTGTCCCAGTGACAGTCAGTGGTTTCCACTGGACTGAAATGTAAGGTTCTCCAGGACAATGACGTCCTAGAATGTAGAGAAGTGGGCTGGTTTCTGGAAGTTTCAGACCCTCCATAGACTGCTTTGCTTCACCTGGCAGAACACACCTGTCTGTCTGTCTGTCTGTCTGTCTGTCACACCTGTGACATCACTTCCTGTTTCCGCAGTGCATCTTGAACTAATTCTAATATTTAACGCTAGTTTGTGGGCTATAAGTCTCATGTTGTGTAATAAATATTTACAAACACATCTTTTGTGTTTGATAATTATATTAACCATAACGATAATGACAATAATAAAGGTTATTTATATAGCACTTATCAAAATAGTAGTCATTACATCCTGCTTTTTACGAGGCAGACATCAAAAGAGGAAAGGAGAGAATAAAATTTTGCAAAATACACACATTTCCACAGATATTTATGAACAAATACGAATAAATCCAAATTAATTCTTGAAAAAGATATCAATCTGAAAGTGGTCACAAACTACAGGTAGCATCTAACAGGATGTAACTGTTTCTATGACTTCCTGTGACGTCTATGAAGGCTGCTGGAAAGTGTTGGACTGTACAGCAGCTTTTAGGCTCCGCCTCCTGCTGCTGCCGCTTGATCTCGTCTACTTTCCAGACGAGCAGCAGTTCATCTCCGAGCCTCATGTGACTGTTCATCATCTCTCTGTTTTTACAGACCTGCTGCTGCAGCCAAACATCTCCGTGTCCTCCTCCGTGGACGGGGTCTCCGAGGCCCAGCAGCAGGGGTTTCAGACGTTCAGGGGCTCCACCTTCATCGTCTTCTGCTCCGTCCAACCACAGTACTCAGGAGGCTCCTTCCAGCTCGCCTTTAACTCCTCCAACTCAGCACACAACTACACCCAGCCAGCTGTCAATCACACTGCCCACTTCCTGTTTCCTGCTGCAGAGCCCACCCACCAGGGACGCTACAGCTGTGTTTATCACGTCCATGTTCTTTCTCATAACCTCTCCTCTGAGAGCCGTCTGCTCTCTGTCACTGTCGTAGGTAAGCTGACTGTTCAATTCCTGATTAGCATGACCGAAAGAAGTGAAATGTAATAATATTCTTTTAGATTTAGGTTTAATCCCACAGACACAAAAAGAATGTGGCTGCAGCTGAAAATGAAGCAGAAGAATATTGTGCAAACAGGCAGCCTAAGACATATGGTTTTAATCTTATGCCAGATTGCCGTCAGGCTGCTCCAATCAATGTGCTTCCATATCTATTAGATGGAAGTTTAGGTTCACTGTCTTTGTGGAACAGAGGACCCAGAGTGTCCCTCTTCTCAGGCTTAACTAAACCTGCTTTCTGGAATCCAGCCCTGATCTAGTGAACAAAGTGAAACCAGGTCTGTAAATGGTGACAGCAAACAATGGACTGGAGGACAGGATGCCAGGTCCCTAGTTTGTGTTGAATGGCAGCTGTTGGAGTCATGATGAGTCATGTGATGACTGTCCATGTGTTTGATCATCAGATCTGACACCTGTCATCATCAGATTGGTCACCGTGCCGCTGATTCTGCTGTCGGCGCAGGTCGGCCTTTACTTCTACTGTAAGGTACTGACACATGTCTGTTGTTGAGAGCACTGACTCAGTCTGTGTTCATTGACCTGGAGAGAGGAGCCATGCAGGAAGTCACATGTCTGTGTGCTGTCACGTCTCTCCAGGCCGGCAGGGGGCAGAAGCCGGGCAGACGGGAGGACGTGGAGCTGGATTACTACAACCTGGGCGTTGGTGCAGCTGAAGGAGGGCCGACTGAACAGGAAGGAGCTCGGGGAGCAGAGTAGCACCTCCAAGGAGCTCCTCTCACATCCACATGGGTCTCTAACACACCGACACCAGCTCATGTTCATACGCATGTTCCTCTGGAAATATGACACATTTCTACAATATTGTTATTACTCTGGACATGAAAAGATGTGTTGCTGTTGTGACAGACTTCCTGTCTGTGGCTCTCCGAGCTTACTGGTTCCTACTGAAGACGTAGATCTTTAACCCTTCGGGGCCCCTGGGGACATTTTTGTTCTTTTCATTTTTGTTTTAATGGTCATTTTGGCTGTGTTAATGCATATGGCTTAAAATTATGCCAAGGAGTGTATTTTTGGGGGATTTTTTTTTATCAACCTTCTATACTATGTCTATAATACATTGTGACCCTTAGAGACAAAAATGTCCTCATTGAAACCCATTATAACTGTCATGTTTGACCCCAGGGCCATTGCAGCATACAGTCATGATTTTTTTCCATTTCCTATTTTCCACAAGATAAAGCCATTTTCCTATTTTGGGAACAGAGGAAATTCCATCTTTTTCCAAAGATTCACTGTCTGTTGTATAACAGATCATAGCAGGCCAGTGGAATACACAAACCTTTATGTTGCCAT
Source organism: Eutrigla gurnardus (assembly GCF_963514095.1). Taxonomy (NCBI): domain Eukaryota; kingdom Metazoa; phylum Chordata; class Actinopteri; order Perciformes; family Triglidae; genus Eutrigla; species Eutrigla gurnardus. The sequence goes on along the minus strand of NC_139921.1, from coordinate 14,918,739 downwards.
CTTTTGCTGAGATGAAGTCGAAATAATGCTTGTATTTCCAGCTGGAAAATGCGTATCTCTCCCCCTCCATTGTTTACGTTTCTGCCGGTATAGCCTACTACACGCGACCGTCCGTGAAGGTGTCGGCTAACCTGAGACGCAAGAAGAAAGCAAATCTTTTTTGTTTACTGACAAAAATAGTAACGCACCGTGTATTTGGATAAGTAACTTTAATCTGACTACTGGTTTGGCAATAGTAGCGCGTTAGACTACTCGTTACTGAAAAAAGTAGTCCGACTACAGTAACGCGTTACTAAGTAGCGCGTTAGTGGCATCACAGTGTAAGTTGAAAGGGTCCATAAGGTCGGTGGCACAGTGGCTAGGGAAGCCGCCCCATGTACAGAGGCTTAACGTCCTCGATGTGGTGGTCCCGGGTTCAACTCCTGCCCAGGACGTATTTCCTGCATGTCATCTCCCGCTCTCTCTCCCCGTTTCCACACTGTCTGAAAAAGTAATAAAAAGACTTGAATGGCGCTCTAGCAAAAAAAAAAAAGTTACTTAAAAAAAGGAAAGGGTCCATAAGGGTTGAAAGACAATTAGAAGGTGGCATTTGAAAGCAGGTGTAGTGGAGTCCAAGCAGCCGGTGTCTTTGAAACCAGAGTCACACCGACAGTCCATAGTACAGGGGGGACAGTCATAGTACAGGGGACAGTCCATAGTGCAGGAGGACACAGTCCATAGTACAGGGGGACAGTCCATAGTACAGGGGGGACAGTCATAGTACAGGGGACAGTCCATAGTACAGGGGGGCAGTACATAGTACAGGGAGGCAGTCCATAGTACATAGTACCATAACACTGGTGACAGACTGTCTGTCCAGACCACACCGTACAGAGATTCAGCACATACTGTAGGTAATGGGGGGATTGGTCCATATTGAAGTGGGGGGGTTTGGAGGTCGGTGCTATCTCTGAAGCGTGATGATCTGCTGGTGATTCTTCTGTACCTCTTTCCTGATGGTAAAAGAGTGAACAGGTGATGTGCTAGGTGGGAGGGGTCAGTGGTGATGTGTTTAGCCTTCCTGATGATTCTGGTGTCATAGTGTGAGGCTATGGTAGGCAGACTGCAGCCAATGACCTCGGAAGCTCTGTGCACTACTTTCTCTTGCTGTTGTTTCTCCTGGCTGGTGGCGTTACCGTACCAAGACAGGAGAGAGAAGGTCAGCTCGCTTTCTACCACAACTCTGTAGAAATGAGTCATGCCTTTCTGGCTAACCCCAAATGTCCTCAGCTGACGGAGGAAGTTGAGTCTCTGCTGGGCTTCGTTGACAATGACACTGATGTTCAGGCCCCATGAGACTGGTGTATGGTGGTACCTAAGAAGCAGAAGGAGGAGACCCTCTCACCAAGCTGGCCATCGATGGAGAGGGGGAGGTGTTGGGCTGCTTTCTTTCTGAGGTCAACCATCAGCTCTTTGCTTGTAGATGTATTGAGGATTAGGTTGTTGTCTTGGCACCACCTCAACAGCTGTTCTACTTCACCCTGGTAAGCACCCTGCCGCTTTCCTGATGTTTTGACGGTGGAGCAGCCTTCTGACATCATGCTCTGAGATTGAAAAGGGGAGGGGGGGGGGGGGGGGGTGGTAGAAATCCTTCAGCCTCTCAGGAAGGGAGGGCTCACAGTCTACAACATGATGCTTGCTCTTGTAGTTAGTGATTGTCTACAGGCCCTGCCAAACACCCTTAATGTCATGGAGCTTGTTTTCAAGTGTGACTCTAGAAGTGGCTTCAGCTGTTTGAACTGCCTTTTGAAGTTGCTGAGTTTGTATTGGTCTTTGTCCATTGTTGTATTTGTCTCACTGCATAGGCGCCTTACCTCCTTGTTGAACTGAGGCTTGTTGTTGTTATGGTAACAGGTTTGGTGGGATAGACACAGACTCACAGACATTGATAGAGGACATTACAGTGTCAGTGAAAATGTGGATATCATCATGTTCATCAGGTTTAAAAACACCATCTTCGTCCTTGGTTTAGATGTTTGGAGTCTCTGAAGGTATTTAGGAAGGAGGAATACAGTGTTGTGATCAGACTCACCGATCAGTTGTATCCGGGAAGAGTTTTCTTCATGGAGACGTGGTTGAAATCTCCCAGCTGCAGAGTCCTGTTGGAGGTCCCAGAGACAACTTCATTTGTTAGTCACATATGTCATGACTTCACGTCAGCGCCCCCTTGTGGTTCACATGGCTCATTGTTGTTGTGAAGTCGTTTTGGCATCAGGACATATTTAGCTGAAGAGAAACATAATGAACAGCTTATTTTTGTGATGAACCAATGTATATATTTCATAAGAATTCTGCTTCATTTTGTACATAAAGTGTTGACTTAATGTTGTACTTTATAAACAAGTATATGATTTTGTATTTCAGGATTTTACTCTTATTAATCAGTTTGCTAAATTCATAACAATTGTACTTGATTTTGCTATTTTTCATACATTTTGAGCTCATTTGACTTAGTTAAGGAGTGTTGTTGTTTATCGTGATTTTTTTATTCATGACAATGTTTTATATTATGAGAAGATCAAGCAAAAAGCCAAAATGAAACAAAAATACAAAAAAACGAACAAATATAAGGCCATGGGATGATCAGTAAATCAAAGCAAATTTCAAAATAAAAGTATGTATATCGAATAACGATGAAGCATCTGGCTCAGGGAGTTTGCTAATTTTTATACTGAACAGATTTTGATGAGAAATATGGTCATAACTAAGCAAACAATCTGAATAAACATAAGAAACATATGCAGCAGGTCGATACAGTTGAAGTAGAACATTGAAATCTTCACTTTGTATATTTGTTTTACATACCTATACATTACATTTTATGCCTATATTTGATTTCTAGACTATTTCATGTCGTATTTTTTCATTTTGAACTGCTGTGATTTTGTTTTGGACACATTTAATGAGCTTTGTTGGAGGAGCCTGAGATCCAACGACTGCTCCTCTGAAATCCTTGTGCAAATGAAAATAAATTCATGTTATACATCATGTTGACTTTCTTTCTGTTTTTCTTGTGACAAACTCTGAAATGAACGACTACATGTTGCCACATTTAGCTCTTAACATTTAAAAAAGTGATGTGAATATTTTAAAGTCACTTTTTACCATATTTCCAGCAATATTTGTGAACTTCAACAACTTCATGTCATATTTACTTTTCTTGTAAAAAAATATGTACATGTGCAAAGTGTGATACATATTAGTTGAGGGTGTTATTAATGACATGTTAAAAGATATTTCAAGCTGGTTTAACTTTACACAACAAAACTACGATCTTCCAATTAAAGTTGATTTAAATTTTAACCGCTAGTTATTTCAACATCATATTATCAGTTAAAACAAATTATTGTTTTACATTTTAAATGCCAGAAACTTTCCCTTGCCGAGTCACACAAACACAAACGTCTGCATTCAGGGGCGTAGCCATCATTTCAGAAGTGAGGGGGACAAATTGAGGTCTATTGAGTGATTTATCATCCTCTCACATTCAATTGCACCTCTCCTTAGTGGCTCAAGAACCGCATACAGCACAGCACCAGGGGACTGACTTTAGTTCTTTAGAATTATATACTATCAAAATCTAAAGTCAAAATCTAAAATCTTAAGCTGAGTTGACACAGGATGACTCTCTAACATCTACAGGGTAAGTAGCCAGATAATAAATGTGTGAAGCAAACATTTTTCTCAGCTAGTTATATTCTCTTCTCACCTGTGACCCTGCATGATCATCCTTGCTGGCCTCTGGTCCACTTTCTCCTCCCTGACGCTGCTCTTTCTATTATGTAAAGATTAAAAAATATGTGCAAAACAATAGTGAGCACAAGTTCTGTGCAGAAATTAAGGAGGAGTGGGTATATTTCTAGGTGGTAGAGTAGCCAAAAATTGTAGTCAAGTAAGAGTGTTGTTACTTTATGTAACCGGGTGGTAAAACCTGGCATGTTTGTGTTTTCACTTTGGTTGTTAAATCCCTGAAAAATGTAAAGTTTATATGTCATTTGTTGATTTATTTTGATTGTGCCATTTCTATTTGTTAAAACTGTGAAGGAGATTTTAAATGTTTCGCCACAGTCAGTTCTTAAATATGGTCACTAGAGGGCAGCGTTTAGCCTGGGGATTTGTTACTGCGCCAAGTGCATTATGGGTTTTGTTTTGATACGTGTGGACCACGGAGAGATTTCAGCCAGGAAGGACGGTGATGTGATGCCATTGTGTGAGGAAGAAGGTAAAAAACGAACAAATTGTGTTACATACCGCTGTATAAAACCCTTAAATAAAGGTACCTGTTGATATTTGTAACTGATGATTGTATTTACTGTTGATCTCTGCGGATTTTGGACACGAGTCGCCGATGCACTAATGTTCAATGACATAAGCATGCTAGCTAGTGTAACGCCGTGCTGTGTGATGTTGAGTTTGAATGTGAGCAATGCTGTTTTAACTACAGTTATTTTGTTTAGAGAAAAGACTAAAGACTGGTGAAATCTATGGTGAAAGGTCCACGTGGCACTAAAAGTTCAAGATGTAAGTGCTTTGAATTCATTAAGTGACATTTTGACATTATCTGAGGTTTGTGATTTTGAAATGTATGTGTAACTGATTGCATCCTTCATTTGCAGTAGTGGCCACTGTCATATTTTATCACGTTTTATCGTACTTTATTTTATTGTATTTTATTTTAAACAACACCCTCTGTCAAGATGTGGAAAATGGTGTTCAACAAATAAAACTAAGGCTACAAAAACCCCAGAAGTAATTGTGTCCTGTGTGGCATCAAATTCCACGGGCTGCATAAAGACGCAAAATCAACGAACGCAATGTGTTCCAGGTTTGGCAAATCACATTGCGTGCGCTGAATTAATCTATTTGCATCTACTCCTCCCAATATTTTGCGTGTTCTGGAAGAGACGGCCATATTTACATATTCATTAAGGCAAACACGCTCAATGGATTGCGCGTGCATCTGCTCTAACATGGTAAAAAAGTCAAAGTGCAGTGCATTTATCCGCGATCCCCATGGCATGCTTTGTCATATGGACTTATTGCCTCATCTTTGCAGGTCTTCAGAAAGTTCAGTCCCGGACCTAAAATGACCAGGAAGTGGTTTGTAGACACATGACTTTAGCTGCCGACTTTGCTATCACCACAGCCTTTATTAAATTTTAGCCATACCCTATAGTTCCCAGGCATGGATATTTTAGAAATAAGTAATAAAAACAGGGGCGTCAATTGGGTATGGCAAGGTATGGCAGCTGCCACACCTTTGCTTTAGGGGAAAATGGAAATATTCGATTTTTTAAATAAATGTATGGAATTACTCTGTGTCAATTTGTATTGATTAATCTATTTAATACATATTAATTAACTACAAGTGAAAATCAGAACAACACTTGTCAACACTTGTTGACCTGATAAAACAAGCATTTATAAAAATTTGTTGACCTGATAATACAAGCATTTATAAAAACTCAGCGAAACTTTTTCATACTCTCGCGTGAAACTCGCGTCACGGAATCAGCTGGGTAAACACGGAAGTGGCTACGCTGCGGTAGCATAGCAGCCGAGGATAGAAGCTATCAGGCAAGTGTTCTTTTTAAATAAACTCCTGGTGTACTTACAAACTTTCAAATGCCTCGTTTTGTGAGTACAGACCCTATGTGTACTACTGCAGAAGTTTGGTGACATTCCATGCATTATTAGTGGGGTAATTTACGAGATATACCCTCTGTACCGTAGCGCTAGTACTAAGCCATTCGGCTGATAGCGGCTATCTTGACCAATGCTGACCATCGCTAAAAATGCTTCCGAAGGGGTGTTTGGCTGGATGTCATGGTGGAAATTACCTCGGGTGCATTTTACTCCGAACCATCACTTTAACGAGGCTGTTAGCCACTCCAGCACCCTCTTCTCCCTCCCTCTCCTCTTTGCATTTGGACTTTAACAGTTTTAAGTTGACCTGGTATGTTCACGTGATATTGTTGCAAATACATAGTGAATGAAGTGAACAGACTGAGCGAAATTGTGTTTGTCAGAAAGGCTACTACTGCTCTATAACCCTGCCGCTTGCTATCCATGGTGCTGAAAACGTAACGGCGCATTTGACTGAATTGATTGATTAACGTGCGTAGTTAAGTGTTTGTGTCCATAGTTATGTTAGCGGGATGTGAATGAGACTGCATTTGAAAAAGTTAAAATGTTCCTAACCACACAGATAAGCTACATAGCAGACTTGTCACTTTTGTTATGATTATTTGCTGGGCATGTATATTGATTGATACTGTAATAAATATGGGTTTTATCCTTTGGCAGGAAAATACTGCCAATGTGAGAGCCTTTAAATAATCACAACGGTATAGGAAAATATACATTTATTAAATTATCACACGTTGAATATATAAAACTATTGCATAGAGGTAAGGAGGACTACAAATGACTAGAGGTCACCAGTCACCACAGGACGATCACTGCACGTTTCATCTAGGTGAAGAACCACTACACAGCACACACAGGGCTAGTTTCTAGCTTAAGGTACACCATTTCAAATCACAGCACGCAATACCCTCAACGCAGGAGGCACTGCAATTTATCAATCACAGCAACTTGAGAAATCACAGCAACCCACTCTCACCGTTTAAAGTGAAACCGTATGGATGTCCCGCTTATGACGATAGCTCTCCCACCTGTAACCTCCTCCCCCTCTGCACTACACAACGGCCTATATAAAACACACACACATACAGAAATACATTTAACAACAATATTGGTCAAACTTAACTCGCCCGCTTGACGAGACCCTCCCCCAGGGTCTGAGCTTGTGATGCCGTCCAACTCCCCGGGGAGCGGCTTCGCTGGACGGCACAGACAGTTCGGCTGGCGTCAGCGTCGCGCACGGCAGCAGGGAGTATGAAGAGCAGTGGCGGCTCCTGCACTCTTCTAAAGCCCGGCCCTAACTTCCTACAGGAGGCAGCAAACCTCCCCTCCTCACACAGGAACCTCTGACCCCCTCTCTAACTATCTTCATCGCCGGCAGTCCTAAACGGCTGCGAACGACACCCTCCCTCCCAAGAGTGCCGAACCGCAGCAGTCAGATGCTCTTTCCGTGCCCCGTCTGCTCTGTCCTTTGTCACCTTCCAGACGACCTCCCACCCGCAATCACACACACACACACACACACCTGTACTCAATTCCCTTGATACACAGGTGATGTTAATTACGTCACCGATTGTGTCCCCCAGCATATTCACATCACAATACTGTAGTTAAGTCATGTGACTAGTAACCTTGCCATACCTTAGCTTTGGCTGAATTGATGCCACTGCTTTATGTATCAGAACACAACACACACATTTGCACCTGATGTAGCATGTTGTTTCATCTCATTGTTTTCTCACTATTGTCTTAGAATTTTAATTCAAAGCACTGTTTTGATCTAAAGAAGTCCTCCAGGTTTTCTTTTTTAAAACGTGTTGTTAGAAAGTGTCATAAAGGTGATTGTTTAAGGTATAATGATTTCAATGCTGTTATTATAATAATTATGATCTATGATAATAACAGATACATTCATGCATGTCTTATCTTGTTTCTGTAATTTATTTACTCCAATCAGATTCATCACGTGATGTATGCATCTGCTCTCATGTGGTCCACAATCACCTTCAGGTTTGACCCTTTTCCTGATTCAGCTCCCGAAAGCATGACTGTCAGTTTGTTCTGCTGCACCCTCAGGTGGTGGATGACTGCTACTACACCTTCCTCAATGACGAGACTGGAGGTCCACTTTGCTCCATCCTCCAGAGACATCCCATCTTTCTCATAGGAAGAGCACAATCATATTGAATTAAGGAATACAGATGAGTATTTCACCCCTACATCAATTCAAAGCGACGGGCTAATTATACATTGTAAATATATAGTTCAAAATCCGTAAAGCCACTTCTGAGGCAATGCTCGAACCATACAGTGAACGAAGTCATGAAATATGAACACTTTTGACATTAATTATTTGAAAAGGCGTAGACTAGATTACATGAAGTGAACACTTTCTCAGAGTGGTTGACTGATTGTCTGCACCTCCTGATTTGCTCACACCTGCTGTAGAAGATATTTCCACGACATAATTTCTCTGTAACTTCCTGAAGAAGGCTGGATGCTGAAACACATTGAGGTATTGTTTTTATTTATTTTCTACCTGTGGGGGATGTGATCGTTTTAATAAAGGCATTTTAAAACCTTCTTGGAGACGAGTGTCTGGGTTCCATTCACCACCACTGTATTTGGGTGTTCTTGTTGAGATTGTTTTGTGCATCAAACTGAGAAATGTGAAGAGCACTTCAATGATTTAGGCTAGAAGTCACATGAAGAACACATGAAGTTTCATGCAGACTTTTACTGTTTCAACCCACTTCATTACTCAGACGTACTGCAGTGGTGGAGACAGAGATTATTATTAATGTAACTTCTACCATTACTATTCTACTAAACCACTGTGATGTAACTTCAGACGTGACACACCTTTGACCTTTTATACTTGTAGTATGGGATTAATCCTAATTATTGTTGGTTAGACAGAACAGATCAAAACAAACACACAGTGGTTCAAATGGACATTATGGAATCAGTTTTCTCCAGATGTGCTGAGAATCACCACAAACACACAATGTCGCTTCATGTGAAACTGGTTTATTAAAGACAAATGCAACAATAAAACAAACATGAAGGATGTTGATCATGTGACGACACAGATGATTTTATTGGACGGATTCATCCATGATTGATTCAAGGAACTCAGGATTTCCATGAAAATAAAAAATATTTTCACAATTTTACTAGCTATGTTGCCTCAAAGCAACAATATGCAACAGTGGAATGAGGATTCCCAGTTTTTATGCTAGTAAGCAATACTAATAGCAATATAACATTTCACACAGATGGCAGGATACCAAGAATTATATAAGTATTTGTCAGTTAGTGCCTTGTTTTTTATTTTTAAAATACTTAATAACAATATTTATGATGACAGTTTAGCTATTAGTATTCATAGGCATAGCCTAGAATTTATAGCTTTGTAAGCTCAGAAGTGCATGTGTGTGTGCGTGCGTGCACGTGGTGTGTGTGTGTGTGTGTGTGTCAGTCAAATGTTCAATCTGCCACTAATATTCCTAGATACATATAATAATTGTGTCATTATCCTTTTCAGTGACAGTGGACCGGCCCCAGTCTGCTTGGACCGCATAGACCACTGGTCTGTCTACAGTGAAAACAGAGGGAGGTGTAAATATCCTGGATGCAATGGCATAATCAAGGTCAAGTGCATTAAAACAGAAATTAGTTTTCTCTCCAGTTTTTGATTTCTTAACATGAAAACTGAATGAGAATGAGTGCATAAAAATAATACACCTTTGTTGCGCATTGTTGCTTCTAGGTAACAAACCCCACTAAAATGGTAACTGGTTGTAACTGTATTTACTTTTTCAGCACAAATGTGTTTTTTAAATTAAGATGATGTTGAAGATCTTTCATAAAATGTGTTTTATTATGAAATAAACTGCACTTTTTGTATTTATTCCACTTATTGCATGTTGTTGCACCAAAGTAACATACCTAAATCTACCCCCTATTATTATAATTTGTCTAAATTATGTGTTGAATTGTTCAATGTGCTCTATGACAGGTAATAAAATGTGTGGAAATATTTTTTTTCTCCATTATTTCATATGTCAGGCAATGGAGGGTTAAATCAAATCACATCTGGTAATCTGGTCTGGTCTGGAGTGGTTTCTTCCTCATTTCCTCTCCTTTCTCTAAGAGACTAAAGACAGACAAGAGGAGACAACAGAAAATAAATACATTTGGCAAAATTATTTAACTATAAAATAATTCTGATTCTGAAAATGAGAGTAAAGTTACCTTTTTAAAATGGAGGGGTCTCAGTGCATCCTGTCTCCTTTGGTCATCTGGTCTGGTCTGCTCTGGTCTGGTCTGGCCTGGCCTGGTCTGGTCTGGTCTGGTCTGGCCTGGTCTGGTCTGGTCTGGTCTGGTCTGGACTTGTTTCTTCCTCGTTTTGTCTCTTCTCTCTAAAAGACAAAAAACAAACAAACAAGACAATAATTAATGAACCAAATCAGGAACAAACAAATATTAAACTGCGTAAGAATTCTGATAACATAAAAAATGGTATATTTGTCTTTTTAAAGGTGAGGGTTCCTGGCTCCTGACATCTCTAAAACAAACAAACGACAAGAGAAGAGGATAGTTAATAAATCATGTCAACAACAAGCACAATTATTTAACTGCATAAGAATTCTGATAAATGTAAAATAAATGCATATTGATCTTTTTAAAGGCGAGGGTTCCTGACATCTCAACAACAAAAAACAGAAAATAAACAAATTTGGCAAAATTATTTAACTATAAAATAATTCTGATTCTGAAAATGAGAGTAAAGTTACCTTTTTAAAATGGAGGGGTCTCAGTGCATCCTGTCTCCTTTGGTCATCTGGTCTGGTCTGGTCTGGCCTGGACTGGTGGTCCGGTCTGGTCTGGTCTAGACTGGTCTGGTCTGGACTGGACTTGACTGGTCTGGTCTACTCTGGACTGGTCTGGTGGTGTGGTCTCGTCTGGACTGGTCTGGACTGGACTGGTCTGGTCTACTCTGGACTGGTCTGGACTGGTCTGGTCTGGTCTGGTCTGGTCTGGTATGGACTGGACTGGTATACTCTGGACTGGACTGGACTGGTCTGGTCTGGTCTGGTCTGGTATGGTCTGGACTGGTCTGGTCTGGACTGGTCTGGTCTGGTATGGACTGGTCTGGTCTAGTCTGGACTGGTCTGGTCTGGTCTGGACTGGTCTACTCTGGTCTGGACTGTTGGTGTGGTCTGGACTGGTCTGGTCTAGTCTGGACTGGTCTGGTCTGGTCTGGACTGGTGGTGTGGTCTGGTCTGGACTGGTCTACTCTGGTCTGGACTGTTGGTGTGGTCTGGTCTGCACTGGTCTAGTTTGGACTAGTCTGGTGGTGTGGTCTGGTCTGCACTGGTCTAGTTTGGACAAGTCTGGTCTGGTATGGACTGGTCTTCTCTGGACTGGTTTGGTGGTGTGGTCTGGTCTGGTCCGGACTGGTCTACTCTGGACTGGTCTGGTCTGGACTGGAGTGGTCTGGTCTGGTCTGGTCTGATCTCGTCTGGACTGGTCTGGACTGGACTTGACTGGTCTGGTCTACTCTGGACTGGTCTGGTGGTGTGGCCTGCTCTGGACTGGTCTACTCTGGACTGGACTGGACTGGACTGGTCTGGTCTGGACTGGACTGGTGGTCTGGTCTGGACTGGAAGGGTCTGGTCTGGTCTGGACTGGTCTGGTCTGGTATGGACTGGTCTGGTCTAGTCTGGACTGGTCTGGTCTGGTCTGGTCTGGACTGGTGGTGTGGTCTGATCTGGTCTGGTCTACTCTGGACTGGTCTGGTGGTGTGGTCTGGTCTGCACTGGTCTAGTTTGGACTAGTCTGGTGGTGTGGTCTGGTCTGCACTGGTCTAGTTTGGACAAGTCTGGTCTGGTATGGACTGGTCTTCTCTATGCTGGTTTGCTGGTCTGGTCTGGACTGGAGTGGTCTGGTCTGGTCTGGTCTGATCTCGTCTGGACTGGTCTGGACTGGACTTGACTGGTCTGGTCTACTCTGGACTGGTCTGGTGGTGTGGTCTGGTCTGGACTGGTCTACTCTGGACTGGTCTGGTCTGGACTGGAGTGGTCTGGTCTGGTCTGGACTGGACTTGACTGGTCTGGTCTACTCTGGACTGGTCTGGTGGTGTGGTCTGGTCTGGACTGGTCTAGTCTGGACTGGTCTAGTCTGGCAAGAGGGGACAATAGTTGTGTTATTTTAGGACATCTCAGTACAACATGAACACAATCTATTTCACTTCTAGATTTCCTGTAAAGGACGACTTACTAAAGCTTGATCTCAGCCGATGATGAGTCAGCAACATGAAATCCCGTTGGCGGTGTTTCGTTAGGGAGTCCCCCCGCGGTCCCCCGTAGTCCCCCGTTGCTTCAGTGTGTCAGGTCCACAGGCCAGCTCCAAGAAATAAAGAAATGTGCAAGACGCACCAAAACACTGGCCTGTGTGCTGAATCCATGATGAATAAACTGTTTACAAATGTACAATATTTACCCCTCAGACACCCATATCTTTCATATGGCACAGTATGTCCACAGGGGCCCCGGTGCAAGACGCTACCAGGGGCCTCACCGGCCCGGCCAGACGCACAGGCCGGCTCTGAGGAGTAAAATCCAAATGTCTCGTATGAATCCTCCCAGCATGAGGATAAAAAGGTGGACGTCCCCGGTGCAAGACGCTACCAGGGGCTTCACCGGCCCGGCCAGACGCACAGGCCGGCTCTGACAAATAAAATCCAAATGTCTCTCAGCACGAGGATGAAGCGGTGGACAGTCCCCGGTGCAAGTCGCTACCTGGGGCCTGAAGGTTTCCTTTACAAGAAATCCCTTAACGCCATCCAATCACAGTCTGAGGCATTTCTTTGCTGGATGCAGATGGCTGCTGCTGCTCTCCTCCTCACAGTTCTTTCTTTTTCGTCCCCGGGTTTTTAAACACTGAGCAGACTCTTTGGTGAACCGACAGAGGGTTGACATGAGGACTTGTCCATCTGCCTCGTAGTCGCTCACCCTCCAGCGGTTTGTCAGCTTGGTGCTGGCACAGCGGTAAACAGGAGAGATGACTCTGGTAACAGTCCTGCCATCAACCTCCATGCGTCGGACACAGTTTCTGAGGTCCCCCTTCAGGGCTCCCAGGCTCGCCTTCTCAGGAAGAGGTGGTGTCAATATTGGACGAAGAGAAGGAATGGAGCCTGCAGGGGGCTCCACCAGACCTGACGGTGTGATGCCCTCTTTCTCCTCCTGCTCCGCATTGTCGAAGAAGGGTGTGGCGGTCAGCTTGGAGCGGAAGTTTCCCTTGTAGGGGATCATCGGGAAATCTCTGGAGCCTGTGATGAGGTTGTGGTACAGGCTCAGGATGGAGTCCCTCATTGACTCGATGCTGGAGCTGCTCAGAGGACGGTTCCTCATGTTAGTAACCATGAGCTGGAGGTCTCGTCCTGGCCGAGGCAGAGCAGCTGAATGGAGGGTCAAGAACAGGAAAAGGTTAGTGACATAATCAGGATGACATGATTGGACTCATTAAGACCAAGATTAACGAGTCAAAATAGCTTCAAAGACACACAGAACAACATAAAAGAGTCTTAATGAGGAAAACCTTATTTAAGATTATTTATGTGGTTCAAGTCCAGCATGAATAATGTGAAGACTTTACCACACTACATGATGTTAAAGAGAATCCTATTTCTGGTGATTACAATTCAAACTAAAAACGGAGATTTTGACACACACACACACACACACACACACACGCACACGCGTACCCACGCACGTGTTACACACGCCGCAGGATGACCAGTTTGTTCCTTATAGCATGTCTTTATTCACAGCCTGTAACATAACAAAAAAATATATTCTTTAATGGACATCGGCGTCTCGTACTGTTGCTACCGATGTCCTCTGCTTCCGACTGCACGTACTTCCTGTTTATTCAGGAGTATATCGCCTGTCAATCACAGTCTCGCTACTGACACCTAGCGGTGAGAATATCGCGTTGCAGTTACTCCAAGCAGGTGCATTTTCAGGTACACTAAGCATACATCTTACCAGAAAAATAATAGTTTGGGGGCCCTTGTAAGAACAATAACTAAATAACAATATATTTGGGCATAGTCTGAGCTATAAACCTGACCAGGGCGCCACACACGCGTACCCACGCAGGCACCCACGCACGCACGCACGCACACATACACACACACACACACGTCCGTCTCCATGGCGCGTGCAACATACAGAACTTTTAGCATTTTACAAAAAATGGCGCTGGCGCCGTCCTTGTCCTCTACACTCAACGTTAAGTTTAAGTTACTTTCTCTCGGTCACAACTTCAATATTCAAACTTATTCGTTCACTCGGTAAAATCCATCGTCTGTCGTGATTTTATATGGAGATAACAACTTTAATAATTCATGTTCCCTGTGTCTGTGCTGTGATTTACCATAACGGTCATCCAGCAGGCGGAGGATGCTGGCAATAAGCAGGTGCTTCTCCCGCAGGAAGACCATCGTTCACTCTCTCAGATGTCAGGAGGTCAACACAGATGTTTTACGATCACAAAGTTTCTCTTTCAACAAATCACCACTGGCTCGTAACAAGTCTCTTCACTTTCTGCACTTCACTGTCAGCGTTCAGGTGCGGAATGTAATAGAACGATGAGGCTTCAGCTTTTAAATGAGCGGCGGAACGCGTCATTATCATGCATCACCATGACTACCAGTGGAATATTAAGACTTTGTTTGTTGTCAAAGTTTAAGACGCAAAGAAAGTATTTTTTTCCGTTTGCGGAGTTTGCGTCCAAACAACAATGAATACTTTTAGGTGTACAAATACACACGGAGGACATCGGGTCTCCACAACTTGCCTCGTGTCATCGCTTTATTCGGTTGTCTTTATTCTTTCTGTCAAGTAAAGTATAAGTAAATACATGAATAGATCTTGAAACATATCATATTTAAATGAAAAATTAACTTGAAGAATTAATTAATTTTCATTAGAAAATAAATAAGCATATATATACATTAATATACATTAATATACTTTACACATTATACTTTAATAAATAATACAAGTAATAAATTAAGGTTATTAATCATGAAACAGACATTCATTTTCATCAGAAAATAAATAAATACATGAATAGATCTTGAAAATAAAAAAATAACTATTTAATCAAAAATTAATTTTCATTAGAATATATATATTTATTAAATGAAAAAAATATGAATTCAATACATTAATACATAAAAAATTATAAATAAAGGTTATAAATCATGAACCAGTGTTAAATGTAGAAATATATGTATTCTATTTTCATATTAATCTACTAACATACTGTATTTCTGTGTTTCCACATTTCTTAACCTCACAATAAGGCAGGAACAATTGGTCCCTGTTATTGTTATTCTAACACGTTTCGTCTGTTTTACACATTATGGTAGCATCTTGTTGTTAAATTTAAAATACAGCATTCTAATAAACAATACATACAATTAAAAGCAAATTCCCATTTAATTTCCAATAATTTCCATGAAGACTTCATAATAACAGGTGAGCTTAAAACATAACGAACCATCAGGTTTCGCTCCTCATTCAGTCCATTTAGTGATGATGTGTTTACTTTATGTCAGGGGCGTCAATTGGGTATGGCAAGGTATGGCAGCTGCCACACCTTTGCTCCAGGGGAAAATGGAAATATTCGTTTTTTTTAATACATTTATGGAATTACTCTGTGTCAATTTGTATTGATTAATCTATTATTTAATACATATTAATTAACTACAAGTGAAAATCAGAACAACACTTGTCAACACTTGTTGACCTGATAAAACAAGCATTTATAAAAATGTGTTGACCTGATAATACAAGCATTTATAAAAACTCAGCGAAACTTTTTCATACTCTCGCGTGAAAATCGCGTCACGGCATTGGCTGGGTAAACACGGAAGTGGCGTCTACTGCGGTAGCATAGCAGCCGAGGATAGAAGCTATCAGGCAAGTGTTCTTTTTAAATAAACTCCTGGTGTACTTACAAACTTTCAAATGCCTCGTTTTGTGAGTACAGACCCTATGTGTACTACTGCAGAAGTTTGGTTACATTCCATGCATTATTAGTGGGGTAATTTACGAGATATACCCTCTGTACCGTAGCGCTAGTACTAAGCCATTCGGCTGATAGCGGCTATCTTGACCAATGCTGACCATCACTAAAAATGCTTCCGAAGGGGTGTTTGGCTCTATGTCATGGTGGAAATTACCTCGGGTGCATTTTACTCCGAACCATCACTTTAACGAGGCTGTTAGCCACTCCAGCACCCTCTTCTCCCTCCCTCTCCTCTTTGCATTTTTGGACTTTAACAGTTTTAAGTTGACCTGGTATGTTCACGTGATATTGTTGCAATTACATAGTGAATGAAGTGAACAGAATGAGCGAAATTGTGTTTGTCAGAAAGGCTATTAGGCCTACTGCTCTCTAACCCTGCCGCTTGCTATCCATGGTGCTGAAAACGTAACGGCGCATTTGACTGAATTGATTGATTAACGTGCGTAGTTAAGTGTTTGTGTCCATAGTTATGTTAGCGGGATGTGAGTGAGACTGCATTTGAAAAAGTTAAAATTTTCCTAACCACACAGATAAGCTACATAGCAGACTTGTCACTTTTGTTATGATTATTTGCTAGGCATGTATATTGATGGATACTGTAGTTAAGTCATGTGACTAGTAACCTTGCCATACCTTAGCTTTGGCTGAATTGACGCCACTGAATAAAAATAGAAAGAAAAGAAAAGGTAATCGTCAAACACTATCGGGTACATTTCGACAATTGTTTAAGATTTTGATGAGTGATTGTGTCCAAACATGCAGCTGTTGTTTCATTTTAAAATCCAATATTAAGATTTGTAAAGTAGTATCTCTACAGGTAAGTCATTAATGCCGCTATGTGGGGGAAACGTGTATATTGTAATTGAGCTAACAAATGTTAGGGCATTACATTAATTCAATTGGTTTAGCATTTAATCCTTTCAAATCATTCAAATTTTATTTTTCATTAGAGTTGAAGATTTGAGCCTGTAAAACCGAAAGCCGACCTCATTCCTGCTACACTGAACACAGTATGCTGCTGAGCTGTTTTTATTTCATGACTGGAACAAAGCAGATATAGTTTTATAAACCAGGCTGCTTAAAGTCATACATGCTTAAAGTCATACTTCAACCGAGAAATAGTGACGGTGACAGGGAGTAGATGCACAAGACAGAATAAAAGCATGCAATGTTGAAATCACGCAATAGAGTGCCGAAGCGGAAGCAGGAAGTAACGGCGCCATGGGTCCTTTCGGAGCGAAAAAAATGAATGGTGTTCAATGGACGGAAAATAATTATTATCTGATCCCCCGGTCGTTATGCCTTGGATTACACAAATGTTGTTTATAGGCTTAAATTATAATTTTCCATGTCAAGAGTTTGACCGTTTATTGTGCAATTCTTCAGTTAAAATTCATTGAGAAAACACAATGATAAAGACTACATGTTGTGTCGCGTATGTGACGTCACGTCATCGCCCTTTTCCCTCCCCATCAGCGAAGTTGAGGCTCTCCACATGACCCGACTTATAGTGGTTCTCCCCCCTTTCGATACTTTTATTCTGCCCTTGGAAAAAAGCGGTGAAGTGGAGCAGAGAAACAGCCATCTCGGCGGACTTCGGACTCGGCGGGTGGTGACGTATATCATTCGCGACGAGAACAGCGAGGAGCTGTAGTTCACAAAGCGGCTCACACAAAACCTAACTTTATCAAAACTCTTCGCGCTTAATTGTCGTCTTCTTTGCGTGAAAAAATTTCTTTAAATATCACAAAGAACATATGTGAAATCCATGGCACAATTCAAACGGGACCAGAAAATAATTTGTATCTACCCATTGAATCGCATTGATATTTTGTTGCTTTTGAGGACCCATGTCCCGGAAATGGAGGGGCGGGACTTCACCACTCTATATAAAGTAGGCTTGGGACTTCCGGTGACGCAATGTACGTGCTTGCAGCATAGCAGCCGAGCTCCGCTGGACAATATAACAGATTAGAGTGACAACAATAATATTTTGATGCCGAAACGCTAAAAAGACATTCATGAAGCATGAGTTCCTCCGCCGGCCAAAGGAGACAGGACAAACCCGACCCTTCACGAGGAAAAGTGGAGAATAAGCCGAATCAACCGAGACCACCTAGCAAAAACATGGCTAGTAGCAACATGTGTCCGTCTCCGCCTGATAAATCGATACTGGAGGAGTTGAAGAGACTCCGAGAAGAAAACCAAGACGGACACAACCACACCAAATTGGCCCTTGGCCGTGTTGAACAAACTGTTGCGGACATAAAAGACCAACTGACGGAACACGAAGAAAGAATGGGAAGAATGGAGGAGAGAATTGGGGCGGCCGAGGATGCGGAGATACGCCACCAGAGGGCACTGAGATACCTGCTGCACCGGGATATTGAACTCTCGGCAAAATGCGACGACATGCAAAACAGGCTGAGAAGAAACAACATCAGGATCTTTCAAATCCCGGAAGACAGTGAAGGTAAAGATATGGCTGGATTTATTAAAGACCTGCTCCAGAAGGTACTTAAATTACCACCAGACCAGGACATTAAGATTGAAAGAGCACATTGCTCTCTTGTGGCCAAACCCAGAGAAGCTACAGCCCCCCCAAGATCGATCATAGTGAGATTTTTGGATGCAGCAGTGAAGGACACAATCATCAAGCAGGCATGGAGCCAGGGTCCAGTCCTCTTTCAAGGAAAGCGGATCTACTTTGATCAGGACTATTCCCCCGACCTACAGCAGAAACGGATGAGGGTACACGAAGTTATCAAGCAACTTAAAAAGAAAGACATACAGGCGAGATGTTTAAAAAGAAAGACATACAGGCGAGATGTCTATACCCAGCCCAACTACGCATCAAGTTGAACACCGGGGAGAAGACCTTTACATCACTAACAGGTGCCGCGACGCTGCTGAGAGAGCTGGGGGTTAACGTGCGCCACGAGGAGAGGGAGCGCATCGAGGAAGAACTGAAGGATGGATGGAGGAGCCAAGAAGGGAGAAAAAGGAGAGCGTTTCTGTCAGCAGCTGACTTTAAGGCCCTTCTGCAGGAGAAAGATTGAAGTGACTATGTCATTAGGATGGATAAGAAAAACAAAAAACTTGTGTCAACCAAATCGGTGGTAAGATTGACAACCACACATTAGGTTATGCAACTAACGGGCTGCTACCACAAAAAAAAAAAAAAACACAAGCGTCAATAGATTATCTTTTTTTTTTTCAAACATATATTGTTGTCACATAATAAGGTTATGTGTTAGTCCAAGGAGGCTATGCTTGAATATATGAGTGGATTACACTCATTTGGACCTCTTTTACACTTTAATGTAATATTGGTCACACTCGCACTTTGTGCTTTTGTCCACAGAGAGGGTAGGTCACACCTCTCTGCCCCAACATCACCGGGGATCTGACGCTTTAGTTCAGTTCCAGCGTCAGATTGATGAAGTGGAAGGTCAGTTTTGTGTTAACTATATTGTTCTTTATTCTTTGTTTTTCCTGACATATCCTGCAGACAATGTTTTGTTAGTGATTAGACTTATTTTGTTAAAACAGGTAGAGAGCTATATCACAAGACCATACGAGGATCATGGCTGAGTTGAATTTCATAAGCTACAATATAAGAGGAATTAATAACCCAATCAAAAGGAAAAAAATCTTGGGACAATTAAAGAAATTGCATTGTTCTGTTGCTCTAATCCAGGAAACGCACTTGTCGCAGTCTGAGCATTTAAAACTGAAGAGAGAATGGGTTGATCAGGTCTACAGCGCATCATGTGGGAGGAAAAAGAAGAGAGGGGTTGCAATACTGTTTAATAAATCTGTGTACTATAACAATGAGAAAGTTTTTCAAGATGATGAAGGTCGATACGTTATGGTGATAGGCACAATTGGAGGGAAGAAGATAACTATACTTAATATATACGCCCCAAATGAAGACTGTCCTCATTTTTTTAAAAAGATAGCAACCTTAGTGGCAGATAAAAGTGAGGG
Source organism: Eutrigla gurnardus (assembly GCF_963514095.1). NCBI lineage: Eukaryota > Metazoa > Chordata > Actinopteri > Perciformes > Triglidae > Eutrigla > Eutrigla gurnardus. The sequence continues at coordinate 14,898,957 of NC_139921.1, read as the reverse complement.
GGTTATAATAGTGGGAGGCGACTTTTACTGCACCTTGGATTCAAAATTGGACAGGTTACCTGCAACAAGAAAACCTCAATCCAAAATGTCCAAGGGGTTATCAGATATGATGAAGGAATTGGGTCTAGTGGACATCTGGCGACAACTCCACCCTAATGAGAGAGACTTTACCTACATGTCTCATGTACATGGGAGCTATTCAAGGATAGACCTCTTTTGTATATCATAAACTGAACTATATAGAATAAAAGACAGCACACTTGAACCAATCTCTATCTCAGATCACGGCCCTGTGACCATGAAAATTAACTTAGGAGTAGACAGCCACTTTAGATATTGGAGACTTAATGTTTCATTATTAACAGATATGAATATTAGACAGGAATTAAAAGAAGCTTTGACTGAGTACTTCATTATAAATGATGATGGTAATGTCTCCCCCTCGGTTGTATGGGATGCCAGTAAAGCCACGATGAGAGGAAAGATTATTTCTATAGGATCTAGAATTAAGAAACAAAGACTCGCTAAACAACAAGGATTGGAAGCTGAAATAAAAAAATTAACAAGAGAACACAAACAATTTGGAGAGAAAGACATTCTTAAAAAATTAAAGGAAGTTAGACAACAATTGGATGAGGTTCTGACATATAAGGCAGAGGGAGCTCTGAGATATACTAACAGAAAGTATTATGAGATGGGGAATAAAGCTAGCAGGCTATTGGCCTTTCAGCTCAGAAAAGCCCAATCTAACCGTGCAGTTCCCAAAATTAGGAACCCTGAAACCAATCAGGTTGAGACCGAACCCACAAAAATATCAGACTCATTTGCCACGTATTACAAACAACTATATAAGGCTGAAGAACTAGAACTTAAGGAAGAAAAAACATCAGAATTTTTAAGATCCCTTAAAATGAATAAAATATCAAATGAAGAGGCAGAACTTCTAATAAAACCCATTACAGAAAGTGAAATTAAAGAAAGCATTACTAAACTTAAAAACAACAAAACACCAGGAACAGATGGTTTCTCTGGAGAATACTATAAAATATTTGTGAATGAGCTCACACCCATATTGTGTAAATTATATAATTATGTTTTAAAATCAGGAGACCCCCCAAATTCATGGTCGGAAGCCATATTAACAGTGATTCATAAGGAAGGAAAGGACCCCCTTCTGTGCACTAGTTATCGCCCAATAAGTTTACTTTGTGTAGATTATAAAATCCTCACCTCGATAATAACCACTAGAATCCAAAAAAACATTAAAAAATTAATAGAACCAGACCAGACAGGATTTATATTAGGACGTCAAGGAACAAACAATATAAGGAGAGCCCTGAATTTGCAGGCAATAGCGGCAAGGGACAAACAATCATCAATGCTTCTCGGCCTAGACGCCGAGAAAGCATTTGATCGAGTAGATTGGGTTTTTCTGAAGCAGACACTGATAGAAATGGGCTTTGGGAGGGAATTTGTAGCCTGGATAAATCTATTATATAAAGAGCCCAGCTCCAAAGTTAGAGTTAATGGTCATTGTTCTAGCTTTTTTAGGATAGAACGAGGGGTGAGACAGGGAGACTCATTGTCACCCATCCTGTTTACTCTTAGTATTGAACCTCTGGCAGAGGCGATACGCCAAAATGTACAGATTCAAGGGATAACGGACGAAGGAGGTTCAGTTCATAAGATAGCTTTATTCGCAGATGATATTTTGCTTTTTGTAAAAAAATCCACTTTCTTCCATCCCTGCACTTATGAACTGCCTACATAAATATGGGTCACTGTCTGGATACAAAATCAATGAAAATAAATCAGAAGCCATGATGATTTCAGGTACCTGGCCTACACAGCTGAATAGTACTGTCTCTTTTCGCTGGTCCAAACAAGGATTTAGATATTTGGGAATAAGGATTACACCCAACCCCACTCAACTGTTTGAGGCAAATTACAACAAATTAATTAAACAAATAAAAAATGATGTGACACGCTGGGAAGTCCTACCCCTGTCTTTAATTGGCAGAATAGAGACGGTAAAAATGAACCTACTACCCAGACTTCTTTTTTTGTTTCAATCCCTCCCTATTAGAGTGACCGTTTCTACCTTAAAAATGTTAGATAAACTAATTTTAACATTTATATGGCAAAAGAAGAGACCGAGAGTAAGATTAAAATCTCTTCAACTATCCAAAGACAAGGGAGGTTTGGGTCTACCAAACCTCAAAAGTTATTACTGGGCTGCACAAATAAATGCAATAGTGGCATGGCTCAGAAACGACCGAGAGGCAATATGGACCAAGATAGAACAAGACTCTGTTAAGGGCGCTTCCTTATCAGTACTCCCATTTATGGATATAAAGTCAGTCAATAAAATTAAAATAAAGAATGAATGGATAAAACACACTCTGAAAGTCTGGACAATAGTAAAAAAAATGCTCGGTGGACCAGTGTCAATTTCAAGAGCCATGTTGATAGTAGGAAATATAGAATTCCCACCTTCCCTGTGGGATAGCGGGTTTAGAAGGTGGGCCGACAAAGGTCTCCGTACAATTAATCAACTTTTCAGAGGAACAGAATTTAAATCATTTTCTCAACTTCAAGAACAATTTGACCTCCCATCGAAGGATATATACAGATACCTTCAGATAAGACATTATGTTACAAACCATAAGGAAAAGGAAATGGTTAGTAAAAACCCAAATGAAATAGAAGAATACTTTATTAGTGTTTTAGAGAAACACTTCCCAACAAAAAAACACTTATCTAATATTTATAAAAGGTTAGCAACGAGCGCTTTACAAAACACGGAGTACATTAAAGAAAAATGGGAATTGGAAATGAATGTTATAATTGAAGATCCTACATGGGAGGACATATGGGCAGGCTGCCATAAGGGAATTAATAGTCAATTATGGAAAGAGTTTGACTGGAAGGTAAAGATAAGATTTTTTAATACTCCTCTTGTTATCTCTTCATATGTGAAAAACTCTAATTTGGCACTATGTTGGCGAAAATGTGGAAATATTGGTGACACCACACACATCTTCTGGGACTGTCCAGTACTGCAAGGATTCTGGGGTGATATTAAAAAGGAAATCGATACTATCCTGGATATAGATGTTACTCTAGAACCAACGTTATTTTTGCTGGGAGCTATACCCAAAGATATATACAATGCAGACCAACGATATGCACTGAGGATTCTCTTACTGGTAGCGAAGAAAATGATTACAGTGAACTGGAAAGAGGTAAAACCACCAACTATAGGTCAATGGACCCAGAGACTGAAAAATGTATATATGATGGAGCGAATGACCGCTACTCTCCAGCTCACAATGGACACTTTCATGCAAAGATGGACTTGTATTTCAAGATACCTGGGTGTATAATAATGGGAATATGCGACGGAGTAATTTTGGGAGTTCCTCTTTGGAGAACCATGCTCAGCTACTATCTATAGATATCTGCTTTCCTACCTATTAATGTCAGGGTTGTTACTAATGTTTATATCATGACTATGTATATTTTCCCATTTACATTACCTTTCATTATCTTGTACAGTCTAACATGCATTTTCAAAGTCATATGTCAGGACATGTTTTGTAAAATGGTTAAAATGTCTAAATAAAAAGTTCAAAAAAATAAATAAAGTAGGCTTAATCCAACAGTGTCAAATATAAAAGCACACTTAAAATGGTCCTTTCTGCCCTGTGACACACGCTCTGTGGTAACATGGTCCCAGGCAGTGTTTTAGTATTTGGTTCAATGGATTCATAGGACCGCTGCATAACTGTGCATTTTACTGCTGTAGATGCACAGTTGTAAATACTCTACTCATAGCTTTCAAATTAGCTTTCAAATTGTTTTGCACTTTCGGGGTCTCTTTTATTGTATAAATTCCCATTGTTTCACCTTGCTCTAGCTGTGTATTTTCTCGCCTGTTTGGATTGATTCCTGACCAGGACATCCTTGGAAAAGAGATTGTCAAATCTCAATGGATCCTTCCTGGATAAATAAAGGTTGAAAAAAAAGAAAAGATTAAGGTTGTCGTGATTTAACTCTAAACTGCTGGGCACTTTACTCTACAGCAATGCTACTTTTTTTTTTTTTTTTACATCATCAAATGCAACTTTTCATGAGCTTCAGAAAAACAGCATTGTTACAATGTGTTTCGCATAAATCCAAGAGTGGCTTCACGCGCTTTGTTTAAGTTTGAATAAAAATAAAAATAAAAAACTTTGTTTAGTTTTAATAATACTCTCAATGTCTTTGATTTGGACAATGTGGAAAAATATGAGGTCCATCATTCTCAGAACGACATTGATCATGGACCACACTGAGTATCTCACAGTGTAGTTTGCAGGATGATCGATTTCCTCAGCTCTTATCAGGTCAGTCAACGACAGCGACGCAGAGTCAGCGCACTCTTTAATGGTAACGCTGCTCTTACGTCACCTTTAACACCGCCGACTGACACCTGAGCTGATATACGTTCGATGGACCTCTAACAACTACGTGTTCTCCCGCTGTATTTATACCCCTCCGACGTGAAGCCCGTTTCACTCAGGGTGCAATATTTTCTCCACTGGCCATTTCCATGTGTGATACATTCTCCCTCTCACGGACTCTTGCCAGAGAAAGTTTCAGCTCTAAAATCGCTTTAGTTTTCAAATGATCGGCTTTTTTATGACAAACGCTGACGATGACGCTGCCGCTTGGAATTATGGGTAACAGACTATAGCGCTCCGTAAAACGACTGTATTAAAATTGCACATGAAAGATCCATAAAAAAGGCACTTTCAACAGTTGTATGGCGATTGCTCAGGTGGCCTGAAAGCTTTGTCGCATTTATGAGAGCCACATCAGCTATGTACCGTCGTTTAGTAGTATTGTCTGCTGGAAACAAGAGCAATCACATAGTTTGGTCGTTTTGTTATTATTTAAATGTCGCTCATGGAATCGAATCCTCATCAAAACAGCGAAGGGGCCCAAGGAAATTAACTGCAATACCATTGTCAGCCACAGCAGAGAGTCAAAGAGCTGGTGGCGCTGTTTCAATATGTAGGCTGCTGGCGAGGGAGACGGTCAAAGAGGTGTTTATGTATGAGTGCGTCCACTTCAGCGGGAAAGGTGTCGGGAAATGAATGGTGATAGTCATCAACTACTTTCAAGAATGTTTCCTGAACCACTCCTGAACCAATGTTGCTGTATTACAGGAGCATCATCTTACAATGCACCATAAACACATCCAGTAAGATCCGTCAGTGCAGGCGTGCTGCACAGTGCTGAATAAGATCATATTTCAACCATTTGCAAAACAATTCATAGAAGCAAAATTTAGGCATTTTTGTTAAAAATCTAAATGCATTCCTGTTCCTTTGGATTTACAGTCAATATATGAGAAATATGCAGCCGTTTAGCTGCAACAAAGTTAAAACTCAACATGATGAACGATAAATTCAAATCATTTCGAAAAGGAAACATGGCAATTCCTCACATTTGCAAGCAGTATTTTGCATGCCTGTAGCACATCCCTCCACTGGTACACCCCTGGCCACAATTCTTACAAACATGTGGGTTCTCTCTGTAAGGTGCGGATATAGGAGGAGTCGAAGTTGCAGGTAAAAAAAAATGACACTTTATTTCCTATACTTTAACAACTCTAAAATCAGGGGAAAGGGCAGGGGAAAAGAGTTCTGTGTGGCGAGAGTAGCCTTCTCCCAGTGGCGTCTCCCAGGTGACGCACATCAGGTCCTAATGAGCTCTGAGCGCAGACGCACTCAACTGCGCCCTCTCCGCGGCTCCTCTGCGGCACTGTCCAGGGTGCTGAAGGTGACAGGTTAGAACCGCAACACTAGCCGCCGGGAGAGGGAGGGGAGATCGCAGGAGGAGATGGACGCGCGTTACGCACTAGTGACACCAGCGGAACCTGCGACAACGGAAAGAAAATAGATCATGGCGATTTCAACATTCATTTTGTTTAAATTTAGGCTGGGTTTTCGTTTTTTGGTGGCTGTTATTTTTTGTTTTGTTTGGTTAGAGAGGGTTAGGCTATACTGCCTATGGGCCACAATATATTCTGTTGTGTTTGAGGAATGTGTTTTTCTCCTTGTTTAATTGTGTGAAAAATAAAACAAATGGACACCTCTCAAATGGTTTATGAAAAATGGCTTTGAATCAGATTGGCCCGTGTCTGCAATCCCGCAGCATTGCGTTGTCCTACATGTGGCCGATGTGGATTCTCCTCCACGTCCAAGGCATCATGCTCGATATGTCTCTATTATTTTTTCTTCAGTCATTCCAAAAATGTTGAGTGAGCAGAAGAGACTCGTTCTCTCCGTCGCCTTTCGTTGTGCCTATGCCTCCTCCTTGCTACAACGACCGAAGCCACGTGTGCGTAAAGCTGCGCCAGTTAATACATGACTTTCAAACGTGCTAAATAAAGACGCAAAATCAGCGAACGTAATTAGTTCCAGGTTTGGCAAATCACATTGCGTGCGCTAAATTAATCTATTTGCATCTACTCCTCCCAATATTTTGCGTGTTCTGGAAGAGACGGCCATATTTACATATTCATTAAGGCAAACACGCTCAATGGATTGCGCGTGCATCTGCTCTAACATGGTAAAAAAGTCAAAGTGCAGTGCATTTATCACAACAAAAATGACACTATTGCAAATACATCACAGTGATGATGTGCGTCGGTTAGATACGTCCCAGGTGTCTTGCAGCAGGAGAGAAAAGTTCCATCTCTAAAAAGAAACGTAGTTCCGGGCAAGAAAAAAAGTCTCAAAAATGCAAAGAGGACCAGGTCAGGTGGCCAGATCCGCGATCCCCATGGCATGCTTTGTCATATGGACTTATTGCCTCATCTTTGCAGGTCTTCAGAAAGCTCAGTCCCGGACCTAAAATGACCAGGAAGTGGTTTGTAGACAAATGACTTTAGCTGCCGACTTTGAACTACACCATAGACAGATAGCTATCACCACAGCCTTTATTAAATTTTAGCCATACCCTATAGTTCCCAGGCATGGATATTTTAGAAATAAGTAATAAAAATAGAAAGAAAAGAAAAGGTAATCGTCAAACACTATCGGGTACATTTCGACAATTGTTTAAGATTTTGATGAGTGATTGTGTCCAAACATGCAGCTGTTGTTTCATTTTAAAATCCAATATTAAGATTTGTAAAGTAGTATCTCTACAGGTAAGTCATTAATGCCGCTATGTGGGGGAAACGTGTATATTGTAATTGAGCTAACAAATGTTAGGGCATTACATTAATTCAATTGGTTCAGCATTTAATTCTTTCAACTCATTCAAATTGTATTTTTCATTAGAGTTGAAGATTTGAGCCTGTAAAACCGAAAGCCGACCTCATTCCTGCTACACTGAACACAGTATGCTGCTGAGCTGTTTTTATTTCATGACTGGAACAAAGCAGATATAGTTTTATAAACCAGGCTGCTTAAAGTCATACATGCTTAAAGTCATACTTCAACCGAGAAATAGTGACGGTGACAGGGAGTAGATGCACAAGACAGAATAAAGGCATGCAATGTTGAAATCACACAATATAAAGTAGGCTTAATCCAACAGTGTCAAATATAAAAGCACACTTAAAATGGTCCTTTCTACCCTGTGACACACGCTCTGTGGTAACATGGTCCCAGGCTGTGTTTTAGTATTTGGTTCAATGGATTCATAGGACCGCTGCATATGTGCATTTTACTGCTGTAGATGCACAGTTGTAAATACTCTACTCATAGCTTTCAAATTAGCTTTCAAATTGTTTTGCACTTCCGGGGTCTCTTTTATTGTATAAATTACCATTGTTTCTTTGCTACCTTGCTCTAGCTGTGTATTTTCTCGCCTGTTTGGATTGATTCCTGACCAGGACATCCTTGGAAAAGAGATTGTCGAATCTCAATGGATCCTTCCTGGATAAATAAAGGTTGAAAAAAAGAAAAGATTAAGGTTGTGGTGATTTAACTCTAAACTGCTGGGCACTTTACTCTACAGCAATGCAACTTTTTTTTTTACATCATCACATGCAACTTTTCATGAGCTTCAGAAAAACAGCATTGTTACAATGTGTTTCGCATAAATCCAAGAGTGGCTTCATGCACTTTGTTTAAGTTTTAATAAAAATCAAAATAAAACACTTTGTTTAGTTTTAATAATACTCTCAATGTCTTTGATTTGGACAATGTGGAAAAAATGAGGTCCATCATTCTCAGAACGACATTGATCATGGACCAAACTGAGTATCTCACAGTGTAGTTTGCAGGATGATCAATTTCCTCAGCTCTTATCAGGTCAGTCAACGACAGCGACGCAGAGTCAGCGCACTCTTTAATGGTAACCCTGCTCTTACGTCACCTTTAACACCGCAGCTGACTGACACCTGAGCTGATATACTTTCGATGGACCTCTAACAACTACGTGTTCTCCCGCTGTATTTATACCCCTCCGACGTGAAGCCCGTTTCACTCAGGGTGCAATATTTTCTCCACTGGCCATTTCCATGTGTGATACATTCTCCCTCTCACGGACTCTTGCCAGAGAAAGTTTCAGCTCTAAAATCGCTTTAGTTTTCAAATGATCGGCTTTTTTTATGACAAACGCTGACGATGACGCTGCCGCTTGGAATTATGGGTAACAGCTTATAGCGCTCCGTAAAACGACTGTATTAAAATTGCACATGAAAGATCCATAAAAAAGGCCCTTTCAACAGTTGTATGGCGATTGCTCAGGTGGCCTGAAAGCTTTGTCGCATTTATGAGAGCCACATCAGCTTTGTACCATCATTTAGTAATTGCTCTGCTGGAAACAAGAGCAATCACATAGTTTGGTCGTTTTGTTATTATTTAAATGTCGCTCATGGAATCGAATCCTCATCAAAACAGCGAAGGGGCCCAAGGAAATTAACTGCAATACCATTGTCAGCCACAGCAGAGAGTCAAAGGGCTGGTGGCGCTGTTTCAATATGTAGGCTGCTGGCGAGGGAGACGGTCAAAGAGGTGTTTATGTATGAGTGCGTCCACTTCAGCGGGAAAGGTGTCAGGAAATGAATGGTGATAGTCATCAACTACTTTCAAGAATGTTTCCTGAACCACTCCTGAACCAATGTTGCTGTATTACAGGAGCATCATCTTACAATGCACCATAAACACATCCAGTAAGATCCGTCAGTGCAGGCGTGCTGCACAGTGCTGAATAAGATCATATTTCAACCATTTGCAAAACAATGTATAGAAGCAAAATTTAGGCATTTTTGTTAAAAATCAAAATGCATTCCTGTTCCTCTGGATTTACAGTCAATATAAGAGAAATATGCAGCCGTTTAGCTGCAACGAAGTTAAAACTCCACATGATGAACGATAAATTCAAATAATTTCGAAGAGGAAAAATGGCAATTCCTCACATTTGCAAGCAGTATTTTGCATGCCTGTAGCACATCCCTCCACTGGTACACCCCTGGCCACAATTCTTACAAACATGTGGGTTCTCTGTGTAAGGTGCGGATATAAGAGTCGAAGTTGCAGGTAAAAAAAAATTGACACTTTATTTCCTATACTTTAACAACTCTAAAATCAGGGGAAAGGGCAGGGGAAAAGAGTTCTGTTTTTAGCTGTCACATAATTTGAAGACATAGGTACATGCTCATTTTTCCAGGGCAGTCGGACTTCGTATCTGCCGTCAACAAACTTCACAGTTTCTTCAAATCTTTTCAGAACTGTTTCATCTGTCTGAATGTAAATCTTCCTTACCTATTCCGAGTGACTCCAGTTCCCAAAAACTGCGCAACTGGTTGGAGAGTGTTTGATCTTGCTCAACACAGACATGCAGCAGTTCAACGTCAACAGGTTCGGTGACAATATTCAGTGTGGTGACCTCTCCTTGCACAAGCCATCCAAACACACTTTCCAGCGCAAGAAGTCCGTCTTCCAGCTTTTCCATTTTACCAGTGACAATTCTCCAGTACTGGTCTCCTCCAACTCCCAGTTCTTCTGATTACATTCCTCTCACGGGAACATCCGCCATAGGCATTCCTTTTGACTCCAAATTATTTCTTATCGTTTCACTTGCCATTTTAATAATTAAAGAGCTCACCTTGGGCGTTTCCAGGAGCTGAACTTCGATATTCTGATTATTTCTGATGTTCCTTAAACGCATCTTCACCTTCTTGCATGTCAGTCTGTACCGGTGTAATCGGCGCGTCATGTCCGGTGGCACGTGAGGAGCACTCGTGTGCGGAGAACGCCAATACTCCGAGATATTATGGTTAAATTCCAAGTTTGGTGATGCAAATTCTCGGAAAAACTCCTGATCCCTGGCGGAAAGGTGGATTCCTTTGACCTGAACCGACCTGAACCGACCTGAACCGAAGCAAAGTGGTCTGGAAGTTTAAATGACTAGAAGAAAGCGTGGAGAGAAGCAGACGCCAATCTCCGCACCACCTGGCATTGATTTACCTGATTCACCTGTTTCAACTGCGGCACAGGTACCAGTAAAAGAGATGGATAAAAAAAGAAATGTCTGAATTAATCCGCTCGATAATACGGGAGGAATTAAACACATGGATGAACTGCAACCGCAGCTTAATTCCATAAAACTTGATGTGAAGTCATGTGCAGAAAAAGTGACGGGTATGGAGACGGTGTTATCGGGTCAGTCTGACCAAATAAATGAACTGGAGAGAGAATGTGGTACGCTTCGGAAAATATGTAACGCACTCCAACAGGAAAATCAGGAGCTGAAAGACAAAACTGACAAACTGGAAGGTTACAGTCGAAGATTTAATATAAGGGTCTTTGGACTGGACAGGGGTGTCGAAGGTGATAATGCCACTGAATATATGTCTGCGCTTCTGAGAGACGTTTTCACGGGACAAAGGAATCTTCCTGGTCCTCCAGACGTGGAGATTGCGCATAGAGTCGCCGGCAAAGGCCCTGGTCCAAGACCCATGATCGTGAGATTGCAGCGGTTTATGGTGAAGGAAGCTATCCTGAAAATGGCAAAATCAGAAAAGGTGTTGGAATATAAAAACATGAAGTTGAAGATATTCCCTGATCTGACAACAGAAATGGCAAGGAGGAGAGCACTGTTTAACAACGTCAGAGGAAAGCTCTATCGGACTGGCATACAAAGTGGTCTAATTCACCCGGCCACTCTCATCCTAACTTTCAATGGAGAGAAAAAGATCTTCCAGAAAGTTACCGAAGCAGAGAAATTCTTCGAGGAAAAGATTAAACCATCGCTGCATACGCAGTAAATGCTGGACTGAAGCTGGAGGAAGCTCATGAAGCAGTGTGTGTTTGAGCAATGGACAGGAACGGGACTCATGATTTGGACTTTGGATTAAGTTTATGGAATGACATTTGAACACTAAGACAATCCTAAAAGGATGCGAGGTCGCTGAGGTGTGGGAGAATGGCGAACAGCGCGAGCACAGACTGTGCGTAATATGGAGACGGGGAGTGGTGAACAGCGCGAGCGCAGCTGGTGCGTAATGACTGACTCAACATGATCTACCCTGAAAAGAAAGAGAGACAGTAAACTTGTGCGGTAAGCATGCAGAACACAGACTGAATAATTATTTGTTATATGATGATAAATTGTCTAAACTTGGATGGTTTAAGTTTGGATAAATTATGGGTGATCAATAAAGAAAATATGATTTCGTTTACATCAAGAAATAAATGAGGTTTCCGTTATGATTATTATTATTATATTTACTTCCAAGGAGTGATAAAAGGGTAGAAAATTAAGTGTAAGCTAATGCATTTGCAGTTTATCAGCTTAGTGATATGACTGTATGACTTCAGGAGGAATAAACAGAACTGAGTTTATTCAAGTGTCAACGTAGGAGGTTGGCTGATTCTCACGGATAGACGAGTGGTACAATTTTTATGACAATACAAAGTGTTAATTTATTTGTTTTTTTAATGTTTGTGGGTATTTGTTACAATGTTAAATGTATTTTATGTTGCTCTGAAATTGAATCAACTCGAATAAGACTGATAAGAATGTACACCCTGTTTAATGTCATATAAATTACCAAGGAAAGGCCTAAAAATGGCCCATATAAATATATGTAGTATTAGGAATAAATTAAATGAAGTGGAGAACATAATCTTGTCAAATAATTTTCATATTTTAGCCGTGTCTGAAACGCATTTAGATTCTACATTTGAGGACACATCACTGATGATAGAGGGGTTTAATATTTATAGGAAAGACAGAAATGCTTATGGAGGTGGGATCTGCATTTATGTGCAGCGCCACCTACCTGTAAAAATAAGACATGATTTAATGCAAACTGACATTGAAGTTCTTTGGTTGCAAGTACACTTAAAGCATCTCAAGCCTATACTATATTGGATGTGGTTACAGACCCCCCCAGTGCTAATTGTGAATATTTAGATCAAATGTGTGAAATGCTTGACTCTGCTTGTTGTACAAATCTTGAATTATATTTTATGGCAGATATGAATGTAAACTGGGAGTTGTTGTCCTGTCCAATGAGAAGGAAATTGGTTGATATATGTGCAGCTTCAGGATTGACTCAAGCAATGAATAAACCAACAAGAATTAGCTTTAATAATGATGGCAGGAGAGTGGCCACTTGTATTGATCATCTCTATTTAAATACACCTGAGATCTGCTCCAAAGCTATATCTATGCCTATAGGATGCAGCGATCACAATCTAATTGCAATAGTTAGGAAAACAAAGGTGCCCAAGGAGGGGTCGAGAATAATTAAGAAGAGGTCGTTTAAAGCATTTGATGAAGAAAAATATGTAAGAGATGTTTCAAATGCTAAGATATCAAATATTCTGTTGCTTGAAGATCCTGAAGCTGCCTTTAAAGTTTTTGATGATACATTAACAAGTGTTATAGATCAACATGCACCTGTGAGAAAAGCCACAGTGAGGACTGTTAACTCACCATGGTTGGACAGAGAAACAAAAGAACATATGATTGAAAGAGATCAGGCAAAACAGATTGCTTTATCATCTGGTATTAAATCAGACTGGCAAATTTATTGTAAATTAAGAAATTTTGTTACAAAGTTAAATAGGAGGAGGAAAAAAGAATATTATGATAACATAGTTCAGGAAATGAAGCACGATAGTAAAAGATTATGGAGTACACTAAATGTTTTAGTTAAGGGCCACACCAAGTCTTCACCATCTTACTTAGAAACAGGAGGAGAGTTCTTGACCAAACCCAAGGATATTGCTAATCATTTGAATAATTATTTCATTAATAAAATCGATAAGTTAAAAAGTACTGTACAGCATAATGATACTGACCTCGCAGATAGACTAATTAACCAAATTATGGAAGGTAAAGAATGTATCTTTGATTTCAAGACTGTTACAGTTTCAAAAGTTGAGTTATTATTAATGAATTGTAAGAATAAGTCACCTGGGGTTGATTTTCTTGATGGAAGGTTATTGACCCCAGTGGTAACACATATAATTAATTTATGTTTGACTAAAAATATATGGCTACAAGGATGGAAAATTGCAAAAATAATACCAATTCCCAAAAACAAAAAGTTGCAGTTTTCTGAGTCAAATAGTCGACCTATCAGTTTATTGCCAATTTTGAGTAAAATCATGGAAAAAATTGTGTATGAGCAAATTCAGTCATATTTTTCTAATAATTATTTATTTACAGATTTTCAGCATGCTTACAGGGAAAAATATTCTACAACAACAGCTATGACACAAATGTTAGATGACTGGTGTAATGAAATCACGCAAAAGAAAATGATAGGAGCTGTCTTCCTGGATTTTTCGGCAGCGTTTGATATTTTAGATCATGAATTATTATTGGCAAAACTGAAACATTATGGGTTTTCATCATCAGCTTTGTTAATTATTAAAAGTTATTTGAGTGAGAGATGGCAAATGGTTTATTTCAATGGAAGTGAGTCAGATTTAAAACAAGTAAGACATGGAGTACCCCAAGGAAGTTGCCTTGGACCTCTTTTGTACTCAATCTTCACCAATGTTTTTCCCTTGGCATTAAAAACAGCTCGCATGACAATGTATGCCGATGATACGACAATTTATTTAGCTGAAAGAACTATTGATGGATTAAATAGAAATTTAAGTGAAGAAATGAAGTTGGTTTCTGAGTGGGTTAACTGTAATGGATTAATTTTGAATGTGTCTAAGACAACTAGTATGGTTATTGGATCAAACTATTCACTGCGTTCAAACCCAGAGCTTAATGTGATGATCAATAACAAATTAATTAAACATGTGAAAGAGGTCAAATTATTAGGAATCATCATAGATCGTACATTATCATGGGACATGCATATTAAGAGGATAATAACCAAAATTGGAAACATTCTTTCAATGATTAGGAGATGCTCTAAATATCTAACAACACAAATTACTAAACAAGTCATTCAAGCATTGGTTTTGTCACATATGGATTATTGTACAGTTGTTTGGTCCAATACCTAACTAGCCAACATCAGAAAACTGCAACTTATACAAAATAAAGCAGCACGTGTTGCACTTATGTGTGGAATAAGGTCGAACATTTGTCAAATGCATGCCAGTCTTGGTTGGCTGGATGTTAAGCACAGATTGTCATATTTGTTGATGGTTTTTCTTAAAAATATAATAACAACTAAAATGCCATACATTTTGTATAGAATATTGTCTTTTAGTTCAAACATACATAATTATTCAACTCGACATGCTGCTGGAGGTTATTTTATTTTACCCAGGGCACTCTCTCAAGGTACAGTGTTATATCAAGCTATGAAGGAGTGGAATGCCCTTCGAATTATGTCATACAACAAAGAAACATGGTTAGTTTTAAAATGAAACTAAGAAATTATTATTTTGATCGCAATTTTGACTATTAGTAGCCTATTTGTAAATTGGGTCCTGGTATCCTTGTTGTGTAGTGATTCAATGTAGGAGCGGGTAACATATGTTAAGTGTTTGTCTTGGATGTTTTGTTTTTGTAATGAGTATGTGTTTTCTGTATGTATTTTCTGTTTTATGTATTAATGTGTTGTGTGTTAATGGTTTGTATTTGTCATTTATTATGATGAAAAGACCCCAGGAAGAATAGCTGCTGCGTGGCAAAAGCTAATGGGGATCTAAATAAACTAAACTAAACTAAAGTCTTTGAGGTGTTTTGGAGCCAAATACAAAAACATTAAGTGTTTCTTTACCTACTATTAGCTAATTAAGTGCTTTCGATATGTCTTCTTGAATAAAACTACGTGAGCTACCTCCATCTAAAAGACATCTAGCCACCTGACTTTGAGTGGGTGCGTCTATCCAAACGGTAGCTGTTTGGAGTAAAACTGTACTACTCATAGAACTACTGGGAGCTACACTTGCTATCACTGCATCTGCTGTAAGATTTCAGGCAACTTGCTGTGTGCTTTCTTGTCTCTCTTCTGGGTGTTTTTCTTGTTGATTGGCTAATTGAGGACAGACTTCTTTGTGGTGTCTTCGTCCACATTCTTCACAGGTAATTCCCTGCGTCTTACAATTACGCGCTATATGTCTGCTGCCTAAACACACAAAACACTTGCCTTCTTTTCTTAATTTTTCTCTCCTCAGTTCAAGAGTCAGTTCTGTACAGTTCTTAGATCTATGATTGTTTCCTCCACAGAATATACACTTTGGCTCATCTCTGACGCTGACAGCGTGAAACGAGGCTGGAGAGGCTGTGTAAGAGCTCCTTTTTTCAGGTATTCTTTTCTCCGCATATGACTTTTCCCATTGTTTCTCTTTATCTGGTTGGTGCACATTCTGGGTGAGATTGGCTGTTCTTTCACGACTTTCAACCTCCTTTTGGAAGAACGTCATCAGGCTTTGGACACTGAACGTGTTTTCATTATTTGCATCATCTCTTTCACTACCGTTTTGACGGGTGAACTGCAAAGCCATTTCTTCTGGTATCATCTTCATGAGAATAGGGCAGAGCAAGTTGCCATAACTGTCAGAGACTACTCCCATTGAGCCTAAACTGCGCACTTGTATCTTGATGTCATCATATAGCCTGTGTAAAGCTGCGACATCCCAGGCCCTTTTTACTGGTGTCAGATTTAATAGCTTATTCATATGTGCATTTATGATGAGATCTTTACGCCCAAATCGGCTGATAAGCATTTTCTTTGCATTGTCATAATTTTCATCTGATAAAGGAAGTCCCATAACTACTTTAGCTGCAGTGCCATATAAAAACGACTTCAAATATGTCAATTTATCAGACTTGGTTAGACTCGCATTATTGTCAACTGCTGTCTCAAACTGGCTCCAAAAACTTTGCCACTTACTGACATCTCCGGAAAACTTCTCAATGACCAATTTTGGCAACTTGACTGCTTGTCTGCTCACCTCATTGTTTGAATATTGGGAAGTCACTGAAGCTGCGCTCTGATTGTCGTCCATATTTCTCAGGATGCATTTTATCCTGGTCTTTCTTGACATGATTCGATCCATGTATTCAAAGGCTGAATTAACCTCATCTTCCAAATCATCCACTGCTGTCTCCGCTTCAATGTCATGGTCACTATCCATTAAAGCTCTTTCTCTCGCCGTCAGATGCTCCAAATATTCATCCAGCAAATCTGTGCTGGGATCTTCTTTTTCAACCTCCTGATCAATCTTGTCCAAGAGTCGTGTCGTAGCGGCCCGTATTGCTCCCCTTAGTTTCTTTTGTCTTTGCAGGTTCGACATTGTTGCTTTGTCCTATTATCCGCGTCTTCAGCTGTCATGCATTCTTTTTGTTTCTTCTCCCGGGTTTTCGGCACCAAATGTAAGGTGCGGATATAGGAGGAGTCGAAGTTACAGGTAAAAAAATTGACACTTTATTTCCTATACTTTAACAACTCTAAAATCAGGGGAAAGGGCAGGGGAAAGAGTTCTGTGTGGCGAGAGTAGCCTTCTCCCAGTGGCGTCTCCCAGGTGACGCACGTCAGGTCCTAATGAGCTCTGAGCGCAGACGCACTCAACTGCGGCCTCTCCGCGGCACTGTCCAGGGTGCTGAAGGTGACAGGTTAGAACCGCAACACTCTCCAGCATGCACCCTCATGTGATATCTATACATGTGGGGTTCTGAGTGAATTTTTTGCCACAGAAATCACAACTGAGGGAGAGTGTAAACTCTCGTGTGTAGGACGAGAAGGTTCATAAGTCTAAACACCTTGAGGCATTCAAAGCATTTAAAAGCCTTCTCATTTTGTGAACCTCATCTATGTTCTCTAATTCTGTTGCCATTTTGCACTCATTCAGCATTTTGCAACACTTGAAATGATCGCTTCTGGCAAAACCTTTCCATGTTTAGTACAAAACTATGGTTTCTCTCCCGTATGCCCCCTCATGTGAGCAAGACAATTTGACTTTTCTTGAATGTTCTGTCACAGTAAGCACAACTAAAAGGTTTTTCACCGGTGTGAATACTTGTATGCAAACGAGGTGGGAGCAGCTCACAGTTGGTGGCTGGTTGTGATTCAAGATGTCTGACTTCAGCATCGTTGGAGGAATCAACCTCCATGTCTGGACTGATGCACTGATCCACCTGCTTCTCTTGATCTGCTGAAAGTCATAGGTCTCGTTTCTCTCCACATCAGGAAGCTGGTCTGACTGCTGCGGAGGCAAAATCTCCTCAGAGGCCGACTGGATATCTGAAAAGACACGGCAGACACATGTTTTAACATGTGAAACAACCCTAGTGATATTTGTACTCGTGCAAGAAAGATTTGTTTTAGTGAAATGGCTCAACTTTGTTTTTAAAGCCATTCCAGTTTGATTTGTGTTCATGAAGTTGCAGGATTTCATCCAGTGACTCAGCTAAAATCAAAGAGAAACATTTTTTTTCCAGAATTGGATTATCTATGATTACTTAAAATTTAAAGACAGCTTCTCATTTGTAGATATTTCCAAAAATGTTGTTTGCCTTTGTAACAGATGTGGATAGGGCATGAAAGGACCCAAGGACTTGTTTTCCAGCATTATACATTATTTTAATATTACAGTATGTACGAAGAGCTATTTAAATTGGCAGGAAAACATTGAAACAACAAATCTCAAAACTAGTGATGTCCAAATGAAGCTTCGTGAAGCATTTTCTTTATTTTCTGAGCCCAATAGATGGCGCTCTCTGTTCAACAAAGGGTTGAAGGCCGACCAACCCTTTGTTGAACAGAGAGCGCCATCTATTGGGCTCAGAAAATAAAGAAAATGCTTCACGAAGCTTCATTTGGACATCACTACTCAAAACCATGACAAGATATTCAAAGGGAGAACAGCGACCTCTTATGGGCAAATTAAATCAGTACGCGGATGAGAGTGACTAAACAGAGAAAAAGATGGCAGGAATGTTCCACAAGGATGAATACTGTTGTACATCATGTGATAACTTATGTATTTTGGTCGATGCATCCCCAGAGTGAACAAGAATTGGATTTGTTGTGTTGACTCGTTGAGACAGTCTCTCAATCGGATTAAAGAGAGAACACAAACATTTCTCATTGTCCATCCAGTCGACTGTGTCTCCTGTCTCTTCCCAATGTTTGGCTAATTTTGACACTTGGAATGCTAAGAGGAACAATCTTGGACCTGGTAACCCTATTCCCTCCTTCTCCCTAAGGAGCACATCATTTCAGGGACGTGCAAAGGAATTTTGAGAGGCAGTCGCTCTAGAAGCAGTGGTATTTATGTTCTGCTCAGCCAAGGTCTTTAAAAGGATCTCTAAAATAGCCTGATTTACAAAAAATTACAATTATTCAGCTTGCAGCTCTTTAACCCTGTATTTTCATGTCATATTTGGTGATCAGCACATAGGCCTACCTGCCCTAAGTGTCTCCTCCTGGTCCACATTTTCCTCATGTCTGGAAGCTTGTGGCTGCTCCTCGTCTTAAATTTAATGTAATTATGAAAAATTGCAGTTAGTAGGCTAAAATATAAGGCTGATTAATTGATCAATTAGCCTAAACAGTGTCATCTTTATCACAATGAATGTTTGCTGCTGAAGCTGATGCAGCTGACCTTGGGTGTGCTTATTCTCCTTGATCAGCTGCTTTGTGCGCATGGTGATCCCCAGCAAGCCAGATTGGTTGAGAATGTTGTAGGTATTGCTGAAACATTTCAATTTGTTACATGATGCTTTCCTCCTACATACTGTGAATCAACCAATTTTAACATCAATTTCATAGTATAACTCCAGGAAACTTTTAAGAGTCAAGCTCCACCAAGATTCAGTCAGAGATATTAAATGTGGAGAATTATTGTGATTCATCAAGTAACAACCACATGTTGCCTCATCTTGGTTATTGGTTGTTGCCATTTTATTTTTTTTTAATAACCACAGTGTCTGCCCAAATATGGCTTCACACAGGATTAACATAGATGTCATCCGCAATTATTACAAATTACTAGAGGTCCCCAGGTGATGCTGGTCCCGTACCAGTAGGGCTATAGAAACATTTTTGAAAACGATTCACTGTAGATCCTAACACATTGAAAACGTCGCCATGCAAAGCAAGATGAAGCAAGGTTAATGACCCACTGTGCTTCCAACACTCGTCCACCGTCTTTCATTAACGCAGAGCAGAGAAGGCCCCGTGAGAACAGTACATATTTGTATAAAGTGATGTTTAATCTATTAATGTCTCTCAGTGTAATGATGTGATGAATTATTTAAAGCCCGATCACTTTTTGTTACGTTAGCACAGTGCTTTGATCACCTCTCAGTGAACCATAAAAAAATGGCAGCTGTGCTTTCACATCACATCTCCAGGAAACTTTGACCAACAAGGAGAATCTCTGAGGATCTGGGGACTCCTAAGTGTGTATGCATGTTCCAACGTCCAACTCTTTTTCAGAGGGACGAGAGAGGAACATTACTTCAGGTAAATAGGTTGCCTATGTGTCATTAAAGTGGACCCATGGACACCACAGTGCTATGTCTACAATGCATACTAAAGTCTATATAGGCATTGTTTTTTAATGGCCTTGTATTTCATGTTGAGTAAATGAGAAAGTTTCTTTTAAAGTGTGTCATTAACGACTTCTTCTTTTGTCGTCCGCCAGGCTGATTGTTCGTCTCGGCCTGTGATTGCAAATTAAATATCACTCCCGTTTCACAGCAGTTGTTTACCATCGCAGCCGGAAATAATTTTCTTTGCGGGGCAGGTTCCATAAGGCTGCAAAGAGAGGAAGAAGAATACGACTAATAACATATCATATATGAGTGGCCGGGAACCTGCTAAACAGAGTGGGAGGATATTTTGGTGCAAAGCCGCAGGCGGGAATTTCATTCTGAGCAACGAGGTCTGCAATACGTAATTAATAGAACAATATTCTGCTTCTATTCAACATGGTTTTCCCACTCGAGCCTGCACAGTAAGTTGTGGCTCTTTGGCTGCTGCTATATGTCGAAGAATACTATTTGCTGAAGACATGATGGCAGCGGGTCGTTGCCTCCAGGCGCCCACGCTTCTAACGAGACTAAATGTACAAACAAGCAATTATTCCTCACTAACCGACCTCCACAGATGGAATGTCAAATGAAACACAACGACCTTACTAATCTGTGGGTTGCAATTATTAATCAGGTATTGCTCATGTGGCTCCCCTGTATATTCACACCCAAGTAGAATGCACAGGGCCGAATGACATGTTGCAGCAGTGAAATGGGATATTTTTGAGCGGCGTACAGTTACATTATAAATGTGCTTAATATGAGAAAAGTGATGACAGAGCCAGCAGAGTTTACGGGGGAACTGAAGGGGCGGTGCTACACTTCTGCAATGTCACAGTCTCATGCCGAAAAGCACCGTAATTATAAAATACATTTATTTCCTCACTTGCGCTTGCTTATTGGCCATCATACACCATGTGCGTAATCGCCATCCAATATATCCAATATATATGTAACCGGATGATATATGGTATCTATTCATTTCGGTTCTTTGGTGTCCTCGTTAGTCTGTTTTGCGACGGGTATGGCGATCGCAGCAGGTGTGACACGCCCCGGGATGTTTTCGGGAAACCCTCTCTGAGATATTAAAGTTAAAGGAGTGTACTCTTTAGGTGAAAGTCCTAAGGTGGCGTTGGCGGTGTTATATAGATTCTCTAGATCTGCTGCTCACAGTTAGATGGGGCCAAGTGCACGCCGCGGCGGCGACGGGCCACATATCCAAAAAAAATTCTGTAGATTCCGGTTCATTCTCAGGAAACTGCACCATTTTCAGGAACTTGTGTAGGATTACACACCTGAGTGGGGTCAGAGGATTGCCAACCAGGTTACATGAGGTATAGGTGTATATGGGAACAGCAGTGGGAAGCTACAGAATCATTTAAAAACATGATAATCATAATGGTGGACCAGCCCTTTAAAGTCAAGCTGAAATGAAAACATGATTTTAACCGCACGTACTTAAATCAGCTAGTACCAACGAGAGAGAGATCTTTTGAATCATCAAATTCCTCCCGACCTTATTTTTTGTACCCAAGAAAAAAGTGGAATGTGTATATATATATATATAATATATATATATATATATATATATATATATATATATATATATATTTACACTGTATATACTGCATATACTGTATATATGCAGTAAATATAAAAAAAAATGTGTGAAATGTTAACATAAAACAAATACAATTCTGGTAGACTTACTAAATAGTTGGAAATATTATATTATATCCACAGGAGCTGAAGATTCCGCTCCATTCACACCCATTATAACATCTGAAACTTCAGCAAACTCAAACTGCGATATCGGGAAAACCGTGTGGACCATCGACATGAACGTTTCACCCAATAAAGTCCACAGTCTTGTGAACGTTTTAAATGTTTGATCACGTTTGGAAGTTAAAGTATGGCGAACTTTTGGGGTCCTGAAATCAATGAAAAACCAATGTAAACATGTTTAAGGGCAGCGGTTACTATGGCAACCTGAAAGTTCTTTTCTTTTTTTTCCATTTTGGAATGTACAATGTGCTTTGATGTCTTTGATGTCTTTGATGACCGGTGACATCACGTGACCCTGGAGAGTATAAATGAAAGCAGCAACCAGAACTCATCGTGGAGTTTTTGGAGTTTGGAGAGAGAGAGAGTTTTTGAGAGATAGCGATTGAGAGTGAATAGATAGTGATATTTTGAACTTATTACAACTTTGTGAGAGGAACGAATTTTCAACTACGTTCAAACAGATAGTGACATAACTTTTACATCTGGAGTAGGCTGTCTCCACCAGTCTGCTCTTCTAGTCCATCTGTTCCTCGGCGAAAGCCAGTTTACATTGTACCATCTTGTAAACTACCATTCCTGCAGCCAAGATGCAGCAGGGAAACAGCAGGAGACCTCGTGTCCAACTGACCCCTCAGGAGACCATCAACCAGCTGCACTCACAGCTGCGTGAGCAGAAGCGAATCAATGCTGAAGAGTACGGCATTAGGATGGGGCTCACTGAGGAGCTCAAACGGCAAAAGACCCTGAAGGAAATGTACATCAATCGGGGCAAGGCCATCCGTGGCGAACTGGAGATGCTCAAGAAGGCAAGTGAGCCAGAGACTCTGAATAGAATGGAGATCGCCTCTGCAGTCCATTGCACCGTGAAGATAAAGAAGAAGAAAGATCTTCAGAGGGAGCATGAGGACCTCAAGGTGTCCCATTTAATCCTCCAGGAAAAGTTCGAACAGCTGGAGATGGCAATCCAGAGCCTTAAGCAGGAGAACTTTGAAAAGGATGAGGAATTGGAGTACTTGAAAGTACAGGCCTCAATCAACCTGGAGACAACCATTAATCTCCAGGCTGAGGTGAAGGTCGCCCAAGGCCTCAGAGATCAACTAGTTCAACTGCAAGAAGAGCTCGATGAGAGTACTCTGCGCCACGACCTCGCTAAAGAGGCCCTGGCAAAACAAGCCTCCGCCAACCAGCAGTTGGCAAATGACCTCCAGACCGCCAACGAGGACAACGAGGACCTCCAAGCTGATTTATCTGAAAAGACCCTGGACCAGGAGCTGGCGAAGGAGGCCCTGAGAAAACAGGTCTCCACCAACCAGCAGCTGTCAAATGACCTCCAGACTGCTGAGGAGGACAACAAAGACCTCCGAGCTGACTTAGTTCAGCTGAAGGCAGAACTCCAGGAGAGGACCCTGGACCAGGAGCTGGCGAAGGAGGCCCTGATAAAACAGGTCTCAACCAACCAGCAGCTCTCAGATGACCTCCAGACTGCTGATGAGGACAACAAGGACCTCCGAGCTGAATTATCTCAGCTAAAGGCAGAACTCCAGCAGAAGACCCAGGAGCTGGCGAAGGAACCAGAAGACATCGAGGTTGTGAATGGTGGTGATCTTCAGGGATCTGAGGAGCCGCACCAGATCTCACCCGACCAGCTGGTGACTGAGCTCCAGGTCGAAAGCCTCGAGCAGAGTCTTCCTTGTGTGGAGCTGCCAGAGGAGGTGCAGCCCCCCAAGAAGAAGAAATCACTCTTCAAGAGGTTCAGACACAGCATCGGTCTGCGCAAAAGGCGTTGAACTGGTGCTGTGTCCTAATTTGGCCCTAAATTTATATTTAGAAAAATAATATATGCTTTAAAAAATACAGCTATATATTCTTATAAAAAAAAAAGGGCGGCACAGTGAATTATACTGTGTCGTGTAGGTTTTCTCTGGGAGGGCCGATTTCCCCCCACTAGAAAAAAAAAACAATTTGGCCCCAAATTAAATATCTCCTCATCCTCTCCCATATTACCCCCTCCCCTGTGGGTTTTTCTCTGGGGCGCTGCGGTTTCCCACAAAAAAAAAAAAAAACTTTCCTGCTTGAGCAGCTGCGTGAGCAGCAGCGTGAGCAGCAGCGTGAGAAGCAGCGAATCAATGCTGAAGAGAACAGCATTAGGGTGAACCTCACTGAGGAGCTCAAACGTGGAGCAGGCGAAGGAGGCCCTGATAAAACAGGTCTCCACCAACCAGCAGCTCTCGGATGACCTCCAGACTGCTGAGGAGGACAACAAGGACCTCCGAGCTGAATTATCTCAGCTAAAGGCAGAACTCCAGCAGAGGACCCTGGACCAGGAGCTGGCAAAGGAACCAGAAGACATCGAGGTTGTGAATGGTGGTGATCTTCAGGGAGCTGAGGAGCTGCACCAGATATCACCCGACCAGCTGGTGACCTGAGCTCCAGGTCGAAAGCCTCGAACAGAGTCTTCCTTGTGTGGAGCTGCCAGAGGAGGTGCAGCCCCCCAAGAAGAAGAAATCACTCTTCAAGAGGTTCAGACACAGCATCGGTCTGCGTAAAAGACGTTGAACTGGTGCTGTGTCCTAATTTGGCCCTAAATTTATAATTCGGAAAATAATATATGCTGTAAAAAAATACAGCTATATATAAAATTATAAAAAAAAGGGCGGCCAAATGTAATATCTCCTCATCTTCTCCCATATTATCCCCTCCCCTGTGGGTTTTTCTCCAGGTGCTCCGGTTTCCCACAACCAAAAAAAAAAACCTTTCCGGGAACCATCACCTTAACGCGGTGGAGAGGTTTGCGTGTCCCTATGACCCTGAGGCCTGTGTTGTCTGGAGCTTTGTGCTCCTGGTGGGGTTTCCCATGGCAAATTGGTCTCAGGTGAGGGGCCAGACTAAGAATGGTTCAAAAGACCCCCATGAATAATCTAGGAAGAAGAGGAGTGACCCGGCCTGGAGGAAGCCCGGAGCTCCCGTCTGGAGTCAGGCCCAGAGGGAGGGCCCGTCAGCGAGTTCCTGGTGGCTGTCTTGCCACGGAGCGAGGCCGGGTGCAGCAGCAGCAGAAGAAGAAGGAGAAGAAGAAGAAGCAGCGACGTGGCAGTTTTGAAAACATTCACTTTTTATATAAAAATAAATGAAGTTAAAATATTCCCTTTGATAGAAAAGGAAAAAACACTTGAATGCTCTGTCTGAGTTAATAGTCCTTCGGTTCAGGGAGTATTTACCCCATAAACATATCAAATAAAATAAAAAGAATCACCGATCAGGTGTTTCAAAATAAAAATAAATGGCTGGCCAGCAAAAAAAAAATAGAGAGCTCTCTTTTTATTTATGTTGATGTATGTATGTGTAATATGTGTTTGCCTGAAGAATGGTCAAGGGGGTGACGACCGTCACTAATGGAAACACCACAGTAATAACAGTCTATATCGGAGAAGCAAAGTGTTCGGCTGCAGCTACACTACATCCCTCTGAAAGTTTTGCCGATGCCCTTCCCGTGTGAAAGCTGTGTTACCCCCTCCGTGTTGGTGCAACTCGGGGAGAAGCTGCCTCCCCACAGCCCCATGAAACACTCGCCTCAGGCCGTTTTGTCAAACTTCTCCTAGTTCAAAGTCTCCTGGTATCCAGAGGGAGGCCACTGGGGCGTTTTTTGTAGTACTCTGGACAACCAACTCCTAACGTAAGAAAAACTTCAGTAGTTCTGAAGAGGAGGAAGCCGACTGCTGCAGGAAGAAAACTGCAAACGAGCCGTTATATTCTGTAGAGTCAGTAGTGGATATAAAACACTCCAACGAGATGCATGGGATGCTGTTACTTCTTCAGTGGATGCTGTATCGGGAGAAGGGCTACGACCGATGAAGGAAAATAAAAAATAGTTTGACGTCAAAACTGAGGGCGGAAAAAAAAACTGAGAAAAGAGATATGCCGACCTCTGGAAGTGGAGTTGTCGGTTAAAAACTCTGAGACACTTAAAAGGTACCCCGGCTATGAAGAGTTCTTAAAAGATAAATGTTAGTATCATTGATAATAATGTGATATAAAAAACCTTCTTGATGTCTTCGTTTTTTATAAAATTTGTAAAAATAGTTAAACTCGTAGGTCGCCATTGTTGTTTACGTCGCAATGCACTCTGGGTACACTTTTGTGACTGTTCAGCGACATAAACATGTCATCTGTTCAGCCTTTTCAATTTGAACCCGAGCGAAACATGAATGAGGAGGACAGCACTGACAATGTTTCACAAAACGAGCATCAAAATGAAGAGCAAGAAAGACGGGATGAGGCGAGAGTGGGACAAAACCGGTGGTGTATGTGCGGCAACTGTCTCAACCGAGAGGGAGAGTGTTTGTTGTCAAGAGCTCCGATTTTTGTCAGCAGATGTTCACGTTAAGCTATTGTGTGATCAAACTTATTCCAACATCAATAATTTTGGATATTATAGCATCCAGAGCTGCCTTGTTGCGTGGCCACGGGCCGTCCGCGGGCCGTTTTGCACTAGTTTCTCATTCATTCCGTTTAATCGCATATTATTTTCAATGCGTCTGCGTCATATTATTCATCATTTGAAAGCTGAGAATCTCGTGAATCGAACAAAGCAAGCCGTTTTAGGATCACGGAGACACATCAAAAGCAAACACAGTGTTCCCTACCTTTCGAGCTGTCTGGAAGTCCAAAAACAACTGGATTACCTTGGTGTGCCCAAACTTGTACTGTGTGTGATCCACATCGATAGACCCCAACAGCTTCTCTGCAGCTTTTCTGTTGTCAATGAATTGTCCCTCAGGTATAACACTGGCATTCAGTATTTTGTACCTACAAGAATGGTATTCTATATAAAAATGCAGATTTAAAAAGATATATTTCACATAAATCTAGTCTCATGCCCCTTACCTTTGCTTGAAATCCCCATACAGGATCCTACTAGGGTAGCCCTTCCTGCAGATCCTGATTCCTTCCAGCACACCGTTACATCGCAGCTGATGGATGACCAAATGGTGTTGCATAATCCCTAAAATTCAACCCGAATCGAGCTACTATTTAAATGCTATGATTAAAGTGTTTGTATCATCCACTGAAATACCTGGAGTTTTACTTTCATTTGGAATCAGACATCTAACAAAGTGAGGATGGGTGCTCTTGAGATTTGTCATTCGCTTTCCCAGGTTCTCCTGTTCGAGATGATCAATGTCGGTGCCTTTTTTAGAATCGCTGTATCACAAATTAGCAAAATATGTGATATTAATTGAGTATGCAGTTACCCTGAAGAGGGCTGATACAGTCTGGAAGGATGAGCCCTTCTTCTTTGTGGCTTTCTTTACAGTCGCAGCTCCACCAGGGTTCTCTAGAAGCACAAAGTTTTCAACATAGCAACAGTACTGACGGAGCTCATAGTGGTGCTATGAGAGGGTGGGTGCTGGAGGCCCCATGAAGGCTTAGACTGGCCCCCGATTACAAATATATTAATGCTACCTTACATGAAGGAAATGTTCTGAAAACCGTTCTTACCATCTGATGCAGAATAGGTAGAATAGAGGAAAGCCAGTAGTTTGAGGCTGGCTTTCTGGTAGAGCTGGACCACGGTGTCATTCAGACGGTCCTTGTTCTTGTCCAACCAGCCTGTGATGGTGTAGTCCACAGTGGCAGCATAGTGCACCAGAGAGAAGTGAGCCTGGGCCTTGCCTTTGATAGGCTTGGGCTTCTGGAAGTTGTTTGATTTCCCAAGATGTTGGTCATACAGCTTGTTTTTGAAGGTGGCGTCTGACGCCTTGGGGAACATACACTCTTCTTCAAGGATGGAAAAGATGCCCATCGGCTGTTGACGACAGTCAAAAAAAAATACTTTACACAAAAAAACACTAGGTATTCATTTCCATGACTATGGTACAATGTGATATTTAAATAGATCAACCTTTTCAATAAGCTCAATACAAGCAGCCAAGTCCATCCCGAAGTCAATGAAGTCCCACTGGATGCCTTCCTTCTTGTACTCCTCTTGCTCCAGCACAAACATGTGGTGGTTGAAAAACTGTTGCAGCTTCTCATTGGTGAAATTTATACACAGCTGTTCCAGACTGTTATACTGCAAAACAAGCCATTCGCTGTTGAGCAAATTATTCATTATAAAAAATGACAGAATGAGCTGTCAGATGCAAACTTACATCAAATATTTCAAACCCAGTGATGTCCAGGACTCCGATGAAGAACTGCCTGGGTTGTTTGGTGTCCAGCATCTGATTGATGCGGAGAACCATCCACAGAAACATCTTCTCATACACCGATTTGGCCAAAGCACCAATAGAATTGTAGACCTGCTTATTAAAAAAATATAAAAGTCCTAAAGCCTTGCATAGGAGTGTTTCTCAGGACTTCATCACAACAAACATGTACCTGCTGAACAGTCTGGCCTTTGGTCACATACTCATTCCCAACTTTCACTCTGGGGTAACAGAGAGCTTTCAGCAGGTCTGCAGAGTTCAGACCCATCGGGTAAGCTGCTTTGTCAGCCACTGATCAGAGACAAAAGAAGAAAACTATAAAGCACACTGTGATAGAAGAGAAGAAAAGTTAAATGTGAAGCGATAAAAAGACATTTAAGATGTTTGCATAAGATTTAAGGCAGTATCCTGAGAATAACACTTACCCTCTGTCCCGTCTGGCTCGGCCTGCTCTTCTCTCGGCTTCTGTTTGAATTTCATATTCCCATAATGCATCACAGCTCCCGTTAGCTTGTAGATGCCAATCTTCTCGTCTCCAGTGAAGCCCAAGGTGTCAGTCGCGCTCTAAAAGAGCACGATAACAGGACCGACGTCAGTCTCAGTGGATGTTTGTCGGGATAGAAAATTAAAATAAAAAGGACTTACATCTGTGGCCATTAGCTCTTCACTGTCATTAATGCTGGCCACGCTGATCTCCCCTTGGCTAACAAATGGGTAGTCAAAGGGGTTGGTGGAGATCAGGAGAGTCTCTGGATGGAAAAATAATGTCCAAGTCAAATTCAAAGGATGTCAATAAACAAGACATTTGCCCAAACTGTACCACTGTCCTCAGATCTGTTACCTATGAGCTCCGGCTTCCTGTTGGACATGATAGAAGATATGGTAACTCCTCTCTGCAGACAGCTGAAACGTTACTCGGGATTGACTGGTCAGAGATCAGGCTTGCAGAACGTCAGCATCTCACTTCTAACACTTCACAGTGGGGCGAACGCTTGATGAAGCCGTCTCTGCTCCACCCTGTTGCCCCACCCGTCAACTTCATTCCTCAAACTGCTCTAAGACTCAATCTGCTGCTTCTGCAGGTTTATGGGATGTCACTAATCATGCTACCGTTTATACATCTTCACACGTTCAGAGTGTGAATCACAGATCACAAGTAAATGAATAAAAACAACCGCAGAGTGTTGGACCCGGTGAGGGAGAGGGGGAGAGGTTCAGCATGAGCAGTGAGAGAGAGAGAATAATTCACTCACACAGAGGAGATGTGAGGATTCCACTGGAATGGAGGGAATGAGGAAGAGTGCAGCCGCTGAGCCATGAGCTGACTGCTGGGGAGGTGAGAGTGGATCTAATAGGCAGGGAGCACGGGGAAACCATTTCAGCATCATTCAGCGATGTGTGTGTGTGTGTGTGTGTGTGTGTGTGTGTGTGTGTGTGTGTGTGTGTTTCTGTGTGTGTGTGTGTGTTTCTGTGTGTGTGTGTTTGTGTGTGTGTGTGTGTGTGTGTGAGTGAGTGAGAGAAAGAAGAGAGCATCTAAATAAAAGTTTTTAACAAAGTCACAAAAGATTAACATCCTCCTCATACTGTGTGTTAATAGGTGTTAATAAGATGCAGTATTTACCTCCAGGACCTGAACGTAGCTGGAGGGGAACCATCCCGTAGCTGGAGGGGAACCATCCCCTGGCTCCATCCCTCTCCCCCTCCCACCAGCCTCCGTGCAGCGCCTGGACCACCTTAATAACGTCCCCGGCCTCGAAGCTCAGCCCCTGCTGGTGCTGCTCCCCGCTGAACGGGTACAAACTTACAGTACGATCCAGACATCATCGAGCGCGACTCCTCACGATGACGGCGATGACGCTCCTCGGGCTCCTCTGGAAGAAAACTCTCAAAAGACTCTCTCAAAAACCAGACTTGTGGAGTCGGAGCTGCTTGTTCGTCTCTCAGCTGGAGTCAAAGTTGTGTGAACAGGTTCTCCTCCTCCTCGCGCTCAGCTCCTCGAGACTGCTGCCAGCCCTGCCCGTGATGTTTCAACACCAGCGTCAAGCAACACAGAGCGAGACGGAACAAACCGGAAGTCAGCTAAATCTGACATCAAAATTAAAGCATGTTTTAAAGTTAGTAAACACGTATCCACATTACTATCAGCATTAGTGGCATCTCAACCTTCTCTACCTGCTGATAAAAAAATGTAGGCTACAGTGAGTTTTTTAAGGTGCTGTACAAGCAAATCATACTGTCTACTCTGTACAATGACAAAGAGTGTAGCAGGCTACTGTACACTATAAACAAATGATTTTGCTCTTTGCTCATGGCAGTTGTGACAGACATTTTTGTTTACATGTCGGCAGGCAAGCTTCACTCATTCCAGGGATGTATTTTGCTTTGTCCTATAGCCTACTTAATTGTATCACGTGGAACATGTTATGAAATGGATCTATAGTATAGAAATTTGCTCATAACAGGCCGACTGGAATACAAAGCAAACTTACCTCTCTCAAATGCACATTCATGGAAGTCTTGTATTGTCATCCCAGGACAAAACACAAGCAATGCAGTAATGTAATAATATACCTCTTTAAATGCACAAGAATGTGTCATGCAGAGAGTTATTAAATGTTTTTATTATTTAATTACACAGAAACCACATGGCAGGTGCTATTTTCTCATCCATAGGCTACTCTAAGTACAGCAATGTGAGGGTTTCATACATGTTGGTTGGATCACTCTTCAGTAGAGAATGCTTTCCTGAAATTAGTGAGTGAGTAGAGCATACTTTCCCTGCTGCAAAATCTCTCTTTGCTTTTCTTTTCTTTAAAAATGACTTTTAATGATGTTAACTAGATCTTATAAATGGCCTAAACACATCAAATGTGTATTTACCCTATACCGTAAGACTATAAGACTTGAAGAATCTCCTCTGTGCAACTATTCATGTAGTCAGTCAATGATCAAACTAGTAGCATGAATATGAATTACAGTCCAAGCGGGTTAGGCAAGGCAAGGCAAGGCCATTTTATTTGTATAGCCTGTTTTTACAGTTTGTCTGAAAGGGCCTTACATAGCATGAGCATCATAACAACATCCTCTTCCCTTAAACCCTGGTCATGGTCATCGGTAATCACACTTTACTGTGTGTTAACTTCACAGGTGGCAAAAGTACACTTTCAATAATTAAGTTGAAGTATAGATACTTGGGTAAAAAATAATACTTGGGTAAAAATAGAGATACCAATTCAACTTCTAAACTTGTACTTACAAAAGTACAGAGCCTCTAAAGTTCAGGCTCTGAAATGTATTCAAAAGTGCAAAGTAAATTTAACCCTGTAAAGGACATCTTTGGCTCCATATGCATATATTTTGTTAAAGCAAAATATAAATTATGCCAAAATAGACATCAACATTTGTTGCCTTGGCAGAAGCTGCTTCTCAATAGTCTGACTCATTTCTGTTTCCAGTGTAATGTGAGAGTTCTAACTTCTACTAATGATTATTCATTAAAACTACCTTAAGTAATTATTTTTCTGAAGTTCCAATCTCAAACCAATATCAATATTTAGAATTTACATGTCCTTTTTTTTTTTTAGCTACAATGACTCAGCCGATGTTCTCATCCTGCTGTCGGACCCTGGGTGTAAAGTCTGCGTAGAAGAATGGAAGAAGACGTCAGATCACTGCCTCAAGTGCAGGGATGACCTGCCCATATATACAGAGGTAGCTGGACTCTCTGCAGCATTGGCCAGCTTGAGTTCCCTTCCATAAAGAAGACTAGGCTAGCTTTCTGGTAGTTGAGAAGTTTCTTTGACATGACATGACATGACATGAAATTTGACATGTTTTTATGATGTTTTAATGTTGCCTTGTCAATGTGTTGTTTTGACAGCTAATATGGAGACGCTGCATTAGGTCTCAAGTGACGAACACAGTCCTGACACGTATGTTCTTTTCGAAGCCATCATCACGTCTTCACCTACAGCTGCTTGACAAGGGCCTGCAGCGTATTCGCATCTGACCAGTGATTGGTCAGATCGATTGCTGTCAATCATTGCAGTGATGGCGTGATTGGTCAAATGCTGCAAACGCCACCTCTTTCATGTGCACGCGCTCATAGCTGGACTGGTAAACCCTGGGTTGAGTTAACGAGTTGATAACCAGCTTCGTGTGACCGCTTATCTCCGATTGCCTTTGTTAGGGTAACTTAAGGGTATGTTGGACTCGCTTCGTAGTACAGGCCCCAGAGGGGTATTCCACCAAACTCGCTAATTAAAGCGGCGCTTTCCTGGTTAAGCCTGGTTAGAACTAACGTCAACTTCCACTTGCGGCTAAACCCATTCCATTAACGCATTTCAGCCGCGCCTTGTTGAGGCTAATTCAAGCCAGGTTAACGTTGTTGTGTGTTACGCACGTTCACAGGATATGAAGCAAGACCAGAACCGTGAATGTCGAATCATCGGGAAAATGGCAGAAAAGACCAGAGCAAAAATTATTGATGGAACTGTACGAGGAGTACAAACCCATCATAACCAAAAAAGGGAATACTGAAGTGATAAATAAAAATTGCGAGGCTGCTTGTGCAAGAATTGCCGAGCGATAAAATGCGTAAGTACCGTTAAAAGTAGGCTAACATGCTCTAATATAATACTGATGTAAAGTTCAGAAGTTAACTAGGTCATATCGTTCATTCTTTGGTCAATTTATAAAAAAAACGTGTTCAAGTTTACACAGTCAATATAATTTATTTATGACTGCAGTTGTTATTATTTGCGTATCGTCATGTTGAAATCTCTCATAAATGTGCTGAATGTACCTTTTGGGTTGCCATACAGTTATCTCAGTCCTTATAGCTTCTGATTGGTTCGTTGAGTGACATGTGAGTTTGAAAACAGGAAGAAAAGGTTGTTGTTGTTGTTGTATGAGCCTAGAATACGGTCGAAAAGTAAAGTGTTACCCAAAGAAATTATCCGTCTCCATCCTGCTCTTTCTATTATAAAGACTGCACAAACCACCACACACCGATCCCTCACGTTACACTGACAACGATTTCTTGAACGTGAGGATACTGTAGAGGTAACGTGCCGGATGTCCACCCGGCAGGAGACGGTTCAATTCCTGACTATGGAAGTTTGAGAAATTTCTTTCTTTGGCCGGAATTCTCTCTCTCTCTCTCTCTCTCTCTCTCTCTCTCTCTCTCTCTCTCTCTCTCTCTCTCTCTCTCTCTCTCCCTTTTTTTTTTTTTAGATAGGCCTAGTAAATGCATCTACATTGACCAACCCATTTATCTCAACAATTCAATGAACACATTCAATAAACCTATTAATGAACTCACCTGGAAGGAATTTATGTGGCTGAAAATTGCATGCAGCAATGCCTTTGTCATTGGGATCTATAACATGCTATTAATAATAACCTCTTTATGCCTATCATGTTTTAGCAAGTTATATTTGGGTTCTGGGGAAATTGTATGACATATTTATCATAGTTAGGTAAATTGTTTAGGTCTAATTCTCTGATCTAAAGACAATTATAGAAGAAAAAAAAAACACACATGTGATATCCTCGCCGGGATGTGAACGTTCGGGGGCAGGTGCATCACCACTCACCCAACTGGGGGCTTTAGATCATGATATGGCCAGTCGGTGTTAAACAAAATAAACAATTTATTCATATTTTTTTAATTGCAGGCATGTATTCTTAGACGCTTGATGAAAATATAGTCTGTTTGTACTTCATATATGTAATTTTGGTCATTTTTGGTCTTACATGCAGTGCTTGAATTGGGCCGGTACTCACCAGTATACTCAGTACCGGGACTTCTGATTTTTACCCATCTGCGTACCGTTACTTCTTACAGCGTACCGCCACCTCATGACGCATCTAGGTACGCATATTGTAGTTCTTTTATCATGTTGTGGATACCTATAATAAGCTATGCAGTTGATGAATCTGTCTTCATTTTAGATCGACAAGATTCTGTTTAAAAGATTCAGTTTAAGTTTAAGAAGCTTGCGGGAGGCTGCGCCGCATACCGTAAATCCTCTAATATAGCCTCAGCCAAAATCTTCGCGACGCGAACCTGACAATGAATGGGAAGCATGGAAATAATGCTGCCTGCCGGCCTCCATTAGAGACCGGCCGTTATTTACCTCCGCCGTTATTTATGTAAAGGGAGCAGAAATGGAAAAATAAAACCGGTCACCCTCTCTGGATGGAGAGGACTAGACAGAGGAATTCGAGAATGAGTATCTAAGTTGTGATATCTTTATTCCAAGACTTTCTCTCTCTCTCTCTCTCTCTCTCTCTCTCTCTCTCTCTCTCTCTCTCTCTCTCTCTCTCTCTCTCTCTCTCTCTCTCTCTCTCTCTCTCTCTCTCTCTCTCTCTCTCTCTCTCTGGGACTAGGGCAGGGAAGTTGAGAGACAGAGCAAACAAGCAAGCAGAAAGCAAGTAGCTACAATAAAACCACACATAGTCGCCATCTCACTGTACATTGTATCCATTTAGACAAACAATATTTTCCTGTACAAAAATATGAACAAAATAAATTTGAAGATATGGATTGAAGTTTTTTATTTATTTATTTATTTATTTTGTACAGAGAAATGTGTGTGTGAAAATGATCAACTAATATATGGTTTATCTAAGCAACTAGTATAGGGTTTATCTAGGTAAACCAAGCAAAAACACATCCATGAGAGCCACAAGCGCGCGTGCTGTGCAGTTGCTGATTTAGAGTACAGGCACCTTTTTTATTCCAATTCAAGCACTGCTTACATGCAGAGGTGGGTAGTAATGCGCTACATTTACTCCGTTACATTTACTTGAGTAACTTTTTGGAAAAATTGTACTTCTATGAGTAGTTTCAAAGCAGCATACTTTTTACTTTTACTTAAGTAAATTTGTGAAGAAGGAGCGGTACTTTTACTCCGTTACATTGGGCTGATTCTGCTCGCTACTTTTTTTTTTTTTAATCGATCCGTCTGCTGCATGGTCTGATTTGTTTATGTGGGGACCAGAGCCAGTGGCGCCGCCAGCCGGAATCCTGTACGCACTGTGCGTACTTTTTTGAAGGTGGACTAGATATTTAAATTTCAGCGGGTGACACCAAACCACGTCTGCCCAAGCAAGTCAGAGCTTTTCTTTCGCTCACACAGTGACCTGGAGAGACGCAGCCGCATTTGAGAGGACGATCGCGCGTGTGTGCGCAATTACGCATAGCGTGTTGGCCCTCTCCACTACACAATACAGCTCGGCTCTAGTCTCGTCACCTCTCTGCTGCTGAGCACTGTGGGCCGAGCCGATGCAGGTCTCTCTCCCCGGGAGAGTTATCATACCGTACTGTGCGTGTGTGTCCAAGCGTGTGTGTGTGTGCGTGCGTGCGTGGAGTGCTCACAAGCGTGCGCTTGTGTTTAGGGCGCGGATGGAGGGCACAAAAAAAATATTTGCACCGGGCCGATCACCATGATATACGCTACTGATTTCACTGATACTGAAAACATTAGATTTTGTCTTAAAAAAGTATTTTTCCATTTGTTGTTGTATTTTGCCGTTTCTGTGCGTACATTGAAATTGAATCCTAGCGACGTCTAACTCCGTTTCACCAATCAGGCAAAGCCTAAGCCATCACATGACCGCACACACATTCCCCGCGGCAAACAGGCGGAAAAGAGCGCAGAAACAAAACGATGGAGACGGCATGCAATTCCGAAGAAGCCGAAGAGGAGGAGGCACAACACCCCTGGCCCCACATAAAAGAAATGTTCACACTCCAGGCAAAAAAAAAAAAACAGCTACATTATGCGTTGCCATTTGTGTCTCCCGAAACAAGTGGAGTTATTTATTTATTATTGTTTATTTTAAACTGTTTCAGTTGTCTAAGGGAATTCTCCGTGCATTATTTGACATTATTTGACCTGATTAATAAAGGAGGTTACTCGGCAGTTACTCTGTACTTAAGTAGTTTTTTCACCCATTACTTTTTACTCTTACTCAAGTAACACAGGGTGACAATACTTTTTACTTTTACTTGAGTCATATTATTCTAAAGTAACAGTACTCTTACTTGAGTACAATTTTTGGCTACTCTACCCACCTCTGCTACATGTGATGAAATCACGAGGACTAGGCTTGGCGGAACCTTCTGCTGGTACAGTTGTTTCCGACAGACGGACTTCTCTGAAACACCCGCTAAAGTAAGCCTGATGGTTAGCCTGCCCCGGGGTTAAATATCGCCGTTAATCTATTCTTAAAGTTGGGTTGGGAGCTGGGTCTATACCGGGGCTCGGATCCGACCTGCGAAGGAATATTTACTGGCTCTTTTAGTGGAGAAAACATTCAAACATGCTGGCCGTATAGTGGCCGATATGAGCTGCCCTCTCATCTCCGCGCAGCACAGAGACTTGCTCCACAAGACGCGTGGCTTCAACAATCCTCACCGCGCGCCCCCGCTACGTTCTTCGTCCTGTACGCGCTTGATGTTGTTCTGATGCCGTTCCGCCTCGTTGAACCACCAAAACGGCGCTTTCTACTTGAAAACACGGAGAGTTGACTCTGTATTTTGATAAACTGCTGCACAGTTCAGACTCGTGGTGTGAGCGGAACCGGACCGGAACCGAAATCATGTCGAGCCATGCTACGGATCGTGCCCTTAGGCAGCCTATGTTAATTAAATAGTTTGTTTTTTGATAAGCTGTGGAACTCTGAGTTTACCTATTTCTACCTATTTTTTTTTAACTATTAAGCTGTTGAGTAAACCTGTAACTTATATTTTACTTGATAAAATAAGACAATATATCCACTCATAGTCGTAGTGTTTAACAGTATCTGCAGCTATTAATGTGATGCTCATCATTTTCCAGCAATATTTTTCCGGCCCCTCATTTTGGATGATTCCCATCATCCGGCCCTCATTCATTACTAATGGATAGCTATGATGACTTTCACTTTCATTTTTGACCACATCAAACGTGACGTGCTGACGTGGATGCAGCTCTGAAGGTTTGCTTCAGGGAATATTTATTTTTAAGAAGCGTCCCAATGGAAACCTCGACAAGACTAAGGTTGTTTGCACCTTGTGCAATGCGGAATAGTCAGTCATTATTTAGGTAGTACACACATATTATGAATGTTGGTAGTGTGTAATACACAAACCGGAAGTGTAGATTTGTTTCATTGTTTTATTTGTTTAAAAACAAAGCATGTTGTGGATATTTTCAATATGTTTTAAATCTGAAAATCAAATAAAAAGACTAAATACATTTTTTTTACCTTACTGTATTCAAATATGGCCTAATAATGTGTGCTGTGTTAACATTATATAACTGTACTAAACTGAACAAAACAGACTGAAGGTTTGATCCTGATCAAAACCAAGATTGGATTACGTGATCTATCTGATTTCAGAATCTGTTTTTCCTTTTGAAAAACCCATTTTCAATATTTAATCCAATCAGAAATCCTAAATCCAATGGGATTCCTTCTGAAAAACTGGGCCCTGGATGCCATTAGTCCTGCAGCACCGTGGACAAACGCCACATCAGTGAAAGTGGCAGTGAGCTGAACGCAGGTGGTGAAACATCAGAATTCAGGGTTCATTGTGATATTTACAAAGAAGAATAAAGCACCGACTGTTTGGAAGAGAGAGCCAGACAAATGTTGTTCTCTGACCTTGTTGACAAAAACACGAATAAGATACACGACATGCCAGGCATTCTGGAAACATGGGTGGGGCTGCCTGGCACAGTCCTAAACTGGTTTAAATCGTACTTGAAACTCTGGTTACTTCCTGGTGTCTGAGATCTGCTACACATCGTCCTGTCGTCTCTCCTACATGTGAACAGTTTGGTAAGTGACAGTTTCTGATATTTCAAACATACAAGAATGAGACAATGTTCAGTCTTTACTGCAGTAAATGTACTGAAGCTGTAAAATACAGCTTCCACCTGAATGCATCAGTAAGAATAATCTAAGCATATCATGTATTATAGTACAACACTGTGTACTTTTACTGTGGATACTTTTAGTAGTAGTATTAGTGTTTTTACTGTGAAATACAGTAAATAAAAACATACTACAGAATTACATGTCGCCTAATAAACAAAAAAATAACTATAACCTTACAAATTCATGGTGACATGGATCTGTTAGTTAAACGACAAAGTAAAAAATGTCTTCTTGTCAACAACGGCGAAAAAGACAGTAACTACCCACATTCATTGTGAATGCAATAAAATTAAAGGTTCCCTATGTCTAAAAAGCCAGTCTGATTTGGGGAAAACACAGAGTCATTTCAGTACATCTAAAGGGCATTGCCTCAAGTGTTTGTTTTTTTTGCGCTATTGTAAGTGTTTATTAGCAATGCTAGTTGAAGTCACCGTGGTCCGTTAGCATGTATCTGAATAAAATGTCCCTCAAAACACCGATCTAACCATTAAACAACAATGTGTACTTGTCATGATCTGTGTTTTTGTTATGTTCTGTTTTCTTGGTTTTGATTTCCTGTTTTATTTTGCCCTTGTGATTCCCTGTCTCGTACTTCCTGGTCCTTGTTGTTTCCGCTGTCTTGACTCCCCCACCCTCTCGTGTTGATTACCTGGCCTGCCCTAATGTGTTTCACCTGTCCCTCGTCAGCTCCCTGCCTCCCTGTGTGTATATAGTCTGTGTGTTTCCCCTGTCTCTGGTCGGATCATTGTTGAATGTCGTTTGTCGCTGTCGTTGTCTGTCACTCCCTGTCTCCCGCACCACGTCATGTCCCTGGATCTTTCTTTGTACCTGCGTCCTGCCTCCCGTGTCCCTTTGTGTTCTGGTTTTCTTGCGTAAGTGTTTCTTTTGACTATTGTTTTTGCCCCTGAGTTCTTCTTGGTTTGGTACTTTGATCCTGTCTAAGTTCTTGTTTTGTATTTTGTTTGATATTCGTTTTTGCCCTCGTGGTTCTTTGGTTTGATACTTTGCTTTTGTCTTAGTTTTTGTAATTAATTAATGAGTTAAATAAAACCTTTTACCTGCATTTGGGTCCTCACCTCCTGCTTCCAAGCCCGATTGTGACAGTACTACTGTATGTCTGTAGTATTTCATTCTCTCTATGTAGTATTTTTTTGTCTAAAGTTAACGTTGGTTTTGTTGTTGGTTTTGTTTTCTAAAGCTAACATTGGTTTTGTGGCATAATGTCGACCAACTGAATGTACAAACAGTTTGCTGAATGCCAGGAAAAAAATGTAAAATTCATGTCCATGTATACAAATGACTAGATTACAATTCCATGACTGTTTCACTAATTGCTGTGAGACTTTGTTGGAAGTTCATGTCGAACAAAAGGCCAAAGCAATAAACGTAACAATGTAACTTCCTGACCGGAGTTCGAGCTAATCCGATAACAAAAGAAACGAACAAAAACACATGGACAAGGTCTAACTCCCTACGACAGGACGACAACGGTGTTTAACGACAGGGATTCATCCCTACTGCTTCATGTTGGACATTAACGTCTGAGCTATTTACAATGTGAATAAAATGTTAGCATTGAAGCTAAAGTTATCTATGAAGGAAAGCTCAAAGATTAACACAAGGACTAAATGCGTATTTGAGTCAGTTGAAATATTTTAACTGGAGCGGTAACTTTGTGTGTCGCTGTCCTGAAAGCCTTTGAGATTCTCCTGCTTTCGTCTGGACGCTGTTCAACTCAAACGGGACCAAAACATTATTGGTCTCACCGTTAACTACCGTTCATAGTTTTTTTTTTTTTTTTTTTTAATTGTGTTTATTCTGTGCTCGTGTTCTTATTTATTGATGATTTATTTTGTGTTTTGGTGCTTGATGATTTTAACTGCTGTACAGTGTCCTTGAGTGGCGTGAAAGGCGCTTTCTAAATAAAATGCATTATTATTATTATTATTATTATAGTTTTCAAGAAATGAGGTCCCATTGGAGACACAGGAAGGGGCGGGACTTTGCCTCTCTGTTGTCAGTGTTGCGGTAGTGACAGTGTGTGTTTCTGCCAGCAGGTCGAGACTCTGCTATGAATCAGTGTGAGGACCGAGAGGACGGAGTCCTTCCCTCTAAAACCACCCAGGATGGGGGACATGACAGCCAGACCAAAGCTCAGAGGTGAGACGAGGATCTCGAAATTTTCCAGGACTCAGATCACTCCACCATCATGGTTCTCACTCAACAACATAAATATACATAATATTAACTAGATCGCTTTATTGAGGTTAAAACTGAACCTTGTTATTATCTGACTGTCC
Source organism: Eutrigla gurnardus (assembly GCF_963514095.1). Classification (NCBI taxonomy): domain Eukaryota; kingdom Metazoa; phylum Chordata; class Actinopteri; order Perciformes; family Triglidae; genus Eutrigla; species Eutrigla gurnardus. The sequence continues at coordinate 14,858,756 of NC_139921.1, read as the reverse complement.
TGAGGTGAAGAATCAGGTCTTGGTCCAGACCTTTGTAGTCCATGTCGGGGATGATCTGAATCTAGTGTCGACTCTCCTGTTGAATCCATTTGTTTTGACTTTGGTGAACAATCACTGAGACCAGAAGCTTTAATAGCCTTCAATACTGTTAGTTGTCTGAGAAGAAGAAGCAGTACAGTTTGATGATAAGTCAAATAAATATTCAGATTAAATATTAACCTGACACTAGGGGTGTGAATCGTTGGCTTCACAGTGATTCGATTAAAGATTCAGTAGCTGGCGATTCGTTTTAGGAAATTTTTTTTTTTTGGAACGATTCGATTCTGCAAACCACGATTCGAGTCAGTAATCTGTATTCTTCTGAAAGGTGAAAAAATAAACAGACCACAGAATTACTTAAAGTCGTCCTGCATAATATTTTATGCTGATTACAAAAATGAAATCAAACATTGCTACATGCTGGCAGGGGAGAGAGTGTCTTAAAAGTCTTAAAACATTAATCATTATGAAGAATCGTGATTCATAAGATTTAACTAATTTATATCAATTATTGGTAGGGGTGTGACGAGATCTCGTGCCACGAGAGATTAAAGTCGACGATATTTCTCGTCGCGTTAAAAATCTGTCTCGTGAGATTTGTGAGCTATACATAGCTGAGGTTTTATAGACAGCTGTCTGACTGGGAGCTTAAAAAAGCCAACCACACCCAGCAAACATTTTGACGTCTATTTGACGTCGGTCAGGCAGGTCGATTCGACGTCTACCAGAGGTGCTGAAATGAAAGTTTTTCTGACGTCGGATTTCGACGGCATCAATTGTCGTTTCGACGACATATCAACGGCTAACAGAGCAGGCTACTATGTCATTATTACGTCGTATAGACGACTTTTCCACGTCTCTACGTGACGTCTATTTGACGTCTAATTAACGTCGGTCTCATGACCGAAGTCATTTCGACGGCTCTTGGACGGCATCAATTCACGTCATTTCAACGTAGTTTCGACGGCATATCAACCTTTGTCAAAATACACATGTTATGTATTGCATTTAAAAATATGTTAAATCTAGTTTCAACTAGTGCCTACATAACTGGCATTACCACATCCATACATTCTATGACAAGCACGGCTCTTGTGCTGTATACATGTGCAATTCTTAATGCTCTCATCTTCAACTATTTAAATTAATTCATCAATTTCAGCAAAAAACATCCTTAAAATGCAAAGAGGTCAAAAAGTCCAATAGACAACACCAGCAAATTTCACATTTGCAAACTTAAAATATCACAGGAATGGTGAACCTGGTCAAAACTTTTATAGTAAATAAACTCACCTGTGATGGAGTTAAAAATACTCAAGTAATGTTCACCCATACTGTAAAATACAAGTAGTACATGGACTAACGAGTTATCTATATATTGAATAATTGAATAAAAAACGAACATGTATATTTGAACAAATGTTTTATTGACTTCCTTTTTATTGCAGTCCTGTGGGGTCTTGTTTAAGGTGGTTCTGAATCACACTCTCTATTTCTGCATCTGTGGCCTTTGGACTCCATCTCTTCACAGCAGCTGGAGAGAGGGCATAAGAAAAAAATAAACATTTTTACAGAGCGCCTATTCAGATGTTAAATGCACTTTAAAGATGGCAAGAACAAATTATAGAGCGAAAACCTTCTGCGCATGCTCCGTCTCTCCGTCTCGTTTTTGGTGTATGTCAAGCGACACCTATAGGCCTGGCATATGAACTACAGCATTTTCGGTGGATCCGTCTAAATGCAAATATTCTTGAAACAATGCCGAGGAAGACGGAGAAAAAACAACGTTTTCGCCCGTCTGGACGGCCCCTTAAAGTGTTATGGTTCTGTAACGATGCTAAACCGAGAGTTGCACAAATGTTCGGCTCGGTTTAGCATCGAGCACCTCACGTAGCCTGTGAGCTAACTCAGGGCTAGTTTCACACGGCAGCTAACTTGGCTGCTAGCCGCCGCTCGGTTACGGATAAAAGCAACAAAAAAACAGCTATCTGTAACAATACACGATGCAGCAACAAAATCAAAACTCCAACATGCAACTGATAAACATATGTCTTACCAAACACGGTTTCATTTTAAATTACAGTACTTTTAGTAACTCACCTTTCACGGGTGTCTCGTGTCTCCTCCTCGTCAACTGACGCTGCAAAGTTCTTCTTGCGCATGCGTAGGAAACCGCTAGGTGCGCTAACTACGCGAGGAAAAATAGTTCCTAGATGGACGCTATATCACAAACATTTTAACCCACATTGCCAATATGATACTACATTATTTTCTTAAATTCACGAACATATTTCCATTATTTCGAATAGTTTTTTTTTAGCATTCGTGCGTTGATGTGTCATTGAAACAACGTCATTTGACGTTGGTCATTTCAGCCCCTCAGATAGACGTCAAATCAACCTGCCTGCCCGACGTTAATCAGACATCCCGACATGATTGGATATCTGCATCTCGACACAGCAGTAGATAGAGGAAATCATTCTTGACATCGTTTTTTCAGTTAAATATGTTTTCTTTGAGATCGTATTCCCCCTAATGTTATCATGTCGAAAAAAAGTCTAATTAAAGTCACGTCGTGACGCGACGTCGATTGGACGTCTTCATCTGGACGCAGGTCGAGCAAACGTTTTCTGTCAGTGTTTATTCAGTTAAACCTCTCTAAAATGCATATTTAATAAGGTAATATTTGCCATGATATTATTTTATGATGTCGAAAAACAGTCGAATTAAAGTCACGTCGTGACGCGACGTCGATTGGACGTCTTCATCTGGACGCAGGTCGAGAAAACGTTTTCTGGCAGTGTTTATTCAGTTGAACCGCTCTAAAGCGTATATTTAATTAGGTCATATTTGCCATGATGATATTTTATGATGTTGAGAAACAGTCGAATTAAAGTCACGTCGTGACGCGACGTCGATTGGACGTCTTCATCTAGACGTAGGTCGAGAAAATGTTTGCTGGGCAGCATCGCTTATTGTTACCGACAATGCACGTAATATGGACGTGGCCGTGCGCGACGCGGGATTGAAGTCGCACATCTGTTTTGCGCACACTTTAAATCTTGCAACCCAAGCTTCATCCCCGCGTCGCTCGTTTACTCGGGCGGGTGACGTGTGACTGCATTTTTTCATCGTAGTTCAGCGGCTACCGCGGTGAAAATGTCCAAGCAGAAACGGCTACAATTACCATCACACAAGTTAATGACGGGCACGTTGGATATGCTGGCTCGTTACCTTGAGCAGCAAGCTGCCATAGCAGCATCACCAGCCCAGAGACAAGACAAAACTCCCGAAGCACTGATACACTTGACAGCTGAGATGTCAGAGATGCTGAATATGCTGTAGTTGCAGCATGTTGTTCATGACATACTTGTTCAGGCTCCGTTTGCACTATTTGCACTCTGTATTGACAAAGTAGAACTTTGATTTGGTTTTGCACATATTTACACTTGGAAAAAAGAAAATATTTTATTTTATTTTAACTTTTATAAATTTTACTTTTCGTTTAAATTTGTGAAAGAAGAAAATTATTAAAAGAGCATGCTTACATGATGCATGTAAAGAGTTAGAATAAAATATTTAAAAATGCATATGCAACTCTGTTAATTTATAGTCTGTTGGTCCAGTCATATATTTTGTCATTGTAGTTTTCTTAAAATCTCGTCTCGTCTCGTTCTCGTGGACCCAATATCGTGTCTCCTCTCGTCTCATGAGTGTATCGTCACACCCCTAATTATTGGTGAATCCAAAACGATTAATTGTATTTATTTATTTTAGCAGATCGATTTAGTTGAATTGATAGGACTGACCATCGATGCATCGCATGAGTTGTTACACTACTACCTGACATACACCTGGACCAACACTGTAACCTGCTGACACTTCAGCTGATCATCCTCAAATATTGAATGAAAGGAATGAAAGTTTAACTGGGAAATTCAGATTCTCTGTTGGTCTGTTGAACCACAAAAACACACGTCCATCAACATTAAGTGAAGTCTGCTGAATGAATAATGCGATGGTCTGAACTGCTAAACATACTGTGATAATAACATTTTCTTTGATGATTTCGTGTTGTGGCTTATATTGTGATGAATGAAGTTTAACTAGTGAGAATCTTGGGAAAGTATTTCCTTAAATTGTATTTATTGTATCAGGATGCAGCAGCAGAGACCAGACTCCCTTGGACCTGGACCCAGCTGTGTATCCATAAAGAGTGACAACTCTATGGGTTGCCCTATTTTTTTTAAAGCTGAACAAGCTGCTGATGGAAGGTAAGAAATGAAACTGAACTTGCTGGGCAGCATCGCTTATTGTTACCGACAATGCACGTAATATGGACGTGGCCGTGCGCGACGCGGGATTGAAGTCGCACATCTGTTTTGCGCACACTTTAAATCTTGCAACCCAAGCTTCATCCCCGCGTCGCTCGTTTACTCGGGCGGGTGACGTGTGACTGCATTTTTTCATCGTAGTTCAGCGGCTACCGCGGTGAAAATGTCCAAGCAGAAACGGCTACAATTACCATCACACAAGTTAATGACGGGCACGTTGGATATGCTGGCTCGTTACCTTGAGCAGCAAGCTGCCATAGCAGCATCACCAGCCCAGAGACAAGACAAAACTCCCGAAGCACTGATACACTTGACAGCTGAGATGTCAGAGATGCTGAATATGCTGTAGTTGCAGCATGTTGTTCATGACTGTAGTGTTTTGAGTGCAAGAATGACACATGGAGACGGAGTACAAGTCTATTGCGTTCTTTACTTGGTAACTTCCTAGTACATGCGCAGAGCACCCCGGTGGTCACAACAGGTACCGTATTACTCGTACAGCGTGCACACATTACCGTAGTAAATGTAATGACTTCAACTACTACACTCCTTCCCCCTAGATGATAACCTAGATAACCAAACTACATCCCACATTGCAATGACCATTCTCTGAACATTATATGAAGGGCTCAACTTATAGTAAAATACCCCTAACTTATAATCATTAACAGTAGGCAGTCTGAACACAATTGCGAAACTTATAACTCACTATCTCTACTTGAACATTTAGAGATTCAGTCTTTTTGGTGCCGTTCGCTGCCTTTCAGGATAACGCCGCTCAGGTTGAGCTTCCTGAGGTGGATGAGCAGCTGCATCTTCTGGCTCTGTGATTTCTGCTTGTTCCTCAGAATTTGCTGAGTAATCCGGGAAATCACTGTCATCCGTTCTGCTTGGAGGTGTTGAAGCTTTAGATGCACGAAGGTGATCTACATGCACCTTGACTTGACGTTGACCTATTTGCACATCATAGGTCAGAGGTCCTCTTTGTTTCAAAATTTTCCCTGCAATCCACAGTTTCTTAGGATGTCTGAAATCTCGAACCAACACCCTCTCTCCCAGAGTAAACATCCGGAGAGGCTTTGCCCGCTTGTCATGAGCCTTCTTCTGCTGTAACTGATGTTTGACCACAACTTCAGACATGTCCGGCTTCAACAATGACAGGCGAGTGCGTGGTTGTCTTTTCAGGAACAGTTCAGCTGGGGTGCGTTCAGTGACTGTGTGAGGGGTGTTTCTATATGTGAACAGGAACCGAGCAAGCCGTTGATGTGGTGACACAGACTGAGCTTCCAGTCGAGTCCAGGCTTTCTTGAATGTCTGCACAGCTCGTTCCGCTGCTCCATTAGAAGCAGGATGGTAAGGTGGTGTGAGAACATGGCGAACTCCATTCTTCTTGAGAAACTGTTCAAACTCTGTTGATGTAAAAGGAGGGCCGTTGTCAGACACGAGCACCTTTGGCAGTCCATATGATGCAAACAGGTTCCTGAGAAGATGTGTAGTCTTCTCTGCTGTTGTGAGCTGTGTAGGCAGGACTTCTAGCCATTTTGAATAAACATCAACTACCACCAGGTAGTGCTGCTTGTTAATTTCAGCAAAGTCCACATGAATCCGTTCCCAGGGTGCTGTGGCCCATGACCAAGGATGGAGAGGCGCTGCCGCAGGTCTGTTCAGTGTGGTCTCACAAACTGCACACTGACTCACATAGTTTTCTATCTCTTCATCTAGGCCTGGCCACCACAGGAAGCTTCGGGCTAAAGCCTTCATTCGTGTTATTCCTGGATGTCCATCATGCATATCTGACAACAGACGCCGCCTGAATTTCGGTGGTATGATGACCCTTGACCCCCAGAGAACACATCCCTGGTCTGAAGAGAGCTGGTCCTTCCTCATGCAAAATGGTTTGAACTCTGGATTGGGCATAAACTTTGGCCATCCTGACAATGTCAGATCCAGGACTTTAGAGAGGAGTGGGTCATGTCTTGTCTCTTCTGCAATGTCTTTGGCTGAGACAGGCAACTCATCGATGTGTGACATACAGAACACTTCACTGTCATCAGTGCTTTCATCAGTGTCATGCTGGCATGGAAGACGTGACAATGCATCAGCATTGGCATGGTCACTGGAACGTCTGTACTGAATGTCATAATCATATGCCATTAAGATTAAACCCCAGCATTGCATGCGGAGTGCAGCAAGAGTTGGAACAGCTGATTTAGGGCCAAGTATGGTCAGAAGTGGTTTGTGGTCAGTCAAAAGCACAAACTTCCTTCCATAAAGGTACTTATGGAATTTCTTGACGCCGAATATTATGCTCAATGCTTCTTTTTCAATTTGAGCATAATTTCGCTCACTTGATAGAGTCCTGGAGGCAAAAGCGATAGGTTGCTCTTCACCAGAGGGTAGCACATGTGAAATTACTGCACCCACACCGTATGGACTGGCGTCACATGCAAGCCTAAGTGGCTTCTCTGGATCGTAGTGTGCAAGACACTTACTGTTCAGAAGATGCTGTTTGCAGGCCTGAATTCCCAGGTCCCAGCCTCTTCACATTGCTGGGACCATTTCCACGGTGTGTCTGCATGTAGCAGCTGGTGAAGCGGATGCAGTAATGTAGACAGATTTGCCACAAACTTCCCATAATAGTTGAGCAGTCCCAGAAATGATCTCAACTCTGTAACATTCTGTGGAGCTGGTGCATTTACTATGGCTTCTACCTTGTCTGCTCTTGGGTGAAGTCCCTGTGCATCAATTCTGTACCCAAGGTACTCCACTGAGTCTTGCAGGAATGCACACTTTGATTGCTTGATCTTGATTCCTTGCTTTTCCAGTCTTTCCATGACTTCATCTAATATTGCCAAGTGTTTTTCTTTTGTAGGTGCAGAGACAAGAATGTCATCCATGAAGCACGCAACATTCTCCATGCCCTGAAGAATCTGGTCCATTGTGTATTGAAACACTGATGGAGCTGTTGAAACACCATAGGCTAGGCGGTGGTATCTGAAGAGGCCTTTGTGTGTGTTTATAATGAGGTACTGCTCTGATTCTGGATCAAGCTGCAACTGTTGATAAGCAAAGGACAGGTCGATTTTACTGAAGACTGTCCCTCCAGCCAGAGTAGCAAACAAGTCCTCAGCATTTGGTAGAGGATATTCCTCCGGGAGTATGCATCTATTCACAGTCACTTTGTAGTCGCCACACAATCTCACAGTTTTGTCTTTCTTTGGCACTACGACGATAGGTGCAGCCCAATCACTCCTTTTTACTTGAGAAATAATTCCGTTCCTCTGTAAGCGCTCAAGTTCTTTTTCCACTGCTTCCCTCAATGCATAAGGTACAGGTCGTGGCTTGTGGAAGATCGGCTTGGCGTCACTCTGCACTCTAATCTTTGCTCTGAAGTCTTTAATCTTTCCATATCCATCTGTAAACAAATATTTGTGCTTTTCCAGCGTGTCCTTGAGTGTCAGTGGATTATTTCTCTGCAAACTGAAGATCTTCCCCCAATTCAGCTTTATCTTCTGCAGCCAATTCCTTCCCAGTAATGGCGGTTTACTACCTTTAACCACCACAAGTGGCAGCTCCCACTCTTGTTCCCCATACTTCACAGGCACCAGGATCTTTCCCAGCACAGGTATGGTGTCTCCTGTGTATGATGACAGGTGAATGGCAACTGGCTCCAGTGGGCAGTTCTTCAGTTGTTCCTGATAGAGGGACTCTGGAATCAAAGATACCGAGGCACCCGTATCTACCTGCATGTGCACTTGTTTCCCAGATAACTCCATGGTGACGAAAATGCCATTTTTCTTTCCTTGTGCAGTGTACACTGTAAACAGGTCCAGTGCGTCATCGTTGCCATACTCTGAGTCATCTGTGTCTCTGGTTGCTGTCACCATTTGTGCCTTGTCACTCTGTTTTATCTTCTTGCAGACTCTTTTCAAGTGTCCAACTTTTCCACATCCATGGCATGTTTCAGTGCGATAGTAGCATTCAGTTGGCTGATGGTTATCTTTGCCACATCTATAGCACTTCTGTCTTTTGTCTGAAGATCCTTGTTTCCCTCTTGAATCATCCTGCCGGTTGTAACGTGAACCTTGACCTTTCTTGTAATAGCGTCTGTCACTCGAAGAATTGAACACTTTGTTAACTGCACCTTTTGGCTTCTCATTATGTTCTCTCAATTCCTTTGTGTCTCTGTAGGCCAATTCTAAAGCAAGTGCAATGTCACAGGCCTTTGTGAACGTCAGGTCTTTCTCCGATAGTAGTCTCTTGTGATACTGTTCCCCCGAGAGGCCACAAACAAACTGATCCCTGAGGGCATCATTCAGAAATTGTCCAAATTCACAAGTGCTTGCCAATGTTTTTAGTGCAAGGATATATTCAGAGACGGTTTCATCTTGTCGTTGCTGTCTTTTGTAAAACCTGAAGCGTTCTGCAATCAGAATAGGCTTGGGCTTGAAATGCAGTGACAGAGCTTTCGTGAGGTCGGCATAGTCCACATCCGTCACTTTTTGCGGTGCAATCAGATTTTTCAGAAGTCCATACTCTGCTGGACCCAGCACACTTATGAATACATCAGCTGTCTTCTCTTGATCAATTTCATTTGCTGCCAGCCATCTTTCAAACCGCTCCAAATATGAATCAAAATCTTCTTTTGTTCTGTCAAATTCTGGAACTTTTCCAATATACGCCATTTTTACAGTTGTTTCCTTTTTCAGTTAATCTCCGGTCGTTTCTTTGTTTGTTTGTTGTTGTTTTTTTCTATTTCCTCTGCACCGATTTTCTTCTGCCGTTACAGTCACTCACCACAGGAGGGCGCTCTTGCTCTTCTTTTTAAAAAAAAAACACTGTTCCTTGCCGTTTCAGCCGCCGGCACTTTCAGTTTCTTCCGAACCAAAAAACAGGTGAAAACACACTTTTAGGAGAAGTTTTACTCATCTGACATCTCCCATATGCATCACGATGTGGATTCACTTCATTTCCTCGTCGCCATTGTAGTGTTTTGAGTGCAAGAATGACACACGGAGACGGAGTACAAGTCTATTGCGTTCTTTACTTGGTAACTTCTTAGTACATGCGCAGAGCACCCCGGTGGTCACAACAGGTACCGTATTACTCGTACAGCGTGCACACATTACCGTAGTAAATGTAATGACTTCAACTACTACAATGACATACTTGTTCAGGCTCCGTTTGCACTATTTGCACTCTGTATTGACAAAGTAGAACTTTGATTTGGTTTTGCACATATTTACACTTGGAAAAAAGAAAATATTTTATTTTAACTTTTATAAATTTTACTTTTAGTTTAAATTTGTGAAAGAAGAAAATTATTAAAAGAGCATGCTTACATGATGCATGTAAAGAGTTAGAATAAAATATTTAAAAATGCATGTGCAACTCTGTTAATTTATAGTCTGTTGGTCCAGTCATATATTTTGTCATTGTAGTTTTCTTAAAATCTCGTCTCGTCTCGTTCTCGTGGACCCAATATCGTGTCTCGTCTCGTCTCATGAGTGTATCGTCACACCCCTAATTATTGGTGAATCCAAAACGATTTATTGTATTTATTTATTTTAGCAGATCGATTTAGTTGAATTGATAGGACTGACCATCGATGCATCGCATGAGTTGTTACACTACTACCTGACATACACCTGGACCAACACTGTAACCTGCTGACACTTCAGCTGATCATCCTCAAATATTGAATGAAAGGAATGAAAGTTTAACTGGGAAATTCAGATTCTCTGTTGGTCTGTTGAACCACAAAAACACACGTCCATCAACATTAAGTGAAGTCTGCTGAATGAATAATGCGATGGTCTGAACTGCTAAACATACTGTGATAATAACATTTTCTTTGATGATTTCGTGTTGTGGCTTATATTGTGATGAATGAAGTTTAACTAGTGAGAATCTTGGGAAAGTATTTCCTTAAATTGTATTTATTGTATCAGGATGCAGCAGCAGAGACCAGACTCCCTTGGACCTGGACCCAGCTGTGTATCCATAAAGAGTGACAACTCTATGGGTTGCCCTATTTTTTTTAAAGCTGAACAAGCTGCTGATGGAAGGTAAGAAATGAAACTGAACTTGCTGGGCAGCATCGCTTATTGTTACCGACAATGCACGTAATATGGACGTGGCCGTGCGCGACGCGGGATTGAAGTCGCACATCTGTTTTGCGCACACTTTAAATCTTGCAACCCAAGCTTCATCCCCGCGTCGCTCGTTTACTCGGGCGGGTGACGTGTGACTGCATTTTTTCATCGTAGTTCAGCGGCTACCGCGGTGAAAATGTCCAAGCAGAAACGGCTACAATTACCATCACACAAGTTAATGACGGGCACGTTGGATATGCTGGCTCGTTACCTTGAGCAGCAAGCTGCCATAGCAGCATCACCAGCCCAGAGACAAGACAAAACTCCCGAAGCACTGATACACTTGACAGCTGAGATGTCAGAGATGCTGAATATGCTGTAGTTGCAGCATGTTGTTCATGACTGTAGTGTTTTGAGTGCAAGAATGACACATGGAGACGGAGTACAAGTCTATTGCGTTCTTTACTTGGTAACTTCCTAGTACATGCGCAGAGCACCCCGGTGGTCACAACAGGTACCGTATTACTCGTACAGCGTGCACACATTACCGTAGTAAATGTAATGACTTCAACTACTACACTCCTTCCCCCTAGATGATAACCTAGATAACCAAACTACATCCCACATTGCAATGACCATTCTCTGAACATTATATGAAGGGCTCAACTTATAGTAAAATACCCCTAACTTATAATCATTAACAGTAGGCAGTCTGAACACAATTGCGAAACTTATAACTCACTATCTCTACTTGAACATTTAGAGATTCAGTCTTTTTGGTGCCGTTCGCTGCCTTTCAGGATAACGCCGCTCAGGTTGAGCTTCCTGAGGTGGATGAGCAGCTGCATCTTCTGGCTCTGTGATTTCTGCTTGTTCCTCAGAATTTGCTGAGTAATCCGGGAAATCACTGTCATCCGTTCTGCTTGGAGGTGTTGAAGCTTTAGATGCACGAAGGTGATCTACATGCACCTTGACTTGACGTTGACCTATTTGCACATCATAGGTCAGAGGTCCTCTTTGTTTCAAAATTTTCCCTGCAATCCACAGTTTCTTAGGATGTCTGAAATCTCGAACCAACACCCTCTCTCCCAGAGTAAACATCCGGAGAGGCTTTGCCCGCTTGTCATGAGCCTTCTTCTGCTGTAACTGATGTTTGACCACAACTTCAGACATGTCCGGCTTCAACAATGACAGGCGAGTGCGTGGTTGTCTTTTCAGGAACAGTTCAGCTGGGGTGCGTTCAGTGACTGTGTGAGGGGTGTTTCTATATGTGAACAGGAACCGAGCAAGCCGTTGATGTGGTGACACAGACTGAGCTTCCAGTCGAGTCCAGGCTTTCTTGAATGTCTGCACAGCTCGTTCCGCTGCTCCATTAGAAGCAGGATGGTAAGGTGGTGTGAGAACATGGCGAACTCCATTCTTCTTGAGAAACTGTTCAAACTCTGTTGATGTAAAAGGAGGGCCGTTGTCAGACACGAGCACCTTTGGCAGTCCATATGATGCAAACAGGTTCCTGAGAAGATGTGTAGTCTTCTCTGCTGTTGTGAGCTGTGTAGGCAGGACTTCTAGCCATTTTGAATAAACATCAACTACCACCAGGTAGTGCTGCTTGTTAATTTCAGCAAAGTCCACATGAATCCGTTCCCAGGGTGCTGTGGCCCATGACCAAGGATGGAGAGGCGCTGCCGCAGGTCTGTTCAGTGTGGTCTCACAAACTGCACACTGACTCACATAGTTTTCTATCTCTTCATCTAGGCCTGGCCACCACAGGAAGCTTCGGGCTAAAGCCTTCATTCGTGTTATTCCTGGATGTCCATCATGCATATCTGACAACAGACGCCGCCTGAATTTCGGTGGTATGATGACCCTTGACCCCCAGAGAACACATCCCTGGTCTGAAGAGAGCTGGTCCTTCCTCATGCAAAATGGTTTGAACTCTGGATTGGGCATAAACTTTGGCCATCCTGACAATGTCAGATCCAGGACTTTAGAGAGGAGTGGGTCATGTCTTGTCTCTTCTGCAATGTCTTTGGCTGAGACAGGCAACTCATCGATGTGTGACATACAGAACACTTCACTGTCATCAGTGCTTTCATCAGTGTCATGCTGGCATGGAAGACGTGACAATGCATCAGCATTGGCATGGTCACTGGAACGTCTGTACTGAATGTCATAATCATATGCCATTAAGATTAAACCCCAGCATTGCATGCGGAGTGCAGCAAGAGTTGGAACAGCTGATTTAGGGCCAAGTATGGTCAGAAGTGGTTTGTGGTCAGTCAAAAGCACAAACTTCCTTCCATAAAGGTACTTATGGAATTTCTTGACGCCGAATATTATGCTCAATGCTTCTTTTTCAATTTGAGCATAATTTCGCTCACTTGATAGAGTCCTGGAGGCAAAAGCGATAGGTTGCTCTTCACCAGAGGGTAGCACATGTGAAATTACTGCACCCACACCGTATGGACTGGCGTCACATGCAAGCCTAAGTGGCTTCTCTGGATCGTAGTGTGCAAGACACTTACTGTTCAGAAGATGCTGTTTGCAGGCCTGAATTCCCAGGTCCCAGCCTCTTCACATTGCTGGGACCATTTCCACGGTGTGTCTGCATGTAGCAGCTGGTGAAGCGGATGCAGTAATGTAGACAGATTTGCCACAAACTTCCCATAATAGTTGAGCAGTCCCAGAAATGATCTCAACTCTGTAACATTCTGTGGAGCTGGTGCATTTACTATGGCTTCTACCTTGTCTGCTCTTGGGTGAAGTCCCTGTGCATCAATTCTGTACCCAAGGTACTCCACTGAGTCTTGCAGGAATGCACACTTTGATTGCTTGATCTTGATTCCTTGCTTTTCCAGTCTTTCCATGACTTCATCTAATATTGCCAAGTGTTTTTCTTTTGTAGGTGCAGAGACAAGAATGTCATCCATGAAGCACGCAACATTCTCCATGCCCTGAAGAATCTGGTCCATTGTGTATTGAAACACTGATGGAGCTGTTGAAACACCATAGGCTAGGCGGTGGTATCTGAAGAGGCCTTTGTGTGTGTTTATAATGAGGTACTGCTCTGATTCTGGATCAAGCTGCAACTGTTGATAAGCAAAGGACAGGTCGATTTTACTGAAGACTGTCCCTCCAGCCAGAGTAGCAAACAAGTCCTCAGCATTTGGTAGAGGATATTCCTCCGGGAGTATGCATCTATTCACAGTCACTTTGTAGTCGCCACACAATCTCACAGTTTTGTCTTTCTTTGGCACTACGACGATAGGTGCAGCCCAATCACTCCTTTTTACTTGAGAAATAATTCCGTTCCTCTGTAAGCGCTCAAGTTCTTTTTCCACTGCTTCCCTCAATGCATAAGGTACAGGTCGTGGCTTGTGGAAGATCGGCTTGGCGTCACTCTGCACTCTAATCTTTGCTCTGAAGTCTTTAATCTTTCCATATCCATCTGTAAACAAATATTTGTGCTTTTCCAGCGTGTCCTTGAGTGTCAGTGGATTATTTCTCTGCAACTGAAGATCTTCCCCCAATTCAGCTTTATCTTCTGCAGCCAATTCCTTCCCAGTAATGGCGGTTTACTACCTTTAACCACCACAAGTGGCAGCTCCCACTCTTGTTCCCCATACTTCACAGGCACCAGGATCTTTCCCAGCACAGGTATGGTGTCTCCTGTGTATGATGACAGGTGAATGGCAACTGGCTCCAGTGGGCAGTTCTTCAGTTGTTCCTGATAGAGGGACTCTGGAATCAAAGATACCGAGGCACCCGTATCTACCTGCATGTGCACTTGTTTCCCAGATAACTCCATGGTGACGAAAATGCCATTTTTCTTTCCTTGTGCAGTGTACACTGTAAACAGGTCCAGTGCGTCATCGTTGCCATACTCTGAGTCATCTGTGTCTCTGGTTGCTGTCACCATTTGTGCCTTGTCACTCTGTTTTATCTTCTTGCAGACTCTTTTCAAGTGTCCAACTTTTCCACATCCATGGCATGTTTCAGTGCGATAGTAGCATTCAGTTGGCTGATGGTTATCTTTGCCACATCTATAGCACTTCTGTCTTTTGTCTGAAGATCCTTGTTTCCCTCTTGAATCATCCTGCCGGTTGTAACGTGAACCTTGACCTTTCTTGTAATAGCGTCTGTCACTCGAAGAATTGAACACTTTGTTAACTGCACCTTTTGGCTTCTCATTATGTTCTCTCAATTCCTTTGTGTCTCTGTAGGCCAATTCTAAAGCAAGTGCAATGTCACAGGCCTTTGTGAACGTCAGGTCTTTCTCCGATAGTAGTCTCTTGTGATACTGTTCCCCCGAGAGGCCACAAACAAACTGATCCCTGAGGGCATCATTCAGAAATTGTCCAAATTCACAAGTGCTTGCCAATGTTTTTAGTGCAAGGATATATTCAGAGACGGTTTCATCTTGTCGTTGCTGTCTTTTGTAAAACCTGAAGCGTTCTGCAATCAGAATAGGCTTGGGCTTGAAATGCAGTGACAGAGCTTTCGTGAGGTCGGCATAGTCCACATCCGTCACTTTTTGCGGTGCAATCAGATTTTTCAGAAGTCCATACTCTGCTGGACCCAGCACACTTATGAATACATCAGCTGTCTTCTCTTGATCAATTTCATTTGCTGCCAGCCATCTTTCAAACCGCTCCAAATATGAATCAAAATCTTCTTTTGTTCTGTCAAATTCTGGAACTTTTCCAATATACGCCATTTTTACAGTTGTTTCCTTTTTCAGTTAATCTCCGGTCGTTTCTTTGTTTGTTTGTTGTTGTTTTTTTCTATTTCCTCTGCACCGATTTTCTTCTGCCGTTACAGTCACTCACCACAGGAGGGCGCTCTTGCTCTTCTTTTTAAAAAAAAAACACTGTTCCTTGCCGTTTCAGCCGCCGGCACTTTCAGTTTCTTCCGAACCAAAAAACAGGTGAAAACACACTTTTAGGAGAAGTTTTACTCATCTGACATCTCCCATATGCATCACGATGTGGATTCACTTCATTTCCTCGTCGCCATTGTAGTGTTTTGAGTGCAAGAATGACACACGGAGACGGAGTACAAGTCTATTGCGTTCTTTACTTGGTAACTTCTTAGTACATGCGCAGAGCACCCCGGTGGTCACAACAGGTACCGTATTACTCGTACAGCGTGCACACATTACCGTAGTAAATGTAATGACTTCAACTACTACAATGACATACTTGTTCAGGCTCCGTTTGCACTATTTGCACTCTGTATTGACAAAGTAGAACTTTGATTTGGTTTTGCACATATTTACACTTGGAAAAAAGAAAATATTTTATTTTAACTTTTATAAATTTTACTTTTAGTTTAAATTTGTGAAAGAAGAAAATTATTAAAAGAGCATGCTTACATGATGCATGTAAAGAGTTAGAATAAAATATTTAAAAATGCATGTGCAACTCTGTTAATTTATAGTCTGTTGGTCCAGTCATATATTTTGTCATTGTAGTTTTCTTAAAATCTCGTCTCGTCTCGTTCTCGTGGACCCAATATCGTGTCTCGTCTCGTCTCATGAGTGTATCGTCACACCCCTAATTATTGGTGAATCCAAAACGATTTATTGTATTTATTTATTTTAGCAGATCGATTTAGTTGAATTGATAGGACTGACCATCGATGCATCGCATGAGTTGTTACACTACTACCTGACATACACCTGGACCAACACTGTAACCTGCTGACACTTCAGCTGATCATCCTCAAATATTGAATGAAAGGAATGAAAGTTTAACTGGGAAATTCAGATTCTCTGTTGGTCTGTTGAACCACAAAAACACACGTCCATCAACATTAAGTGAAGTCTGCTGAATGAATAATGCGATGGTCTGAACTGCTAAACATACTGTGATAATAACATTTTCTTTGATGATTTCGTGTTGTGGCTTATATTGTGATGAATGAAGTTTAACTAGTGAGAATCTTGGGAAAGTATTTCCTTAAATTGTATTTATTGTATCAGGATGCAGCAGCAGAGACCAGACTCCCTTGGACCTGGACCTGGACCCAGCTGTGTATCCATAAAGAGTGACAACTCTATGGGTTGCCCTATTTTTTTTAAAGCTGAACAAGCTGCTGATGGAAGGTAAGAAATGAAACTGAACTCTCCTTACAGGATGAACCAGGTCTAGACTAGCCCCTTAAACAATAACTCCTAGTCCACCAGCCCTGAATCCTGCAAACTGTTAGGATCTGAGCCACGATGATATGAGAGAGAGACAGTGTCGTTTTCAGGTCTTGGTCCAGACCTTTGTAGTCCATGTAGGGGATGATCTGAATCTAGTGTCGACTCTCCTGCTGAATCCATTTGTTTTCACTTTGGTGAACAATCACTGAGACCAGAAGCTTTAATTGCCTTCAATACGGTTAGTTGTCTGAGAAGAAGAAGCAGTAAAGTTTGATGAGTCAAATAAATATTCAGATTAAATATTAACCTGACACACACCTGGACCAACACGGTAACCTGCTGACACTTCAGCTGATCAGCTTCAAATATTGAATGAAAGGAATGAAAGTTTAACTGGGAAATTCAGATCTTTTCTCTGTTGGTCTGTTGGACCACAAAATCACAGTGTCGATCAACAATAACACACAACAGCTGATGGAATCTTCCACCTGAGTGGTTTGTAATTTACACAAATGAAACATTTGTTGAATGAATAATGTGATGGTCTGAACTGCCAAACATCTCCCACAATGCAACTTGCCCCTCACACTACATAGTTTGACAGCAGGATCATTGTATGTTTATTTGCACCACTCATGACATTGCAGATAGGAAGGGGGGTTTCCTCCATATCGTGACCTATGAATCATCATAATATTGTATTGGGATAATATCATAGTAAAAGTATTTCTTAAATTGTATTTAATGTATCAGGATGCAGCAGCAGAGATCAGACTCCCCTGGACCTGGACCCAGCTGTGTGTCCATGAAGAGTGACCGGACTATGCCCCGCAATATTATATTTAAAGTTGACCAAGCTGCTGATGGAAGGTAAGAACTGAACCTGAACTCTCATTAGAGGATGAATCAGGTCTAGACCAGCACCTTAATCAATAACTCAGAGTCCACCAGCCCTGAATCCTGCAACCCGTTCTGTCTTCTGAACCACGATGAGTGACAGACAGTCTCTTGTTTCCCTGAAGCTCGAACAGAAAGGACCAATTAAATCCTTTTTAACTGGGATTAAACTACAGAATATTAAATAAACAATCCAACCTTAAAGAGACAATGAGGAGAAAACCTCTTGAAAGAAAAGACTCATAGACGGGAAAAGTAAAGAGTTAATGACATAGAAGAGTAGCGGCCAGGCTAAGCTAAGCTAAGAACAAACTAACACCAAACTCGAGCAGCGTCTTCCTCTCACTCAAGGGAGGTTGTAGAGTATTAAGTAAGACACTTTATATCCACCAGACTCTTATTTTAGGTTTTAACACAACTGATAATGCATGAGGAGGTTCTGTAAAGTGAAACCCATGCTGAAGTGCCCTAAACTGTCAATCTCTCTGGTTGTATAGAAGTCTATGAGAAAATGGTCCTACTTCTCTCTTGATGTATTATCTCAGTAAACATTGTAAACATGGTCAATTTATGGTCTCAATCTCTAGTTTCAAGTCTTCTTCTACCAGCATGATGTTCATTTAGTACATTATGGTCCATTTAGAGTCCAACAGACCAGAAAGCAGGGAATGCTTTAAGGGTCGGGGCTACCTGCTAATTGACAGGTTGCTACCACACTACCAATGCAGTTATCTACTAAGATGACTTAAACACTTAGCTGTAAAGTTGACCTTGAATTATGAAGCTAACTTTGTTAGCAGCTTCACACCAGAATCCAGATGGATCCAGATCCAGTAAGGTTGCTGCTCTGGGTTCCGCTCTGCCGCTTGTGTACATCAGATCCACCCTTTGTGCAGAATCTTAGGCTTCAAAACCGTAGTCCACAAACCAACAGGCGATGTCGCCATGACGACGTCCACTTCTGATCTCCAGTCTGGGTTTAGTGATTCTTTAAACTTGGTTTTCTCCACAGAGTTCAGCAGATCTCAGAGGTTCCGTTGACCCAGCAGCATCAAACAGACCTGGACTCCATATTTATGGTGAATACATGTACAAGCTCACCTTTCATTAACCACATCAACTACAGATTCAATGCTGAACAGGTTCTAGTGGTCTCCATGCTGCTCAGACCCACACATGAATCCCATGTTGGGTTCTTTAGAGTTCATGTTCAGTTTATCCTTCTGTTCCAGCTGCTGGAGGAGAACATCGGCACTTTTGTGAAGAACGAGCTGAAGAAGATCCAGAAGGTCCTGAGTCCAGATTACCCAGAATGCTTGGAGAGTGAGGACGAGGAGTTGTTGGACAGTGAGGATGAAGAGCAGAGGAGGAGCAGAGAGGCATTTCAGAAGATCACAGTGCACTTCCTGAGGAGAATGAAGCAGGAGGAGCTGGCTGACTGTCTGCAGATCAGTAAGAGGATTTTAACAGATTTAACATGGTGGAAAGAAGAGAAGGATTCAACATGAAGAACTTCATATTTCTCCTAATAGGCTGCACACAACTTCAATGTTTAGGTTCTCTGGTTGTCTACAGACCCGATTACAGCTGATGTCATCATAAATATGCGTACGCATTATGTCAATGTTTATGTTGCTTTGCTTCAACCATCCAGACGAGTTAGAAGCTTTAAACAGTGAATTTTAACTGTTAGTAGCATCTAAATGTCTGCTTGTTACGTGTTTAGTTGTTGATATTCCAACAGACTCAAGTTCTACAGAGTTCAGACAGGATCACGACCATTTCAGAGGAACAGGTGTTTCACTTCACCGAGTGACTGTGTTAACTGGTGACTATCAGCTCGTATAACTCCAGTGTTGGTAGATGAAAAGAAAAAAATGTATTTAAAACAGGCTTCTACAAGGACCCCTCCATGTTTTCAATGGTGGCGTCTCTGCGTGGAGGATTACGGTATACCAGGATATTTAGAAATCCCAACGGTACTATTTTCAACACCGTCATCAATACCGTCTCTTTCTATGATGCTGTATTGTGATGTGTTGTAGTGACCAGCAGACGCCACCAGAGATCAGTGTTTCTGTTTTGTTGCCTTAAAAATCTCATTCTGGTGAATTTTCCTTTCAAAACCAAAACGTCAAATTGAGGCGATACAAGAGGCTCTTTATTTCTAGACTGACTCACTGAGCTTTACAGCTGCAGTTCAAAGGGTTATATCCTTCCAGTTCTGTTTGTCTTGTAAATGTCTTTTATTTTACTTCTGTTGGCTTCATCAGCTGAACCTGATTGATTTTGTGTCCAATACTTCTGATTTAATCATGAAAGAATCTCATGAAGTCACTACTACTGAGGACTATAGGAATACATGGCTCTAATACATGGCTTGTTCATAGACTGTAAAAGGGTCTGTAGGATCCACTAACTGGGTTCCTTTGTTGTTTATCCAGGAACTGCTGGTGCAGTGTACCAACGTAAACTCAAGTCTAACCTCAAGAAGAAGTTCCAGTGTTTGTTTGAGGGCATCACTAAAGCAGGAAACCCAACCCTCCTGAATCAGGTCTACACAGAGCTCCACGTCACAGAGGGAGGGACTGCAGAGGTCAATGACCAACATGAGGTCAGACAGATTGAAACGGCATCCAGGAAACCAGACAGACCAGAAACAACCATCAGACAAGAAGACATCTTTAAAGGCTCACCTGGAAGGGATGAACCAATCAGAACAGTGATGACAAAGGGAGCGGCTGGCATCGGGAAAACAGTGTTAACACAGAAGTTCACTCTGGACTGGGCTGAAGACAAAGCCAACCAGGACATACAGTTCACGTTTCCATTCACTTTCAGAGAGCTGAACCTGCTGAAAGAGAAGAAGTTCAGCTTGGTGGAACTCGTTCATCACTTCTTCACCGAAACCAAAGAAGCAGGAATCGGCAGGTTTGAAGAGTTCCAGGTTGCGTTCATCTTTGACGGTCTGGACGAGTGTCGACTTCCTCTGGACTTCCACAACAACGAGATCCTGACTGATGTTACAGAGTCCACCTCGGTGGATGTGCTGCTGACAAACCTCATCAGGGGGAAACTGCTTCCCTCTGCTCGCCTCTGGATAACCACAAGACCTGCAGCAGCCAATCAGATCCCTCCTGGGTGTGTTGACATGGTGACAGAGGTCAGAGGGTTCACTGACCCACAGAAGGAGGACTACTTCAGGAAGAGGTTCAGAGATGAGGAGCAGGCCAACAGGATCATGGCCCACATCAAGACCTCACGGAGCCTCCACATCATGTGCCACATCCCGGTCTTCTGCTGGATCACTGCTACAGTTCTGGAGGACGTGTTGAAGACCAGGGAGGGAGGGGAGCTGCCCAAGACCCTGACCGACATGTACATCCACTTCCTGGTGGTTCAGTCCAAACTGAAGAACGTCAAGTATGATGGAGGAGCTGAGACGGATCCACACTGGAGTCCACAGAGCAGGAAGATGATTGAGTCTCTAGGAAAACTGGCTTTTGAGCAGCTGCAGAAAGGAAACCTGATCTTCTATGAACCAGACCTGAAAGAGTGTGGCATCGATATCAAAGCAGCTTCAGTGTACTCAGGAGTGTTCACACAGGTCTTCAGAGAGGAGAGAGGACTGTACCAGCACCAGGTGTTCTGCTTCGTCCATCTTAGTGTTCAGGAGTTTCTGGCTGCTCTTCATGTCCATCTGACCTTCGTCAACTCTGGTGTCAATCTGATGGCAGAAGAACAAACAACCTCCTGGTGGTCTTACTTCTCCAGACACAAACCTAAAGTAACACATCTGCACCAGAGAGCTGTGGACAAGGCTTTACAGAGTCCAAACGGACACCTGGACCTGTTCCTCCGCTTCCTTCTGGGTCTGTCACTAGAGACCAATCAGAAACACCTACGAGGTCTGCTGACAGAGACAGGAAGTAGCTCACAGAGCAATCAGGAAGCAGTCCAGTACATCAAGGGGAAGGTTGATGAAGATCTGTCTCCAGAGAGAAGCATCAATCTGTTCCACTGTCTGAATGAACTGAATAATCGTTCTCTGGTTGAGGAGATCCAACAGTATCTGACTTCAGGACATCTCTCCTCCCGTAAACTGTCTCCTGGTCAGTGGTCAGCTCTGGTCTTCATCTTACTGTCATCAGAAACACATCTGGACGTGTTTGACCTGAAGGAATACTCTGCTTCAGAGGAGGCTCTTCTGAAGCTGCTGCCGGTGGTCCAAGCCTCCAGCAAAGCTCTGTAAATATAGTTTTTCATTCAGAAAACAACAAACCATCTTAGAATTACAAGGTTATATCTGCATTCTGAACGATTTGATTGGTTTTCCCAACTGCAAAAGGTAAAGAAGTAAAAAGTAGTTCCAAATAGTTACTTAAGAGTAAAGGTAAGAAAGTATTTAGTGAAAAAACTACTCGAGTACTGAGTAACTTATGAATAAATTCTGATTATTGTGGCCCCGCACCTGGTGATCTGAGAGACTACCAGGAGGCATAGACGTTGGAAGGGCAGCTAACCCCCCAGTTACATAAAAATCAATGCTTTCTCTAACATGAAGCGTTTGTGCTGAAAGAAAAGAAAAAACACAGCTCACCGCTTCATCCAGCGTTTCTCCTCTCTGTCTGTTTCACCGACAAACACACACACACACACACACACACACACACACACACACACACACACACACACACACACACACACACACACACACCCGGGGGGGGCGGGGGGAGGTGGGGGCAGGGTCTCAAGACCCTCCTGTCAAAGGCTGCGCCCCCCCTCCTCTCGAAATATTTATGGATTAAAAACTATAACAAATATAGAACAAATTAAGACACTGAGACATTAACAATCAATCATCTGAAGAAATATTGTTTCTAACGTTCCTATGGTGATTGTTTTTTTGTTTTTTTCCTGTGTCGTGCGATTTGATTGGCTGGTTTGCACGCAGACGGCAGGCTGAATTTGACGTTCACGATAGCGGTGGTTGATGCATAGCGGCTAGTTAGCGATTGTGTCAACAGAGCGAAATGGAACGATTTGTGATAGCCAAAAAGCCAATAAGAGTGGACGATGGTGGTGGTGATTTACGGACGCAGGACAGAGTGATGACGGACTTGGAGGATGAGGATGAAAGCGAGGATGACGAAGGGGCGGTAGTAGGTGAGGAGAACAGAGAAAGGAGGAGGAGGGGAGAGGAGAAGAGAGAAAGACAGCAATGGAGAGCGAGTGAAGCAGAGTTTAGAGGACAAGAAGGGAGGAAGAGGAGAGGAAGACAGGAGTTGAGAGTGAATGAGGAGGAGTTTAGAGGAGAGGAAGACAGGAGTGGGGAGTGAGTGAGGAGGAGGAGAAGAAGGGAGGAAGAGGAGAGAAAGACAGGAGTGGGGAGTGAGTGAGGAGGAGGAGAAGAAGGGAGGAAGAGGAGAGAAAGACAGGAGTGGGGAGTGAGTGAGGAGGAGAAGAAGGGAGGAAGAGGAGAGAAAGACAGGAGTGGAGAGTGAGTGAGGAGGAGAAAAAGGGAGGGAGAGGAGAGGAAGACAGGAGTGGAGAGTGAGTGAGGAGGAGAAGGGAGGAAGAGGAGAGGAAGACAGAAGGAGAGAGAAAACATATTTAGTGAGTTAAGAGACAGTTGTAAGAGTATACTGTATACAACTATGTGCTACAATTCTCAGTTACACTCTTGTAAATCCACAGATGTTCTCTGTGGTGGATTTGTATTGTTTTTTGTGCTTGTTGTTTGGCACTTCATTTCATTAAAACTAGTTAAATATGCTTGTGTTTGTTTTATGATAAACGTTTCGTAACATGCATTCGACAATATGCAGTGTATCAGCACGGCCACGGGAACAGTACATCTATTATAGTATTATTTGTTGGTGTCAGAATTCACTAGCACCTCCTATAAACAATCAGACCCCCTCATTGCCCCCCCAATAATTTTCTGGTGCCGCCGCTGCACACACAGTGATGGATAGTCATGTCGAAGACATTTATTCTAACTTTTCTCTGAGTTTTGTCGACATAAGAATGACTCGACCCACAAGAATATGCGTGATGAGCAGCTACAAACAGAATCTCACATCAGAAACATTCAGAAATGAACTGATTCACAACTGAAAGTGAAACTTAAATAGGATCGACAGATTCACTGACTTTAGACGGTCAAAGTTGGGGGATTTCAAAAAGTGGGCGGTATATTGTGACTCCTGCATAAATGATTGCACATACACTTGCATATTTATGCACATTTGTCTCTGAATGACAAGGATTTAGAACTAAAAAAACGTTAAAAGAGTTATATCTATAACCGGGCGTGGAGAGTTTGTGTGCCGTCATGTGACTGCCTGGCTGCGTTTGATTGGTGAAACGGAGTCACGTGAGAGTCTTGAAAGAAGACTCAGACAGAAATAAACAGATGGCACAGTGTGACGTTAACCTCAGCATGGAGTCTAATACGCCACCCAGCTGCAACAATAACCTGATGAACAAACATGTTAAACATCATTTAACTTCATTATGATTATAATGTCAGTTAGAACCTGAGGGGATGAACAGTTGTTTGTAATTGTTTCATCACTAATTTCTGATTCCTCTTCAGACTCAGTGGCTGTAACCTCTCAGAGAGAAGCTGTGAAGGTCTGTCCTCAGTTCTCAGCTCCCAGTCCTCCAGTCTAAGAGACCTGGACCTGAGTAACAACGACCTGCAGGATTCAGGAGTGAAGCTGCTGTCTGCTGGCCTGGAGAGTCCAGACTGTCGACTGGAAACTCTCAGGTCAGATTCAACTACTTTGAGAAGTTTACCTATGAAGCTTTCAATGATGTGTTTACATGCACCAAATATTCTGTTATTTATATTCACGTATTCCTAAAAAGACACGTTTGCTACTAATCTGTTTACATGGCTGATGAAATACTGTTTCTGCTGCTAATGACTTGCCAGCAAAAGAACAAAACAAAACTTTTGTCAAAACCAAACCTCTTGTTTATCTTTTCCCTGCCGTTCCATGTTTTAATAGTTTTATAAATCCACCTGGTGTTTATAAATGCTGTTGCAAACGTCAGTCTACGTTTTTGAACGTCACTCCATGAACATGTGAGCCTGAACTACAACACCAGACTGTCTCTGCTGTCAAGGTGGAGCCAGTTTGAAACACTTTCTATACAGTTGAGTTTATTGAGTTTTATATGAAATTAACTAATATTCTTGTCACGAGGACTTCCGGTGGCACCATGTTGTAGTCGGCAGCGGGAAAAGTAGCTCTAAAGAAAACCAATTAAAACAAGCCATTAACTAAAGCAAAAACGGCAGAAAGTACGGAAACCTGGAAAATAAGTCGAAGGCAAGTTGTACCAAGTCGGTGGAGGGAGTGAGCCCAGATATGGAGCGGCTAGAGTCGGCTAGCAGCGAAAATGACTCGTTCATATTAATGGAGCTGCGCAAATTCAGACAGCAACATGCCGAAGCAGCAGGTGACAACAAGAGAGCTATGACTAGACTCGAATGAACATGAAGGAGCTTATGGAAAGAACGGCATCCCTGGAGCAAAGAGCGGGACACATGGAGGAAAGAATTGGAAATACAGAGGACAGGGCGACGTGACCGGAGCGGTCAGCCGCCTTCCTACTCCAGCAAACGGCCAAACTATCTGGTAAGTGCGATGACCTGGAGTCAAGAATGAGACGCAACAATATACGGATTCACGGCATCCCAGAGGGCGCAGAGAAGAACGACACCATAGACTTCATAACGGGACTCATTAAGTCCAGAATCCAAATCGCAGGCGACATTGAAATACGCATAGAGAGGGCGCACCGGTCACTGGCGGCTAAACCCAAGGACAGCTCAGCCCCACCGAGAGCGATCATTGTGCGCTTCTTGGATTACAAAGTTAAGGAATATGTGATACGGCAAGCCTGGAAACAGAAGACTACATACGAGGGACAAACCATCTACTTTAATCAAGACTACACGACGGAGGTTAAAAAAAAGAGGAAACAGGTTAGGGATGTCATCAAAAAGCTGAAGGAGAAAAACGTGAAGGCACAGTCCCCCTACCCAGCCCAGCTTAAAGTGTTTTTGGACTCAGGGACAAAGACATTTGCCACACTAACGGAGGCGGCACCTGTGTTAAAGGACATGGGGATTGAGGTGGATGAAGACAGGACGGAGAGGCTGCAGAGGATGATGACGCAGAGCAGCTGGACCGCGGCGACAGGACAGAGAGGGAGGCGGAGATGGTCCCACATCACAGAAGAAGACGTACATGCCCTCATGGAGTAAACTCAACACCTCTACTGATATCATAAGAACAAAACAATAAAATAAAGGTGAGGTGTAATAATGAACAGTTAAGAATAGGTAATACTTTTTGTATCTGCCTTCACTACAGGGTCTGGTGAATATGAGCGAAGCTAGTTTATGCACTACTTGTTAAACTGACAGAAATATTGGTTTTATGAAGAGTGAATTTGTAACTTTGAGTTCTTAACAACCTTAGGTTGTGGTTGCACATAGTGCTTTTTCCCCAGAGAGAAAACGCCACGACTCTCTGATGACGGGACTTTTGGAAGACACACGTTCATGTTCCTGTTTTACATGGGTTCTGGTTCTGATGGAGATGTACATTTCTTGTTTTCTTTATTATGCAAGGTTTTGTTTAATTTCTTACTTTTGTTTGAGGTATAGAGCTTGTGGGTCTTATTTGGAAATAATATGAATAAGCTTAATCTTGTGTCATACAACGTACACGGTCTGAATCATCCCATTAAGAGGAAAAAGATACTGAGCCAACTAAAACAATTACAATGTTCAATAGCTTTACTACGAGAGACACATCTGACAGACATCGAACATACAAAATTAAAAAGGGAATGGGTGAACCAGGTATTTTATGCCTCATATGGCAAAAGGAGAGGGGTAGCTATTTTAATTGAATGAGGAGGAGAAGAAGGGAGGAAGAGGAGAGGAAGACAGGAGTGGAGAGTGAGGAGGAGGAGGAGTTTAGAGGAGAGGAAGACAGGAGTGGAGAGTGAGGAGGAGGAGGAGTTTAGAGGAGAGGAAGACAGGAGTGGAGAGTGAGGAGGAGGAGGAGTTTAGAGGAGAGGAAGACAGGAGTGGAGAGTGAGGAGGAGGAGTTTAGAGGAGAGGAAGAGGAGGAAGACAGGTTTGGTTTGGTTTTAAAAGTCCCTTTATTGAGCCTCTTCAAGAAACAAAAACAATAGTTACTTGTTCATTTAGTTCAGGATACCAACAACAAACAACAACAAGCAAATCAACACCAACAAACCAAAGTGAGTTTCAGATATGTATATCCAGATCCCCGTTTTCTCCCACGGAGCACAAAACCTCCCCAACAGCCCATGTTCTTTTAAAAACCTGCAAGGTGTTCATCATTTTGTAGTAGACATATTCCACCCGCAGTCGGGCCTTCAGCAGTCCTCTCAGAACTGCCACTGGCTCCACACTGCCCACTGTTTGAGCTTGGTTTCTGCGGGTCAGCCAGATGGCCAACTTTGCAGAACCAGAAATAAAGTTCAACAGAGTGTGGACAGACTTTTTTTTAACACAATATTTTGGTCCAAAGATAAACAAGTCAAAGGAAAAAACCTCCCCAAGCCCCCGAAACCAGGTTTTTAACAGTTCAAACAAAGTATCCAGACGAGGACACTGAACAAATAAGTGTGCCA
This sequence comes from Eutrigla gurnardus, assembly GCF_963514095.1. Lineage (NCBI taxonomy): Eukaryota > Metazoa > Chordata > Actinopteri > Perciformes > Triglidae > Eutrigla > Eutrigla gurnardus. Next base: position 14,831,553 of record NC_139921.1, on the reverse strand, counting down.
AAGTCTCAGCCTGCGAACAAAAAGTACACCCCTCCCCCAGCTCAGGATCAAGGTGCACTCTGTATCTGTTTGTAGCTATTGCCCCGTGTACAATCCTCCACTGGAGGTCTGCTGTCCGTTTTTCAAAGGGCAGCTTGTACAGGGACCGCCAGCTGCCTTTCGGGGAATAGTCTGGGCCAAAGAAACCAGTCCACCTCGACTCCTCCATCCCCGCCAGAGACTGTACATTCAGGGTTTTGATGCTGATGTGATACAGTGCTTTTTTTTCCACAGCCTGAAATTTTCCCAGGTGAGGAGTTACAAATGACAGCAGCTGACCTTCTCCCTCCTGCCACTCCCCCACTGCTGGGGTGATGAACAGAGAGGGGAAGCTGTATTCACAATCCTCACTCCACTGATCACACAGCGTGCGATCTTCAGCAGTCTCTCGAAGGTGTTGAGGCAGGGCAGCACAAACTTCCTCCACCACTTTCTTGATTAGCCTGATAGAGGTGATGTTGCTGTTGTTTCTCAAATTGTCCAGAGATGTCTCCGTCATCTTCATCAGGTGGCCCAGTTTGGTGCAGCCAGCTCCTCTCAATTTAGCTTGCAGGCTGGCAGACTGCAGAGTTCGGGTACTGATAAAACTGTTGGAGAACAGAGGTTCCTCGAACAGCCACAGCCCCGGAGTCTCTGCAGTGTCACTCTTTATCCTGAAAATCTGCCAAGCCTGCAGAACCGAGGTGTAAAAAGGCATCAATCCATTTAAGTCCATGTTCTCGGTTTGTAGAAGGAACAAGTGTTTATCATACTCCAGCCGTCCGACTTTTCTCAGCAGCCAGCGGGCCGTGTCGCACCAGCTTGGAACACAGTCATAGAGAATTTTTTGTGACGTTTTGAGTCTGAAAGCAGCGATCTTTGATTGGATGCTGATCAGTCCCTGACCCCCTTCAGCCACAGGTAGGTAGAGGGCAGCTGCACGGATCCAGTGTTTGCCAGACCAGAAAAAGTCCAAGATGGCCCGTTGAATATCCTCTATCAGGCCTCTTGGTGGTGTCATCGCAATTAGTTTGTGCCAGAGGGTCGAGGCAACCAAATTATTGGCAACAAGAACTCTTCCCCTATGTGACAACTGGGGTAGCAACCACTTCCATTTAGACAACCTAGTACACACTTTCTCCTTCACTCCTTCCCAATTTTTTGTCTGGAAGCCCTCTGTCCCCAAAAAGACTCCCAGCACCTTCAATCCCTCTTCCCCCCATTCAAGTCCCCCAGGCAGACCTGGCATTTCCTGTTTGTTACAGTGTCCAACCCACAAAGCTTTGCTTTTTGCCCAGTTCACCCGTGCAGAAGACCCCTCTTTGTATAGGGACAGGGTATCCTTCAAACCTTGAACATCCCCCTGGTTAGAGATAAAAATATTAACATCATCTGCATAGGCAGAAAGGGTCGGAAAACCTCGGTCAGGCTTGAAGGAACCAGTCAATGCGTGACCACCGAGGCGACTTCTCAGCCTGCACAGCAAGGGTTCAATAGCCAGGCTTTATAGCTGGCCCGAGATAGGACAACCCTGTCTTCAGCACTTCAGTGTAGGATAGGACTGTTGCATTAGCTGTTGTTCTGAACAAGACAGCTACTCCTGCACTGAAATTAGTGCCATGACTGAGGACACATGGACCCTGCCACCATAATCTCCAGTCTACTTCGTCTGTGTGGTTTGAATGTGTCTCCTGCAGGAACAACACATCTGTATTTTTTAAAGTGGAAACTTCAGCTATCAGAGCCCTCTTGTGTCTGTCTCTCTCCCCATTGATGTTCAGAGACCCTATTTTAAGACTCCTCATGAGGAAGTTTGAAAGAAGAAACACACACGAAAAAGCTATCAGATTACAGTAAGTAGAGAAACCTAGCCTGTGATGCATGATCGCGTTTTACTTTCTGGTTCTTTTTCCGACAAGTTTGCCTTTTGTTGCTTTCCTCAATGTTGTTAAATGTTTTTTGAGGCGAAAGCGTTTCTTTTCATCCAAAAGGTCAAACCCAACCAATCTTTTTAGGATATCAACAGATCTAATGAATTTGTCAGTGTCACTGAAATAATCACTGACTTTAACAGATTTCTTATAGGTTTCATCCAGAAATTGTTTGATTTCTTCCAGAGAGTAGAGATCTTTGCTTCTTGTGGATATTTCGCCTACAGAAGTGGTATCTGACTCAGAGTCATACTCCATGTCATCTGCTTCCCCTGACACCTGGCTGCTGAACACACCCAATCCTTCTTCACTGATCTCACTGTTGTGTGTGTCTACAACACTTGTTGATGCTCTCAGGCTGCGTCTCTTCAACCCTATCTGTATTATTTTTGAACAGTGCACCAGTCGTGCTGGCCGTGTCCACAACACCATCATCGGCACTGGCTTCGGGACCGCTGGGCCAGCCCGCGTCGGCACCGGCAGCGGAGCCCGCCGCCAAGCCCGCAGGAGCCGCAGCGGAACCCGCCGCGGAGCCCACCGCGGAGCCCGCAGGACCCGCCGCGGAGACCGCAGGAGGCGCGGCGCTAGCCGCTGCGCCGGCCTGATCTACGCTACCCACCGCATCACTGCCGCGAGCTGCCGCCTGCTGTTTGTGCGGACAGGCGTAGCGTTTGTGTCCCACATCTCCACAGTCAAAACACTTCATCTGTCCTGAGCTGGCGTACACCATATAAGAGCCGTCACCATGTTTGACTCTGAATGACACGTCCAGTGTTTGTGTGGGCGAGTCCAGGAACATGAACACTTGTCTCCTCAGAGACTGGACATGCTTCAGTTTTGGGTCCTTACACCTCAAACTGACAGTTTTAAAGCCGCTTGCAAATTTCCCAAACCTCTGCAGCTCGTTCTCCAACAGCTCATTTGGAATAAACGGCGGGACACCGGATACGGTGATCCGCGATGAGGGAGCAGACAGCAGGGACACCTGCACAAACAAATCTCTGACAAACACTCCACTCTGCACCAGCTGATGAACAAGTGGCTCGTCTTTAACGAACACAACCACTGCTTTGTTCATCCGCGATGCAAAGCAGAGCTTGTCGTATCCCACCTGCTCACCTGCAGCCAGCAGAACTTCCTCCACACTAACACTGCTATCCGGCGGGACTATCCTCACTCCCTGCCGGAGACGGAGGTGGCGTCTCGGCGGACGCCATTCCTCCCAAAAAACACCAGACAAACCACTGATTAGTCGGTCACTCAGTAAAAGTATCAAAAAGCTTACCTGATCATGCACATACAGGTGAAAATCTGATCAACAGGGACAGCAAACAAATCAAAGCTCCGCGCCACTCGCACATCAACCACCACCAACCACTCACGCTCACTCACGCACACCGGAAACGGGAGGAGGAGAGGAGGAGGAGGAGAGAGAGGGAGGAGAGGAGGGAGAGTGAGGAGAGGAGGGAGTAGAGGAGGGAGGAGAGGAGAACAGAAGGAGAGAGAAAACATATTTAGTGAGTTAAGAGACAGTTGTAAGAGTATACTGTATATAACTATACACTGTGCTACAATTCTCAGTTACACTCTTGTAAATCCACAGATGTTCTCTATGGTGGATTTGTATTGTTTTTTGTGCTTGTTGTTTGGCACTTAATTTCATTAAAAGTAGTTAAATATGCTTGTGTTTGTTTTATGATAAACGTTTAGTGACATGCATTCGACAATATGCAGTGTATCAGCACGGCCACGGGAACAGTACATCTATATCTATTATAGTATTATTTGTTGGTGTCAGAATTCACTAGCACCTCCTATAAACAATCAGACCCCCTCATTGCCCCCCCACTAATAATTTTCTGGTGCCGCCGCTGCACACACAGTGATGGATAGTCATGTCGAAGACATTTATTCTAACTTTTCTCTGAGTTTTGTCGACATAAGAATGACTCGACCCACAAGAATATGCGTGATGAGCAGCTACAAACAGAATCTCACATCAGAAACATTCAGAAATGAACTGATTCACAACTGAAAGTGAAACTTAAATAGGATCGACAGATTCACTGACTTTAGACGGTAAAAGTCGGGGGATTTCAAAAAGTGGGCGGTATATTGTGACTCCTGCATAAATGATTGCACATACACTTGCATATTTATGCACATTTGTCTCTGAATGACAAGGATTTAGAATAAAAAAAACGTTAAAAGAGTTATAGGCCTATCTATGGCTGCGTTTCGGATCGCATGCATTTGCGCCGATGCATGAACGAGACTTGAAAGTTTCCGCCGGAACACGTCATAAACACGTCAAGTTCCCACCACGTCCAAGTCGGACACAGGTGCACTTCACAGACCGTTTTTTCTTTTTTTTTTAATTTAAACTTTATTAATAATTGTATACATAACAAAAACTATCGCGCCAGGGGAAACTTCACGGACTTTGCACAAAGAATATGGCCTGCCCAGTGGCGCTGGCTTTCTCCGTCACTGACGAACTCGAGCCGAGGCATTTGAAGTCCCGTTGTTGACGGAGGCTGAGGAATTTTCTCACGTGGGAAATACCACGTGATAATTCTAACCAACTAGGGCAACGTTGAGGGGAGTGTCTTATGTCCGCACATATTTCAGACCATCTGCAGAGAAAAGCATGCGAAGGGAGGTACCCTGGAGATCCCGCAAGTTTTTAAAGTCATGTGACATGTCGCGAAGGGAAGTTATCACCAGCATTTGTGACGTTTTTTTCCCAGAATGCCTGGTTTTGCGAGGCAAATGCATGCGCATGCTTGATTCGAAACAAGCCTTATAACAGTGCGTGGAGAGTTTGTGTGCCGTCATGTGACTGCCTGGCTGCATTTGATTGGTGAAACGGAGTCACGTGAGAGTCTTGAAAGAAGACTCAGACAGAAATAAACAGATGGCACAGTGTGACGTTAACCTCAGCATGGAGCCTAATACGCCACCCAGCTGCAACAATAACCTGATGAACAAACATGTTAAACATCATTTAACTTCATTATGATTATAATGTCAGTTAGAACCTGAGGGGATGAACAGTTGTTTGTAATTGTTTCATCACTAATTTCTGATTCCTCTTCAGACTCAGTGGCTGTAACCTCTCAGAGAGAAGCTGTGAAGGTCTGTCCTCAGTTCTCAGCTCCCAGTCCTCCAGTCTAAGAGACCTGGACCTGAGTAACAACGACCTGCAGGATTCAGGAGTGAAGCTGCTGTCTGCTGGCCTGGAGAGTCCACACTGTCGACTGGAAACTCTCAGGTCAGATTCAACTACTTTGAGAAGTTTACCTATGAAGCTTTCAATGATGCGTTTACATGCACCAAATATTCAGTTATTTATATTCACGTATTCCTAAAAAGACACGTTTGCTACTAATCTGTTTACATGGCTGATGAAATACTGTTTCTGCTGCTAACGACTTGCCAGCAAAAGAACAAAACAAAACTTTTGTCAAAACCAAACCTCTTGTTTATCTTTTCCCTGCCGTTCCATGTTTTAATAGTTTTATAAATCCACCTGGTGTTTATAAATGCTGTTGCAGACGTCAGTCTACATTTGTGAACATCACTCCATGAACATGTGAGCCTGAACTACAACACCAGACTGTCTCTGCTGTCAAGGTGGAGCCAGTTTGAACCACTTTCTATACAGTTGAGTTTATTGAGTTTTATATGAAATGAACTAATATTCTTGTCACGAGGACTTCCGGTGGCGCCATGTTGTAGTCGGCAGCGGGAAAAGTAGCTCTAAAGAAAACCAATTAAAACAAGCCATTAACTTAAGCAAAAACGGCAGAAAGTACGGAAACCTGGAAAATAAGTCGAAGGCAAGTTGTACCGAGTCGGTGGAGGGAGTGAGCCCAGATATGGAGCGGCTAGAGTCGGCTAGCAGCGAACATGACTCGTTCATATTAATGGAGCTGCGCAAATTCAGACAGCAACATGCCGAAGCAGCAGGTGACAACAAGAGAGCTATGACTAGACTCGAATGAACATGAAGGAGCTTATGGAAAGAACGGCATCCCTGGAGCAAAGAGCGGGACACATGGAGGAAAGAATTGGAAATACAGAGGACAGGGCGACGCGACCGGAGCGGGTGGCCGCCTTCCTACTCCAGCAAACGGCCAAACTATCTGGTAAGTGCGATGACCTGGAGTCAAGAATGAGACGCAAGAATATACGGATTCACGGCATCCCAGAGGGCGCAGAGAAGAACGACACCATAGACTTCATAACGGGACTCATTAAGTCCAGAATCCAAATCGCAGGCGACATAGAAATACGCATAGAGAGGGCGCACCGGTCACTGGCAGCTAAACCCAAGGACAGCTCAGCCCCGCCGAGAGCGATCATTGTGCACTTCTTGGATTACAAAGTTAAGGAATATGTGATACGGCAAGCCTGGAAACCAAGCCTACATACGAGGGACAAACCATCTACTTTAATCAAGACTACACGACGGAGGTTCAAAAGAAGAGGAAACAGGTTAGGGATGTCATCAAAAAGCTGAAGGAGAAAAACGTGAAGGCACAGTCCCCCTACCCAGCCCAGCTTAAAGTGTTTTTGGACTCAGGGACAAAGACATTTGCCACACTAACGGAGGCGGCACCTGTGTTAAAGGACATGGGGATTGAGGTGGATGAAGACAGGACGGAGAGGCTGCAGAGGATGATGACGCAGAGCAGCTGGACCGCGGCGACAGGACAGAGAGGGAGGCGGAGATGGTCCCACATCACAGAAGAAGACGTACATGCCCTCATGGAGTAAACTCAACACCTCTACTGATATCATAAGAACAAAACAATAAAATAAAGGTGAGGTGTAATAATGAACAGTTAAGAATAGGTAATACTTTTTGTATCTGCCTTCACTACAGGGTCTGGAGAATATGAGCGAAGCTAGTTTATGCACTACTTGTTAAACTGACAGAAATATTGGTTTTATGAAGAGTGAATTTGTAACTTTGAGTTCTTAACAACCTTAGGTTGTGGTTGCACATAGTGCTTTTTCCCCAGAGAGAAAACGCCACGACTCTCTGATGACGGGACTTTTGGAAGACACACGTTCATGTTCCTGTTTTACATGGGTTCTGGTTCTGATGGAGATGTACATTTCTTGTTTTCTTTATTATGCAAGGTTTTGTTTAATTTCTTACTTTTGTTTGAGGTATAGAGCTCGTGGGTCTTATTTGGAAATAATATGAATAAGCTTAATCTTGTGTCATACAACGTACACGGTCTGAATCATCCCATTAAGAGGAAAAAGATACTGAGCCAACTAAAACAATTACAATGTTCAATAGCTTTACTACAAGAGACACATCTGACAGACATCGAACATACAAAATTAAAAAGGGAATGGGTGAACCAGGTATTTTATGCCTCATATGGCAAAAGGAGAGTGGTAGCTATTTTAATTGAATGAGGAGGAGAAGAAGGGAGGAAGAGGAGAGGAAGACAGGAGTGGAGAGTGAGGAGGAGGAGGAGTTTAGAGGAGAGGAAGACAGGAGTGGAGAGTGAGGAGGAGGAGTTTAGAGGAGAGGAAGACAGGAGTGGAGAGTGAGGAGGAGGAAGACAGGTTTGGTTTGGTTTTAAAAGTCCCTTTATTGAGCCTCTTCAAGAAACAAAAACAATAGTTACTTGTTCATTTAGTTCAGGATACCAACAACAAACAACAACAAGCAAATCAACACCATCAAACCAAAGCGAGTTTCAGATATGTATATCCAGATCCCCGTTTTCTCCCACGGAGCACAAAACCTCCCCAACAGCCCATGTTCTTTTAAAAACCTGCAAGGTGTTCATCATTTTGTAGTAGACATATTCCACCCGCAGTCGGGCCTTCAGCAGTCCTCTCAGAACTGCCACTGGCTCCACACTGCCCACTGTTTGAGCTTGGTTTCTGCGGGTCAGCCAGATGGCCAACTTTGCAGAACCAGAAATAAAGTTCAACAGAGTGTGGACAGACTTTTTTTTAACACAATATTTTGGTCCAAAGATAAACAAGTCAAAGGAAAAAACCTCCCCAAGCCCCCGAAACCAGGTTTTTAACAGTTCAAACAAAGTATCCAGACGAGGACACTGAACAAATAAGTGTGCCAAAGTCTCAGCCTGCGAACAAAAAGTACACCCCTCCTCCAGCTCAGGATCAAGGTGCACTCTGTATCTGTTTGTAGCTATTGCCCCGTGTACAATCCTCCACTGGAGGTCTGCTGTCCGTTTTTTCAAAGGGCAGCTTGTACAGGGACCGCCAGCTGCCTTTCGGGGAATAGTCTGGGCCAAAGAAACCAGTCCACCTCGACTCCTCCATCCCCGCCAGAGACTGTACATTCAGGGTTTTGATGCTGATGTGATACAGTGCTTTTTTTTTCCACAGCCTGAAATTTTCCCAGGTGAGGAGTTACAAATGACAGCAGCTGACCTTCTCCCTCCTGCCACTCCCCCACTGCTGGGGTGATGAACAGAGAGGGGAAGCTGTATTCACAATCCTCACTCCACTGATCACACAGCGTGCGATCTTCAGCCGTCTCTCGAAGGTGTTGAGGCAGGGCAGCACAAACTTCCTCCACCACTTTCTTGATTAGCCTGATAGAGGTGATGTTGCTGTTGTTTCTCAAATTGTCCAGAGATGTCTCCGTCATCTTCATCAGGTGGCCCAGTTTGGTGCAGCCAGCTCCTCTCAATTTAGCTTGCAGGCTGGCAGACTGCAGAGTTCGGGTACTGATAAAACTGTTGGAGAACAGAGGTTCCTCGAACAGCCACAGCCGGAGTCTCTGCAGTGTCACGCTTTATCCTGAAAATCTGCCAAGCCTGCAGAACCGAGGTGTAAAAAGGCGTCAATCCATTTAGGTCCATGTTCTCGGTTTGTAGAAGGAACAAGTGTTTATCATACTCCAGCCGTCTGGCTTTTCTCAGCAGCCAGCGGGCCGTGTCGCACCAGCTTGGAACACAGTCATAGATAATTTTTTGTGCCATTTTGAGTCTGAAAGCAGCGATCTTTGATTGGATGCTGATTAGTCCCTGACCCCCTTCAGCCACAGGTAGGTAGAGGGCAGCTGCACGGATCCAGTGTTTGCCAGACCAGAAAAAGTCCAAGATGGCCCGTTGAATATCCTCTCTCAGGCCTCTTGGTGGTGTCATCGCAATTAGTTTGTGCCAGAGGGTCGAGGCAACCAAATTATTGGCAACAAGAACTCTTCCCCTATGTGACAAATGGGGTGGCAACCATTTCCATTTAGACAACCTAGTACACACTTTCTCCTTCACTCCTTCCCAATGTTTTGTCTGGAAGCCCTCTGTCCCCAAAAAGACTCCCAGCACCTTCAATCCCTCTTCCCCCCATTCAAGTCCCCCAGGCAGACCTGGCATTTCCTGTTTGTTACAGTGTCCAACCCACAAAGCTTTGCTTTTTGCTCAGTTCACCCGTGCAGAAGACCACTCTTTGTATAGGGACAGGGTATCCTTCAAACCTTGAACATCCCCCTGGTTAGAGATAAAAATATTAACATCATCTGCATAGGCAGAAAGGGTCGGAATACCTCGGTCAGGCTTGAAGGAACCAGTCAATGCGAGACCACCGAGGCGACTTCTCAGCCTGCACAGCAAGGGTTCAATAGCCAGGCTGTATAGCTGGCCCGAGATAGGACAACCCTGTCTGATTCCCCGCTCTACAGGGATTGGCCGACTCAATCCTGCCCCCACCTTCACCATACACTGTGCATCCCTGTACAACAAACTCACCCAAGCCAAAAAACCCTCACCGATACCAAATGCCTTCAGTGCAGAAAACAAATAAGAGTGATCCACCCTGTCGAATGCTTTCTCCTGGTCCAAAGAGACAATGCCAACGCTGACATTATCACCTTTGCACACATCAATAACATCACGAATGAGGAATATGTTATCCATGATCGTCCTATCGGGAATACATTAGGTTTGATCAGGATGTACAATTATTTCCAGTATATCCTTAAGTCTGTTTGATAAGGCTCTGGAAAGCACCTTGTAGTCTGCGCAAAGGAGGGCCACAGGCCTCCAGTTTTTCAGTAAGGCCAGATCTCCTTTTTTTGGCAGCAGGGAAAGCACTGCGCGCTGACAGGAAACAGGAAGAGATCCTGTTCTAAAACACTCCAACAGAACACTGTGCAGGTCCGGTCCAAGGATATTCCAAAAGTGTTTTAAAAAGTCTGTGGAAAGACCGTCAATCCCCGGTGCCCGTCCTGTTGCCATCTGATTGACAGCAATCGTCAGCTCCTCTAAAGTCAGCTCGAGATCCAGAGCAGCTTTCTCTCCCTCACTGAGCTGAGGAAGCCCCTCCAGGAGCTCCTCGCGGCTTTCCATGCTGCACTGCCCTTCTGCAAAGAGTTTAGTGTAGAAGTCCATTGCATGGCTCCTCATTTAATTTGGACAGGTGGTCACTCTGCCTCCTGGCAGCTCAAGGCAGGCCATGCTTTTCCTCTGTGCCACCGTCCTCTCCAGGTTGAAAAAGAAAGAGGTCGGGGCATCCATGTCCTTCAGCTGGAGGAAACGAGACCTTACCAAAGCCCCCTTCACTCTCTCCTGCAGGAAGGAGCTCAGAGCCAATCTCTTCTCCTTCAGCAGATGGCCTTTATTTGGATCTGAGTCTCCCTGTATCTCCTCTTCCATGCTCTTGATGCTCGCTTCAAGTTCCTGAACTGTTGATTTTATCTTAGCAGTTGAATGGGAGGTGTACTGCTGGCAAAAAACACGAATCTGTGCCTTGCCCACCTCCCACCACAGCTTCAGAGAACTGAAGTTTGCTTTTTGAAGCTTCCACTTTTGCCACAGAGAGTGAAAGTGCTGGCAAAAAACTGTGTCCTGCAGGAGCTTGTTATTAAAGAGCCAGTAGGACTTAACCCTTTCACCTGGCGAGATGTTCAAAATTAAATTGACAAAATGGTGGTCAGTGAAACCAACTGGATTTATGTTACAGTGCATTAGTCTGGAGCTTAGGTTTGGGGAAATATAGATCCTGTCCAGTCGTGCAGCGGAGACCCTGTTGTTACTGACCCTCACCCATGTGTATTGTCTGGACTGTGAATGTTAACCCTCCATGTGTCTAACAGATCCAGATGTGTGATGATGTTATTGAGACTTTGAGCTGACTGAGGATGAGGTTCCTCACTTGTCCTGTCTAAAGTGAAATCTAGTGTGCAGTTAAAATCTCCATCGATGATGAGCTGATCCTGATGATAATTTCTTAGCTCATTTTCCATCAGGTTGAAGAACCTCACCCTTTCTGCTCCATTATTTGGAGCATAAACATTAACAAAACAGAACACATTGTTGTGTATTTCTGCCTGTACAATAAGCAGACGGCCCTTCAGCACTTCAGTGTAGGATAGGACTGTTGCATTAGCTGTTGTTCTGAACAAGACAGCTACTCCTGCACTGAAATTAGTGCCATGACTGAGGACACATGGACCCTGCCACCATAATCTCCAGTCTACTTCGTCTGTGTGGTTTGAATGTGTCTCCTGCAGGAACAACACATCTGTATTTTTTAAAGTGGAAACTTCAGCTATCAGAGCCCTCTTGTGTCTGTCTCTCTCCCCATTGATGTTCAGAGACCCTATTTTAAGACTCCTCATGAGGAAGTTTGAAAGAAGAAACACACACGAAAAAGCTATCAGATTACAGTAAGTAGAGAAAGCTAGCCTGTGATGCATGATCGCGTTTTACTTTCTGGTTCTTTTTCCGACAAGTTTGCCTTTTGTTGCTTTCCTCAATGTTGTTAAATGTTTTTTGAGGCGAAAGCGTTTCTTTTCATCCAAAAGGTCAAACCCAACCAATCTTTTTAGGATATCAACAGATCTAATGAATTTGTCAGTGTCACTGAAATAATCACTGACTTTAACAGATTTCTTATAGGTTTCATCCAGAAATTGTTTGATTTCTTCCAGAGAGTAGAGATCTTTGCTTCTTGTGGATATTTCGCCTACAGAAGTGGTATCTGACTCAGAGTCATACTCCATGTCATCTGCTTCCCCTGACACCTGGCTGCTGAACACACCCAATCCTTCTTCACTGATCTCACTGTTGTGTGTGTCTACAACACTTGTTGATGCTCTCAGGCTGCGTCTCTTCAACCCTATCTGTATTATTTTTGAACAGTGCACCAGTCGTGCTGGCCGTGTCCACAACACCATCATCGGCACTGGCTTCGGGACCGCTGGGCCAGCCCGCGTCGGCACCGGCAGCGGAGCCCGCCGCGAAGCCCACAGGAGCCGCAGCGGAACCCGCCGCGGAGCCCACCGCGGAGGCCGCAGGACCCGCCGCGGAGACCGCCGCGGAACCCGCCGCGGAACCCGCAGGAGGCGCGGTGCTAGCCGCTGCGCCGGCCCGATCTACGCTACCCACCGCATCACTGCCGCGAGCTGCCGCCTGCTGTTTGTGCGGACAGGCGTAGCGTTTGTGTCCCACATCTCCACAGTCAAAACACTTCATCTGTCCTGAGCTGGCGTACACCATATAAGAGCCGTCACCATGTTTGACTCTGAATGACACATCCAGTGTTTGTGTGGGCGAGTCCAGGAACATGAACACTTGTCTCCTCAGAGACTGGACATGCTTCAGTTTTGGGTCCTTACACCTCAAACTGACAGTTTTAAAGCCGCTTGCAAATTTCCCAAACCTCTGCAGTTCGTTCTCCAACAGCTCATTTGGAATAAACGGCGGGACACCGGATAGGGTGATCCGCGATGAGGGAGCAGACAGCAGGGACACCTGCACAAACAAATCTCTGACAAACACTCCACTCTGCACCAGCTGATGAACAAGTGGCTCGTCTTTAACGAACACAACCACTGCTTTGTTCATCCGCGATGCAAAGCAGAGCTTGTCGTATCCCACCTGCTCACCTGCAGCCAGCAGAACTTCCTCCACACTAACACTGCTATCCGGCGGGACTATCCTCACTCCCTGCCGGAGACGGAGGTGGCGTCTCGGCGGACGCCATTCCTCCCAAGACATTTATTCTAACTTTTCTCTGAGTTTTGTCGACATAAGAATGACTCGACCCACAAGAATATGCGTGATGAGCAGCTACAAACAGAATCTCACATCAGAAACATTCAGAAATGAACTGATTCACAACTGAAAGTGAAACTTAAATAGGATCGACAGATTCACTGACTTTAGACGGTAAAAGTCGGGGGATTTCAAAAAGTGGGCGGTATATTGTGACTCCTGCATAAATGATTGCACATACACTTGCATATTTATGCACATTTGTCTCTGAATGACAAGGATTTAGAATAAAACAAACGTTAAAAGAGTTATATCTATGGCTGCGTTTCGGATCGCATGCATTTGCGCCGATGCATGAACGAGACTTGAAAGTTTCCGCCGGAACTCGTCATAAACACGTCAAGTTCCCACCACGTTCAAGTCGGACACAGGTGCACTTCACGGACCGTTTTTTCTTCTTTTTTTTTATTTAAACTTTATTAATAATTGTATACATAACAAAAACTATCGCGCCAGGGGAAACTTAAAATAACGGTTTGAGTCGCCCTCGCTCACTTGCCCTAAAGCCGCGTTCACACCGAACGCGATAGACGCGAATACAATCGCGTGAGACGCGTGTATCGCGCCGCTTGATCATTTTGGACTATTCGCTTCATTCGCGTCATTCGCTGCATTCGCGCCATTCGCGTCATTCGCGCATGACGCTCATTTTTGAACCGGTGTCGCTCTAGCGGGGGAAACGAGGGCAGCGCCGGCGGGGAGCCGGCGGGTCACGTCGGCGGACCCTCCTCCTCCGCCTCGGGGTACCCGATGCCAGAGTCGTGAGCCTCCTCCGGGAGCCACGTCACTCGTACCTCTCCCCAGGGAGAGTCGGGGCCACATTCGACTACGACCTCAGATCAGACGAGACAACCCGCTGAATTTAAGCATATTAATAAGCGGAGGAAAATAAACTATCTAGGATTCCCTCAGTTACGGCGAGCGAAGAAGGAAGAGCCCAGCCCCGAATCCCCGTCCGACGGGCGGACGTGGGAAATGTGGCGTAGGCTACGGAAGACCGCTTGCCCGGTGTCGCTCGGGGGCCTGAGTCCTTCTGATCGAGGCTCAGCCCGTGGACTGTGTGAGGCCGGTAACGGCCCCCGTCCTGCCGGGGTCCGGTCTTCCCGAGTCGGGTTGTTTGGGAATGCGGCCCGTCCATCTCAGCTCATCTGTCTGTCGGCTTGAACTCGTCGCTGATTGGATGTCGCGGCGCGATGCCGCCTGAAAAGTTCGATATTTTCAACTTTATTCGCGTCGCTTCAGACGCGCCATTCGCTTCATTCGCGCCATTCGCGCCGCGTCAGACGCGCCATTCGCTTCATTCGCTTCAGACGCGCCATTCGCGTCAGACGCTTCATTCGCGTCAGACGCTTCATTCGCGTCAGACGCTTCATTCGCGTCAACGCGCCATTCGCGTCAGACGCGCCATTCGCGCCGCGTCTCATCGCGCCAGACGCTCCATTCGCGCCGCCTCCGCCTGAATCGCGTGTCATCGCGCCATTTACATTGATTTTCAATGTAGAGTCGCCGCTCAATTCGCGTCCATCGCGTTCAGTGTGAACGCCGCATAAGCACTTGCCCTCGGGGGAATCCCCGCCGCCATCTTAAGGGCTGTTCCAATTCCCTGAACAGCTGAAGTGAACTCCGTGAGATCGACCCTTGAGGGCTGAGTGATCGAGTGAACAACGATAGTCACTTCAGAGCTGTATATCACCCACAATGCATTGCAGTGGTGCACGAAAAATATGTCCATGCGGTGGCGATAATGAACCTCAAACACCATTGTCTGCTGTCTATTCACCACCAAGGAAGAAGAAGAAAGAAGAAAGTAGAAAATGAATTAAATTTAATTCATTTTCTTAAATTATGCAATTAGACTGTCTGTTGCAGAGTTATGGCAGAGCCCACCGTTTACAAGTGTAAGTATATAAGCCGATGTATTGCCATCAAGCGCAGAATACGTCCTTGTCTCAATGAAATGAGTCTCCACATATTTTGTGTAATTTGGAATAGGCAGTATAGCGCTACTCCAACAACGTGTGGTTGATCCATGATTATCTGGGCTGTTAGTGAACGAGGGCAGGTGTGTTCCATTTACCTCTTTCACTCCCCCTCCGCCCTCTTTCCCTCCGCCCTCCAAGGGGCCTCCGTGTGACGTCATAGCAAGGGCTGAGGGCAAGTGAGCGAGGGCGACTCAAACCGATATTAAAACGCAGCTCCGGACTTTGCACAAAGAATATGGCCTGCCCAGTGGCGCTGGCTTTCTCCGTCACTGACGAACTCGAGCCGAGGCATTTGAAGTCCCGTTGTTGACGGAGGCTGAGGAATTTTCTCACGTGGGAAATACCACCTGATAATTCTAACCAACTAGGGCAACGTTGAGGGGAGTGTCTTATGTCCGCACATATTTCAGACCATCTGCAGAGAAAAGCATGCGAAGGGAGGTACCCTGGAGATCCCGCGAGTTTTTAAAGTCATGTGACATGTCGCGAAGGGAAGTTATCACCAGCATTTGTGACGTTTTTTTCCCAGAATGCCTGGTTTTGCGAGGCAAATGCATGCGCATGCTTGATTCGAAACAAGCCTTATAACAGTGCGTGGAGAGTTTGTGTGCCGTCATGTGACTGCCTGGCTGCGTTTGATTGGTGAAGCGGAGTTACGTGAGAGTGTTGAAAGAAGACTCAGACAGAAATGAACAGATGGCACAGTGTGACGTTAACCTCACCATGGAGCCTAATACGCCACCCAGCTGCAACAATAACCTGATGAACAAACATGTTAAACATCATTTAACTTCATTATGATTATAATGTCAGTTAGAACCTGAGGGGATGAACAGTTGTTTGTAATTGTTTCATCACTTATTTCTGATTCCTCTTCAGACTCAGTGGCTGTAACCTCTCAGAGAGAAGCTGTGAAGGTCTGTCCTCAGTTCTCAGCTCCCAGTCCTCCAGTCTAAGAGACCTGGACCTGAGTAACAACGACCTGCAGGATTCAGGAGTGAAGCTGCTGTCTGCTGGCCTGGAGAGTCCACACTGTCGACTGGAAACTCTCAGGTCAGATTCAACTACTTTGAGAAGTTTACCTATGAAGCTTTCAATGATGCGTTTACATGCACCAAATATTCAGTTATTTATATTCACGTATTCCTAAAAAGACACGTTTGCTACTAATCTGTTTACATGGCTGATGAAATACTGTTTCTGCTGCTAACGACTTGCCAGCAAAAGAACAAAACAAAACTTTTGTCAAAACCAAACCTCTTGTTTATCTTTTCCCTGCCGTTCCATGTTTTAATAGTTTTATAAATCCACCTGGTGTTTATAAATGCTGTTGCAAACGTCAGTCTACATTTGTGAACGTCACTCCATGAACATGTGAGCCTGAACTACAACACCAGACTGTCTCTGCTGTCAAGGTGGAGCCAGTTTGAACCACTTTCTATACAGTTGAGTTTATTGAGTTTTATATGAAATTAACTAATATTCTTGTCACGAGGACTTCCGGTGGCGCCATGTTGTAGTCGGCAGCGGGAAAAGTAGCTCTAAAGAAAACCAATTAAAACAAGCCATTAACTTAAGCAAAAACGGCAGAAAGTACGGAAACCTGGAAAATAAGTCGAAGGCAAGTTGTACCGAGTCGGTGGAGGGAGTGAGCCCAGATATGGAGCGGCTAGAGTCGGCTAGCAGCGAAAATGACTCGTTCATATTAATGGAGCTGCGCAAATTCAGACAGCAACATGCCGAAGCAGCAGGTGACAACAAGAGAGCTATGACTAGACTCGAATGAACATGAAGGAGCTTATGGAAAGAACGGCATCCCTGGAGCAAAGAGCGGGACACATGGAGGAAAGAATTGGAAATACAGAGGACAGGGCGACGTGACCGGAGCGGTCGGCCGCCTTCCTACTCCAGCAAACGGCCAAACTATCTGGTAAGTGCGATGACCTGGAGTCAAGAATGAGACGCAACAATATACGGATTCACGGCATCCCAGAGGGCGCAGAGAAGAACGACACCATAGACTTCATAATGGGACTCATTAAGTCCAGACTCCAAATCGCAGGCGACATAGAAATACGCATAGAGAGGGCGCACCGGTCACTGGCGGCTAAACCCAAGGACAGCTCAGCCCCGCCGAGAGCGATCATTGTGTGCTTCCTGGATTACAAAGTTAAGGAATATGTGATACGGCAAGCCTGGAAACAGAAGACTACATACGAGGGACAAACCATCTACTTTAATCAAGACTACACGACGGAGGTTCAAAAGAAGAGGAAACAGGTTAGGGATGTCATCAAAAAGCTGAAGGAGAAAAACGTGAAGGCACAGTCCCCCTACCCAGCCCAGCTTAAAGTGTTTTTGGACTCAGGGGCAAAGACATTTCCCACACTAACGGAGGCGGCACCTGTGTTAAAGGACATGGGGATTGAGGTGGATGAAGACAGGACGGAGAGGCTGCACAGGATGATGACACAGAGCAGCTGGACCGCGGCGACAGGACAGAGAGGGAGGCGGAGATGGTCCCACATCACAGAAGAAGACGTACATGCCCTCATGGAGTAAACTCAACACCTCTACTGATATCATAAGAACAAAAGGGAGGAAGAGGAGAGGAAGACAGGAGTGGAGAGTGTGGAGGAGGAGTTTAGATGAGAGGAAGAGGAGGAAGACAGGAGTGGAGGGTGAGGAGGAGGAGGAGTTTAGAGGAGAGGAAGAGGAGGAAGACAGGAGTGGAGAGTGAAGGAGAGGAGAACAGAAGGAGAGAGAAAACATATTTAGTGAGTTAAGAGACAGTTGTAAGAGTATACTGTATACAACTATACACTGTGCTACAATTCTCAGTTACACTCTTGTAAATCCACAGATGTTCTCTGTGGTGGATTTGTATTGTTTTTTGTGCTTGTTGTTTGGCACTTCATTTCATTAAAAGTAGTTAAATATGCTTGTGTTTCTTGTATGATAAATGTTTAGTATGTAGTGTATAAGCACGGCCACGGGAACAGTACATCTATATCTATTATAGTATTATTTGTTGGTGTCAGAATTCACTAGCACCTCCTATAAACAATCAGACCCCCTCATTGCCCCCCCAATAATAATTTTCTGGTGCCGCCGCTGCACACACAGTGATGGATAGTCATGTCGAAGACATTTATTCTAACTTTTCTCTGAGTTTTGTCGACATAAGAATGACTCGACCCACAAGAATCTGCGTGATGAGCAGCTACAAACAGAATCTCACATCAGAAACATTCAGAAATGAACTGATTCACAACTGAAAGTGAAACTTAAATAGGATCGACAGATTCACTGACTTTAGACGGTAAAAGTTGGGGGATTTCAAAAAGTGGGCGGTATATTGTGACTCCTGCATAAATGATTGCACATACACTTGCATATTTATGCACATTTGTCTCTGAATGACAAGGATTTAGAATTAAAAAAACGTTAAAAGAGTTATATCTATAACAGTGCGTGGAGAGTTTGTGTGCCATCATGTGACTGCCTGGCTGCGTTTGATTGGTGAAACGGAGTCATGTGAGAGTCTTGAAAGAAGACTCAGACAGAAATAAACAGATGGCACAGTGTGACGTTAACCTCACCATGGAGCCTAATTCGCCACCCAGCTGCAACAATAACCTGATGAACAAACATGTTAAACATCATTTAACTTAATTATGATAATAATATCAGTTAGAACCTGAGGGGATGAACAATTGTTTGTAATTGTTTCATCACTAATTTCTGATTCCTCTTCAGACTCAGTGGCTGTAACCTCTCAGAGAGAAGCTGTGAAGGTCTGTCCTCAGTTCTCAGCTCCCAGTCCTCCAGTCTAAGAGAACTGGACCTGAGTAACAACGACCTGCTGGATTCAGGAGTGAAGCTGCTGTCTGCTGGCCTGGAGAGTCCACACTGTCGACTGGAAAATCTCAGGTCAGATTCAACTACTTTGAGAAGTTTACCTATGAAGCTTTCAATGATGTGTTTACATGCACCAAATATTCAGTTATTTATATTCACGTATTCCTAAAAAGACACGTTTGCTACTAATCTGTTTACATGGCTGATGAAATACTGTTTCTGCTGCTAACGACTTGCAAAACTTTTGTCAAAACCAAACCTCTTGTTTATCTTTTCCCTGCCGTACCATGTTTTAATAGTTTTATAAATCCACCTGGTGTTTATAAATGCTGTTGCAAACGTCAGTCTACGTTTGTGAACGTCACTCCATGAACATGTGAGCCTGAACTACAACACCAGACTGTCTCTGCTGTCAAGGTGGAGCCAGTTTGAACCACTTTCTATACAGTTGAGTTTATTGAGTTTTATATGAAATGAACTAATATTCTTGTCACGAGGACTTCCGGTGGCGCCATTTTGTAGTCGGCAGCGGGAAAAGTAGCTCTAAAGAAAACCAATTAAAACAAGCCATTAACTTAAGCAAAAACGGCAGAAAGTACGGAAACCTGGAAAATAAGTCGAAGGCAAGTTGTACCGAGTCTGTGGAGGGAGTGAGCCCAGATATGGAGCGGCTAGAGTCGGCTAGCAGCGAACATGACTCGTTCATATTAATGGAGCTGCGCAAATTCAGACAGCAACATGCCGAAGCAGCAGGTGACAACAAGAGAGCAATGACTAGACTCGAAATGAACATGAAGGAGCTTATGGAAAGAACGGCATCCCTGGAGCAAAGAGCGGGACACATGGAGGAAAGAATTGGAAATACAGAGGACAGGGCGACGCGACCGGAGCGGTCAGCCGCCTTCCTACTCCAGCAAACGGCCAAACTATCTGGTAAGTGCGATGACCTGGAGTCAAGAATGAGACGCAACAATATACGGATTCACGGCATCCCAGAGGGCGCAGAGAAGAACTGCACAATAGACTTCATAACGGGACTCATTAAGTCCAGAATCCAAATCGCAGGCGACATAGAAATACACATAGAGAGGGCGCACCGGTCACTGGCGGCTAAACCTAAGGACAGCTCGGCCCCGCCGAGAGCGATCATTGTGCGCTTCTTGGATTACAAAGTTAAGGAATATGTGATACGGCAAGCCTGGAAACAGAAGACTACATACGAGGGACAAACCATCTACTTTAATCAAGACTACACGACGGAGGTTCAAAAGAAGAGGAAACAGGTTAGGGATGTCATCAAAAAGCTGAAGGAGAAAAACGTGAAGGCACAGTCCCCCTACCCAGCCCAGCTTAAAGTGTTTTTGGACTCAGGGACAAAGACATTTGCCACACTAACGGAGGCGGCACCTGTGTTAAAGGACATGGGGATTGAGGTGGATGAAGACAGGACGGAGAGGCTGCTGAGGATGATGACGCAGAGCAGCTGGACCGCGGCGACAGGACAGAGAGGGAGGCAGAGAACCACATCACAGAAGAAGACGTATATGCCCTCATGGAGTAAACTCAACACCTCTACTGATATCATAAGAACAAAACAATAAAATAAAGGTGAGGTGTAATAATGAACAGTTAAGAATAGGTAATACTTTTTGTATCTGCCTTCACTACAGGGTCTGGTGAATATGAGCGAAGCTAGTTTATGCACTACTTGTTAAACTGACAGAAATATTGGTTTTATGAAGAGTGAATTTGTAACTTTGAGTTCTTAACAACCTTAGGTTGTGGTTGCACATAGTGCTTTTTCCCCAGAGAGAAAACGCCACGACTCTCTGATGACGGGACTTTTGGAAGACACACGTTCATGTTTTTGTTTTACATGGGTTCTGGTTCTGATGGAGATGTACATTTCTTGTTTTCTTTATTATGCAAGGTTTTGTTTAATTTCTTACTTTTGTTTGAGGTATAGAGCTCGTGGGTCTTATTTGGAAATAATATGACTAAGCTTAGTCTTGTGTCATACAACTTACACGGTCTGAATCATCCCATTAACCCTTGTGTGGTGTTCGGGTCTGTGGGACCCGTTTTCATTTTTCATTAAAAGAAAAATGATACAATTAATTAATTGTTCAAACTGAGACTCACTGACTTTGGCTCATTTTCTGTGAAGAACATATATCAGAATACATATTTAATGACCACACACCATACCCACCCCCTACACATTTAAGATGTCCGGGTCCACTGGACCCGGGGCTAATAGAAGTGTGGAAATTGATGTTCTGTGTACCACACGCACCCACCCACACACACACGCACACACAGCAGGCCTAGACAGGAGGAGGACAGAGTTTAGGTACACAGAACATCAGAGGGTCAAATCAGATTGTCAAATGGCGGACAAGTGGGTGTGCCGCCTCCCCCCTGCTGTACAACCCTGGGCCAAATGTCACCATTGATGAACAGCTGATGCCATTTAGCCGCCGCTGCCCCTTTCGGCAGTATATACCATCTAAACCTGCAAAGAATGGTATAAAGATCTGGGCTGCCTGTGATGCCACTTCCTCATATGCTTGGAACTTACAAGTCTACACAGGGAAACCTGATGGAGGAGCCCCCGAGAAAAACCAAGGAATGAGAGTTGTCCTCGACATGTCTCAGGGACTCAGTGGACACAACATCACATGCGACAATTTTTTTTACCTCGCACAAAGTGGGACAGGAGCTCCTGAAAAGGAAGCTGACCATGGTGGGAACAATAAGGAAAAACAGGTCAGAGCTCCCACCTCAACTGCTGACTTCAATGAACAGGCCTGTCAAGTCTTCCAAGTTTGTATACACGGCTGACACATCCCTGGTATCCTATGTGCCAAAGAAAGGCAAGAATGTTGTACTCATGAGTACACTGCACAGGGATGGAAGAATGTGACCAGGAACATCACAAACCAGAGATCATCATGGATTATAATGCCACAAAAGGAGGGGTAGACAACATGGACAAGCTGGTGACGGCATACAGCTGCAAACGGAGGACTCTACGCTGGCCACTGGTGATATTCTTTGACATGTTGGACATCTCAGCGTACAATGCCTTTGTCATTTGGATGGCACTGAACCCAGAGTGGAAACGAGTGAAGCTCCAGAAAAGACGGCTCTTTCTTGAGGATCTGGGAAAGGCATTGGTGAGACCACAAATCGAGAGAAGAAAACATATCCCCAGAACCCCAGCCTCTGCAGCCATGGTGAGGAGGATTCAGGAGGAGAATGCTGGTGCCCTGTCCACCCAACCTACAGAACCACAATCTGCAGAGCCTGAAGTAAGTGTGTGATGCTGTTGCAGTACATGTCTGGCACTCATGTCTTGTGTGACAGAGAGAGAGAGAGAGAGAGAGAGAGAGAGAGAGAGA
Organism: Eutrigla gurnardus; assembly: GCF_963514095.1. Classification (NCBI taxonomy): domain Eukaryota; kingdom Metazoa; phylum Chordata; class Actinopteri; order Perciformes; family Triglidae; genus Eutrigla; species Eutrigla gurnardus. The sequence goes on along the minus strand of NC_139921.1, from coordinate 14,809,294 downwards.
GAGAGAGAGAGAGAGAGAGAGAGGTGTTAGTAAAATTCCTGATCTTTTCATTATTCTAGGTTGTGAACACCAGCAACAAGAAGAAGCGGTGCGAAGTGTGCGGACCCAAGATGGACAGGAAAACACAATAGGGTCATTCCGTGTCATTTCATCAAATGCCTCCCACCTGACCATCTCAGAATGTCCTGAAAAAATTCAAGTACAAAGACACACTTGTTAATAGGACAAATCCAAAATATTAGGTCTCTACTGTCAATAGTTTTCTCATGAAACATCATTGAATGAAGGGTAGTTTAGACGGTTTTTGGCATCATGCTCTGAAAAGCCATTTTTAAACGGCAATATCTAGAAAACTATCTCACCTGTGGCCTTCAAAATTTCTACAGTGTATATCTGTTACTAATAGCCTCCAGACATGAAATATCAGGGGTGTAGCTCAATGATAACCTAGTATGGTAGGTACTTAAAAAGGGGCTTGTTGAAATAAAGTAGTACATTTGAAGGATGGCTGAGCTCCCATTTTTGCAGATAAAAGACTTCTATCATTTCTGCCTCTATCTCTGGTGTTAGCTTAAACATTCTACAAAATATGGTCTCTCTCAGATGATTAGTTTCACAGATATTAAGGCTCAAAAATGGAAGTAAACACATCTTTGCCCAACTTCAGAGTCATATTCCAAAAAACTGACAACACGTATCAGGTCCAAACTTACTCTTTTTGAAAGATCATATTCTTGTTAAAATCATATTAAAAAATCGGGAGGGTGTTTTGCCTCAATTTGTCGCAGTGATTTTTTAAAATCCTGATATTGGTGGAATTTTTGTGGCTGGTTTTGGTACTGCATATCCTAACAGCCTACTTGTAAACATCAAAGGAGGGCAATTCAATTGTGTTTTTTTACCATTTACCAAAGACTTACATGTGACTACATGCTACTGATAAATTTAGCCTTACGAAAACATTAAAATGTAGCACAGTTGTAGTTTCAGAGGCAATACGTCCTTGAATGTGAGTTAAACATGGTGAAAGCAGCTTTTAAGGTCTTAAACCATGAACAAACATAGCATAATATTGAAGACTGTACATTTTGTCATACTTTAAGTATATAAATACCACAACCAAATCAAATAATAATCTTAATTTGAGCATAAATATTTTACATTACAGTACAAAAGTCTCCAAAGTTTGATATTGAATAACAGTTTGTCTCTATGCTCACTATGAGGGATCACACATTTTTCATCTTTTAGATCCAATTCCTTAGTCACATTCATTCATTTGGCAGTGACTTTACAAATAGTCTAATGTACATCTCTGCTCTGTTGTGCTCATCTTTTTTGATGGCATACATGCACCCAGTTTCTGTAGAGGGAACGTCAAATCTTGCAATTCTATGCTGCAGTGGGACATTGCACATGTCTTCTCTTCTTGGCCAGTAGAAACTCTTGGCAGGGCCATGTGGGTGCATGAACTGAACCAGTACATCTTCATCTTCATCTGAAACATCTCTGATACTTCCTATCCACCATTTCTGATCATACACACAACTCACATATTGTCTCATAGTGAGCATAGAGACAAACTGTTATTCAATATCAAACTTTGGAGACTTTTCTACTGTAATGTAAAATCTTTAGGCTCAAATTAAGATTATTATTTGATTTGGTTGTGTAATTTATATACTTAAAGTATGACAAAATGTACAGTCTTCAATATTATGCTGTTTGTTCATGGTTTAAGACATTAAAAGCTGCTTTCAGCATGTTCAACTCACATCCAAGGACTTATTGCCTCTATAACTACAACTGTGCTACAATTTAATGTTTTAATAAGGCTAAATTCATCAGTAGTATTTAGTCACATATAAGTCTTTGGTAAATGGTAAAAAACACAATTGAAATGCCCTGCGGTGATGTTTACTTGTAGGATATTAAGACATGCAGTACCAAAAAACGGCCACAAAAACCCCACCAATATCAGGATTTTAAAAAATCACTGCGACAAATTGAGGCAAAACACCCTCCTGATTTTTTAATATGATTTTAACAAGAATATGATTTTTCAAAAAAAGTAAGTTTGGACCTGATACGTGTTGTCAGTTTTTTGGAATATGACTCTGAAATTGGGCAAAGATGTGTTAACTTCCATTTTTGAGCCTTAATATCTGTGAAACTAATCATCTGAGAGAAACCATATTTTGTAGAATGTTTAAGCTAACACCAGAGATAGAGGCAGAAGTGATAGAAGTCTTTTATCTGCAAAAATGGGAGCTCAGTCACTCTTCAAATGTACTACTTTATTTCAACAAGCCACATTTTAAGTACCTACCATACTAGGTTATCATTGAGCTACACCCCTGATATTCGATGTCTGGAGGCTATTAGTAACAGATATACACTGTAGAAATTTTGAAGGCCACAGGTGAGATAGTTTTCCAGATATTGCTGTTTAAAAATGGCTTTTCAGAGCATGATGCCAAAAATCATCTAAACTACCCTTCATTCAATGATGTTTCATGAGAAAACTATTGACAGTAGAGACTTAATATTTTGGATTTTTCCTATTAACAAGTGTATCTTTGTACTCGAATTTTTTCAGGACATTGTGAGATGGTCAGGTGGGAAGATTTTCAGAAATTTGATGAAATGACACGGAATGACCCAATATACATGCATCAAGTGCAAAAAGTATATCTGCAACACACACACAGTAAAGCTCTGCCCCTCATGTGTTGTATAGGCTAGTGGCTAAAGGCCATGTGTTCAATGGGGCTGATGTGTTGTCTTGACTGATATGTTTAATCTGTGTTCATGTGTTCAGCTTGTGTTGTGCACCTGAATGGGTTAAATTTCAAGTTCAAAGAAATAAAAGTCAGTAGTTTTGAAAAACCTTGCGTCACTTGTAAATTTGTTTCCACTCATATCTTGATTTTAATTGATTTTCTTTATTATGTTTTAAATAATGGGCCCTAGTTTCGTGGCGCAGCGCAGGGTGGCGGAGCCGGCTGTATTATTAGGCTTGTTTCGAATCAAGCATGCGCATGCATTTGCCTCGCAAAACCAGGCATTCTGGGAAAAAAACGTCACAAATGTTCTGGATAACTTCCGTGAAGTTTCCCCTGGAGCGACAGTTTTTGTTATGTATACAATTATTTATAAAGTTTAAATTTAAAAAAAAGAAAAACGGTCCGTGAAGTGCACCCAATGGGCGCGTTTCGGATCGCATGCATTTGCGCCGATGCATGAACGAAACTTGAAAGTTTCCGCCGGAACTCGTCATAAACAATTTAAACTTTATTAATAATTGTATACATAACAAAAACTATCGCACCAGGGGAAACTTCACGGACTTTGCACAAAGAATATGGCCTGCTCAGTGACGCTGGCTTTCTTCGTCGCTGACGAGTTCGAGCCGAGGCATTTGAAGTCCCGTTGTTGACGGAGGCTGAGGAATTTTCTCACGTGGGAAATACCACGTGATAATTCTAACCAACTAGGGCAACGTTGAGGGGAGTGTCTTATGTCCGCACATATTTCAGACCATCTGCAGAGAAAAGCATGCGAAGGGAGGTACCCTGGAGATCCCGCAAGTTTTTAAAGTCATGTGACATGTCGCGAAGGGAAGTTATCACCAGCATTTGTGACGTTTTTTTCCCAGAATGCCTGGTTCGTCTCCTCCTCGTCTCCCACTCACGCCTTCTTCTCCTCCCTCTTTCCCACTTGCGCCGGTGGGCGAGACGGGAGGTGTGCCTGCGCGAGGCTGCGCAAGCCTGCGCGGTGCACGAAACTTGCAAAGTCACACCCCGTCGGCGCGGCGCAGGTGCGCTGAAAGCTGACTGCGCCTGGTCTACGAAACTAGGGCCCTTTGTGTGCTGTCATGTGACTGCCTGGCTGCGTTTGATTGGTGAAACGGAGTCATGTGAGAGTCTTGAAAGAAGACTCAGACAGAAATAAACAGATGGCACAGTGTGACGTTAACCTCACCATGGAGCCTAATACGCCACCCAGCTGCAACATCATTTAACTTCATTATGATAATAATGTCAGTTAGAACCTGAGGGGATGAACAGTTGTTTGTAATTTTTTCATCAGTAATTTCTGATTCCTCTTCAGACTCAGTGGCTGTAACCTCTCAGAGAGAAGCTGTGAAGGTCTGTCCTCAGTTCTCAGCTCCCAGTCCTCCAGTCTAAGAGACCTGGACCTGAGTACCAACCACCTGCTGGATTCAGGAGTGAAGCTGCTGTGTGCTGGCCTGGAGAGTCCAGACTGTCGACTGGAAACTCTCAGGTCAGATTCAACTACTTTGAGAAGTTTACCTATGAAGCTTTCAATGATGCGTTTACATGCACCAAATATTCAGTTATTTATATTCACGTATTCCTAAAAAGACACGTTTGCTACTAATCTGTTTACATGGCTGATGAAATACTGTTTCTGCTGCTAACGACTTGCCAGCAAAAGAACAAAACAAAACTTTTGTCAAAACCAAACCTCTTGTTTATCTTTTCCCTGCCGTTCCATGTTTTAATAGTTTTATAAATCCACCTGGTGTTTATAAATGCTGTTGCAAACGTCAGTCTACGTTTGTGAACGTCACTCCATGAACATGTGAGCCTGAACTACAACACCAGACTGTCTCTGCTGTCAAGGTGGAGCCAGTTTGAACCACTTTCTATACAGTTGAGTTTATTGAGTTTTATATGAAATTAACTAATATTCTTGTCACGAGGACTTCCGGTGGCGCCATGTTGTAGTCGGCAGCGGGAAAAGTAGCTCTAAAGAAAACCAATTAAAACAAGCCATTAACTTAAGCAAAAACGGCAGAAAGTACTGAAACCTGGAAAATAAGTCGACGAACAAAGTTTGTGGAAAGTATGGTTAAGATAGGGAAGCCTGGAGAAGAGGACGGTGCAAAGGCAAGTTGTACCGAGTCGGTGGAGGGAGTGAGCCCAGATATGGAGCGGCTAGAGTCGGCTAGCAGCGAACATGACTCGTTCATATTAATGGAGCTGCACAAATTCAGACAGCAACATGCCGAAGCAGCAGGTGACAACAAGAGAGCTATGACTAGACTCGAAATGAACATGAAGGAGCTTATGGAAAGAACGGCATCCCTGGAGCAAAGAGCGGGACACATGGAGGAAAGAATTGGAAATACAGAGGACAGGGCGACGCGACCGGAGCGGTCAGCCGCCTTCCTACTCCAGCAAACGGCCAAACTATCTGGTAAGTGCGATGACCTGGAGTCAAGAATGAGACGCAACAATATACGGATTCACGGCATCCCAGAGGGCGCAGAGAAGAACGACACCATAGACTTCATAACGGGACTCATTAAGTCCAGAATCCAAATCGCAGGCGACATAGAAATACGCATAGAGAGGGCGCACCGGTCACTGGCGGCTAAACCCAAGGACAGCTCGGCCCCGCCGAGAGCGATCATTGTGCGCTTCTTGGATTACAAAGTTAAGGAATATGTGATACGGCAAGCCTGGAAACAGAAGACTACATACGAGGGACAAACCATCTACTTTAATCAAGACTACACGACGGAGGTTCAAAAGAAGAGGAAACAGGTTAGGGATGTCATCAAAAAGCTGAAGGAGAAAAACGTGAAGGCACAGTCCCCCTACCCAGCCCAGCTTAAAGTGTTTTTGGACTCAGGGACAAAGACATTTGCCACAATAACGGAGGCGGCACCTGTGTTAAAGGACATGGGGATTGAGGTGGATGAAGACAGGACGGAGAGGCTGCAGAGGATGATGACGCAGAGCAGCTGGACCGCGGCGACAGGACAGAGAGGGAGGCGGAGATGGCCCCACATCACAGAAGAAGACGTACATGCCCTCATGGAGTAAACTCAACACCTCTACTGATATCATAAGAACAAAACAATAAAATAAATGTGAGGTGTAATAATGAACAGTTAAGAATAGGTAATACTTTTTGTATCTGCCTTCACTACAGGGTCTGGTGAATATGAGCGAAGCTAGTTTACGCACTTCATTGGCTCTAACTTCATCTCCAGCAGAGACAACGCGCAACAGCACAGTTACGGCTACTGTGACCCGACAATCTCCACAGTCCCCACAGTCATCCACGCTGCCTCCTCTCATCCCCCCCACCGCCCTTGTAGTTGGTGATTCCATAATTAAAAATATTCACTTTGTCAACGCAGTCATGCGGTGCTATCCTGGAGCCACGACCCCGGCCATTATTGAACAGCTCCCCGATATCCTGGCCTCCCTCCTGACGACCGTCAACAAAATAATAGTACACGTTGGCACTAACGACACAACCCATCAGAATTCCGAGTTTATCCGCCTCTTTGACCTGCTCAAAAGTAGTGGAAAGTCTGTTTTTATTTCGGGTCCAATTCCCACATTAGGGCGGGGAATAGGTCGTTTTAGCAGGATCCTTAGTCTCCACACCTGGCTCCTGTCCATCTGCCATACTCACGACATTGGTTTTATCGACAATTTTAACCTATTCTGGGATCGCCCTTCTTTATTTAGCAGAGACGGCATTCGTCCAAACAACGTGGGCCGTCGCATGCTCACGGCCAACATGCAGCACGCTGTACTGCATTCCCCACGTGACTGACTACTGGGGTCACGCCCTCACTCTTCTTCCTCCTCACCCCAGTGCACAAAGGTCAGCCCTGTACCCTCTGCTGTCACTAGCGCCCCCATGTGGAGTGACAGTAGTGCTGCCCACAACACCGGACTTGGACCTCATCGACTCACCAACATTTCACCCATCCCCGCAATCATTACACCCCGTCATCACATCAGACACTGCCATACCCACTCTGTGAACTTTAACAACCTCAGACCACTCAAAAAACAACCGTCCTCTCCAGTCCACAAACCACCTGTCAGCATCAACATGCCACTTTTTAATGTTCGCTCTCTTTTAAACAGAACCTTTTTAATGAACGATGTGATTTTAGATAATAAGTTAGACTGTCTTCCTTTAACTGAGACATGGCTTGGCACTGACGCACCCGCTGTTCTCACCGAGGCTTCCCCACCAAATTTTAAGTTTTTATTTTCTACTAGAGAGGGTAGAAGAGGGGGCGGGACAGCATCCATCGCCCACATCTCCCTTACCTCAAATAGAGTGTTTTTTAACAGTTACTTGTCATTTGAGCATCATGCATTTACTTTTAGCAGCCCTCCGATTCTCTGCATCAATGTATATAGACCACCCCATCACTCTACTTCTTTTATCAGTGAATTTTCAGAACTACTTTCAATTATCCACGCCTCTTATAGCAGGATTTTAATAACTGGTGATTTTAATCTACACGTTGATGTTACCTCGGACCCGATATCCAGAGAGTTTTTAAATCTTTTAAATTGCCTTGATTTTAAGCAGCACGTCGCACAGCCAACTCACAACAGAGGACACACCCTGGACCTGGTCAGAACCCATGGCCTGTCCATTGGTGTGTCCTCTGTTGTCGACCTGGCTGTGTCTGACCACTACTGTGTATTTTTTAACATCACCAGTTTTAACCAAGAGGAGGCCCCGGTGAGAACGGTGAGGAGGCGCTACCTTACTTCTGAAGTGGCTGCAAATTTTATGGAGATTTTACAGAGCACTCCTGCTGATATTTTACCTGCACCCTGCAACGTTATTGTTGACAATTTTAACAGGACACTGAAGTCAACTCTGGACTCAGTCGCTCCACTTTTAACGAAAACAATAAAAACAAAACCTACACCCCCTTGGAGAAAGAACAACGAAATCTGTGAATTAAAAAGAAAATGCAGGAGTGCTGAGAGGAGATGGAGAAAAAGCAAATTGACAGTCCACTATGACATTTAACGTCAACAACTCAAAACCTACAATAATGCGGTCAGAAAAGCAAGAATTTCCCATTTCTCAAAACTCATCACCAACCATAAAAACAACCCCCGGTTCCTCTTCTCCACCTTCAATATTTGAACAGGTTCTAAGTCAAAGGAAGTTTTTAAGACACCCACCGACGATCTTTGTGAGAACTTTGCAGACCACTTCAGAACCAAAATCAAGGACATCAGATCCTGCCTTTTATCCCATCACGTTTTAACTGTTAACACACCTGAACTGATGTCCTTACCTGAGGAAACACTGGAGAGTTTTGCCCTGGTTGATGCAAGGACACTTGGTCGAGTTTTCTCCCAAGTAAACCCAACAACCTGCCTTTTAGATCCCATTCCCACATCACTTTTAAAATTGTTTTATGGATTCTTTGAGGAACAGTTTTTAAACATCATGAATTGCTCTCTTCAGACGGGTGTCTTCCCCAGCGCCTTTAAAACGGCGGTGGTGAAGCCCCTTCTGAAGAAGAGCAATTTAGATCCAAGTGTTTTTAATAACTACCGACCTGTATCCAACTTACCATTTTTAAGTAAAATTTTAGAAAAACTGGTTTTTAACCAAGTTAATGACTTTTTAGACAGAAATAACATCTTGGAGAAACATCAATCTGGTTTTAGGAGAAACCACAGTACCGAGACAGCACTTTTAAAGATTTTAAACAACATCAGATGGAATTTAGATAACAAAAAGCTCACAGTGTTGGTTCTACTGGATCTTAGCGCAGGTTTTGATACAGTAGACCATCACACTTTATTAAACAGACTCAGCCATCTGGTCGGCCTCTCTGGTACTGTCCTCAACTGGTTTTGTTCTTATCTCACAGACCGATGTTTTTATGTAAGTATGGATACATGTTCCTCAGGAACCCATGAAATTGGATGTGGGGTTCCCCAAGGGTCAATTTTAGGTCCACTTCTTTTTAATCTTTACATGCTTCCTCTTGGGGATGTCATCAGGAGACACGGCATCAGCTTCCATAGCTACGCTGATGATACACAACTGTACATCGCTGTGTCTCCTGATGACTCAGGGCCAATTGATGCCCTTTTAAACTGTATTTTAGACATCAAGTCATGGATGGCAGTGAACTTCCTACAGCTCAACCAGGACAAAACCGAGGTTTTAGTTATAGGTCCTGAAGGCCAGAGAGAGAAACTTTTACCATAACTACAAGATCTTAAACCAACACAATCAGTAAAAAATCTGGGCGTGATTTTTGATTCTGAGCTGAATTTTATCCCACATATCAGAAATATGACAAAAATAGGTTTTTATCATCTTAAGAACATAGCCAGAGTCTGCCCGTTTCTCTCCCAGGCCAGTACGGAGGTGCTAATGCATGCTTTTATTTCCTGTCGTTTAGATTATTGTAATGCCCTGCTCTCTGGTCTTCCCAAAAAGAGTATTGTAAATCTCCAACTTCTACAGAATTCAGCCGCACGCGTGCTGACGAGGACCAGAGGGCGGAAGCACATTACACCAGTTTTAAAATCGCTGCATTGGCTCCCCGTACGCTTCAGGGTCGATTTTAAGGTTCTTTTACTGGTTTTTAAATGTCTTAATGGCCTTGCACCCTCTTACTTATCTGAACTGCTTTTACCATATCAACCCTCGCGGACCTTGAGGTCCTCTGGCACCGGCCTTTTATCCATACCAAAACCAAGAACCAAAACCCATGGTGAGGCAGCATTTAGCCACTATGGCCCCCACCTGTGGAACAGCCTGCCGGAGAACCTCAGGTCTGCAGAGACTGTTGACATTTTTAAAGGCAGGTTAAAGACACGCCTTTTTAATCAGGCTTTTAACTAATATTTGCATTTTTATTCCATTCTTATTTAGTCATATTTTATGTTGTTCCTCTAGCTTGTTTTTTAAGACGATATTAATCTTACATAATTTAATTTGTTTTATTTACCTATGGTACAATTTTCTTTCTTATCTTACCTATTCTTATCCTTTTAACCGTTCACTCCATTAATTTATCTTTTGTCATGGTTTTTATCCTATCTTATGTCTTTAGTTTTTAAGGTTTTACTCCAGAGTTTCCTCAGGGGGGTCCTCCACGCTGGGAGCTGAGTCCGGGCTGCTGCTGGGGGTGCTGTCCTTGGGTCCCTTCGGCCTGACCAGCTGTTGTCAGGGTCGAGGGCCTTGGCACTGGTGCCCCCCGTGGCACAGTCTGTGACTCCTCCCAGCGTGGATGGCCCCAATGACGGCGCTTCCTCAATTCTCAGTGCTTTGCCATGTCTCCCTATTGCCGGTATTGCGTATGTGGGTGTGTGTGTGGAGGGTGGGAGGTGTCTACTTTATTGTTTTTATCTTTGTGTAAAGCACTTTGTGCTGCGCACTCGGTGTATGAAAAGTGCTTTATAAATAAAGATTGATTGATTGATTGATTGATATAACCGGGCGTGGAGAGTTTGTGTGCTGTCATGTGACTGCCTGGCTGCGTTTGATTGGTGAAACGGAGTCATGTGAGAGTCTTGAAAGAAGACTCAGACAGAAATAAACAGATGGCACAGTGTGACGTTAACCTCAGCATGGAGCCTAATACGCCACCCAGCTGCAACAATAACCTGATGAACAAACATGTTAAACATCATTTAACTTCATTATGATAATGATGTCAGTTAGAACCTGAGGGGATGATTATTTGTTTGTAATTGTTTCATCACTAATTTCTGATTCCTCTTCAGACTCAGTGGCTGTAACCTCTCAGAGAGAAGCTGTGAAGGTCTGTCCTCAGTTCTCAGCTCCCAGTCCTCCAGTCTAAGAGACCTGGACCTGAGTAACAACCACCTGCAGGATTCAGGAGTGAAGCTGCTGTCTGCTGGCCTGGAGAGTCCACACTGTCGACTGGAAAATCTCAGGTCAGATTCAACTACTTTGAGAAGTTTACCTATGAAGCTTTCAATGATGCGTTTACATGCACCAAATATTCAGTTATTTATATTCACCTTTTCCTAAAAAGACACGTTTGCTACTAATCTGTTTACATGGCTGATGAAATACTGTTTCTGCTGCTAACGACTTGCCAGCAAAAGAACAAAACAAAGCTTTTGTCAAAACCAAACCTCTTGTTTATCTTTTCCCTGCCGTTCCATGTTTTAATAGTTTTATAAATCCACCTGGTGTTTATAAATGCTGTTGCAAACGTCGGTCTATGTTTGTGAACGTCACTCCATGAACATGTGAGCCTGAACTACAACACCAGACTGTCTCTGCTGTCAAGGTGGAGCCAGTTTGAACCACTTTCTATACAGTTGAGTTTATTGAGTTTTATATGAAATGAACTAATATTCTTGTCACGAGGACTTCCGGTGGCGCCATGTTGTAGTCGGCAGCGGGAAAAGTAGCTCTAAAGAAAACCAATTAAAACAAGCCATTAACTTAAGCAAAAACGGCAGAAAGTACGGAAACCTGGAAAATAAGTCGAAGGCAAGTTGTACCGAGTCGGTGGAGGGAGTGAGCCCAGATATGGAGCGGCTAGAGTCGGCTAGCAGCGAACATGACTCGTTCATATTAATGGAGATGCGCAAATTCAGACAGCAACATGCCAAAGCAGCAGGTGACAACAAGAGAGCTATGACTAGACTCGAAATGAACATGAAGGAGCTTATGGAAAGAACGGCATCCCTGGAGCAAAGAGCGGGACACATGGAGGAAAGAATTGGAAATACAGAGGACAGGGCGACGCGACCGGAGCGGTCAGCCGCCTTCCTACTCCAGCAAACGGCCAAACTATCTGGTAAGTGCGATGACCTGGAGTCAAGAATGAGACGCAACAATATACGGATTCACGGCATCCCAGAGGGCGCAGAGAAGAACGACACCATAGACTTCATAACGGGACTCATTAAGTCCAGACTCCAAATCGCAGGCGACATAGAAATACACATAGAGAGGGCGCACCGGTCACTGGCGGCTAAACCCAAGGACAGCTCGGCCCCGCCGAGAGCGATCATTGTGCGCTTCTTGGATTACAAAGTTAAGGAATATGTGATACGGCAAGCCTGGAAACAGAAGACTACATACGAGGGACAAACCATCTACTTTAATCAAGACTACACGACGGAGGTTCAAAAGAAGAGGAAACAGGTTAGGGATGTCATCAAAAAGCTGAAGGAGAAAAACGTGAAGGCACAGTCCCCCTACCCAGCCCAGGTTAAAGTGTTTTTGGACTCAGGGACAAAGACATTTTCCACACTAACGGAGGCGGCACCTGTGTTAAAGGACATGGGGATTGAGGTGGATGAAGACAGGACGGAGAGGCTGCAGAGGATGATGACGCAGAGCAGCTGGACCGCGGCGACAGGACAGAGAGGGAGGCGGAGATGGCCCCACATCACAGAAGAAGACGTACATGCCCTCATGGAGTAAACTCAACACCTCTACTGATATCATAAGAACAAAACAATAAAATAAAGGTGAGGTGTAATAATGAACAGTTAAGAATAGGTAATACTTTTTGTATCTGCCTTCACTACAGGGTCTGGTGAATATGAGCGAAGCTAGTTTATGCACTACTTGTTAAACTGACAGAAATATTGGTTTTATGAAGAGTGAATTTGTAACTTTGAGTTCTTAACAACCTTAGGTTATGGTTGCACATAGTGCTTTTTCCCCAGAGAGAAAACTCCACGACTCTCTGATGACGGGACTTTTGGAAGACACACGTTCATGTTCCTGTTTTACATGGGTTCTGGTTCTGATGGAGATATACATTTCTTGTTTTCTTTATTATGCAAGGTTTTGTTTAATTTCTTACTTTTGTTTGAGGTATAGAGCTCGTGGGTCTTATTTGGAAATAATATGAATAAGCTTAATCTTGTGTCATACAACGTACACGGTCTGAATCATCCCATTAAGAGGAAAAAGATACTGAGCCAACTAAAACAATTACAATGTTCAATAGCTTTACTACAAGAGACACATCTGACAGACACCGAACATACAAAATTAAAAAGGGAATGGGTGAACCAGGTATTTTATGCCTCATATGGCAAAAGGAGAGGGGTAGCTATTTTAATTGGTAAAGGTGCATCAATTAAGGTTGAAAAAGAGATTAAGGATAATACTGGATGATATGTAATGATTGTAGGATCTATATGAGACATGATTATCCATCCATCCATCCATTGTCTACCACTTATCCTGTATTCAGGGTCGCGGGGGGGCTGGAGCCGATCCCAGCTGTCATTGGGCGAAGGCAGGGTACACCCTGGACCTGGAAGCCAGTCTATCACAGGGAGACATGTAGAGACAGACAACCATTCACGCTCACATTCACACCTACGGGCAATTTAGAGTCACCAATTAACCTATCCCCATCCTGCATGTCTTTGGGGGGAGAACCCGGAGAGAACCCACACTTACACGGGGAGAACATGCAAACTCCACACAGAAGGAACCCGGGCCGACCCGGGGATCGAACCCGGGATCTTCTCGCTGTGAGGCGAGAGTGCTACCCACTACAACACCGTGCAGCCGGAGACATGATTATTTCAATACTAAATGTACATGCCCTAAATGAGAAGAAAGACACATTCTTTAATCAGATAGCTAAAGTAATAACCAGTGAAGCAAAGGGGATGTTACTGATGGGGGAGATTTTAACACAATACAAAGTGGCAGATTAGACAGGTTTCCCCCAGATCAGGGACCAAGCACGAGAAAATCTACGGTATTGAACAACATGACTAAAGAGTTCAGTCTTACTGATCCATGGAGGGATAACAATCCAAAGAGGAGGGACTATACATTTTATTCAAACCCGCATGGTAGCTATTCGAGGATAGATTTTTTTATTTATCACAGCAACATATACACAAAGTATTGAAATGTGGAATAGAAAATGTTACTATAAGTGACCATGCACCTGTTACGTAGTGATGTCCAAATGAAGCTTCCTGAAGCATTTTCTTTATTTTCTGAGCCCAATAGATGGCGCTCTCTGTTCAACAAAGGGTTGAGCCTGATATATTTCCATTGCTTTCAACCCTTTTGAAAGAATTGGAAGCAAATATAATAATAACAGATGATGATTGGGAGGAAACGTTCAGATCTGGACAGAAATTAACTAACAGCCCAACATGGAGAGAGTTTGATTGGAAAGTGAAGATGCGTCACTTTAACACCCCATCTGTCACTGCAAAATATAGTAAAACATCAGATCTATGTTGGAGGAATTGTGGAAAGGTGGGTGACTTCACTCATATTTTGGGATTGCCCAAAGATCATAGACTTTTGGAAATGTGTGAAAACAGAAATAAAAATAATTCTGGGTATTGATCTTCATCTTGACTCAACCCTGTATATACTTGGGATATTACCTGAAGATCTGATAGACAGAGATAGTAGCTACGTATTGAGAGTCCTGCTCTTGGTAGCAAAGAAAATGATCACAGTCAATTGTTTGAGGCCTCACCCCCCAACATAATACAATAGACAGAGTAAAAAAGGTTTTTATTATGGAAAAAACTACAGCAAGATTACAACTGAAACTAGAAAGATTTGAGAGAAGATGGAAACCGATAATACAAGCGATGCCAGAGCTCTAAATACCTATTTTTGTTTTTAAAATTGTATTTATTTATTTTTACTTACATATGTGGCTTTTTGGTTGCTTAATTATTTGTATTAATGTTTAAATTTTTATTCATTTATTTATTTTTTCCATTAACACCTGTTTTGGTTTCACACGTACACTTGTCTGTGCTAGTGAATATTAGAGAGGTCAGAATTCAAGAATGTTGTGGTTATCTGTTGTAAAATATTTCTGATCTTATGTTTGACTTGTACAGATGGGAGGTGTTGTATGTATTTTTGACTGAAGGTAATATGATATGGATGCAGGTGTGATTTTTGTACATCTTCATGTGTTTTACCTGTGGAATAAATAAAAAGTTTAAAAAACAATAATATTATTGTCATGGTGGCTGAAGCAGCAGGGAGGACCCACATGCAGACTCAAAGCTATGCAGATGCAATGAAGACATATTATTCATGAAAACACCCCCTAGTGGCCAGCAGAGAGAATGCAGCTTTAAGGACCTTCAGGCTTGACTTCACTTTTCTGAACCAGAGGTTGATGCCTGATTGGAATATCAACTCTGACAACTGAACATGAACCAACCAGACATTTTGATGCTGCTAACAGTTTTAATTAAAAGTTTAAAGCTTCTAACTCGTCTGCACGGCGGAGACAAATCGCCATTTTAACACCAACATGTGCACACACATTAATGATGACAATGACTGTAAAAGGCTCTATAGCAAGGGTCAATAAGAGGTGGAGCTTGGCCCAGATCCAGACCCAGACCCCGTCCTATCTGGACACAGACCCATAATTGATAGATCATTGAGAATTATGAAATGATGACGGAGCGTTTCCATTTTACTGCTGCAGCGTTAGCATCACTACACTGGTTCAGATGGTTGGAGGCTAAATCATCTCACCGGTTGCTACTCACAAACACTTAATTACCCAGTAATGCAACGGGGTGAAACGTTAACTCCAAACTTCATCAAATCTGTGCAAACTGGAGTTTCTGTGAGTGACGTTTCTATGGTGACAACTGACGAGACTCACTGACAGCTGACAGATCGATCAGAGAGTGGAGGTGATAAACGTCAGTCAGGTCGGTGAAATCTAGAGCCGATAGATAAGTTCACACGGCTGCTCTCAAAGAGGAACGCTGACAGTGAGAACAGAGCTTTGAATCAAGACAGACTCTTTTCTTCCAACTGGCAGTTGAACACCTGAATGCCTCATATGTTCTGAGACTCTTAAGAAGCACATTTTCAAAGCTGTGTTTTGTATTTTACTGTTATTATCAGAGTACAGGTTATTCATAATTCCTCCAGTTCAATATGAAAACTATAACATTGTTGAAATGTTATTGAATTACAGCCTTTTTTCTTTGCTAGATGTTGAAAATCAATAACAGATCTTTGTTGACACACCAGGTCTGAAGACAGACCAGATAGATTGTTTCAACTGTTGTTTCTTCTCTTTTCTAACGCTTCAATTTCTCTCTCAATCATTTCAGCTCGTCTCCTGTCTTTCTTTCATCTTCCTCCTCTGTCCATCTCTGTCCATCACTCAGCCACGCTTATCCCACCCAGTACAACATCAACACAACAAAAGACAAATATCACTTTTTCTCATTTTAAAAAGTGGACAAATGGACATAAGTCTATGTAATGTCCCCAAAAGTGACAGAAGTGTGTGTCTTCAGTCTGTCAGGTTGTCTGATCACAGAGGACGGCTGTTCTTCTCTGGCCTCAGCTCTGGACTCCAACCCCTCCTATCTGAGACAGCTGGACCTGAGCTACAATCATCCAGGAGACTCAGGAGTCAAGCTGCTGTCTGCTGGACTGGAGGGTCCTCACTGGAGACTGGACACTCTCAGGTGAGGACAGATGGACAGACATCAGACTGGACACTCTCTGGTGAGGACAGATGGACAGACATCAGACTGGACACTCTCTGGTGAGGACAGATGGACAGACATCAGACTGGACTTTCAGTTGAGGACAGATGGACAACAGCTCCAGACTGTGTCTCCGTCTCTGACTGAGGAACTAGGGTTCATGTTTAATGGTGGACCTGATTGAGGTCTTTGAATGTCTTCCTGCAGGGTGGACCATGGGGGACAGCAGAGACTGAGACCTGGTGTGAGGAAGTGTGAGTATGTTTTCAGTAACTCAGCTGCTCCAGATTTGAACGTGTTCATGACTGAAATCCGATGATCACGTTTCTATCAGGATGCAGCGTTTGTTTCTTCTTGGCTGTAAAGATGTCGTGTTGTGTTCACACCAAACGCCACATTTTCACACTCAATTACAAACAAAGTCAACACAGAGACACAAACGGACGGCAATTCCTGCCGGACGGCTACGGAAACGTGTTTGTGTGAGTTTAAATATTTCAACTCAAGAGATAAATTCCTCTGTGTCTCTAAAGCGTCTCAGCGTTGAGATCGTCCTCCTGTCGTCCTGACGTCCCTGTATCCTAAATGGAGGAACCAGATGTTGTCTCCTGGGTCTGTGGTCCCCTAGAGGTCTACAATAGTAGCTCACATTAGTCCAGAGACCAGACCAGACTATGTGGAGGAACCAGAGACTGTCTGTGGTCCCCCAGAGGTCTAGATAGTAGCTCACATTAGTCCAGAGACCAGACCACAGGTTGGTCTGGTTTCAATCTTTAGTAATTTAAGGCCAAACTGTGATATTTTTAGGACCAACAATGTAATTTTATAGTGTTTTTGTTTTGTCTGTTGATCGTCAGTGATCCAGAACAGACAGGTTGCGTTCTCACTAATCCAACTTTCCTAACGGCTCTACATGTATTACACTAATTATACACATATATAGAAACCTGTTCTCCAGGCAGGACCACACGGCCTCCCACAAAGAACACCCCCACTCCACATGGCTGACTGGTCGACACCCACAGCCGCCATCTTGTAACACACACACACACACACACACACACACACACACACACACACACACACACACACACACACACACACACACACACACACACACGTGTATAGTATTTAGTATGACGACAGTATTGATATGAATAATTATCTATTAATAAATGAATCTGCTCCTGCTAGTTCCCCAACACTGTGTTTTTCTCTGCGATCCAACAAAACACACACCACTACACACCAGTGTCTATTTATCAATGAAATGTATGACGTGACCCATCACCATCAAGTTACCGCCCCCTTGTGATGTCATATACTAATACCCAAAGTATATTTATTAAGCTTTCAAAACAAAAATCAAAAAACACCCAATTGTCTCCAACAATAACCTTTAGCTGCATTGTGTTTGTTCTCTCCATCAGATGTCTGTGAACAGGAACTGGACACAAACACAGTCAGCAGAGAACTCAAACTGGACAACACCAACAGGGAGGTGACATATGTGTTAGACCACCAGTCATATCCAGATCATCCAGACAGATTTGTCTCACAGCCTCAGCTGCTGTGTAGAGACGGTCTGACTGGTCGCTGTTACTGGGAGGTCCAGTGGAGAGGAGTGGTTCGTATATCAGTGAGTTACAGAGGAATCAAGAGGAGAGGAAACGACTCTGAGTTTGGATGTAATGATCAGTCCTGGAGTCTGTGTTGTTTTGGTGGTGGTTACTATGTCTATCACAAAAACAAACAAACACACATCTCCTCCTACTCCTCCTCCTCCTCCTCCTCTGGTGTGGTAGCAGTGTACTTGGACTGTCCTGCTGGCACTTTGACCTTCTACAGAGTCTCCTCTGACAAACTGATCCACCTCCACACCTTCAACACCACATTCACTGAACCTCTATATCCTGGGTTTAGAGTCTGGTCTGGATCATCAGTGTCTCTGCGTCTCTAAAACTGTTCACAACAAACACAAAGTGGTGTGATTACATTCAGAGTCAATGCAAAGATGTGAATAAAAACATTGCAGTTTGTAATCAGTCAGGTTCATTCCTCCTTGTACTTGTTATAAATGTATTAATGTTTGTGTAAATGTACTTAAATAAACGGAGTATATCGGGATGGCTTTGTCTTTGGACTGAACCTTGTCGTGTTGAGGAACATGCATTAGTGACTGGAGCAAATAGTTGCTTTCCAGTGAAAACCATCAACATGAAACACAGAGCACACACAGATTAGAATAGAAAACATAATGTATTTAACATATTACAAATAAAAAACATATTAAACTGTTTCTTCATTGTTGGAGAAAATGCTCCTGCTAAATCCACTAATGAATTATAAACTATGATGATGCTGCAGCTGTGATTTTCCAATCATCAGCGCTTTATAACGCTTGTTCTTGGGTGATGTTGAGAGATACACAGACCAGCTGATGAAGACGGCTGCATGATGCATGTGAACGTGTCTGGGTATAAATGTTGACTTTGCTGCAGTGAACCTCCGTTGAATTGAATCCAGCGTCACCAACAGGCTTGGAAGAAGAGAAGCGTCCACTGGCTGCATCTCGGCTCTGGGCAACTCAGACACTGCGGACGCAAATAAAGGACGGAGGTGTTTTGCCACTATTTTATCGTCAGCTTCACCTCGGCCTAGTGAGTGAGTAACGCATAATATTCTCCAAAAGGAAATTGATTAAGATCAAGATGAGAGAATGTGTGGATTCAAATCAAACGACTGAAATAATAAAAAGACAAAAGCTCTGTGTAATAAGGAAGTTATTTCCTTATTTTCTTTGGTAAAGGAAGGTCCGTTGTATCCTAAAGGAGATCTGAAAGGATCATTTGAGCTCCTTTCCTTTGCATTTAGAGAATCTGAACGGCTCTTATCATGGCGGCCACTTGTTTACTTCCGGGTCACGTCTTCAGTTAGGAACCTTCCTCAGAGAAAAAGGCCAAATCCCAACGTCGCCCCTCACAGACTCACAGACTTTGATGTGCATTCCCGTTGAGTCCCTGAGGGTTCAGGTCTGTCCCATGGTCACATCGTGAAGTCCACGAGGACTCGGTCGTGGACATTTTGAGCCCTTTATGCCCACTTACGTAAATCAGCATCGATGCTGACTTTGCCTGAGGGAATTACCCACAGTTCATAGCGTTGCAACGTGAAACACGGGGTTACCAGGGAAAGCTGTAAGGATTTGAAGAAAAAAAGATAAAAAGGTAAACAAAGAGGGCGCCACATGTGTAGAATATTACATTTAAGCAGAAACTTTAACATTAAAGATTTAATATGGAACATAAAATATTGAAATCATAGGCATGTCATCATAGCCTACACACCTGGTTTAATCATCAACCAGTTATTTTAATTTAGCTTATTGAAGTAAATACATTATTTGAGTGACATCTGATAAGAGTCTGGAAGACGTTCAGATCAGGCTGTAAAACGTGAAATAAAACCCAACACTTTTAGATAATATATTTTGTTCATCAAAGTAAAGTGACATACCGAGTGCTGTCCCATTTGTATTTCTACCATTTCAAGTCCTCACAGCCTCTCACAGTCAACCGTCTACCAGGGGAAATCAGGTAAGTCCCTGAGGGTTCAGGACTTAGACCTTAGGGGGACATTGGGATTTGGCCAAAGACTCCCACAATGTGTTAACGTGGTTGTGTTTTTGTTAATGTGGTTGTGTTTTTGTTAATCTCGTGTTTTTGTCACGGATGTACTATGATTGAAGGAGGTATGGACCCAAATGCAGTTAAAATGTTTAATTAAATCATAAGTCCAAAATCTCAGGGAGGCCACAGGGGCAAAAACACTATAAAAAAAACAAAGAACAAGATCATCCAAAGCGTGGACAAAACCCAAACAATAATCCAGACAAAGACCAGGACACAGGCAGTGTAGCGGCCCCTCGGATTTATTGATTAAGACGCAGAGAGTTTCAAACGGGTGTATTTTGTTCTTCTGCGTGCACCACGCACCATATGCACCGTGAAATCTACAGAATAAACAGAAAAATACAAAATGCTTCTTTGTAGTTTCACAAATAATTCACATAAACATGTTCACATATTAATCATATTCTCTTTTCCTTGAACAAAGTATCTTCTGATAACAACACACTTTACATTTTTTCATACCTCATTCCGCTCTCCAAGGGTGCTAATTATTGAGTTTCAGCCATCAGCTAGCATGCTCTCTTGCTCGCCGCACACCTCGCAGTTTGGAGCTCTTAGAAATAACAGGTACGAACAATACAAAAATAATAAGGTAAATCACAATGTAAACTCCTTTCTTACAGGGTTCAAACAGATGAAAAGGATTCTTCTTCTTCTTCTTCTTTTTAATGGCGGTTGGCAAACAACTTTTTGTGCATTTCCGCCACCTTCTGAACTGGAGTG
Organism: Eutrigla gurnardus; assembly: GCF_963514095.1. NCBI lineage: Eukaryota > Metazoa > Chordata > Actinopteri > Perciformes > Triglidae > Eutrigla > Eutrigla gurnardus. The sequence goes on along the minus strand of NC_139921.1, from coordinate 14,788,578 downwards.
TGGATCAGAATGGATTTGGACGATTATCGTTGGATGAGAAAAACAACAACAAAAAAATAAATAAATAAACCAAACAAATATTCCATGAGAATATATTTAAAAACAAATAAATCAAACCAAATACAAAAAAAACAACAACAAACAAACAAACAAAATAAATAAATAAAAAAAATAAAAATCCTAAATAACTATGTTATCAAACATATACCATACTAATAATACCTTAATACTTATATTCTTTTAATGAGTCCTGTCTTTTCTAAATACTTAAATATTGCTTTATATCCTACATGCCCTGAGTTCAGTCGTAACACCTCTTTAATACTAAATTTAATTTGCTCCCTACTCAGTCTGTCTTTTAGAAACCTTCTTTGATACTGGTACTTAGGACAATCTATAATTACATGTTCAATAGTTTCTGTATGATTACAGTGTTCACACAAGCCAGTTTCATGTTTCCCTATTAATTTCATTGTATTATTAAGTCCAGTGTGCCCAAATCTCATTCTTGATATTATATCTTCTTCTTTTTTATTTCGACAATTTTCTCTCATCTTTCCTACTTCCCTTTGGATACTGTAGTACATTCTACCTTTGTTTTCCTTGTTCCAACACTCCTGCCACTTCTTCTTCATTTCTAATTTGATTATGCTTTTAACCTCTGCCTTACTATATTTAACTATCATATTAACTTCTACTTTTTTTGTTGCGTTTTTTGCATATTTGTCTGCCATTTCATTTCCATCTACACCTATATGGGCTGGAATCCAAGTGAACTTCACTTTTACTCCTACTTTGGTAATTCTAAATACACTTTGAGCTATTTCTACCAGAATATCTTGTCTTGATTCTGATTTCATATTTTTGAGACTGATTAATGCACTGCTTGAATCTGATCCAATTATTACTTTGTTTGGTCTATTTCTTTCTACCCACTCAAGAGCTAACAGAATAGCTATCATTTCTCCCGTATATACTGATAAATTGTCATTTATTCTTTTACTTGACATAATATTTAACTCTGGTATGATGAATGCTACTCCTACTTTGTTACACAGGCTACGTTCACACCGCAGTTACAAGTGACCTGAATCTGATTTTTTCGCTCATATGTGACCCATATCTGATTTGCTTTTGACAATGTGAACAGCACAAGTCGCATTGAATCTGACATTTTCTAATCAGATTCAGGCCACATTTAAATGTGGTACTGAATCGGATACGTATCGGATTTTTTTGAATGCGACCGCAGTCTGAACAGCCAGGTCGCATTTAATGCGACTTTGACGTCATTCTGACCCGCGCTGCACTGTTTTGTAAATGAATGACAAATAAAGTTGATTGAAAAGCGGGCGGGAGCCAAAACAAACATGAAGGACAGCAGCGACGCTCACAAATTTGCCGGCTGCCGCCACACACTGTTTTTAGCATGAAGCCATACAGTCCCACGTTACCGGTTGCCGTTGCCATGTTCGCTTCCGTAAACACCGCTGTGGCGTGATGTCATCAATGATCAACTGCGCATGCGGGTCACTTCAGGAGCGTGAGCTGTTCACACAGCAATCCGTAGACAGGCCGCATTTAAAGAGGTAATGTGAACAGCCAAACAAAAAATCGGATTTGAGCCATAAATCGGAATTGTGCATTAAGACCTGCGGTGTGAACGTAGCCTAATTGTCTTTGAAGCGTCTGTGTATATTTTAGTAAATGATGAGTATTGTTCCTCTATATATCTATCTACCTGATCCCTATTTATACTTTTTCCTTTCTTCTTCTGTCTGTTCTGACTGTCCTTATGGCCCTTTAAGTTTGCCCAGTATGTAAGTGAAATCTGGTTTCTTCTCATTTCTAATGGCATTTCGTTCATTTCTACTTGTAAGGCTGACACTGGGGTTGTTTTAATAGCTCCACAGCAGAGTCTCAATGCCTGATATTGAATTGTGTCTAGTTTATTTAGTAATGTTCTTGAAGCAGACTGGTATATTGTGCATCCATAGTCAAGAACTGCCCTGATTAGCCCAATGTAAACAGTTTTCAGTGACACTCTATTTGCTCCCCACTCTTTACCCCTCAGACATCTAACAACATTCAGTACTTTTTTACATTTTTCAATAATTTTTCCTATATGGACTTTCCAAGTAAGATTTTTGTCGAACCAAATACCCAGATATTTAAAACATTCTACCCTCTCTAAATTTTCTCCATACATTTTAAGCTGAATCTGATCTTGAATTTTCTTTTTTGTGAAACATACTACTTTTGTCTTTGCTATTGAAAATCTAAAGCCCCACTCCCGTGCCCAACACTCTATTTTTCCTATTGCCTCTTGCACTTTCCTACCCATAAACTCTACATTCCTTCCCCTTTTCCACATGACTCCGTCATCTGCAAATAATGCAACTCCAATAGACCTATCTACACTGCTAAACACTTCATTAATCATAACTGAAAACAGTACTGGACTAACTATACTCCCTTGAGGAGTTCCATTTTCCACTACATACTTGTTACTATATTCTTTCCCTATTCTTACTGTTATCAACCTATCCGTTAAAAAGTTTTTAATCCAACTATACATTTTTCCTTTTATTCCCATCTGATATAATTTGATCATTAACCCTTGTTTCCACAACATATCATAAGCCTTCTCAACATCAAAAAATACAGCGATTACACTTTCTTTATTAACCTGTGCTTTTCTAATCTTATTTTCTAAACATGATGCCGGATCTATTGTGCTTCTTCCCTTCCTGAACCTCTGGTAGTTCTTCAATAACTCCTTGGTTTCTAGATAGTACCTTAATCTTTCATCTATCATTTTTTCCATAGTTTTCCCTATATGTGATGTTAAAGCAATAGGTCTATAACTTTCTGTTAAACTCGGATCTTTACCTGGCTTACATATAGGTACAATAACTGATTCTTTCCACTTTTTTGGCAAATACCCCTCTTCCCATGTCCTATTATATAATCTTAATAATATTTCTTTACTCCTTTCACTTAAGTTTTTTAGCATACAGTAATTTATTTGGTCTTTTCCTGGCGTTGTCTTCCCAGTTTTCCTTAAAACACTATTTAACTCTCCTATTGTAAATTTCATATTTATTGTACTTCCATCCTCCCCAACCTCCTGCAGAGCCTGTATATTTTTTCCTATTGTTCTCTCCCTCTGTCTCTTTTCCTCATTATTCAAATTTCCATTACTATGTACCTTTACAAATGTCTTTGCTAGTACCTCCGCTTTATCTTTACTTTCTATTATTATTTTCCCTCCATCTTTCATTACAGGATATCCATACTCTTTCCTATTTCCAGACATTCTCTTAATCATACCCCATACTCGGTCTAAAGGTGTAGTTCTTCCTAATGACTCCTTTGCTGCTCCTAGAATAATACTGCTTATTTCTGCATTGAGATCATCAATTTCCTGGTTTAAATTGATCTTTTTTAATTTTCCTTCTGTCAACACTCTATACTTGTTCCAATTTGCTTCTTCAAATTTCCATCTTCCTTCTCTCTCATCCTGTTTCATCTCCCTTTCAGCTCCAACATCTGTGTAAATAGGATAGTGATCACTCCCTATGGTGGTTCCTTTAAATACTTCCCAATTACTATTCCCGACTAATGACTGTGACACCAACGTAAGATCGACTACTGACTCCGTACCCTTCCCCAAATTAATTCTTGTGCCTGCTCCATCATTTAAACACACCAAATGCTTCTCATCCATTATTTCCTCTAAAATCTCTCCATTTAAATCATCTTTACCCCCCACACTGTGCTATGTGCATTGAAATCCCCACACCAAATGATATTACCTGTCCAGTGTTCCAATATTAACTCTAGTTTTCCCTTTTCTAGCTTTTTGCACGGATTATAAAAATGTATTATTTTCATACTACCTTACATACTTCAATAACTATTACCTCCAATTCTTCTATTGTATCTAACTGTCTATACTGTATACCTTCTTTAATAAATATTGCACACCCTCCACCATTACCATTGTTTCTATCCTTGCGTATAACTGTATACCCCTTAATAATGAAATCCAGAATTGTTTTGAGCCATGTTTCTTGGATGCATATGATGTCTGGTTTCCTTTCTAAATGTTCAATATGTCCTTTAAATTCCTGTCGAGAGCGATTCTAATGAGCCGAGATGTCCCATATAAGGCACAGCAAAATTCGGTGCTGACGTCATTTAGTGGACATTCTGCAAACCGTTCGTTTATCGGGAGGATTTCTTTCAAACTGAGAAAGTGAAACAGGGAGATGGTGGTCTTTTCTGATACTGTGGGGACTTATTGACACCCCAGGGACCCATTTTAGGGTTGAAAAACATGGAAAAGTTGATTTTTCATAATAGGGCCCCTTTAAAGGATACAATGTTTATCGCTGTGACCGCCCCAGAAAAGGTGGTGGCATAGCAATATATGTCAAACAGAAATGTCATGTTGCTGTTCAATCATGTCTTTCTCTTAGCAGTCAATTTGAATTTCTTGCTCTGAAGTTGGAGCTTCAAAATGGCCACTTTCTCACCATCGTAGGCTGTTATAGACCACCCTCTGCTAGTAGTGAGACTTTATCATCATTGAATAAACAGCTTTTGACTTTAGATTTCAATGAGATACTTTTCACAGGGGATTTGAACTGGGATTGGTTATCCTCTGTTTCTGATAGTTTTAAATCTACGTGTGATTCTTTTAACTTAACACAAATTGTGAACGGGTCAACCCGCCCAAACCTTAAATGTCCAGAGAATTCCTCTCTTCTTGATTTATTCTTAACTAATTCTCCTCAAAAATACTCAGACATTGGTATTAATGAGTGATCATTGTGTTATAGCCACTATTAGACGAGCTAAGCTCCCAAAAACAAGGCCACGTATTATCTTTAAACGTGATTATAAACATTTCTGTGAGCAGGGTTTTCATCATGATCTATGGCACTCTAATTGGTCCAGGAATCTCACTTTTTAATGATGTAGAGCTGGCCTGGAAGTACTTTTATGATGCTTTTAGTATTATTATTAATAAACATGCCCCTCTCCGTAAATTTAGAGTGAAAGGTAGGAACAACCCTTGGTTCTCCCCTGAGTTGTCCGGTCTCCGTAAAGCAAAGGATGATGCCTGGGCTAAGGCCAGAAAATTGAAATCCTAGGAGGACTGGCTGATATTTAAACAGCTCAGAAATCGCTTTACTTTCCTTGTTAAAAAGGCTAAGTCTGATTTCTATGTTGATAAAACTACCCGTAGCCTAAATGATCCTAAGAAGTTTTGGAAAACAGTTAAATCTTCATTTGGGGATGAAACCACAGACAATTTACCTGCTTGCATAGTAAAAGATGCACATATTCTAGCTGACAAAGCAGCTATTCTTAATTATTTCAACAAACATTTTGTTTCTTCGGGGTCTCTGTTTGAGTCCTCACATCAATCTGATGCGCAAGGGGTTTTCCTGCAATCACCACCCATAAATGCTTTGGCTCCAGGATTTGATCTGACTCCTTTTGATGTAGTCGAGGTCCATAGGGCATTACTGCACTTGGATCTAAGCAAATCTGCCGGACCTGACAATCTCGAGCCTTTCTTTTTGAGATCAGCTGCAGACTTTATAGCAGAACCTCTGTGTCATATTTTTAATTTAACTCTTTTTGAAAATAAGATCCCGAGAATATGGAAGTCTGCCTATGTTCTTCCCCTGCTGAAAGGTGGTGATCCCTCTATAGTTAACAACTACAGACCGATCTCTAAATTGTGTGTTCTCTCCAAAATTTTAGAAAAATTGGTCAGTGAACAACTTAAAATTTTTCTTGATGCTAATGGTCTCCTCTCACAATACCAGTCTGGTTTTCGTAAACAGCACAGTACAATAACTGCTGCTGTCAAAGTGGTAAACGACATCATAGAGGCACTAGATGGCCAAAAATACTGTGCAGCTCTTTTCATAGACTTGTCAAAGGCATTTGACACAGTCGACCATGTCATCCTGGCAGATAGACTCCACAAGATTGGCTTATCTAATCATGCTGTAAACTGGTTCTCTAATTATTTATCAGATAGAACACAGTGTGTCCAAGCCGCCGGGTCTTCTTCTTCTTTCCTCCCTGTTCTAAAGGGTGTGCCTCAAGGTTCTATATTAGGGCCCCTGTTGTTCACAATTTATGTGAATAATCTTTGTGATAACTTGTCTGATGCTGTGTCCCATTTCTATGCTGATGATACAGTAATTTACTGTTCAGCTTTTTCAGCTTTAAAATCTCTTGAGTTGTTGCAGTCAGCTTTTGACACTGTTCAGTCCCGTTTGACTCAGCTCAAGTTAGTGCTGAATGCAGATAAATCAAAGACCATGCTATTTTCAAATGGCAAGCAGCTTCCATCTGACCTTCCTAGCTTGTCAACTGTTCATGGGGTTGAAATTGAAATGGTCATATCTTATAAATACCTAGGCATATTAATTGATGAGAACCTGTCCTTTAAACTGCACATTGATAAACTCGTTTCTAAACTGAAATTGAAATTAGGTTTCTTTTTTAGGAATAAATCATGTTTTTCATTGCAAGTCAGAAAACGCTTGATCAGCACAACTTTTTTACCCTTGTTGGACTACGGAGACCTGCTTTTTATGAACGCTCCTAGTCAATTTTTAAAGAAATTGGATACTGTATACCACTGTGCTTTGCGTTTTATTACTGGTTGCCACTACCGTGTACATCACTGTTCCTTATATGCCGTCGCACATTGTCCATCTTTGTATGTCCGTGGACTCTCTCATTGGCTGACTTTCATTTATAAATCTGTTCTTGGACTTTTGCCTACATATTTGTGTTTGTAGAAACCACAGCCGATATGGCCTGCGTTCTCAGGACATTATACAGATGCAGGTCCCGAAAGTGAGAACTGAACTGGGCAAAAAGGCTTTTAAATTTTCTGCCCCGTCTACCTGGAACAATGTGCAGAAGCATATGAAACTGACACATCTTGTAACTCTGGGGGAATTCAAGTCAATTATAATAGACAGAGAATTGAGCTCAATCGGATCATGTGATTGCATTGTTTAATCATGTTTTCCTGAAATGTGTGATTGTATTTTATATATGTCTTGTGTGTTATGCAACTGATTTGCTTGTGTGCTGCCATCTTGGCCAGGTCACTCTTGGAAAAGAGGTTTTAGAGTTTTTTTTTTTTTTTTACCTGGTTAAATAAAGGAGATATATATTACGTGTATGCATACATTATAATGGGGAATATGTTGTGTTTTGTTGTCACCTATGATTATGATGTCATGGACATTTTATAATTCTGTGATTTTTGCGAATGGACTAAGGAGTGAGCAATAACCTTGATGATATCATACTTTAATTATACTTTTTATACCCCCACACAGCAAAAAATAGGACATGAAAGTGTCCTATTTTCAAGTTCAATGGCCAATTGGCATATGGTCATTCGATTAGAGGATAAATGGTAATTGGTAATCGTTAATTATAAAGGAGTTTCCCAGCCTGAATTGGCTTGAAGGTGTGGATTCTTCAACTTGATTAGTGAGGTTTCCTATTTCTTTTTGCTACTCTTTAGGAAGGGTGGTTTTTGGAATGGGAGGCAACAGCTGACTTGTGAGATAGCCTGGTTCTTAAATCAAATTCTGTCTTCGTGGAGGCCAGAGGTATAAATTAAGTTCTGTCTCTCTTTGTGTGCATTCGAGAAGTTTAGCCCATATAGAGACCTGTTTGGCACCAAAAAGGCTGGAACTGGCTGAAGCTAAACATCGCCGTATAAGTAGAGATATAGCTTTGGGATTGGAGGCAGAGCAAGCCCTCTATCTTCTATTGGAGAGGGAGAGTATCAATTCACCAAGGTGCCGGAGATTGGGGAAAACTGGGTGCGGCTGCACGGTTTCAGACGCAGACTTTAAATCTGTTTAAATATTCCACCTGCCTGCCTGACTCCGCTGATTCATTTGTCCTCAACCTACAAACGTCGACATCTTTGAGGAAGACCGAGAAACAACAGTATTCTATTCACTAAACAAACATTGTTTTCTGTACTTAGATAATACATTTGTTCTTGTACTGGAGTACTTAACTTAAGCAGTTTTACACTGTAGTATTACTACTTTTTCTTCAGTAGAGATCTAAGTACTTCTTCCACCGCTGTATGTGAACATTATTTTATTGAAATATGAGAAGGGTTTTCTGTCACTCACTCACACAATATTCAGATACAGTTTATGTTGTGGGGTCACTGTGTCTCTCCATCATGCTTCTCCTCAGAAGGATGGATGCATGAGTGGACACAAACAGGAAGGAGCAGGATTTTCAAAGAGCAGTCGACCAGATATTCGCTATCTTCAACATCATTTGAAAATATGTTTGTTGATTTTTATTTCGTTCAATGAAAACAATATATATGTTTGTGTTTCTCCAGGACTCCAGGTTGAAGGAAATCACAAATCAACAGGTAAATAGAGAAAGAAAGAAATACGTTTTAGTTGAATCTTTTCTTTATTAAATTTACTTCTTTCACTGACGACTCTCTTCTTTCTGTTCAGAGCCTGATGATGTCAGGTTGCTGGGAGGAGCCAATCGCTGTGCTGGAACACTGGAGGTGAGACAGGGAGACTGGAGACCAGTGAATGGTGATGACTGGACCCTGAAGGATGCAGGTGTTGCCTGTAGAGAGCTGGACTGTGGCTCTGCTGTTTCTGTAGGACGGAGAGAGGAGTCCTCAAGAAGACCTGTGTGGAGGATCAGGTCCGACTGTGTTCATTCTGGTTCCACTCTGAGGAAGTGTGCAACATTAGTCTGGTCTTTCTCCATCCTGAATCTCACCTGCTCAGGTAAGCCCCTCAGTGACATCATCTATGACATTATCTATGACAGTAATGTACCAGAACAGCAGCAGACTGATGAGCACAGTGTCAGTAAATCAGTTGCTGAATGCATCAAGATATCTGTATGAGAGAAACCTCCACGTGTGCTGCTTCAGGAGTCCTCTGGGCCGACCAACAAGCAGCCTGAAAGGACTCCTTCTTCAGCTCCACAGCTTTCTGAGCCGCTGGTTTCCACCAGCAGGTTCTTTGGTTGCCACCATAGCAGGCACCATAAGTGGCCACAACTCTGAGCAGCCCAGTCGGGGGCTCGTCAGTATCTCCACCCCCACATGGAGACCTTCACCCTGAACACCTCCTTAGAGTCCAGCTCAATGGCTTTTACATCTTACAGCTCTGTTTCTAAACACAGCTTTATTCTCAGGAAAATAAGAGAGAACCCAAAGTTGTAACTTCTCTGTGTGGAGAGCAACGTTTGTGGAGTCTCTGAGCAGAAGGAACAGAATAGAGGATCTGCAGATGATGATGTGTTACTGGTTGAAAACATATTGAAAGTGTTGAACAATGGATAACAGTTGTTAGAGTTTGTTCAAAGAATTAGTTAGTGAACGTCAAATTCACCCAAGGAGGAGATCAGAGATAGAAGTAAAGTTGACGTCAGACTTTAATCTTGTACAAGAGGAGCAGTTACAATGCAACAACGTATGAGGATGCTGCAGAGGAAGTGCTCAAATCAGTGTTGTGATTTGAGTCTTTTAAGGGTTCAGGAGATAATGCGTCATTGACAGTTAATCATCGTGCAGAACCAGACATCCTGACTGCCAGGCCCCTGATAACATTTAGGTCAGCATTGGGGATACTAAAGTAATAAACAGTTCACATAAAGGTGTAACCTGAACAAAGAAAACTTTAAGACATGAGGTTATACAAAATTCTTATATCAGAATGTATTCATGTTAATGTGATGTTACACTGCTGCAGGCTGTGGTGTTCTAAACATGAAATTGAAGTTTATTTAAATTTCTTAGTATTCTCAAAACCTGATTTGTCAAAATAGCTTCCATGTTCCAACACAACACCATAACTCACCTGCAAAAGGTCAGAACTCACTCAAAACATTGAAGTCGTGCTTCAAAACAAAGTTAGTGTCTCACATAAAAAGTCACTGCCCTCCAAATGAAAAGTTAATTTGGCCTCATGTAAACAATGGTGGTCAGAATGTTTGGATGTTTTTCAGGACGGCATTGTTTCCTCTACTAGAATGTTCTTTTTGTCCAGTGAACTGAACAGTAAACTGAATACTATCCACATGTTGATCATCAGTACAAGTTTCTTTTACAGTATTACACACTGCACTCACGTTTCCATGGAAACTGTTCCTGTATTTTTATTCTTGCCCTCCCGACACCACCACAGGTCCTTCCTCCTCCTCTTCCTCTTCCTCCAACAGACAGTTGCCCTGTTCATTATGTACCTGAGCAGCTTCCTCAATGTTCAGACATTGTGGTTATTCTGTTGAAGTCCAGCTCTATAAATATGTTTGGTAACAGCCGTACTCATGAATAGCACCTGTCAGCTGACTCGAGATGCCGTGTGATTGGTTGATGTAAGATGGGACAAACTCCTCATTGGTTAGTGAAGTTCAAGTTTCTCCTGACAGACAATTTACCAGTTTAGTGGACGTTAGAAAATACTCCATAGTATATATTGGGTCCTATCTTTTACCCAGCACATTGCACTTTCAACACCAACGCAAGTATCATCGCTAATTTCCATCCGACGCACAACGGATCTTTCTGCCAGATTCGCACGGCGGTAAGATAGGAAACTAACTCACAACTAACAAGTTTCCCTGGTGCTATGTTGGTGTTTCAGAAACCATTCCACCACAGACCAGGTACAACCTTGTTTAAAGTCAGTGGCGTGCTATTTAGATGCTATTTTAAGGGCGCATGCTTGGCCATATGTAGCGTGTGCACAACGCGCGTACACCTGCTTCTCTCATCCACAGGGACGCAGCAGTTCCCATTGATGCAAACCATAAATAATTACAAGAAACAACATTTCAACACTGGGGAAATCATTGTGGAGTCCATGAGGATATGAACAAACAGGCATATATCTAGCGTTTAGCTCAGGAGGTAGAGCAGGTTGGCTGGCAATCGCAAGATTGCTGGTTCGATCCCCGGCTCCTCCTAGCGCCTGTGCCTGGTGTCCCTGAGCAAGACACCTCACCCTAATTGTTCCTGACAAGCTGGCTGTCGCCCTGCGTTGTTGACTCGGCCGTCGGTGTGTCATTACTGTAGAGCGCTTTGGGTAAAAGCGCTATATACTGTAAATGAGGCCATTTACCATTTACCATTGTACCGTTACGGTGCGGCACCTTGGGAGGAGGGCCCGCTGTTTCCCTGTATAGGGTCAACGTGGTGGAGGAGGGAGGGAAACGAAGGGGAGGGGTGGCTCAACTGTGTGGACGCAGGCCAGTCTTCCATGACACACACACACACACACACACTTATAAGGCTTTTACTGCCAGCACACCAGTCTCCTCTGCAGTGAACCGCTCTGCCCGTGCTCCCGGTAAATCCACCACTCTAATAGCAATCAGCCATGGAACAAGCGCTTCTCGCTCTTAAAGGGAATGGGAGATGACGCTCTGATTGGTTTATTGCATGTTACGCCCAAAACACACCGATTAGTAACGAAGCCACTTAAGACCAACCCTTTTTAGATCTGCGTTGGGCACAAGAGTAATTAATCCGCCGTTATAATAGCAACAATGTCCGAGATCCGCCCACAAAGACACTTGAGGCTTCAAGTTTCAGACCGCTACAATAGGGCCCAATTCATATGCCGACACATTTAGACAGTTGAATGGACTATTGTGCATGTGATGACTTACACCATGAACAAATTCATACATGTTTTGAAGAGAACAACTATTCAGCTGAGAAGCAACATAATCAGCTTTGATCAGCAAGATATGTTCAATCATTAATGGCACAAATTATAGATACTTTTACTCATTTGCATGTATGTGTGAAAACATTTACAATTTGTTTAAAAGAATGAGAAATGTCAATCTGTTTTGAAGCAGTGGCCAGCGGTTTGGAGGTTTATGCAATTCAGAAAAACTGTAAATGATGAACTGATTGAGGAATTGTTTTGAGTCCAGTTTGAATCACTGAATAGTTTCATGTCATCTTTTTCTCTGGTGTCTGGTGTCTTTTCTCTCTCTCTATTTGATCTTCTATCATCTCTCCAGACTCTGTCAGGCTGCTGAATGGGACTAGTCTGTGCTCAGGCAGACTGGAGGTGAAGTCCAACCAGTCCAACCAGTGGTGGTCCTCAGTGTGTGAAGCTGACTTTGACCAGCAGGATGCAGAGGTGGTCTGTAGGGAGCTTGGCTGTGGGGCTCCTTCAGTCCTCCAGGGGGCGCTCTATGGAGATGTGGGGGCTCCAGTGTGGACCAAAGAGTTCCAGTGTGGAGGCCATGAGTCTGCTCTCCTGGACTGTAGAAGCTCAGGCTCAGATAGAAACACCTGCTCACCTGGCAAAGCTGTTGGACTCACCTGCTCAGGTAGAAGAGGAGCTGCAGCTTTGATCTGGTTCATTTCTGTTCTCATCAAACTCACTTTGCTCTTTGACTGACGACTCTCTTTCTGTTCAGAGCCTGATGATGTCAGGTTGGTGGGAGGAGCCAGTCACTGTGCTGGAACACTGGAGGTGAGACAGGGAGACTGGAGACCAGTGCATGGCTATGACTGGACCCTGAAGGAAGCAGCTGTTGTCTGTAGAGAGCTGGACTGTGGCTCTGCTGTTTCTGTAGGATGGAGAGAGGAGTCCTCAAGAAGACCTGTGTGGTGGATCTGGTCTCCCTGTGTTCATTCTGGATCTACTCTGAGGGAGTGTGCAACATCAGATTCCTATTCCTTCATCCTGGATCTCACCTGCTCAGGTAAGGCCCTCAGTGACATCATCTATGACATCTTCTATGACTGTCGTTTTCAAACTGGGGCGTGCCGAGTAGGGTCCTATGACGGAATCACATATTTTGACAATGAAAATGTAATCGACTGTAAAATGCGGAATTTCGTTGAATTTATAAAAATCGATGTTTCTCTAACATTATAAGCGTTTGTTGAAAGAAAAGAGAAAAAAACACATTGAGTCTCTACAGTGTTTTAGTGTTATTAACTATGGTGGCCGGGAGGTGCAAAACAAATTTACAATATGAGAAACACTTTTACAAAGCTGGAGACAAAGTTACATTTCAGAAAACAAAATTACATTGCCATAACACATTTACAAGTTCTGAGACAAATTTACATTTGAGAAAACAAATTTACAAGACGTGAAACACTTTTACAAACGCCGAGACAAATTTACAAGTGACGAAACACTTTTACAAACGGCCAAAACAAATTTACAAGTAACTCTTGCAACCGGAAAGGGAATGTACCAACTGGCGAGTTGAACCGGAAGTAATAAGGTGACCCAAGATGGACGGCGGGCAAGCAGTCTTTTGCCCGTTTTGTGGCGAACATATGAGCCGATTAACGCCGTTTTGTTTTTCGTGTGGTCGGTCTTTGGAGTTTTTGAATGCCGCAGCTCAGACGGAAGGACCAGCCGCACAGGGGACGTCAGGGGACGGACCAGATCTGCTGCAGCAGTGCATAAAGTATTTTAATGAGGGACACTCATACGCTGTAATCGTGGACATGATGTCAAGTTTACACGGTGTTCACATCAGCTTGAGGTCGCTCAAAAGCAAACTGAATGAAGCTGGGTTATATCGTAGAAAGGATTACTCCTCTACAAACGCCGTAACTAGGGCCATCAGACTGGAACTTCGTGGACCTGGACAACTGTTTGGCTACCGTACGATGTGGCAAGTACTCAAACAAAAGTACAATCTACGAGTGAAGAGGGATCGCGTGATGAAGTTGCTCCAGGAGCTCAATCCTCGAGGGTGCGAGAGGAGAGCACGCAGAAGGTTTGTCAGAAGAACCTACCACTCCATGGGACCGAACTATACGTGGCACGCGGATGGTTATGATAAACTTAAGCCATTTGGGTTGGCTCTTTATGGCTGTATTGATGGATTTTCACGCAAAGTGCTGTGGCTTGCATGTGGACATTCAAATAATGACCCAAGTGTGATCGGTCACTATTTTCTGTCATGTGTGCGAAACCTCTCCGTCATTCCCATGAGACTGAGGACCGATTGCGGTACGGAGAACGGGACCATGGCTGCAATTCAGTGCACCCTCCGCCACCACCACACAGACCACTACGCTGGAGCGTCCAGCCACATGTATGGCTCATCCACAAACAACCAGAGGATTGAATCCTGGTGGTCCATATTCAGAAAGGGCAGGTAAGTGGCCTTCATCAAGTCATTTAACTTTTTTCATTCACTCAAACATATGTATATGCTTAAAATCAGTGGCGCCGCCAGCCGGAATCCTGTACGCACTGTGCGTACTTGTTTTGAAGGTGGACTAGATATTTAAATTTCAGCGGGTGACACCAAACCACGTCTGTCCAAGCAGGCAGGGCTTTTCTTTCGCTCACACAGTGACCTGGAGAGACGCAGCCGCATTTGAGAGGACGATCGCGCGTGTGTGCGCAATTGCGCATAGCGTGTGTTGGCCCCTCTCCACTACACAATACAGCTCGGCTCTAGTCTCGTCACCTCTCTGCTGCTGAGCACTGTGGGCCAAGCCGATGCATGTCTCTCTCCCCGGGCCGGGAGAGTTATCATACCGTACTGTGCGTGTGTGTCCAAGCGTGTGCGTGCGTGGAGTGCTCACAAGCGTGCGCTTGTGTTTAGGGCGCGGATGAAGGGCACAAAAAAACTATTTGCACCGGGGCCTATCACCATGATATACGCTACTGATTTCACTGATACTGAAAACATTCAATTTTGTCTTAAAAAAGTATTTTTCCATTTGTTGTTGTATTTTGCCGTTTCTATGCGTACATTGAAATTGAATCCTAGCGGCGCCACTGCTTAAAATGATCATTTATTTGATTGATTTCTGTAGGAGTCAGTTCTGGATGGAGCTATTTGCAGACCTTAGAGACGCCGGATACTTCAACGGGAGTCATGAGCATCAGTGTCTACTGAGATACTGCTTTGGTGATGTCATTCAGAAAGACTTGGATGAGTGTGTTGGATTATGGAACAGTCACAGGATCCGACCCTCCAAAACAGCATCATGTCCAGGAGGAGTGCCCAATGAGCTCTACTACTTACCACACAGGTAATATTTGGTGGTATAGTTTGTATTTGTTTATTTTTTTCTCAAATAAATGTAATTATATCTTCTCTTTAACATAGGTTTGACTCCAGAGACTGTGGTTTTCAAATCGACCAGGCTGAACTGGATGCCTTTCCTGAGGCTCACCTGACAACAGCTCCATGTGGGGATGCAAACATGCAGGAGTACCTGGACTTGGCCATGGAGAGCAATCATTTACAGAAGGCAGATTACTGGCAGTCTGCAACTGAACTGTATCTGAAACTAAAAGAAATTGCTCAGCTATGAGTGGAAGAAACATTTATTATAAAGGTTAGGCATGCCACTCACGATACAATTCGCATCACGATTCAGGGATCACGATGCAATTCAAATCACAATTCGAATAATGTACAACTAGGCATGCCGTGATTTTTTTAAAAATAGAGTCAAATCTATTTTTTTAAATATGATCTGAATCGATTTAATTAAACCATGTATCGCGGTGTGGCTTCCAGGCAGCAAGAATGTTGAACAAGAACGTAGTTATTTTGCTGCGAATTGTAATAAAGATGTAACATGTACACAAAGTGTCTTAATTTGTCACCCACAACTTAATTATTTTAAAGTGGGAAATATGAATAAAAATAAAGCAAAGTATGTATGTATTACATTTTTTTTATAGATAAAATCTTGAACTAGTGATTCATGAACAGAGCACAGTTTAAGAATGATGGATCTAAAACTGAGAAAAAAAACACGCTCGCATATCACCATGAAAACACTTGCACCTGCGGCATAACAGCAGAACAAACAACATTTTTAGAGTCCAAGCTCCAGGGTTCATCCAATATGGCTTATAAACAGCCAAATCCTGGACTATTTTGAATTCCAAAGTCCATTTGTGACTTAAACACACTGTATGAATCCAGGAGTGGTAATTTCATCAGGTTTGAACATGTATTTGCCATTGGGAATGGAGAGTCATCCAGGAACTCTATTTGTGGCAATGGTTCCAAGCCAGAAGGAGGAAGTGATGTCAGCCCCGTTGCAAACATCAAAACGTCCTCCACAGACACAGCAGCCTCACCTTCTGCAAAAAAAATAAAAAAATGTCAGATGTACATGGTAATGTGGTTTTCCAAGTAGTTATAAAAACAACAACATACAAACCTTCACAGTCAAGGAGATAGTCTGCCCAGTAGGCCAAGGTTTGACTTTCTTTTTGTCTCCTGTTGCTCCCTGAAGGGCTGAGGTCAGGTCTGAAGAGTCTTTCAAGTTCAAGGCCAGTGAGTCGCTTTTCAGAGTGGCACAGGACAGGGCTCAGCAAAGAAGGGTGTTGCTGTAGTGCTGTAAGAAACTGAAGGGCTGAAAGGCCATCTTTGAATCTAGAAAGTGAACACAAACACGGTTTCACTGCTGTGTAGTACCAACTGCAACAACCAATTAAATAATCTAAAGAAAGCTGTTTGTTTCCAACAATTGCAATCCACTTAAACAAGTGCATACTTGAGAATAGTTGTGTGTTACTTAAAAAACAACATTCTATTGCACATGACAAGGTAAGTGTTACAAACTGCACAAATTACATACAGAAACACATGGACAAATGCCACTGAGCAGGTTGGTGTGAATATTTATAGATTGGCATAAGGCAGGGAACATAGACACAGACATCATATAGGCTATCAGTTGTAACACCATAGCATACATTTTGTCACAGTAACTAACTGATATATTCAAACAAATTTCATGTGGGGGAAAAAAAAAACAATTGAAAATTGACCTTACCTGTCAATTACAGATGAGTTGCGGTCAATAACATACCATCGGAGGTAGTCTGCCACGATGTCTTTCTTTTCTTCCACAGAAGTCACGTGTCTCAGACAGCCTGCTGTCTGTAACACTGTGCTGTGTCTCATGATGCATTCTTGCAGAGCATCCAATGAAGCAGCATTCTCAATCTGAAATACAAAAAAGAGGTATAAACATCTCAGTAAATAACTGTATATCCTTGCATATTTTTATTCAGTGACATACGTAGCATGGTGTAACCATGGTGTGTCCTACCAAACTCTATGCTTTATGCTATTCTCACCTCTCGCAAAGCTTTCCCTATTTCCTCATCAGTTATTACATTAACTGTTGATTTAAATGAAGGCTGGCCAGCAAGATACTGTACAAGATCTTCTGACAGGAAATGGGGCCCTGGACCTCCATGCACAACTGACACTGCTATCATCTTTCCTGCCAGGAAGTATTCATCCTCCCTAACAGCTGTGAATTAATTCATATTGCAAAATTAAAACATATACAGTATATACTTGAAGACATTGAGGGAAAAGAAGCAGATGCAATGTGATATATGTTTAATTATCATTAACCAACCATTAGTATAGTACACATCTCACCCTATGCATACCTTTTGCATTGCAGACCAAGAACCGATGTCCTTCTGGTCCATCAAAAATGGGCCGGTCTTTCAGGTGTTTCATGAGCAGAGTAAGAAATTCTCTTCTGGGACCACCTGTGTCAATTCCCTCCTCAGAAACACCAGCATCATCAGTAAATCTCACCAGCATGTCGTAGTTTTCAGAATATGTTGTACGCTTGAAACCTCTGACTGCTCCATCCCAGACATTAGCCCTTGAGATGTTCAACCTGCTGACCCTTTTGTGATCAATAGGAAGTGACAGGTTTGCCACAATGTCAGGCAGTGTAATGTTCATCTCCTCCCTGTAATGACAGAAAATATCTAATTAATGGATATCCCACACAGTGAACCCTTATAGAACAATTATTTATATACCAGCAACATTTAACAGCAAAAAAATGGAATGCCAGTCAGAAGTTCTTACACTGCAGTGTGTTGGAAATTCTCAACATTGACCGCAACCAGCTCCTCGTCAATTCCCTCAACACCTGGTGCATACAGGTCCGTGTATTTACTGTTGGAAAATTACAATCTCCACATTAAAACGTCTTACAAACATAAATGTCTCCCCAATGAATGAGTCTCTATCATTTGTTACATACCTGTAGCAAGAAGTCTTGGCTGGATTTATTTCAGGTGGATCCATATCTTCAGCATCAGATATTACTATCTGAAAAACAAATACACAACATGTCTGAAACAACAACACTAGAAGTAAGAAATGTCAAGCTGCTACAGTCTGCCCAAATACCTGTCCAGGCTGAGTTGTTGCTGAACGTCCTGGTGCATCTCTGAAACATGATTAAAATGACAAAATGATTACATTATTTATTACTGTCCTTCAGGCAAGATTACTAGTGGTTGATTACCACTAGAAAGGACCTCTCATGAAATCTCTTTGACTCACTCTTTGACAAAGGCTGGGTGCCAAATATGTACTGACCTTTCATCTTCAAGTGTGTTTTTGGGAGTACTTTGGTTTTGTGGTTCAAAAACCTGACAGGAAAACAAATTTATCAACAATTTATAATAGCTTCCATAACTCTTCCCTTATCATATACAGTATATATTAATGGTGATAGGTTGTCAGTATAGGTTGTCAGTTTTGACATAGACAAATACATTCATTCACGTGTATATATTGATAATTAGAAAAAAAAATTCTTACCACAGTGTCAGCTCGATCGAATTCAGCTGTGCTCCTTGAAGTGATGACAATTTCAGAATCAGAGTCTGAGGTCCTTGAAGTGATGACAATTTCAGAATCAGAGTCTGAGGTATCATCCACGGCTGTAAAAACAAAAAGAATTCCACAGATCATGTTGCTAATGTTGATATATCCTTCAGTGCAGCGTCTAAAATATATAAAAATATTGAATCATGAGATCTACTAACCTCCTTTAAAATGTTTTTCAAGGCAAATGAAAAAGGTGATCCTGCAATATGGCCTCCCGAGTTCTTTTTTATATTCTGCCAATTTGAATGGCTTTTCTGACCCAGGCACATGGATCACCTCTGAGCAGTCTGGATACAAAAGGACATACGTTCCTTCTGGCATGTCCTTGTTAAATGTTCTCATCTTCTGGACTGCTTGTTTCAGGACATCAGGTGCTTCTATCTCTGGGTCTACAAATAATGGGAGTGTTTTCCCTCTTAGAGGTTTTAGATCAGTCCCATTTGGCACCATCAATCCAATGTTTATCTAAAAAATGAAAAAGGTAAGGTTAATTTCATGTACTACACAGTAATATAAAAGATTATACATACACCAGTGTTTCCCATTAATTATGGAGAACATGGAGGAACGTCCCATTGATTATGGAGAATGCGATGTCCCTCCATGTTCTAATTTATGCCACCACAGTTTCATAGTTAGCCGAACATAACTGTAAACAACACTTCAGATCGTTACACTGTTGTGCCGAGTTGCTTCAGCAACGCATCTCGTCTTGCACGAGTGCGACAATGTTGTAAAATCTACGCACAGATTCCCGTGTCAAATATATAAGTTCTCTTATATAGATCAATTTTTGAGTTATCCCGAGTCAGGCAGTCGAGTATTGATAAGCTAATACAGCCAGTACAGCCTACCTGGACGCGTTTTCGCTCTTTAGCCCGCTGTCTTCCTCTTGGCCCGTAGTTAAAAGACTGACGCTCCTTGGACTTGGAACTTCTGTACTCCAGAAACTGCTTATATGATGGGCAAGGTTTTTCTGCTAAAATTAACAAAACCAAAGTAATAGAAAGTTAGCAGCCGCTAATCAATAACATTGTTTACGTTGATTGATTTACGATTATTACGGATACGGATTATTAGCCGTACGGATAGCTACGGCTATGCTACACTTACTTTGTTTAGCATTATCCGGCAGTTGAGATGTCCCCTGTGCGGCTGGTCCTTCCGTCTGAGCTGCGGCATTCAAAAACTCCAAAGACCGACCACACGAAAAACAAAACGGCGTTAATCGGCTCATATGTTCGCCACAAAACGGGCAAAAGACTGCTTGCCCGCCGTCCATCTTGGGTCACCTTATTACTTCCGGTTCAACTCGCCAGTTGGTACATTCCCTTTCCGGTTGCAAGAGTTACTTGTAAATTTGTTTTGGCCGTTTGTAAAAGTGTTTCGTCACTTGTAAATTTGTCTCGGCGTTTGTAAAAGTGTTTCACGTCTTGTAAATTTGTTTTCTCAAATGTAAATTTGTCTCAGGACTTGTAAATGTGTTATGGCAATGTAATTTTGTTTTCTGAAATGTAACTTTGTCTCCAGCTTTGTAAAAGTGTTTCTCATATTGTAAATTTGTTTTGCACCTCCCGGCCACCGTAATTAACAGACTAACCGCTTCATCCAGCGTTTCTCCTCTCCGTCTGTTTCACCGAGGGGCGGGGCTGACACACACACACACGCACACAGAGCGATTGATAGTCATGTCGAAGATGTTTATTTATACGTTTTCTCTGAGTTTTGTCATCAAATGACCCACAAGAATCCACGTGATGAGCAGCTCCAAACACAATCTGACGTTAGAAACATTGAAAAATTAACTGATTCACAACTGAACGTGAAACTTAAATAGCGGCGAGTGGATCGACAGACGCGCTGACTTCAGACACGGTGAAAGTCCATAAATGATTGCACATACATTTGCATATTTATGCACATTTTCATAGTCTCTGAATAACAAGGAATTATATTTAAAACTACTAGAATGTTTTAGGGCCCTCTATGGTCCCTCTATTCAAAAAGGGGGACCGAAGGGTGTGTTCCATCTATCGGGGATCACACTCCTTGGCCTCCCTGGTAAAGTCTATTCCAGGGTACTGGAGAGGAGAATTCAGCCAATAGTTGAACCTGAGGTTCAGGAGGAACAATGCGGTTTTCTTCTTGGCCGTGGAACACTGGACCAGTTCTATAGCCTCCCAGGGTGCTTTAGGGTTCATGGAAGTTTGCCCAACCAGTCCACATGTGTTTTGTGGACCTAGAGAAAGCATTCAACCCTTTGTCACCGGTTCTGTTCATTATTATTATGGACAGAATTTCTAGGCGCATTTCTAGGGGATCTGGTTTGGGAGCCACTGGATTTCATCCCTGCTTTTCACAGATGATGTGGTCTTGTTGGCTCCTTCGGGCCAGGGCCTCCAGCATGTCCTAGGGCGGTTTGCAGCCGAGTGTGAAGTAGCTGGGATGAGGATCAGCACCTCCAAGTCTGAGGCCAACTCAACCGTGGTTCTCAACCGTGAAAAAGGTGGCTTTCTCCCTCCGGGTTGGGGGAGAGTTCCTGCCTCAAGTGGAGGATTTCAAGTATCTTGGGGTCTTGTTCACGAGTAGGGGTGGGAATCAAGAACCGGTTCCTACTCAGAACCGGCTCCAACTAACCAATTCCATCGGAATCGTAGCCTCCAACGTTATCGATTCTTCTTAACGATCCCGCACCACGTTTTCCGGTTTACTCTAAATTTTGCGTTGCGGTACATTGCGTCACTCTCTGCGACGACCCTGCGCGCGCCGACAACCTATAAACAAAGAGGCAGCATCATGGAGAGGAGGAAGTGATCGAAAGTCTGGCTACATTTCACCAAACGCGATGAAAATGCTGCCGTGTGTAATCAGGGGAGGCATAGACCCATTGTAGCGTATACACTACAAAAGATCATGTTGTCTTTAGAGCGTCATAACTCCGTAATGGTTTGCGCTACAAACATGCGTTTTTTTTCCTCTTAAACTAGAGAAACGGGGCTAAACAACGGTACCCTGCTGGCCCATGTGAACGATTTATTTCTGACAACAAAACGAATACGTAAAGTTGTAAAGATGTCACTAGATGTCTCCGTGGCGCATTTCCCCCATTTGTTTATGTATATCGATCAACTTCTCATCCGGCATCTTGCTAGTGACGTATAGAGTTACGTTTATGCATCGGACATTTGTATTTGCTCCCGCAGCGGCTTTTACAGCCAATCGGAAAGCCTGATTTACGCTTGGACGTGTTTGCCCAAACGGGAGACACACACACAATCCAAACAAGTGTGTGCAACTTTCTATGTTGAGCTTTTCTTTCGTTATAATGGTTTGCAGTGCTTTTTTAATAAAATGTGTAAAAATTCAAGGTGCGTTTTTTATTTATTTTTAATTTATGGGCTAAAATCCCCTACATCGACAATGGCATTGATATTGATAAAAACGTATCAATTCCCACCCCTATTCACGAGTGAGGGAAGGATGGAACATGAGATCAACAGTTGGATCGGTGCGGCGGCCGCAGTAATGTGGTCGTTGTATCGGTCTGTCATGGTGAAGAGAGAGCTGAGCCGAAAGGCGAAGCTCTTGATTTACCGGTCAATCTACGTTCCTACCCTCAACTATGGCCATGAACTTTGGGTATTGACCGAAAGAATAAAATCCCAGATACAAGAAGCCAAAATGAGCTTCCTTCTCAGGGTGGCGAGGCGCTTAGAGATAGGGTGATGAGCTCCGTCACACGGGAGGAGCTCGAAGTAGAGCCACTGCTCCTCCACATTGAGAGGAGCCAGCTGAGGTGGCTCGGGTATCTGTATCAGATGCCCACTGGACGCCTCCCTCGGGACACGGGAGTCTGGAGCCTGTACACGGGAGTCTGGAGGAGGGCAGGGTGAAACCGCGATACTCCCAGCGGTGTGTGGAGGAGAGGATGGAGGAGGCAGGGAGACGAAGGGAGGGGAGGCTCAACTATGTGTGGACGCAGGCCGGTCTTCCATGACACACGCATGCACACACACACACACTCTCTCTCTCTCTCTCTCTCTCTCTCTCTCTCTCTCTCTCTCTCTCTCTCTCTCTCTCACACACACACTTATTGGGCTTTTACTGCCCTTACCAGCACATCAACCTCCTCTGCAGTGAACCGCTCTGCCCGTGCTCCCGGTAAATCTACCACTATAATAGCAATCAGCCATGGAAGAAGCACCTCTCGCTCTTGAAGGGAATGGGAGATGACACTCTGATTGGTTTATTGCATGTTACGCCCAAAACACACCGATTAGTAACGAAGCCACTGAAGACCAACCCTTTTTAGATCTGTGTCTGGCAAGAGTCATTTATCCGCCGTTATAATAGTGTTGGGACCTAACCGTTAGGACTACACAATGCGGCCTACAAAGCCTACCCAATGCGGCCAGACAAAGGGACAAAGGAGATAAAAAACTACAACCACCATTTTAGTGTCACCTCCACCTGGTCGCGAGATCTGACGTCACACAAGTGGTGCCCTTTTGGCTGACAACTGCATGGGACTCCAGGGGGTCCCTCGGACCAGCCGTGAGCTATAAATCCCGGCGTCACCAGAAGAACCTCCTCTCTCCAAAGTAACTCGCGTTACACCAGGAGGTGAACATAACGTCTGCAGCGTTTTCCTTTGTCCTAGGCCGCAGTCTTTCCCCCAAAAACGAGCAACAGACTGTTTTACCCCTCTTTTTCTCTACTCGTTTTATTTTTCTTTTGTTTATCATTTTGGATCCCGAGGAGACCACCGCGACAGCGCGACTCTCCCGTTCCCCGCGGTAAGAAGAAAAACTTTCAGCCAGCAGAACGGATACCTCGACCCGTCTTTGTCTGAAATCAGCTGACTAAATCGCCGAGCCCCGCGATTCTTCATCATTTCCCTGCAGAAGGAAGAATAACTAACGGTTTTCTTCAACCAATTGGATCCGGCGCTGAACAAGCGCCCACGAACTACCGTCCGTTGCCGGCGTCAAGGAACGCCATCACGGGACAAAACCCTCACATCGACGCATCTCACATCGACAAAAGTAAGAGGCTATTTGTCTGGGCAGAAGCAGAGATTCGATAGTGTAGGACATGCTTGTAATTCTTGTTAATGTGTTTTAAGTTCTGATCGCGGGCCGTAGAGTCCGTTTGTTCATGTGCTGCTGTATGTGAATGCTGATCGTGTACCCACGCAGCTGGGTTGATTTCTGTAACAGTGTTTTCGACTAACCTCCGCCATATTTGCGAGCTCAGAAAGCCTCTACTATCAGTTAAAAGACCGGTCTCGCGGAATAAACGCCAGTTCATTCACGCGAGCATGTGAGTATAAAACCTTTATATTGAGACTGAATACAGTTTTAGGTTATCTTTTCCCTGATCCCAGGGTGGTGCCCCGTTTATTCATGATTATATCATGATAATATATTAAATATAATTATTAATACCGATAATCATATTGATATTGATAGTTAACTGTTGATAACCAAATCTGCTCCTGCTACAACCCCAACATAATTGGTGCCCCGTGTGAGGGCTTCTTAAACCAGCTTTACCCAGAGATTTATGCACAATAACCTGAGAGGTATAGTAATAATAATAATATTGAATATTATTATTATTAATATGATTGTTTAGAAATCGATTTTCAAGGATCGATTTGTTTGTTCCCCATTACTATTTGCCAAGCAAGTACAGTTGAGGGTTGCATATGCATGTTGTGATTAGCCATTTATTGTTTAACAACAATACTAACAAACACAGGGTTAGGGATACTAAGACGCGTTATAACACTGTTATCACTCACCAGAGGTGCTAGAGACACCTCACTACCAGTCCACAGACTGTAGAAGTGTATTAACATTTCCATTGTAAGTCACAGGTCGACGCCGCTCACCTGTGCACCCACATCAGCATAACAACATACATTCTTTTTCGCTGTTAAAACCAAACAAGTGAAGCCACCGGGTTTTGCCTTTTACTAGAGGTAAAATGAGCAACTACGGCCCGAAAGAACAAGGAGCTGAGGCTCCCCAGGTATCAGTCGACGCAGACCTGCAGGATGCAGTCGCTGGTCTCCTCCACCTGTCCCTTGAGGACAGGGAAAACCTTGAGCACTACGATGTAGTGACATGCAATGATCAACTGCAGGAGCTTGTTGATTATGTTAATCACCCGTCAGGGAAACCACAACGCACAATCGCTGACGTGGTAGGTCGAATCTTCCTCCTGTCTCAGCGCAGAGCACAACTGCAGAAAGCTGAGGATGAGGAGTTAATCAATCGACTGGGTCATGCGACCACCTCCCTGCGACAGGAAGTGGCCGAACTGAAGGTGGAGAGGGAGAAAGCCCTCCGCAGGCCGTGCAGGGAGGAGGAGAGAGAACTCCAGCGTGAGGAAACTCAGGCTGCCTAGGTAGGTACACCCCCAGACACGGATATGCCTGACCTGTCGGACCTTGAAACCGCGCCCCCCACGGACGCACACCGTCCCATGCGCAGGGAGAGACTTGTACAGTCGGAAGAGCCCGAACGTCGGCGCTACCAGGCGCCACCGTCCACCCACCCACTGGAACGAGAAGCCCCACCTCACAAATGGAGCTACTCCCAGCGGGACGAGTCCCCACGCCGAAGCGTGAGCCATTTCCCAGTGGCTTGGAGCTCGACGGGGGATTCCAGATTCCCACGTACCCACCACCGACACTCGTTAGGAGAGTCACGCATGCCTCGGACTCCATCCCCACCTCCAAGGGGGAGGGGTCACTCTGTCCAAGACAATTACCGTGGTGATAACGGGTCGTCAAGTGACTCAGATGGCCCATATCCAGCCGCAAACCATGGCCTGCGCAACCGACAGTTAGAGTCCCTCGCCAGAGACATCGAACGGTTTGATCCGACTCACAAAGAGTCGGATATTGATGGCTATCTCAAAGAGATAGACCACTGCCTGCGTGACCTACCCCATGCCTCCTCACGCGAGAAGCTCAAGCTAATCTGGAAGACCACTACCAGACATGTCCACAGTTTCATAGAAACACTCGCACCCAGAAACCGGGACCGATACTCCAGACTTTGTGAAGCACTCAAGGAGGAGTATAGCCGGTACAGGGACCCCGCCTCCGCCACGCTCGGCGCCCTTGCTGTTCTACACAGGAAGCAGGAACCACCCAGGGAGTACTATAGGCGCTTCAGGGCCGCCTATGCTCAGGGCCGAACAGGAGCTGTTCGAACCGCACCGCTTGCGAGCCCACAACTCCAAGCCGGCGACTTGAGTGCTTTCCGACTCCACGGATCCTTCCTGTGTCCGCTGGAGAACCGAAACCCAGCACTTTACAGCCCTCATCTGGTTGGCGGTGTGCATCTCAATGACACCCATGTCCCAGAAGCGATCCTGGGGCTTTGGTCAGAGAAGACAGCCGTCAGTCAAGATCTGTACCACCATCTGTGCCATCAACCTCTCCCAGTTTTCACGCCTCTCAACCACCACCTCCTTTCTGCAGAATCACTGCAGATTCACCTTAAGGCGGTAGGAGTGTGCGCCCTCTCGATCCGTATTGGGAAGAAACAGGTTCACCATTTCATAAGCGTAGTGCCCAAACTACATCCACCATTCCTTTTAGGTGCTGATATTCTGGTCAGACTTGGCACCAACCTGGACACGGTCAATCAGATTCTGTCGTCCCAGGCTAATGCTAAGAGCGAGCCCCTGTCCATTGAACTCGAACACCTGACATCAGGCCAAACCATCCCAGAGGCATGTCAGGTTGCCAGCGAAGTCGACATGATGGTCCCTGCCAGGACCGCAGGTGTCCCCAACCCGGCTCGCCATCCTTAAGGGACAGAAGATGCCTGGCTCCCAAGCATTCTTCCAGCCCTTACCCCATTTCTGGGAACTTAACCTTACAGTCTGCAGCACGCCCCTGCTTGAGTTGAACAATCGTTCGACCTACATCCTGGTCCAAAACTTAGACGATGTCCTTTTCACATTCCCAACCGCAATGATCACCATGGCCCGTCGTGAAACCCTTCACGGTGAAGCCATTTGTGGCACAGCGCTGGAAAAAGGGGGTGATCTGGTCTACTACTCATCAACGACTCGGTCAACAGAAGCAACCTCAGGTGAGACACACCAACCACCTGAGGAACCCTATTCGGGCTTTGAGTCTGAGATAACCCAACAGCTTGCCAAAGCAGATGCCCTCACTACCGAGGACCAGAGAGACGCGCTACGGAAGTTGTTCCATGACTTCCAGCCGATCTTCTCCCGAGACTCGCAGGACTGTGGGGAGACCCAACTTCACACGGTCCGCATCCCCACTGATCCGAATGCGCCACCGACCTTCGTACGCCAGTACAGGATCCCGTTAGCCGCATACGAGTCTATCCGAGACATCCTGGATAAATTGCTGGAGAAGCAAATCATCCGGGAATGCAACTCAACATATAATCCTCCAATCTGGCCGGTCTTGAAACCCACTGGGAAATGGCGTCTCACTATCGACTACCGGCCACTGAACAAACAGGTTCCTCTCTCCCGCTGGCCCATGATTCACCTGGATCAGGAGCTAGCTAAGGTCAAGGGAGCCCGCTTCTTCTCAACGGTAGACATCGCTAATGGTTTCTGGACAATGAAAGTTGATCCAACAGACCAATATAAGCTTGCCTTCTCCTTTGGGAACCGCCAGTATACTTGGAACCGCTGTCCTTTTGGGTATTCAAACTCCCCAGCCGAGTTCAATATGTTCCTATACAAGGCGATGAGTGACGCGGCTGCACGCGGTAACCTCATCTATGTGGACGACATCCTCATGAGGAGTCGAACCTTCGAGATCGTCGGTAAGCTATCACCAGTGGCTTACCGCATCAGGGTCTCACAACCAAGGCACCCAGCCACACACAAGTGGGTTCATGCGAATCAGAGCAAGCCCTACAAACCTGTCACACCTCTTAGAGATCGCAGTTGCCGCACCCGAAAGGGGGAGGCAGTCTCCCTCTCACCCAGGAGAAGACTCACCATGGCCACAGCAGGGTAACCGCATGCACACCTAAACATCAAACCCTTCTCACAGTGACAACAACTGCAAAACTTAGGCAACACCCCATCAGGGAATCGTAGCCACTGTCAACTTACACTCCAGCCTGCTCAATAACACCTTACATGCCTTAGATGCCTGGTCACGAAAATCCTCCAATCCGCTATTACAACTGTGGTGCAACCTTCATAAGTGCGTTTGGTTTATGGTCTTGGCAATGCAATCCCGATCTCAGTAGACCCCAGGAACCTGGGCATAAGATTCATCCTCAATCTATCTATCATAGGGAAACAGGATACGCATAGGCTAAAGCCATACTAAATGTTCTGGAGAGATACCACACACATCCCACAGGCTAACTCCAACCTCCACCCGGAGTAAGCCTAGCGACCACTAACCCCTTTTCCTTTTCCTCGCTTTCCTTCCGTCTTCGTTCTGTTTATCATAATAGGAATGGGTCCTGTTTGAAATTTCCCGAATGAAATGATAATGCTGATGTTTGTATAAATTGTGCCTTAGTGATGTTTAATATAGGTTAGATAGTTAGAAGTCTCTGCCCAGACTTTGCCTCAATCTCTGCCCAGACTTTGCCTCCATCTCTGTCCAGACAACGCCTCCATCAAAGTTATGGACTTTAGCCTGAATGAACTGTTTAACCTCTTTTCCATGGAATATACAGACTGTTTGGACTCCCACGTGTTTCAAGGAATACATGGACGGTTCGGCCCTTATGTTGCTCCGAAGGTTGCGTCCCACACCTCAACCTTCAGACCAAAAGGGGGACTGTTGGGACCTAACCGTTAGGACTACACAATGCGGCCTACAAAGCCTACCCAATGCGGCCAGACAAAGGGACAAAGGAGATAAAAAACTACAACCACCATTTTAGTGTCACCTCCACCTGGTCGCGAGATCTGACATCACACAAGTGGTGCCCTATTGGCTGACAACTGCATGGGACTCCAGGGGGTCCCCCGGACCAGCCGTGAGCTATAAATCCCGGCGTCACCAGAAGAACCTCCTCTCTCCAAAGTAACTTGCGTTACACCAGGAGGTGAACATAACGTCTGCAGCGTTTTCCTTTGTCCTAGGCCGCAGTCTTTCCCCCAAACTCGCTGGACGAGCAACAGACTGTTTTACCCCTCTTTTTCTCTACTCGTTTCATTTTTCTTTTGTTTATCATTTTGGATCCCGAGGAGACCACCGCGACAGCGCGACTCTCCCGTTGAAGAAAAACTTTCTTCGTCCCAGCTGCCAGCAGAACGGATAACTCGACCCGTCTTTGTCTGAAATCAGCTGACTAAATCGCCGAGCCCCGCGATTCTTCATCATTTCCCTGCAGAAGGAAGAATAACTAACGGTTTTCTTCACCCAATTGGATCCGGCGCTGAACGAGCGCCCACGAACTACCGTCCGTTGCCGGCGTCAAGGAACGCCATCACGGGACAAAACCCTCACATCGACGCATCTCACATCGACAAAAGTAAGAGGCTATTTGTCTGGGCAGAAGCAGAGATTCGATAGTGTAGGACATGCTTGTAATTCTTGTTAATGTGTTTTAAGTTCTGATCGCGGGCCGCCGAGTCCGTTTGTTCATGTGCTGCTGTATGTGAATGCTGATCGTGTACCCACGCAGCTGGGTTGATTTCTGTAACAGTGTTTTCGACTAACCTCCGCCATATTCGCGAGCTCAGAAAGCCTCTACTATCAGTTAAAAGACCGGTCTCGCGGAATAAACGCCAGTTCATTCACGCGAGCCCGTGTGATAGCGGCACGGCTTCTGTGCCTCAGAATATCGCTCGCGCATTCTCTCTCTCTTTGTTTGTGTCCCGCTAACACACACACACACATACACGCCGCACACACGTGTCCTAAGCCAGCTGTTCCCGGCGGACGCTAGGGACATAGCTACATCTGGTGGCTACATACGGCTATCTCTCTCTCTCTCTCTCTCTCTCTCTCGCTACTCCGTCGGACGTCAGTGGCTCCGCCCCTGAACGCTGCGAGGAATAGCTCCACCTCTCTCTCTCTCTCGCTACCCCATCGGACATCAGTGGCTCCGCCCCTGAACGCTGCGAGGAATAGCTCCATCTGGTGGCCGCACACAGCCATCTCTCCCTCTCTCTCTCTCTCTCTCTCTCTCTCGACACGCACGCACACACACGCACACGCACATGCACACGCACGCACGCACACACATACGCACACACACACACTCCACGTGTGTCTCTCCCTTTGTTTAGCTTAGCTTTGTGTGTTAGGTAGTTAGGTAATAAGGCTTTGTTAATTGCAGTGTTATTGATTGTGATCATTATTACTGATTTTAATAAATCTTATTATATTATAACTAGCGGTCTCTTGTGCTTGTTGTGTATATGTCACTGGATAACAGCAGGTTGTGAAGGCTAGTGCTTGAATTTCACGCCCTTCTTAATTGTTAGATTGTTTTTATGCTTCCATGCCAATGATCACGATGATTGGCATGTGAGTATAAAACCTTTATATTGAGACTGAATACAGTTTTAGGTTATCTTTTCCCTGATCCCAGGGTGGTGCCCCGTTTATTCATGATTATATCATGATAATATATTAAATATAATTATTAATACCGATAATCATATTGATATTGATAGTTAACTGTTGATTACCAAATCTGCTCCTGCCTAACCCCAACAATAGCAACAATGTCCGAGATCCGCCCACAAAGACACTTGAGGCTTCACGCTTCAGTCCGCCACAATAGGGCCCAATGATATTCATATGCCGACACATTTAGATAATTGAATGCACTATTGTGCATGTGATGACTTACACCACGAAATAATTCATACAGGTTTTGAAGAGAACAGCTATTCAACTGATAAGCAACATGATCAGTTTTGATCAGCAAGATATATTCAATCATTAATGGTGCAAACTATAGATAATTGTACTCATTTGCATATATGTGCTAAAACATTTGCCATTTGTTCTTTAGAATGAGAACTGTCAATCTGTTGTGAAGCAGTGGCCAGTGGTTTTGAGGTTTACACTTGTTGTTTTGAAAATATTCATTATCTCTTGAGAATTGTGGCAAAGGAATTGAGAAAAACTGTAAATGATGAACTCATGGTGGAATTGTGTTGAGTCAAGTTTGAATCACTGAATAGTTTCATGTCATCTTTTTCTCTGGTGTCTGGTGTCTTTTCTCTGATCTCTCCAGACTCTGTCAGGCTGCTGGATGGGACTAGTCTGTGCTCAGGCAGACTGGAGGTGAAGTCCAACCAGTCCAACCAGTGGTGGTCCTCAGTGTGTGAAGCTGACTTTGGCCAGCCGGATGCAGAGGTGGTCTGTAGGGAGCTTGGCTGTGGGGCTCCTTCAGTCCTCCAGGGGATGCTCTATGGAGACGTGGGGGCTCCAATGTGGACCAAAGAGTTCCAGTGTGGAGGCCATGAGTCTG
Organism: Eutrigla gurnardus; assembly: GCF_963514095.1. Taxonomy (NCBI): domain Eukaryota; kingdom Metazoa; phylum Chordata; class Actinopteri; order Perciformes; family Triglidae; genus Eutrigla; species Eutrigla gurnardus. The sequence continues at coordinate 14,757,361 of NC_139921.1, read as the reverse complement.
CTCTCCTGGACTGTAGAAGGTCAGGTTCAGATACTAACACCTGCTCACCTGGCAAAGCTGTTGGACTCACCTGCTCAGGTAGAAGAGGAGCTGCTGCTTTGATCTGGTTCATTTCTGTTCTCATCAAACTCACTTTGCTCTTTGACTGACGACTCTCTTTCTGTTCAGAGCCTGATGATGTCAGGTTGGTGGGAGGAGCCAGTCACTGTGCTGGAACACTGGAGGTGAGACAGGGAGACTGGAGACCAGTGTATGGCTATGACTGGACCCTGAAGGAAGCAGCTGTTGTCTGTAGAGAGCTGGACTGTGGCTCTGCTGTTTCTGTAGGACGGAGAGAAGAGTCCTCAGACAGACCTGTGTGGTGGATCTGGTCTAACTGTGTTCATTCTGGATCCACTCTGAGGGAGTGTGCAGGATCATTCTCCTCGTCCTCCATCGTGAATCTCACCTGCTCGGGTAAGCCCCTCAGTGACATCATCTATGACATTATCTATGACAGCAAGGTTCCCAGTATGTTCCTTCCTCTGTCCCAGTGACAGTCAGTGGTTTCCACTGGACTGAACTGTAAAGTTCTCCAGGACAATGACGTCCTAGAATGTAGAGAAGTGGGCTGGTTTCTGGAAGTTTCAGACCCTCCATAGACTGCTTTGCTTCACCTGGCAGGACACACCTGTCTGTCTGTCTGTCTGTCTGTCTGTCTGTCACACCTGTGACATCACTTCCTGTTTCCAGTGCATCTTGAACAAATTCTAATATTTAACGCTAGTTTGTGGGCTATAAGTCTCATGTTGTGTAATAAATATTTACAAACACATCTTTTGTGTTTGATAATTATATTAACCATAACGATAATGACAATAATAAATGTTATTTATATAGCACTTATCAAAATAGTAGTCGTTACATCATGCTTTTTACGAGGCAGACATCAAAAGAGGAAAGGAGAGAATAAAATGCAACATACACACATTTCCACAGATATTTATGAACAAATATGACTAAATCCAAATTAATTCTTGAAAAAGATATCAATCTGAAAGTGGTCACAAACTACAGGTAGCATCTAACAGGATGTAACTGTTTCTATGACTTCCTGTGACGTCTATGAAGGCTGCTGGAAAGTGTTGGACTGGACAGCAGCTTTTAGGCTCTGCCTCCTGCTGCTGCCGCTTGATCTCGTCTACTTTTCAGGCGAGGAGCAGTTCATCTCCGAGCCTCATGTGACTGTTCATCATCTCTCTGTCTTTACAGACCTGCTGCTGCAGCCAAACATCTCCGTGTCCTCCTCCATGGACGGGGTCTCCGAGGCCCAGCAGCAGCGGTTTCAGACGTTCAGGGGCTCCACCTTCATCGTCTTCTGCTCCGTCCAGCCACAGTACTCAGGAGGCTCCTTCCAGCTCACCTTTACCTCCTCCAACTCAGCACACAACTACACCCAGCCAGCTGTCAATCACACTGCCCACTTCCTGTTTCCTGCTGCAGAGCCCGCCCACCAGGGAAGCTACAGCTGACTGTTCAATTCCTGATGAGCATGACTGAAAGAAGTGAAATGTTATATTCTTTTTGACTTAGGTTTAATCCCACAGGCACAAAAAGAATGTGGCTGATAAGGGTCCTAACACATAAAACCAACACCAACAACATAGTTAGCGAACCCGGAGTTTATTAAAAAGGACTGTTTTGAAAGACTTACTCACTGCCCAACTTCCAGGTACTCTCGTAGTATAGTCCGTACAAGTCGATTATCGAATGCAATGCAACAGGAGATGATTTGTTCCAGCAAAACACGTAAACATTGTGGTTTCATTTCCTTTCATTTCCGTGTCAACACTCGATAGACATCATCACAAACAGCCAAGTAATGCATTTTCCAAGAAGTGAAATGTAATAATATTCTTTTTGATTTAGGTTTAATCCCACAGGCACAAAAAGAATGTGGCTGCAGCTGAAAATGAAGCAGAAGAATATTGTGCAAACAGGCAGCCTAAAACATATGGTTTTAATCTTATGCCAGATTGCCAGTCTGCCCATGCTCGGCAATAAACTCCTTTCTGATTCTGATTCTGAACATCGTCTCCCGACGTCAGGCTGCTCCAATCAATGTGCTTCCATATCTATTAGGTGGAAGTTTAGGTGCACTGTCTTTGTGGACAGGGGACCCAGAGTGTCCCTGTTCTCAGGCTTAACAAGCTCAGAGTTTGAACTAAACCTGCTTTCTGGAATCCAGCCCTGATCTAGTGAACAAACTGAAACCAGGGGCCTGTACTACGAAGTGAGTTCAACATACCCAGGGTATCTTTCAGAGATCCAGCTTAAGTTACCCTAACAAAGGCAATCGGAGATAAGCGGTCACACGAAGCTGGTTATCAACTCGTTAACTCAACCCAGGGTTTACCTGTCCAGCTATGAGCGCGTGCACATGAAAGAGGCGGCGTTTGCAGCATTTGACCAATCACAAACATGGATCAGTCTACGGCAGCGGAGCGGCGTATTTCACGTAGGAGGAGCGAACCATAATCTTACAGAAATACGAAGAAGTTAAACATATAATGCAGGCAAAAGGCAACAGTTTCATCTGCCAAATGCAGGAAGGACAGCTGGCAAAACTCACCGACTGTGTGAATGCGGAAGTCGTATTAATAGTATTAATAGTATAATATGACTACCCCATCATAAGGACACTAGTAGATCTGACTGATTAAATGAAAATCTAAACTTCGCTGATAGCTTAGTGGTAGAGTTATCGTGTTACGGGGCTCTTTACAGCGGCGCCGGTACGAATCCGCCCTGTGGCCGTCTTTTAAATCATGTCGTCGCTCTCTCTCATCCCTTTAACTCTTATGATGTCCTTTCGCAATAAAAGGCCGAACACATAACTTTAAAATAATTAATGTCTTGCTTGGATGTATTCTTATAACGTGGTTTATGACAATATTAGCCTCATTCTCTCAGCTGCAATCCCGGCGGTGTAAAACGGACTTGGGAGCAAATCAAATAAATATAAAACATAATTCAAAGTGGTAAGTAGGCTGTACGCTGACAAAGAAAAGTCTTTCCCTCTGATGAGAATCTGTATCTCTCATATAAAACATCGTCAGGGACAGAAAAAGGGTTTTGCCGGTCTCTGTACACTCTATAGTTCTCCTACGAGATCCTCTCACGATCCACCGAGCTTCTTTTTTTTTTTTTTATATATATATATATATATCTGCGCACCAAGACAGCTGATTGGTCAGTCGGCGGTGTGTTTCTCCACGTTGATCTCTTATCAGGAACATAACCTGCTCCGGAGCAGGTTAGCTCCACAGCATAAGTTACCATGGCGATCTACCCCGGTAAGAAGTGAACCAGCGTCGTAGGACGGAAAACCCAGGGTTAGCACTTAAGTTACCTCACTAAGCCCAAATCCTGCTTCGTAGTACAGGCCCCAGGTCCCTAGTTTGTGTTGAATGGCAGCTGTTGGAGTCATGATGAGTCATGTGATGACTGTCCATGTGTTTGATCATCAGATCTGACACCTGTCATCATCAGATTGGTCACCGTGCCGCTGATTCTGCTGTCGGCGCAGGTCGGCCTTTACTTCTACTGTAAGGTATTGACACATGTCTGTTGTTGAGAGCACTGACTCAGTCTGTGTTCATTGACCTGGAGAGAGGAGCCATGCAGGAAGTCACATGTCTGTGTGCTGTCACGTTTCTCCAGGCCAGCAGGGGGCAGAAGCCGGGCAGACGGGAGGACGTGGAGCTGGATTACTACAACCTGGGCGTTGGTGCAGCTGAAGGAGGGCCGACTGAACAGGAAGGAGCTCGGGGAGCAGAGTAGCACCTCCAAGGAGCTCCTCTCACATCCACATGGGTCTCTAACACACCGACACCAGCTCATGTTCATACGCATGTTCCTCTGGAAATATGACACATTTCTACAATATTGTTATTACTCTGGACATGAAAAGATGTGTTGCTGTTGTGACAGACTTCCTGTCTGTGGCTCTCCGAGCTTACTGGTTCCTACTGAAGACGTAGATCTTTAACCCTTCGGGACCCCTGGGGACATTTTTGTTCTTTTCATTTTTGTTTTAATGATAATTTTGGCTGTGTTAATGCATATGGCTTAAAATTATGCCAAGGAGTGTATTTTTTTTTGGGGGGGGGGGGGTTATCAACCTTCTATACTATGTCTATAATACATTGTGACCCTTGGAGACAAAAATGTCCTCATTGAAACCCATTATAACTGTCATGTTATGACCCCAGGGCCATTGCAGCATACAGTCATGATTTTTTTCCATTTCCTATTTTCCACAAGATAAAGCCATTTTCCTATTTTGGGAACAGAGGAAATTCCATATTTTTCCAAAGATTCACTGTCTGTTGTATTACAGATCATAGCAGGCCAGTGGAATACATGTAAGCAACAAACATGATGTGGGTGTGTAGATACGGACGTAAGAGCGTGGTGTATATGAGTATTTCGAGAAATCCGTGATGTATTTTTAACGCAGTTTTAGATTTGTAAACACAAATCTGACTCAGCAATTTAGGAGAACAATATCCCACTGAAACCAGGAAAAACTACAATGTTTGATCCCACTGCCATTACAGCATAAAATCATGCAATCTCTCTTTTTAGGCTTTCGTTCTGAAGTCAAGACTTCAAAATTGTAGTTTTTACTGTTTTCCAAAAGATTGAGCCAGTTCCCCATTTTTGGGATAAAAATGGCCTCATTTATATAGCGCTTTTATCCAAAGCGCTTTCCAGGAATGACTGACATTCACCTATTCACTCACACATTCACACACTGACGGCGGAGTCAACCACGCAGGGCGACAGCCAGCTCGTCAGGAGCAATTGGGGTGAGGTATCTTGCCCAGGGACACCAGGCACTCAGCTAGGAGGAGCCGGGGATCGAACCGGCAATCTTGCAGTTGCCAGCCAACCCGCTCTGCCTCCTGAGCTAACCCCCCCCCTGGGATATAGGGTAACACGTGCAATATTCCTGAGTTCATCCATGTGTTTTTGAGCACTGGCAGACATTTGAGCAAATATGTTCAACTCAGATGGTGTGTGTGCGTGTGTGCGTGTGTGCGTGCGTGCGTGCGTGCGCATCTTTGTAGGGGTGTACGTTGCATGACCCTATGGACCAGAGCAAGTTCTCATGGCATTATTTGTCATTCACTCAGTTTCATGTGTCTTTGAAGGATTGAAATAAAAAAAATAGTGGCATCATGTACAGAAGCATTTAAAGGTCTAAAATCCTGAACATGAATGAATATTTAATAGTAATGATCATGACTAATTAAGTTAATTAATAATACTACTAATAATAATAATTATGGCTAATTAACAAACAAAAAATTAATATATAATGATTTTATTGCACTTTTTTGCCACGGACATTTTTGTCCTCTAAGGTTCACAGACAGTGTTGCCACAGTTACTTTGAAAAAGTAATCTGACTACTGACTACTCCTTTAAAAAGTAACTTAGTTAAGTTACTGACTACTTAAAAGTAACTAAGTTAGATTACAATTACTTTATTAGTTACATTCAACAGCTGCCGACTACCGATTTTGCCAATACTCACTTCATTGATGTGCTTGACAGTAACATCAACAACGTATCCACTGACATCAACAATGTATCCACTGACATTTTAAGTTGCACTTGAAAACTATGTCCTGAAAGAAAATACATGTTTTTATATGAAAAAATAAAGACAGTCTTTCTTCATGTCATCATGAATGAACATTTTATGAATATTGAACCAGCATTAGAGCAGCAAGGATTGGTTTTATGAAACCAAGGATGAGCATAGTCCTCAAGTATGAGTGGTGTGATGATGAAGGGAGGGGGCGGGGCCTGCAAGCAGCAAACATTTCTCCACTTAACACTCTCAAGAGAGACTCGCTCGCATTTCAGCAGAGTTAGCAGGAGCTCCGTGAAATCGAGAACTTGTCTTATTTATTCACACGCTGTGCCTTTTCACCGTCACCGGGCGGGACCTGCTCTTTTAATGTGGTTGTGCCATGCTGTGACTCTAAATGTTTTTTCAAGTTTGACATTGTGTTCTTGAAAGTAGACAACACTTTGTCTGTCTTTGAAACCAGAGTCACACCGACAGTCATAGTACAGACAAATGTCCTCAGCTGACGGAGGACGTCGAGTCTCTGCTGGGCTTTGCTGACAATGACACTGATGTTCAGGTCCCATGAGAGAGACGGGTGTATGGTGGTATAGCAGAAGGAGGAGACCCTCTCACCAAGCTGGCCATCGATGGAGAGGGGGAGGTGTTGGGCTGCTTTCTTTCTGAGGTCAACCATCAGCTCTTTGCTTGTAGATGTATTGAGGATTAGGTTGTTGTCTTGGCACCACCTCAACAGCTGTTCTACTTCACCCTGGTAAGCACCCTGCCGCTTTCCTGATGTTTTGACGGTGGAGCAGCCTTCTGACATCCTGCTCTGAGATTGAAAAGGGGGGGGGGGGGGGGGGGGGGGGGACTGAGAGAGCTAGTCTAAGCTTCACTGGACTCAAATCTACAGTAGAAATCCTTCAGCCTCTCAGGAAGGGAGGGCTCACAGTCTAGAACATGATGCTTGCTCTTGTAGTTAGTGATTGTCTACAGGCCCTGCCAAACACCCTTAATGTCATGGAGCTTGTTTTCAAGTGTGACTCTAGAAGTGGCTTCAGCTGTTTGAACTGCCTTTTGAAGTTGCTGAGTTTGTATTGGTCTTTGTCCATTGTTGTATTTGTCTCACTGCATAGGCGCCTTACCTCCTTGTTGAACTGAGGCTTGTTGTTGTTATGGTAACAGGTTTGGTGGGATAGACACAGACTCACAGACATTGACAGAGGACATTACAGTGTCAGTGAAAATGTGGATATCATCATGTTCATCAGGTTTAAAAACACCATCTTTGTCCTTGGTTTAGATGTTTGGAGTCTCTGAAGGTATTTAGGAAGGAGGAATACAGTGTTGTGATCAGACTCACCGATCAGTTGTATCTGGGAAGAGTTTTCTTCATGGAGACGTGGTTGAAATCTCCCAGCTGCGGAGTCCTGTTGGAGGTCCCAGAGACAACTTCATTTGTTAGTCACATATGTCATGACTTCACGTCAGCGCCCCCTTGTGGTTCACATGGCTCATTGTTGTTGTGAAGTCGATTTGGGCAGCAGGACATATTTAGCTGAAGAGAAACACAATGAACAGCTTATTTTTGTGATGAACCAATGTTTATATTTCATAAGAATTCTGCTTCATTTTGTACATAAAGTGTTGACTAAATGTTGTACTTTATAAACAAGTATATGATTTTGTATTTCAGGATTTTACTCTTATTAATCAGTTTGCTAAATTCATAACAATTGTACTTGATTTTGCTATTTTTCATACATTTTGTGCTCATTTGACTTAGTTAAGGAGTGTTGTTGTTTATCGTGATTTTTTTATTCATGACAATGTTTTATATTAAGAGAAGATCAAGCAAAAAGCCAAAATGAAACAAAAATACAAAAAACGAACAAATATAAGGCCATGGGATGATCAGTAAATCAAAGCAAATTTCAAAATAAAAGTATGTACTGTATATCGAATAACGATGAAGCATCTGGCTCAGGGAGTTTGCTCATTTTTATACTGAACAGATTTTGATGAGAAATATGGTCATAACTAAGCAAACAATCTGAATAAACATAAGAAACATATGCAGCAGGTCGATACAGTTGATGTAGAACATTGAAATCTTCACTTTGTATATTTGTTTTGGAATTAAAATCGACCACAAATCACTCAATTCATGTTTCTATGTTACATTTTATGCCTATATTTGATTTCTAGACTATTTCATGTCGTATTTTTTCATTTTGAACTGCTGTGATTTTGTTTTGGACACATTTAATGAGCTTTGTTGGAGGAGCCTGAGATCCAACGACTGCTCCTCTGAAATCCTTGTGCAAATGAAAATAAATTCATGTTATACATCATGTTGACTTTCTTTCTGTTTTTCTTGTGACAAACTCTGAAATGAACGACTACATGTTGCCACATTTAGCTCTTAACATTTAAAAAAGTGGTGTGAATATTTTAAAGTCACTTTTTACCATATTTCCAGCAATATTTGTGAACTTCAACAACTTCATGTCATATTTACTTTTCTTGTAAAAAAATATGTACATGTGCAAAGTGTGATACATATTAGTTGAGGGTGTTATTAATGACATGTTAAAAGATATTTCAAGCTGGTTTAACTTTACACAACAAAACTACGATCTTCCATTTAAAGTTGATTTAAATTTTAACCGCTAGTTATTTCAACATCATATTATCAGTTAAAACAAATTATTGTTTTACATTTTAAATGCCAGAAACTGTCCCTTACCGAGTCACACAAACACAAACGTCTGCATTCAGGGGCGTAGCCATCATTTCAGAAGTGAGGGGGACAAATTGAGGTCTATTGAGTGATTTATCATCCTCTCACATTCAATTGTACCTCTCCTTAGTGGCTAAAGAACCACATACAGCACAGCACCAGGGGACCGACTTTAGTTCTTTAGAATTATATACTAGCTGAGTTGACACAGAATGACTCTCTAACATCTACAGGGTAAGTAGCCAGATAATAAATGTGTGAAGCAAAATTTTTAAATAGAATTAACAATAGTAGTGGTGACATAGCTGTGGAAATTAATCGCAAAGTCACTTTTATGCTATCTAATTTTTTTCTCAGCTAGCTATATTCTCTTCTCACCTGTGACCCTGCATGATCATCCTTGCAGGCCTCTGGTCCACTTTCTCCTCCCTGACGCTTATCTTTCTATTATATAAAGATTTTAAAAATATGTGCAAAACTATAGTGAGCACAAGTTCTGTGCAGAAATTAAGGAGGAGTGGATATATTTCCAGGTGGTATAGTAGCCAAAAATTGTAGTCAAGTAAGAGTGTTGTTACTTTATGTAACCGGGTGGTAAAACCTGGCATGTTTGTGTTTTTACTTTGATTGTTAAATACCTGAGAAATGTAAAGTTTATTTCATATGTCATTTGTTTATTTATTTTGATTGTGCCATTCCTATTTGTTAAAACTGTGAATTTTAAATGTTTCGCCACAGTCAGTTCTTAAATATGGTCACTAGAGGGCAGCATTTAGCCTGGGGATTTGTTACTGCGCAAAGTGCATTATGGGTTTTGTTTTGTTGCGTGTGGACCACGGAGAGATTTCAGCCAGGAAGAACGGTGATGTGATGCCATTGTGTGAGGAAGAAGGTAAAAAACGAACAAATTGTGTTACATATCGCTGTATAAATCCCTTAAATAAAGGTACCTGTTGATATTTGTAACTGATGATTGTATTTACTGTTGATCTCTGCGGATTTTGGACGCGAGTCGCCGATGCACTAATGTTCAATGACATAAGCATGTTAGCTAGTGTAAAGCCGTGCGGTGTGATTTTGAGTTTGAATTTGCGCAATGCTGTTTTAACAAGTTATTTTGTTTAGAGAAAAGACTAAAGACTGGTGAAATCTATGGTGAAAGGTCCACGTGGCACTTAAAGTTCAAGATGTAAGTGCTTTCAATTCATTAAGTGACATTTTGACATTATCTGAGGTTTGTGATTTTGAAATGTATGTGTAACTGATTGCGTCCTTCATTTGCAGTCGTGGCCACTGTCGTATTTTATCACGTTTTATCGTACTTTATTTTATTGTATTTTATTTTAAACAACACCCTCTGACAAGATGTGGAAAATGGTGTTCAACAAATAAAACTAAGGCTACAAAAACCCCAGAAGTAATTGTGTCCTGTGTGGCATCAAATTCCACGTGCTACATAAAGACACAAAATCAGCGAACGCAATTAGTTCCAGGTTTGGCAAATCACATTGCGTGCGCTAAATTAATCTATTTGCATCTACTCCTCCCAATATTTTGCGTGTTCTGGAAGAGACGCCCATATTTACATATTCATTAAGGCAAACATGCTCAATGGATTGCGCGTGCATCTGCTCTAACATGGTAAAAAAGTCAAAGTGCAGTGCATTTATCACAACAAAAATGACACAATTGCAAATACATCACAGTGATGATGTGCGTCGGTTAGATACGTCCCAGGTGTCTTGCAGCAGGAGAGAAAAGTTCCATCTCTAAAAAGAAACGTAGTTCCGGGCAAGAAAAAAAAAAGTCTCAAAAATGCAAAGAGGACCAGGTCAGGTGGCCAGATCCGCGATCCCCATGGCATGCTTTGTCATATGGACTTATTGCCTCATCTTTGCAGGTCTTCAGAAAGCTCAGTCCTGGACCTAAAATGACCAGGAAGTGGTTTGTAGACACATGACTTTAGCTGCCGACTTTGAACTACACCATAGACATAGATAGCTATCACCACAGGCTTTATTAAATTTTAGCCATACCCTATAGTTCCCAGGCATGGATATTTTAGAAATAAGTAATAAAAACAGGGGCGTCAATTGGGTATGGCAAGGTATGGCAGCTGCCACACCTTTGCTCCAGGGGAAAATGGAAATATTCGTTTTTTTTAATAAATGTATGGAATTACTCTGTGTCAATTTGTATTGATTAATCTATTATTTAATACATATTAATTAACTACAAGTGAAAATCAGAACAACACTTGTCAACACTTGTTGACCTGATAAAACAAGCATTTATAAAAATGTGTTGACCTGATAATACAAGCATTTATAAAAACTCAGCGAAACTTTTTCATACTCTCGCGTGAAACTCGCGTCACGGCATTGGCTGGGTAAACACGGAAGTGGCGTCTACGCTGCGGTAGCATAGCAGCCGAGGATAGAAGCTACCAGGCAAGTGTTCTTTTTAAATAAACTCCTGGTGTACTTACAAACTTTCAAATGCCTCGTTTTGTGAGTACAGACCCTATGTGTACTACTGCAGAAGTTTGGTTACATTCCATGCATTATTAGTGGGGTAATTTACGAGATATACCCTCTGTACCGTAGCGCTAGTACTAAGACATTCGGCTGATAGCGGCTATCTTGACCAATGCTGACCATCGCTAAAAATGCTTCCGAAGGGGTGTTTGGCTGGATGTCATGGTGGAAATTACCTCGGGTGCATTTTACTCCGAACCATCACTTTAACGAGGCTGTTAGCCACTCCAGCACCCTCTTCTCCCTCCCTCTCCTCTTTGCATTTTTGGACTTTAACAGTTTTAAGTTGACCTGGTATGTTCACGTGATATTGTTGCAATTACATAGTGAATGAAGTGAACAGAATGAGCGAAATTGTGTTTGTCAGAAAGGCTATTACTGCTCTATAACCCTGCCGCTTGCTATCCATGGTGCTGAAAACGTAACGGCGCATTTGACTGAATTGATTGATTAACGTGCGTAGTTAAGTGTTTGTGTCCATAGTTATGTTCGGGGCGCATGCGCACGCTGCGACCTGTAGGAAAAGTTTGTTTGGCTGTCAATGTTTTTATCGTGTTTTTACTGTTTGATGTCTGTTTTTGTCTGTGACATCGAGATCCCAAGCGACTTAAATTGTGCACGGTGCTTTTGACTGCAGCAACATGGATCTTTTTTGGGTCGTATCGCTGTTTTTGTTACCTCTCCTGTTTTATCCGGATATCATCTCTGCTGCCTGCCCAGGCAGGAGGCAATACAGCAGAAGTGAGTTGCTGCAACTTAACTTTGTGAGACCGGCTGGCGTGCTAGACACCACGCTACAGATTCCGGGTCTCATCCGAAGATATCCAAATAACATCCACGGAGAAACAAGGGAGAAGAGGAAAAGGAAGAGGGGGAGGCGAGGAGGAGTCCGGCTACGACTGAGGAAGATGCCGCTTAACCGGCTCCCGCTACCCTCTATGATCCTCGGAAATGTTCAATCACTAAGAAATAAAATGGATGAACTCCAGGGGAATGCCCGCTTTCTTAAGGATTTTAAAGAGTGCTGCGTGATGGCGTTTACAGAGACATGGTTAACCGAGCGCGACCAGGACTCGGACCTGATGATCAGCGGCTTTGGAGCTCCGCACCGCCTAGATCGGAACAGTGAGGTGACAAAGAAAACGCAGGGAGGGGGGGTATGTCTTTATATCAATCAGAGATACTGTACGTCTGTTACAGTGAGAGAGCGCATTTGTACTCCAGATGTGGAACTTTTATCAGTGTCGTTACGCCCCTTTCACCTACCTCGCGAGTTTCCCCAGATCTTCATCACAGTTGTTTACATCCACCCGAGAGCGCACGCCCCCTCCGCTTGTAAAACAGTGTTTGACGTAGTACAAAAACTGCAGTCTATCTCCCCTGACGCCCCGGCTTTTGTAATGGGTGACTTTAACCATGTTTCCCTTAAGAAGTCAGTCCCCAACTTCCACCAATATATAACATGTCCCACCAGACGGGATAAGACTCTTGATATGTGCTATGGGTCAGTAAAGGAGGCATATAAATCATTTCCGCTACCTCCTCTGGGCCATGGAGACCACAACTGTGTGTACCTCATGCCCACATACAGAACTGTACTGAAGAGGGAAAAGGTCTATACAAGGGACATTCAAAACTGGACAGAAGAGTCTGTGCAGTGTCTAAAAGCCTGTTTTGACTGTACTGATTGGGACATGTTTATAGAGGCAAGTGGGGGGGACTTAGACGAGTTAGCAGATGTAACATGTTCTTATGCCACATTCTGTAGAGACAATATCATACCATCTAAAAGGATAAAAATGTACTCTAATAACAAGCCATGGGTAACAAAATCCGTCAAATCCAGCATACAGGCTAAGAAACGTGCTTTCAAACTTGGGACTGCCTCTGAATTGTATGAAGCCACGAAAGATTTGAAAATTGAAATTCTAAGGGCAAAACAGGACTATAAAACTATTTTGGAAAATAAAATGGCTGCAAATAACCTGGGCTCAGCATGGTCAAGTATGAAAGCCATTGCAGGCACTAGTAACTCAAAGAATATAAGCACTGTCACTTTAGAGGGTTTTAACACAGATTATGACCTTGCAAATGATCTTAATCATTTCTTTTCCCGTTTTGACACCTATGATTTCAGTGAAGAAAAACAGGAGCTCAGTCATAAATTAGCTGACCAGAACCACTTCACAATTGAAGAGGATAATATTGAAAAGGTATTCTCTTCCATAAATCCAAATAAAAGCCATGGACCTGACAATATATGTGGCAGACTGGTTAAGTTGTGTTCTAGAGAACTTAGTCGAATATTTCATTACATCTTCAATAAATCCCTTCAAAATCAGCATGTCCCAAAATGTTGGAAAGATGCGGTAGCCGTTCCAGTTCCAAAGAACAGCTGCCCAAAAATTCTGAATGATTTTAGGCCTATTGCTCTGACATCTATTGTCATGAAAGCTTTTGAAAAATTAGTGAGAAATGAAATTTTAAAGAAAACAGAGTCTGATATTGACCCATTGCAGTTTGCCTATAGGCCACATAGAGGTGTCGAGGATGCCACAGTCACTCTGATGAACATGCTCTTTAAACATCTGGAAGGGAAAGGAACACATGCTCAGCTTTTATTTATAGATTTCTCTTCTGCTTTTAATACAATTCAACCCCACATTTTAACAGAAAGACTTTTAGAGCAATTTGATTTGAGTAAAAATCTTGTTGGATGGGTTTTAGACTTTTTAACCAATAGGACGCAAAGAGTGCGAGTCAATGGAGTACTGTCTTACCAGATCTGCTCCTCCACTGGCTCCCCTCAGGGCTGTGTTCTGTCCCCTCTCCTGTTCGTCTTTTACACTAACATGTGCCGCAGCAAAAGAGAAGACAGATTTATTTTAAAGTATGCAGATGATTCTGTCATTGTAAGCCTGCTACAAGGGAATGAAACAGGCCATGGCCCAGTCGCTCAGGATTTTGTAGACTGGTGCGATACGTCCTTTTTACACATGAACATTTCAAAAACTAAAGACATGCACATAGATTTCCGGAAACTCCCCAGTGCTAAGGAACTCACCAGCATAAAGGGTCAGACTGTTGAGTGTGTGGATAACTATAAATACCTTGGGACCATCATCGACAATAAGCTAAACTTTGAGACGAACTGCGAAGCTGTGTACAAAAAGGGGAACCAGCGTTTATATTGTCTGAGGAAACTTTCATCGTTTCACATTGACAGTAAAATGCTAACCATGTTCTACCGCTGCTTCATTGAATCTGTTATATCCTTTAGCCTGGTGTCTTGGTTTAGTAACCTATCCCTAAAAAATAAGAATTCCCTGAACCAAATCGTGAGGTGGGCTAGTAGGCTGATCGGAGAGCCACAGCTGAACCCAGAATCCCTGCATACAAGGCAGCTACAGAGACTAGCTGGGTCTATCTTAGAAGATGGATCCCACCCACTATATGGTGAATTTCAACTTCTCCCATCAGGCCGTAGGTACAAAATGCCTGCCTGCAAAACAAAGAGATACAGAGGCAGTTTTGTTCCCTCAGCTGTCAAAACGTTAAATAGTCAATAAGTAATTAAGCCACTCACTAACTTATTAACCTATGGATTGTATTTATTTATTTATTCTGACCTGTTTTTTTTTTTGTTTTTTTTTTTTGTATCTGCCATGATGGCTTGCATTTAGTATTTATTTATCTTTTGATAGTAATACCCTTTTGTATGCTTCCTATCCATATTCCTATGTCTGGAGCACTGTTGTCACTTTTATGTCTATGTCGGTCGATGATGTTAATGTTGTCTGCGTGTGTGTGTAAGCAGCCAATTCTTTCTTTGTACCTGCAACCAAATCTACCTTCGGGTACAAATAAAGTTACCTTACCTTACCTTACCTATGTTAGCGGGATGTGAGTGAGACTGCATTTGAAAAAGTAAAAATGTTCCTAACCACACAGATAAGCTACATAGCAGACTTGTCACTTTTGTTATGATTATTTGCTGGGCATGTATATTGATGGATACTGTAATAAATATGGGTTTTATCCTTTGGCAGGAAAATACTGCCAATGTGAGAGCCTTTAAATAATCACAACGGTATAGGAAAATATACAATCTTTATTAAATTATCACACGTTGGATATATAAAACTATTGCATAGAGGTAAGGAGGACTACAAATGACTAGAGGTCACCAGTCACCACAGGACGATCACTGCACGTTTCATCTAGGTGAAGAACCACTACACAGCACACACAGGGCTAGTTTCTAGCTTAAGGCACACCATTTCAAATCACAGCACGCAATACCCTCAACGCAGGAGGCACTGCAATTTATCAATCACAGCAACTTGAGAAATCACAGCAACCCACTCTCTCCGTTTAAAGTGAAACCGTATGGATGTCCCGCTTATGACGATAGCTCTCCCACCTGTAACCTCCTCCCCCTCTGCACTACACAACGGCCTATATAAAACACACACACATACAGAAATACATTTAACAACAATATTGGTCAAACTTAACTCGCCCGCTTGACGAGACCCTCCCCCGGGGTCTGAGCTTGTGATGCCGTCCAACTCCCCGGGGAGCGGCTTCGCTGGACGGCACAGACAGTTCGGCTGGCGTCAGTGTCGCGCACGGCAGCAGGGAGTATGAAGAGCAGTGGCGGCTCCTGCACTCTTCTAAAGCCCGGCCCTAACTTCCTACAGGAGGCAGCAAACCTCCCCTCCTCACACAGGAACCTCTGACCCCCTCTCTAACTATCTTCATCGCCGGCAGTCCTAAACGGCTGCGAACGACACCCTCCCTCCCAAGAGTGCCGAACCGCAGCAGTCAGATGCTCTTCCCGTGCCCCGTCTGCTCTGTCCTTTGTCACCTTCCAGATGACCTCCCGCCCGCAATCACACACACACACACACACCTGTACTCAATTCCCTTGATACACAGGTGATGTTAATTACGTCACCGATTGTGTCCCCCAGCATATTCACATCACAATACTGTAGTTAAGTCATGTGACTAGTAACCTTGCCATACCTTAGCTTTGGCTGAATTGATGCCACTGCTTTATGTATCAGAACACAACACACACACCTGCACCTGATGTAGCATGTTGTTTCATCTAATTGTTTTCTCACTATTGTCTTAGAATTTTAATTCAAAACACTGTTTTGATCTAAAGAAGTCCAGGTTTTCTTTTTTAAAACGTTGTGTTGTTAGAAAGTGTCATAAAGGTGTGATTGTTTAAGGTATGATTTCAATGCTGTTATTATAATAATTATGATCTATGATAATAACAGATACATTCATGCATGTCTTATCTTGTTTCTGTAATTTATTTACAGATGCATTCATCACGTGATGTATGCATCTGCTCTCATGTGGTCCACAATCACCTTCAGGTTTGACCCTTTTCCTGATTCAGCTCCCGAAAGCATGACTGTCAGTTTGTTCTGCTGCACCCTCAGGTGGTGGATGACTGCTACTACACCTTCCTCAATGACGAGACTGGAGGTCCACTTTGCTCCATCCTCCAGAGACATCCCATCTTTCTCATAGGAAGAGCACAATCATATTGAATTAAGGAATACAGATGAGTATTTCACCCCTACATCAATTCAAAGCGACGGGCTAATTATACATTGTAAATATATAGTTCAAAATCCGTAAAGCCACTTCTGAGGCAATGCTCGAACCATACAGTGAACGAAGTCATGAAATATGAACACTTTTGTTTCTTGGGCTGTCGCCCCCTGCTGGTGACATTAATTATTTGAAAAGGCGTAGTCTAGATTACATGAAGTGAACACTTTCTCAGAGTGGTTGACTGATTGTCTGCACCTCCTGATTTGCTCACACCTGCTGTAGAAGATATTTCCACGACATAATTTCTCTGTAACTTCCTGAAGAAGGCTGGATGCTGAAACACATTGAGGTATTGTTTTTATTTATTTTCTACCTGTGGGGGATGTGATCGTTTTAATAAAAGCATTTTAAAACCTTCTTGGAGACGTGTGTCTGGGTTCCATTCACCACCACTGTATTTGGGTGTTCTTGTTGAGATTGTTTTGTGCATCAAACTGAGAAATGTGAAGAGCACTTCAATGATTTAGGCTAGAAGTCACATGAAGAACACATGAAGTTTCATGCAGACTTTTACTGTTTCAACCCACTTCATTACTCAGACGTACTGCAGTGGTGGAGACAGAGATTATTATTAATGTAACTTCTACCATTACTATTCTAATAAACCATACCACTGTGATGTAACTTCAGACGTGACACACCTTTGACCTTTTATACTTGTAGTATGGGATTAATCCTAATTATTGTTGGTTAGACAGAACAGATCAAAACAAACACACAGTGGTTCAAATGGACATTATGGAATCAGTTTTCTCCAGATGTGCTGAGAATCACCACAAACACACAATGTCGCTTCATGTGAAACTGGTTTATTAAAGACAAATGCAACAATAAAACAAACATGAAGGATGTTAATCATGTGACGACACAGATGATTTTATTGGACGGATTCATCCATGATTGATTCAAGGAACTCAGGATTTCCATGAAATAAAAAATATTTTCACAATTTTACTAGCTATGTTGCCTCAAAGCAACAATATGCAACAGTGGAATGAGGATTCCCAGTTTTTATGCTAGTATGCAATACTAATAGCAATATAACATTTCACACAGATGGCAGGATACCAAGAATTATATAAGTATTTGTCAGTTAGTGCCTTGTTTTTTATTTTTAAAATACTTAATAACAATATTTATGATGACAGTTTAGCTATTAGTATTCATAGGCATAGCCTAGAATTTATAGCTTTGTAAGCTCAGATGTGCATGTGTGTGTGCGTGCACGTGGTGTGTGTGTGTGTGTGTGTGTGTGTCAGTCAAATGTTCAATCTGCCACTAATATTCCTAGATACATATAATAATTGTGTCATTATCCTTTTTTTCCTCCTAGATACATATAATAATTGTGTCATTATCCTTTTCAGTGACAGTGGACCGGCCCCAGTCTGCTTGGACCGCATAGACCACTGGTCTGTCTACAGTGAAAACAGAGGGAGGTGTAAATATCCTGGATGCAATGGCATAATCAAGGTCAAGTGCATTAAAACAGAAATTAGTTTTCTCTCCAGTTTTTGATTTCTTAACATGAAAACTGAATGAGAATGAGTGCATAAAAATAATACACCTTTGTTGTGCATTGTTGCTTCTAGGTAACAAACCCCACTAAATGGGTAACTGGTTGTAACTGTATTTACTTTTTCAGCACAAATGTGTTTTTTAAATTAAGATGATGTTGAAGATCTTTCATAAAATGGGTTTTATTATGAAATAAACTGCACTTTTTGTATTTATTCCACTTATTGCATGTTGTTGCACCAAAGTAACATACCTAAATCTACCCCCTATTATTATAATTTGTCTAAATTATGTGTTGAATTGTTCAATGTGCTCTATGACAGGTAATAAAATGTGGAAATATTTTTTTTCTCCATTATTTCATATGTCATGCAATGGAGAGTTAAATCAAATCACATCTGGTCATCTGGTCTGGTCTGGTCTGGTCTGGAGTGGTTTCTTCCTCATTTCCTCTCCTTTCTCTAAGAGACTAAAGACAGACAAGAGGAGACAACAGAAAATAAATACATTTGGCAAAATTATTTAACTATAAAATAATTCTGATTCTGAAAATGAGAGTAAAGTTACCTTTTTAAAATGGAGGGGTCTCAGTGCATCCTGTCTCCTTTGGTCATCTGGTCTGGTCTGCTCTGGTCTGGTCTGGCCTGGCCTGGTCTGGTCTGGTCTGGTCTGGTCTGGCCTGGTCTGGTCTGGACTGGACTGGTCTGGTGTCGTCTGGACTGGTCTGGACTGGTCTGGTATGGTCTGGTCTGGTCTGGACTTGTTTCTTCCTCGTTTTGTCTCTTCTCTCTAAAAGACAAAAAACAAACAAACAAGACAATAATTAATGAACCAAATCAGGAACAAACAAATATTAAACTGTGTAAGAATTCTGATAACATAAAAAATGGTATATTTGTCTTTTTAAAGGTGAGGGTTCCTGGCTCCTGACATCTCTAAAACAAACAAACGACAAGAGAAGAGGATAGTTAATAAATCATGTCAACAACAAGCACAATTATTTTAACTGCATAAGAATTCTGATAAATGTAAAATAAATGCATATTGATCTTTTTAAAGGCGAGGGTTCCTGACATCTCAACAACAAAAGACAGAAAATAAACAAATTTGGCAAAATTATTTAACTATAAAATAATTCTGATTCTGAAAATGAGAGTAAAGTTACCTTTTTAAAATGGAGGGGTCTCAGTGCATCCTGTCTCCTTTGGTCATCTGGTCTGGTCTGGTCTGGCCTGGACTGGTGGTGTGGTCTGGACTGGAAGGGTCTGGTCTGGTCTGGTCTGGTCTAGACTGGTCTGGTCTGGACTGGACTTGACTGGTCTGGTCTACTCTGGACTGGTCTGGTGGTGTGGTCTGGTCTGGACTGGTCTACTCTGGACTGGTCTGGTCTGGACTGGAGTGGTCTGGTCTCGTCTGGACTGGTCTGGACTGGACTTGACTGGTCTGGTCTACTCTGGACTGGTCTGGTGGTGTGGTCTGGTCTGGACTGGTCTACTCTGGTCTGGTCTGGTCTGGACTGCAGTGGTCTGGTCTCGTCTGGACTGGTCTACTCTGGACTGGACTGGACTACTCTGGTCTGGTCTGGAGTGGACTGGTCTGGTCTGGTCTGGTCTGGACTGGACTGGTGGTCTGGTCTGGACTGGAAGGGTCTGGTCTGGTCTGGTCTGGACTGGACTGGTCTACTCTGGACTGGTCTGGTCTGGACTGGTCTGGTCTGGTCTGGACTGGTGGTGTGGTCTGGTCTGGACTGGACTGGTCTACTCTGGTCTGGACTGTTGGTGTGGTCTGGTCTGCACTGGTCTAGTTTGGACTAGTCTGGTGGTGTGGTCTGGTCTGCACTGGTCTAGTTTGGACAAGTCTGGTCTGGTATGGACTGGTCTTCTCTGGACTGGTTTGGTGGTGTGGTCTGGTCTGGTCCGGACTGGCCTACTCTGGACTGGTCTGGTGGTGTGGTCTGGTCTGGACTGGTCTACTCTGGACTGGTCTGGTCTGGACTGGAGTGGTCTGGTCTCGTCTAGACTGGTCTACTCTGGACTGGACTGGACTGGTCTGGTCTGGAGTGGACTGGTCTGGTCTGGTCTGGTCTGGTCTGGACTGGACTGGAAGGGTCTGGTATGGTCTGGACTGGTCTGGTCTGGACTGGTGGTGTGGTCTGATCTGGTCTGGTCTACTCTGGACTGGTCTGGTGGTGTGGTCTGGTCTGCACTGGTCTAGTTTGGACAAGTCTGGTCTGGTCTGGACTGGAGTGGTCTCGTCTGGACTGGTCTGGACTGGACTTGACTGGTCTGGTCTACTCTGGACTGGTCTGGTGGTGTGGTCTGGTCTGGACTGGTCTACTCTCGACTGGTCTGGTCTGGACTGGAGTGGTCTGGTCTGGTCTGGACTGGTCTGGACTTGACTGGTCTGGTCTACTCTGGACTGGTCTGGTGGTGTGGTCTGGTCTGGACTGGTCTAGTCTGGACTGGTCTAGTCTGGCAAGAGGGGACAATAGTTGTGTTATTTTAGGACATCTCAGTACAACATGAACACAATCTATTTCACTTCTAGATTTCCTGTAAAGGACGACTTACTAAAGCTTGATCTCAGCCGATGATGAGTCAGCAACATGAAATCCCGTTGGCGGTGTTTCAGTTAGGGAGTCCCCCCGCGGTCCCCCGTAGTCCCCCGTAGCTTCAGTGTGTCAGGTCCACAGGCCAGCTCCAAGAAATAAAGAAATGTGCAAGACGCACCAAAACACTGGCCTGTGTGCTGAATCCATGATGAATAAACTGTTTACAAATGTACAATATTTACCCCTCAGACACCCATCTCTTTCATATGGTGCAGTATGTCCACAGGGGCCCCGGTGCAAGACGCTACCAGGGGCCTCACCGGCCCGGCCAGACGCACAGGCCGGCTCTGAGGAGTAAAATCCAAATGTCTCGTATGAATCCTCCCAGCAGGAGGATAAAAAGGTGGACGTCCCCGGTGCAAGACGCTACCAGGGGCTTCACCGGCCCGGCCAGACGCACAGGCCGGCTCTGACAAATAAAATCCAAATGTCTCTCAGCACGAGGATGAAGCGGTGGACAGTCCCCGGTGCAAGTCGCTACCTGGGGCCTGAAGGTTTCCTTTACAAGAAATCCCGCCATCCAATCACAGTCTGAGGCGTTTCTTTGCTGGATGCAGATGGCTGCTGCTGCTCTCCTCCTCACAGCTCTTTCTTTTTTGTCCCCGGGTCTTTAAACACTGAGCAGACTCTTTGGTGAACCGACAGAGGGTTGACATGAGGACTTGTCCATCTGCCTCGTAGTCGCTCACCCTCCAGCGGTTTGTCAGCTTGGTGCTGGCACAGCGGTAAACAGGAGAGATGACTCTGGTAACAGTCCTGCCATCAACCTCCATGCGTCGGACACAGTTTCTGAGGTCCCCCTTCAGGGCTCCCAGGCTCGCCTTCTCAGGAAGAGGTGGTGTCAATATTGGACGAAGAGAAGGAATGGAGCCTGCAGGGGGCTCCACCAGACCTGACGGTGCAATGCCCTCTTTCTCCTCCTGCTCCGCATTGTCGAAGAAGGGTGTGGCGGTCAGCTTGGAGCGGAAGTTTCCCTTGTAGGGGATCATCGGGAAATCTCTGGAGCCTGTGATGAGGTTGTGGTACAGGCTCAGGATGGAGTCCCTCATTGACTCGATGCTGGAGCTGCTCAGAGGACGGTTCCTCATGTTAGTAACCATGAGCTGGAGGTCTCGTCCTGGCCGAGGCAGAGCAGCTGAATGGAGGGTCAAGAACAGGAAAAGGTTAGTGACATAATCAGGATGACATGATTGGACTCATTAAGACCAAGATTAACGAGTCAAAATAGCTTCAAAGACACACAGAACAACATAAAAGAGTCTTAATGAGGAAAACCTTATTTAAGATTATTTATGTGGTTCAAGTCCAGCATGAATAATGTGAAGACTTTACCACACTACATGATGTTAAAGAGAATCCTATTTCTGGTGATTACAATTCAAACTAAAAACGGAGATTTTGACACACACACACACACACACACACACACACACACACACACACACACACACGCACACGCGTACCCACGCACGTGTTAAACACGCCGCAGGATGACCAGTTTGTTCTTTATAGCATGTCTTTATTCACAGCCTGTAACATAACAAAAAAAAAATTTCTTTAATGGACATCGGCGTCTCGTACTGTTGCTACCGATGTCCTCTGCTTCCGACTGCACGTACTTCCTGTTTATTCAGGAGTATATCGCCTGTCAATCACAGTCTCGCTACTGACACCTAGCGGTGAGAATATCGCCCTGCAGTTACTCCAAGCAGGTGCATTTTCAGGTACACTAAGCATACATCTTACCAGAAAAATAATAGTTTGGGGGCCCTTGTAAGAACAATAACTAAATAACAATATATTTGGGCATAGTCTGAGCTATAAACCTGACCAGGGCGCCACACACGCGTACCCACGCAGGCACCCACGCACGCACACATACACACACACACACGTCCGTCTCCATGGCGCGTGCAACATACAGAACTTTTAGCATTTTACAAAAAATGGCGCTGGCGCCGTCCTTGTCCTCTACACTCAACGTTAAGTTTAAGTTAAAACACTTTCTCTCGGTCACAACTTCAATATTCAAACTTATTCGTTCACTCGGTAAAATCCATCGTCTGTCGTGATTTTATATGGAGATAACAACTTTAATAATTCATGTTCCCTGTGTCTGTGCTGTGATTTACCATAACGGTCATCCAGCAGGCGGAGGATGCTGGCAATAAGCAGGTGCTTCTCCCGCAGGAAGACCATCGTTCACTCTCTCAGATGTCAGGAGGTCAACACAGATGTTTAACGATCACAAAGTTTCTCTTTCAACAAATCACCACTGGCTCGTAACAAGTCTCTTCACTTTCTGCACTTCACTGTCAGCGTTCAGGTGCGGAATGTAATAGAACGATGAGGCTTCAGCTTTTAAATGAGCGGCGGAACGCGTCATTATCATGCATCACCATGACTACCAGTGGAATATTAAGACTTTGTTTGTTGTCAAAGTTTAAGACGCAACGAAAGTATTTTTTTCCGTTTGAGAAGTTTGCGTCCAAACAACAATGAATACTTTTAGGTGTACAAATACACACGGAGGACATCGGGTCTCCACAACTTGCCTCGTGTCATCGCTTTATTCTGTTGTCTTTATTCTTTCTAGTAAAGTATAAGTAAATACATGAATAGATCTTGAAACATATCATATTTAAATGAATAATTAACTTAAAGAATTAATTAATTTTCATTAGAAAATAAATAAGCATATATATACATTAATATACTTTACATATTATACTTTAATAAATAAGACAAGTAATAAATTAAGGTTATTAATCATGAAACAGACATTCATTTTCATCAGAAAATAAATAAGTAAATATATTAATAGATCTTGAAAATAAAAAAATAACTATTTAATCAAAAATTAATTAATTTTCATTAGCATATATATATTTATTAAATGAAAAAAATATGAATTCAATACATTAATACATAAAACACTTATAAATAAAGGTTATAAATCATGAACCAGTGTTAAATGTAGAAATATATTATTCTATTTTCATATTAATCTACTAACATACTGTATTTCTGTGTTTCCACATTTCTTAACCTCACAATAAGGCAGGAACAATTGGTCCCTGTTATTGTTATTCTAACACGTTTCGTCTTTTTTACACAATATGGCAGCATCTTGTTGTTACATTTAAAATACAGCATTCTAATAAAAAATACATACAATTAAAAGCAAATTCCCATTTAATTTCCAATAATTTCCATGAAGACTTCATAATATCAGGTGACCTTAAAACATAACGAACCATCAGGTTTCGCTCCTCATTCAGTCCATTTAGTGATGGTGTGTTTACTTAAAATAGAAAGAAAAGAAAAGGTAATCGTCAAACACTATCGGGTACATTTCGACAATTGTTTAAGATTTTGATAAGTGATTGTGTCCAAACATGCAGCTGTTGTTTCATTTAAAAATCCAATTTTAAGATTTGTAAAGTAGTATCTCTACAGGTAAGTCATTAATGCCGCTATGTGGGGGAAACGTGTATATTGTAATTGAGCTAACAAATGTTAGGGCATTACATTAATTCAATTGGTTCAGCATTTAATCCTTTCAACTCATTCAAATTTTATTTTTCATTAGAGTTGAAGATTTGAGCCTGTAAAACTGAAAGCCCACCTCATTCCTGCTACACTGAACACAGTTTGCTGCTGAGCTGTTTTTATTTCATGACTGGAACAAAGCAGATATAGTTTTATAAACCAGGCTGCTTAAAGTCATACATGCTTAAAGTCATACTTCAACCGAGAAATAGTGACGGTGACAGGGAGTAGATGCACAAGACAGAATAAAAGCATGCAATGTTGAAATCACGCAATATAAAGTAGGCTTAATCCAACAGTGTCAAATTTAAAAGCACACTTAAAATGGTCCTTTCTGCCCTGTGACACACGCTCTGTGGTAACATGGTCCCAGGCAGTGTTTTAGTATTTGGTTCAATGGATTCATAGGACCGCTGCATAACTGTGCATTTTACTGCTGTAGATGCACAGTTGTAAATACTCTACTCATAGCTTTCAAATTAGCTTTCAAATTGTTTTGCACTTTCGGGGTCTCTTTTATTGTATAAATTACCATTGTTTCTTTGCTACCTTGCTCTAGCTGTGTATTTTCTCGCCTGTTTGGATTGATTCCTGACCAGGACATCCTTGGAGAAGAGATTGTCAAATCTCAATGGATCCTTCCTGCATAAATAAAGGTTGAAAAAAAAGAAAAGATTAAGGTTGTCGTGATTTAACTCTAAACTGCTGGGCACTTTACTCTACAGCAATGCTACTTTTTTTTTTTTTTTTTTACATCATCACATGCAACATTTCATGAGCTTCAGAAAAACAGCATTGTTACAATGTGTTTCGCATAAATCCAAGAGTGGCTTCACGCGCTTTGTGTAAGTTTTAATAAAAATAAAAATAATAAACTTTGTTTAGTTTTAATAATACTCTCAATGTCTTTGATTTGGACAATGTGGAAAAAAATGAGGTTCATCATCAGAACGACATTGATCATGGACCACACTGAGTATCTCACAGTGTAGTTTGCAGGATGATCAATTTCCTCAGCTCTTATCAGGTCAGTCAACGACAGCGACGCAGAGTCTGCGCACTCTTTAATGGTAACGCTGCTCTTACGTCACCTTTAACACCGCCGACTGACACCTGAGCTGATATACATTCGATGGACCTCTAACAACTACGTGTTCTCCCGCTGTATTTATACCCCTCCGACGTGAAGCCCGTTTCACTCAGGGTGCAATATTTTCTCCACTGGCCATTTCCATGTGTGATACATTCTCCCTCTCACGGACTCTTGCCAGAGAAAGTTTCAGCTCTAAAATCGCTTTAGTTTTCAAATGATCGGCTTTTTTATGACAAACGCTGACGATGACGCTGCCGCTTGGAATTATGGGTAACAGCTTATAGCGCTCCGTGAAACGACTGTATTAAAATTTCACATGAAAGATCCATAAAAAAGGCACTTTCAACAGTTGTATGGCGATTGCTCAGGTGGCCTGAAAGCTTTGTCGCATTTATGAGAGCCACATCAGCTATGTACCGTCGTTTAGTAGTATTGTCTGCTGGAAACAAGAGCAATCACATAGTTTGGTCGTTTTGTTATGATTTAAATGTCGCTCATGGAATCGAATCCTCATCAAAACAGCGAAGGGGCCCAAGGAAATTAACTGCAATACCATTGTCAGCCACAGCAGAGAGTCAAAGGGCTGGTGGCGCTGTTTCAATATGTAGGCTGCTGGCGAGGGAGACGGTCAAAGAGGTGTTTATGTATGAGTGCGTCCACTTCAGCGGGAAAGGTGTCGGGAAATGAATGGTGATAGTCATCAACTACTTTCAAGAATGTTTCCTGAACCACTCCTGAACCAATGTTGCTGTATTACAGGAGCATCATCTTACAATGCACCATAAACACATCCAGTAAGATCCGTCAGTGCAGGCGTGCTGCACAGTGCTGAATAAGATCATATTTCAACCATTTGCAAAACAATTCATAGAAGCAAAATTTAGGCATTTTTGTTAAAAATCTAAATGCATTCCTGTTCCTCTGGATTTACAGTCAATATATGAGAGATATGCAGCCGTTTAGCTGCAATAAAGTTAAAACTCAACATGATGAACGATACATTCAAATCATTTTGAAAAGGAAAAATGGCAATTCCTCACATTTGCAAGTATTTTGCATGCCTGTAGCACATCCCTCCACTGGTACACCCCTGGCCACAATTCTTACAAACATGTGGGTTCTCTCTGTAAGGTGCGGATATAGGAGGAGTCGAAGTTGCAGGTAAAAAAATTGACACTTTATTTCCTATACTTTAACAACTCTAAAATCAGGGGAAAGGGCAGGGGAAAAGAGTTCTGTGTGGCGAGAGTAGCCTTCTCCCAGTGGCGTCTCCCAGGTGACGCACATCAGGTCCTAATGAGCTCTGAGCGCAGACGCACTCAACTGCGGCCTCTCCGCGGCTCCTCTGCGGCACTGTCCAGGGTGCTGAAGGTGACAGGTTAGAACCGCAACACTAGCCGCCGGGAGAGGGAGTGGAGATCGCAGGAGGAGATGGACGCGCGTTACGCACTAGTGGACACCAGCGGAACCTGCGAAAACGGAAAGAAAATAGATCATGGCGATTTCAACATTCATTTTGTTTAAATTTGGGCTGGGTTTTCGTTTTTTGGTGGCTGTTATTTTTTGTTTTGTTTGGTTAGAGAGGGTTAGGCTATACTGCCTATGGGCCACAATATATTCTGTTGTGTTTGAGGAATGTGTTTTTCTCCTTGTTTAATTGTGTGAAAAATAAAACAAATGGACACCTCTTAAATGGTTTATGAAAAATGGCTTTGAGATCAGATTGGCCCGTGTCTGCAATCCCGCAGCATTGCGTTGTCCTACATGTGCCCGGTGTGGATTCTCCTCCACGTCCTCGATATGTCTCTATTATTTTTTCTTCAGTCATTCCAAAAATGTTGAGTGAGCAGAAGAGACTCGTTCTCTCCGTCGTCTTTCGTTGTGCCTATGCCTCCTGCTTGCTACAACGACCGAAGCCACGTGTGCGTAAAGCTGCGCCAGTTAATACATGACTTTCAAACGTGCTAAATAAAGACGCAAAATCAGCGAACGTAATTAGTTCCAGGTTTGGCAAATCACATTGCGTGCGTATTTACATATTCATTAAGGCAAACACGCTCAATGGATTGCGCGTGCATCTGCTCTAACATGGTAAAAAAGTCAAAGCGCAGTGCATTTATCGCAGTGCAACAAAAATGACACTATTGCAAATACATCACAGTGTTGATGTGCGTCGGTTAGATACGTCCCACGGCTCCCTCCAATTAGGAGATATTGAGCGGGCGGTTATAGCAGGTGTGCGTGCTGCACTCCAAGGTGCACTTCCGCCGGTACCGTCCACACCGTTAACGGTAAGTTACGTAGTTAAAAGCTGAACTTTTTACTGTATTCTGGGGGAAGCTATTGTTAGCTAACCGACCTACACTGCATGAAAAGTGGGATTTTCGTCAGTTAGCGGCCCTGTAAATTGACGTGGAAGTTCAGGTTTACGACTGCAAACGGCAATTTGCAGGAAACACCGAAAACTGACGTAAATTGCCGGGAATTGACGTGGGCCTTGCTTGGCAGTTGTCCCCCCATGACCCCCCTCCCCGTAATCCTAGGGGAGGCTTTAACATGTAAATGAAAATGCTGTGAGCTATACAAATGCAAATCAGGGTAGCAGGGGGAGTTTTCCCCCAGGTGACATTTTTCTGAAAGGTGTTAACTTCATTTCATCTTCATTCAAAGATATAACTTAATTTCATCTTCATTCAAAGATACACAAAACAATTTGCTTCAACAATTACTTTTAATCAGGCTTTGCCACAAAGGTAAAATGTACATTCATGCAAACAACATCACAGTCTCCTAGAGCTCAACCACTGTGCATAGTGGTATGACTACAGTGACCCTTTCTTTGGTCTTGCTTAAATGCACAGTGGATGTGTTAACCACACATCTCCCAGCAATGCTCTCAACAGGCAGAAATGATGCTGGGTATGACGTGTCTGTTCCCTGCAAGCTCCAAACTTCTATTGGCTTTCCATAAAAATGTCTGTCCGGATGGGGATGAAGCCAGGAAACTTGCGCAGTAACATGTTTAAATGCAGTACCTTTTGACACAACATTAACAACTATAAACTGCTTTATAATGGCTGGTCGTAGTTCTGCTAGAGGGTCAAGGATGGGTTCATAGATCATAGATCTCGGCTGTGTTCGAAATGCCATACTAACGTCCTACTCGTACTTAATTGTGACGTAAATTTGAGTACGTAGTGCGTTCACATACAATAGTATGTGAATTTGTGTACGCGAGAAATGCCCGGATGTATACTGCATTGGCAAGAATTTCTGAGTACAGCGGACCTTGCTAAATCTACTCAACTTCCCAAAATGCATTGCGGCTCATCTGACTTCACAAGTTTTGGATAATGGCGGACGACTGCGGTGATTCTGGCGACAGCCCGACACAAACCGCGTACACATGTAAGTATACTGTAACATGACTTTTACGTTTCCAGCTGACTTTTAAATCGTATTGATAATGAACGTTACTTTATTGTTGTTGGCATTGTACGTTAACGTTACGAATCGAAGGTCCTGGCAGCCGGCTAGCCTACTGACGCTAATTTCCCACAGAGGTTAGCGAGCGCAAGCGAAGCGGAAAATGTGCCGTTTTTACCGACGTTAACTAATAATATAGTGCTTATGTTAAACCGTGGTTATATATTTACTAACGGTGATTAATAACGCCGTGCACCGTTGTCCGCTAAAGGGACGGCAGACACCGGGCGCCTCATTCAGTGGAGGGAACGAGGAGGAGACGTTCACGTTCACCAGCAAGAGGGATGCTCCTCTGAGAGGCTTCACTTAAGAAAATGTGGTTTAAATGTTATAATTCTTATATCCAGGACTGCTGGAGACTCTCAGGATGTCCCAGGACTGCTGGAGACTCTCAGGATGATTGCGGTAAGAATATGTTCGGTGACTGCTAGCTAAGCTAAAATTAGCGAAGCAAGCCCAAGCTAAAAGTAGCTTAAAAGCTAATAGTCCAAGCTAAAAGTAGCATAGTAGCCTTGTAAAAGAACAAGAGAGAGGAACCAGCGTAACGTTAAGTTGCTTTGTTAAGTGTACGTTGTTGGTCTTTTACAGGAAGCAGTACGCCGTCTTCACAACTCGGAGACGAATTGTAGGTGCTACGAACCGGAGCAAGGGTACGATTTAAAGAATATGCTTTCATTCTGCTGTATAAGGAAATAGATGCGTTAACAGTAGATACCGATCTTAACTGTTCATTTTGTTTTCACAGACGAACCTCGCCTCATAACGAAGCTGTGACCTCTTACTTGCTCGGAGCTTTGTCCGCAAGTCCGGATTTCTGACGCCGATAGTGACGCCATTGTGTGTAAGTAACTTTTACTGTTTTCTTCTTCCTTGTTTTAATTTTACTGTGACTTAAGTTTTCTTATTCATACCACTCATTTAATTGTTTTCCAGCTGCCTGTAAGACATACTATGAAACGGTACGCAGGAGCTTCAGACACACACAGCCTGATCTCGCATCGCAGGCGGAAGCTGTGAAGAGGTCAGCTCGGAGTCGTTCCAGGAGAAAGAGGGTAAGACTTATTAGACTTATTAGATCCTTTTTTGGTCAATGTGACCAAACCTACCTAAACCTATTTTCAGGTGCATTAATAGATGTGTTGTGTCCATGCGCAGTACTGATTGTCTTTATTGATTGTTTTACAGCTGCTGGAAGCGAGACGGAGTGTGCTTGCTGGCGATGAGGTGGACCGTTGGAAGTGCGCCACCACAGACATGATGTCTGATGAGGAGGACGGCGTCGTTGGCGGGGTGTCTGGATGGATTGTGCGACCTCCATCCTCTCATAGCCAGGAGCTCACCGAGCTCTGTGCGACTCTACAGTCGCGATTAGAGAAGACTCCCAAGTACAGGGCAACGCACCGCAGGCGGCTGTAAAATTGACCAAATTCGGACAGAATGTCGGGGATCATCCCTATGTTCCCCGGGTCCTATGTTCCCCGGGTCCTATGTTCCCCGCTTTGTATGGAACCGGGGAACATAGGACCCTTCTTTTATAAAAAGGTCCTATGTTCCCCGCTGTTCACCCAAAAGGTCCTATGTTCCCCGCTTTGTATGGAACCGGGGAACATAGGACCCTTTTTTTAAAAAAAAGGTCCTATGTTCCCCACTGTTCACCCAAAGACCCGGGAAACATAGGACCCTTTTTTAAATAAAGGGTCCTATGTTCCCCACCGTTGCCGGTTGACGGACGCGGAGAATCTCTCTCTCTCTCTCTCTCTCTCTCTCTCTCTCTCTCTCTCTCTCTCTCTCTCATACTTTTTACTGGACTCAATCGACCAAGGAAAAGTGGTATAATCTGATATTTTAGATCGGAGTTTTGAAAAAAGCGTCAAATCTTCCAGCCCTCTCCCTCACGTATTTTACGCGGGCGGCAATGCACCATTCTCGGGGAGCGCTTTGGGAGGGTCCCCTCTCTGGGTCTCCGGGCCTGGAGCTTCTGGGACTGGTTCTGGTTTTACAGCTTCTGATGATAATATTTCAACTCCAGTCAAGTACCACTGCACTATGACACCCACACGAACCCCCCCCCCCCCCCACACACACACGCACAAATGCACGCGCATCATCGCAGTGCAAACTTTGGACTAAGAACATGAGGAAAAAAATGGATCAGCTGGTGTGTGTGTGTGTGTGTGTGTGTGTGTGTGTGTGTCGTGTGCAGACGAACCTGACAAATATTTAGGCTACAGATGGACAAGCAACAAATAAATTAATCATAATTTAATTTATTTTATTTTGAAAATCGACCGGATTCTCTCGCCTCGGTGCCCGACCTCCTGTCTGGTACGATCTGGTCTATCCAGCTTGACAAACGGCGCTCTCACTCTGTGACTTTTCCTAAAATGATGTTGGGCAGCAAATACAATAAATATAATTCACACACACAAAAAAAATCGTTCATGTTTTATCATTTTTACACATAGGCCTACCATGCACGTTTACACATAGCCTCTATCGTGTAGAAATGCACGTTCATTCATTAGACCACCAGAGAAATCACCGATTTGCGTCGACATAACAGTATGTCCAGTAGGCTACATGATATCTAAAGAAAGACGACATTCGTTTTATAAAGCCAGTACCTGCATGGTGCAAACTAGTGGGAATATCAAACAAAGAAAACTATGGATGCTTCCGTAAAAAAAAAAAAAAAAAGGTGCTGCGCTCTCCTCCCTACTCACCTGCAGCTCACTGAGAGTTGCCAGGGTGCGCTCTGTTTCTCTCAGTGGGAAAACTAAGAAGATTACATAGGTCTAGGCCTATAAAAAGAGTTCAACATGGAAGATCTAATTAGTCAAAACACTCAACATAAATTATAGGCTGCATATTTATAATTATTTGAAACATTTCTCTCTTTTTTCAATTTACTCAGGCCACTAGGGGTGCTGCATCACTCCCAGCACCCCTACTTCCTGTGGCCATGGTTTATTACCAATGAGTAGATGATGGCTACGTTAATCACTGGAGATCGAGGGGGTAAAGTGTTGGTTTTTGAAAACTTTAGGTACCACAGGCACCGCACCAACCTAGAAAATATCAGATGGAGATGTTGGAGATTAAACTGCAGGGCAGTATTGAGGACGAACATCTTCGATGTGGATGAGGACGATCCTCATATCATTGTGCAGGCCGTTGGAGAGCACGTGCATCCCCCTGACCGACAAATGTTGCACAATGCAGGTTTCCGGCAAGTGCTTACAGCAGAGGTACAGAGAGAACCCACGGTCCCAATCCGAAGGGTCTACAACGCCCAAAGAGTAGACCTGCAGCGGCGTCAGAGGCGGCAACGTCGACTCCAGGGTGGAGGTGACATCGCACCACCTCAGGGCTTCCTCTCAGTGAGGTCTGTCATGTCCAGAGCCCGTACAGCCGTGATGCCTCCCATCCCAGCTACAATTGAGGAGGTCAGAATTGAAGGGCCATGGGGGGAAACATGGGGCAGGGACCAATTTCTCTGCCACAAA
This sequence comes from Eutrigla gurnardus, assembly GCF_963514095.1. Classification (NCBI taxonomy): domain Eukaryota; kingdom Metazoa; phylum Chordata; class Actinopteri; order Perciformes; family Triglidae; genus Eutrigla; species Eutrigla gurnardus. The sequence goes on along the minus strand of NC_139921.1, from coordinate 14,725,049 downwards.
GATGACGACTGGGGCATTGCAGTCTTTGCCACAGACGACAACTTGAAGAAGCTGCGACACTGTAGAACTGTATACATGGACGCGACATTCAAGTCCTGCCCACGCCCCTACAACCAGGTTTTCACGGTACTAGGGGACGTGCATGGCTTTGTCGTCCCTTTGGTACATGTCCTCATGAGCCAGCGCACGATTGGACACTACCGCCAAGTGTTCAACTGTGTTAAGAGAGCAACCAGGAGAATTACGCACCACCACTGGAGACCTCGCAAAGTCATCTGCGACTTTGAACAGGCACTGATAACTGCGCTGGAAACAGAGTTTCCGAGGTCTCGAGTGTGTGGATGCTATTTCCATTTTAACCAGGCCCTGTGGAAGAGGGTACAGGGACTTGGACTGGCTCCTGCATTTCGCGGTAACAATCGTTTGACAGCAGTCATCCGTAAAGTGATGGCACTGGGCCACCTGCCACTGGCCCTGGTCCAAAACAACTTTGATCTGCTGGTTCATCAACGTAACACCAGGCGCGCCCAGCGGGACCACCCAGAGCTGCAGGACTTCTTGCAATATGTCCGCAACACCTACGTCCACCCTGGAGCAGCCTTCCCCCCTGCAATGTGGAATGTGTTTGAGAGAAACATGGAACAAAGGACCAACAACCATGTTGAATGTAAGTGATTAAGACTGATTTTCTGATTAATTGATTTGATTGGATTTATTTAGGCTATTTATTTATTTTAATTTATTCGTATAAAACAGTATGAAAAAAACAGAACAGGATCGAACGCGGCTCATTCAATCTCAAAGCACTTTTATAATAAACTATATCTAATAATCAGATGAACAGAGAGTTTAATTTTTGTGCGTCATCTCGGCCTAAACACCTAAAAAAAAAAAGAAAAAAGCTAGGCCTATGTATTTTCATGTTTATAAAGCCACAATCAGCATAATCAATACCCTTTAACATTTTTTAAACAAGTTGTTTTTTGTTTTTAGCTTATCATCGCACTCTGAACGATGCCGTTCAAGTGCGCCACCCATCGCTATGGATGTTTCTTCGCCACCTGAAAGACCAGCAGCAGCTTGCTGAGGAGAAGCTGGAGATGGCAGACCGGGGTGATGCTCCTCCAACAAGGAGACGCAAGTGGAGGGAGTTGGAGGCCCGTCTCCAGAGGCTCAGAGGGCAGTACATTGCAGGTCACAGAGATCTGGAATCATATTGGAAGGCTGTCAGCCGCAGCATTTTCCATTAGGCAGTTAAGCCACCCTTTTCTTTTTTGGTGATAAACGGACGTTTTCCCATTCTTTTTTTTAATCACTTTTTTAAAAAACTTTTTTGAAAAAAAGGAAAAAAACTTGAAGGAGAGTTTTCCGTTTTGGATGCTGATTTTTCCATTAGGCAGCTTTGCCCCTCTTTCATTTTTTTGGTGAGGACGTTTTCCCCCTCTTCTTTCTTTTTTGAAAAAACAAAACAAAAAAACTTTTAAGTGGAGTTTGCAGTTTTTGATGCAGAAAATTTCATTAGGCATTTTAGCCCCTCCTTCATTTTTGGTGAGGACGTTTTTCCCCTCTTTCTTTTTGGAAAAAAAAAACTTTTAAGTGGAGTTTCCAGTTTTTGACTCGTATTTTATTGTTATTGTTATAATAACTATTTATGGTCCTTTACAAGTTCACTATTAAATTATTGTTTTTGAAAGAAAGTGTACCAAGTGATTATTCAATAGATGACATGTCCTCAACACTTTTTGTCAAACAATTTTGTCACCAACAAATTAACACTGTTTAAGCCTAAGAGCTACTTTTGAAGTAACCAAGTCAGATCTACAAACATTATGATTCAAGTTTATTTATATTCGACATGGTGTGTTTGTGCGTCTGGCACGCCTGACGCACAGAGGAATTTTGACAACTCCATGCTGTTTAGTTTATTTTTTTTTGTTAATTTTCGTTTCTTTTGAATTTTGTGTGTATTATGGAGCTGTTTGTACGGATCCCCAGATATGACATGCAAAAAATAAGAAAAAAGTTGTGGCCACGAAATATTAATTAGTTCCCACAAAATAGTAATTTGTGGCCACGAAATAGGTATAACGTGCGCACGAAATAATAAAGCATAGGCTACTATTCTTGGACAGCTGGACAAGAAAATCGAGTGCACCTTCTCAAACAGGAACAGTCGCTGAACTACGAAGCCTGGCATTGCAGGGACTTATTATCAGTCAGAGAGGCATTCTCCGTGCTGCGCATCGGCCCCTCAGTCTGTGGGTAGCTCGTGTGTGCGTAGCCTGTGAATGTGTGTATTAATCCCTCTCTGGTCAGCATCTCTGTTAAAATGAATAAACACAAATCGCCGCAGAGCGCGAGCCTGGCACAGAGGTGCGCGCTCTGGCGCAACTGGCACAATCGGCACAGAAATGAAATTGGCTCCGCTCCGCAGTAGCGTCCCAACCGACGTAACTACAACAAACTCTCACTTCTTCTGCTCCTCCCCACTCACACACCTACAGGCACACACAGACAGACAGGACTCTGTCTTCCTCACCCTCAACCCAGCCCATTATAAAATGCGTTATATTATTATTTTATTATTATATTTTTCTACTTGTGGAGAAGACAGTGTTGAGTTCTCTTTCTGCCTTATGGACAGTGCCATGGATGTATTTGCCACAGAGTGAACTACTGATATCTTTTGTCTAGTGCTGAACTGTGACCAAGCGCGCTGTCCGCTGTCTCGGTGCTGAAATGAATGACAGCGCGTCACTGAGAGAGAGAGAGAGAGAGAGAGACGGAGATCGCGGCGGATGCATCTTTATCCACAGGATGCGCTGCGCTCTGACTCTTTCTTTTCTTTCTTCCTACCAGCTCTCCTGTTCGTCTACACATTTGTTTTTCAGTTTATGACTCCTGCCCTCCCTGCAGATTAACAGCTGATTTGAGAACCTAATGCATATGATTTACTATTGCACATTTCCTTTTGCTGCTATAATAAACATTTTCTCAGGATTTATTGTGATACAAATATGATGGAAACTGGTAACAAACGTGCAGTAAAATGACAGAAAGAAGTGGCAGGAAAGAAGTTTTGCTCAAGACAAAGTTTCTTCATCTTAAAGAATGAAAATGTCAATTTGTTAGGCTTTCAAATCACCAAATGATTTGCTTGGAATAATTTCGTTTGTTGTAATGGTTGTGAGCATAGACAACGGACGTCTTGGCTGAGCCAAATGTCATTTTACGTGTAGGTGGAGCTGAACAGGCAGACGCACAGAGGCATGCGTAAAACACACATTTTAACTACTTCGTGCTGTTGCTTTTTTTGTTTGTTTGTTTGTTTTTTCTTTACCTTTCGTTTCCTTTGGATCTTTGTGCATATTATAAAGCTGTCCTGGTCCCTGTTTGTAAGCCTTTTTTGTCCGGAGGAAATTCCCCAAAGTTGCAACAACTTGTAGTGATCCACTGGGTTTTGCCTATAGTCTGTTGGAGCTATGGGCTCGTTTATTTGCAGCTTTGCTCCCCAGGTTTTTTTCATGATCAATTATCCTTGGCGTTTGCGCACGGGGATGTGCGGACCTGTAATGAATGAATGAATGAATGTTTTGTTTGTTTTTTTGCCGTAAGTTGTTTGCGTAATGCGCACAGGTGCATTAATGGGACCGTGGCAGTCGGCGTTTGGACGGCTGGTGTGGGGGCGATTCCAAAGCATCATAGTGGATTATTTATGGTGTGTTGTTACCCTGTAAAGGCCCGTCTGGACGCAGCACGGCCGGGTCCGTCTGCAGCCAAGCGGGACGAGGGAGAGGATTGGCGTGGTCACCTCGGCGTCTCTCGTGTGGACAGACCAACAAACTCTCCCTCACTCGCCCTCACCACAAGCCAACACACACACACACACACCTGCACACGGGGGGGAGACTTTGTGTTTATTTATTAAGCTTCCACTGACTGTATCACATCTGTACAACGTGCGTGTGTGTCAACCGGCAACAGCGGGGAACATAGGACCCTTATTTAAAAAGAAGGTCCTATGTTCCCCGGCAACAGCGGGGAACATAGGACCTTCTTTTTAAATAAAGGGTCCTATGTTCCCCGGTTCCATACAAACCGGGGAACATAGGAGCTTTTTTGGAAAAAACGGGGAACATAGGACCTTTTTTAAAACAAAAGGTCCTATGTTCCCCGATCGGGGAACATAGGACCCGGGGAACATAGAACCCGGGGAACATAGGTACGCTCCCGAATGTCGCCAGTTCATTTGTTTGTTGTGTGGGCAAATTTGTACAGTTGTGTGTTGTGTTGTCAATAAAGCTCTTTCTTTGAATACTTCCTCCTGGCAATTTTTCCTTTCCTCAATAAATTCATTCATATTTATATTTATAAATATATAAATAAATAAAAATAAATATATGTGTGTATATATATGTATAAATATACATATATATATAAACATATATGTATATATATATATATATATATGTGTATATATATATATGTATATATATATATATAGTGATAGATCTGCTAACCAATCACTAGTGATTATTCTTGTTTAAAAGACCCAGTGTGACCAATAGTAACACATCTGCCAACGGGGGTGGGGTTTACATTTATAATGACCAGATCTGCCAACCAATCACGAGCGATTATACTTGTTTAAAACTAGTGGTTTCATCCAATCCTGAGTGAGGATATTCAAGCCATCTCTGGCCAGGCGGGGTTTCGCCGCTATTCATATGCTAATTAGAGCCTTCGCTGTGGTTCGTTTCCGACAATTTTCGGCACAGACAAACGCGGCGTTCGCAGCCTGTAAATTGTCGTTAACTCCCGAAAATTAGGGAGATTTTCGGGCGTTTACAGGGACGAAAATCCGACTTTTCATGCAGTGCTAGCAAGCTAACGTTTGCCAGCGTGACTCGGGTGCCAGCTAAGGTTTTGTGATTCACTGAAAGGACTTTCAGCGACTGTTATTCGGAGTTACCTATAACTTAGCTAGTGATTACAGGCAAGAAAGCTGACCGTGCCCCATGAAGTATAAGCTGTGGTAGCTAAATAATGTTATGTGGCTAACTTTCCCAGATAGCTAACATTGAGGGAACCAAACATGTAACCAACAAGGTTAGGGGAATGTTAGGGGAACCAACATTATAACCAACAAGGTTAGGGGAACGTTAGGAGAACGCTGAGGGAACCAAACAACCTAACGTTTGCAGAACGTAACACCAACTTTCCCCTGCAACCAAGTGGCAACCAAAACCTAACCAAAGGTAACATACAGGGAACGTAACTGGAACCAAAGGCGTACGTAACTAGAACGTTCTGGGAACCAAAAATGGCCGGTAGGGTCGGGTGCCAGCTAAGGTTTTGTGATTCACTGAAAGGACTTTCAGCGACTGTTATTCGGAGTTACCTATAACTTAGCTAGTGATTACAGGCAAGAAAGCTGACCGTGCCCCATGAAGTATAATCTGTGGTAGCTAAATAATGTTATGTGGCTAACTTTCCCAGATAGCTAACGTTAGCGTGATCGCTCGTTGCATTAACCGAAGAACCAGGAGACTCCTGGCAGGAGTCTTGCCGCCATGAAGGACATTTGATTAAAAAATGCTTAAAACTCTTCTCCAAGGCATAACCAATATGAGTTGAAAGCTGTTTTTAAACCATTTTGATTAGAGGCGTGTGTTGGACTCTTTTTGAACTGTGACTCTGCAAACAGATGTCTGCAGATGACTAGTGTTATATTTCAGACTTATTAGCTGGAAAACGCAGTCGAATTTCAACACATTTGAATAACATACCACAGAAAATGAATATTTTACACGTTTTTCTAAGAGTATGGCTAGGCATTTTCCAAAAAGGCCTGTTACTCATGTAGGTGGCAGTTGATATGTAGCCCACATATATCTAGGTCATCTATAGTCATATTCTGTACACATCAATGATCACATTTATGTCAGATGTATACATTTTAGGCCATTTAATTACTTTGAGCCCTGTGGAACACTCTTATTTATGTGATTTCTCCCTGGGTCTTGAATCTACCATGTAATCTTATCTGCGCATTTATTGGCTGTACAATGCGTCAGTCATCCTAAGAATCGGCTGCAGTCGGCACATTCGTTACGTTTCCTTTGCATCAATCGCAATCAAAGAATCTAAGCTTTCCAAGGATGTGTCCTGTTAGTATGTTTGTGGTGTACACCAGACTCTATGGTCATTAAACATTTTAACGTGGATTTTTAACAGGTTAAAATGTTGGCTCTTGTTTCAGGTCTCCACACCCCAGGATAACACACAGGCACCTCCAGCTGTGTCCTCAGCCACCTTTGCTACCACTATTGCATCACTGAGATCAGTAAGTGAAGTTGTGATATAGCATTATAACGTTTTGTTACCTTAAGTTAACTGAGAAATATTAGTTCACAAAAGAAAACTCATCCAGTTCATCAGCTAATTCAGAAGGCATATTTTAGAGCTAGAGTTATTGTTCTGCTATAGTCCATCTTGATACATCTCCTTCCATTATCCTACATCATGTTGGTTGCGTGACTAAACTATAATTGCATATTAGACCTCCCTTGTCATTCCCAGCTTGGCTCTTAAGGTCTCTGTAATGTAATGAATGGTCAGTGTTGGAAGGTTACTTTAAAAATGTATTCCGATACAATTACTAATGTATCACAGTAATAAAGTAATTTAACTTCATTGCTTTACTTTTGGATTACCTAAAACCAAATATGCAAATTATGACTTTTTTAAGAGTTGTTCTGCTTTAAAGACAAAATAATGGAGAAATCAAAAATGTAACAAGTAATCCTTGACAATGTAGCTATAATCTAATTACACATTTTTCAAATGCAATATGGGCTGATTATAGGTACTTTTTTTGTAATCTGATTAATGTAATCCCAATAACCCAGCCCTGTGTATAGTGATGCCAAAGGATTTGGCAATGCAGTCAACATAGGACGTAAATTGGAAATGAGAACAGGTTGATTAGTTCAGTGCAATTCAGGATGTCTGTTTTTTCCTGTTTTGTAGGATGGGCATACAGTAATTTCCAAAGAGGACATTGAGGGTTTGCTGCTGCTCGGAACAACGCTTTCTGAAGTGGCTTCAGTCCTGCGGATCTCCAGACCCACATTATACAAGCTGATGCGGGAATACAACATAAGGCGCACAAAATTCAGTACCATTTCTGATGAGGAATTGGATGCAACCATAATAGAGATAAAAGCAGAACATCCTCATATAGGAGAAGTTATGCTTAATGGACATTTGCGTGCCAGAAACATTATGGTGCAGAGACATCGCTGTGTCCCAATTCAGGGTCTGCAGCCTTCGGAGGACCCAGCCTTCGCGGTCTACGGAGGCACCACCTTCGGAGACTCCTCCGAAGGCTGGGTCAACCGTCGGTAAATGGGACGGTCTAACCTACGGAGCATTTCCTGATTGCGTCGCAACGTCATCACTTCTGCCGGCCAAGCCCGGGAAAAACACCGGTCACAACTTAAAATACAACGGACAGACGACATTACATTAATACAACTGACAAACGACATTACAGAAAACACAACTGACAGACGACAGACAATACAACTGACAGACGACAAACAATAAAACTGACAGACGACATGGAGCCAGAGGTTTTGCTTTTGATTTTTTTAATTTATTTTTGGAGGAACAGGAGAGGCGGCTTCGGCGACACCGGCGGCTCGTTTATCTCCGGCTGGGAGAGAGCCGTGGGGAGGTAACGTTAAAACTGTTATTTTAACCGATTTTAATGTTCATACATAGCTAGCCTACTCCGTGGTAATTAATATTCCTGTTAATAAATGATACCATTAAGTGACGAGCCATATTAAGTATAGATTGACATGGTTAATGTCATTTAACCATAAGACTTAATACAGGGTTCGTACAGGTGCTGAAAATCTAAAATCTTTGAAAATGCTGTAATTTTAATGCTGTGTTTTTCAAGGTCTGAAAAGTGCTTGGATTTTAGTTTAAATGCTTGGTTTATAAAGTGAATGAATTGAATAGTAAAATGTGTACGAGCCCTGTAAATATTGAGAAGCCAAAGTGTATAGATGGACAGATAAAGCATTATTGGTCTAAGCTTTAACATTAATTAGAATAGTCGTTGACTGAATTGACTGAAATTCAATAGCTATTGTTCAATCATGTATGTCCTCCTGTTCTTACCCCCTTTATCCATCCGGACAATGCCACTGTACTGCCGCATCAACCTCAACGTTCCCATTTTTCCACTTTACTTTGACAATCACGACACGACCAAAGACTTCAGGCTGAGCAGAGAATCCCTGGCGGTGCTGCTGGACCTTCTCCACCAGGAAAGACGACATGGATGGGGTGCCACAATAGAGACCTTGGTCTTTCTCTTCTGGCTGGCGAGTGGGACATCATACAGGGTGGTCTCAAGGGTGTTTGGGATGCCTCGCTCCACTGTTCACCGCATCGTCCATCGAGTTACTGAGGAGGTGGTGGCCATTCGCCACAGGGTCATCTACCTCTCCAAGACCGCAGACAACCTGGCGGCAGTAACTCAGGGGTTTGCAGGGCTGGCAAGACACAGAGCTTTTCGAAAAGCTGCTGGAGCAATCGACGGCTGCCACGTCAGGATCAAGCCACCAAGCGGCCCTGATGGTCAGTGCTTTAGAAATAGGAAGCTCTTTCCTTCTATCCTCCTTCAAGCAGTTTGTGACCATCAGGGCCGATTCATTGACACATACACTCAACAAAAATATAAACGCAACACTTTTGTTTTTGCTCCCATTTTTCATGAGATGGACTTAAAGATCTAAAATTCATTCCAGATACACAATATTACCATTTCTCTCAAACATTGTTCACAAATCAGTCTAAATGTGTGATAGTGAGCACTTCTGCTTTGCTGAGATAATCCATCCCACCTCACAGGTGTGCCACATCAAGATGCTGATCTGACATCATGATTAGTGCACAGGTGTGCCTTAGACTGTCCACAATAAACGGCCACCCTGAAATGTGCATTTTTTTGCTTTATTGGGGGTCTGGGGACTCAGAACCAGTCAGTATCTGGTGTGACCACCATTTGCCTCATGCAGTGCAACACATCTTCTTCGCATAGAGTTTATCAGATTGTCAATTGTGGCCTGTGGAATGTTGGTCCACTCCTCTTCAATGGCTGTGCGAAGTTGCTGGATATTAGTGGGAACTGGTACATGCTGTCGTATACGCCGGTCAAGCACATCCCAAACATGCTCAATGGGTGACATGTCCGGTGAGTATGATGGCCATGCAAGAACTGGGACATTTTCAGCTTCCAAGAATTGTGTACAGATCCTTGCAACATGGGGCCGTGCATTATCTTGCTGAAACATGAGGTAATGTTCATGGATGTATGGCACAACAATGGGCCTCAGGATCTCATCACGGTATCTCTGTGCATTCAAAATGCCATCAATAAAATGCACCTGTGTTCTTCGTCCATAACAGATGCCTGCCCATACCATAACCCCACCACCACCATGGGCCACTCGATCCACAACATTGACATCAGCAAAGCGCTCACCCACACAACGCCACACACGCTGTCTGCCATCTGCCCTGAACAATGTAAACCGAGATTCATCCGTGAAGAGAACACCTCTCCAACGTGCCAGATTTCAAAACATTTAATGTAGATCAGAATCATCCATATAGGATTAAATACCAGAGTTGGGTATTTCAAAACCATGTGATCCTGTTCCCACAAAACTGGGATATGGATTTGGTAATCCAGAATCCAGATCAAAAGCTTTTGGGCATTTCAAAACTCTAGGGTGAAGATCAAGATAGTTTTGATGCTAAAAATCAGGACCATCCTGATCCAACTGAAAGGATGGATCCAGCATGGATTCAAGGTGGATGTAGAGACATTTAGGATATATGGCACATATTTAATTATTATTTTATTTAATGCTTATATATTAAAGTAACACAGACCAAAACAATATCTATTCTAAATTAAACAATTAACCAGATTAGCCAGCAGTGCAAATATCCCTCCTGAGTAGGGATGGGGATCGAAACCCGGTTCTATCAAGGACCGGTTCCACTTTTTCAAAACCCGAAAATCCATAACGTTTGGGCTTATCGATACCACTATCGAGTCTCGTCGTTTTTTTTTTCTCCCGTAGGTCCTGTAACGTAATTGTGTGTCCCTCCTACCAGCGGTAAGCGCGCACACAGACTTTGTAGCTTGTCCCGTCAGTTAAAAATAGTAATCCAATTGTGAAATCCGTGTTGTAATCGGCAGCATACAAGCTAGTTAGCTTGAAAAGTAAATAAAAGTTTCAGACGTGCGGCGTGATGATGATGTGTTCAGGTTGGCTCAGTAAAACGACTATTAGGTTATCATGATGCATTGAAGTGTAACGTAAAGAAAAGGGAAATTTTGTTTTTGGCGAGAAACATGAGTAATACAGTTGTATAGTGCTCTATTCATTTTAGAATATATAATTAAATTACTGATGCCAATATTTATTAAAAATGACATTTCATTTAAAATAAGCCCTGCGATAGACTGGCGTCCTGTCCAGAGTGTACCCTGCCTTCGCCCAATGACAGCTGGGATTGGCTCCAGCCCCCCCGTGACCCTAAAATACAGGATAAGCGGTAGAAAATGGATGGATGGATGGATTTCATTTAAAATACAATTATTTATTTCCTTAATATTTTCCTAATCACTAAAAACAAGATGAAAAGTGACCGTAGACAATACATTAACCAACAGTTCTGTTAAAAACATATTGTTGCGTCGTCTTCCCACCAAATAACAGAAAAGTATCGATAGTGGTATCGACAAAGACTCGGATTGATAAGGAGTATCGATAAAGGTATCGATATCAATAAATATTAACAATCACCATCCCCTACTCCTGAGCCACTACACAGTATGTCACTCCCGATCATCATCATCATCATCTAAATATATGATTAGTGTAATATACAGGCAGCAATCCATTTGGACAGAAACTCTCTTCTCTCTTGTTGGAATACCACACTGAATTATGCAATACTATGCTCACCTGTGCTGGAACGTCCATTCTTGCCATGATGTACAGACAAGTGCTGGAACAGACCGAGGCAACTTCTTTCCCACCCCAGAGGAAATTGGAGGTGACCCTTGGATTCATCAGTTTTTTACACCCCTTGATGGTGCTCAAAAACTGAAATGGGAATTGCTGGTGCTCTGACAACCCAAATAATCCTCTGAAGATAGCTGTTATTTCAGCTCTTACTTGGTCTTCAGTCCACTCTGTGGAAAATGATATTTTTCAAACAAGGCCGGCCTGAGCTAACCTGGTCCGGGTTTCTCCCCTGGGTATGGCGAACACCAATGCCTCTGGTGACAAAGGCAAACATACAACCTCCTTGGTCTATGTTTTGACTACCTTCGGTTTAGATATCCTGATCGAGCCCTGTTACGTTGATGGATGGGTGGAATGGATGGCAGAGGAGCCTATAGAAAACAAGCAGACAAAGATATTTTTCTTAATGGAGCAGATAGTGACCCTGTGAAACAGTGAAGTGGTAGACAACTGCACACCGGCCTCTAGTGTGACATTTAGTCTTGTGGATCCACTCATATCATTTTGCCATAGACAGGATGTGATCATTATATGCAAGCCAAGTTAATGCATTTCACATTACAATTTACAGGAGCTATGACCAATGTTCTACAATTGTTTCTTAAATGAGGAAAATCCAGACTTACTTAAATGTGCCAGGACATCCTGAATTGCCAACCCACAACATGATGTATATAACGGAAGGAGATGTATCAAGATGGACTATAGCAGAACAATAACAATAACTCTAAAATATGCCTTCTGAATTAGCTGATGAACTGGATGAGTTTTCTTTTGTGAACTAATATTTCTCAGTTAACTTAAGGTAACAAAACGTTATAATGCTATATCACAACTTCACTTACTGATTTCAGTGACACAGCTGGAGGGTGCCTGTGTGTTATCCTGGGGTGTGGAGACCTGAAACAAGAGCCAACATTTTAACCTGTTAAAAATCCACGTTAAAGTGTTTAATGACCATAGAGTCTGGTGTACACCACAAACATACTAACAGGACACATCCTTGGAAAGCTTAGATTCTTTGATTGCGATTGATGCAAAGGAAACGTAACGAATGTGCCGACTGCAGCCGATTCTTAGGATGACTGACGCATTGTACAGCCAATAAATGCGCAGATAAGATTACATGGTAGATTCAAGACCCAGGGAGAAATCACATAAATAAGAGTGTTCCACAGGGATCAAAGTAATTAAATGGCCTAAAATATATACATCTGACATAAATGTGATCATTGATGTGTACAGAATATGACTATAGATGACCTAGATATATGTGGGCTACATATCAACTGCCACCTACATGAGTAACAGGCCTTTTTGGAAAATGCCTAGCCATACTCTTAGAAAAACGTGTAAAATATTCATTTTCTGTGGTATGTTAATCAAATGTGTTGAAATTCGACTGCGTTTCCAGATAATAAGTCCAAAATATAACATTAGTCATCTGCAGACATCTGTTTGCAGAGTCACAGTTCAAAAAGAGTCCAACACACGCCTCTAATCAAAATGGTTTAAAAACAGCTTTCAACTCATATTGGTTATGCCTTGGAGAAGAGTTTTAAGCATTTTTTAGTCAAATGTCCTTCATGGCGGCAAGACTCCTGCCAGGAGTCTCCTGGTTCTTCGGTTAATGCAACGAGCGATCGCGCTAACGTTAGCTATCTGGGAAAGTTAGCCACATAACATTATTTAGCTACCACAGCTTATACTTCATGGGGCACGGTCAGCTTTCTTGCCTGTAATCACTAGCTAAGTTATAGGTAACTCCGAATAACAGTCGCTGAAAGTCCTTTCAGTGAATCACAAAACCTTAGCTGGCACCCGAGTCACGCTGGCAAACGTTAGCTTGCTAGGTCGGTTAGCTAACAATAGCTTCCCCCAGAATACAGTAAAAAGTTCAGCTTTTAACTACGTAATTTACCGTTAACGGTGTGGACGGTACCAGCGGAAGTGCACCTTGGAGTGCAGCACGCACACCTGCTATAACCGCCCGCTCAATATCTCCTAATTGGAGGGAGCCGGCCATGTTCGGTCCTTCCTCTCTTTGCCTCCGCATCCACAGCACGTCGGTCAGAGGTGTGGGCGGGTCTGTGGAGCTGACAGGCGTGGGCTATTTGCATATTTTCTAAACATTTAGATTTAGATTTAACATTTAGATTTAGATTTAACATTTAGATTTAGATCTAACATTTAGATTTAGATTTAACATTTAGATTTAGATTTAACATTTAGATTTAGATTTAGCATTTAGATATAGATTTAACATTTAGATTTAGATTTAGCATTTAGATTAAGCATTTAGATTTAGATTTAACATTTAGATTTAGATTTAACATTTAGATTTAACATTTAGATATAGATCTAACATTTAGATATAGATCTAACATTTAGATTTAGATTTAACATTTAGATTTAGCATTTAGATTTAGATTAAGCATTTAGATTAAGCATTTAGATTTAGATTTAATATTTAGATTTAGATTTAGATTTAACATTTAGATTTAGATTGAGCATTTAGATTTAGATGTAACATTTAGATTTAGCATTTAGATCAAGATTTGTCATTTAGATTCACCATTTAATTTGTACCTCAAATGTGAGGAAAATGAGCTAAATGTGATTAAAGTGAGTTAAATGTGAGGAAAGTGAGCTAAATATTCCAAATATATCAGCTAGAAAAGTGTGACTGAATTTTTACATTCGGCACCCCATAAAAACGGGACTCTCGTCATCCTGAGTGTTTTCACCTTTATCTCCTTTTGCGACATCAGCTTGTCATCCGTCCAGAGAAATCGCAGTGCGTCTCTGTCTCTTTTGTCGAGGGAGATTTGCAGAAAGACTGACTTAATATCTGCCATTACAGCTACTGGATATTGTCTGAATTTAATCAGAATGTTCAAAAGGTCAGGATTTAAATTTGGACCTATAAGCAGACATTCGTTTAATGAGCAGCTAAATTTCTCATGAGAGGAGGCAGCGAATACAACTCTCAATTTCATCGTAGCTCTGTCTTCTTTTATGACTGGATGATGTGGTAAATAGTACACTGGGTCATTTGTCACATTATCATTGACCATTTCCACTATATCTTCTCTTAAATAGTTTTGAATAACAGCGTCATATCTATCAAAAAGTGTTGGATTAATTTGAAGCCTTCTCATTAGATTATCAAATCTGTTTTTAGCTGTAACATCATTTGAAGACATAGTTACATGCTCATTTTTCCAGGGCAGTCGGACTTCGTATCTGCCGTCAACAAACTTCACAGTTTCTTCAAATCTTTTCAGAACTGTTTCATCTGTCTCGGAATGTAAATCTTCCTTACCTATTCCGAGTGACTCCAGTTCCCAAAAACTGCCCAACTGGTTGGAGAGTGTTTGATCTTGCTCAACACAGACATGCAGCAGTTCAATGTCAACAGCTTCGGTGACAATATTCAGTGTGGTGACCTCTCCTTGCACAAGCCATCCAAACACACTTTCCACCGCAACAAGTCCGTCTTCCAGCCTTTCCATTTTTACCAGTGACAATTCTTAGTACTGGTCTCCTCCAATTAGGACTCCCAGTTCTTCTGATTCCATTCCTCTCACGGGAACATCCGCCACAGGCATTCCTTTTGACTTCAAATCATTTCTTATCGTTTCACTTGCCATTTTAATAATTGAAGAGCTCACCTTGGGCGTCTCCAGGAGCTGAACTTCGATATTCTGATTATTTCTGATGTTCCGTAAACGCACCTTCACCTTCTTGCATGTCAGTCTTTGAGGTGTTTTGGAGCCAAATACAAAAACATTAAGTGTTTCTTTACCTACTATTGGCAGGTTAAGTGCTCTGGATATGTCTTCTCGAATAAAACTACGTGAGCTACCTCCATCTAAAAGACATCTAGCCACCTGACTTTGAGTGGGTGCGTCTATCCAAACGGTAGCTGTTTGGAGTAAAACTGTACTACTCATAGAACTACTGGGAGCTGCACTTGCTATCATTGCATCTGCTGTAAGATTTCAGGCAACTTGCTGTGTGCTTTCTTGTCTCTCTTCTGTGTGTTTTTCTTGTTGATTGGCTAATTGAGGACAGACTTCTTTGTGGTGTCTTCGTCCACATTCTTCACAGGTAATTCCCTGCGTCTTACAATTACGCGCTATATGTCTGCTGCCTAAACACACAAAACACTTGCCTTCTTTTCTTCATTTTTCTCTCCTCAGTTCAAGAGTCAGTTCTGTACAGTTCTTAGATCTATGATGGTTTCTTCCACAGAATATACACTTTGGCTCATCTCTGACGCTGACAGCGTGAAACGAGGCTGGAGAGGCTGTGTAAGATCTCCTTTTTTACGGTATTCTTTTCTCCACATATGACTTTCCCCATTGTTTCTCTTTATCTGGTTGGTGCACATTCTGGGTGAGATTGGCTGCTCTTTCACGACTTTCAACCTCCTTTTGGAAGAACGTCATCAGGCTTTGGACACTGAACGTGTTGTCATTATTTGCATCATCTCTTTCACTACCGTTTTGACGGGTGAACTGCAAAGCCATTTCTTCTGGTATCATCTTCATGAGAATAGGGCAGAGCAAGTTGCCATAACTGTCAGAGACTACTCCCATTGAGCCTAAACTGCGCACTTGTATCTCGATGTCATCATATAGCCTGCGTAAAGCTGCGACATCCCAGGCCCTTTTTACTGGTGTCAGATTTAATAGCTTATTCATATGTGCATTTATGATGAGATCTTTACGCCCAAATCGGCTGATAAGCATTTTCTTTGCATTGTCATAATTTTGGTCTGATAAAGAAAGTCCCATAACTACTTTAGCTGCAGTGCCATATAAAAACGACTTCAAATATGTACATTTATCAGACTTGGTTAGACTCACATTATTGTCAACTGCTGCCTCAAACTGGCTCCAAAAACATCTCCGGAAAACTTCTCAATGACCAATTTTGGCAACTTGACTGCTTGTCTGCTCACCTCATTGTTTGAATATTGGGAAGTCACTGAAGCTGCGCTCTGATTGTCGTCCATATTTCTCAGGATGCATTTTATCCTGGTCTTTCTTGACATGATTCGATCCATGTATTCAAAGGCTGAATTAACCTCATCTTCCAAATCATCCACTGCTGTCTCCGCTTCAATGTCATGGTCACTATCCATTAAAGCTCTTTCTCTCGCCGTCAGATGCTCCAAATATTCATCCAGCAAATCTGTGCTGGGATCTTCTTTTTCAACCTCCCGATCAATCTTGTCCAAGAGTCGTGTCGTAGCGGCCCGTATTGCTCCCCTTAGTTTCTTTTGTCTTTGCAGGTTCGACATTGTTGCTTTGTCCTATTATCCGCGTCTTCAGCTGTCATGCATTCTTCTTGTTTCTTCTCCCGGGTTTCGACACCAAATGTAAGGTGCGGATATAGGAGGAGTCGAAGTTGCAGGTAAAAACATTGACACTTTATTTCCTATACTTTAACAACTCTAAAATGGAGAGGAGATCTTTTTCCCTCAAAGTGGAAAAAGAAAGGTTTTACAGGATCTGGACCAAATGGACTGAGTATGTAAAAGCAATTAGATGTGATTTCATATGACTGTACTTGGGCATTGTGTGAACCTGTCCTCCCTTTGTTTGTGTGTGTGAGTGTTATTTGGATTGTCTCAAGTGGTCCCCAGTTCTGTTCTGTTCTGATACTGTTCTCAACTAAAACCAGTAAGAGTCAGAAAAACATTCCAGAAGGGCAATATGGACCAAATCACATGGACTTCCTGGAACCATCTTTATCTATCTTTGAATGACTAAGATTGGAATTCATGTATGTGATGGTAATTTGCCTTTCTAAAGAAAAAGATCATTTAAAAACAATAAAATTGAAAACCATGCCAGATTGTGAAGACAAACTTTATTCTGTTCTTTTCTTCCTCTAAAATAAAACTTGCATCAAATGAAAATGTATGAACTATATTTGAATTCTAATGAATTGTAATTTCTTGTTTTCATGTTCAATTATCCATCAGAGTAACATGAGAGAGAAAGGGAAGCATGCAGAAGAGTTGAGCAGAGGTGGAAGGGGATAGATTGCAGATCTCATTCCAAACACTGAAGGATCTTCTGGATCAATACACAATCACAAACACTTCATTGACAAGTATGTTTTCTCACACAAGGAATGTGACGTGGTGATTGGTGCAGAACAATACACACAGTCAGATAGTAGAATGACATCGTTACATCATTATGAAAACGGAACATTTATAATAGAATATGTGGAACTAATATAGAAGAACAGCTTCAATGATGTCAGCCATTCAAGGGTCTAGACCTCTGGGGGACCACAGTCTCTGGTTCCTCACATAGTCTGGTCTCTGGACTAATGTGAACTACTATCTAGACCTCTGGGGGACCACAGTCTCTGGTTCCTCCACATAGTCTGGTCTCTGGACTAATGTGAGCTACTATCTAGACCTCTGGGGGACCACAGTCTCTGGTTCCTCACATAGTCTGGTCTCTGGACTAATGTGAGCTACTATCTAGACCTCTGGGGGACCACAGTCTCTGGTTCCTCACATAGTCTGGTCTCTGGACTAATGTGAGCTACTATCTAGACCTCTGGGGGACCACAGTCTCTGGTTCCTCACATAGTCTGGTCTCTGGACTAATGTGAGCTACTCTCTAGACCTCTGGGGGACCACAGACAGTCTCTGGTTCCTCACATAGTCTGGTCTCTGGACTAATGTGAGCTACTATCTAGACCTCTAGGGGACCACAGACAGTTTCTGGTTCCTCACATAGTCTGGTCTCTGGACTAATGTGAGCTACTATCTAGACCTCTGGGGGACCACAGTCTCTGGTTCCTCACATAGTCTGGTCTCTGGACTAATGTGAGCTACTATCTAGACCTCTGGGGGACCACAGTCTCTAGTTCCTCACATAGTCTGGTCTCTGGACTAATGTGAGCTACTATCTAGACCTCTGGGCGACCACAGACAGTCTCTGGTTCCTCCACATAGTCTGGTCTCTGGACTTATGTGAGCTACTCTCTAGACCTCTGGTGGACCACAGTCTCTGGTTCCTCACATAGTCTGGTCTCTGGACTAATGTGATCTACTATCTAGACCTCTGGGGGACCACAGTCTCTGGTTCCTCCACATAGTCTGGTCTCTGGACTAATGTGAGCTACTATCTAGACCTCTAGGGGACCACAGACAGTCTCTGGTTCCTCACATAGTCTGGTCTCTGGACTAATGTGAGCTACTATCTAGACCTCTGGGGGACCACAGTCTCTGGTTCCTCACATAGTCTGGTCTCTGGACTAATGTGAGCTACTCTCTAGACCTCTGGGGGACCACAGACAGTCTCTGGTTCCTCACATAGTCTGGTCTCTGGACTAATGTGAGCTACTATCTAGACCTCTAGGGGACCACAGACAGTCTCTGGTTCCTCACATAGTCTGGTCTCTGGACTAATGTGAGCTACTATCTAGACCTCTGGGGGACCACAGTCTCTGGTTCCTACACATAGTCTGGTCTCTGGACTAATGTGGTCTACTATCTAGACCTCTGGGGGTCCACAGTCTCTGGTTCCTCCACATAGTCTGGTCTCTGGACTAATGTGGTCTACTATCTAGACCTCTGGGGGACCACAGACCCAGGAGACAACATCTGGTTACTGGCTGAGACTCTTTAGAAACACAGATTCCCATCTTTGAATTGACTCTGGATGGATTGTCTTTGTCTTCTGACACCATGTAGGGAGTTGATTTTATGATTTTATGTGTATACGTGCATATTTTTATCTCATCTGTTTATTTGATTCCTTTTATCTTTCTATTCTGTACTTTTTATTGTGTTTTATCTTGTGCAGCACTTTGGAAAACCTTGTGTTTGTTAAAATGGGATCTAAATAAAGTGTATTGGAATGGATTGGATATGTAATCACAGCATGTGAAAAATGAGCTTCACGTTCGGTGTGAACACGACTTCAGAGCTAAAGACGACGCAGAGACACTGATGATCCAGACCCGTCTGATGATCCAGACCAGAATCCAAACCCAGGATAAAGAGGTTCAGTGAATGTGGTGTTGAAGGTGTGGAGGTGGATCAGTTTGTCAGAGGAGACTTCGTAGAAGGTCAGAGTGCCAGCAGGACAGTCCAAGTACACTGCTACCACACCAGAGGGGGAGGAGGAGGAGATGTGTGTTTGTTTGTTGTTGTGATAGACATAGTAACGACCACCATCATAACAACTCAGACTCCAGGACTGATCATTCCCTCCAAACCAAGAGTCGTCTCCTCTCCTCTTGATTCCTCTGTAATTCACTGATATATTAACCACTCCTCTCCACTGGACCTCCCAGTAACAGCGACCAGTCAGACCGTCTCTACACAGCAGCTGAGGCCATGAGACAAATCTTTCTGGATGATCTGGATATGAATGGTCGTCGTCCACACGTGTCACCTTCCTGTTGTTGTCGTCCAGTTTGAGGTTTCTGCTGACTGTGTTTGTGTCCAGTTCCAGTTCACAGACATCTGATGGAGAGAACAAACACAATGCAGCTAAAGGTTCATCTCTGTCTCCCACTAAACTACGTCCCCATACAACTCATCTCCACTCTCTATTACGTTTCCAGGGAAACAACGTGTTTTCTGGACCCAACGGTCAACGTTTGAAACCGTCTGAAAAAACCTTAACGAACAAAACAAAAACGCTACAAAACGACATCGTTGGTAGTAAAAATATCACAGTTGGGCCTAAAATGAGTAAAGATTGAAACCAGACCAAACTGTGGTCTGGTCTGTGGACTAATGTGAGCTACTATGGTAGAGCTCTGGGGGACCACAGACCCAGGAGACAACATCTGGGTCCTCCATTTAGGATTCAGGGACGTCCGGACGACAGGAGGACCATCTCAACGCTGAGACGCTTTAGAGACACAGAGTCTCAGGAACTTCTCTCTTCACTTCAAATATTTAAACTCACACAAACACCACAACAACGGGAATGTTGGGTATTCGCCTCCGTTGCCGTCCGGCAGGAATTGGCGTCCATTTGCGTCTCTGCGTTGACTTTGTGTGTAATTGAAGGTGAAAATGTGGCGTTTGGTGTGAACACAACACGACATCTTTACAGCCACGAAGAAACAAATGCTACGTCCTGATTAGAATCGGATTTCAGTCATGAACACGTTCAAATCTGGAGCAGCTGAGTTACTGAAGACATACTCACACTTCATCAGACCAGGTCTCAGTCTCTGCTGTCCCCCATGGTCCACCCTACAGGAAGACATGCAAACACCAGTAAACATGAAGCCCAGCTCCTCAATCAGAGACTGTTGTCCACCTGTCCTCACCTGAGAGTGTCCAGTCTCATGTCTGTCCATCTGTCCTCACCTGAGAGTCTAGTCTGATGTCTGTCCATCTGTCCTTACCTGAGAATCCAGTCTGATGTCTGTCCACCTGTCCTCACCTGAGAGTGTCCAGTCTGATGTCTGTCCATCTGTCCTCACCTGAGAGTCCAGTCTGATGTCTGTCCATCTGTCCTCACCTGAGAGTGTCCAGTCTGATGTCTGTCCATCTGTCCTCACCTGAGAGTGTCCAGTCTGATGTCTGTCCATCTGTCCTCACCTGAGAGTGTCCAGTCTGATGTCTGTCCACCTGTCCTCACCTGAGTGTCCAGTCTGATGTCTGTCCATCGGTCCTCACCTGAGAGTGTCCAGTCTGATGTCTGTCCACCTGTCCTCACCTGAGAGTCTATTCTGATGTCTGTCCATCTGTC
Source organism: Eutrigla gurnardus (assembly GCF_963514095.1). Taxonomy (NCBI): domain Eukaryota; kingdom Metazoa; phylum Chordata; class Actinopteri; order Perciformes; family Triglidae; genus Eutrigla; species Eutrigla gurnardus. Next base: position 14,704,168 of record NC_139921.1, on the reverse strand, counting down.
CTCGCCTGAGAGCCCAGTCTGATGTCTGTCCAGCTGTCCTCACCTGAGAGTCCAGTCTGATGTCTGTCCATCTGTCCTCACCTGAGAGTGTCCAGTCTGATGTCTGTCCACCTGTCCTCACCTGAGTGTCCAGTCTGATGTCTGTCCATCTGTCCTCACCTGAGAGTGTCCAGTCTGATGTCTGTCAACCTGTCCTCACCTGAGTGTCCAGTCTGATGTCTGTCCATCTGTCCTCACCTGAGAGTGTCCAGTCTGATGTCTGTCAACCTGTCCTCACCTGAGTGTCCAGTCTGATGTCTGTCCATCTGTCTTCACCTGAGAGTGTCCAGTCTGATGTCTGTCCACCTGTCCTCACCTGAGAGTCTAGTCTGATGTCTGTCCACCTGTCCTCACCTGAGAGCCCAGTCTGATGTCTGTCCAGCTGTCCTCACCTGAGAGTCCAGTCTGATGTCTGTCCAGCTGTCCTCACCTGAGAATCCAGTCTGATGTCTGTCCATCTGTCCTCACCTGAGAGTGTCCAGTCTGATGTCTGTCCACCTGTCCTCACCTGAGTGTCCAGTCTGATGTCTGTCCATCTGTCCTCACCTGAGAGTGTCCAGTCTGATGTCTGTCCACCTGTCCTCACCTGAGAGTCTAGTCTGATGTCTGTCCATCTGTCCTCACCTGCAAGCCCAGTCTGATGTCTTTCCATCTGTCCTCACCTGAGAGTCTAGTCTGATGTCTGTCCATCTGTCCTTACCTGAGAGCCCAGTCTGATGTCTGTCCAGCTGTCCTCACCTGAGAGTCCAGTCTGATGTCTGTCCATCTGTCCTCATCTGAATGTCCAGTCTGATGTCTGTCCATCTGTCCTCACCTGCAAGCCAAGTCTGATGTCTGTCCATCTGTCCTCACCTGAGAGGGTCCAGTCTCCAGTGTGGACCCTCCAGTCCAGCAGACAGCAGCTTGACTCCTGAGTCTCCTGGATGATTGTAGCTCAGGTCCAGCTGTCTCAGATAGGAGGGGTTGGAGTCCAGAGCTGAGGCCAGAGAAGAACAGCCGTCCTCTGTGATGAGACAACCTGACAGACTGAAGACACACACACTTCTGTCACTTCTGGGGAGTTTTAAACTGAGAAAAGGTGATCATTCTCTGTTGTTGTGTTGATGTTGTACTGGGTGGGATAAGTGTGGCTGAGTGATGGACAGAGACGGATAGAGGAGGACGAGAAGTCAAGAAACAACAGTAGAACCAGTCTATGTGGTCGGTCTTCAGACCTGGTGTCCCAACAAAGATCTGGCTACTGATTTAAACCAACTAGACAGACAGTTAGAAACAGAAAACTGTAATTCAATAACATCTCAACTATGTTTGTTGTCAGTTTTCATATTGAACTGGAGGAATTAAGTAACATTATTAATTAAACAAGTATTCTGATAATAAAGTAAAATACAAAACTTGGAGTCTCAGAACATATCAGACATTCATGTGTTCAACTGCTCTTTTAGAGCCGCCATGTGAACTTTAGCAAAAGTGTCTTTTCAGGAATAAGAGCAAAGAAGTGAATATTTGGTGCATGTAAACGGATCATTGAAAGCTTCATAGGTAAACTTCTCAAAGCCGTTGAGTCTGACCTGAGAGTTTCCAGTCCACAGTGTGGACTCTTCAGACCAGCAGACAGCAGCTCCAGTCCTGAATCCTGCAGGTCGTTGTTACTCAGGTCCAGGTCTCTTAGACTGGAGGACTGGGAGCTGAGAACTGAGGACAGACCTTCACAGCTTCTCTCTGAGAGGTTACAGCCACTGAGTCTGATAAGGAATCAGAAATGTGTGATGAAACTATAACAAACAACTGTTCGTCTCCTTGGAATTAACAATGAAAACTCCTCAGCAAGATCGAAAACAGGCTTTAAAAAGACTTAACTTGTGTTTGTATTGCAGTCCTTCACAAGACCAACAAGAACATTTCATTCATTGACCTTTAAACTTAACCAGCAAGGATTTTATCAATGAGAAAAAAATTCATCCTAAAACCAGAAATAAATGTAAAATGTGGTAGAAAAGAATTCAATGTAACTTCTGTCGACACTGTTCCAACACTTACTTCACGTGTTAAAACATGATGAGAAAACTCTTTGTATTCCTTGAAAATCATTGTTTCTTTTCATGTTTTACTAGATAGAATCTTATCATTCCAAGCAGAAAGTGAGTTCTTCTGCTGCGTTCACACCAAACCTGAAGTGATATTTGAGTTTGACCGCACGATGAATTGGTTTTATTTGTGGGATCATTTGTGTTTAGTCACGACACTCATGCTAGACACACCAGCGAGGAGGCGGGGCTTATCTCCATGTAGAAACCAACCAGGGTTCCTCCATCACGGATGAAATAACCACTATTGCTGCTTTGTACATGTTGTGAAGTCCCAGATACACCAGGAAACCAAACGCCGTCCTGTCTGAGTTCATAGCCTCATGACAACAACAGCATTTAGAAACGCCAGCTGGATTTGTAAAACTATTCAAACTTAGAACGGCAGGGGAAAGACAAACAAGACGTTTGGTTTCTTTAGTGATTTTGTTCTTCTGCTGTTAGATCGTTACCAGCAGAAACGTGTTTCATCAGCCATGTAAACAGATTAGTAGCAAAAGTGTCTTTTCAGGAATAAGAGCAAAGAAGTGAATATTTGGTGCATGTAAACGGATCATTGAAAGCTTCATAGGTAAACTTCTCAAAGTCGTTGAGTCTGACCTGAGAGTTTCCAGTCGACAGTGTGGACTCTTCAGACCAGCAGACAGCAGCTCCAGTCCTGAATCCTGCAGGTCGTTGGTACTCAGGTCCAGGTCTCTTAGACTGGAGGACTGGGAGCTGAGAACTGAGGACAGACCTTCACAGCTTCTCTCTGAGAGGTTACAGCCACTGAGTCTGAAGAGGAATCAGAAATAAAAAACAGAACAAGTCTGGCTTACTTCGGTGCTAATCCCCTTCACTTTAATTATCAGACGGCTGACGGCAAGACACGGAATGTTAGCTTGTGTCTGGTTGTAGCATTTATTCACCGACAAACATGCGGTACCCACAATACACTGCTGCACACTGTACCACGCTGTAATCTAACCGATGACTTCATACTCACCGTCTCACTCTCTCTCTCTTTATTCTTCAACGTACAGAAAGCCAACAGTGTTAATGTATTAAAAAGATGAATGTGTTAAATCCACAAATGAATCATCCCGCGTTAACACGTTCATTTTGATGGCCCAAATATTTAAAGGTACAATATGTAAGAAATCTAAAGCAACTGGCCGTAAAATCATCCTAATATAGAGACTCAGGAATAATGATCATATAACATACTGAACTCACCAACAACAACAGTACAGCCAAAATATTCACATTTAAAAAAAACGCAAATCCTGTTTATGTTTTGAAAACATGTTTTGGCACGTGGCGCCACCCACTGGCGTCTACAAATCATTGCAGTCAGTAGAGTCTCCGAGCTGCCGAGCAACCACGGGTTGCCAGTTTCGACTGAGCTACAATGGCGGAGGCAACGAAACCCAAAAGAGCTCGTTATGATTCACAAAAACGCCAAGATAAAAACCGAGGCAAAGCAAGGGCAGTGTTTCCCCTAGAATTTTTTTCAGGCCCGGTGGTACCCACCGAAAAAACCCTACACGGACGAGACGCGTGGGATGGTGTATTGGTGCATTTGGATTAAGTGGTACAGCAAGCAGTCTGCAATTCTGCAATTATTATATTTGCATTCAAATTTTTGTTCAACCCGAGTGTATTGAAGATCACAAGGAGAGAGTGACTTATTAAGGTGCATTTATTGCATACAGTACAAATGGAACATGCTACATGTGCACTTCAACCACACAGTGTGCATTGTTCTCTGCTGCACTTGATTTTTCTGGGTTTTGTGAAGAACTTCACCAAGCCCTTGTCGTTGGGGAACTTGGCCACAAGTTTTTTATTCATTTTATTATAACAGAGTTACATACATTTGACAATGCCTGGGAAAACTAGCCTATTGTCTGTGTTATTTTCATCATTATTGCTTACCAAAAAAAAGAGAGAGAGAGAGAAGCTTGTTTGTTTTCATCTCTCTACTCTGTTTAGATACACAAATATGATCGCATTTGTCAATCGCTGTATTTTATTTTGAAAATTGCTTTTATTTTTTGCAAATTGACCGGATTGTCTCGTGTTTCTTTGTGTGACTTTCTGCCAGAATTGACGCGATCGCTCGCGGCTCGCGCACATAATACACCCGAAATAGACGGCGAAACGATCGCTACACGGCGCCTAGGATCGCGGCGCTCCGCGTCTGGTCTGAACTACACTATTGGTTAACAAGGGTGCCGAGAGGAAGCGGGCTCCGTTCCGTTCTGCTCCCCTTTCTTCCGTCTCACCTGCACCTGTCTTATTTTCTGGAGTTGCCTCCGGCGGCGCCAGTTGGTTAGCTAACAAACCCTAAACATCCCAGAATGTATGCCCGCGCTCTCAGCAGCGGTACTCACATCGCTAGGCACGAAGCAGTTTGACTCGCGTCGCGCTGCACAGAGGCATTCCTAATGTAAATGATTATTGATTTATGAATTAATTGATAAGTGGCTTATTTTTTTTTTTTTTTTGGCCTGGCGGCAGGTCTCCTTGGCCTGGCGGCCCGCCAGGCCTGTACAATGGTAGGGGAAACACTGAAGGGTCTATGCATTTGAACGGTGGAGACAGTAGAAAGCTGAGAGGAATTTGAAATCGGATGCAGAATTGGCTACTCTTCTCCTAGACGGGTAAGTTGAGCTTGGCTAACTAAGTTAGCATCATAGCTTGATGGGGATGGACATTTCGAATACTTTGAACGGTTGAGTAACAAAGTTATTCATTTAGATCATAGAAACAAACGTTAGCAGCACAGCTAACGCTAGCAGCATTAGCACTGTCCTGTTACGGGCATCCAGCTGTCCGGCTGTCCAGCCGCGGCCGGCCGGACAGCACAGCTAACGCTAGCAGCATTAGCATTGTCCTGTTACGAGCTGTGCTGCTTGTTTGTTTCTATGATCCAAATGAGTAACGTTGTTACTCCGCTGTCCGGCTGCCTTTGGCACGTTTGGATACGCCAACAGCTCTGGCAACCTCGAGTCTGGAGGGGAGGGGGTGGAGGGGGAGGCGGATACGACTCACCACAGTGTTTTGAGTTTGAGTGTAGTATCGTTTTTGGCCACATTCTTACATATAGCGCCTTTAAACATCAAACTGCAGAGAAAAGAGTTTGGTTTCCTTTGGTGATTTGTTCTTTTGGTGGAGCCGAATGAATTTGCACATTGATATTTTATATTTTTGTCAATTTTACTTTCAGGTTCTGATTATTGAAACAGTAAATCAGCAAGTACTCAGTACTTGAATAGTTTTTTCACTAAATACTTTTTTCCTCAAGTAACTATTTGGATGACTACTATTTATTATTTACTTTTTGCTGTTTGTAAAACCAATCAAATCATTCAGAATGCAGATAGAACCTTGTAATTCCATGGTGGTTTGTTATATTTTGAATATAAAAACTATATTTACAGAGCTTTGCTGGAGGCTTGGACCACCGGCAGCAGCCTCAGAAGAACCTTCTCTGAAGCAGAGTATTTCTTCAGGTCAAACACGTCCAGACGTTTTTCTGACGACAGTAAGATGAAGACCAGAGCTGACCAAAGAGAAGGAGACAGGTTCTTGTAGGAGAGATGTTGTGAAGTCATGTAGTCTTGGATCTCCTCCACCAGAGAATGATCATTCAGTTCATTCAGACAGTGGAACAGATTGATGCTTCTCTCTGGAGACAGATCCTCATCAAGCTTCTCCTGGATGTACTCGACTGTTCCCTCATTGGTCTGTGAGCTACTTCCTGTTTGTGTCAGCAGACCTCGTAGATGTTTCTGATTGGTCTCTAGTGACAGACCCAGAAGGAAGCGGAGGAACAGGTCCAGGTGTCCGTTTGGACTCTGTAAGGCCTTGTCCACAGCTCTCTGGTGCAGATGTGTTAGTTCAGGTTCGTCTCTGGTGACTTCAGACGCCCCGGAGGTTGTTGGTTCTTCTGCCATCAGATTGACACCAGACTTGATGAAGGTCAGATGGACATGAAGAGCAGCAAGAAACTCCTGAACACTCAGATGGACGAAGCAGAACACCTGGTCCTGGTACAGTCCTCTCTCCTCTCTGAAGACCTGTGTGAACACTCCTGAGTACACTGAGGCTGCTTTGATATCGATGCCACACTCTGTCAGGTCTGGTTCATAGAAGATCAGGTTTCCTTTCTGCAGCTGCTCAAAAGCCAGTTTTCCCAGAGACTCAATCATCTTCCCAGTCTCTGGACTCCAGTGTTGATCCGTCTCAACTCCTCCATCATACTTGACGTTCTTCAGTTTGGACTGAACCACCAGGAAGTGGATGTACATGTCGGTCAGGGTCTTGGGCAGCTCCCCTCCCTCCGTGGTCTTCAACACCTCCTCCAGAACTGTAGCAGTGATCCAGCAGAAGACCGGGATGTGGCACATGATGTGGAGGCTCCGTGAGGTCTTGATGTGGGCGATGATTCTGTTGGCCTGCTCCTCATCTCTGAACCTCTTCCTGAAGTAGTCCTCCTTCTGTGGGTCAGTGAACCCTCTGACCTCTGTCACCATGTCAACACACCCAGGAGGGATCTGATTGGCTGCTGCAGGTCTTGTGGTTATCCAGAGGCGAGCAGAGGGAAGCAGTTTCCCCCTGATGAGGTTTGTCAGCAGCACTTGGACTGAGGTGGACTCTGTGACATCAGTCAGGATCTCGTTGTTGTGGAAGTCCAGAGGAAGTCGACACTCGTCCAGACCGTCAAAGATGAACACAACCTGGAACCCTTCAAACCTGCAGATTCCTGCTTCTTTGGTTCCAGGGAAGAAGTGATGAACGAGTTCCACCAAGCTGAACTTCTTCTCTTTCAGCAGGTTCAGCTCTCTGAAAGTGAATGGCAACATGAATTGTATGTCCTGGTTGGCTTTGTCTTCAGCCCAGTCCAGAGTGAACTTCTGTGTTAACACTGTTTTCCCGATGCCAGCCACTCCCTTTGTCATCACTGTTCTGATTGGTTCATCCCTTCCAGGTGAGCCTTTAAAGATGTCTTCTTGTCTGATGGTTGTTTCTGGTCTGTCTGGTTTCCTGGATGCCGTTTCAATCTGTCTGACCTCATGTTCCTCATTGACCTCTGCAGTCCCTCCCTCTGTGACGTGGAGCTCCGTGTAGACCTGATTCAGGAGGGTTGGGTTTCCTGCTTTAGTGATGCCCTCAAACAAACACTGGAACTTCTTCTTGAGGTTAGACTTCAGCTTACGTTGGTACACTGCACCAGCGGTTCCTGGATAAACAACAAAGGAACAAAGTTAGTGGATCCTACAGACCCTTTTACAGTCTATGAAGAAGCTATGTATTAGAGCCATGTATCCCTATAGTCCTCAGTATGAGTGACTTATTTAATGATTAAATCAGAACTATTGGAGACAATATCAATCAGGTGCAGATTCTAACCCAGTTCTAAACTCCGATAGGGTGCAATGTAACGCTCTTATTTTGAAAACAAATTTGTTGTCTACATCGTTTCCTCCGCCGCAACAACTTCACTTGCAGAAGGATGCCAGAGAATTCACAGAGACGCTGGAGAAGTTTGTGATATTTTCATCCCGGATTTTTGAGATGAAGGAATTAAACACCTGTCCCAAATAAATGCCTCGTCTGTGAAGTGATTGAAAGAAATTATTATTTGGTATTTTACGGTATGATAACTCCCGGCCCGGGGAGAGAGACACGCATCACAGTGCTCAGCTGCAGACACACTAGAGAGGTGACGAGACGCGACTCATCATGACTGACAGGCATCAAGGCCACTCAGCGTTACCTGACCGACCCGCCCCCAGATACTTCATTCACAAAAACAGGGCCTGTGGAAATGCAGGGATAAGTCTCATACATTCACTTGCTCACCTGTCTTGCCAAATGCATTGCTTGTCTTTTTTTTGTTGAACAGATTGCAAAGTGGCACTTTTATTTTCTCTATTTTTGAACTTGATACAAGTTATGACACAGCTGCACTTTTATTTTCTCTATTTTTGACCTTGATACAAGTTATGACACAGCTGTACTTTTATTTTCTCTATTTTTGACCTTGCTGTTATTTCACGTTATTGCGTTAGAATTTAGATACAGCATGATGTTACTTGATAATCCGGAGGCGCGGAGCGAGCGGGCGTCGGTCGGACAGTCTGATAACTGCACAGGTCCTTCACTCAACTAAATACAGAGAAATGTCCCACACAGTAACATTACAGAACCAAACAACAGTAACGTAGTAACTCTAACTGTCTTTGACAACTTATATGAGGAAAAAAAATACCACAGCTGTACGTGGAGAAGCGTCCGTCCTCCCGCCTGTCCTGCCGACTCTTCCTCACATTTCTGCCCAAAAAACAGCATCTGTCACCGGCAAAAAACCTTAACTCACCGAGTGTTTGTGATGGAAATGTATTTTCACCACAAACACAAACACCCCGGTGAGTTCAAATCGACGGTTTGTAAGAGCCAGAGTATAACAGTGCACTACCAGTTAACGCCACACGGTGGCGCCTCCTTTTGTTTGGTCACTTGATATCACCTTTCTCCCCTATTCGACTTCCTTGACTTCAGTAATGTGGACGCTGGTGAAGGCTACAGGTCACGAACTACTTCTTCCTCCGTTTATTGTTTTGCTGAGGGTAATAGTTTACGCCGTGAGACCTGGCTTGTATGGTCTGTATCTGTGAATAAATGTACAGTGCGGAAATCCCTCCACTTCGTCTCCGGCCTTGTAACTTTATTTCGTGCTGGAGCTGAGCTATTAGCATCCGTGGCTAAGCTTCTCGCCAACCCCACGTTACAGGTTGTGGTGATCTGTTAATCATAAATGTATTAATTTATTTTATTTTAAATAAATCACTGCGACTGTCTCCCGACTTCAGGGAACTTTCCCCCAGCCTCCTTCCCGAGTGACAGAGTCAGACAGCGACCTGATGCCCATTATGGAATTATGTAGGCTACTTTAGCGAGAAAAACCTAACTTTGTCACTTTCCAGGATGTTTGACGCCAACGTCATCATCATGAAGTGAAACACCTGTTTCTCTGAAACGGTCGTGATCCTGTCTGAACTCTGAGTACTTGAGTGTTGGAATATCGATTCTGACATCCGAACATTAACAAACATTGAAGTTGTGTGCAGCCTATTAAGAGTTTGGAAATATGAAGTTCTTCATATTGAATCCTTCTCTTCTTTCCACCATGTTAAATCTGTTAAAATCCTCTTACCCATCAGCACACAGTCAGCCAGCTCCTCCTGCTTGATTCTCCTCAGGAAGTGCACTGTGATCTTCTGAAACGCCTCTCTGCTCCTCATCTGCTCTTCATCCTCACCGTCCAACAACTCCTCGTCCTCACTCTCCAAGCATTCTGGGTAATCTGGACTCAGGACCTTCTGGATCTTCTTCAGCTCGTTCTTCACAAAAGTGCAGATGTTCTCCTCCAGCAGCTGGAACAGAAGGATAAACTGAACATGAACTCTAAAGAACCCAACATGTGATTCATGTGTGGGTCTGAGCAGCATGGAGACCACTAGAACCTGTTCAGCATTGAATCTGTAGTCGATGTGGTTAATAGTGAAAGGTGAGCTTGTACATGTACTCACCATAAATATGGAGTCCAGGTGTGTTTGATGCTGCCGGGTAAACGGAACCTCTGAGATCTGCTGAACTCTGTGGAGAAAACCAAGTTCAAAGAGTCACTAAAGCACAGATTGGAGATCAGAAGTTGACGTTGTCATGGCGACGTCACCCGTTGGTTTGTGGACTACGGTTTTGAAGCCTCGGGTTCTGATGAACACAAGCGGCAGAGCGGCACCCCGCAGCAACCTTACTGGATCTGGATCCATGTGGATTCTGGTGTGAAGCTGCTAACAAAGTTAGCTTCATAATTCAAGGTCAACTTTACAGCTACGTGTTAAAGTCATCTTAGTAGCTAACCGTTGGCTTCTCAAACCTGCAGGAAACCTCATTCAGGTCTTGGTCCAGATGGTGTAGCTGGTGAACTGTACTTGATATGGCTGCTGTTGGTCCTTGTGTGAGTCTTTCTAACACAGACTTGACAGATTGTCTCTCTGGTTGCTGCTTGCTTGCCTTGAACTGTCTGTTGATGATTAAAGTTAAAAAAAATACCAAAGTTCCAATCTTGCCTTTGCTTCCCATGAAAACCTGAACCCTGGCCTGATCCAGGACCTGATATGTGTCTGTTTCTCCCTTCCTACCTGTTCCTGGACTTTGACCGGTTACCTGTTCCTGATTCCTCTGGATTTCTTTACCTGTTTAGACCAAACCGGTCTCCCAACGCATCAAGTACCCAGTTTGGTCAGACCCACTTGGAGTCTGATGCTGATGCACCAGGTTTTCAAGTAGCTCCGATGTAAACCCAGCTTAGTTTAGCTGAGCTTAGTGTAGATCCACTTCTTTGGCATTAGCTGTGACGTTAGCCAAGTTAGCTTCTCTCTGACTCTTAACTTTTCTCTGGCTGGTCTAGACCTGATTTATCCTCCAAGGAGAGTCCAGGTTCAGTTCTTACCTTCCATCAGCAGCTTGTTCAGCCATAGACCGTTCACTGGGTGAATGGAGGAGTTTTCTGTGTGAAAGATAGAGAGAGGAAAGAGCAAAAGGAGGAGAGTATTAATCAAAGTGAGGGAGAGGAAAGGAAAAAAGAAAGGAAAATAATAATAATAATAATAATAATAATAATAATAATAATAATAAATATATAAGGAGAGGGTTATCTCTGGTCAGGCTCTGTGGACAAAGAGGCATTGGCGTGGCTATGGGGCAGTCAGAACCGGTCAGGACAGCTGGATCCGGGAAGAACTTTCTGGATTTATTTATTATTTAAATGTAGGTTTTAACTTAATGATACAAGTTTAAATCTGTCTCCCGTCTCCTCCTCCTTGCTGCCTTGTCCTCACCTCCTTTTGGCCGCCACCAGACCCAGCAGGAGGTGGCTGGCCTGTTGAGGCTCAGATCCCCTTTAGAACAGACCCTCCTCTACGTGAGGTTGTCATGAAGTCTGGGATTAACGATTCTGGGATGATGTGCATGGAGCGGGTTTGTAGGTCCACTTTCTTTCATCAGTTTATTTTCTTTAGTAACAATATGCATTTGTATTAACAGGTCTGGTTTTTGCAGTGTTACAATGCTGTTTTGGGGAAATTCCAGGCTATTGCATGTCTTTAACTTCCTCGTGACGTTAGAAGATCCAGTTTGTTGTTTATGCTGTCAAGCAGACTGACCTTAATTTCTGTGGTGTGTCGGTCGTCTGTGTCTGTTGCCGAGTCTTTCTTTTTCCTTTTGGCTGGGGTGTTTTCGGGGTCAATGCCGTTTTGCAGGTAGACTGGACACTCTTTATGGACACACAGCTGGTTCCAGGTCCAGGTCCAGGTCCAGGTCCAGGTCCAGGTCCAGGTGAGTCTGGTCTCTCTTGCTGCATCCTGATACAATAAATACACTTTAAGATTCTCACTAGTTAAGCTTCATTAATCAGTTTGCTTTGATGATATTGATGAGTCATGTTCTGAGAGTTGATGCTAGTGTCTGGATCAATACTTTGAATTGATCTGGGTCACATGAGACCACGTGGACATGTGAACACTCGTCTTAGTGCTACACTCACACTAGGAGCAGTGGACAACGTTTCCGTTGCATTAGAACTGTATGGGGTGACAATGATGGGAAAACGGAGTTATGACTCTTAAAAACTTGACATTTTGGTTGCTAACTCTCCACTGGGCATCGGACGGTTCTGGCCTCCACGTAGTCCATTACCTCCTGATAATAGACACCTCCTCGGGCATTATCAGTTACCTTAACACCTAAAATAAGAGTTTGCTGGATATAAAGTGTCTTACTTTACTACTCTACAACCTCCCTTGAGTGAGAGGAAGACGGTGCTCGAGTTTGGTGTCTGTTGGTTTGGAGTCTTTTTGTTCTTAGCTTAGCTTAGCCTCGCTGCTACTTCTCTATGTCGTTAGCCTTCACGTTAGCCAAGTTAGCTTCTGACTCTGACTCTAGACCTGATTCATTCGCTAAGAAGAGTTCAGGGTCAGTTCTTACCTTCCATCCACAGCTGGATCACCTTTGAAGACAATAGGGTGATCCAAAGACCAATCACTCTTCATGGACACACAGTTGGGTCCAGGTCCAGGTCCAGGTCCAGGGAAGTCTGGTCTCTGCTGCTGCATCCTGATACAATACATTTAGATTTCAGATTCTCACTAGTTAAGCTTCATGAATCCGACAGAGAGAGCGAGAGAACAGAACATTGTCTACCAGCATGAGACCAAGGAGTTAACTGGGCTAGTTGGCAGGCTAATGTTGCTAGCTATAGAGCTAGCTGAGTATGTGCTAGTTATCTAGACAATCAGTGTTTAGACCGGGACCGACTGTATTTGCCATGAAGCCCTGTCTGACATCTGCAGGTAGTTTCTCCTTCCTGGTTTGATTCAGGAAGTCCCTGAATGCACCTTTTCCCGTTTAGAGAGCTTCCATGACTGACCCAGATGACCCAAAGCATGCTGTCCCACATTAGCATCAGATTTGAGAAAGTGGGACGACTAGAGACCAACAAACCAAAACACATTCCAACAACTCGATGCATATTTTGTTGCTTGAATGAATCACAAACATGATTTGATGATTATTTATGACTGATTTATATCCTCAACATTAATTTAGTCAGAATCCTATATGTCACTGACAGCTTCTGATTGACATTAGCCCTGCCCCTTTTCTGTGACCCCGCCCCCTTGAAGCTGCGTCATTTCAGTCTAAACCTAGTAACCGTCCTGATGAATAGATTTAGTTGGAACAGGAAATAAAGGGACTGGAGATCAGGCGTGTCCCACATGAGCCCAGTTTTCTAGATGTGAGTCAAAAGCACAAACGGCTGGTGAACTTGAGGGGAATCAACGATTATTTATTTTCTTATTAATTTGACGAGAGTTTCAGTTGGTCTTGTCAACAAACAGCCAGTAGAATTGTCCTTCATAGTGATACTTTTTACTTCCTGATGTCAGAGCCAGTACTTTTACACTTTGAGTAAAGAAGTAGAACCAGTACTTCTACTTTCACCAGAGTATTTTTGAACACAAGTATGCGTACTTCTACTCGAGTACAGGACGTGTGTACTTCATGGTATCTCCACACATCCAGCCAGCGTTACACAAGAACAGGTCTCCGGTAAACCAGCACCAACGTGATCCGCATCACGGAGCCACAAGCAGCCCACATATCAGTCATCACAAGTTCCCATCGGCTGTCGTCAGCTTACCTCAGGCCGCCGTCGACAGGTGATCACAGACAGCAAGGGCTTCAGTCTTCACATGAATATATGAGGCTGGTTCCAGATGAGCCGCGCCTCGTTGGGGAAGTACATGTGATCAACAGGGAGCGGAGAGAAACGCTGCAGTCTAACCACACAAACAGCTACTACCTGTTCCATGGGACGGTGACCTGTAGCCTACTTGTGCTACATGTGAGAATTGAGGAGAAATGAGGAGATTTGTTGTTACGTTTAAATGTTTTCCTGCCCATTTAAATAGCTCTGTCACATCCTGTGATATTAAAATGATGTGTTTATGTGTTTTATGTATTTTGGGGTAACACACTGCCGCCTTGTATGGTGAGGGAACAGAGGTACAGAGAAAGAAGGAACGGCAAATAATGTGTGTTCATGTCTTCTGCAGAAAATCAATGTGGGAAAACAAGTTGAGTGGATGATTGTGAAACAGGAGCCAGTACTATTTCAGACCATGGTCCCATTTCTATGTCAGTCCAGTTTAGGAAGAGGAAGTCCACTCTCTGGAGACTGAACTCAAACATTCTCAATAACCAAGTTATTAAAGATACCTTGAAAAGTGAAATTAAAATGGATTTGGAAAATAAGGATGATGAAGAAGTGACTCCACCTATTCTCTGGGATGCACTAAAAGCGGTGATCAGGGGTCAAATAATAGCCATCTCCTCATATGAGAAGACAATTAGAGAAGAAAAAGTTAGAACATGAGAAGAGGACTTGAAGAGACGACAGAACGAACATGCAAAGTCTCCCCAAGATGACAACAAACATAAGATTATACAATTAAAAAAAGAAATAGATGAAATAAATACTCAGGAAATCCAAAGAAAACTCCTTTTCACAAAGCAACAATGCTATGAAGTTGGTGGGAAATCACTGAAACTTCTATCATAGAAGTTAAGAAAACAACAAGCGGATAGAACTAAACATAAAAGAAGAAATTCTGCAACAAAAGAAATAGAAACTTGTCCAGAGAAAGTTAAACAACGCTTTCAAAACTACTATCAAACATTCTATTCCCAACCAGACGAGCAACGCCAACCAGATGGATGCCTTCCTGGCCCAGATAAACCTCCCAAAGGTTACTGATGAACAAAATGACAAATTAATATCTAACTAACAAAAGAAGAAATTCAATCAGCAATCAGGAGAATGAAAGGGGGGAAGTCTCCAGGGACAGACGGCTTTACCACAGAATGGTCCAAAACCAACCAAGATCAATTCATTCCATCATTATTACCCCCCCCCCCCCCCCCCCCCCCCTCATGGAGGGAGGCAATGATTTCAATCCTACCTAAAGAGGGCAAAGACAGGCTGGAGTGTGGGAGTTATCGCCCTGTAAGTCTTCTAAATAAGGATTCTAAAGGATTCCCCTCCATTTGAACTAAAGAATAGAACATATACTAGCAGTATTAATACATGAGGACCAGACTGGCTTTGTCAGACAAAGACAGACCAAGATAATATCAGGAAAACACCACACATTATGAGACAAATCACACAAACTAGAGACACTGATATGAAGTTTGGATGCAGAGAAAGCCTTCCATTCAGTTTTTATAGAAAGTACTTTAAAACGTGGCTTTCATACAACTATAATCCACACGATTGCAGCATTATACAACAAAGCAACAGCTAGAATTCAAATCAACGGTGATTTAACCATTCATTCATTCTGGAAAGAGGAAGGAGACGAGGGTGCTGTGATGGCCGCTCCTCTTCGCCCTGTTTATAGAACCCAGAAGTCATTGATTAGGCAAAGATCAGATAGAAAGGGGGCAACAACGACATCCGGGGGGCAAAAACTGGCCCTGTTTGCTGACCACTTATTGATACGTTTAATACAACTACACACACACTCCCAAAATGGATGAAATTATTAGAGGAATTTGGATTCATTTCTGGTTCTAAAATTAATAACAAAACTCAAGTACTGACATTCAACTATGACCCCCCCACCCTCCATTAGGACCATGTCCAACTGGAAATGGGAGGCTGAGTCCATTAAATATTTAGGTGTCTCATTACCGAGGGACTTCTCAAGACTGTATGATATCAATGACGGCCCGTTCCATTCAAAGAGAAAGTCTGACATCCAAAGATGGAATGTTATTCCCTTTTTAAGTTGAAGCTCCCGGATAGAGTCAATCAGGGTGAAGATTCTTCCTCGGATGTTAGACCTCTTCCAGTGTTTGCCAGTCAAAATATCATCTAAACACTTCTCAGAAAAACATTCCAGAAGGGCAATATGGACCAAATCACATGGACTTCCTGGAACCATCTTTATCTGTCTTTGAATGACTAAGATTGGAATTCATGTATGTGATGGTAATTTGCCTTTCTAAATAAAAAGATCATTTAAAAACAATAAAATTGAAAACCATACCAGATTGTGAAGACAAACTTTATTCTGTTCTTTTCATCTTCTAAAATAAAACTTGCATCAAATGAAAATGTATGAACTATATTTGAATTCCAATGAATTGTAATTTCTTGTTTTCATGTTCAACTATCCATCAGAGTAACATGAGAGAGAAAGGGAAGCATGCAGAAGAGTTGAGCAGAGGTGGAAGGGGATACATTGCAGATCTCATTCCAAACACTGAAGGATCTTCTGGATCAATACACAATCACAAACACTTCATTGACAAGTATGTTTTCTCACACAAGGAATGTGACGTGGTGATTGGTGCAGAACAATACACACAGTCAGATAGTAGAATGACATCGTTACATCATTATGAAACGGAACATTTACAATAGAATATGTGGAACTAATATAGAAGAACAGCTTCAATGATGTCAGCCATTCAAGGGTCTAGACCTCTGGGGGACCACAGTCTCTGGTTCCTCACATAGTCTGGTCTCTGGACTAATGTGAACTACTATCTAGACCTCTGGGGGACCACAGTCTCTGGTTCCTCACATAGTCTGGTCTCTGGACTAATGTGAGCTACTATCTAGACCTCTGGGGGACCACAGACAGTCTCTGGTTCCTCACATAGTCTGGTCTCTGGACTAATGTGGTCTACTATCTAGACCTCTGGGGGACCACAGTCTCTGGTTCCTCACATAGTCTGGTCTCTGGACTAATGTGAGCTACTATCTAGACCTCTGGGGGACCGCAGACAGTCTCTGGTTCCTCCACATAGTCTGGTCTCTGGACTAATGTGAGCTACTATCTAGACCTCTGGGGGACCACAGTCTCTGGTTCCTCACATAGTCTGGTCTCTGGACTAATGTGAGCTACTATCTAGACCTCTGGGGGACCACAGACAATCTCTGGTTCCTCCACATAGTCTGGTCTCTGGACTAATGTGAGCTACTATCTAGACCTCTGGGGGACCACAGTCTCTGGTTCCTCACATAGTCTGGTCTCTGGACTAATGTGAGCTACTAGACCTCTGGGGGACCACAGTCTCTGGTTCCTCACATAGTCTGGTCTCTGGACTAATGTGGTCTACTATCTAGACCTCTGGGGGACCAGAGTCTCTGGTTCCTCACATAGTCTGGTCTCTGGACTAATGTGAGCTACTATCTAGACCTCTGGGGGACCACAGTCTCTAGTTCCTCACATAGTCTGGTCTCTGGACTAATGTGAGCTACTATCTAGACCTCTGGGGGACCACAGTCTCTGGTTCCTCACATAGTCTGGTCTCTGGACTAATGTGAGCTACTATCTAGACCTCTGGGGGACCACAGACAGTCTCTGGTTCCTCCACATAGTCTGGTCTCTGGACTAATGTGAGCTACTAGACCTCTGGGGGACCACAGTCTCTGGTTCCTCACATAGTCTGGTCTCTGGACTAATGTGGTCTACTATCTAGTCCTCTGGGGGACCACAGTCTCTGGTTCCTCACATAGTGTGGTCTCTGGACTAATGTGAGCTACTATCTAGACCTCTGGGGGACCACAGACAGTCTCTGGTTCCTCACATAGTCTGGTCTCTGGACTAATGTGAGCTACTATCTAGACCTCTGGGGGACCACAGTCTCTGGTTCCTCACATAGTCTGGTCTCTGGACTAATGTGAGCTACTATCTAGACCTCTGGGGGACCACAGTCTCTGGTTCCTCACATAGTCTGGTCTCTGGACTAATGTGGTCTACTATCTAGACCTCTGGGGGACCAGAGTCTCTGGTTCCTCACATAGTCTGGTCTCTGGACTAATGTGAGCTACTATCTAGACCTCTGGGGGACCACAGTCTCTAGTTCCTCACATAGTCTGGTCTCTGGACTAATGTGAGCTACTATCTAGACCTCTGGGGGACCACAGTCTCTGGTTCCTCACATAGTCTGGTCTGTGGACTAATGTGGTCTACTATCTAGACCTCTGGGGGACCACAGACCCAGGAGACAACATCTGGTTCCTGGCTGAGACTCTTTCGAGACACAGATTCTCATCTTTGAATTGACTCTGGATGGATTGTCTTTGTCTTCTGACACCATGTAGGGAGTTGATTTTATGATTTTATGTGTATACGTGCATATTTTTATCTTATCTGTTTATTTTATTCCTTTTATCTTTCTATTCTGTACTTTTTATTGTGTTTTATCTTGTGCAGCACTTTGGAAAACCTTGTGTTTGTTAAAATGGGATCTAAATAAAGTGGATTGAAATGGATTGGACATGTAATCACAGCGTGTGAAAAATGAGCTTCACGTTCGGTGTGAACACGACTTCAGACCTAAAGACGACGCAGAGACACTGATGATCCAGACCAGACTAAAAACCCAGGATAAAGAGGTTCAGTGAATGTGGTGTTGAAGGTGTGGAGGTGGATCAGTTTGTCAGAGGAGACTTTGTAGAAGGTCAGAGTGCCAGCAGGACAGTCCAAGTACACTGCTACCACACCAGAGGAGGAGGAGGAGGAGGAGGAGGAGGAGATGGGTGTTTGTTTGTTATTGTGCCAGAAAGAGTAACGACCATCATCACGACTCAGACGCCATGACTGATCATTCCTGCTAAACACAGAGTCGTTTCCTCTCCTCTTGATTCCTCTGTAACTCACTGATATATCAACCACTCCTCTCCTCTCGACCTCCCAGTAACAGCGACCAGTCAGACCGTCTCTACACAGCAGCTGAGGCCATGAGACAAATCTGTCTGGATGATCTGGATATGACTGGTCGTCTGACACACGTGTCACCTTCCTGTTGTTGTCGTCCAGTTTGAGGTTTCTGCTGACTGTGTTTGCGTCCAGTTCCAGTTCACAGACATCTGATGGAGAGAACAAACACAATGCAGCTAAAGGTTCATCTCTGTCTCCCACTAAACGACGTCCCCATACAACTCATCTCCACTCTCTATTACGTTTCCAGGGAAACAACGTGTTTTCCGGACCCAACGGTCAACGTTTGAAACCGTCTGAAAAAACCTTAACGAACAAAACAAAAACGCTACAAAACGACATCGTTGGTAGTAAAAATATCACAGTTGGGCCTAAAATGAGTAAAGATTGAAACCAGACCAAACTGTGGTCTGGTCTGTGGACTAATGTGAGCTACTATGGTAGAGCTCTGGGGGACCACAGACCCAGGAGACAACATCTGGGTCCTCCATTTAGGATTCAGGGACGTCAGGACGACAGGAGGACCATCTCAACGCTGAGACGCTTTAGAGACACAGAGTCTCAGGAACTTCTCTCTTCACTTCAAATATTTAAACTCACACAAACACCACAACAACGGGAATGTTGGGTAATCGCCTCCGTTGCCCTCCGGCAGGAATTGGCGTCCGTTTGCGTCTCTGCGTTGACTTTGTGTGTAATTGAAGGTGAAAATGTGGCGTTTGGTGTGAACACAACACGACATCTTTACAGTTACGAAGAAACAAATGCTACGTCCTGATTAGAATCGGATTTCAGTCATGAACACGTTCAAATCTGGAGCAGCTGAGATACTGAAGACATACTCACACTTCATCAGACCAGGTCTCAGTCTCTGCTGTCCCCCATGGTCCACCCTGCAGGAAGACATGCAAACACCAGTAAACATGAAGCCCAGCTCCTCAGTCAGAGACTGTCCATCTGTCCTCACCTGAGAGTCCAGTCTGATGTATGTCCATCTGTCCTCACCTGAGAGTCCAGTCTGATGTCTGTCCATCTGTCCTCACCTGAGAGTGTCCAGTCTGATGTCTGTCCATCTGTCCTCACCTAAGAGTCCAGTCTGATGTCTGTCCATCTGTCCTCACTTGAGAGTCCAGTCTGATGTTTGTCCACCTGTCCTCACCTGAGAGTCCAGTCTGATGTCTGTCCATCTGTCCTCACCTGAGAGTCCAGTCTGATGTCTGTCCATCTGTCCTCACCTGAGAGTCCAGTCTGATGTCTGTCCATCTGTCCTCACCTGAGAGTGTCCAGTCTGATGTCTGTCCATCTGTCCTCACCTAAGAGTCCAGTCTGATGTCTGTCCATCTGTCCTCACTTGAGTGTCCAGTCTGATGTCTGTCCATCTGTCCTCACCTGAGAGTCCAGTCTGATGTCTGTCCATCTGTCCTCACCTGAGAGTCCAGTCTGATGTCTGTCCATCTGTCCTCACCTGAGAGTGTCCAGTCTGATGTCTGTCCATCTGTCCTCACCTGAGAGTCCAGTCTGATGTCTGTCCATGTGTCCTCACCTGAGAGTGTCCAGTCTGATGTCTGTCCATCTGTCCTCAACTGAGAGTCCAGTCTGATGTCTGTCCACCTGTCCTCACCTGAGAGCCCAGTCTGATGTCTGTCCATCTGTCCTCACCTGAGAGAGTCCAGTCTCCAGTGTGGACCCTCCAGTCCAGCAGACAGCAGCTTGACTCCTGAGTCTCCTGGATGATTGTAGCTCAGGTCCAGCTGTCTCAGATAGGAGGGGTTGGAGTCCAGAGCTGAGGCCAGAGAAGAACAGCCGTCCTCTGTGATGAGACAACCTGACAGACTGAAGACACACACACTTCTGTCACTTCTGGGGACTTTTAAACTGAGAAAAAGTGATCATTCTCTGTTGTTGTGTTGATGTTGTACTGGGTGGGATAAGCGTGGCTGAGTGATGGACAGAGACGGATAGAGGAGGACGAGAAGTCAAGAAACAACAGTAGAACCAGTCTATGTGGTCTGTCTTCAGACCTGGGGCCTCATGTACTAAGAATTGCGTGGATTTCCTACTGAAACATGGCGTACGCTAGAATCCAGAAACTGTCCTACGCACAAAAAAAATCAGATGTATCAAAGTGTGCGTACACATGGATCCAAGCACTTTTCCTTTGTACATCCCAATCAACGTGGAATTAAGCGCACATGTGGAAGTGCTAAACTCCTCCCTGTCCACGCCTCCATTTAAATATGCAAATTAATTTAAATAGGGCCTGCACCGGGGATTCCCCTCTCTGCACCATCAGATCTACAAAATGAGTAAAGGGAAGAAGCGCAACTTCACCGAGTCTGAGCTCGAAACGCTCGTAAACGAAGTCGAGACTCGAAGACCAGTATTATTTGGTAGCCTCTCATCAGGCATAAACACAAAAAAAAAGAAATGTGAGTGGGAGCGTGTGAGTGAGGCAGTGAACGCTGTGGGGTCGGAGCAGCGCACACTCCCTGAAATAAAAAAGAAATGGTCCGACGTGAAAGTGGAGGTGAAGCGGAGGATTTCGGCCCACCGCCGAAGCGTGACCGCAACGGGCGGGGGGACAGGAGGATATTAATATATTATATATTATATTATCATATATATTAATGACTGCAGAAGTGCGCCGTGGCTACTGCAGTGTGACATTTCCAACTTTACGCACGCGTATATCGACACAAATACTGAACACAAGGAGACAATAAAGGGCTTGTTAGATAGCTCTGCCGCTCTATTTTCACCAGGGAAAAACAAATGCACATATTTGAATGCACGTGCCCAAATGGGCATCGTGCTGGTTTACATTCGGGGCGCAATTAAACGGATACATTTACTCACCGAGAAGCCACCCATCGCGCACCGTGCCAGCCTCCAGCCTGTTACCAACCATGCTATTAGTAAAAATGAACGAGTCATGCGTTGAACCAGGCCACCTTGCCACGATGTTGGTGAGCTGCATTTGTGCATCAGCATCACATATTATTTGAACATTTATTGAATGAAAATGTTTCCTGTTGACAAAAACAAATTCATCCTGTGATGGCGCTTTTATAGCAACATGTGTGCAGTCAATAGCTCTGATTACATTAGGGAAACCGGCTCTTGCTGCAAATTGCGCTTTAATGTTGGCCTGTTCAAAAGCATTGTATGGGAATTTGATGTACCTGGATGACATTCTGATCCCGTCCCACACAGCTGGCATGGCTCGGCTCAGAGTGGACTGGCACACTCCTGACCGGTCGGCCAGTTCCCTCTGGAAGGCTCCTGTTGCCAGAAACCCCAGAGTGGTCAGCACCTCAAGGACACGGACAACCCCTGGCTCCTGGCTGTGTTTCTTTCTAGGGCCGGCCGCAGCTCTGCGCACAGCTCCAGTAACACTGGCCTCGGCAACCTTAAACGACTCATGAGCCAGTTGTCGTCATTTGCTAACATATCCTCCCTTTCTCTAAACACCCTCTCACGTCTGATGTTACCGTTTGCGATGTCTTCTAACAAGGCCAAGGCTGCCATTGTTAATGCCATTTTTCATCACTTTGTGCATGCTTTTATATCCATCCATATGATTGCAAACACGTGTGTGTTAATTGTCCATTAATGTGTCTCTGATGTGCACATTACTCTGAGGACTAATTGTTTTCACATAATTAACAGTTTCCCAGCATCACCTCAGAGCGTCGCCAAAGGAACAATAGCTGTAGAAACGTGCGTACGCCAGCCATGAAGCTGCCGTGGGACACCGCACATTTCCACGCTCATCTCACTCATACACGCCATGTTTTTGTGCGTACGCAACATTGATACATGAGGCCCCATGGCTGGCGTACGCACGTTTCTACAGCTATTGTTCCTTTGGCGACGCTCTGAGGTGATGCTGGGAAACTGTTAATTATGTGAAAACAATTAGTCCTCAGAGTAATGTGCACATCAGAGACATTAATGGACAATTAACACACACGTGTTTGCAATCATATGGATGAATATAAAAGCATGCACAAAGTGATGAAAAAATGGCATTAACAATGGCAGCCTTGGCCTTGTTAGAAGACATCGCAAACGGTAACATCAGACGTGAGAGGGTGTTTAGAGAACGGGAGGATATGTTAGCAAATGACGACAACTGGCTCATGAGTCGTTTAAGGTTGCCGAGGCCAGTGTTACTGGAGCTGTGCGCAGAGCTGCGGCCGGCCCTAGAAAGAAACACAGCCAGGAGCCAGGGGTTGTCCGTGCCCACACAGGTGCTGACCACTCTGGGGTTTCTGGCAACAGGAGCCTTCCAGAGGGAACTGGCCGATCGGTCAGGAGTGTGCCAGTCCACTCTGAGCCGAGCCATGCCAGCTGTGTGGGACGGGATCATAAGAATGTCATCCAGGTACATCAAATTCCCATACAATGCTGTTGAACAGGCCAACATTAAAGCGCAATTTGCAGCAAGAGCCGGTTTCCCTAATGTAATCGGAGCTATTGACTGCACACATGTTGCTATAAAAGCGCCATCACAGGATGAATTTTTTTTTGTCAACAGGAAACATTTTCATTCAATAAATGTTCAAATAATATGTGATGCGCAAATGCAGCTCACCAACATCGTGGCAAGGTGGCCTGGTTCAACGCATGACTCGTTCATTCTTACTAATAGCATGGTTGGTAA
The DNA here is from genome assembly GCF_963514095.1 of Eutrigla gurnardus. Taxonomy (NCBI): domain Eukaryota; kingdom Metazoa; phylum Chordata; class Actinopteri; order Perciformes; family Triglidae; genus Eutrigla; species Eutrigla gurnardus. The sequence goes on along the minus strand of NC_139921.1, from coordinate 14,681,024 downwards.
CAGGCTGGAGGCTGGCACGGTGCGCGATGGGTGGCTTCTCGGTGAGTAAATGTATCCGTTTAATTGCGCCCCAATGTAAACCAGCACAATGCCCATTTGGGCACGTGCATTCAAATATGTGCATTTGTTTTTCCCTGGTGAAAATAGAGCGGCAGAGCTATCTAATAAGCCCTTTATTGTCTCCTTGTGTTCAGTATTTGTGTCGATAAACGCGTGCGTAAAGTTGGAAATGTCACACTGCAGTAGCCACGGCGCACTTCTGCAGTCATTAATATATATAATAATATAATATATTATATATTAATATCCTCCTGTCCCCCCGCCCGTTGCGGTCACGCTTCGGCGGTGGGCCGAAATCCTCCGCTTCACCTCCACCTTCACGTCGGACCATTTCTTTTTTATTTCAGGGAGTGTGCGCTGCTCCGACCCCACAGTGTTCACTGACTCACTCACACGCTCCCACTCACATTTCTTTTTTTTTGTGTTTATGCCTGATGAGAGGCTACCAAATAATACTGGTCTTCGAGTCTCGACTTCGTTTAAGAGCGTTTCGAGCTCAGACTCGGTGAAGTTGCGCTTCTTCCCTTTTTCATTTTGTAGATCTGATGGTGCAGAGAGGGGAATCCCCGGTGCAGGCCCTATTTAAAGTCATTTGCATATTTAAATGGAGGCGTGGACAGGGAGGAGTTTAGCACTTCCACATGTGTGCTTAATTCCACGTTGATTGGGATGTACAAAGGAAAAGTGCTTGGATCCATGTGTACGCACACTTTGATACATCTGATTTTTTTTGTGCGTATGACAGTTTCTGGATTTTAGCGTACGCCATTTTTCAGTAGGAAATCCACGCAATTCTTAGTACATGAGGCCCCAGGTCTCTTAGACTGGAGGACTGGGAGCTGAGAACTGAGGACAGACCTTCACAGCTTCTCTCTGAGAGGTTACAGCCACTGAGTCTGAAGAGGAATCAGAAATGTAGAATAAAAAACAGAACAAGACTGGCTTACTTCGGTGCTAATCCCCTTCACTTTAATTATCAGACGGCTGACGGCAAGACACGGAATGTTAGCTTGTGTCTGGTTGTAGCATTTATTCACCGACAAACATGCGGTACCCACAATACACTGCTGCACACTGTACCACGCTGTAATCTAACCGATGACATCATACTCGCCGTCTCACTCTCTCTCTCTTTATACTTCAACGTACAGAGAGCCAACAGTGTTAATGCATTAAAAAGATGAATGTGTTAAATCCACAAATGAATCATCCCGCGTTAACATGTTCATTTTGATGGCCCAAATATTTAAAGGTACAATATGTAAGAAATCTAAAGCAACTGGCCGTAAAATCATCCTAATAGAGACTCAGGAATAATGATCATATAACATACTGAACTCACCAACAACAACAGTACAGCCAAAATATTCACAAAAACGCAAATCATGTTTATGTTTTGAAAACATGTTTTGGCACGTGGCGCCACCCACTGGCGTCTACAAATCATTGCAGTCAGTAGAGTCTCAGCTGCCGAGCAACCACGGGTTGCCAGTTTCGACTGAGCTACAATGGCGGAGGCAACGAAACCCAAAAGAGTTCGTTATGATTCACAAAAACGCCAAGATAAAAACCGAGGCAAAGCAAGGGTCTATATAGGGGATGCATTTGAACGGTGGAGACAGTAGAAAGCTGAGAGGAATTTGAAATCGGATGCAGAATTGGCTACTCTTCTCCTAGACGGGTAAGTTGAGCTTGGCTAACTAAGTTAGCATCATAGCTTGATGGGGATGGACATTTCGAATACTTTGAACTGTTGAGTAACAACGTTATTCATTTAGATCATAGAAACAAACGTTAGCAGCACAGCTAACGTTAGCAGCATTAGCACTGTCCTGTTACGGGCATCAAGCTGTCCGGCTGTCCAGCCGCGGCCGGCCGGACAGCACAGCTAACGCTAGCAGCATTAGCATTGTCCTGTTACGAGCTGTGCTGCTTGTTTGTTTCTATGATCCAAATGAGTAACGTTGTTACTCCGCTGTCCGGCTGCCTTCGGCGTGTTTGGATACGCCAACAGCTCTGGCAACCTCGAGTCTGGAGGGGAGGGGGTGGAGGGGGAGGCGGATACGACTCGCCACAGTGTTTTGAGTTTGAGTGTAGTATCGTTTTTGGCCACATTCTTACATATAGCGCCTTTAAACATCAAACTGCAGGGAAAAGAGTTTGGTTTCCTTTAGTGATTTGTTCTTTTGGTGGAGCCGAATTAATTTGCACATTGATATTTTATATTTTTGTCAATTTCACTTTCAGGTTCTGATTATTGATTGTAAATCAACAAGTACTCAGTACTTGAATAGTTTTTTCACTAAATACTTTTTTCCTCAAGTAACTATTTGGATGACTACTATTTATTATTTACTTTTTGCTGTTTGTAAAACCAATCAAATCATTCAGAATACAGATAGAACCTTGTAATTCCATGGTGGTTTGTTATATTTTGAATATAAAAACTATATTTACAGAGCTTTGCTGGAGGCTTGGACCACCGGCAGCAGCCTCAGAAGAACCTTCTCTGAAGCAGAGTATTTCTACAGGTCAAACACGTCCAGACTTTTTTCTGACGACAGTAAGATGAAGACCAGAGCTGACCAAAGAGAAGGAGACAGGTTCTTGTAGGAGAGACGTCCTGAAGTCATGTAGTCTTGGATCTCCTCCACCAGAGAACGATCATTCAGTTCATTCAGACAGTGGAACAGGTTGATGCTTCTCTCTGGAGACAGATCCTCATTAAGCTTCTTCTGGATGTACTCGACTGTTTCCTCATTGATCTGTGAGCTACTTCCTGTTTGTGTCAGCAGACCTCGTAGGTGTTTCTGATTGGTCTCTAGTGACAGACCCAGAAGGAAGCGGAGGAACAGGTCCAGGTGTCCGTTTGGACTCTGTAAGGCCTTGTCCACAGCTCTCTGGTGCAGATGTGTTAGTTCAGGTTCGTCTCTGGTGACTTCAGACGCCCCGGAGGTTGTTGGTTCTTCTGCCATCAGATTGACACCAGACTTGATGAAGGTCAGATGGACATGAAGAGCAGCCAGAAACTCCTGAACACTCAGATGGACGAAGCAGAACACCTGGTCCTGGTACAGTCCTCTCTCCTCTCTGAAGACCTGTGTGAACACTCCTGAGTACACTGAGGCTGCTTTGATATCGATGCCACACTCTGTCAGGTCTGGTTCATAGAAGATCAGGTTTCCTTTCTGCAGCTGCTCAAAAGCCAGTTTGCCACAGAGACTCAATCATCTTCCTGCTCTGTGGACTCCAGTGTGGATCCGTCTCAGCTCCTCTATCATACTTGACGTTCTTCAGTTTGGACTGAACCACCAGGAAGTGGATGTACATGTCGGTCAGGGTCTTGGGCAGCTCCCCTCCCTCCCTGGTCTTCAACACCTCCTCCAGAACTGTAGCAGTGATCCAGCAGAAGACCGGGATGTGGCACATGATGTGGAGGCTCCGTGAGGTCTTGATGTGGGCGATGATCCTGTTGGCCTGCTCCTCATCTCTGAACCTCTTCCTGAAGTAGTCCTCCTTCTGTGGGTCAGTGAACCCTCTGACCTCTGTCACCATGTCAACACACCCAGGAGGGATCTGATTGGCTGCTGCAGGTCTTGTGGTTATCCAGAGGCGAGCAGAGGGAAGCAGTTTCCCCCTGATGAGGTTTATCAGCAGCACTTGGACTGAGGTGGACTCTGTAACATCAGTCAGGATCTCGTTGTTGAGGATTCCTGCTTCTTTGGTTCCAGGGAAGAAGTGATGAACGAGTTCCACCAAGCTGAACTTCTTCTCTTTCAGCAGGTTCAGCTCTCTGAAAGTGAATGGAAACGTGAACTGTATGTCCTGGTTGGCTTTGTCTTCAGCCCAGTCCAGAGTGAACTTCTGTGTTAACACTGTTTTCCCGATGTCAGCCACTCCCTTTGTCATCACTGTTCTGATTGGTTCATCCCTTCCAGGTGAGTCTTTAAAGATGTCTTCTTGTCTGATGGTTGTTTCTGGTCTGTCTGGTTTCCTGGATGCCGTTTCAATCTGTCTGACCTCATGTTCCTCATTGACCTCTGCAGTCCCTCCCTCTGTGACGTGGAGCTCCGTGTAGACCTGATTCAGGAGGGTTGGGTTTCCGGCTTTAGTGATGCCCTCAAACAAACACTGGAACTTCTTCTTGAGGTTAGACTTGAGTTTACGTTGGTACACTGCCCCAGCGGTTCCTGGATAAACAACAAAGGAACCCAGTTAGTGGATCCTACAGACCCTTTTACAGTCTATGAACAAGCCATGTATTAGAGCCATGTATCCCTATAGTCCTCAGTATGAGTGACTTATTTAATGATTAAATCAGAACTATTGGAGACAATATCAATCAGGTACAACATAAAATCAAATAAAAGACTTTAACAAGACAAACAGGACTGAAGGATATAACCCTTTGAAATGCAGCTGCAAAGCTCCACGAGTCAGTCACTACAACACATCACAATACAGCATCATAGAAAGAGACGGTATGATGACGGTGTTGAAAATAGTACCGTAGGGTTTTCTAAATATCCTGGTAGACCGTAACCTAACCATTTAGTTCCTACGAGCTGAAAGTCACCAATTAACACGGTCACTGGGTGAAGTGAAACTCCTGTTTCTCTGAAACGGTCGTGATCCTGTCTGAACTCTGTAGAACTTGAGTGTTGGAATATCGATTCTGACATCCGAACATTAACAAACATTGAAGTTGTGTGCAGCCTATTAAGAGTTTGGAAATATGAAGTTCTTCATATTGAATCCTTCTCTTCTTTCCACCATGTTAAATCTGTTAAAATCCTCTTACCCATCAGCACACAGGCAGCCACTGTGATCTTCTGAAAACGCCTCTCTGCTCCTCCTCTGCTCTTCATCCTCACCGTCCAACAACTCCTCTTCATCACTCTCCAAGCATTCTGGGTAATCTGGACTCAGGACCTTCTGGATCTTCTTCAGCTCGTTCTTCACAAAAGTGCAGATGTTCTCCTCCAGCAGCTTGAACAGAAGGATAAACTGAACATAGACCACTAGAACCAGTTCAGCATTGAATCTGTAGTCGATGTGGTTAATAGTGAAAGGTGAGCTTGTACATGTACTCACCATAAATATGGAGTCCAGGTGTGTTTGATGCTGCCGGGTAAACGGAACCTCTGAGATCTGCTGAACTCTGTGGAGAAAACCAAGTTCAAAGAGTCACTAAAGCACAGACTGGAGATCAGAAGTGGACGTTGTCATGGCGACATCACCCGTTGGTTTGTGGACTACGGTTTTGAAGCCTCGGGCTCTGATAAACACAAGCGGCAGAGCGGCACCCTGAGCAGCAACCTTACTGGATCTGAATCCATGTGGATTCTGGTGTGAAGCTGCTAACAAAGTTAGCTTCATAATTCAAGGTCAACTTTACAGCTATGTGTTAAAGTCATCTTAGTAGCTAACCGTTGGCTTCTCAAACCTGCAGAAAAACTCATTCACGTCTTGGTCCAGATGGTGTACCTCCTGGTAATAGACACCTCCTCGGGCATTATCAGTTACCTTAACACCGCTTGCTTTGCCGTCCTATTTTTGAAGAAAAGGCTGAAAACGACATACCCAAAGTAAAATGGTTACTGTTTTTGAACCCTTATGACTACAGGCACAAAGCTGAGCATTCCTGAAAGATAACCCTTTGAATTTTCTTCTGCAGGTGTCAGATATACTCTAAGTGTTACTGACACTGATTTACTGCAGCTCAAACATAGTGGAAATTGCATTTTTTTTGCCTCGCCTAAATTATTTTTCTTTTTGAATGAAACAAGTTCGCTGTGGCTGTTATAGATAGGCCTAAAAGTTGAATGAAGCCACAGCCACAAGCCTGACCAACAACTGGTAGAAAGTAGATAAAAAGACACCCAAAAATGAGCTTTGCAAGTGCAGTGTTGTAGGGCAATGTCAGACGGAGCTGCATCTGGAACAAAGTGTTCCAAATGAGATTATGGGTATTTTTAGGTATATAATTCTACTTTTTTTGTTGTTTATTTCACCAGTTCTACAACTACTACTAATAAAACCAACATTTTTTTTAATGTTTCTTTACATAACAGCCTTCTGTAATGAGACGCTGCATAACTATCATATCTGCAGGTCACAGTCTGACCTTTCTGAGCTGCTGCGCTCTCAGCCTCAAGCCCCCTCCCCTCATGTAACATACCGCTGGAATCGTAAGCTCATTGGCTATAAGACCTGTCAGTCAAAAATGTACTCCTCTGCCTATTGGCTCTCTGCCTGGGGATTCTCGTGGTTGGTCAGCCGAGAGGCAGTGACGCACTGGCTCTCTTGATGGACAGATTTTTCAGCCAATCCGGATCGTAGGATCGGTGAAGGGGGCTTGTTTTGTTGCCAGGAAGTAGCGCTACACGGAGTTAGCAAAGTCCGTCATCGAAGAGCGATAACTAGCGATAAACAGCTATAAACAATCTTTTGTTCAGAAACTCACAACGTCAACACATGGCGTGTTATGGATGATTACCGGAGATCGCGTGCTCGTGGGACTAAACGAAGTAGCTACTTTTGTTCGTTGGACTCTTACCGTTCTCTGGATATAAGGATTAGCATGCAACATGTTCTTTTTGGACTTCGAGACAGCTCGAAAGGTAGGGAACTCCTGTCATATTGTTGTTATTTTTCTGTGCACTCCTTGCACACATGCTGTGTTTGCTTTTGATGTGTTTTCCGTGAGCATAAAACGGCGTACTTTTTCGATTCGCGAGACTCGTAGCTTTCAAATTATGTGTAATATGACTCAGACACAAAAAAATAATATGCGAGTAAACAGAATGAATGGGAAAACTAGTGCAAAACGGCCCGTCGGCGGGCCTGACTAGAAGACAGGTTAACACCTAAAATAAGAGTTTGCTGGAAATAAAGTGTCTTACTTTACTACTCTACAACCTCCCTTGAGTGAGAGGAAGACGGTGCTCGAGTTTGGTGTCTGTTGGTTTGGAGTCTTTTTGTTCTTAGCTTAGCTTAACTTAGCCTCCCCACTACTCTTCTTTGTCATTAGCCTTTATGTTAGCCAAGTTAGCTTCTCTCTAACTCTTAAGGTTTCTCGGCGTCTATGAGTCTTTTCTTTCAGAAGGTTTTCCCCTCACTGTCTCTTTAAGGTTTGATTGTATATTTATTATTTTGTAGTTTAATCCCAGTTAAAAACGATTTTTATTGGTCCTTTCTGTGAGAGTTTCAGTGAAACACAACACTGTCACTCAGGGCCGGACTGGGAGACTTTTTCAGGCCTGGAGTCAGTCACGTAACCAGGCCACCCTGGCCTTGCCCACACGCGCATGTTCACGCCCACACCTACATGCATTGGCACGCATGTACACGCAGAAACACACACGCACGCACGAACACACACACACACACACACACACACACTGCATTCCAAATAGAAGTTCAAATATGGGACCTATGTACAAACTAAGTTAGGAATATACAGTAACTTTTGTGTTTGGGGCCGGGCTGGTAAAATACAGTAACACAACAATCCTCAGCAAAATCCACTAACACACTTACTAGAAGAGAATAAAGGTTTAACGCAGTGCCAAGGTTACTTAAACATCATATCATGTGGAATGTCAACTGCCTCTTTTTATGTGTAGCCTACAATATAACCTAATAAACAAAGACAACAAAGTCCAAATCAAACAATTAATCAGCTATGAGGGGACAGCCTTTGAATACATGTTCACAGAACATGCACACACTGATAGACGCAATGTATAATACAGTCCGAGAGTATAGTTCCTAATAAGCAATCACATAATATTGACTCATATTCTAATATAGGGCTGGGATACATAACAGCAAGTCAGCAACAGACAGCAAAATTCAACACCACTAGTGCTTAATAGAATGGCAGCTATTTCTGTATTACAAATGAGAGCCATTTATGTCAAATGGCAGTGCCTGTTGGTGTTATGTCTGCAACTTGCATGTTGTTGCTCTAGAAATGATTCTGTACCTTCTGCCAACTGCTCTGCACTGGCTTCTCCTGAAGTACCAGCAGGACTTGTGTCATCACCATCACCACCTTTGAATAGCAAACATATGCTTACAGTGTTTTTCCATACAGTATAGTTCATACAGTAAGATAGTGTAGCCTATGTCTCACTTAATGTGCCCTTGTATTCATATACATAATAATGGAATGATAACAGTAAATAAAAAAGTGGCTTGTTTAATTTCATGGCCAGGACCTATAGCCTACTGTGTAAAAGTGTACAGCCTCAAGGACCCAGGTCCCTGGACCTCAAGAACCAGTGTTTTTTTGTTGTTGTTGTTGTTTTTTACATAACTTAGTTGCAGAGGTATCTTGGCTGGGTGGGGGGGGCGGGGGCCTGAATAAATTTGTCAGTTTACGGCATTTGGCCGCATCCTCCTCCAGCGCCTTTCTTTTTTTCTCTCTCTCCCTCTCGGCACCGCCTTTTCTTTTTTTTTTTACCCGGGGGGTTGGGGTCCATGGTTTACAGTACTAGTCGAAGCCTCGACTCTCCCTCTCTGCTCGGCGCTCGCTACACACACACCGCGACTGCAGCATCAGTGTCACACACACCCCTTCCTCCGCACGCTGTGGTTGATACGGACTGTTGGGGCGGGTGTTAATCAAAACAAACCAATCGCCTTGTCCTCCTCACATGCTACTGGCCTGAGTGGCCTCTGATTGGCCAGGCCTGCATCTCTGACTTAGAAAAAAAAAAGTCAGATGGCCGCGGCGCCGGCTGACCGGCAGACTTTAAAAAAAAAAAAAAAGAGAGAGAGAGACGCAGGCCAGCAGGCCAATCATAGGCCGGCGCTTCGGGAAACCTCCCGGTTCTCCCGATGGCCAGTCCGGGCCTGGCCATTTCTATTTGTTAAAACTGTGAAGGAGATTGTAAATGTTTCGCCACAGTCAGTTCTTAAATATGGTCACTAGAGGGCAGCATTTAGCCTGGGGATTTGTTACTGCGCCAAAGTGCATTATGGGTTTTGTTTTGATGCGTGTGGACCACGGAGAGATTTCAGCCAGGAAGGACGGTGATGTGATGCGATTGTGTGAGGAAGAAGGTAAAAAACTAACAAATTGTGTTACATATCGCTGTATAAAACCCTTAAATAAAGGTACCTGTTGATATTTGTAACCGATGATTGTATTTACTGTTGATCTCTGCGGATTTTGGGCGCGAGTCGCCGATGCACTAATGTTCAATGACATAAGCATGCTAGCTAGTGTAACGCCGTGCGGTGTGAAAGTGAAAGTTTTTCTGACGTCGGATTTCGACGGCATCAATTCACGTCGTTTCAACGTTGTTTCGACGACATATCAACAGCTCACAGAGCAGGCTACTTCAATCTATGTCATTATTACGTCGTATAGACGACTTTTCAACGTCTCTACGTGACGTCTATTTGACGTCTAATCAACGTCTGTCTCATGACCGAAGTCATTTCGACGGCTCTTAGACGGCATCAATTCACGTCATTTCAACGTAGTTTCGACGGCATATCAACCTTTGTCAAAATACACATGTAATGTATTGCATTTAAAAATATGTTAAATCTAGTTTCAACTAGTGCCTACATAACTGGCATTACCACATCCATACATTCTATGACAAGCACAGCTCTTGTGCTGTATACATGTGTAATTCTTAATGCTCTAATCTACAACTATTTAAATTAACTTATCAATTTCAGCAAAAAAATCCTTAAAATGCAAAGAGGTCAAAAAGTCCAATAGACAACACCAGCAAATTTCACATTTGCAAACTTAAAATATCACAGGAATGGTGAACCTGGTCAAAACTTTCATAGTAAATAAACTCACCTGTGATAAAGTTAAAAATACTCAAGTAATGTTCACCCATACTGTAAAATACGAGTAGTACATGGACTAATCTCTGGTAAAAAAAAAAAAAGACAGCATTCAGGACCAGGTAACAGGTTTTATTTATATTGAATAATTTAATAAAAAAAACTAACATGTTTATTGGAACAAATGTTTAATTGACTTAATTTTTATTGCAGTTATTGCAGTTATGTGTGTGTGTTATGTGTGGTGGTCCTTGCCCCCAGTCCTTGCTGGGGCATGTTTAAGTTGGCTCTGAATTACAGTCTCTATTTCGGCATCTGTGGCCTTTGGACTCCATCTCTTGACAGCACCTGGAGAGAGGGCATAAGAAAAAAATAAAAAATTTTACAGAGCGCCTATTCAGATGTTAAATGCACTTTATAGATGGCAAGAACAAATTGTTTTGGGAGTTGAAAGAGTAATGAAAGAACCACTTCTTAGAGCCACTCAGTAGCCTGAATCTGATGGTTCCTAATAAAGCCAGTAGGCATTAACAGTCTGTCCTATGTAGGGTTGGGTACCGAACCCTGTACTTTTACCGGTACCGACCGAAACACGTCGGTATTACCGGGTATTGGTTCACGTAAAATCCAACGGTGCCAAATTTCGGTTCTTTCACGTACATCCGGAGCAGAATGCACCAGCTGATATGCCTGAGTGTAACGTTATGTCCAACTCGAAACAGAAAGCAATTATGACCAATTTAGTGCTCCATTTACATGTAAACGTGTGTGTCTTGTGCCAGGAGGAGGCATACATCATAAATCAGAATAATATTCCTTAAAATGACTTAAATAATGGTGAACATTGACATATGGAACGCACCCACTGCTCTGAATCACGACTGGATCATGAGTCATCATGACAACGTGATTGGTCGGTAGGGAAAGAAACCTTACGCTGACGCCGCATGCGTGGAGCAGAAGGAGAAAGATGGCCAGCCGAAAGCGTTCGGTTGTGTGGCTGCATTTCACTAAAGTAGATAGCGACAGTGCTATTTGCAACATTTGCCATGCGAAATGCAAAACGGGCAGTGGGAACACGTCAAACCTAAGAAAACACCTGGTGAAACACAAGATACATTTTAGAGCAGAAGAGTGCACAGTATTCTCTTCACCTGCGGCTGCGGCGACAGAAACTAGCAGCACACCGGCAGCTAGCAACATCGAGTCATCGCCGGCATCTCCAGGTAGGTTAACTATGTAATGTAGGTATTTGGATCGGTTGTTGGTAGAAGTGTGCAAAGTTGAATAACTGGTTAACGGTTGTAATGTTATTATCACCACCCTTTGGTTATTCCAAAATGTATAGAATCAGCAGCGTAGAATCATAACATGGCATAGCAACTAGCATAGAAGCTAGGCTATCCTATTACGGTGAAGTTCTGCTAACTTTAACGTTCAGTATTGGGGGTCGTTAACTAATCTACAAAAAGTAGGTTAGAGCTTAAATAAATTAAAGACCCTTAAAAGCTGTTTATTGACTTCTGTTCTGTGGACTGTGTTCGAGTTAACGTGAGTTGCCTAACGGTATGATGATGTTACGAAACTGTAACTTTCGTTGCCCGTGCAGTTGTATAGTTTTACGTCATCCACTGGGTTTGTAAAACAGACATAGTGTCTTTGGAGATCCTTTCCACGTTGGCCAGCATTTGTGATTACATGTTAAACCTGTCAGTAGCGGGGAAAAACAGGTATATTTGACGTAAGTCTTGCTAACCAAATTGGATGTCTATACAGTACATTCCCCTCCAATAACGTCACCGCTATTCCCACAATTCTTAACGTTGTCTCGAACTCATATCAATCTGTGCTACTATGAAAGCATGAGTCAGAAATATTAAATATGATCATTGTTATTGTTGTCAGATCAACAACTTGTGACTCATATGCACTCTTGTTTCAATTGACAGATCTCCCTGACCCTATTCCACTGTCCACACGCCCTCGTGTCAGACCGGCAGCAGTTACACCTTTTACTCTAGCGCAGAACACGTCGTTGACCCGCCAGAGAGTTGAAGAGTGCCACAGGGCTGTCACTAAAGGCCTTGTTAGAGGGATGTTGCCCTTTTCAACAGTGGAGGCCCCATGGTTTAGGTAAATTATCACATTGTGTAAATAAGGGTTTAAGATTGTAATGATGAAATTTAATAAGCTACATTACTAATGATGATTGAGTGTAGTATGTCATTTCTACTGTCTTTGTACAATGATAGGGAAATGATAGGGACCCTGAACCCAAAGTACCACCCCCCATCCAGAGATCTTCTGTCAAACACACTTATACCATCTTGGTATGCTATTGAAAAAGAAAATCTGAAGAGGGAACTCCAAGGTATTGACCATGTCGCAGTGACTGCAGATGGATGGAGTAGTTTGGCCCAGGACCATTACCTGACAGTCACAGTACATTACATTGTGGAGGCTGAGCTCAGGGATAAAGTCCTCCATACCCGTGCTGTGTACATCTCACAGACAGGGCCTGCAATAGCTGAAGAAATCGATTCAATATTAGAGGAATTTGAGGTGAGGTCCAAAGTGGTAGCAATCACGGTTGACAACGCTGCAAATATGGATGTTGCAGTGAGGAGAATGCAGGTTATGAAGATGGGGTGCTTTGCACACACCCTTAATGTAGCTGCCCAAAAGCTATATAGCGTGAAAGCAGTTGCCAACTGGTCTGCAAGAATACGGGACATTGTGGTGTGGCTGAGGAAGGCCACACTAGCCAAACCTGTCCTTAAGGAAAAGCAGAGACTGCTTGGTAAGTTCATGATGGAATGTTTTTTTATTTTTGTATAATTAATTCCTGTGTTATTAAAATTCCACCAGTGTTTCACTGCTGGGGCAAAATAAATGCCTTTGATGATTGATAAGTTTGCTTCTGTGATCTTTAAGGTCTTCCTGAACATGCTCTGATACTGGATGTCAGGACCAGATGGAACAGCCTGTTTCTAATGGTGGAACGGTTTATCGAACAATACCTTGCCATCCAGGCAGCTGCAATGGACCTAAGGCTGAAGAGGGCTATGGACAGAGAAAGGTATAGATACATTATTTAAAAACACTTTGATCAGGAAGGAATTAAAGTGAAGGATACATGCATTAGTGTTGTATGACTGTTTGTGTTCTCAGAGTGGAGAGAATATCAGATGATGACATCAAAAAGTGGGAGGATTTCATTGACACCATGAGGGTATTTTACCACTCCACGCTGTGTGTGTCATCCGACAAGAGTGCCACTGCAGGCCAAATCCTCCCCATTCTGGAAAAACTCAAAGAGAAGCTCAAGGTAGTTGAAGATGATTCTTCGTTCAAGAGAGCCATCAAAGAGAAAGTTTGGACAGATCTTTCTTCACGCTACACAGTAAGAAGAATATTGTAAACTTTTATTTATTCATCTGGATTTTGTTTCCATCTACCTTTGCTCAAAGTGCATGATCATTTAAAAAAATCTTATATTGTTAGTATGAAAGAAACGCCCAACTAAAGCAGTTCCTCGAGGAGGCTACCGCCCTTGATCCTCGATTTAAGATCAAGGCAAATGAGACTATATGGACTCGCTTGGAAGAAGAAGCGGTCACACTGGAAACAAGTGGACAGGTTTGCTCATTGTTAAAGTTAACTTATGTGTACTATAAATACTATGCAATATATGTTTTATTTACTATTGTGTATGTCTTGTTAAAGCGTGGAGGTGTTGCCCAGGAAGATAGAGGAGACCAGCTGCAGCAGCATCAGGAGGAGGAGGAGGATGACTGGACTGCTGAAGATATGGCCGCAGCAGCAGCACCACCACCAACACATGTAAGATTATGGACATTATGACCATACTAGGGCTGCCCCCGACCAAGGATTTTTTTGGTCGACCACTGGTCGTCATTTAGAGCGATTAGTCGACTAATCGACGCATACATATATATATATATATATATATATATTTTTTTTTTTTTTTCTCCCCAAATTAGCCTGAGCGACTGAATAAATAAATAACCATTAATTTTACAAGTGCACACAGCTGCGCGCTTTAAATCTGCCGCCTGTTAATGACACTGGCAGATTATTTCAGATTCTAATTATTAATGTGTCAGAAAAAATCAGCAAGGGGACTGTCGGAACATTCTGAATATTTATTTAAACACGTCACACACACACACACACATCGTTGATGTAACAACACAATTGTAACAAACAAATAAAATACAGCCTTGAAAACTAAATTAAACAATATTTTCGTTTCTTTTCAAAATCTAGATAACGAAAAAAATATATAGGCTGTCAGATTCGAAAGATAAATACAACAAGAATTCAAATAAAAATGAATAAATAACCATTCGGCAAAACGAAAACACTTAGGATAATTAAACTCAATGAATATAAAATAGGCAAACATCGTGAATAAACGGAATAAATATGTATTAAGCAAACTGAAACACTCAGTGCAAATAAACGGAAAAGTAGCCCAAACAACATTCTACATTTTCCTTAAGTCAGTAGCCAGCACAAATGATGTAAATCACACATTTCGTTTTGCACAAGCAATTAACTCACAGTTATATCCCCTCGGCTCTCAGTTTCCTCATATTATGAGAAAGGAACACAAGTTTGTCCACATTGTCGGGGAGAAGTGAGCTCCGCGTCTTGCTCACAATGAAGCCGGCCTTGGAGAAGATGCGCTCCGATGGTGTGGACGTGGATGGGATGGAGTGGACACGCTTAGCTGCTCTGGCCAGCTTCGGGTAGCGGTCCTCGTTTTTTTGCCACCATGGAAGCGGTCCTGATTCCACTTTTGTTTTGTCCTCCAAGTATCGTTTCATCTCACTGTTCTGTTCTTCTGTCGGCTGCTCTTCATCTGTATTCATCAGCATGGATATTTCCTCCTGCTTTTCCCGCTTCTTTTTTGGTGCAGGGCCGGGTTCGCTGTCATCCCCACTGTGCTCTCCCTGAGCAGGTTCTTCTGCTGGAGCTAAACTCTCAGCCAAGTCCAACACCGTTGTGTATGCCTCGTCCCGTTTCTCCACCTCGAGGAATGACAGGCTTTTAAACCGTGGATCCAAGACAGAAGATTGGATGTATATGCTGGTCTCAAAATTCCCTTTGAGCCCCCATCTCTTGTCAATTTCTTCAGTAAGCGTTTTCTTCATTGCGGTCACAGCCGCGCTGTCATCATCGCGCAGCAACAGGTGGCGTCTTTTCATGTTTATGAGCATGGGCAGCGTGGCAGAGAGAGATGCATTAACATCCTGCGAAAGCAACTCGGGGAGCGTGACCATCGGCTTCAGCACCGAGACGATGTCCTCCGCTATCCTCCAATGGGCTGTGGTGAGATCCAGATCGCGGTCAGATCTGTTGGTGGTAACAGGGTCGGAAAGCACAGCTGTGACCGGCCACCTCTGTTCCAGGAGACGCTCCAGCATGTAGTGAGTTGAGTTCCATCGCGTGGAGACGTCCTGAATGAGTTTATGTTCCACAACTTGCTGTTGTTTTTGTTTGTCGGTCAGAGCTGCTGTAGCCTTGGCACTTTTTTTAAAATGTCCAACGAGACGTCTGGCAGCTGCAGTGACTCGGCAGATCGGGTCTTTTTTAAGAGCCGCATTGATGCACAGCTGCAAAGTGTGCCCTGCACAACGAACTCCCTGGACATTACCCCAGGACGGGTTATAAGACAGCTGATCCGCGCACAACACCATGTTCGCGGCATTGTCGTGTACAATAGCGGCCCTTTTTTCTGCAGGGATGTTAAAGTCCGCCAGTACGTCACTGAGTCGCTCTGCTATGTTAGCAGCTGTGTGGCTCACCTCCAACACTTTTGTTTCCAGCACGAATTAGTGCAGTCGCCAGTCATCGGAAATGAAATGTGCTGTGACTGTCATGTAACTGTCCATCTGGTTAGATGTCCATATATCCGTTGTGAAGCTGAGTGCTGTACAGCTTTTAATCTTGTCCAGAAGTGTTTCTCTTGTAGTGTTGTATTTGCTTGTAATCGCGTGCATTACAGTGTCCCGTTTAGGGAGACTGTATCCTGGCTCCAGGAATTCAACCAGTTGTTTGAATCCATCACCACTGATAATGTTAACAGGTCTCATGTCCAATGCAATAAAGTCGGCTATTTTGTCAGTGATGTCTCTTTTCCTTTTGTCGGAAAGAGGGGGTTTCAGAATTAGCTTTTGCTGCGTCATGGATGCAGTGGAGGATGCCGTGGAGGTGGATGGCGCGGTGTCTTTTCCGCAGTAAAGTGGATGCGCCTGTTAGTAGAGAGATTTACAATAAGTAAAACACGGTGAGCTGGATAATTTAGCTTCCGTATAACAGTAATAATTTTTATTTATTTATTTATCTGCTTTCAAACTTCGGCCGCCATGGACAGGTAGCTAGGCTAGCCTTAGGCTACTTACATGTTTCAGGTGGTAGGTCATGTTCGTCGTGGACGAGTGATAGGCAAAGTTTTTCTTGCAAAGTTTGCATGTGACCTTCTTGGGGTCATCCTTGTTCTTTTCGAAGTGATCCCATATTTTAGACGTCTTTCCCGACATGATTGGCTATTAATTGTTAACTGTCTAACCGCGATGTCGAAGGGACCTGCCGTGTTGAAAAAAAAAAACACCGACAGTGAGCGAGTGTCACGACTTCCTACAAATTAAAAGCCCTCCAGCCTTTTAGGCCAGCCGCCAGTCACATAGATTTAGATTTTCACTTAATTTTGAAAAGACACGGCTCCAAATGTTTTTTTTTTTTTTTCCTGCGACCAATCGACTAATGAAATTTTGGTCGGCTAATGATTTTTTGGTCGACCAGTGCTTGGTCGACTATTTGGGGGCAGCCCTAGACCATACTTGTTCTATTGATAAAATAATGCTTGATGATCATGAGGCTTTTTTCCATTTGAAGAAAAAACTTTCAGCGCTCGGGGAGCTCTTTAAAGACGAAGACCAGGCTTTGCTGGAAACATCTGTGTCTGCAGATGTCAGTGGTCCTTTGATCTCAGAAAAGGTCAAGACTGAAGTACAAGTGTACAGGAGTTTCCCAGCTGTCCTTAGCTCGGTGAACCCTATCCTGTGGTGGTGGCAGAAGAGGGACCAGATGCCAATGCTCTCCAAGTTGGCTAAGAGGTATCTTTGTGTACAGGCTTCCTCCGGGCAAGGCTACAACCTGAAAGAGTAGATATGCTGGTCTTTCTGAAAAAGAATTACACCGCTTAGAATTGCGTAGTAGTAGCAGCAGCAGTGCTAGTTTTTTTTAGCTTGTTTGAGCTTGACTCTGTGTGTGTGTGTTTTTTAAAAAATGTTTACTGCCCCTACTCTGTGCGTTCATAATGTTTTATATGTTTAGGGGGGTAATACAGTGGGGTTTTGTGTGTTTTGGGTGTTTGCATTCTGTTTAATAAAATGTTTAAACTGAGAAGTTGTGAGTTTTTTTTAACTGTAATCAAATGTTGTAGTCGTTAAAACCAGTCGTTACAGTTCAGTTACAGTAAGGTACCGAAAAAAGCATCGTTGGATACCGAGACCGAAAACTAGGCACCGGTACCGATATCGGTTCAAATGTGAAAGGTACCCAACCCTAGTCCTATGGTAGCCCAGCTGAGCCCAGGATAGCCACATGCACATGAAGCCCATTCAGTCATTTCAATTATATCAATCTTACACTTGATGACATGGAACATCTTTGTGGCTTTAAAAGGCAGTTTGTTTCTTTGCCCCCCTCCATGCATGTTGAACTTTGCCATGACTCCATTCGTCATGAGCCTGTAAGACAAAATTACTGTTAGCATTTTGTACGTACAAAATAAAAATAGCACCAAGAGTTTGTAATTTCCATTATTGGATCAGTAATATAGAAAGTTGTGTACTATAACTGCTGTTTTAGGTGTTTGACATGGAATTATTTTTGTCTTCAGTGGGTAGGGCTATGGGTACTCTGTGGTAATGTTTTCAACCTGTCAGAAGTTCCTGGTGTTTGTGACTGCTAAACCAGGAGACAAGACTGTGCACAGAACACAATAGAAGGGGACATAAAGACACAGAGGGGTGTACTGCGAAGCGAGTATAGTGGGTTAGCGAGCTATTGTAATATTCCATGCTATGCTTTTATTCTGAAACTCCAGTACGGAGTAGAATGTTACAAATGTATGTCCATGGTTACTGTTGCCGGAGGGACGGGAAAAATAAAGAGTAGCGGAGCTACAGACAGCTACAAAGTTACGGTGCTGGTATCCGGTTTGTCGTACAGGATAGATTATTAACAGTGTGAGTAGTCTATCACAACATGGTGTCAGAGATTAGTCGCTAGACTACGGACCCGCTGCGTAAAAAAAAAAAGAAAAGAGAAAGGAAGACGTGAAAAGTGTCGGTGAAAGTGCGTCGCTGAAAAGAAAAAACCAACGGTAAGAAGAAATGGAAGCCTTCGGTGTTCCTACTCCCAAAATGGATTGGGACTCAACCAATTTACCGGATGGATGGCGGAGATTTCGACAACTCGTCGAGCTCATGTTTACCGGACCACTTAAAGCAAAGTCAGAAGAGGAGAAATGTAGCTTTCTTCTGCTGTGGATCGGTGATAAAGGACGCGACATCAGCAACACTTGGACACTAACGGCTGACGAGGCGAAGACGTTAAAGACGTACTACGACAGATTCACGGAGTACCTCACCCCTAAAGCAAACCCCATCTTTGCCAGGTACAAGTTTCATGAGAAGACACAAGGAAGCAGTGAGTCTTTTGAACATTTTGTGACTGAACTGAAGTTGCTTGTGAAGGACTGTGGCTACGCAAACAGTGATGAAATGGTCAGGGACCGTATTGTGTTCGCCACCAACTCACCTAGAGTGCGAGAGAAGTTGCTTAGCAACGGACCGGAGCTGACGCTGGAGAAAGCGATAGACATGAATTATCACAAGCACAGTTAAAGGCTATGGCAAATGAATGTCAAGTGCATGCAGTCCACCACAAGATGGTAAAGCCAGGCGCCAGGAGAGGTGCTGTTAACAAGGTAAATGACTACCAGAAAAATCAGGAGAGAGCCTGTAGTATGTGTGGAGGAAACCACAACTACACAGCAGAGTGCCCTGCAAAAGGCAAGCAGTGTATGAAGTGCAAGAAGTTCAACCACTATGCAAGAGTGTGTAAAACAAAGCCTCAGACTCAGAATAGAGGAAGATACAAGAACGTTCACACAGTTGAAGAGGTCGCCGAGGACTATGATTCTGAGCTGTATCTGGACACTGTTACTGCAGAGGAAGAGGATGAGGAAAGCGCATATGCAGACATCGGACTGGGACCACAGAACCGACAGCTGAAGTTCAAGCTGGATACTGGAGCTCAAGCCAGCATAATCCCAGCCACTGCCTTTGCCACACTCATGCCAAAAACACAGTTAAAAGCCCCAGATCATAGGTTAACAGGCTATGGGGGACACTCACTTGAAGTGAAAGGCTACTGCAACATAGAAGGGAGGTATAAAGAGAAGTCAACCACCCAGAAGTTCTATGTAGTGAACTGTAATGGGCCCCCTATCCTAGGCTTCAGAGCATGTAAAGCTCTAGGGCTAATTAAAGTAATATATGCAGTGAGCAGTGAGAAAGAGATAACCACTCAGCCAGACAACATCTTAAGTGAGTATGCAGATGTTTTTGAAGGCATCGGCACATTCCCAGGTGAATGCAGTTTCACTATTGACCAAGAGGTAGCACCAGTGGTTTGTCCACCACGCAGAGTACCATTTGCACTAAAAGATCGTCTAAAAACAGAGTTAGACAACATGGAGAGAGAAAGCATAATCTGTAAAGTAACTGAGCCTACACAGTGGGTTAATGCCTTAGTAGTGTGTGAGAAACCAAAGACAGGCAAGCTTAGAATATGCCTGGACCCAAGACCCTTAAAAGGCAATAATGAGGCCACACTACCCCCTACCCACACTTGAGGATGTAACATCCAAGTTAGCAGGGGCAAGGAGGAGCAAGTTTTTCAGCATCTTAGATGCGAGATCAGGCTATTGGGCTATTAAGTTAAGCGAGGAGTCATCACTACTCACCACATTTAACACTACATGTGGTAGATATCGCTTTCTCAGGCTACCCTTTGGCATTGTATCAGCCCAAGATGAGTTTCAGAGGCGAGTAGATGAGACATGAAGGCCTTAGGGGCGTGGCTGGGATAGTTGATGACATCGTTGTTTTTGGAAAAACAAAGGAGGAGCACGACCGCAACCTCAGAGCAATGCTCAGCAGGACCAGAGAGCGAGGGATGAGGCTGAATCCTGAGAAGTGTCGCATCTGCGTTCCTGAAGTGAGCTACTTTGGACATAGGCTGACAGCAGACGGCCTAAGACCAGACCCACTTAAGGTGAAAGCAATCAGAGAGATGTCACCGCCCAAAAGTGAGGCAGAGTTGGACACTGTTCTTGGTATGGTGACTTACCTAGCTAGGTTCGCTCCCAATCTATCTGAGGTAACAGCACCACTAAGACAGCTACTGAAGAAGGACACAGAGTTCAAGTGGAACAATACACACGAGAGTGCATTCCAGCGAATGAAGGAGATCATCACAGCGGAGCCAGGGCCGGTGTTGGCCTACTTCGATCCTGAAAAAGAAGTGACACTGCAAGTAGATGCATCAAAAAATGGCCTGGGTGCAACCATCATGCAGGAAGGCAGGCCAGTTACGTATGCATCAAAGCTGCTTAATAAGACAGAGCAGAATTACGCCCAAATAGAGAAGGAACTGTATGCAGTTTTATTTGGGTGTAGGAGGTTTCACGAGTACCTCTATGGGCGAAATGTAACTGTGGAGTCAGACCACAAACCACTGGAGTCCATACTCCGAAAACCACTAGCCCTTGCACCACCACGTTTCCAGCGCATGATGCTGGCACTGCAGAAATACAGCATCACTCTCATCCACAAGCCGGGCAAGGAAATCCCGGTGGCCGACACATTGTCCAGGAAGTCCATGGATGATGAGGACAGCTCACTATCTGAAGCTATGGAGACTCAGATACACACAGTCATCAGTGCAGCACCTGTAAGCGCAGACAGGATGAACGACATCAGAACAGCAACTGCTCAAGACGAGCAACTGTCCACTCTCAAGCAGGTCATCTGGTCAGGCTGGCCGGAGACAAGAAAAAAGTGCCACCCACATGTCAGTGAGTATTGGAACCACCGTGATGAAATCACTGAGGCTGAGGGCATCCTTCTAAAAGGTGAGAAGATCATCATTCCACACAGCCTCAGACCTCACATGTTACGCTGCATACACACTGGACACTTTGGAGTGGAGAAAAGCAAGCACAGAGCACGGGACGTTATGTTTTGGCCAGGCATGAGTCAGCAGATAGAAGAAATGGTTAAACAATGTGACATCTGCCAAACACACCGCAGCGCCAACACAAAGGAGCCCATGCTCTCACATGAGATCCCGGAGAACCCGTGGGAGACTGTAGGAACAGACCTATTCTCATGGAACTCAGAGAACTATATTGTGATCTGTGACTACCTCAGCAGGTACTTTGAGGTGGAACGCCTAACACACATCACCACCAATGCTCTCATTCACAGAATGAAAGCAGTATTTGCAAGGCATGGCATCCCAAAAAAAGTGATTAGTGACAACGGGCCATGCTACCGCTCACATGAGTTTAAACAGTTTGCAGACTCATGGGGATTCCAGCATGTCACCTCAAGCCCACATTACCCGCAGAGCAACGGCCTTGCAGAAAAGACTGTTCAGACTGCAAAGCGGATCTTCACCAAGGCCAAGGAGGACAAGAGAGACCCGTACCTCAGCCTGGTGGAGTACAGAAACACTCCAGTTGATGGACTCAAATCACCAGCTCAAATCCTGATGAGTCGCAGACTACTCTCCATCCTGCCCAACACAACTCAACAACTACGACCTCAGGTAACCCCCCAGGACACTGTACGAGCAAGGAGAGAGAGCTGCCAACAGCGCCAAAAAGAGCACTACAGCAGATCTACAAAACCCTTATCACCACTACATGCCGGGGCACCCATCCGTTTCCAGCAAGGAGATGGCACATGGAAACCAGCAACAGTCATCCAACCAGCTGAAACACCACGTAGCTACCACATCAGAACTGGCGATGGACAGACTTTCAGGCGCAACCGACGTCATCTGATCAACAACAACACACCTGTCATACAGCAGCCAGAGATCAGTGAGGACGACGCTGGACGAGACACAGAAAATGAACAGCAACAACCTGTGTCTGTGAGTGAGCCAGATCACTCTGGGCCTTATCGTACCAGATACGGCCGTGTGATTAAGCCAAGGAAAGCCTTTGACTTATAAACTTTCATATGAAAAAAAAAAAAAAAAAAAACGTATGTCATGTTGCTGTGAAAATTTAATATTGCATTTAAATGAAAATGAATGAATTTTTAACTTGTGTTTTGAAGAAAAAAAAAAGTCCTTGAAAGAATAAGACATTTATTTACAAATGTTCTATGCCATGTTTAGAAATGTTTACATATACGTACTAAATCAACAGGAGAGTTGTAATCATTTTAAACTTAACTTATTTGAAAAAAAAAAAAATGTTTGCACTATGGAACACTTGAGATAGCAGCATAGGCTACTGTGTTACTTGATGTAGTCAAAGTATTTATTATATTGTTATTTGTGACTTGCATAAGCACAGCTTATTTTTTCTGTTGAAGGGAGATGTAATATTCCATGCTATGCTTTTATTCTGAAACTCCAGTACGGAGTAGAATGTTACAAATGTATGTCCATGGTTACTGTTGCCGGAGGGACGGGAAAAATAAAGAGTAGCGGAGCTACAGACAGCTACAAAGTTACGGTGCTGGTATCCGGTTTGTCGTACAGGATAGATTATTAACAGTGTGAGTAGTCTTATCACAACAGCTATGTTGAGTCTAAAGCCAGGCTTCCCTGTACTACAAAGGTTGCTCTCTTTTAACCAAGCTACATCACCATGGTAACTGATGCCTTGCTCAGTTGTTCAGAGTTTCATCCTAAAATCGTGTATAAAAGCGACGCTGTTTCATAATTTAAGTCATTTACAGCTGGCATCACCTTTACCTTTTTTGAAAGTCCAGCGGAGCTGGATCACAACCAGCATATGTATGGAGGGAGAGATCGCCGGATTCAGTGGTGTTTACTTTCAGAGCGTCTCCGCCTACAGCGTCAGGTCATTAGGCTATATATATATATATATATATATATATATGACTTTTATATACAGTCTCTGGAGACCACTGAAAGAAGTTGTGCTGTCAGAGCAGGACAGATGATCAGATGTATAATCAGTTAACAATTAAAAAAATTATTAAAGCTAAAGTTTCGGTTGTTATATGTCCGTGTTGCTTAAACGCAAATATTTAATATGTCTATGCTATTTTAACCGTTAAAAGGTCTTTGTTGTCTTTTTACAGAGACATACCTGTTCAAGCACTTTGTAGTGCAATCTCTTGTATTTTTGCCACTGACTCTGGACAACAAGGTTATCTGTAATGACAGAAAGCGAATGCTTTACCTGAGACATAGTGTGGTCCAAAAAACATAACACAAATCTAACAAAATTCTACTTACAATTGTCTCCATTGTTGCTTTTTCTTTCATCTTATACTCAAAGGTAGCCACATCATCATCATCTTTTAATTGCTCAATAGAGCAATCGGGATCCTGGCCAGTGCCTAGTGATGCCTCAATAAGGTTGAGCTGGTCCTGCAGTTGCTGAAACATTGTGACCACCTTCCTTTGGAATCCTGAATTGATAATAAATGAACTACTCAGCCAAAGAAAAACCTTAGAGCGTATTCCAATTGTGGTAATGACACAGCAACAGTGTGATTCACAAGTTTGACTTACGTTCTTCAGACATTGGATACGGATTATTTTTCTTTACTGTGGGACACAGGCAAAGCATAATTAGCAAAGATTGAAATTCTTAAAGTGCACATTGTGGGAACAATTTTATAAAATGGTTCATACCTAAAAAATAAAAAAATCTAGACTACAATTAAATGCTAGCAGAAGTGTGAGTTTAAAACAGTAAAGTTTAACCTACTTTTCTGTCTACCTGGTGCCGTCACCCTGGGGGAAGTTTGTCTTCCACGGGAGGGAAGTTTTCTTGGCGAATGCCTCACCTCACTACCTGCAATACAAAAGGACAGATTGCAGATATAACAGGGCAAGACAACAACTACATCCACAAAAACAACATGCCGCTTCAACAGGATATGAAGTGTCCATTTATGCAGTGTTTGAGTTATCAGTAGAGATGCAATTGTGGCCCCATGGCCATTTTAGTAGCCTAAGTAATTGTATGCATTGTTTTCATTGTTATTTTATAATGTTTGTATAGTTTTAATGGTTTCTGATTTTGTTAAACGTTATACGGTCGCTGCCGCTGTTGCCACCATTGTCGTGGCTTTCAGAAGTCCGTCCGTATATACAGTGTTGCAGTAGCAGTTTACTTCCGATACCGGAGTAGCCTACTAAGCTGTTTTTTCTTTATCAGACTTGTATCATATGTAATGAATCCCTTAAGTGGCATCCAATTCAGTGTGTTACACAATAATTAAAAGAATTGAGTCATCTAATATTACATTTATTGCTAACTATTTTGAGAATGGATTTGTCATAACATTCAGACTTAGATCCTTTTACAATTGAGTAAACATGAAATTCAACAAAACTGAACATTGTTGAGTTGAGAGCACAAGATTGTCACTTACGTCTCGGTGTCAGTTGTTCAGCTGATGCACCAGTTTGATTAATTGCCGACACATTGGGGGAGGTAATGATTGATACTTTGACAAAACGAGAAAAAAAAAAGATGTTACCCGGCTGAAAGAGACATTTTAAAAAGAGTTTTTAGAACTATGTGTGCGTTATCTATGCTGTATTTCTGTTTTACATTCAGGTTTAGATCACTGCCATATCAATGTAGGAATTTATATGTAAAATGATAATTCAGTCACCTACTCACTGTCATGCTGATGAGAAATCCGGTGTAGTATTTTCATCCTCAAAACACTGCTTGAGTACCATGGGGACAGAGCTTCCAGTATCCCCCCCCCCCCCCAAAAAGAACAAACTCTAATTAAAGTGGAATTATACTAGAAGCTGTCTGCCTGTGATACTCAAGCAGTTTTTTGAGGATAAAAAAAATACACCGGATTGCTCAACAGCATGATGTTGAGTAGATGACTGAATTAAGATAAAAAGTGAACTATTCATTTAAGCAAAAATTGACAGAAGGGTCACAGACCAAGTTGTTATCTAAAAAGTGCATTACTAACCGCAAGTAATCCATAAATATATATGAAAACATTTATCAATTTTGACCATTTTAATTCAAGCATCACATAACATCCTCCCTGGAAGAAATATACTTTTGCCACCAAAAGTGGAAGGAGGCAAGATTACTTGAATAATGTTGATAACTTTTAACACCTATTCAACCTTGACAAGTGAAAACATTTCTAGTTTGCCTTGATAAGAACTCACGTGAGGGTGTGGCACTGAATTGGCTTGAATCCTTGTGTTCCTCTTCTGGTGTCATCGGGCTCCCTAAAATAATTTAGGTTGTTAAAAGATAAATAATCGCAAATATACAACTTACATCTTAATACACTCAACAAAAATATAAACGCAACACTATTGTTTTTGCTCCCATTTTTCATGAGATGGACTTAAAGATCTAAAATTCATTCCAGATACACAATATTACCATTTCTCTCAAACATTGTTCACAAATCTGTCTAAATGTGTGATAGTGAGCACTTCTGCTTTGCTGAGATAATCCATCCCACCTCACAGGTGTGCCACATCAAGATGCTGATCTGACATCATGATTAGTGCACAGGTGTACCTTAACGTGTGTACACACCGGAAGAACTGCCCGACTTGCGTCGGTAAATTTGGCGTCGGCTACTTAATATGGCCGACTCGAACAACGACATGGGCGGTTCACACCTACGGAATTACAGCCGACGCCATACGTTCCGCGCTTGCGCGAGATGTAATGTCTCCAAAACAACAGGCGGCGCTAATCTGTATTGTGGGTCAAAAAACACGAAAACCGGAAGTAGGCGGTCCTCTCTAGACCACCTACTTCGATTCCACTGGTTATCTGGTATGTTTACCATCGTCACGTCCGGGCTTCACTGATTCGCTAGTCAAGCTGCTAGCCTCCACAAATCAGAATGGTAAAAGAATGACCGACTCGAATGGCGGATTACACATTTGAATCGGCTGAAATGAACGCCGACGTGGGCCGATTCGAGCGACCACACCAAGTAGACTCATGTCACGGACGCCGACTCTCTCAAAGACGCCGATTTTCGGTCCGGTGTGAGCCCGCCTTTATACTGCCCACAATAAAAGGCCACTCTGAAATGTGCAGTATTGTCTCACAGCAAAATGCCACAGATGCCACAAGCATTGGCATGCTGACAGCAGGAATGTCAACCAGATCTGTTGCTCGTGCATTGAATGTTCATTTCTCCACCATAAGCCGTCTCCAAAGGCGTTTCAGAGAATATGGCAGTACATCCAACCGGCCTCACAACCGCAGACCACATGTAACCACACCAGCCCAGGACCTCCACATCAAGAAGGTTCACCTCCAAGATCGTCTGAGACCAGCCACTCAGACAGCTGCTGAAACAATTGGTTTGCATAACCAAACAATTTCTGTACAAACTGTCAGAAACCGTCTCAGGGAAGCTCAACTGCATGCTCGTCGTCCTCATCGGGGTCTTGACCTGACTCCAGCTCGTCGCCGTAACAGACTTCAGTGGGCAAATGCTCACATTCGATGGCGTCTGGCACGTTGGAGAGGTGTTCTCTTCACGGATGAATCTCGGTTTACATTGTTCAGGGCAAATGGCAGACAGCGTGTGTGGCGTCGTGTGGGTGAGCGCTTTGCTGATGTCAATGTTGTGGATCGAGTGGCCCATGGTGGTGGTGGGGTTATGGTATGGGCAGGCATCTGTTATGGACGAAGAACACAGGTGCATTTTATTGATGGCATTTTGAATGCACAGAGATACCGTGATGAGATCCTGAGGCCCATTGTTGTGCCATACATCCATGAACATCACCTCATGTTTCAGCAAGATAATGCACGGCCCCATGTTGCAAGGATCTGTACACAATTCTTGGAAGCTGAAAATGTCCCAGTTCTTGCATGGCCATCATACTCACCGGACATGTCACGCATTGAGCATGTTTGGGATGTGCTTGACCGGCGTATACGACAGCGTGTACCAGTTCCCACTAATATCCAGCAACTTCGCACAGCTATTGAAGAGGAGTGGACCAACATTCCACAGGCCACAATTGACAATCTGATAAACTCTATGCGAAGAAGATGTGTTGCACTGCATGAGGCAAATGTTGGTCACACCAGATACTGACTGGTTCTGAGTCCCCGGACCCCCAATAAAGCAAAAAAATGCACATTTCAGGGTGGCCTTTTATTGTGGACAGTCTAAGGCACACCTGTGCACTAATCATGATGTCAGATCAGCATCTTGATGTGGCACACCTGTGAGGTGGGATGGATTATCTCAGCAAAGCAGAAGTGCTCACTATCACACATTTAGACTGATTTGTGAACAATGTTTGAGAGAAATGGTAATATTGTGTATCTGGAATGAATTTTAGATCTTTAAGTCCATCTCATGAAAAATGGGAGCAAAAACAAAAGTGTTGCGTTTATATTTTTGTTGAGTGTAATAAAAATAAATACTCATTGGTGTCGAAGTTCGTGTCCGGCGATGTGACTGTCTCACACGACCTATGAAACAGGTCAGAATAATTATTGAAAACATCTCTGAAATCACATGAAAAAAAAATAATAAAAAGAGAAAGAAAGAAAAATATTTACTTTATGGGTTGTCCACCTCCACTGGGCTGAGGCATGGTGATACCATCATGGACGATTTAGGTTTCACAAATCGTGGTGATCCTGAGAAAACATACATATACAATAATGCAGCTATAGAAATATGTCTTTAAAAAATGAAAATAAAACTTATTAACTAATGTAGACATTTCATAAAAAAAATCCAATTACTTCTTAAATCGACCATCTCATTAAAAGGTGGTGATGCAGTTGAAGCCATCTTCCGGCTTCTGGTGTATGGCATCCGAGTCTTTTCTGCAGAAAAATAAGCAAACAATTTTAAATAAGTACAGGTTTTGTTATGTGTTATCAGTTATGTGCTGAAGTGAGTCTGAGCAAGCAAATTATTTTTAGTACATTTCACCAGGGATCAGTGGCGTGTCCAGACATTTTTGATAGGGGTGGCACCAGTGGGGCACTGACATATGCAGGGGTGGCATGAAGTGTGAGCAGGAGCGCCTGCGCAGACATATACACTCACGTATGCACACCCACACCCAGGTGTCGGCATAGCATTAATTTACCATTTTTGTATCCACAACCCATATCTACTTCACTTACTAACTCTGCAAGCAAGAACAGAGCTACTAGTCACAACATTCAGGAAAAGGCAACATACAAATGTGATTGAAAACTACCATACTTTATTCTAACTTCAACAGTACATACAAAAAAGACAATGCACTTTCTGAAGACTCTGGGCAAAATATGAACTTAACAAAACTGTGCAAAACTTAACATGTGCAACAATGGTTGGAGGTACAGACCCCTGGCTCATGGACTATTAAGCTTAGGTAAACAGGAGGGTTAAAACAGTGCAATTCGCCTGTTCTTGTGTTTGCTTGCAAACACTTTGATAAAATCATCCATGTTGAGTGCCCTCGCTCTTCTTGACTCAATACTTAGCAAAGATAAATGGCTTAGTCTGTTGTCTAGCATGGTTGTCCTCAAATGAGTTTTAATGAGCTTTAGAGCTGAAAAACTGTATACCTCTCATTACTGAATGCCACTGTAGTATAAGTGAAATATCCCAGTTCGAATCAATGCACATAATGTTTTAAAGAAGGTAAATTCATACATACCCTGATCTGTTTGTGATGTTGAGGGTCTTTCCTCTTTACCATCCACATGTACATCCACAGAAACTGTGATTAAAATGATAATACAATCAGCCTTTCCTTAGTAAACTAAGTGGTATGTTACAGTCAAACCAAATGAGTAAGTTCAAACATGAGAACAAACTTGAACCATCAGGATTTCACATACCTATGTGTACAGCTGAAGCTGAAGCCTGGCTCTCATCCTCTGACTGACTGCTCTGCCCCTGCTCTGGCTCTATTTTGGATTTCTTCCTTATGAAGAAATCCTTAATATTCTGACCTCTTTTCATACTGTAATAGTCCCATAATGCACGACATTCTTATATGTTGTACAATAGATAATTGTGCATACACACGAATGATATTGATGTTACACGGGTCTAACATAACAATGTTACGCAGTACAGAATAGCTAAATGTTAGCTTTAGCATCGTTGACAGTCAAAACAGTGTTTGCTAATGAGATGAGATGATGACAGCCTTGTGCCAATTACAATAAAAAGAAATAAAACAAGACAGGATAAACGTTTAGCTTATTACCGTTACAGCTTTTAACTACAGGCACAGTAAGTGTAGTGAAATGTAGGTTTCTCACATCTTTCTCGACGACGCTCCAGAAACGTGTTGCTTCCATAGACAGTTTGTTTCACGTGTAGGTTTGCTCAAACTTCTTCTTCTTCGTTTTTTTTTTTTGCAGGCTACATACTACTTTAGCGCATCTCTGCTGCCTCTCAGGTTTGAGAAGGAACTGCAACTCTAAACAAGCTTCCAGTTTACATTCAGTGCCGTGAATATTGGGGTGGCACTTGGGGTGGCCAATCAGATTTCAGGGGTGGCCCGTGCCACCCTAGGCCACTCCCTGAACACGCCACTGCCAGGGATACAGTGGTTTATTACAAGACATACGATACTGTCTGTCACAAACAGAGCACTACTTTAAATAAAATTGCACTTGCCTTTACCGTGGTATTTGCCAGAGAGTAGACCATACGCTGACGTGGCATTTCACTCCGATCTACATTAATATAAACAATTTCAAATCAGTACAGCTTATCTACATATAACCGTGACATGAATCCTGTACAATTAGTTTTGTTCAACTTTCGAAAAAGTGTTACGTTTCAAATCTTTTACTGCTGTGCTGCTGGCACATGGGCTTTTTGATAGATGGCCTTTCTTACACAGAGGCATCTGGAGGGCTTGGGAACCTGTGGATATACAGATATATGTTTTTAATTCCTTAATGTTAAGCAATGACAGTAACCTGACACACACACATCAATCAGTTTTGTTGGATCATAGTGTATTCCTATTAGGGCTGAGCGATAAATCGGCAAAATCAATTAATTCGAGTTTTTGGTTTAGGACGATTTTAAAAAATGAAAATTGAGTTTTTATTTAACTTGCTCCGCCGCTGCTCCTCATGGGCTCCCGTAGTTCATAGTGGCTCTGCCCCCCGCATTGACTTTCATCTGAGAAACAAAACAAAAACATGCAGCGAGCTCGTCCCTTAAACGGCACCGTCTCGTTAGTGGCTTGGTTGTGTAGCGTCGGACCTCGAACAAACCACGGTCCGCTGCAAAGTTTGTTCAAAGGCTGTTGTGACTAAAGACAGCGGACCAACATTTATTTCAGCATCTCAAACAGAAGCATGTATCACAGTGGGACACTTGTTGTTCACTATAAAACATTTTTAAAAATCACTTAAAATCGTAAATAGAGTTTGGTGTGAAAAAATCAGAGATTCAACTTTTTGGCCATATCGCCCAGCCCTAATTCCTATTAAAACTTCATAAGAAAATCAATTTCTTCATTCTGTCAACCAAGTCACATGGATTATAGATATAAAATTAAAAGCCATTTCCACTCATAATCAATGTTTACGTCCAGTATCAGGTCACCTATAAGCAGCACCACACTATCAAAAGTGTGTTAGCAGGTGCAGTAACATTAAAGAAACCACATTTTTAAGAGAGTGAACTTGATAACAGTTTTAGGAGTAGGGTGTTCATCACTTGTCTCACTTTACTAATTTTGTAAACTTACGTTAAATTCCAACCAAGCATAACAATATGGTACATGTCCACCAACAATATATATTTACCTTTCGTGTCCGTCACCTGACGCTTGAATTTGTTACGTTGTTCTGGTAAAGGCTTGCCAATTTTTTCCCCTGTGTGGAACAAGTTACCTTTCTCAGTTATTTAAAGCCATCAAAACAAATTATTTGAAAGTTTGTCATTAATTATACATCACAGGGGAATGGGTGTTTACACGTAGACTTACCAGAAACAGCTGGTGGTGATTCTTCTGGTGAAGTCACATCTGCATGTATCACAGTGTAAGAAATTTTTGTTAAGCCCTAATAAGTGCCTACCAATACTACAAAAACTAAAAATGTCTCACCTTCCACAAAGTCTTCCAAAATTCGTTTTCGCCTAATGCGCTTGGCCTTCTCTATTGGGGGATCAAACAGATCTTCGCTGTAGGCAGGATTGTCCATCTCCAAAACTCAGCCTGACCAAAAATAGCATAGAAAGATAGTGAGCACAGACAACATACCTATCAAGTAGGGGTGGAACGGTTCACAAAATCCACGGTTCAATTCATATCACGAGGTCGCAGTGTCCATAGGAGAGGTGGATGTGGTGGAGGCAACAGGGCAGAACAGGGCTGGAAATGACGATGATGATTATGGTGATTATGATGATGGTAATGGTGGCTAGGCTTAAGAGATGAGAAAGTATATCAGGAATGGATAAAGCCCTTTGATTAGCAAATTGGGAAAAAAAATAATAAAAAACGCTTACTGGTTACATGAGTTTTGTGGCCAGAGCCTTCTGAAATTTAGATGTCAAAATCTCGTATTTTTAAAAATAAAACCCGGCCCCTAAAGGGTTAACAAATGCTAACAACAAATAGTTATTTACTGTCACTAATGTAATGTAATGGACAGTCACAGTCAGGAAACTTTATAATAACAGAAGTAATAGAGTTCTAAGGTAGGAACGTTGTAAATAGATAAAGTTATCAAATAAGAGATATTGATTACAATATACTACTTAATATTTATATATAATGTTTACATATAAATTATTTTATTTTGCAACTTATCGATTGACCCAATTTCATTTTATTATGCTACATCTATACACCAAACCTACAGTAGCCTCGACTACCTGCAGAACAGTGTGTAACATTGTTATTTCAGAAGTGGAAGAATGGCTGCTGTTGTACAATGACAGGGATGTGCTTGTGCTTTTCATGCTGACTGGAGGAAGTCTAACCCAGAGACTTCACTCGCTGGTCTGCTACTCATTCAGAACTTAGCCGGCTGTTTGCGCTGTCCTGCTCTGCTGTCCTGCTCTGCTCTGTATGCTGTGTTTCCGGCATCGAGGCTCGCAAGCTAACCCGCGAGTTGCGCGTGCCTATGAACCAAACGGTACACACGCGCCCCGAACCGTGACAAGCGAACCGTGACAAGCGAACCATGACAAGCGAACTGCGACAAGCGAACGTCCCCCCCCCCCTACTATCAAGTAATCTGTTAACAGCAGCAAGCCGTACTTACACCACCATCAACAAGGACACGCAGAAATACAACTGAGTATTTATTGGTGCCCGTGGCCTAACCGGCGACTGTTAGACCAAAACAATTCAGCTACAGAATTATATTAATTATGCACAGACACCAGAAAGCCAAAGAGCTACCTAGTGGTCCAGAAGGAGTTAGTTAGGGTTAGGAGGAGGAAAAAGTAAATTTCAGAAGAGACTTAGATTTTAAAGTAGTGCTGTCAATCGATTAAAATATTTTAACCTCTGAGGGTTAAACTAGGCTTTATACTTTCCTTTTTTCTTTTAACATACTAGCAGTCAGGCTATACTGCTCTTCTTTTTATTCAGCAGAGTTATTTGGTTCAATTGATTTGGGTAAACGCGATTTATCTGAGAGCACTAATTTAAAACACATAAAACATGCAAGGGTAATCAATGCATATCAGATTAATAACTGATGCTGCGCAATTTAACATACCTTGGAATACAAAACTATTTCTCCACAGTATGCAGAAGAGGGAAGATGGCAAACCCATTCCGATAGGGTAAGCAAACAGCTTTCCTTTCCAGATCTTCTACCTTCAAGTGTCGGCGCTTAGCTCTTTCAAAACTCTCCACATACACAATGTTTAACAGTTTAGACCTGCAGGGATCCTGGAATAGATCATCAGTGTCATCTTGGCTGAGAACATCGACAACGAGTTTTCCATCTCCTCTTTTCACTTGGACAAAGGCAAAGTCCTCGTTTGGAAGCAGAAAGCATCGGTCTCGCGGTTTAGCAGAAATGACGGGAGTAGATCTTCTCTGGCGGTGCTTATGCAAGTTGTGCGCCTGGGCCTTCTCTGCAAGCCTTTTTGTGACCTGGACTACAGGATTGCGGCTGCTGCGAACCATTTTCTTAATGACCTGAAGATGGTTCTCGAAAGGGAAACATGAGAGGTCATCCAATGAGCACTTGAAGAATCTTACATCTTCATGCAGGTGCTTTAAGGAATGGACATTGTAGGTGGGGAATATCTGTCCATAGAAGTCAGCACTTGCATCAACAAAGTGATCCATGAGATCCTTTGCATAGTCCATATATGCATTTCTCTTTTCTGCATCTTTTTCCAACAGAATGGACATACCGACTGTTAATGTTAAGAAATTACTGTAGAGCGGTTGTGGAATGACACTGCTCAAGACTATTGGCCCTGAGTACAAGAGAAACTGACGGAATTCTGTGGCCTTCCAACGATCGATTTCAGTCAGAGATCGGGGTTGCCTTACAAATTCACCTGGCATAGCTCCATTCAGGCTAACCAACCTTTCCGACAATTCCTCCTGCTGCCTCCGATGTAATTTGCAGTTAGAGGGTCCACGAATGAGAAACACCAGGATGCGTTTGACAACACCAAGGCACACCAGATGCATGTAATAAAGAGGAAACTGCTCAATGCACCTAATCCCTAAATTAAGGAGAGGAGATAGCATCTTCTGATGATTAACATACTTGAATTGGCTGAACATTTCATCAGTTCTACTGGGAGCAGTGGCGGCGCCAGGGGGGAGCTAGGTGGTGCTGTAGCTCCCCCTATAATAGCCATAGCACCCGCCCAGCACCCCCAAGAAATGTCTGTAGTTTTTTTATATTTATATTTTAATGTCATGCATGGACGTAATTTAGGGGGGGACACAGGGGAAATGTCCCCTGCACTTTTTCAAACGGCCGTTTTGGTCCGTTGCACTTTTTACCGTCCAAAAACAATGTTACGCTATAGTAAACAGAGACACGTCAAGCACTAGGACCAAGCGGAAAACGTCCGCTCAAGCTGAAGCCTGTTTCCCTTAGTTTAGACCACCCACAAGCTCCTCGATTGGCTCTGCCGTTTCTTGTGTGATTGGCCGTCCCCGCTGTCACTCCATCTTGCTTGCACACCGACGGTCTGCTAGTCTGCGGTCAGGAGTCCTACAGGAGTCCGCTACTGGAAGTTAGTTCACGTCCGCTAGAAGGATGTTAATATCAGAGGTTTCATTTACATTTACGTTTGAATCGGTGTCCGTGTGCGTCCTCCTCATCATCTACAAAGCTCTCAATAATCTGATCAATAAAATGTATTAGTATTATTGTTGTTATTATTACTATTGGATTAGAATTGGGTGATAATTTGTTGCTACATGATTTACAACCAGTCAAACCAAAAAAGGGAACAGTAAACTTAAAAGTAGCAAAAGAAAACTAGAAGAACTACTAGAAAACACAGTGAACTGAATGAGTTAGAGTTTTATTAAAAATACTTGTGTCCCCCCCACCTCTGAAATCAGAATTTTGTCCTTGATGTCATGTATGTTGTATCTATAGCCCTTGTGTTGAATACTTTTACATATATTGCTTATAGTCGTGGAACGAGTATAGTTAATGCGTGTACGCGTGTGTAGCTATATATACCAAGGGTGGTCCGATGCCACCGCCATAATGAAATGCCCCGAAATTCAAAGCACCTTCTCTTAAGTGTTGAGCATCCCCATAGCACCTGCAACAGAAAATCTCTGGAGCCGCCACTGACTGGGAGCGACATCTGTGGCTGTGTAAACCATCCTACTGTTTATGCGTAGTGCTGTTGCCTCACATCGCTCACAGCCATGGCTGGCATTGTGTCCTTTAGTGCACTTCAGAAAAGCTCTTGCGGTTGCATCACAGATAAATGCCCTGATGCTCACTTTGTGAACTTTGCCCTGATAATTAACTTCTCTTTCCAGCAAACCAGCTAAATCCTCCATCAAGTCTTCAATGAATTCTGCTAATGGTTCAGGTTTACCTCTTCCAAAATACAGCGCCACAATGAATGGATCAGCACCAGCACATGTGGCCAAGATGGGCCAAAAATGTTTCTTGGTTGACTTGAAGACTGGAACACCATCTATGTTGAATGTCAATTCAACATCTCCTGTGAAGGCTGGATTTTGTGTTAGAAAGTCAAGAATGCCAGACTCCAGACCATAATATGCATATTGACCATTGCACTTGAGCTGGCACTGAACGTCTTTTGGAGTTTGGAGAAGAGTCCGGGCATCTTTGGGAAGACGATGGCCATGTCTTCTCAGAACGCCCAACAAACCATTAACAGCACTTAGATTGCTGGCTGTTGCCCATTGAGCCAAATCTCCAGCTAGAGTTCCTGTCTCATTGTCAGAACCGTGTGCCCCAGCCATATCTCCATCCGATTGACTAGAATCAACAATGTCATGCTCAAATTCTAGGGTTGGCTCTTCGTCAGAATCGGCATTACTGCGTGTGGCCATCAATTGCTCATCAACTGAAGTACCAGGCAGTTCTGAGGTATCATCCGCCAAAACTTGCTCTGCCAGGGACTGTTCTCCCTGCTGTAAGGTGGTTTCTTCCTGTGGTTCATCAGACTCATGCTCCTGTGCAGCAGCATCTTCAGCCACCACTGTCTTCAGCTTCAGCATCTGCTCTCGACCTCCGTCTTCTCCACTCACGCAATTAGTTAGAAGCCATAGGGCTGTTTAAAGCAGCAACAATGTGGTTACAATACTGTAACAAGAATGCATGTAGTTTAAATTCAATTCAATTTTATTTATAGTGTCAAATCACAACAGAAGTCATCTCAGGACACTTAACACATTGAGCAGGACTAGAATACGCTCAAAATTTCAAGAGTCAACACAATTTCAAATTCCCAACATCACCCAGGGGCAAGCGTTACAGCGACAGTGGCGAGAAAAAACTGCCTTAATAGGCTTTTAGGCAGAAATCTTGTGCAGCTCAGGCCCTTGGGTTCCAACTGCATTTGGTGTTGGTAGTATGGTAGTAGTAGCATTAACAGTAGTGGTGGAATTAACAGAAGCAATAGTATCAACAGTAGTAGTCCATGGCAGCAGGCACAGCCACGCCGAGATGAATCCATCCCAACCCCATCGCCGTAGACCAGAAAGCAGGAGTAGTTGAGCAGTCACACAGCGGGCAGGTGGAACTACAATGTGGTGTTTCCAGCATCAGGCCAGTTAGCAGTCTGCATCGGTCAGGACCTCAGTGGACTCTGCTGGACCAGAAAGCATAGCCAGACTCCCGGGAGTGATCCCGGGAGTAGTCAAGTTAGTGACAGTAGAGATGCCGATTTTAGTCAATTACTTTAATTAAAAAAACAGGCGGTAAGAGGCAAACAAGACCACAACATCGGTGCAGTCCGGATCAGGTTCCACCACGGTCCAGGGAGACCTGCTAGGCAAGAGAGCACAGGGACTCCGGGGGAACATACACAGAGAGAGAGTGCGCGAGAGAGAGAGAGAGAGAGAGAGAGAGGGGGGCTCAGTGTGTCACTATAATCCCCCAGCAGTCTAGGCCTATAGCAGCTTAACCAAGAGCTGGCTCAGGGCAAACCTGAGCCAGCCCTAGCTATAAGCGGTGTCAAAGAGAAATATAAGTAATATACATATATACACACACACATATGTATATACACATACATGCACATACATACATGCACATACATACATACCTACACACATACATACATACATATATACATCTTCCAGACATAGAAATGTCAAACAAGTGTTAGATTCCTCCATCATATAATGATATCCACAGAAGTCACATAGAGTATACATATAATGTGTACATATTAAATGAGTGCTACTTTCCTCCATCATATGATGATATCCACGGAAGTAGCAAGAACGTAGAGTGGAATACCCAAGTGATATACATAGTATACCATGTACATTATGGAGTCCGAACGATATATGGAAAACACAGACCAAATGTAGACAAAAGCTGAGAAGGACAGTTTGACCATATATATTTACAACATTTCATTTATTTTCTCTAATAACTTTGACCAGCAATCAATATTAGATGTTTTGGCATAATGTAAACGTGCTGTAGAGAGATCCAGCTGTGCAATATCCCGATAAGAGGAAAGCCACTCCCTCATCGACAATGCATGTGGTGGTTTCCAGCGGCAGGCTATCATTCTTTTAGCAGCTGTGAGACCAGCCAGTAGAATACGCTTAATATTTACAGTTAGCTTTAAAGATGATGTGTCGTTAAGTAGAAGCAAAGACTGTGAATGAGGGATGGCTTCTTCGATGATACTACACATGGTGAGCGAAACATTGTGCCAAAATCTATTGACCTCTGGACACTGCCAAACCATATGATAAAAAGTAGCAATGGTATTGTCTGGACAAAAATCACAGTACGGATTGTCTCTGAGTTTCATTTGCTGTAATCTTCGAGGAGTTAAATAAAACCTGTGAATGAATTTATAATGTATCATTTGATGGTCAGGGTTTCTGGATGACAGAGCTATGTTTGACCATATAGTGTGCCAGTCTAGATCCAAGGAGGTATTAATATCTGTCTTCCAGAGTCTATTAAGTGATACAGTTTTATACGAAGCTTTGGTTATAAATGTATATAGATCCGAGACAATACCATTGTTTTTACCCTTAGTGTCAAAAATGATATGGAGAGGATGATTCCCCAGCTCAGTGCCCCAAGGAACATTCTGATGAATCTCCATGAATACCATTCAAAATTGGGCAGACTAATCCTACCTGATAATCTGTGTCTTTGTAGAGTAGAAGCTTTGATTCTGGGGTTTTTTTTGTTCCATAAATAAGTGCTTATGATAGAATTCAGCTTCTTCCAGTAACTACCCGGTGGAGCTAGGGGAATCATATTGCTAACAAAGTTAATGCGAGGTAATATATTCATCTTAATGACTGAGAGTCTGGACTGAAAAGAAATAGGGAGAATGCCCCACCTTTTCAAGTCGCCATCCACCTCTTTTAGGACTTCATTATAGTTGTCTGCAGTTAGTAAGTTGAGGGAAGGATGGATGGACACTCCTAAGTATTTAAAATTACAAACAACTGGGATATTAAAGAGGTGTGTCTGTTCATCCAGTCTACCCAGTAACATTAAG
This sequence comes from Eutrigla gurnardus, assembly GCF_963514095.1. Taxonomy (NCBI): domain Eukaryota; kingdom Metazoa; phylum Chordata; class Actinopteri; order Perciformes; family Triglidae; genus Eutrigla; species Eutrigla gurnardus. Next base: position 14,642,622 of record NC_139921.1, on the reverse strand, counting down.
GCAGATTTCGTCCAGTTTATTTTGTAACCTGAAATACTACTAAAGACCTCAAACATTTTTAGAAGATGAGAGACGGATTTGGAAGGGTTTTTTGTAAAGATCAAAATATCATCCGCATACAGGGAAATGCAGTGTGGTGTGTTGTGAATAGTGATTGGTTCAAGAGCCTCAGACTGTCGTATCGCCTGGGCAAGAGGTTCCAAGGACAAAGAAAATAAAAGTGGAGATAAAGGGCAACCCTGACGAGAAGATCCGGAAACTGGAAACCTAGATGAGCAATTGCTGCCCGTTATAACGCCTGCCGAGGGGTTAGCATACAGTAACTTAATCATAGAGATGAAGCTTTCACTGAAACCCATAAGTTGGAGAACAGACCATAAATAACACCATTCCAGTCGATCAAAGGCCTTGCCCCGCCCTCTTTAGTTTTTTTTATTATTAGTAATATATGTAGTTCTATTAGTATTATGTAGTTTTATTATGATAATATATCAAACAATAAAAACAATCAGTCCATCAATAAGACATCCATCTTGGTGGTTTAGTACATAATGCACCAAATTATTACATTTTCTTCATAAAAAAGTGCAACACCCTCTATTTGTATTAACTGGTGCAATATGTAACAAATTACAAAATGCGGCACAGTTTATTACATATTGCGTTCAAGAATTGTATTACAAAATGCGGCGTTATTACATAATGACGTGAAAATGTATTACATCATTACATAATGCGGCATTATTACTCAAACCGAAACAAATGACACGAATTGGCAATATGAAAGGCATCCACATACAAAGAACGAGCTGAGACTATATTTCTAAAACAGTGCGAATAATAAATACTAACCCCCTGTGAACACAACACACAGAGGCAACACTAAGCATAATTTCTCTTTCACGCAGGTGCCTGGCTGTTCACACAGGGAGCACATTAGAGGTTTTCTTTTAAAGGACAATTCCATTTCATTTCAAACATGTGCTACAGTTTCGGAATACATTTACTCTAAAAGAATGAATTTGAAGATATTCAAACTGTTGCTGCTGTTAAGCATTAGCTCCTCTGTCCAAGCATCATCACAACAGCGTAAAAAACAGGGGCGGACGGCTCTGAGGCTGTATCCAAATATTCATATTCATTAAAGCCCCCCCATTCAAGTGTGTGTGTGTGTGTGTGTGTGTGTATCTCACCTGGTGTGTGTCTCACAATAAACCTGTGAAGTGAGGTAAATTGGACAAATAGTTATCAAAACAGGCCTAGGCGAGGGACAGAGACACACAAATAGATTACTTTTATCAATATTGCGTATTGCGCCACGTCAGGGGAGTTATGTCTTCCAACAGTGAGACGACCCGAGCATGAAGATTGAAACCTGTGTAACAGGCCCATCCTGTCTCAAAAAGAAAAAACTAGTACACATGTTTCCTGGAGGCTGGATTGTTCTGAATAAAACAAGAAAAAATGATGTAATAAAACTGAAAGCAGAATGGCAGAATCAAATGGTGAAAACAATAATACGCCACAACGTCAGGTGAGTTATGAATTTCTAGCCATTCTGCTGGCTGGAAATCTAAAATCCCACTCGTTCGGCGTGTTATGGAAGCGTTGTGATTGGAGACGAAACAGCCAATCAGAATTGAGCTTCTCCAAGTCTCTGATTGGTTGCTATTGTGGCACATTTGTAACACTGTGCCAAGTTGAGCGAGCGTACGACAAAGTTGAGCGTGCACAGAAGGGACAGATTGAGAGCACGCGTGCAGCGGTCTGCAGCGCAGCGAGCAAGAGTTTGAGAGAGGGCATGAGTAAAACTGAGTGAGAGTGATATATTTTTGCCTGCTCAAATGACATGTTTTGCTCGCATATCATTTCTCTTCAAAATATAATTTCTGTGCTCTCAAAATATATTTTTCTGCGCTCAAAATCTCACATTGCTCCTTCATAAATGTGGCACAAATATAACGCCATAGTGTCCCGGGGCGGAAGTGACGTAAACGCATACCCTCTTATAGAGCCAAAATCTTCTGCGCATGGTCCGTCTCTCCATCCCGTTTTTGGTGTATGTCAAGCGACACCTATAGGCCTGGCATATGAACTACAGCGTTTTCGGTGGATCTGTCTAGATGCAAATATTCTTGAAACAATGCCGAGGAAGACGGAGAAAAAACAACGTTTTCGCCCGTCTGGTTTTAAAGTGTTATGGTTCTGTAACAATGCTAAACCGAGAGTTGCACAGATGTTCGGCTCGGTTTAGCATCGAGCACCTCACGTAGCCTGTGAGCTAACTCAGGGCTAGTTTCACATGGCAGCTAACTCGGCTGCTAGCCGCCGCTCGTTTACGAATAAAAGCAAAAAAAAAACCAGCTATCTGTAACAATACACGATGCAGCAACAAAATCAAAACTCTAACATGCAACTGATAAACGTATAATGTCTTACCAAACACGGTTTCATTTTAAATTACAGTACTTTTAGTAACTCACCTTTCACAGGTGTCTCAGTCTCCTCGCCAAACGACACTGCAAAGTTCTTCTTGCGCATGCGTAGGAAACCGCTATGTGCGCTAACTACGCGAAGAAAAATAGTTCCTAGATGGATGCTAGAATCACAAACATTTTAGCCCACATTGCCAATATGATACTACATTATTTTCTTAAATTCACGAACATATTTCCATTATTTCGAATAGTTTCTAACATTCATGCGTTGATATGTCGTTGAAAAAAAGTCTAAATGGCGGTCATTTCAGCCCCTCAGGTAGACGTCAAATCAACCTGCCTGCCCGACGTTAATCAGACATCCCGACATGATTGGATATCTGCATCTCGACACAGCAGTAGATAGAGGAAATCATTCTTGACAGTGTTTTTTCAGTTAAACATGTTTTCTTTGAGATCGTATTCCCCCTAATGTTATCATGTCGAAAAAAAGTCGAATTAAAGTCACGTCGTGACGCGACGTCGATTGGACGTCTTCATCTGGACGCAGGTCGAGCAAACGTTTTCTGGCCGTGTTTATTCAGTTAAACCTCTCTAAAATGCATATTTAATATGGTCATATTTGCCATGATATTATTTTATGATGTCGAAAAACAGTCGAATTAAAGTCACGTCGTGACGCGACGTCGATTGGACGTCTTCATCTAGACGCAGGTCGAGAAAATGTTTGCTGGGGAAGATAGGGATGTCTTCTGGGAACGAAGTCTGTGGGTCTAGCTCGCCATCTTGTATCCCACGGCCGCTTGCGTATGTGTGGTCTCCCGCGGCGAGGAAGAGTTTCTCTCATCGATCATACTTCATTCAGGAGCAAGCAAAAAAAACCTGACCTGTACAACAGGCCATAAACAAAATAAATTACTCGGTCCATACAAATGAAAAACCTTTTACAGTGAGTTTAAATCTTAATGTCAGTGTTACGTTATGTAACCAGGTCCCATACAGCGACATGCGGTACTTTTCCTCCTGCCGCTGGGCTGTATAACTCCTCTTTTTACATGAAATAAAACTCAACTTCTTCAATTAGCAAGATACACATGTATTTGGCTTTGGTTGATAAACCGGGGACTATTAACTGCTAAACAGTTTAGTTTTACTTTTCTCCGCACATTCATTTAGCTTAGGCTATTAGCTCTTTGCTAGCGACCATTCACTCATTCAAGTGCAACCAATACAGCGAAGCATCAATAAAACGAGTTGAAACTCACCAAAACCGCTGTGGCTCATTTAAGCATGGTCCTCATGAAACACCAAGTAGGTAGGTATTTTATTCCAGGCTTTAAACCAACTCTTTTGGTAACTATTTTACTTGTTAATATCGCTGCTTTTCTCCGCTTCTCCTCCGCTCTCCGCTCTGCTCAGCTCTGACCAGAGCATGCGTAAACACGGGCCAACAAATTTCTTAAAGGGGAAGCGTCACCGCATTTCTTAAAGGCATATTTTTAATCAATTTCATTAATTACTGCCAAATCCACATTAACTGGCTCTTAATGAAGTGTATGCATTTTAATACAAAAACATATTTATGCTTTTAAACAAAAAACATATTTATCCTTTTTAACAAAATATTTATATTGTATCATATGTTAATGTGGGTTACATCCTCCCCACTTTACCTAATGCACGTGCCTGTGCATTTCAAGAGCTTATACTGGCATAACTCTGTGTAGTTCTTGGCAACAAGGTTCTGTGCGTGAGTCTGTAATCACTTCACTCAAACTCTGAAGTAAAGACTGGATTATTGTAACTAAGGGGTTCCCTAGCTCTGGGTAAGTCAGTCGTTTAGTGGGTTTTCTGTCTCTGGTGGATCTCCTAGAGCATCCTCTTTCAATTTCAGTTTCATCCATGACACCTGCGTTTCCACTTCTTTCCAGGATGGTTTGAGTAGGAGAATGAACACTGTTCAGATTCTCTCCAGATACGTTTTCAGGTTCTGTCCAGTAGGTGAGTTTCTCTCCCCAAGATCCTCAACAGGTAAATCCAAATCAAGAGTCTCCACTGGAACATCTTCAGGGAAAGCACTCACTACATCTGAAGGGTCTTCCTCAATAGTTATCAATACTTCAAAAGGTTCTGGTGCAGTCCTTCTTGCAAGGTTTTCCACTGCTTCAGAGGCATCATTGAAACCTCGGGTTTCTACTCTTAAGTTTCTGTGATCATCGTAATAGTATTCCTCAGGGTCAGACTGGGACTCGTTCCAATCAGCTTCATCTGGGCTGTCGTTCTTTGGATGTTGTTGAGTTCTTGGCCGCCTTGCCACCTTTGTTGTGTCAGTTTCACTTTCTGCTAAGGTCATGGGAAGGAAACCACACAGCAGCAGGAGGTAGGGTTGTCAAAAGTATCGAAACTCAAAAGAGTATCGATACTAAAATGTTGTATCCGGATACGATACTCATTTTCAAAAGTATCGATACCACCACCCCACCCCCTGACACCAAACCGCCGACGCTGCGTCCGAAGGCAGAGAGCTGCTGAGAATACAGCATTTCAACAGTGTAATGTCCATGTTAACTGGTTTGGCTAGTGTCATTTAGTTTATTGTTATGTATATAAAGCATAGCCAAGGAAGGAACACTTAAGTTAATTTAGTTTTTATCAGGCTTGCCTAATATTTACAACCTCAAAATATTGTTCCAATGGTTATTGTTTATTTTATTTATTTATTTTTTGCACTACCTCAGACCTGAAACTTGTTATTTTAGCATTTTTTTTGTTAATAAAAATATTTCTTTTAAATTTTGGGGTCTTTTTTTCATCCTTGTGGTATCGAAAATGGTATCGAGTATCGAATATTTTCCTGAGTATCGGTATCGAGTTGAAAATTTTAATATCGTGACAACCCTAGCAGGAGGTCACGATGAAGGGTTCTCTGTGGACCTTCTCTGGTTTCAGGCTTCACGACATACACTGGAATGTCTCCACATTGTTTCAGGTCAAAATATATGTCTGATTCCCACTTGTCAGCTAGTTTATGTTTGCCCCTAAGAGGGACATTTCTGACTAAGACTCTGTCACCTTCTCTCAGAGTGGAATCAACAACACGCTTATCAAATCTATAGTCTTTGTTGCGATCTGCCGTTTTCTTCGCATTTTCTGAAGCAACTCTGTAGCTTGTTTCAAGATGGGATTTCAGGTTCTGGACGTACTGCGAATGCGATCCTGATTGGCGGTGGACTGGTAAGCCAAAGGTTAAATCGACTGGTAATCTAGGCTGTCGCCCAAACATTAACTCATAAGGGCTAAACCCGGTTACCTCATTTCTGGTACAATTATAGGCATGCACCAATGGCTTGACATAGTCACGCCAGTGACTCTTCTTCTGATTCTCGAGGGTTCCCAGCATGTTAAGGAGGGTCCTGTTGAAACGTTCAACGGGGTTTCCTCTTGGGTGATAGGGGGTGGTCCTTATTTTCTGAGTGCCAATAAGTTCACACAACTCTTTGATAGTGCGAGACTCAAAGTCGGGGCCTTGATCACTATGAAGCCTCTCAGGGATGCCATAATGGACGAGAAAGTTGTCCCATAAGCATTTAGCTACTGTTCGAGCTTTCTGGTTCGTGGTTGGTATAGCCACAGCATACTTTGTAAAGTGATCTGTGATGACTAGAATGTCTTTAGTGTTACTCAAGTCTGGTTCTACTGTGAGGAAATCCATACATACAAGCTCAAGTGGTCTTGTAGCTGTGATGTTAACAAGTGGTGCAGCTTTTTCAGGTAAGGATTTACGTCGTATACAACGGTTGCAAGTCTTGATTTTGTTTTCCACATCGGCGGACATCCTGGGCCAATAGAACCGTGTTCTGACAAGGTCTAAGGTACGTTCCACGCCCATGTGGCCGATGTCATCATGCAAACTCTTCAAGACCAGGGGTCTCAGTTCTTCTGGTAGTACCAGCTGGTAAGATACCTGTGCACCTTCTTGTCGTTTTCTGTATAGTATGCCATCCAATAGCACCAACCGGTTCCATTCCCTTAACATTAGACCTAGTTCAGGGAGCTCCTTTCTTGCAGATGGTGGAGGTTTCTCACCAGACTCCATCTGGCTGATAACTTCTCGAATACTGGCATCTGTTCTTTGTTTTTCCATTAACTCAGCAGCTGTGAGACTGGGAATGACGGATGAACCATCAAGCTGATCTTCATCCCTGAATCTTACTGGTATGGCTTTTGGGTGATGGGCGAGTGACATGACTAAAGTGGTGCTAGGCAATGTTGCTGCACACTCACCATCAATGTAATGGACTAGGTGTTTCTCACAGATGGCTTTGACTGTGCTCTCTGCCATCAGGTTTGAGTGTTCAGGTAGATGTCTTTGCGCAAACTGACTTATCCTTTCCATTTCCTTCTGTGATGTGAAGTCGTCAGTCAGTTGACTGTGTGGTCGTCTGGACAGTCCGTCTGCATCCTGGTTTTGTTTTCCTGCTCTGTATTGCAGTTGGAAGTCAAATGTTGATAAAGCAGCTAACCACCTATAGCTTGCAGCATCAAGCTTTGCAGTGGTCAAGATATAGGTCAGTGGATTGCTGTCAGTAACAGCGAGGAAGGGACTGCCATACAAATAGTCTTGGAATTTTTCTGTTACTGCCCATTTAAGGGCAAGGAATTCCAGTTTGTGGGCTGGATATCTAGCTTCACACTGTGATAAGCCACGGCTTGCATAAGCAATGACTCGTCTCTGTCCTTCTTGTTCCTGATACAGGGCAGCGCCAAACCCTACAGTGCTTGCATCAGTATGCAGGACGTAAGGTGACTTGTGATCAGCGAATCCAAGGACTGGAGCGGTTGTCAACTTGTCTATAATGGTTTCAAATGCTGTTTGGCATTCTGTTGTCCATCTGTCACCAAAGACATCTTTGGGATTGTGGTATTTCTTTGTATCTGCTTTGGAGTTACTGTGCTTTCGTAGCGGCGGGTATCCAGCAGTGAGTGCGTTGAGGGGTTTCAGAATCTGTGAGTAGTCTTTTATGAACCGGCAGTAATAACCGCAGAACCCCAAGAAGGTTCTTAGTTCTTTAAGATTGTTAGGTTTCGGCCAGGTTTTGAGGGCTGCAATCTTTTCAGGGTCTGTTTCAATACCTTTCTCAGACACAATGTGGCCCAAGTACTTAACAGATGTCTGAAAGAACTTACATTTGTCTGGAGACAATTTCAGACCGTACTCCCTCAATCTGTTGAGTACGTCTTATCTCATGTTCTTCCAGCGTTGGAGCGAAAACTATGAGATCGTCGATGAAGACGAGGGCTTGTTTCAAGTTCAATTCTCCCATGCAACGCTCCATGAGCCTTTGGAATGTGCTAGGGGCGTTAGTAATGCCTTGTGGCATCCTGTTAAACTAAAAAAAACCAAGTGGGCAAACAAACCCTGTTTTGTGTTTGTCTGACTCCTCCATCTCAATCTGGTAAAAACCAGACTTCAGATCCAGTACAGAGAACCACTTGGATCCATTAAATGCTGCAAAAGACTCCTCCAAGTTGGGCAAAGCATATGAGTCTTTCACTGTTTGTAGGTTGAGCTTTCTGTAGTCTATGCAGAGTCTGACATAGCCATTTTTCTTTCTGACGACTACAATTGGTGAAGAGAAGGGTGACTCTGATTCACGGATGATTTCCGCATCAAGGAGTTCTCTGAGGTGCTTGCGCACAGCTTCAATGTCCTGTGGGTGTATAGGTCTTGCCTTGTGTTTGAATGGCGTTTCATCATTGAGCTTTATGTGATGTTTTATTTTGTCAGTGCACCCAAAGTCGAGGTCATGCTGTGCGAATACATCTGGCATGGAGTTCAGTTTTTCAGTTATTCGTTCTTTCCATTCATTGGGTATTGGAGAGTTTCCAAAATCTAAGTCTTTCTTTGGTTTTTGGTCAGGTTTAGTTGGGTTGTCTGGATTGTCAGTGGGGATGTGATGAATACTTTGAATAGTGTTCACTTCGGCTATCAAACTCTTTGGAGAGATGGTGATATCATGGTCTGATTCGTTCTTGAGGACCACTGGTATGCAGCGAGGTAATTTAGATGGAAGGCCCGCTAAGCCATTTGTGACCATTATGCCACCTGGTAAGGGAGAGATACTTGGCTGTTCGACTACAACCCACTTTCCAGCGTCTGGTGTTCTGCAGTTGACCGTTCCTTCGACGACTTTGGTTTGACCAGGGCCAATAATCTCAGGGTCTTTTCTGAACAGCTTTACAACCCCAAGACTGGAGTTAGTTTTCTGCATCTGTCTCATTTCGAGGGTTTTGAGGACAACTCTGTATCCATAGGGCAATGATTGGAAGCACTGAGGTGTAGCATTAGAGTATAGCTCATATAGGACGTCTAGAGTGTTTGTGCCTATTAAGACTGATGATAAGGTTGAGCGCATGTCAGGCACAACCAAGGCTAAGGTGGGCACTTCGATGTCCAAGCCAAAGGAACTCTTGGGAAACTTGATTTTTACTTCAATATACCCCAAGTAGGGGACATCTTGGCCATTAGCAGCCTCCACTTCGAGTAGGTTGTTCAAAGGTTGAATAGGTAGGTGTGATAGATTCTGTTTGTAAAATGAATTTGGGATTGTTGTTACTTGTGAACCTGTGTCTAGCAAGCAATTACAGTCTTTGTCTGCTATGGTGACTTGCGAGGTCGTTTTAGCTCCAATGAGCCCCTTTGGTAGAGTTACTACTCGTTGTTTAGAGCGTGAGTATGCTAATGAGACACGCTGTTTCTTCTTGGGACACTTTGTCTGTGTTCCAGCCCCTATTTGCCCCTCAATAGTGGCTGATTTTAGTTTAACTGATGGGACGGTGAGGAGCCACCTTTCATCTCCCATTCCAATTGCTTCTCTCTAAGAAGTTTCCTTCGAGAGAGGGGTTGGGTTCAGATTCACAATGAGTCCTTATGTGTCCATCTTCACCACATCTGAAACAGTACCAGGGGTTTGGTCTGTTGTGGTTACTGTTTTCACCTTGGTTTCCAGGCTGTGCTTTTTGCAGTCTAGCACTGTCAGCTGAGGACTTGATCATGGCAGCTTTGGGATGTGCTTTCTTTGAATGAGCTCTGTTGTCTTTTTGTGTAAGCTGGGACTGCAATGCAGCTATCTGTCTTTTCAGGTCTTTTATTTCAGATTTGGACTCATCGTGTCTTTGTGGTGATGTGTCACAGGCTGTGTCCGAAATCATTCCCTACTCCCTACTCCCTATATAGGGTAGTTCTATGGAGGGCACTATATAGTGGACTCAAAGGCAAAATGAAAAAACACTTTCGGACACTACTCGGGGGATTTCTTTCGGCGCCATTGATGACGTTGTCCTGACGCATAATTAATACGTGTCAGATTCCGCCAACGCCTCTTAAGTCTCACGCAGAGAAATTACCAGGATAATTATTTTTTAATACATATTCGTTGCGAAAATTTACAAAACCAAAAGAACGAGTCCTCCAGCAATAAGGGGATTCCGTGGCCGTCTCATTTCTTGAGAAAAAAATAATTTTCAATAATGAGACGATCACTACATCGTCCTCACTGCTATTTTTATTTTCAACGATCCCGATCGGGTCCAGGTGGACTTCAGGACCAGGTTGCAGCACTACCGGCACCCCACATCTCCGCGATCCACCGGACCTGAACAGGCTACACTCCGTCCCCGATCCCAAACTCCTCGGCGATCGCTCGCCGCAATCTGTCCCTCATCTCTGCATCTTTATAGTTTGACTGTCATACAGCGCTTTGGTTTGAGTGACGGTTTTTGACGGACGAAGACCCCGCCGCCGCCTCTCGTCGGCCGGCCAGCCACCGCAGCCTGTTGCCGGCCACTGCAGCTTATCGCCGGCCGCCACGGCCACCGCCAACTGTCGCCGCCAACCGCCGCCTATCACCGGCCGCCGCGGCCACCACCGCCGCCGGCCACCGCCAACTGTCGCCGGACCCTGCCGCCGGCCGCCGCTCGCCCAAAGTCTCATATAAATATATATCGCGTTTTTTTTTTTTGTAAATAAAGGAAAACATCACACTTTGGCCGTTTGTGTCGTCTTGTTCTGCTCTGCAATATATATATTAAATATTAACATTTATTATTGTACGATTATTCATTTTATTATTATTATTCATTTCCTCCGCTTTTTCCTGCTCTCCTCTCATCCCTTCGCGATTTGTCTTTCAGCGCAATGCATGATGGTAAAATTTGCTCGGCTAGTGACCATCGGCTGTACACTACTTTTCACGATGCATTGTGGGAAACTTTGAGTGCACTATATAGGGAATAGTAATGCTCACTACACATTCGGACACCCCTACAAAATGGCGAACTCCCTATATAGTGCACTATATAGGGAGTAGGGAGTGATTTCGGACACAGCCACATTCTTCAACACACTGAGCAGAGACACCTTGGAAGTGTGAGGACACCTACTGTTTTGAGGTACCAAAATACTGCCTCATGCGACATTCTTTGGAGTTGCGTTTATCCTCTGTAGTGCGAAGTAGCAAAAGGAGTTCTGCAAAGGTAGGTGGACTGTGTTTCTTTTGTTCTAGTTTTAGGTCAGATATCAAGGCGTTTGTTGGTGACAGGTATAGGCAGACTGACAGGTCACGTGGTGTTGGGGCTACGTCAGTCAGGATCAGTGGTAAAAGTCAGCTGTTCACGCGCGGGTTGGGCTTGAATGAAATGTTTGAGATGAGAGGGGGTGGACGGGGGAAGTCCAACTTTGCTGACCGCACAATCTATTAACATTTAACGCACTTTAGCACCGATCACTTTAGGACTATGCTACTATGGAACGTTTTTAACTTCTCTAATCTCTAATAAAACCAACAAAACGCAGTACCCATTTTTAAGTGATTCTTTGAACAAGCAGCGCGTCTGGCAAAAACATTTTCCCGATCTAGCCTCTCGGTGACTAAATAAGTGGTTCAATAGTCGCCATACATTTGTCAGCAAAACTGTGACACAACCACATGGATTGGAGCCACGAAAGGACCCGACATGTCACAAATGGACGCGTGGAGCAACAAAGGAATGCATGATATGCAAACAATGTAAGGAGGACGCGCACAAACAAACGGACAACAAGGACGGACTGAAAGGATAGGCGCCGGCGGTAACATACCCGACCCGTTCCGTGACTGCTGTGATACATGATTGATTGGAACACTTTGATCTGGTCCCGCCGCTGAGTGGAAACTGTCTGTCATTGTGAATTGTGATATCACGCTGTGTTCGCGGCCCACCGGGCCAAGCTGTGTGTGTGACAAACTAACGTGCTCTGCCCTGTCTCTATGCTATCGCCGATAGCTGTGACTGTTTTATGTGGCTGCTTTGCTTTGGATTCTCTCATTGTGATCATTTACTTGTGCGTTCAAGATGAGTAGAACAAGTGTTGGTTCAGATGTTGGGAAACAGGACATGGGAAAGAGGAAAGTAATTCTAACTGAAAAGGCTTTTGCAAATAAAATTGAGTCCATACAAAAGGAACGAAAAAGGAAAGTGGATGAAATAAAGACTGTGGTAAGCTCTATGAAAGAGCTCATGAAAGATGGAAAACATGTTTCAGCTGTTAAAGGGAAACTTGATGGCTTGATGAAATTGTCTCACACCTCTAATGAACTACATGCTTCCTTAATGCCTCTCATTCCTCATGATGAACAAGAAAAACAAACCGGTTGGTTCTTAAAAATCATTAAACATAAAGATGATTTTATTGAGGATGTTAATGCATGGTTTTCTGTAACCAGACTCAGAGGATCCCCAAGCAGGCCTCTGCTGGTGGCTAATAGGTCAAATGAAAGCCCTCTGCTACATGAGGCTGCAGAAGAGGAAAATGGAGGTGTGGAAAATGTGGAAGTGACTGGGCCTCAGTCACATAATGTTCAGGATGATATTCAGCCAGATGACAGCATATCAAACTATAGCAGCCAGAATCATGGTTCAAAATCTATCAGGTCAAAAGTGTCCTCAACTGCATCTGCCCGTGTCAGAGCCGAAGCTGAAATGGCTGCTTTAATAGCTCGAAAAAGGTTGCTCGAACAAAAGCATGCTCTTGAGGAAGAGGAAGCCAAAATAAGGCATGCGCTGCAAGAGCTTCAACTTGAAACGGACATGGCCGCATCGGCGGCAAAGCTTAATGTTTTGAGAACCTCTGGGTCAGGGGTACGGAGTGTTGCTTCTCAGAAATTGGATGGAATGGAAGCCTACTTTGAAAGTGGCCTCAACTTTAATGCAGAGACCTTTGTACGGCAAAATGTTGGAGATGTTGGAAGAGGACAACCTGCAGAGTTAAGAGGCACAAGGCCGAAACAAAGGCAATGTGATGGAAACAAACATCTCCAGAGGACCTCAGCCCCCACACAGGCTCAGAGCACAGTCCCAAAGGCTACAGGAGCCCCACTGTCTCTGCATAGACACACACAATCTGCTTCCGGAAACATCAGCAGTGAACAGGACACCATGATGTCTATAATGCAAAAACAAAATGACATAACTTCGATGTTGGTGCATCAGCAATGCATTGCTTCACTACCTAAAAGAGACATCCAACTGTTTGACGGTGACCCTCTGCACTATCATGCCTTTATGCAGTCATTTTAGCAGACCATAGAACTGAGGACTGACGATGCTGTTGACCTCCTGCATTACCTGGAGCAATACACCAGGGGTCAGCCTAAACAGCAGTCAGAAGTTGTCAACACATGACTGATGGCATTGGATATGCTACAGCAAAGGCTTTACTCCAGGAACACTTTGGAAATGAGCACGTCATAGCATCCGCTTATATGGACAAGATCTTTGCATGGCCAGCAATAAAGTCGGAGGATGGAAAAGCTTTACAAGCATACAGCTTATTCTTGCGAGGATGTCACAATGCCATGAAAGATGTATACAACCTATCTGACTTGAACACGTCTGCAAACATGGTCTCTGTGATCAAGAAGCTGCCTTACAAGTTGAGAGACAAGTGGCGAGCGAAGGCATGCGACATTCAGGAAAAGCATCGGAAAAGAACTATGTTTGCTGATATCGTGACCTTTATTGAGCGTGAAGTTAGGATCACTACAGACCCTGTATTCGGAGACATACAAGATGCTCCAGTCATAGGGGCCTTCAAAGAAAGTGGTAGAGCTAAACCTGTGCCTCGTCCTAAGGCTAGAGGAAGCAGCTTTGCCACAACTTTCACTACTGTGGAAAGAGATGCTCATTGGGAGAACAGGGTTAAAGATGGACCCGAGAAGACCTGCCTTTTCTGCAAAAAAGGTAGACACACACTGGAGTCGTGTTTTCTATTGGAGAAGAAAGCTCACAGTGAGAAGATGGAGTTCCTGAAGAAAAATGGAGTTTGCTTCGGCTGCTTGTGCACTGGGCACATCAGCAAGGAGTGCAGGAAACGTCTGTCTTGCAAAACATGTGGCTCACGACACCCCAGCTTGCTCCATATCCACTCTAAAGAGAATGGAGATCCAGAGAAAGGCAGGAGCAACTCTGACAGAGCAGTGGACAGTGCTCTAGTCGAAGTCCAAACCGGTGGTCTTACTGGGGCCGGTGAGCAAGATTGTAAGCTTGCTATCGTGCCAGTCAAGGTTAAGTCCAGTAAAGGTCAAAGGTCAGTCGAAACCTACGCCTTTCTGGACCCAGGGAGTTCAGCGTCCTTCTGCACAATGGGTCTGATGGATAAGCTGGGACTCTCTGGGAGAAGAACAAGGATTCTTTTACGTACCATGGGCCAAGAGAAGGTGGTTGACAGTTGCATTGCATCGGACTTGGAGGTCGCTGGATTGGACAGTCACTGGTACTGTGAAATGCCGAAGATCTTCACACAACATCAAATGCCTGTTAACAGAGGTAACATCCCACGACAGCAAGATCTGGAAAGATGGCCACATCTGAAGCCTGTCTATCTGCCACAGATAGATGCAGACGTGGAGATGTTAATTGGCTTGAATGTTCCCAGAGCATTGGAACCACTGGAAGTCATCCGAAGTGTGGATGGAGGGCCATATGCGGTCAAAACAATGCTTGGATGGACTGTAAATGGACCCCTTGGAGGAGAGGGCAGTGACGATCCTGTGACTCAGTCTGCAGTTAGCATCAACAGGATCTCTGCTGTCACTCTTGACGAGCTCTGGAACCAACAATTCAAGACTGACTTCCCTGAAAACAGCCAGGATGAACTGCAAGGGCTGTCAAGGGAAGACTCTAAGTTCCTGGAAATGGCTAACGAGACTGTGGAACTGGTTGATGGCCATTATGTTGTTGGATTGCCGCTGAAGGACAAATCAATTACCATGCCCAACAATCGCAAAGTTGCAGAGCAACGTACTCTCAACCTCAAGGGGAGGTTTGGCAGGGATGCGGCATTCCAAAAAGACTATACTACATTTATGGACAACCTGATATCCAGTGGATATGCAGAGAGAGTGCCAGCTACAAGTCAGGAACGATGCGACGGCAAGGTTTGGTATATCCCTCATCACGGTGTATACCATCCCAAGAAAGGGAAGATCCGTATCGTCTTTGACTGCGCAGCATCATTTCAAGGCACATCACTAAATGCACATCTCTTGCAAGGACCTGACCTGACAAGCGCACTGGTGGGAGTCTTGACCAGGTTTAGGATGGAGCCCATTGTTCTGATGTCTGACATTGAGGCCATGTTCCATCAGGTTCGAGTGCCAGAGACAGATGCAGACCTACTTCGATTTCTGTGGTGGCCCAATGGGGACTTCAGTCAACAGATGGTGGAATACCGGATGGTGGTCCATTTGTTTGGCGCGACGTCATCACCAAGCTGTGCTAATTTCGCTCTCCGAAAGTGTGCTGAAGATAACAAACAGCTCTTTAACCAGAAAGTGTTTGACACCATCATGCACAGTTTCTATGTCGACGACTGCCTGGCTTCAATAGCCTCAGAGGATGAAGCCATAACCCTTTACCAGGATTTGGTAAAGCTCTGTGCCAAGGGAGGCTTTCATTCGACGAAGTGGCTGAGTAATAGTCGTCGTGTGCTGGCAGCAATACCGGAGGAGGAAAGAGCGAAGGACGTTAAAGACCTGGATCTGGACCACGACATCCTACCAGTTGAGAGGGCACTGGGAGTGCGTTGGTGTGTCCAGTATGACACCTTTAAGTTCAGTATAAGCTTTCAGGACAGACCGCTGACACGCAGAGGAATCCTTTCTACTGTCAGCTCTTTCTACGACCCTCTTGGAATCTTGTCCCCTGTGGTTTTCACAGCCAAGAGGATCATTCAAGACCTATGCCGGCAGGGGCTAGGATGGGACGATGTCATACCAACATCTGTAGCCCAGGAGTGGGTCAACTGGCTCGAGGAATTACACCTGTTGGAGGGCTTCAGCGTTGGACGATGTTTAAAACCGCCCAACTTTGGAGAAGCAACCAGCGCCCAGTTGCATCACTTTGCTGACGCAAGTGAGGAGGGATACGGTACCGTCACCTACCTGCTGTTGCACAATGACTGTTCTCAGATCCACGTTGCCTTCATAATGGGAAAATCCAGGGTGACACCTTTAAAGCCTGTGACGATCCCACGTATGGAGTTGATTGCGGCTGTGGTGGCAGCTCGCATGGACACGCTATGGAGGAAGGAGCTGAGACTGCAGCTGCAAGACAGCGTTTTCTGGTCAGACAGTACATCGGTGCTGAAATACATCAAGAACCAAACATCAAGGTTTCGCATCTTCGTAGCGAACAGAGTCACAGAGATCCTCAAAATGTCTGAAGTATCACAGTGGAGGTATGTGAGTACCGCACACAACCCTGCAGATCTTGCCTCCAGAGGCATGAGAGCGGAGCTGTTCCTCAAGAATGAGACATGGATATCTGGACCTTCATTTCTCATGCAGGAAGAGGAGACTTGGCCTGTTAACCCAGACAACTTGGGAGAACTTCCACCTGGGGACCCAGAGGTCAAGGTGTCGGCTGCCGTTGTCTCTGTGGAACAAGAGGAGGATGCTGTGCTGAGACTGATCAACCGCAGCTCATCTTGGAAACGTCTCACGAGAGTGATGGCATGGATCTTGAGACTCAGAACCTTACTTTGGAACAACAGGAAGAGGAGAGAAGTCACTGCATGTGATTCTCAGCCAGCATTGAACCTAACTAAACACAAAGATGTTCTTGACAAGGAGATTTGCCTCTCATTGGAGGAGATCAAAGGAGCTGAACTGGAGATAATCAAGATCTGTCAAAGAAGAAAGTTCTCTGAAGAGTTATCTTGCCTCCAAAAGGGAGAGTGTGTGAAAGGGAACAGTCACATTTACAGACTCAGTCCGATACTGGAAGAAGGTGTGTTGAGAGTCGGAGGCCGACTTAGTAAGGCTGCCATGCCCGAAGAGTCTAAACATCCAGCCATAATAGCAAAGGATCTCCACATCTCAGACCTCATCTTACGCCAGATACATCGAGAGGTGGGCCATGGCGGTAGGAACCATATGCTGTCAAGGCTGCGTCAGCAGTACTGGATTCCTGCTGCAGGCGTTGCCATAAGGCAGATCATTTCCAGATGTGTCATCTGTCGTCGGCTGCACGGAGCTGCAGGTCAGCAACAAATGGCAGACTTGCCTAGTGACAGAGTTTCGACTGGAGAACCTCCGTTCACTTATGTCGGAGTTTACTATTTTGGACCATTTGACATCAAGCGTGCCCGGAGTCTTGTGAAAAGATATGGAGTTATCTTCACATGTTTGACAATAAGAGCTGTACACATTGAAGTTGCCTCATCTTTGGACACAGATTCGTTCATCAATGCTTTAAGGCGCTTCATCGCAAGAAGAGGACAAATCAAAGAGCTGCGTTCTGATAATGGCACTAATTTCATTGGTGCAGAGCGTGAGCTGAGAAGAGCTGTTGAAGGATGGAATCTGGAGAAGATCAATGATGTGCTCTCATTGAAAGGAATCAAGTGGACGTTTAACCCTCCCACTGGATCACATCACGGCGGAGCATGGGAGAGGTTAATACGTTCCATCAGGAAGATTCTCAATTCCACTTTGAGGACCCAAAGTCTGAATGAGGAGGGACTCAATACAGTACTCTGTGAGGTGGAGTCAATTCTCAACAGTAGACCTCTCATGAAGGAATCCACAGATCCGAATGACTTGGAGGCTTTAACACCTAATCATCTTCTGCTGCTTAAAGTCAAGCCCAGCTTACCACCTGGTCTGTTTCTCAAGGAGGACAACTATGCACGCCGGAGATGGAAGCAGGTGCAATACATTTCGGACCTGTTCTGGAAAAGGTGGATTAAAGAGTATCTGCCACAACTACAGGAACGACAGAAATGGACAAAGATCAAGAGGAACTTTGTCCCCGGTGACATAGTGATCATAATGGACGATTCTGCACCTCGCAATTCCTGGATCATTGGGAGGATTACAGAGACAATGCCAGACAGGAACGGACTGGTGCGACAGGTCCGGATCAAGACCCGCACCAGCCTTCTCTGCAGACCTGTGACAAAGATCTGCCTTCTTCAGGAGTCAACGGAGTCGTGAAGGCTTCCCTTCTTTTCCATGGATTTGGATTATATTGACTTTTGCCTGACATGACCTTTTTTCGTGACTTTGGATTGTCTTTACTTTGGGGCGGGTTCGATTCAAGAAGGATGAAGACCTGCAATGGCCATATGAACTATGAACTCTCTCCTTGCGCACAAAAAATCGCAAAAAAAAGACAAACAAATGTGAAAAATAGAAAAAAAAAAGAAAATTGGAATTGTATTGTTTTTCTATTATGAATTTATGCGTTGGTAATTATTACTACTGTGTAATAACATGTAATAATTAGGGGCCGGAATGTTGGTGACAGGTATAGGCAGACTGACAGGTCACGTGGTGTTGGGGCTACGTCAGTCAGGATCAGTGATAAAAGTCAGCTGTTCACGCGCGGGTTGGGCTTGAATGAAATGTTTGAGATGAGAGGGGGTGGACGGGGGAAGTCCAACTTTGCTGACCACACAATCTATTAACATTTAACGCACTTTAGCACCGATCACTTTAGGACTATGCTACTATGGAACGTTTTTAACTTATCTCTAATAAAACCAACAAAACGCAGTACCCATTTTTAAGTGATTCTTTGAACAAGCAGCGCGTCTGGCAAAAACATATTTTCCCGATCTAGCCTCTCGGTGACTAAATAAGTGGTTCGATAGTCGCCATACAGCGTTGTCCCAGCAGCCTCTGCAAAATAGCTTCAGAAGCTGTCTGTCCATATCAGCTGAAGACTTTTCGCCGTAGTTTTGCAGTGTATTGAGAAACTTGGCATAGAGGTCGTCTCCATCCTCGACCGTGCCATAAGCAGAATCTAGAATGTGCAAATACATTGATGGGGATGACTGAGGCGTCAAGTGTTTTACTATGTCAACTGCAGGTGACAAAAGGCTCTCAAGTATTCTTCGTGACTTGTGTAGATCTGATTGTTGTGCATCTCTGAGCAAGAAGTCTAGGCTGGGTGAACCCTGCCTGAAACTTCCGGGAAATTTGGATTTCGCTCGGCAGTTTAGGCTGGACACCCTCAGGCTTACTTTCGCTGTTACATTGCCAGAATCTTTGGCTCCAATCAGAAACGGCCATTCTCTCCTGGCACGCTATTGGCCGGTGACGTGACGATGACGAAACATAAGCGACGCGAAGCAGCAGTTGTTGTCCGGAAAGTTGCTCTGATTGGTTGTAGGACTATCCAATTGCGTACGGAGTCATTTGAACGATGCCCATTGATCCCGCCTCTTGAGCAGTAGAAACAAAGCGCAGCTTCCCCAGACTAATGTTCAATCTTAAAAGATTGACCTTAGTATGGTGAAAACCAGACTACAAGAAGTCTGCATTAGAGCGCCATGTTTCATAATCCACTTCATTGTTTGGACGTGGACTACATCCAGAAAAGGGTCGGAGTCTTAGTGAAGCATGCGCTTGCGATGCAGATTCTTTGTGCTTTACTATATGCTCGACGACGACTTTCTGCATTTCTGATGGATAGAGATCCATAAAGTTCAGAGGGGGTTGTGTCTTTTCTTTGGGGGGTTGTTGAGAGGGTGCTGGATCAGGTTCAGGGATGTGAACATGTGGGGAAAGAGCACTGGGCTGAGGGCTCATCTGTGCTGCTGTATCAAGGATGTGATTTTGAGCTTCATCCAAGTTTGTTTCTGCACCTTCCTCTTGGTCCCCTGGGCCCTCATTTATAAAGCTTGCATACGCACAAAACAGGGCTGGAAACATGCGTACGCCACTTTCCACGCAAATGTTGTGATCTATAAAAACCAAACTTGACAGGAAAGTGTGCGTACCCGTAAGCAAACTCTGAGGCATGCGTACTGGTACGCACATTCTGGAGACTCGAAGGGAATCAGCAGTAAACGTGAGAAGAACTATATATTTTTGATGACTCGCACACATTTAATTACACTCCATATCATACGTTAGATCTGGGTTATCATGATGAACTCCAGCAATGTTTTTGACGCTTTTAATGAGTGATAGTTTATTTCATATTTACACCTTCTTTTAAAATCTGACTTGTATCTTAAATCGAAATAATTTTGAAATATTGAATCAGCGCCGTCACCGCAGGAGGAGGAGACGGCCCAAATGCATGTAATACAGTATACAATAAATACCTTCCATTAGATCACTGTAGAACACAGAATAACTAAATATTCTCCTTATTTATGTGCATATGTCATCAATGCACATACATAGCCTACAGCCATTAAGCCATCGTATACTTATTACACTTATCCTCGTTTTTAAACCACCAGAGCGCAGAGGAAATGCGCTATAATGAGTGGCACGCTCGTGCGCGCTCAGTCGTGAAGCGTGGAGAGCGCAAATGTATCGATGACCCCGAGCCACGGCCCCCTGCCCGACTGGAGGGGTATCAACAGGGCGCAAGAATCCGTGAGGATGTCATGCTGCGTTTGTAATATAAGGAAGACAACAATCAATGTTCATTGTAAACTTATTATTTTATTATTTTACCGGGCAATCGGTCTTCCGTACGCCACTTTTCCCACGTCCGCCCGCCCGTCGGACGGGGATTCGGCGCTGGGCTCTTCCCTCTTCGCTCACCGCTACTGAGGGAATCCTAGATAGTTTATTTTCCTCCGCTTAGTAATATGCTTAAATTCAGCGGGTTGTCTCGTCTGATCTGAGGTCGAATGTGGCCCCGACTCTGGGGAGAGGTGCGAGGGACGTGGCTCCCGGAGGAGGCTCACGGACTCTGGCATCGGGTACCCCGAGGCGGAGGAGGAGGGTCCGCCGACGTGACTCGCCGGCTCCCCTCAAAAATGAGCGTCATGCGCGAATGAAGCGAATGACGCGAATGAAGCGAATGAAGCGAAAGACGCGAATGACGCGAATAGTCCAAAATGATCAAGCGGCGCGATACACGCGTCTCACGCGATTGTATTCGCGTCTATCGCGTCCGGTGTGAACGCCACATAACGTTCAAACACAGCTCCCCACCGCATTTAAACAGCCTCTCCCTGCCCTGTTCAATTTTGCACATCAGATGGAGAAAAGATTTGTTTTAAAGAAACAGTCTGTTATTTTTATTTTTTAAATAAATATTTTAAATACTTGTATTTATATTTTTGAGCAGCATTCTAGCTCCAGTGCATGTTCCTACTGTTAAAAGCACAAAAGTAATAAACAACTAGCACATTTATATTTTGCATTTTGTTTTCTTACTGTACCGAAAATGAACCGAACCGTGACCTCAAAACCGAGGTACGTACCGAACCGCGATTTTTGTGTACCGTTACACCCCTACAATTCATGTTTCTTTTTGTTAAAAATCAAAATGCATTCCTGTTCCTCTGGATTTACAGTCAATATATGAGAAATATGCAGCCGTTTAGCTGCAACAAAGTTAAAACTCAACATGATGAACGATAAATTCAAATCATTTAAAAAAAAAAAAAAAAAGGCAATTCCTCACATTTTCAAGCAGTATTTTGCATGCCTGTAGCACATCCCTCCACTGGTACACCCCTGGCCACAATTCTTACAAACATGTGGTTTCTCTCCAGCATGCACCCTCATGTGATACCTATACATGTGGGGTTCTGAGTGAATTTGTTGCCACAGAAATCACAACTGAGGGAGAGTGTGAACTCTCGTGTGTAGAACGAGAAGGTGTTGTTTTTACGTGATCTTTATTCGGCGTTCCACAACATACACGAGACAACACAGCGCAGAACCGGAACTCCCGTTCCTCTAATAACAAGCAATAGAGAACATCACCATCTATTGATAAAATTACGGTACTACAACACTCCCACTTAATTTTACAAAGCATTTTAAGGCTTTAAATAATATTACAGAGCCGTACTCTTCTTCACAAAATAAACCTAAACAACAAAGGCTTTCCTTTTTCCTTTTTTTTCAAAATTGCCTTGCTTAGTGCTATTAAATAATTTGCAATTAAACTCTTGCCATCTGTCTTTAAACACAATTTTTTTCATTTACAGTCACTTTCTGGAACTCTTTTTCACATGCTTTTAGACTTGCTTTAACCAGGCAGCGTTCGGCGTTCACCTGTCAAGCACAAACCACTCTACAAATCCAATCTCAAACAGGGAAAAGTCCAATCTCTCCCCTGAAATACTCAAACTTCTGTTTAGTCAGTGGCTTGGTCAATATGTCCGCTTTCATGTCATTTGTTGGACAATATTGCAGTTCTATTTGTCCATTCTGCACACATTCACGGGTGTAGTGGTAGCGGATGTCTATGTGTTTAGTCCTGGAGTGGTTCACTGGATTCTTCGCGATTGCGATGGCTCCTTGGTTGTCCTCCAGGATCACTGTGGACGTAGCCTCCATTCCAAGATCACTCAGTTATCGTCTCAGCCAGATAGCTTCTTGAGCGGCTTGACTGAGTGCGAAGTATTCAGCTTCTGCTGTTGAAAGTGCAACTGTTACCTGTTTCTTGCTGAGCCAGCTCACCGCTCCTCCACTCAGTAGAAATATATTGCCTGTCGTAGAGTGACGGTCATCCTGATCACCAGCCTAGTCAGCATCTGAGAATCCGATCAAAGCTCCAGAGTCTGACTCCTCATACTTGAGAGCAACGTTCACTGTCCCTTTCAAGTATGGAAATATCCTCTTCACAGCAGTCAGATGTGCAGCATCGGGATTCGCGTTGAACTTTGACACAGCACTCACTGCTTGAGCTATGTCTGGTCATGTGGCCATTGCTGCATACAGCAGACTTCCTACCATTGACTGATAGGCAGGTTGGTGCACAGACTTACTGACACCATCACTTTTCCTCAACTTGACGTTAGCATCAGCAGGAGTTGCTACAGGATTTGCACTATCCATTCCATACTTCTGAAGTATGGCTTCAATGTAATGCTTCTGATGAAGAAAGACACGGTTCTTTTCTTTGTCTTGGACCACAGAGATGCCAAGAATATGGGACAGCTCACCCATGTCTTTCATCTTGTAGCGCTCCTTGAGAGCCATTTTCAGCTCGTTCATGCTCTCAGTCGACTCCGTTATCAGAATGAGATCATCAACGTAAACAGCGAGTATCTCAATCTCTTGTCTTGATCTCACAAACACACAGGGGTCTGATGTGCTCTGTGTGAATCCGATTCCCGTCATGAATTCTGTGAAAGACTTGCTCCAGCAGCGAGGAGACTGCTTCAGTCCATAGATTGACCTTTTCAGTTTGCACACTAGGTGTTCCTGCCCTGGTTTGATGTATCAATGAAAGTGACAAAATATTTTGCTCCACCTATAGACTCAGTCTGCATGGGACCACAGACATCACTATGAATCAGCTGCATCTTGCGTTTGGAACGAATTCCTCCAATCGACTTGAATGGCTTTTTAGACATCTTGCCTTCCACACATCCTTCACAGAAAGGAACCTCTTTCTCTGCAGAGAAGTCCACTCCATTCACCAGATCTTTCAGTTCCTTCAGCTTGGTGGTGTGACCCAGACGCTGGTGCCAGAGGCTGGCTGCTACTGATGCTCTATGACAGACAGATGAGCTTCCTTCAACATCCAGCTGATACAGTCCGTCAGCTCTCTGTGTTCCCATTCCTTGAAGAGTTCCACCTGTTCCCTTTAGAGTTCCCAGCGAGACTTCCTGAACTGCACTGAATTTCCTCTTTTTGTAGCAGCAGAATAGATTCCCAGAAAGCTTTGGAACATACAGCACGTCATACATTGTGACATTTTTTGGTTTGCTCATTTTCATGTTGACAGTTCCGATTCCTAGGGCGTCAACCACCCTTCCGTCACCGAGTTTCACTGACTGTGCTTCTGAGAATTGCTGGTAGTCTTGAAGAATCTCTTTATCACATGTCATGTGCTTTGATGCTCCCGAATCAATCAACCATTCGACCTGTTGTGATCCGTCAGCCGGGTTTGCCTCGTTGGCGACAAAAGCACTTTCAGACGAATCTTCTGCATTGTCACACATCATGCTTTTGGCCTTGTGAGTTTTCTTTTTAGGTTTATGTTTCCAGCTTGGACAGTCACGTTTAATATGACCTTCTTTCCCGCATTTGTAACATCTCCACGAGCTTGGCCTTTCTGCTCCCACTGACCTGGAGTTATCCTGCCCATTTCCCTTATATTGTGATGACATGGCTGATCCACCTGACATTGCACCACTGGAGTTATCATTGGCATTCAGTTGCTTTTGTTCTTCATTTATTAACGCTTGCTGAACAAACTGCAGTGTCAGATCGTCAATCTTTGTTTCTAGAGCAGTGACAATTGTAGCATAACTTGGTGGCAAACTTCCCAAAAGTGTTACAATTTGGTCTTCCTCTTCAATTACAGCTCCTATTGCTGATAACTGGTCAGTCAGCTCCTTCATTTGTTTTAAATGCTCAGTTAAACGGCCGCCAACCTTCATTTCACATCGGAAATATTTTTTCTTCAGGAACAGTTTATTTGCCAAAGTATCTCTCTCAAAATGGCCTTTCAGCGTAGTCCACGCCTCTTTGGGAGTCTGGCAGCTTGTTATCAGGTACAACTGGGGTGTACTTACATTCAGCACTAACATAGAGAATGCTTTCTCTCTCCGTTTAGCAAACTCAGCACGTGCTTGTGCGTTAGCATCAGCGGCTAGCGTCTCCGTCTCCATTAGCATGTCCCACAGTCCTTTAGCTTTTAGCAAGTGTTCCATCTGAAACTTCCACGTTGCCCAGTTCTCTTGTCCGCTCAGCTTGTCAATAAACAGCTTATCATCCATTGTGAAATCCCACAACACTGTTTATCTCCAGGAAAAAACCCCGGTATAAAAGATCCTTTTTAGCGTTGGTCTGAGCCCATAACCTGTTGTTTTTACGTGATCTTTATTCGACGTTCCACAACATACACGAGACAACACAGCGCAGAACCGGAACTCCCGTTCCTCTGATAACAAGCAATATAGAACAGCACCATCTATTGATAAAATTACGGTACTACAACAGAAGGTTCATAAGTCTAAACACCTTGAGGCATTCAAAGCATTTAAAAGCCTTCTCATTTTTGTGAACCTCATCTATGTTTTCTAATTCTGTTGCCATTTTGCACTCATTCTGCATTTTGCAACACTTGAAATGATCGCTTGTGGCAAAACCTTTCCACGTTTAGTACAAAACTATGGTTTCTCTCCCGTATGCCCCCTCATGTGAGCAAGACAATTTGACTTTTCTTGAATGTTCTGTCACAGTAAGCACAACTAAAAGGTTTTTCAGCGGTGTGAATACTTGTATGCAAATGAGGCGGGAGCAGCTCACAGTTGGTGGCTGGTTGTGATTCAAGATGTCTGACTTCAGCATCGTTGGAGGTATAAACCTCCATGTCTGGACTGATGCACTGATCCACCTGCTTCTCTTGATCTGCTGAAAGTCATAGGTCTCGTTTCTCTCCACATCAGGAAGCTGGTCTGACTGCTGCGGAGGCAAAATCTCCTCAGAGGCCGACTGGATATCTGAAAAGACACGGCAGACACATGTTTTAACATGTGAAACAACCCTAGTGATATTTGTACATGTGCAAGAAAGATTTGTTTTAGTGAAATGGCTCAACTTTGTTTTTAAAGCCATTCCAGTTTGATTTGTGTTCATGAAGTTGCAGGATTTCATCCAGTGACTCAGCTAAAATCAAAGAGAAACATTTTTTTCCCCAGAATTGGATTATCTATGATTACTTAAAATTTAAAGACAGCTTCTCATTTGTAGATATTTCCAAAAATGTTGTTTGCCTTTGTAACAGATGTGGATAGGGCATGAAAGGACCCAAGGACTTGTTTTCCAGCATTATACATTATTTTAATATTACAGCATGTACAATGAGCTATTTAAATTGGCAGGAAAACATTGAAACAACAAATCTCAAACCATGACGAGATATTCAAAGGCTGTTTGGCTAATTTTGACACTTGGAATGCTAAGAGGAACAATCTTGGAGCTGGTAACCCTATTCCCTCCTTCTCCCTAAGGGGCACATCATTTCAGGGACGTGCAAAGGAATTTTGAGAGGCAGTCGCTCTAGAAGCAGTGGTATTTATGTTCTGCTCAGCCAAGGTCTTTAAAAGGATCTCTAAAATAGCCTGATTTACAAAAAATTACAATTATTAAGCTTGCAGCTCTCTTAACCCTGTATTTTCATGTCATATTTGGTGATCAGCACATAGGCCTACCTGCCCTAAGTGTCTCCTCCTGGTCCACATTTTCCTCATGTCTGGAAGCTTGTGGCTGCTCCTCGTCTTAAATGTAATGTAATTATGAAAGATTGCCGTTAGTAGGCTAAAATATAAGGCTGATTAATTGATCAATTAGCCTACACAGTGTCATCTTTATCACAATGAATGTTTGCTGCTGAAGCTGATGCAGCTGACCTTGGGTGTGCTTATTCTCCTTGATCAGCTGCTTTGTGCGCATGGTGATCCCCAGCAAGCCAGATTGGTTGAGAATGTTGTAGGTATTGCTGAAACGTTTCAATTTGTTACCGTCCACTGAGCGTCGTCCTGGTCGGCATCCATCATGTTGCAGTCAATATCTGTCCTGAATTCATCCGTGTAGCCGGGGAGCAGAGAGCCAGTCCTTGCCATCGGGGAGAGGCATTTGTCATTGTCCTGAATCTCAGCAGCCTGTGATTGGTGGTTTGCCACTTCAAAGTTTGACATGGACTTGATTGGAGTCTGCAGTGCTGGCTGCGGGCTGGGGGAGCTGTACAGCCTGTGGCCATGGTAGTTCCGCTTCTGTCGCTTGTCATACCCTGACGTTGAACTCACCCTCACCTTGGAGGATCCCATCCTCTTGGCGGGCAAGTCCGCTGGGTGTGGGGCGATTCTGGGATATGACTTGAGGATGGGCATGTAGCTTTTTGTCCGTCCGATATTTTCAGAACCGGTCTTTGAGGAGCTGCTGCTACCATTTGATACCATGGGTTGAAGGAGAACCACTTGTGACTGAGGCATCACTTCCAAGGGGGAAGGAAAGCCCCACTGCTTTTCTGCTGGATCCATCGGAGATGACTAGAGAGAAAAACAACTTTGAATGTCACGCTATACCCATATAATGCCTGTATTACAATACATATTAAATATGAGAGAAAGAACAAACATTCAAAACAGTGTAACCTACGTATTATCCATAAAAAATAACAGTCAAATAACAATGTACGCAAAGACTTAACTGAATGGTATTTTACCCTGAATTGACAATAAAGCCCTGGATTAGTGCTATGTAGAGGCAGACAAGCTGTATTTTACCTGCTTTAAGACAAAGTTATTCATGATGATCATTGGAGACAGGCCAGCATATGAACCTCCCATCACAGCCACCTGCGGACCAATCGGGTCCTGGCCGACTATCGACCCATTCCTTCCTGCATCTTCAGAGTCAGTCAGATCGACTGTACTGAGGTACTCGGAGCTAGCATCTAAGGAGGTGGGGGACAAGCACAGGGGTCTCATCGGGTTGAAAAGCAATTACTTCTCTATTGTACACAGTAGCTGGGGCAGATCATTAGTACTATGACAACAGTCATACATGCAACAAAGCCTATCCCATCCATCTGGAAAAGGATATCATCAACATGGAGAGGAGGGCTTAACCAAATCCAGGTCAGCCTTCAGAGTGTACAGACTAAAAGTCATAGGAAAACCTGGCCCGATACATGATACCGACATAGAAAATGTGACCTAGATCCCTACATTTGATTAGGGTTGCAACCATGTTGGTAATTCTTTTTTTCTTATTACGGAAATGCTAATTATATACAGGTTGAAGGGTCGAGGGATTATCGGCCCAGTCAATTATCAGCGCTCATATTCGGCATCTTTATGGTTATCTGTTATTATTTTATTTGCCAATAAAATAATTTAATTTTAAAATGTGCCATTTTGGCTGCATCTACAGTCACTACTGTCTTTATTTTTGACTTAAAACTGGCACTGTTGGAGCTGCATCCGGCAGCAATGCCCAGCATGTAGCTCTTTACCTGTGCTTTATAAAACTTCAGAACTATTTTTTATTTGTTTGTTTGTTTGCTGGTTTATTTGTTCAACTTAATAATGCTGCTGATAGCTCCCTGCACTTTTGTGTTCATATGGTCATGTAAAAAGGTTTTGTGTATTAAACATATACTTTCAGTGATTTCAAACACTTATTTAATTTATTTTTAATTTATCAAACTTCGGGGAAGGGCTTGTGTTATTCTTTATGTGAACACCTTTTGACACTTTTATTTACTGCAGACAAATATTGGATTCAAATATAGCTTAATAATAATGAATGTAATTTATATAGCACTTTTCCGAACACAAAGAGAAAAGAAAAAAAAAAAATAAGACAAAGACAAGACAGAGAAACAAATAGTTGAAATGAGGGAGGGGGCATGCTAGTGGTAGGCAGAGGAGAAGAGATGGGTTTTGAGGCGGGACTGAAATATGGTTAGGGACTCAGGATCACGGATGGGTTGGGAGTTCCAGAGCCTGAGCCACGTGCAGCACTGGCAGCACTTCCGTGTCAATAAATCATATATTTGGACAAACGCAAAACGTATATAACTATAGAGTAACATAATTGAATCAAACCTGAGAAGCCTGAATCTCTCTCCAGGTCAGACTTGGATGCTCCAAGGTGTGTTGCCCTGGTGAACGATGGTGTCCCGTGTCTGTTGTAGGGGTTAAGAGGTTAATAGTTATTGTAGTCTGAGAATATCTAGGTCACCGAGTCAGGCTGTGTGTTGTAAGCCCTGCACCCAGGTGCAAAAGTTTAAGGCAAGGGGAATACACTTATCTCAAAATGTTCTTGAAGAACCCTTCTTAATTGCTAAAAGAAAGAAGCCTCTAAAAACAAAAGTCTGCTTAAAAGTGCCCTGTTTGGCATCCCTGCCTAACGCCTGCTACTTGGGGTAAGGGCGGGGTGAGTGTAACAGCTATGAGTTTGTGGGAAAAATGAAATCATAAGTTGAAAAAGATGAAATTGACCAGGGGCATGTAAACACTGGGACCAACAGTATATAAACTGGGGACACATAGTGTAATCCTTAGTTTACCCTGGGGTAGCTCACGATGCTTGGCTATTTCGATGTGTGTTCAATGTGCATTTGCTTTGAGTTCACGACGCTGAACTTGGCTTCCGATTCGCCAGCCTCTGATTCGGCACTTAAGGGGAAAGTTAAGGGGAAATTAACTCATTGTGCAGTGCGACTGTTTGTCCACTGATTGACTGTTTTTTGTGACACTTCTTGATGTAAAACTTTTTAAACATTTTAGGTAAGACATCAGCTTTGCCTGACACCTACTATTGTATCTGTAAAACTTTTATTTTATTTATGAAAATGCTAAAGGGGAGATTTTGCCGTTTTTGTTTTATACCAAGACCTCATTAGACCAGGTCCAGATCAAAAACCACTGTGCCTAGACCTCTCAAATCTGGACTGGATTAATCTACAGACCTTGAAGATTAATAAAAACACAGTTTCTGATTTGTGAAACCTATATTCTATAGGGGTGTAACGGTACATGTATTTGTATTGAACCGTTTCGGTACGGGGTGCTCGGTTCGGAACGGAGGCGTACCGAATGAGTTTCCATACGGACATATTAAGTAGAGGACCGCATTTGTGGAGCGTGCTGCAGCCGCACATGCGCAGTTGCGCACACCGCGACACAATAAACAGCAGTAGTAGCGGACGTCATGGCTAATGCCGCTAGCGTTGGCAACAAGCCAGAGTTGGAGGACCCTCCCGCGACATTAAGGTCTCCCGTTTGGGAACACTTCGGCAAAGCGGTTTGCCGACATTGTTCATGTGAGGTCGGGTATATTTCTGGCAACACGTCAAACCTGTTGACGCATTTGAAACGGCACCACCCCCACGTGAACATCGCTACAACGGGGAGAAAGACGAGCGTAGCGTTAAGGCGGGTCCACACCGCACCGACTGCCCGACTCGCGTCGGTAAATGAAGTCGGGCTACTTAATATGGCCGACTCGAATGGCGGATTACACATTTGAATCGGCTGAAATGAACGCCGACGTGGGCCGATTCGAGCGACCACACCAAGGAGACTCATGTCACGGACGCCGACTCTCTCAAAGACGCCGATTTTCGGTCCGGTGTGGACCCGCCTTTAGTGCAAACACAGCTCCCCACCGCATTTAAACAGCCTCTCCCTGCCCTGTTCAATTTTGCACATCAGATGGAGAAAAGATTTGTTTTTAAAAAAACAGTCTGAGCCTTATTCATGTTATTTAATCTGAGCAACAACTTGAAACTATTTAGTGTTGCAACTGTTCAATTTTGCACATCAGATGGAGATTTTTTTTTAAAGAAACAGTCTGTTATTTTTATTTATTTTTATTTTTTAAATAAATATTTTAAATACTTGTATTTATATTTTTGAGCAGCATTCTAGCTCCAGTGCATGTTCCTACTGTTAAAAGCACAAAAGTAATAAACAACTAGCACATTTATATTTTGCATTTTGTTTTCTTACTGTACCGAAAATGAACCGAACCGTGACCTCAAAACCGAGGTACGTACCGAACCGAGATTTTTGTGTACCGTTACACCCCTAATATTCTATTTGTGAAAATGCAATAAAGGCACATTATACTTATACACTATAAAGTGTATCCATTCATTGATTTGAGATCGGCGTTTAAGGGGACTGTCACCCCCACACAGCCAGTCTGTTTAGAGCTGCTGTAAGACATGCTTTTTCTGTCACTTTTAAAGATCAAAATACATCAATACTAATAATAAACAGCACAAGCTGAACTGTCTGTTTAGAACTTCCTCATGCAGCTAACGTCAATATTGTTGTTTTTCTACGCACGCAAATACGTCAACGCTTGCTGTTAAAGGCGGATAACTTGCTGGTAATTTTCCGTACACTGAGGTAACTTTAATTCGTTTAACGACATTGTAGTATGTGGATTGCTAGAGTGGTTGTTGTCTGTATCCACGGTTTCACCGTTTACCGCCTTGCCCCTGCGATGCTAGCCCAGTTAGCTAGGTAACGCTAACATTGCCTTCCGTCGCTAGCTTGGCAACGAGCTCAATTACGACACTGTCGATACGCTTTTTGGCTAAAAGTATTATTTTGCAAACCTTACCTACATGCCATTTGCTTGGAAACAAACTCCGTTTATAGTGGCATCCAAAGCTGTAGCTGTAGTGTGTTTTTCCTATAGCTGTCCGTTATTCGACTGGTTTAGCTTCTTCTAGTTCTTCTTTAAGGTTTAACGGCAGCTGTGAGGTTGCATTACTGCCATCTGCTGGAGAAAGTTAACTCTTACAATGTCGCTTTGTCACATTGAATTTTCCCATGAATCGTGTTCGAGTGAAAATTGTTGAAATAATATATATTTTATACACAGTATGATATATATAATATATATAATATCTATAATGTTGTTGTATATAATATATCTACTACAACAACATCACCTACAACAACAACAACAACAATAATAATACTAATAATAATAAAATAATAACAATTATTATTATTCATTATTATTATCTAAAGAATTCTAATAATGCATAGTAGTTATCATAATTATGATAATAATAATAATAATATAAAAATGAATAACAATTATTATTATTATTATTATCATCATCATAATTATGATAATAACTACTATGCATTATTAGAATTCTTTAGGTGTCACATATGACAAATGGTCTAAGGTCAGCAACATAACCAATGAACACTTACACATACGGTAGGGTCATTCAGTGTCATTTCATCAAATGCCCCACCTGACCATCTCAGAATGTCCTGAAAAAAATTGAGTACAAAGACACACTTGTTAATAGGACAAATCCAAAATATTAGGTCTCTACTGTCAACTGTTTTCTCATGAAACGTCATTGAATAAAGGGTAGTTTAGACGGTTTTTGGCATCATACTCTGAAAAGCCATTTTTAAACGGCAATATCTGGAAAACTATCTCACCTGTGGCCTTCAAAATTTCTACAGTGTATATCTGTTAATAATAACCTCCAGACATGGAATATCAGGGGTGTAGCTCAATGATAACCTAGTATGGTAGGTACTTAAAATGAGGCTTGTTGAAATAAAGTAGTACATTTGATGAGCTCCCATTTTTGCAGATAAAAGACTTCTATCAGGTCTGCCTCTATCTCTGGTGTTAGCTTAAACATTCTACAAAATATGGTTTCTCTCAGATTATTAGTTTCACAGATATTAAGGCTAAAAAATGGAAGTAAACACATCTTTGCCCAACTTCAGAGCCATATTCCAAAAAACTGACAACAAGTATCAGGTCCAAACTTACTTTTTTTGAAAGATCATATTCTTGTTAAAATCATATTAAAAAATCGGGAGGGTGTTTTGCCTCATTTTGTCGCAGTGATTTTTTAAAATCCTGATATTGGTGAGGTTTTTGTGGCCGGTTTTGGTACTGCATGACCTAATATCCTACTAGTAAACATCACAGGAGGGCAATTCAATTTTATTTTTTACCATTTACCAAAGACTTACATGTGACTAAATGCTACTGATAAATTTAGCCTTACGAAAATATTAAAATATAGCACAGTTGTAGTTACAGAGGCAATAAGTCCTTGAATGTGAGTTAAACATGCTGAAAGCAGCTTTTAATGTCTTAAACCATGAACAAACAGCATAATATTGAAGAGTGTACATTTTGTCATACTTTAAGTATATAAATTACACAACCAAATCAAATAATAATCTTAATTTGAGCATAAAGATTTTACATTACAGTAGAAAAGTCTCCAAAGTTTGATATTGAATAACAGTTTGTCTCTATGCTCACTAGAGGGATCACACATTTTTCATCTTTTAGATCCAATTCCTTCGTCACATTTATTAATTTGGCAGTCACTTTACAAATTGTCTAATGTACATCTCTGCTCTGTTGTGCTCATTGTTTTTGATGGCATACATGCGCCCAGTTTCTGTAGAGGGAACGTCAAATCTTGCAATTCTATGCTGCAGTGGGACATTACTCACGTTTTCTCTCCTTGGCCAGTAGAAACTCTTGGCAGGGCCATGTGGGTGCATGAACTGAACCAATACATCTTCATCTTCATCTGAAATATCTCTGATACTTCCTATCCACCATTTCTGATCATACACACAACTCACATATTGTCTCATAGTGAGCATAGAGACAAACTGTCATTCAATATCAAACTTTGGAGACTTTTCTACTGTAATGTAAAATCTTTATGCTCAAATTAAGATTATTATTTGATTTGGTTGTGTAATTTATATACTTAAAGTATGACAAAATGTAAAGTCTTCAATATTATGTTTGTTCATGGTTTAAGACATAAAAAAGCTGCTTTCACCATGTTTAACTCACATTCAAGGACTTATTGCCTCTGTACTGTGCTACACTTCATCAGTAGCATTTAGTCACATTTAAGTCTTTGGTAAATGGTAAAAAACACAATTGAATTGCCCTCCTGTGATGTTTACTAGTAGGATATTTGGTCATGCAGTACCAAAAACGGCCACCAAAATCCCACCAATATCAGGATTTTAAAAAATCACTGCGACAAAAAGAGGCAAAACACCCTCCCGATTTTTTAATATGATTTTAACAAGAATATGATCTTTCAAAAAAAGTAAGTTTGGACCTGATACTTGTCAGTTTTTTGGAATATGGCTCTGAATTTGGGCAAAGATGTGTTTACTTCCATTTTTGAGCCTTAATATCTGTGAAACTAATAATTTAAGAGAAACCATATTTTGTAGAATGTTTAAACTAACACCAGAGATAGAGGCAGAAGTGATAGAAGTCATTTATCTTCAAAAATGGGAGCTCAGCCACTCTTCAAATGTACTACTTTATTTCAACAACCACATTTGAAGTACCTACCATACTAGGTTATCATTGAGCTACACCCCTGATATTCCATGTCTGGAGGCGTTTCATGAGAAAACTATTGACAGTAAAGACCTAATATTTTGGATTTGTCCTATTAACAAGTGTGTCTTTGTACTTGAATTTTTTCAGGACATTATGAGATGGTCAGGTGGGAAGATTTTCAGAAATTTGATGAAATGACACGGAATGACTCAGTAAGTTGCATCTCTTAAGGCAGGGATCACAATGAATATTAAGTATTACAGAAGTATATTCTTTATGTATACGCTTTCATGAACAAAAAAGGTATCAGTACTCTTGGTGTGTGCAGTTTTATGTTTGTATAGGTTCATTGATGACTCAAATTGCCTGTGGACCCTGCCTTCGATGTCAGCTGGGATCAGCCAGTTAACTGACAGGAGAGGGCATCAGGCTTTATGTTTCTAGAACTGGGTTTATAGGCTAGTGTTAAGTTAAATCTTCCGAAAAAAAATCACCATAAGGCTTGAATGTAAGAGAGATTCTTATGATCAGTCTAAACCATGAAAGGATGCTCGGCCCCCTCCAACCTCCTCTCCTCTGTCTCCTCTGTCTCGTCTCCTCCAGAGCCAGTTTTACCACCAAAAGCTCTCTGTTGCTGACATCATAGTTTCTCTCTGTGGAGGACCATTTGAAAGGGACTGTGGGTGAGGTTAGGCTGGCTGTAGTTTTTAATGAACCTCCAGGAGAAGTTGGCAAAGCCCAGAAATCTTTGCAGTTCCCAAAATCAGAAGTTGGTGTCAAATAGCATTACATCTAAACATCAGAAAATACAAAAATAACTCATCAAACTCATTGACAGATTTAACACATCCATCCAGGTGAGGAGAGGTGCATCTAGAGAGAAAAGACCGTAAACTCCTGATATTCATCCCACTTCATGTCATCGAGGCCGTGAAAACACATGTAACCCAGTAGAAAACAGATAATATTGTTATTTCCCTTAAAATATATTTTTTATTTATTTCACCCTCTTTAATTTATTATTCTGTCAATAATATTATTTTTGCACACACTCAGTCCTTATTTGTTGTATTATATGCATGATAGGAAAGAGAAAGTAGTCCCACCCTCTTCTCGCGAGAGTTACAGTGCGTGAGTGAGAGTACAGAGTACCGCGGTGCAGAGTCAGAGCAGCGGTACGAGCAGATGAGAAACACGGAAGAGAAAGTCAATAAGAAGTCACGAAAACGGCGGTTGTTAACTCACTTATCAACACAGAATAACCCGTGAGAGTGTACCTACCTGAAGCAGAGACTTGGTGAGTCGCTCGAGCTAACTAGCGCTAGCACATGCTAACCGGAGTAGCCACATCGTGATTCAGTCTGTGAGAGGGCAGAAAGCTTGTTTACTCATGAACGTGACCTGCCGCTACTGTTTACTGTGTGTTTTAAGAGTTAAAGCTGCATATTTTGCTCTGATAATCTGATGAAAATATGAGGTGTGCTAATTATTTTCCTGTGTGTGTGTGTGTGTGTGTGTGTGTGTGTGTGTGTGTGTGTGTGTGTGTGTGTGTGTGTGTGTGTGTATTCACTCTGAGATGCACTGTTTAGGGTGTGTGTCTGTTAAATACTGCTAAACATGTCCATTTATCACAGAGGCAGAAACTCTGAAGCACCGAATTGATATTGTGATGTGTGTTAAAGGTGCATTTAGCTAATTTTCCGTTCATAATTCAATGAAAATGTGTGAAATGGTTAAAAAGGATTAAAATGAACAATATTTAATGTGGAAAACTGAGTTAAAATGATCATAATTCATGGTAAAGAAGCTAAAATGATCATAATTCATGGTTAAATAGCTAAAATAATTCATGTTGATTTAAAATGATTAAGAATGTCTGAAAATACTCACCTTGAGATAAAGAAAAGAACTGTACAGTTAAAAAGATAATTCATTTAATCACTATTGTGTTCCAGTAGTGTGTTGAGATTTATAGTATGTATTGAATATGGCCATAAGAGAAGTTTGATGATTCTGTGTTAAATGATAGCCCTGTCTTTATACAGGCTAGGTTTTTTGAGACCCTTGAGAAACCTTTTGATGTGGATCTGGATTCTCCTGATTGAGGGAGATGGCGAGCCAGTGACATTTTCCTTGCCCAAAGGAGCAGAGAACCAGCACCTGAGCCCGAGGGGAACACCCAGCCCTTCTTCACCTTAACTGAGTGTGTCTGTGGTGGGCCAAACACACACACATCTGATTCTTGAACCCCTGACTCTTTGAACTTTCCCCTGACTTGACTTACACACAATTGACTGAAGCGCGCTGACCAACAACAAGAACATTCAAGAACATTAAAGGAACACTCAAGGAACATTTAAAGGAACGTTACGGTTCCTATTGGACACTTTTATTTGGTTTTATGTTAAAGAGAGACTGTGAAACATTGAGCAATCAGATGTCATTGCATTGAATTTTATTTTATTTTATTTTATTTTCATACAGTTCAATACAGTCAACTTACTTTAAATATACGCCGTGGCTCCATTTATTTATTGTGTCTGTCACTTCCTCTTTAAACCCTCCTCTACGAACCTAGTCTCTGGTCCAAACTCTATAGTAACTAGTGGGTTACACACACAAGACCTGCAGGAGAGTCCACGGTTCTCTCATTCTCTCCCTGAGACCACCAGGGAGGAAATGTTTGAGCAGCATGGATTGACTGGAGTGGAGTGACTGTGATACTGTGAAAGCAAGTCTGATCACGGAGCTTTGGTGAAGGAATCCATCATCCGATGAGAACCAGGCCTATGAAAGAGGGAAGGTGGAGTAGTTTCAAGTGCAAAGGGAGGCAAAACACACAAAGACAAAACCTCAGATGCCTGGAGGACCTGAAGCAGGAAATGAAACTGAGCAGGGAACTGTGCCAGTCTCGTAAAGTCTGAGATGTCTTTGGATGTCCCTGGTGGTCTGCAGTCTCATAACCACAGAGATCCGGAGCCACACTAAGCCTAATGTGAACTTTGTGGGAGACACCAAGCATGGAGATCGGACTTAAGGCGGGCTCACACCGGACCGAAAATCGGCGTCTTTGAGAGAGTCGGCGTCCGTGACATGAGTCTACTTGGTGTGGTCGCTCGAATCGGCCCACGTCGGCGTTCATTTCAGCCGATTCAAATGTGTAATCCGCCATTCGAGTCGGTCACTCTTTTACCATTCTGATTGGTGGAGGCTAGCAGCTTGAATAGCGAATCAGTGAAGCCCGGAAGTGACGATGGTAAACATACCAGATAACCAGTGGAATCGAAGAAGGTGGTCTAGAGAGGACCGCCTACTTCCGGTTTTCGTGTTTTTTGGCCCACAATACAGATTAGCGCCGCCTGTTGTTTTGGAGACATTACATCTCGCGCAAGCGCGGAACGTATGGCGTCGGCTGTAATTCCGTAGGTGTGAACCGCCCATGTCGTTCTTCGAGTCGGCCATATTAAGTAGCCGACGCTGAATTTACCGACGCGAGTCGGGCAGTTCTTCCGGTGTGTACACACCTTTATATAACCTCAACATCCATCAAGAGTGAGGAAGTAGATCTCGACAACACCTGGGCCCTCATTTATAAAACTGTGCGTAGGATCCTTACTAAATGTGTACGTACGGCAAAAAGCCAAAGTTTGCGTGCGCCAAAAAAAAATCTGATTTATAAAACTGTTCGCACGCAAGCTGTACGCAATGTTTCCTTTATAAATCACAGGATCACCTACAAGTGTGCGTACCTGAGTCCCGCCCTGTACACGCCCTCATTTTACTATGTTAATGAGCCGGCATGCAATCGTTTCCGTGTGGTGAATCACGGCCACAGGCCAGAAAAAAAGCGAAGAAACGTAACTTTTCAGAAACGGAGAAAGAGACACTTGTTGGGGAGGTGGAGGCCCGGACAATAATTTAATTTAGTGGTCACAGCAGCGGGATCACGAAGAAAAAGACGCAGTGCGAGTGACAACACATTGCTGCTGCAGTCAACGGCGTCAGCTGGACGGAGCGGACGGTGATCTGAAGGTAAATTACATCTTTCCGCTCCTAACATGGATTTAATGTATTGCTAGAGTATTTGAGGAAGTTTGATTTTGATGTGACTTTGACGGGGATTGTGTCTGAAAAGGAGGGAGACACAGACGCGACTGAGACCAGAGGTATAAGGGTGAATAGATTAAACTTTTATTGTATATAAAACAAAACGTTAAATCGTTTCTGTCCTTCCAGAGTCTGCAGCGTTGGGCTCAGAGGAGGGTGACGGTGAGGAGGGTGATGTGAGGAGGGTGAAGGTGACGGGCCCTCGGCACAGCGTCCGGGTCCGGCGCAAAGCAGCAGCGCACCCCAGACGAATGGCACATCAAGCGGTCGGGTGCTCACTGATGCCGTCCTGCAACTTCAGCGAGACACAATCACCACCATCAACAACGTTGCAGATGAGCTACGGCAAACGCGCACTGTGATTAATAAAATAATACGTTTACAATGAACATTGATTGTTGTCTTCCTTATCTTACAAACGCAGCATGACATCCTCACGGATTCTTGCGCCCTGTTGATACCCCTCCAGTCGGGCAGGGGGCCGTGGCTCGGGCTCATCATGCTGGGGTCTCTACCACCTTTGCCGGGTGGTAGATTCTGCCTCCTGAAGTTCGGTAAATTTGCGCTCTCCACGCTCCACGACTGAGCGCGCACGAGCGTGGCACTCATTATAGCGCATTTCCTCTGCACTCTGGTGGTTTAAAAACGAGGATAAAGTGTAACAAGTATACGATGGCTTAATGGCTGTATGTATGTGTGTTGATGATATATGCACATAAATAAGGAGAATATTTAGTTATTCCCGCTGTGTTCTGCAGTGATCTAATGGAAGGTATTACTGTATTACATGCAATTGGGCCGTCTCCTCCTCCTGCGGTGACAGCGCTGATTCAATATTTCAAAATGATTTTGATTTAAGATACAAGTCAGATTTTAAAAGAAGGTGTTAATATGAAAAAAACTATCACTCATTAAAAGCGTCAAAAACATTGCTGGAGTTCATCATGATAACGCGGATCTAACGTATGATATGGAGTGTAATTAAATGTGTGCGAGTCATCAAAAATATATAGTTCTTCTCACGTTTACTGCTGATTCCCTTCCAGTCTCCAGAATGTGCGTACCGGTACGCATGCCTCAGAGTTTGCTTACGGGTACGCACACTTTCCCGTCAAGTTTGGTTTTTATAGATCACAACATTTGCGTGGAAAGTGGCGTACGCACGTTTCCAGCCCCGTTTTGTGCGTACGCAAGCTTTATAAATGAGGGCCCTGGTCCTGGACAACATTTTCTGTAATTTTGGTTTTTTCCAAAAACATTGAAATATAACTGGCAACTTTCTTCAAATGAAGTCTTACTGAGACATAAACAATATCACAAAACAGCACATCACTTAACAACATAACACCCAGCCGCTTGCAAATGCTCACCTATGCCCAACAGTCAGGGGCCCAGGCCGCTACGTATTTAGCTCCCATACCCAGACCCCGCCCCACGGGGTGAGCACCGGCAGCATTGCTGTGCTTTTACAGTCGAATGCACATACATATATAGAGAGATAAAGATATACATATCTTTATACATATTTATATGTCAGTTTAGGTCGCTTCAGAGCAATCTCATACTCCAAACAAGGAAATGCAACATTTCTGGATTAAGTGTGACTTCTTTTAACTCCCACGTTTCTTGTTTGTGTTTTTTTTTTTGTTTTTTTTAATGGGAGGAAACCGGAGCACCCGGCGAAAACCCACACAAGAGAACATGGAAACTCAACACAGAGAAGACCTGGGACAGACTCGGGACCTTTCACTGTGAGGCTGCTTCTTTTAACTCCCACATCTCTTGCACAAAATTTGCACTTAAAGCAATTCTTACCTTTCTGGCATTTTTACACTTTTCTTCTGTAATCTTAAAATGCTCCTAATAAGCGTATGGTACACTAAAATGTAAAATAAATCCATCAGGTGTTGAAACTCATCAATGTTTAATTCTCATATTTTTCTGATAAAAGTCTGACCAATCATTTTATTCCGACCGAATAAACGGATTGGGCGAGGTTCCTGCCTGTCATCCGTCGCAGCGTCGCCTACGCGGTCACGACTTGCTAGTCGCGCCTCTCTAGCAGAGCGGTAGAGCGGTCTGTGAGAGAGAGCACGGAACGGCAAAGAACTGACAATGACGACCAAGCCAAGCCTCCACTTCCACCCCCAGCTGCTCCCACAGAGAAAACTATCAGCTAAAAGACGACTATTTCGCAAAAAGCTGCGTAAAAGAAAACACTTGATGAGTCGAGAGGCAGGACGCGAGTCAACATCAGCTCTGCTTTCCAGCGATGGCGGAGGCTAATGCAGCTTCATCCGGAGCTCAAAAGAGATGAGATGGTCGCGGAGACAACTGGTACTTTTAGTTTGCTTAATAGAGTGCAACATTACGCAACATTGCATGTGATAACGCAGCATCCAGA
Source organism: Eutrigla gurnardus (assembly GCF_963514095.1). NCBI lineage: Eukaryota > Metazoa > Chordata > Actinopteri > Perciformes > Triglidae > Eutrigla > Eutrigla gurnardus. Next base: position 14,602,294 of record NC_139921.1, on the reverse strand, counting down.
TGCTATCAGTTATCAGAGTTACTATAGTTCTGTAATACTGTTATATGTGCAAGGAAGATTAGCTTTAGCACTGGTAGTGCTGGTAACGAACCTGGCTGTGTCAAGTCTGTTTGTTTACACTCCTGGCGACGTTAGCTTCAGCGTTAGCATCAGCGCTAACGTCGTCTCGTAGTAGTAGTAGTGTAAACAAACTGTCACAGCCTGGTTTGTTTACACTACCAATGACGTTAGCTTCAGCGTTAGCATCAGCTCGGTGTTTATTATGAACTTGTCATTAACCCCGTTCTAGTATTAAAACTCCGGGCTTGCGTTTGACTTTGTTGGCCGTACAGTAACTAGAGCTAGTTCAGAACATTGCTTCTCCGTCTGGACTTCTTCGGCTAATCATCTGTGTAAATAAGAGCGATCTGTCTTTGCTTGTGACTTTTTCAATTATTGGGCAGAAATACTGTTTACCAGTAGTGAACTTTACATTGTAATAACCCGTCCATGTAATCTGTGTGTGTGTGTGTGTGTGTGTGTGTGTGTGAGATTTACAGTTGTGAGAAGCAACTTCAACTCCAGTAAGGCCTGGATTTACTAGGCCTCCTCCATCACCATTGTCAACCATATTTATATATATATACAATCTGCTTATACAAAAAGAAAGAAAGAAGTATGAGTACATCCCAGACAGTACATCCAGCGTGAAAATGTAATGAATTCCCAATAATGTAATAAGGTATGACATTATCAGTAAAAATGTTATTGCAATATCAGTCCTGATATTGTATTACATTATTGGTGAAGTTATTCGATTATTGTATTTTATCACATTTTCGATCGAGTTAAGTACAAATTGTCTTACATTTTCAGGCGTTATTACATTTTCAGGAAATTATTACATTATAGGGTGCTACATGGGTTAATTCTGTATTTAATCAAATAAATCACACAAGAGAAACTGACAACCATATCAATTTAATTACAAAATAAATATTTAAATGAAATAAAAAATACTAACACAGTCAAAAAATCTTACTTTGTACATTTTCATAGAGATTTTCTTTATGAAGTACATGAAAAAAACACACAAAAGACTTCATTTTACATAGCTACTTCAATTGATCCCTTCCTTTCTGCAGTGTTTCCAAAAGCAGACTAAGGAAGACACCTGTGGTTGTGTGGTGTGGGCTTATGGGAGTCTTCTGTCACCAGGGTGGACACAAACGGGTGCTGTTTAACGCCACAAAGAACAGAAATGCTTTTATTTCTGTGACCAATCACAGTGAAACAAGAAAACAATCATTCAAATGAGTACTGCTGAAGTGTATTGGATACTGTAGTATTGATCCGCACATTCCTACTAGGCTTGTCATGTCCATTCTGCAGTCTACGACACACTTCCTGGTGTGAATTCAAATTAATGTGATCCAACTGTCCAAAACAATAGAGAAAGATGGATGGATTTCAAAGAACAATATAGATTTTTCTTCTGTGGACATGTCTTCAGTTGATAGAATTTTCTGATCAATATGGTTGATCAGAGGGAGGCGTCCAGGGGGCATCCGATACAGATGCCCGAGCCACCTCAACTGGCTCCTCTCGATGTGGAGGAGCAGCGCCTCTACTCCGAGCTCCTCCCGTGTGACGGAGCTCCTCACCCTATCTCTAAGGGAGCGCCCCGCCACCCTGCAGAGGAAGCTCATTTCGGCCGCTTGTATCCGGGATCTTATTCTTTCGGTCATGACCCAAAGTTCATGACCATAGGTGAGGGTAGGAACGTAGATTGACCGGTAAATTGAGAGCTTCGCCTTTCGGCTCAGCTCTCTCTTCACCACGACGGACCGATACAACGACCGCATTACTGCAGCCGCTGCACCGATCCGCCTGTCAATCTCACGTTCCATCCTTCCCTCACTCGTGAACAAGACCCCAAGATACTTAAACTCCTCCACTTGAGGCAGGAACTCCCCCCCGACCTGGAGGGAGCAAGCCACCTTTTTCCGGTCGAGAACCATGGCCTCAGATTTGGAGGTGCTAATCCTCATCCCGGCTGCTTCACACTCGGCTGCAAACCGCCCCAGGGCATGCTGGAGGTCCTGGCTCGAAGGAGCCAACAAAGACAACATCGTCTGCAAAAAGCAGGGATGAAATCCAGTGGCTCCCGAACCAGATCCCCTCCGGCCCACGGCTGCGCCTAGAAATCCTGTCCATAAAAATAATGAACAGAACCGGTGACAAAGGGCAGCCCTGCCGGAGTCCAACATGCACCTGGAACAGGTCTGACTTACTGCCGGCAATGCCAACCAAGCTCCTGCCCCGGTCATACAGGGTCTTTCTATTCTGTACTTTTTATTGTGTTTTATCTTGTGCAGCACTTTGGAAAACCTTGTGTAAAATGGGATCTAAATAAAGTGGATTGGAATGGATTGGATATGTAATCACAGCGTGTGAAAAATGAGCTTCACGTTCGGTGTGAACAGGACTTCAGCCCTAAAGACGACGCAAAGACACTGATGATCCAGACCCGTCTGATGATCCAGACAAGAATCCAAACCCAGGATAAAGAGGTTCAGTGAATGTGGTGTTGAAGGTGTGGAGGTGGATCAGTTTGTCAGAGGAGACTTTGTAGAAGGTCAGAGTGCCAGCAGGACAGTCCAAGTACACTGCTACCACATCAGAGGAGGAGGAGGAGATGCGTGTTTGTTCGTTATTGTGCCAGACAGAGTAATAACCATCATAACAAATCAGACTCCAGGACTGATCATTCCCTCCAAACACAGAGTCGTTTCCTCTCCTCTTGATTCCTCTGTAACTCACTGATATATGAACATGTCTTTCTCTCCACTGGACCTCCCAGTAACAGCGACCAGTCAGACCGTCTCTACACAGCAGCTGAGGCCATGAGACAAATCTGTCTGGATGATCTGGATATGACTGGTCGTCGTCCACACCTGTCACCTTCCTGTTGTCGTCCAGTTTGAGGTTTCTGCTGACTGTGTTTGTGTCCAGTTCCAGTTCACAGAGATCTGATGGAGAGAACAAACACAATGCAGCTAAAGGTTCATCTCTGTATCCCACTAAACTACGTCCCCATACAACTCATCTCCACTCTACGTTTCCAGGGAAACAACGTGTTTTCTGGACCCAACGGTCAACGTTTGAAACCGTCTGAAAAAACCTTAACGAACAAAACAAAAACGCTACAAAACGACATCGTTGGTAGTAAAAATATCACAGTTGGGCCTAAAATGAGTAAAGATTAAAACCAGACCAAACTGTGGTCTGGTCTGTGGACTAATGTGAGCTACTATGGTAGAGCTCTGGGGGACCACAGACCCAGGAGACAACATCTGGGTCCTCCATTTAGGATTCAGGGACGTCCGGACGACAGGAGGACCATCTCAACGCTGAGACGCTTTAGAGACACAGAGTCTCAGGAACTTCTCTCTTCACTTCAAATATTTAAACTCACACAAACACCACAACGGGAATGTTGGTTATTCGCCTCCGTTGCCGTCCGGCAGGAATTGGCGTCCGTTTGCGTCTCTGCGTTGACTTTGTGTGTAATTGAAGGTGAAAATGTGGTGTTTGGTGTGAACACAACACGACATCTTTACAGCCACGAAGAAACAAACGCTACGTCCTGATTAGAATCGGATTTCAGTCATGAACACGTTCAAATCTGGAGCAGCTGAGTTACTGAAGACATACTCACACTTCATCAGACCAGGTCTCAGTCTCTGCTGTCCCCCATGGTCCACCCTGCAGGAAGACATGCAAACACCAGTAAACATGAAGCCCAGCTCCTCAGTCAGAGACTGTTGTCCATCTGTCCTCACCTGAGAGTCCAGTCTGATGTCTGTCTATCTGTCCTCACCTGAGAGTCCAGTCTGATGTCTGTCCATCTGTCCTCACCTGAGAGTGTCCAGTCTGATGTCTGTCCATCTGTCCTCACCTGAGAGTGTCCAGTCTGATGTCTGTCAATCTATCCTCACCTGAGAGTGTCCAGTCTGATGTCTGTCCATATGTCCTCACCTGAGAGTCCAGTCTGATGTCTGTCCATCTGTCCTCACCTGAGAGTGTCCAGTCTGATGTCTGTCCATCTGTCCTCACATGAGAGTGTCCAGTCTGATGTCTGTCCACCTGTACTCACCTGAGAGTGTCCAGTCTGATGTCTGTCCATCTATCCTCACCTGAGAGTCCAGTCTGATGTCTGTCCATCTGTCCTCACCTGAGAGTGTCCAGTCTGATGTCTGTCCATCTGTCCTCACCTGAGAGTGTCCAGTCTGATGTCTGTCCATCTGTCCTCACCTGAGAGTCCAGTCGGATGTCTGTCCACCTGTCCTCACCTGAGAGTGTCCAGTCTGATGTCTGTCCATCTGTCCTCACCTGAGAGTGTCCAGTCTGATGTCTGTCCACCTGTCCTCACCTGAGAGAGTCCATTCTGATGTCTGTCCACCTGTCCTCACCTGAGAGCCCAGTCTGATGTCTGTCCAGCTGTCCTCACCTGAGAATCCAGTCTGATATCTGTCCTCACCTGAATGTCCAGTCTGATGTCTGTCCATCTGTCCTCACCTGCAAGCCCAGTCTGATGTCTGTCCATCTGCTCTCACCTGAGAGTGTCCAGTCTGATGTCTGTCCACCTGTCCTCACCTGAGAGAGTCCAGTCTGATGTCTGTCCACCTGTCCTCACCTGAGAGTGTCCAGTCTGATGTCTGTCCACCTGTCCTCACCTGAGAGCCCAGTCTGATGTCTGTCCAGCTGTCCTCACCTGAGAATCCAGTCTGATATCTGTCCTCACCTGAATGTCCAGTCTGATGTCTGTCCATCTGTCCTCACCTGCAAGCCCAGTCTGATGTCTGTCCATCTGCTCTCACCTGAGAGAGTCCAGTCTGATGTCTGTCCATCTGTCCTCACCTGAGAGTCCAGTCTGATGTCTGTCCATCTGTCCTCACCTGAGAGTGTCCAGTCTGATGTCTGTCCATCTGTCCTCACCTGAGAGTCCAGTCTGATGTCTGTCCATCTGTCCTAACCTGAGAGTGTCCAGTCCAGTCTGATGTCTGTCCACCTGTCCTCACCTGAGTGTCCAGTCTGATGTCTGTCCATCTGTCCTCACCTGAGAGAGTCCAGTCTGATGTCTGTCCACCTGTCCTCACCTGAGAGTGTCCAGTCTGATGTCTGTCCACCTGTCCTCACCTGAGAGCCCAGTCTGATGTCTGTCCAGCTGTCCTCACCTGAGAATCCAGTCTGATATCTGTCCTCACCTGAATGTCCAGTCTGATGTCTGTCCATCTGTCCTCACCTGCAAGCCCAGTCTGATGTCTGTCCATCTGCTCTCACCTGAGAGTGTCCAGTCTGATGTCTGTCCACCTGTCCTCACCTGAGAGAGTCCAGTCTGATGTCTGTCCACCTGTCCTCACCTGAGAGTGTCCAGTCTGATGTCTGTCCACCTGTCCTCACCTGAGAGCCCAGTCTGATGTCTGTCCAGCTGTCCTCACCTGAGAATCCAGTCTGATATCTGTCCTCACCTGAATGTCCAGTCTGATGTCTGTCCATCTGTCCTCACCTGCAAGCCCAGTCTGATGTCTGTCCATCTGCTCTCACCTGAGAGAGTCCAGTCTGATGTCTGTCCATCTGTCCTCACCTGAGAGTCCAGTCTGATGTCTGTCCACCTGTCCTCACCTGAGAGTGTCCAGTCTGATGTCTGTCCATCTGTCCTCACCTGAGTGTCCAGTCCAGTCTGATGTCTGTCCACCTGTCCTCACCTGAGTGTCCAGTCTGATGTCTGTCCACCTGTCCTCACCTGAGAGAGTCCAGTCTGATGTCTGTCCATCTGTCCTCACCTGAGAGTCCAGTCTGATGTCTGTCCACCTGTCCTCACCTGAGAGCCCAGTCTGATGTCTGTCCAGCTGTCCTCACCTGAGAATCCAGTCTGATATCTGTCCTCACCTGAATGTCCAGTCTGATGTCTGTCCATCTGTCCTCACCTGCAAGCCCAGTCTGATGTCTGTCCATCTGCTCTCACCTGAGAGTGTCCAGTCTGATGTCTGTCCACCTGTCCTCACCTGAGAGAGTCCAGTCTGATGTCTGTCCATCTGTCCTCACCTGAGAGAGTCCAGTCTGATGTCTGTCCACCTGTCCTCACCTGAGAGTGTCCAGTCTGATGTCTGTCCACCTGTCCTCACCTGAGAGCCCAGTCTGATGTCTGTCCAGCTGTCCTCACCTGAGAATCCAGTCTGATATCTGTCCTCACCTGAATGTCCAGTCTGATGTCTGTCCATCTGTCCTCACCTGCAAGCCCAGTCTGATGTCTGTCCATCTGCTCTCACCTGAGAGTGTCCAGTCTGATGTCTGTCCACCTGTCCTCACCTGAGAGAGTCCAGTCTGATGTCTGTCCATCTGTCCTCACCTGAGAGAGTCCAGTCTGATGTCTGTCCACCTGTCCTCACCTGAGAGTGTCCAGTCTGATGTCTGTCCACCTGTCCTCACCTGAGAGCCCAGTCTGATGTCTGTCCAGCTGTCCTCACCTGAGAATCCAGTCTGATATCTGTCCTCACCTGAATGTCCAGTCTGATGTCTGTCCATCTGTCCTCACCTGCAAGCCCAGTCTGATGTCTGTCCATCTGCTCTCACCTGAGAGAGTCCAGTCTGATGTCTGTCCATCTGTCCTCACCTGAGAGTCCAGTCTGATGTCTGTCCATCTGTCCTCACCTGAGAGTGTCCAGTCTGATGTCTGTCCATCTGTCCTCACCTGAGAGTCCAGTCTGATGTCTGTCCATCTGTCCTAACCTGAGAGTGTCCAGTCCAGTCTGATGTCTGTCCACCTGTCCTCACCTGAGTGTCCAGTCTGATGTCTGTCCATCTGTCCTCACCTGAGAGTGTCCAGTCTGATGTCTGTCCATCTGTCCTCACCTGAGAGTACAGTCTGATGTCTGTCCATCTGTCCTCACCTGAGAGTGTCCAGTCCAGTCTGATGTCTGTCCACCTGTCCTCACCTGAGTGTCCAGTCTGATGTCTGTCCATCTGTCCTCACCTGCAAGCCCAGTCTGATGTCTGTCCATCTGCTCTCACCTGAGAGTGTCCAGTCTGATGTCTGTCCACCTGTCCTCACCTGAGAGAGTCCAGTCTGATGTCTGTCCACCTGTCCTCACCTGAGAGTGTCCAGTCTGATGTCTGTCCACCTGTCCTCACCTGAGAGCCCAGTCTGATGTCTGTCCAGCTGTCCTCACCTGAGAATCCAGTCTGATATCTGTCCTCACCTGAATGTCCAGTCTGATGTCTGTCCATCTGTCCTCACCTGCAAGCCCAGTCTGATGTCTGTCCATCTGCTCTCACCTGAGAGAGTCCAGTCTGATGTCTGTCCATCTGTCCTCACCTGAGAGTCCAGTCTGATGTCTGTCCACCTGTCCTCACCTGAGAGTGTCCAGTCTGATGTCTGTCCATCTGTCCTCACCTGAGAGTGTCCAGTCCAGTCTGATGTCTGTCCACCTGTCCTCACCTGAGTGTCCAGTCTGATGTCTGTCCACCTGTCCTCACCTGAGAGAGTCCAGTCTGATGTCTGTCCATCTGTCCTCACCTGAGAGTCCAGTCTGATGTCTGTCCACCTGTCCTCACCTGAGAGCCCAGTCTGATGTCTGTCCAGCTGTCCTCACCTGAGAATCCAGTCTGATATCTGTCCTCACCTGAATGTCCAGTCTGATGTCTGTCCATCTGTCCTCACCTGCAAGCCCAGTCTGATGTCTGTCCATCTGCTCTCACCTGAGAGTGTCCAGTCTGATGTCTGTCCACCTGTCCTCACCTGAGAGAGTCCAGTCTGATGTCTGTCCATCTGTCCTCACCTGAGAGAGTCCAGTCTGATGTCTGTCCACCTGTCCTCACCTGAGAGTGTCCAGTCTGATGTCTGTCCACCTGTCCTCACCTGAGAGCCCAGTCTGATGTCTGTCCAGCTGTCCTCACCTGAGAATCCAGTCTGATATCTGTCCTCACCTGAATGTCCAGTCTGATGTCTGTCCATCTGTCCTCACCTGCAAGCCCAGTCTGATGTCTGTCCATCTGCTCTCACCTGAGAGTGTCCAGTCTGATGTCTGTCCACCTGTCCTCACCTGAGAGAGTCCAGTCTGATGTCTGTCCATCTGTCCTCACCTGAGAGAGTCCAGTCTGATGTCTGTCCACCTGTCCTCACCTGAGAGTGTCCAGTCTGATGTCTGTCCACCTGTCCTCACCTGAGAGCCCAGTCTGATGTCTGTCCAGCTGTCCTCACCTGAGAATCCAGTCTGATATCTGTCCTCACCTGAATGTCCAGTCTGATGTCTGTCCATCTGTCCTCACCTGCAAGCCCAGTCTGATGTCTGTCCATCTGCTCTCACCTGAGAGTGTCCAGTCTGATGTCTGTCCACCTGTCCTCACCTGAGAGAGTCCAGTCTGATGTCTGTCCATCTGTCCTCACCTGAGAGAGTCCAGTCTGATGTCTGTCCACCTGTCCTCACCTGAGAGTGTCCAGTCTGATGTCTGTCCACCTGTCCTCACCTGAGAGCCCAGTCTGATGTCTGTCCAGCTGTCCTCACCTGAGAATCCAGTCTGATATCTGTCCTCACCTGAATGTCCAGTCTGATGTCTGTCCATCTGTCCTCACCTGCAAGCCCAGTCTGATGTCTGTCCATCTGCTCTCACCTGAGAGTGTCCAGTCTGATGTCTGTCCACCTGTCCTCACCTGAGAGAGTCCAGTCTGATGTCTGTCCATCTGTCCTCACCTGAGAGAGTCCAGTCTGATGTCTGTCCACCTGTCCTCACCTGAGAGTGTCCAGTCTGATGTCTGTCCACCTGTCCTCACCTGAGAGCCCAGTCTGATGTCTGTCCAGCTGTCCTCACCTGAGAATCCAGTCTGATATCTGTCCTCACCTGAATGTCCAGTCTGATGTCTGTCCATCTGTCCTCACCTGCAAGCCCAGTCTGATGTCTGTCCATCTGCTCTCACCTGAGAGAGTCCAGTCTGATGTCTGTCCATCTGTCCTCACCTGAGAGTCCAGTCTGATGTCTGTCCATCTGTCCTCACCTGAGAGTGTCCAGTCTGATGTCTGTCCATCTGTCCTCACCTGAGAGTCCAGTCTGATGTCTGTCCATCTGTCCTAACCTGAGAGTGTCCAGTCCAGTCTGATGTCTGTCCACCTGTCCTCACCTGAGTGTCCAGTCTGATGTCTGTCCATCTGTCCTCACCTGAGAGTGTCCAGTCTGATGTCTGTCCATCTGTCCTCACCTGAGAGTACAGTCTGATGTCTGTCCATCTGTCCTCACCTGAGAGTGTCCAGTCCAGTCTGATGTCTGTCCACCTGTCCTCACCTGAGTGTCCAGTCTGATGTCTGTCCATCTGTCCTCACCTGCAAGCCCAGTCTGATGTCTGTCCATCTGCTCTCACCTGAGAGTGTCCAGTCTGATGTCTGTCCACCTGTCCTCACCTGAGAGAGTCCAGTCTGATGTCTGTCCACCTGTCCTCACCTGAGAGTGTCCAGTCTGATGTCTGTCCACCTGTCCTCACCTGAGAGCCCAGTCTGATGTCTGTCCAGCTGTCCTCACCTGAGAATCCAGTCTGATATCTGTCCTCACCTGAATGTCCAGTCTGATGTCTGTCCATCTGTCCTCACCTGCAAGCCCAGTCTGATGTCTGTCCATCTGCTCTCACCTGAGAGAGTCCAGTCTGATGTCTGTCCATCTGTCCTCACCTGAGAGTCCAGTCTGATGTCTGTCCACCTGTCCTCACCTGAGAGTGTCCAGTCTGATGTCTGTCCATCTGTCCTCACCTGAGAGTGTCCAGTCCAGTCTGATGTCTGTCCACCTGTCCTCACCTGAGTGTCCAGTCTGATGTCTGTCCACCTGTCCTCACCTGAGAGAGTCCAGTCTGATGTCTGTCCATCTGTCCTCACCTGAGAGTCCAGTCTGATGTCTGTCCACCTGTCCTCACCTGAGAGCCCAGTCTGATGTCTGTCCAGCTGTCCTCACCTGAGAATCCAGTCTGATATCTGTCCTCACCTGAATGTCCAGTCTGATGTCTGTCCATCTGTCCTCACCTGCAAGCCCAGTCTGATGTCTGTCCATCTGCTCTCACCTGAGAGTGTCCAGTCTGATGTCTGTCCACCTGTCCTCACCTGAGAGAGTCCAGTCTGATGTCTGTCCATCTGTCCTCACCTGAGAGAGTCCAGTCTGATGTCTGTCCACCTGTCCTCACCTGAGAGTGTCCAGTCTGATGTCTGTCCACCTGTCCTCACCTGAGAGCCCAGTCTGATGTCTGTCCAGCTGTCCTCACCTGAGAATCCAGTCTGATATCTGTCCTCACCTGAATGTCCAGTCTGATGTCTGTCCATCTGTCCTCACCTGCAAGCCCAGTCTGATGTCTGTCCATCTGCTCTCACCTGAGAGTGTCCAGTCTGATGTCTGTCCACCTGTCCTCACCTGAGAGAGTCCAGTCTGATGTCTGTCCATCTGTCCTCACCTGAGAGAGTCCAGTCTGATGTCTGTCCACCTGTCCTCACCTGAGAGTGTCCAGTCTGATGTCTGTCCACCTGTCCTCACCTGAGAGCCCAGTCTGATGTCTGTCCAGCTGTCCTCACCTGAGAATCCAGTCTGATATCTGTCCTCACCTGAATGTCCAGTCTGATGTCTGTCCATCTGTCCTCACCTGCAAGCCCAGTCTGATGTCTGTCCATCTGCTCTCACCTGAGAGAGTCCAGTCTGATGTCTGTCCATCTGTCCTCACCTGAGAGTCCAGTCTGATGTCTGTCCATCTGTCCTCACCTGAGAGTGTCCAGTCTGATGTCTGTCCATCTGTCCTCACCTGAGAGTCCAGTCTGATGTCTGTCCATCTGTCCTAACCTGAGAGTGTCCAGTCCAGTCTGATGTCTGTCCACCTGTCCTCACCTGAGTGTCCAGTCTGATGTCTGTCCATCTGTCCTCACCTGAGAGTGTCCAGTCTGATGTCTGTCCATCTGTCCTCACCTGAGAGTGTCCAGTCCAGTCTGATGTCTGTCCACCTGTCCTCACCTGAGTGTCCAGTCTGATGTCTGTCCATCTGTCCTCACCTGAGAGTGTCCAGTCTGATGTCTGTCCATGTGTCCTCACCTGAGAGTGTCCAGTCTGATGTCTGTCCATCTGTCCTCACCTGAGAGTCCAGTCTGATGTCTGTCCATCTGTCCTCACCTGAGAGTGTCCACTATGATGTCTGTCCACCTGTCCTCACCTGAGAGTCCAGTGTGATGTCTGTCCATCTGTCCTCACCTGAGAGAGTCCAGTCTCCAGTGTGGACCCTCCAGTCCAGCAGACAGCAGCTTGACTCCTGAGTCTCCTGGATGATTGTAGCTCAGGTCCAGCTGTCTCAGATAGGAGGGGTTGGAGTCCAGAGCTGAGGCCAGAGAAGAACAGCCGTCCTCTGTGATGAGACAACCTGACAGACTGAAGACACACACACTTCTGTCACTTCTGGGGAGTTTTAAACTGAGAAAAAGTGATCATTCTCTGTTGTTGTGTTGATGTTGTACTGGGTGGGATAAGCGTGGCTGAGTGATGGACAGAGACGGATAGAGGAGGACGAGAAGTCAAGAAACAACAGTAGAACCAGTCTATGTGGTCTGTCTCCAGATCTGGCTACTGATTTAAACCAACTAGCAAAGAAAACTGTAATTCAATGACATCTCAACTATGTTTGTTGTCAGTTTTCATATTGAACTGGAGGAATTAAGTAACATTATTAATTAAACAACAAGTATTCTGATAATAAAGTAAAATACAAAACTTGGAGTCTCAGAACATATCAGACATTCATGTGTTCAACTGCTCTTTTAGAGCCGCCATGTGAACTTTAGCAAAAGTGTCTTTTCAGGAATAAGAGCAAAGAAGTGAATATTTGGTGCATGTAAACGGATCATTGAAAGCTTCATAGGTAAACTTCTCAAAGTAGTTGAGTCTGACCTGAGAGTTTCCAGTCCACAGTGTGGACTCTTCAGACCAGCTGACAGCACCTCCAGTCCTGAATCCTGCAGGTCGTTGTTACTCAGGTCCAGGTCTCTTAGACTGGAGGACTGGGAGCTGAGAGCTGAGGACAGACCTTCACAGCTTCTCTCTGAGAGGTTACAGCCACTGAGTCTGATAAGGAATCAGAAATGTGTGATGAAACTATAACAAACAACTGTTCGTCTCCTTGGAATTAACAATGAAAACTCCTCAGCAAGATCGAAAACAGGCTTTAAAAAGACTTAACTTGTGTTTGTATTGCAGTCCTTCACAAGACCAACAAGAACATTTCATTCATTGACCTTTAAACTTAACCAGCAAGGATTTTATCAATGAGAAAAAAATTCATCCTAAAACCAGAAATAAATGTAAAATGTGGTAGAAAAGAATTCAATGTAACCTCTGTCGACACTGTTCCAACACTAACTTCACGTGTTAAAACATGATGAGAAAACTCTTTGTATTCCTTGAAAATCATTGTTTCTTTTCATGTTTTACTAGATAGAATCTTATCATTCCAAGCAGAAAGTGAGTTCTTCTGCTGCGTTCACACCAAACCTGAAGTGATATTTGAGTTTGACTGCAGGATGAATTGGTTTTATTTGTGGGATCATTTGTGTTTAGTCACGACACTCATGCTAGACACACCAGCGAGGAGGCGGGGCTTATCTCCATGTAGAAACCAACCAGGGTTCCTCCATCACGGATGAAATAACCACTATTGCTGCTTTGTACATGTTGTGAAGTCCCAGATACACCAGGAAACCAAACGCCGTCCTGTCTGAGTTCATAGCCTCATGACGACAACAGCATTTAGAAACGCCAGCTGGATTTGTAAAACTATTCAAACTTAGAACGGCAGGGGAAAGACAAACAAGACGTTTGGTTTCTTTAGTGATTTTGTTCTTCTGCTGTTAGATCGTTACCAGCAGAAACGTGTTTCATCAGCCATGTAAACAGATTAGTAGCAAAAGTGTCTTTTCAGGAATAAGAGCAAAGAAGTGAATATTTGGTGCATGTAAACGGATCATTGAAAGCTTCATAGGTTGTAGCAGGAAGTGCAGTGGTGCATTTCCTCCTCAGAGGTAAGGGGAGGGACAACAGAGAAATTAAGAACACCTGAGAGCTGGGGGAAGGGTGGTGTGAGTGAGACAAAGGGCTGCATGGAGGAATCAGGAGGAAGTGAGACACCACAGGAGGAGAACCCAAAGTTATCATTGGAAAAGAAGAAAGTTAAAACAACCAGAAGGATTAAAAGCAACCCCGGAGTGTGGGCAAAACCGAAGGATTCTTTGAACGCGGCGCTCGGAAGCTACAATCATCTGGACACTTTCAGTTAAGTGGTTCGTCTGCCTGTAGCTCTCCAGGCTTCTTCCCCCCTCAGCCATTATTTCCACCATACCACCCCCTGGACACAGCCAACCCTCTCATCGTTACCCCCCCACTCCATCTAACCCCTCACCCCATACACCCATGCATACACACCTATCCATAAAGACTGAACTGAACTTTTGAACTTTTGTGCAGAAAACCGAACTGAATTCACAACCCCCCCCCCCCCCCTGACACGCACACACACACACACACCCTCTACCTGCTCATCTGAGTGAACAACTGAACTGATTTGAATTATAAAACCATTCACTTTTGCATTTTTCATAGTGAATGCGATTTGTGTTTATGAACTTTGGGACTTTGATTTCATTTAATGTCGCCATACAAAATTTGTTGATGTATTACGGGATGAACTGTATTATTTACTGATTTAAGTGTTTTGTTTCTTTGTTGTTTTGGTATCAATTAACAGTTCATTTCCAGATCTTTTGGTGGCCAGTGTTTTATTTATATTTCATCTTTTGTAGCCAGGGCCTAGGCTAGCGGGGCCTACAGAAAATGTTTAATTGGTATACAGATACTTTATAATTTACTTATTTCCTATTTATGGATAAGAATGACAGGTGGCCTTGTGCTCCTGTCTGGCGCCCAACTCAACGTTTTGTATCTGTCTTCCGCCCTACGCTACAAGGTAAACTTCTCAAAGTCGTTGAGTCTGACCTGAGAGTTTCCAGTCGACAGTGTGGACTCTTCAGACCAGTAGACAGCAGCTCCAGTCCTGAATCCTGCAGGTCGTTGGTACTCAGGTCCAGGTCTCTTAGACTGGAGGACTGGGAGCTGAGAACTGAGGACAGACCTTCACAGCTTCTCTCTGAGAGGTTACAGCCACTGAGTCTGAAAAGGAATCAGAAATGTAGAATAAAAAACAGAACAAGTCTGGCTTACTTCGGTGCTAATCCCCTTCACTTTAATTATCAGACGGCTGACGGCAAGACACGGAATGTTAGCTTGTGTCTGGTTGTAGCATTTATTCACCGACAAACATGCGGTACCCACAATACACTGCTGCACACTGTACCACGCTGTAATCTAACCGATGACTTCATACTCACCGTCTCACTCTCTCTCTCTTTATACTTCAACGTACAGAGAGCCAACAGTGTTAATGCATTAAAAAGATGAATGTGTTAAATCCACAAATGAATCATCCCGCGTTAACACGTTCATTTTGATGGCCTAAATATTTAAAGGTACAATATGTAAGAAATCTAAAGCAACTGGCCGTAAAATCATCCTAATATAGAGACTCAGGAATAATGATCATATAACATACTGAACTCACCAACAACAACAGTACAGCCAAAATATTCACATTTAAAAAAAACGCAAATCCTGTTTATGTTTTGAAAACATGTTTTGGCACGTGGCGCCACCCACTGGCGTCTACAAATCATTGCAGTCAGTAGAGTCTCAGCTGCCGAGCAACCACGGGTTGCCAGTTTCGACTGAGCTACAATGGCGGAGGCAACGAAACCCAAAAGAGCTCGTTATGATTCACAAAAACGCCAAGATAAAAACCGAGGCAAAGCGAGGGTCCATATAGGGGATGCATTTGAATGGTGGAGACAGTAGAAAGCTGAGAGGAATTTGAAATCGGATGCAGAATTGGCTACTCTTCTCCTAGACGGGTAAGTTGAGCTTGGCTAACTAAGTTAGCATCATAGCTTGATGGGGATGGACATTTCGAATACTTTGAACTGTTGAGTAACAACGTTATTCATTTAGATCATAGAAACAAACGTTAGCAGCACAGCTAACGCTAGCAGCATTAGCACTGTCCTGTTACGGGCATCCAGCTGTCCGGCTGTCCAGCCGCGGCCGGCCGGACAGCACAGCTAACGCTAGCAGCATTAGCATTGTCCTGTTACGAGCTGTGCTGCTTGTTTGTTTCTATGATCCAAATGAGTAACGTTGTTACTCCGCTGTCCGGCTGCCTTTGGCACGTTTGGATACGCCAACAGCTCTGGCAACCTCGAGTCTGGAGGAGAGGGGGTGGAGGGGGAGGCGGATACGACTCGCCACAGTGTTTTGAGTTTGAGTGTAGTATCGTTTTTGGCCACATTCTTACATATAGCGCCTTTAAACATCAAACTGCAGAGAAAAGAGTTTGGTTTCCTTTAGTGATTTGTTCTTTTGGTGGAGCCGAATGAATTTGCACATTGATATTTTATATTTTTGTCAATTTTACTTTCAGGTTCTGATTATTGAAACAGTAAATCAGCAAGTACTCAGTACTTGAATAGTTTTTTCACTAAATAGTTTTTTCCTCAAGTAACTATTTGGATGACTACTATTTATTATTTACTTTTTGCTGTTTGTAATCAAATCATTCAGAATGCAGATAGTACCTTGTAATTCCATGGTGGTTTGTTATATTTTGAATATAAAAACTATATTTACAGAGCTTTGCTGGAGGCTTGGACCACCGGCAGCAGCCTCAGAAGAACCTTCTCTGAAGCAGAGTATTTCTTCAGGTCAAACACGTCCAGACGTTTTTCTGACGACAGTAAGATGAAGACCAGAGCTGACCAAAGAGAAGGAGACAGGTTCTTGTAGGAGAGACGTTGTGAAGTCATGTAGTCTTGGATCTCCTCCACCAGAGAATGATCATTCAGTTCATTCAGACAGTGGAACAGATTGATGCTTCTCTCTGGAGACAGATCCTCATCAAGCTTCTCCTGGATGTACTCGACTGTTCCCTCATTGGTCTGTGAGCTACTTCCTGTTTGTGTCAGCAGACCTCGTAGATGTTTCTGATTGGTCTCTATTGACAGACCCAGAAGGAAGCGGAGGAACAGGTCCAGGTGTCCGTTTGGACTCTGTAAGGCCTTGTCCACAGCTCTCTGGTGCAGATGTGTTAGTTCAGGTTCGTCTCTGGTGACTTCAGACGCCCCGGAGGTTGTTGGTTCTTCTGCCATCAGATTGACACCAGACTTGATGAAGGTCAGATGGACATGAAGAGCAGCAAGAAACTCCTGAACACTCAGATGGACGAAGCAGAACACCTGGTCCTGGTACAGTCCCCTCTCCTCTCTGAAGACCTGTGTGAACACTCCTGAGTACACTGAGGCTGCTTTGATATCGATGCCACACTCTGTCAGGTCTGGTTCATAGAAGATCAGGTTTCCTTTCTGCAGCTGCTCAAAAGCCAGTTTTCCCAGAGACTCAATCATCTTCCCGGTCTCTGGACTCCAGTGTTGATCCATCTCAACTCCTCCATCATACTTGACGTTCTTCAGTTTGGACTGAACCACCAGGAAGTGGATGTACATGTCGGTCAGGGTCTTGGGCAGCTCCCCTCCCTCCGTGGTCTTCAACACCTCCTCCAGAACTGTAGCAGTGATCCAGCAGAAGACCGGGATGTGGCACATGATGTGGAGGCTCCGTGAGGTCTTGATGTGGGCGATGATTCTGTTGGCCTGCTCCTCATCTCTGAACCTCTTCCTGAAGTAGTCCTCCTTCTGAGGGTCAGTGAACCCTCTGACCTCTGTCACCATGTCAACACACCCAGGAGGGATCTGATTGGCTGCTGCAGGTCTTGTGGTTATCCAGAGGCGAGCAGAGGGAAGCAGTTTCCCCCTGATGAGGTTTGTCAGCAGCACTTGGACTGAGGTGGACTCTGTGACATCAGTCAGGATCTCGTTGTTGTGGAAGTCCAGAGGAAGTCGACACTCGTCCAGACCGTCAAAGATGAACACAACCTGGAACCCTTCAAACCTGCAGATTCCTGCTTCTTTGGTTCCAGGGAAGAAGTGATGAACGAGTTCCACCAAGCTGAACTTCTTCTCTTTCAGCAGGTTCAGCTCTCTGAAAGTGAATGGAAACGTGAACTGTATGTCCTGGTTGGCTTTGTCTTCAGCCCAGTCCAGAGTGAACTTCTGTGTTAACACTGTTTTCCCGATGCCAGCCACTCCCTTTGTCATCACTGTTCTGATTGGTTCATCCCTTCCAGGTGAGCCTTTAAAGATGTCTTCTTGTCTGATGGTTGTTTCTGGTCTGTCTGGTTTCCTGGATGCCGTTTCAATCTGTCTGACCTCATGTTGGTCATTGACCTCTGCAGTCCCTCCCTCTGTGACGTGGAGCTCCGTGTAGACCTGATTCAGGAGGGTTGGGTTTCCTGCTTTAGTGATGCCCTCAAACAAACACTGGAACTTCTTCTTGAGGTAAGACTTGAGTTTATGTTGGTACACTGCACCAGCGGTTCCTGGATAAACAACAAAGGAACCCAGTTAGTGGATCCTACAGACCCTTTTACAGTCTATGAACAAGCCATGTATTAGAGCCATGTATCCCTGTAGTCCTCAGTATGAGTGACTTATTTAATGATTAAATCAGAACTATTGGAGACAATATCAATCAGGTGCAACATGAAATCAAATAAAAGACTTTTACAAGACAAACTGAACTGAAGGATATAACCCTTTGAAATGCAGCTGCAAAGCTCCACGAGTCAGTCACTACAACCAGTGGCGGCCTTAGGCATCTGGGGGCCTGTTTCAATACTATGTATGAGGCCCTATCCCATGAAACATTTAATTACATGTTGTTATTGAATCAACATCTGTGGAGAATTGCCGAACCACCAGTTCAGTGTTTCATTTATTCACTCTTTTTTTTTCTTTTGATCGGCCATCCCATCATTTTTGGGGGCCCCCCAGGCCGCCTATGACTACAACACATCACAATACAGCATCATAGAAAGAGACGGTATGATGACGGTGTTGAAAATAGTACCGTTGGGTTTTCTAAATATCCTGGTAGACCGTAACCTAACCATTTAGTTCCTACGAGCTGAAAGTCACCAGTTAACACGGTCACTGGGTGAAGTGAAACACCTGTTTCTCTGAAAGGGTCGTGATCCTGTCTGAACTCTGTAGAACTTGAGTGTTGGAATATCGATTCTGACATCAGAACATTAACAAACATTGAAGTTGTGTGCAGCCTATTAAGAGTTTGGGAATATGAAGTTCTTCATATTGAATCCTTCTCTTCTTTCCACCATGTTAAATCTGTTAAAATCCTCTTACTGATCAGCAGACAGTCAGCCAGCTCCTCCTGCTTCATTCTCCTCAGGAAGTGCACTGTGATCTTCTGAAACGTCTCTCTGCTCCTCCTTTGCTCTTCATCCTCACCATCCAACAACTCCTCATCCTCACTCTCCAAGCATTCTGGGTAATCTGGACTCAGGACCTTCTGGATCTTCTTCAGCTCGTTCTTCACAAAAGTGCAGATGTTCTCCTCCAGCAGCTGGAACAGAAGGATAAACTGAACATGAACTCTAAAGAACCCAACATGTGATTCATGTGTGGGTATGAGCAGCATGGAGACCATTCAGCATTCAGCATTGAATCTGTAGTCGATGTGGTTAATAGTGAAAGGTGAACTTGTACATGTACTCACCATAAATATGGAGTGTGTTTGATGCTGCCGGGTAAACGGAACCTCTGAGATCTGCTGAACTCTGTGGAGAAAACCAAGTTCAAAGAGTCACTAAAGCACAGACTGGAGATCAGAAGTGGACGTTGTCATGGCGACGTCACCCGTTGGTTTGTGGACTACGGTTTTGAAGCCTCGGGTTCTGATGAACACAAGCGGCAGAGCGGCACCCCGCAGCAACCTTACTGGATCTGGATCCATGTGGATTCTGGTGTGAAGCTGCTAACAAAGTTAGCTTCATAATTCAAGGTCAACTTTACAGCTACGTGTTAAAGTCATCTTAGTAGCTAACCGTTGGCTTCTCAAACCTGCAGGAAACCTCATTCAGGTCTTGGTCCAGATGGTGTAGCTGGTGAACTGTACTTGATATGGCTGCTGTTGGTCCTTGTGTGAGTCTTTCTAACACAGACTTGACATGTTGTCTCTCTGGTTGCTGCTTGCTTGCCTTGAACTGTCTGTTAATGGATGATTAAAGTCAGCAGGTTACAGCGTCGGGTCCAGGTGAGTCTCCGGTAAATATTTAATCCAAATGTCTTTTTATTTGACTTATCAAACTTTACTGCTTCTTCTTCTTAGACAACTTGTCACACCGGTATGTCAAGTGGAGTTATTTTGTCCTGTCTCCATGTCTGTCTTGTCATTTCCTGTTTTATTTTGGAAAGTAACTCTCCTCTCGTTTCAGGTCACTTGCCCTTCCTCATGTGCCCAGTCTGACGTCACCCCTGATTCCTGATTGTCTCCACCTGTCACCCATTACCCTCATGTGTTAAATAGTCTGCGTCTCCCTTTGTCCTGTGCGCGTCTGTCTTGTCATGTGTGGAGTCGCCAGCTATCAAGTCAAGTCAAAGTTATAGCAATTCAGTAGTCCGCCTCATTAGAGAGTTTTTTGTTGACCTTTGCCTTTGTATTATTTCATAGCCTGTTTAAGTTAGAAATCCTCGTACCTAGTTATAGATTTTCCCTCTCCGGAGGCGCTTTATGTTAGACCGTTTTTTCCCTTTATAGATGGAAGGTTTTTTGTTATTAGAACTAGTTATAGATTGTCCCTCTCCGGAGGCGTTTTATATTAGACCTGTTTTCCCCTCCTATAGAAAGTAAGCTTTTGTTATTAGACCTCGTTGTAGTTTTTCCCTCTCCGGAGGCGTTTCATGTTAGACCTGTTTTTCCCCGTATTGATAGTAGGGTTTTTTGTTTATCAGTCCTAGTTATTCCCTCCACGGAGGCGTTTTCAGTTTAGAGCGTTGTTTTGTTTATTCCCCCCTTAGCTCATAGGGTTGTTTTGTTGTAAGTTTTCATAGCCATCCCTCCTTTGAGGCGTCTTCTGTTTTGGTATTTCCGTACGGCCTGAATAAAGTCCTGCATCCTTTTGAAAACTCTGCATCCAAGTCCTATTCTTGTGTCCTGGGCGTGATACAACTAAAAGTACAGAGGTCAATTAAAGCTTCTGGTCTCAGTGAGTGTTCACCAAAGGGAAAACAAATGGATTCAACAGGAGAATCTAGATTCAGATCATCCCCCACATGGTCTACGAAGGTCTGGATCAAGACCAGCTTCTTCTCCTCAGGACAGTCGGATAATAACAAGGTTCAGTTTTAAACTGAATAAAGAGATCTAGTTAATATTATATACATTTATGTTGTTGAGTGAGAATCATGATGGTGGAGTGATTTGACACCTAGTTCTAACGTTGCCTTTGCTTCCCATGAAAACCTGAACCCTGGCCTGATCCAATACCTGATATGTGTCTGTTTCTCCCTTCGTACCTGTTCCTGGACTTTGACCTGTTTGGCCTGTTCCTGATTCCTCTGGATTTCTTTACCTGTTTAGACCAAACCGGTCTCCCATTGCATCAAGTACCCAGTTTGGTCAGACCCACTTGGAGTCTGATGCTGATGCACCAGGTTTTCAAGTAGCTCCGATGTAAACCCAGCTTAGTTTAGCTGAGCTTAGTGTAGATCCACTTCTTTGGCATTAGCTGTGACGTTAGCCAAGTTAGCTTCTCTCTGACTCTTAACTTTTCTCTGGCTGGTCTAGACCTGATTTATCCTCCAAGGAGAGTCCAGGTTCAGTTCTTACCTTCCATCAGCAGCTTGTTCAGTTTTAAATGCAAGAGGGCGACCCATAGACTGGTCACTCTTCATGGACACACAGCTGGGTCCAGGTCCAGGTCCACGGGAGTCTGGTCTCACCTGCTGCTCCCTGAAACAATAATTACAATTTAAGATTCTCACTAGATAATCTTCATACATCACAATATAATCCACAACACCCAGTTATCACAAAACATTATTATCCCAATACGATATTATCATGATACATAGGTCATGATATGGAGGTAAGACCCTCTTCCTATATAGAACGTCACAAGTGATGCAAATAAACACAAATGATCCTGCTGTCAAACTAAGTAATGTGAGGTGAAAGTTGCATTGTGGGAGATGTTTGGCAGTTCAGACCTTCACATTATTCATTCATGCGTGTAAATTACAAACTACTCAGGTGGAAGATTGTACTGGGTGTAACTGTGCCATGCTCTCCTGCTCTGCTGCTCCTGAATGATACAACCTGATTCAAATTAACAGGTATAAATACACGTATTCTTTTATCAGGCATCACAGCAGCCAAAAAGATGCTACCTTATGCTGGAAACCCCCTCACACAGTAACTAAAATACAGTGGATTAACACATAGATATCATTAGCGTGGAGCTATCAGTGGTGAGAGTGCATGGTGCTACAGCTGTCACCATCTCGTCATGGGAATCGATTTCAGGAACAATTAAGGAACTGTTGTAAGTGCTATCCTATCCTATTTATTTTGGATTTTTTCTGTGGAAACTTGAATTTGCTTCCCCTGCATATAGTATTTATTTAAAATAGAGATCCAAGGGGTGGGGAGGGAGGGAACGCCACAGGGTTTATGTTTTCCCCTTTTTGTCCTCTTCATTTTTGTCTGTACTGATTCTCTGTATTTTTATGTTTTCTATAATTGTTGTAACTCTTGTCTGCTATAAAAGGAAATTAAAAATGTGATCACAACATTCCCTAATTGACGCTTTAACTGTATGAACGTGAACATAACAACCCCCATATTGTAATCCCAGACATATTAGGGACACCACCTAATCACACACTCCTCTACATGTATGACACATTCAATGAAACACACACACACACACACACCAGGCGACAGCATTTTCTGCGTAACGTGAATAATATATTTCTTTATCATAGTTAGAGCCTTGATTATTTCCCCCCTGATCCCTTAAAGAACAGCTGTATAACATTTAGAAATAAATTCATAATTTTCTGTGTGTTTCCATAAATATGTGTGAAATAAATGCTTTTTATTTTCCTTTCTATATCTGGTCATATGACCTTTTCTATATTCATATGACACCACCACAGCATGAATATCCTGAAAGCCCAGGTTGATCTGAAAAAAGGAAGTTAAATACTAACCAGAATTCTTACAAGAGGTGAGAGGAAAATAGAAGAATATGCCATATAGTTAATCTCACTGTAATCTTGGAATTCATCTAGATTAAAATGGCTCATTTGAATTCTGCCGAAGGCATTCATAATAAGTGTGTACCTAAATAATGACTAACTAACTCTTTGGCATCGCACAAGGTGCAAACATCAGTCTTGTGGAGGTTTCCATTGGGAAGCTTCTTAGAAATACATTTTCCCTGAAGCTTCATAGCTGCATCCATGTCAGCACGTCCTTGTTGACCGATAGTGGAGTTCACACCAGACGCGAAGCCCGCGATCCTACGGCCGTCCCGCCGTGAAGCCAGCGTTTCGGCGTCTGCTCCATTTTTAGCGCGAGCCGCGAGCGATCGCGTCAATTCATGAATCAGTTTACTGTGTTTATCATTATATTGATGAGTCGTGTTCTGAGAGTTCATGTTCTAGCGTCAGTGTCCATACTATAAATGGATCTGGGTCACATGAGACCACGTTGTGGACATGTGAACACCCGTCTTAGTGCTGCACTCAGAGTTTTGCTAGCATAATGTTAGCTTTATGGTTCGTAGCTGAGCGGACTAGAAATATTTGCCGTTGCCAAGTCGTATCTAAGGTCAAACAAACAGACAAAAGATCTGAATTTCCCAGTTAAACTTTCATTCCTATCATATTAATATTAGAAGCTGAGCAGCTGAAGTGTCAGCAGGTTACAGCGTCGGGTCCAGGTGAGTCTCAGGTAAATATTTAATCCGAATGTCTTTTTATTTGACTAATCAAACTTTACTGCTTCTTCTTCTCAGACAACTAAAAGTACAGAGGTCAATTAAAGCTTCTGGTCTCAGTGAGTGTTCACCAAAGGGAAAACAAATGGATTCAACAGGAGAATCTAGATTCAGATCATCCCCCAACATGGTCTACGAAGGTCTGGATCAAGACCAGCTTCTTCTCCTCAGGACAGTCGGATAATAACAAGGTTCAGTTTTAAACTGAATAAAGAGATCTAGTTAATATTATATACATTTATGTTGTTGAGTGAGAATCATGATGGTGGAGTGATTTGACACCTAGTTCTAACGTTGCCTTTGCTTCCCATGAACACCTGAACCCTGGCCTGATCCAATACCTGATATGTGTCTGTTTCTCCCTTCGTACCTGTTCCTGGACTTTGACCTGTTTGGCCTGTTCCTGATTCCTCTGGATTTCTTTACCTGTTTAGACCAAACCGGTCTCCCAACGCATCAAGTACCCAGTTTGGTCAGACCCACTTGGAGTCTGATGCTGATGCACCAGGTTTTCAAGTAGCTCCGATGTAAACCCAGCTTAGTTTAGCTGAGCTTAGTGTAGATCCACTTCTTTGGCATTAGCTGTGACGTTAGCCAAGTTAGCTTCTCTCTGACTCTTAACTTTTCTCTGGCTGGTCTAGACCTGATTTATCCTCCAAGGAGAGTCCAGGTTCAGTTCTTACCTTCCATCAGCAGCTTGTTCAGTTTTAAATGCAAGAGGGCGACCCATAGACTGGTCACTCTTCATGGACACACAGCTGGGTCCAGGTCCAGGTCCACGGGAGTCTGGTCTCACCTGCTGCTCCCTGAAACAATAATTACAATTTAAGATTCTCACTAGATAATCTTCATACATCACAATATAATCCACAACACCCAGTTATCACAAAACATTATTATCCCAATACGATATTATCATGATACATAGGTCATGATATGGAGGTAAGACCCTCTTCCTATATAGAACGTCACAAGTGATGCAAATAAACACAAATGATCCTGCTGTCAAACTAAGTAATGTGAGGTGAAAGTTGCATTGTGGGAGATGTTTGGCAGTTCAGACCTTCACATTATTCATTCATGCGTGTAAATTACAAACTACTCAGGTGGAAGATTGTACTGGGTGTAACTGTGCCATGCTCTCCTGCTCTGCTGCTCCTGAATGATACAACCTGATTCAAATTAACAGGTATAAATACACGTATTCTTTTATCAGGCATCACAGCAGCCAAAAAGATGCTACCTTATGCTGGAAACCCCCTCACACAGTAACTAAAATACAGTGGATTAACACATAGATATCATTAGCGTGGAGCTATCAGTGGTGAGAGTGCATGGTGCTACAGCTGTCACCATCTCGTCATGGGAATCGATTTCAGGAACAATTAAGGAACTGTTGTAAGTGCTATCTTATCCTATTTATTTTGGATTTTTTCTGTGGAAACTTGAATTTGCTTCCCCTGCATATAGTATTTATTTAAAATAGAGATCCAAGGGGTGGGGAGGGAGGGAACGCCACAGGGTTTATGTTTTCCCCTTTTTGTCCTCTTCATTTTTGTCTGTACTGATTCTCTGTATTTTTATGTTTTCTATAATTGTTGTAACTCTTGTCTGCTATAAAAGGAAATTAAAAATGTGATCACAACATTCCCTAATTGACGCTTTAACTGTATGAACGTGAACATAACAACCCCCATATTGTAATCCCAGACATATTAGGGACACCACCTAATCACACACTCCTCTACATGTATGACACATTCAATGAAACACACACACACACCAGGCGACAGCATTTTCTGCGTAACGTGAATAATATATTTCTTTATCATAGTTAGAGCCTTGATTATTTCCCCCCTGATCCCTTAAAGAACAGCTGTATAACATTTAGAAATAAATTCATAATTTTCTGTGTGTTTCCATAAATATGTGTGAAATAAATGCTTTTTATTTTCCTTTCTATATCTGGTCATATGACCTTTTCTATATTCATATGACACCACCACAGCATGAATATCCTGAAAGCCCAGGTTGATCTGAAAAAAGGAAGTTAAATACTAACCAGAATTCTTACAAGAGGTGAGAGGAAAATAGAAGAATATGCCATATAGTTAATCTCACTGTAATCTTGGAATTCATCTAGATTAAAATGGCTCATTTGAATTCTGCCGAAGGCATTCATAATAAGTGTGTACCTAAATAATGACTAACTAACTCTTTCGCATCGCACAAGGTGCAAACATCAGTCTTGTGGAGGTTTCCATTGGGAAGCTTCTTAGAAATACATTTTCCCTGAAGCTTCATAGCTGCATCCATGTCAGCACGTCCTTGTTGACCGATAGTGGAGTTCACACCAGACGCGAAGCCCGCGATCCTACGGCCGTCCCGCCGTGAAGCCAGCGTTTCGGCGTCTGCTCCATTTTTAGCGCGAGCCGCGAGCGATCGCGTCAATTCATGAATCAGTTTACTGTGTTTATCATAATATTGATGAGTCGTGTTCTGAGAGTTCATGTTCTAGCGTCAGTGTCCATACTATAAATGGATCTGGGTCACATGAGACCACGTTGTGGACATGTGAACACCCGTCTTAGTGCTGCACTCAGAGTTTTGCTAGCATAATGTTAGCTTTATGGTTCGTAGCTGAGCGGACTAGAAATATTTGCCGTTGCCAAGTCGTATCTAAGGTCAAACAAACAGACGAAAGATCTGAATTTCCCAGTTAAACTTTCATTCCTATCATATTAATATTAGAAGCTGAGCAGCTGAAGTGTCAGCAGGTTACAGCGTCGGGTCCAGGTGAGTCTCAGGTAAATATTTAATCCGAATGTCTTTTTATTTGACTTATCAAACTTTACTGCTTCTTCTTCTCAGACAACTAAAAGTACAGAGGTCAATTAAAGCTTCTGGTCTCAGTGAGTGTTCACCAAAGGGAAAACAAATGGATTCAACAGGAGAATCTAGATTCAGATCATCCCCCACATGGTCTACGAAGGTCTGGACCAAGACTGGATTCTTCTCCCCAGGACAGTCAGATAAAAACAAGGTTCAGTTTTAAACTGAAAATAGCGATCTAGTTAATATTATATACATTTATGTTGTTGAGTGAGAATCATGATAGTGGAGTGATCTGAGTCCTGGACACCTAGACATCCTCGTCTCACCTCTGAGCTTTGGTTTGGCTGTCATGTCCCCCATCCTGAGTGGTTTTAGATGGAAGGACACCATCCTCTCGGTCCTCACACTGATTCATCGCAGAGTCTCCACCTGCTGGCAGAGACGCACACTGTCACTACGGCTTTAGACAATAAAACCAACGTTAGCTTTAGACGACAAAATACTACATAGAAAAAAATACTACCTATACGTAGTACACAATGTTGTTTAATGATTAGAAAGTGTTTTTCAGGGCCTTTTTATTCAGATAGATGATAACTGTGTTGACTTCAACTATCATTGCTAATAAACACAAAATATCCTGAAAAAGCTTTGGACGTATTTAAATTACTCCCCGTTTTCCCAAATCAGATCGACTTTTTAGACATATGGAACCTTTTATTTGATTGCAAATGTCGGCAGTGACCAAGCGTGTCGTACTGGTACGACGTAAAGGACTTCATTTGTCTGTGTTTTCTCCTTCTTGTGTTTAACAGAAGTTTCTGAGATGCAACGCTGAACATCTGGAGGCAACCTTCATGCAGCGATTGGTCAGTCACACTCCAGATAATAATAATAATAATAATAATAATAAGAAGAAGAAGAAGAAGAAGAAGAAGAAGAAGAGGAAGAAGAAGAAGAAGAAGAAGAGCTGTAGACATTATTCAATGAGAAGGGATGAGCTGTTGGCCGGACGCATATTAAATAATTCAAAATTAAACACACATATATATATATATATATATATATATATATATATATATATATATATATATATAGTGCATACGGTGTATGCACTTCCAAATGTTAATTTTGAGATAATGGACACACAGAGCACATTGTGCTGAACCCTCAAGTTATTAATAATAAGTAGGTTTGACACATTTTGACCGAGGGAGGTAGAACTCTGAATGTGGGTAGTTACTGTCTTTTTCACTGTTGTTAACAAGGAGACATTTTTTACTTTGTCTTCTAACTAACGGATCCATGTCCCCAATCAACATGAAGAGAGGTGGACTACGAGTACCATGGGGACGAGAGCCGAAGACCTTATCGAGGACTACCATGCAACTATTATCTTCATTGGTCATACATCACAGCTGATGATTAGCTGTTCAGTTTATTATGTCCAGTTGGTGGTGGACTTTGTTTGGGTCTAAATGTGCATCATAGAAACGGAGATTGAATCATTTATAGTTGATTAAAATTACTCAACTTCAGTTATTGCATTAAAAACTGAATTTTAATCACATACGTTGACTTTGTATAGTTAGCGTTATTTTCACAATCTTTTTTTCTTTTACAGTTTATTACATTAATTCTGTAGTATGTTGTTTTTTTAATGTAATTCTGTCTTGAAAGTAGTTTTTTCACAGTAAAAATAATTTGTCAGTAAATATGAAAAGTTCTGCTTTGTTATTAGCTGAATGTACTTAAAGTATCCACAGTAAAAGTACACAGAGCGGTGTTGTACTATAATACATGATATCATTCTTACTGATGCATTCAGGTGGAAGCTGTATTTTACAGCGTCAGTACTTTTACTGCAGTAAAGAGTGAACATTCTTCACATTCTTGTATGTTTGAAATATCAAAAACTGTCACTTACCAAACGTTTCACATGGAGGAGAGACGACGGGACGATGTGGAGCAGATCTCAGACACCAGGAAGTAACCAGGGATCAGAGTCCTCATCACCATGGCAACAGATCCGGGCTCTATGATATATGGCACCTTTCATACACAAGGGCAATTCAAGGCGCTTCACAGAAAAATAAAAGAACACAGTAAAGGTAAAACAATGTACCATTAAAATACAACAGAAATACAGACAAGAAGTCCACAAGATTAAAAAAGGGGGATGAGAACAGTGAAAATATATCAAAAGTAAGAAAATACCAACAGATTAATAACAATAAAAAGTAGATTCCTTAAAAAGTCCTGTTTTAACAGAAATGTTTTCAGAGCAGATTTAAGAGATTGTAACGTGGAGGCAAACCTCAGGTTTTCTGGAAGTTGATTCCAGACATGATGAGCATGAAAACTAAAAAGCTCCTCTCCAGGCTTCGTTCTGACTCTGGGGACAGGAAGCAGACCAGCACCTGAAGACCTGAGGGGTCCGCCGGGTTCATCACACACAAGGAGATCCGGTAAGTGATTCATAAACATAGAAAATCATTTTAAACTAAATTCTAAGAAACACAGGAAGCCAATGCAGCTATTTCAGTCCTGGTGTGATGTGTTCTGCTTAGAACCCTGATAGCAGCATTCTGGATTAACTGCAGTGGTTTAACAGGAGACCTGTAAAGATCCCGTTACAGGAGTCCAGTCTACTACAATTAAATGCATGAAGAAGTTTCTCAAGGTCGCACTGGGACATGAATTCTTTAATTCTTGTGATATTTTTGAGGTGATAGCAGACTATTGTAACTTTATGTGTTTGTTGAAGTCAAGGTCAGAGTCCAGAACCACAACAAGACTTCTGACTTGGTCTTTAGTCTCCAGTTAGAGATTCAAGGTGAGCGGTGACTTTGAGTCTGTCCTGTTTGGGACAAAAAACAATAATTTCTATATTGTAAGAAATTGTGGCCCATCCAGTCATCAGTGTGTTAAATGCAGTTCATTTATGGGTCATAGTTGATTAAGCTATAAATCTGTTTATCGGCTTTATCTGCAGCTTTCTTGGCCCATGGGAAGAGGGTTGACAAAACACAATCAAATCATTAAACATCTTTATAAAGTGTATTGGTAGACGGTCAAACCAGCAGGACTTTGGATGCAGCACCAGTTTTATAATGGACTGGATTAAAGTGTGACATATTTATTTGATCACAACGGAGAAGCAGACGTTTGACTCGTAGTGGAGCTGCTGACTTCCTGTCTAAACGTTTGAATCTGTCCTGTAACCTATGAAGTAAAGTCGTTGCATGACGGCGTGGAGAAGAAAAGTTCAGGGGAGACTTTCACTCGGGGGTTAGTTCGCCTTTCAACAGCGGAGAATAAGATTCGTTCATTAGGAATGATTTTATCAATGAGGTCAGAAACCAATGTTTGTCTGGACGTGTTATTCTTCTTTGTAAGTATCGTGATGAACCCTGAGTTTAGATGTTCTCCACCTGCATTCAGCTCGCTGTCACTTTCACCAATGTGGCATTTGTCCACGGTGCTGCAGGAGTAATGGCATCCAGGAGTAACTTTTGGATTAAAATGATCCACCAGATTACTGGCAGAGGCCAAAGAGAGAGCAGTGGATACAGATGGCAGACAGCAGCTGTGTGAGTTCATCAGTACAGCTGGCAGAGTGTTTCTATGGAAACAGCTGGAAGTAACGTACGAGAAGACGATTTCAGCTCATATCAGGGTCATATTCAAAGGTCACAAACTATCTACACACACACAAACACACACACACACACACACACAGTTATATCTACACACACACACAGTTCTATCTACACACACACACACACACACACACAGTTCTATCTACACACCCACACACACACAGTTCTATCTACACACACACGCAGTTCTATGTAAACACACACACACAGATGTTGCTTGCAGGCACACACAAACACAGTTCTATCTACACACACACACACGCAGTTCTATGTAAACACACACACACAGTTCTATCTACACACACACACAATTCTATCTACACACACACACACACAGTTCTATCTACACACACACACACACACACACAGCTCTATCTACACACACATACACAGTTCTATCTACACACACACACAGTTCTATCTACACACACACACACACACACACACACACACACACAGTTCTATCTACACACACCCATACACACACATACACACACAGACACACACACACATGCACACACACACACAGTTCTATCTACACACACACACACACACACACACACACACACACACACACACACACACAGTTCTATCTACACACACACACACACACACACACACAGAGTTCTATCTACACGCACACACACACACACACACACACACACACACACACACACACACACAGTTCTATCTACACGCACACACACAGTTCTATGTAAACACACACTCTGGTTTTTGAACCTGTGTGTTTTTGCATCGCCTCATCCCTCTCTGGGCTCCATTTGCCTTCAGATCCTGCCTGCCAGGCGGCAAACTAACTTCCAGCCTGCCTACCCACTCTCCAACTCGCCTTCAGCCGGACTCAGCTCCACACCTACGGACACCACCTGCCTGGAAACCCCTGAACTATTCAGTGCATTCATTCAGTAATCCTTTCCCTTGTTTAAAGGATAATATTTTACAGTAGAAACTGTAGTATATATCTGTGTAAATATTCTCTAATTACAATACAGAATTTAGTTCCTGAAAGCCAGCGCTGGTGTTTTGTTTTAAATATGAAACAATTAATTAATTCCAGCAGGACTATGTAAGTCCATCCACTAGAGGGAGCCACAGGAAAAACCTGCATAAAAGCCATTATAAACCTTCTTATTGTCCAAGTGACCAAAGGTGTGACGTCATAAAGAGCATGCAAACAGTGCTGCTGTGTTAGACATACGATACACACATATTTGTGTACATTAATCCTAATTCATCCACACATCTCCACTGGTATGTGTGCTGGTCTGGCTTTAGGCTTGCCTGGTTCTAGTTTACATACTATCACTCTTCTGACAGACTACACCATCACTTTTTAAATGTTTTGTAGCCCATATTAATAAGTGCCTGGATTCTGATGTTTTTAATTGTCCACCTACCTTTTTTTTAATAAACGACACTGTGGCTTCTTAGGACTGTTTTCCACATTTATACCCTGATTGATTTTTATACCAACTCTTCCAAATTTATTTGACTATTTTTGACCAACTCTACTATGACTTTTTAACCTACTTAATTCTTTGACATAGAACTTGTATGACCTTTTTTTGACATATCATACTGTGAATATAATACTCTTCATGAATTATTTCAAAATTCTATACTTGAACTAAATTAATAAATAAACTTTTTTTAGACACACTTTTTAATGGAATACTATGTCATGACTCTTATAAGACTTGTTTCAACATACTATATCACAACTTTGTTGTCCTGCAATATAATTATTTTTTCACATTTTACGCCATTGATTTTTAAAGCCATATTATACTTTGACTCTTCTATAACATTTCTTTACAAAATATACTATATATATATTTTTTATTACTTTTATCATCATACTATACTACCACTTTTTTTTCAAGATGCTACACTGTCTTTTTGAGATGTACTATTCTGTGATTTGTTTTCCCCACATACTATACAATGTCTATTTCATGCATATTTGACATACTACAACTTGTTTTGACATACTATGAATATTAATATGCATGCATTTGTTCTAGATTTTTCAATAATGCATACAAATGGTCTCCTTAATTTCTGAACACAGATGCAAAGAGGTTGTGCAATTAAATCCAAAAAACTTTATTTGTCCCTGAGGGCAATAACAGGCACAGAGTAGCTGTACAATAATAAATGTTGACACAAAACAAAGCAATACTGTACAGATTTAGATGAAAAATATATATTTACACAGACAGATATCTACAAAATAAATTATAATTATATAAACATTTTGTTTCAATGGAAACTTAAAAAAAAAGTATATATATATATACGGTATATATATATATATATATATATATATATATATATATATATATATATATATATATATATATATAAACTATAAGTAATCATGAA
Organism: Eutrigla gurnardus; assembly: GCF_963514095.1. Taxonomy (NCBI): domain Eukaryota; kingdom Metazoa; phylum Chordata; class Actinopteri; order Perciformes; family Triglidae; genus Eutrigla; species Eutrigla gurnardus. Next base: position 14,570,326 of record NC_139921.1, on the reverse strand, counting down.
TAGCTTGCTGTGTGTGTGTGTGTGTGTGTGTGTGTGTGTGTGTGTGTGTGTGTGTGTGTGTGTGTGTGTGAGGAGCTTCCCAAAAACAACAAAAACGTCCTCTGTGCTGCTCGGGAGCCGCCTCACCCTTTGGCTGGTGGATGAGGCGGGTGGTGTCGGGGGATGGGCGGAGGGGCAGGGAGGTTGGAATGGCACACACTGGGTCTCGGGCTCACTAAGGTAGGGGAGCAGTTCAGGGTCTGCTGTGGTGCTGGGTCTTCATTGGTTGATATGTTGGTTGACGTCCATTCTCAGCTGCCCAGGAGAGTCAAAACCATAGAGGAGTCCTGACCTATGAAACAGAACCACCAGAGATGAAAACCCATGAACTCAACTAGACAACATTTACATGGTTGCTAGCAAGAGTGTTGAATATGACCACCAATTATGAAATTATATTATGAACAATGGAATACTATTCTAGAAGGCTCCTATAATAAATGCAATCCATTTTTATATCATTACTGGTACTGTAGTTTTAGGAGATTACATTAGTCTCTGTAGGAGATTACTCACTCAGCCCACTGGTCCTGTGGTCCTCCATCCTTCTCATCTGGTCCTGTGGTCCTTTATCCTTCTCATCTGGTCCTGTGGTCCTCCATCCTTCTCATCTGGTCCTGTGGTCCTCCATCCTTCTCATCTGGTCCTGTAGTCCTCCATCCTTCTGAGGAGGTCAGTACTTATGACCGTACCTCTGTCAGGAACAGCCACCAACACCTAAATTAAAAAAATTAAAAGACAGAGTGAGTAAAACAAACAATCTTTGAATCACTTGTAAATTAGGAGACTTGTGTTACTGTGTAATTAAATGTTAACTTACCTTTGTCTTATCGCCATCTAAAATTTCAACACATACAATACATAACACATACAACACAACTATGACTCAGAAGGTAAATCATTTAAAAAGAGACACGCTATATTGCCATGAAATCCGGTCTTCCAATCACTTCCATGGCCACAGGTGTATAAAAGCAAGCAAGAGGCTGTCTGGGGCTTTATCAGTCCTGCCAGACACAAAGGATTTACAATCCTGCAGAAGACAGGCCGTTAGTCTTCATCCGAGTCGCTGTCTTCTGGCCACGCACAGTATCTTGTGAAGGTCGCGTAGTCACCGTCCTTGGAGCTCCTCTGCCTCTTCATACTTACCTCCCTGTCGTCTTCTCTGCTTCTCATCTGGTCCTGGAAGCTGAGTAGGTCTTCCACATGGTCTCTTCTTGTTGGGAGGCTGGTGCAGTGTGTGTAATCCTGAAGGTCTGCTGCTGCCATCAATACCTAAGTAAAAGAGACTTGGAGACTTGTCTTCAGGTTAGTAATTATGACCGTACCTTTGTCAGGAACAGCCACCAACACCTAACTTAAAAAAAAGAAAAAGACAGAGAGTGAGTCAAACAAACAATCTTTGAATCACTTGTAAATTACACTTTCAGGAGACTCATGTTACTGCTGTAATTAAATGTTAACTTACCTTTGTCTTATCGCCATCTACAATTTAAACACATACAATACATAACACAATACGCCTCACCCAGGTCTGTCCAAAGGTTTCCCCCACCCTCTAACTCACCACCAGGTGGTGATCAGTTGACAGCTCCACCCCTCTCTTCACCCGAGTGTCCAAAACATGCGGCTTCAGATCCGACGAAACGATCACAAAATCGATCATTGACCTTCGGCCTAGGGTGCTCTGGAGCACGTACACTGAATAGCATCCTTATGTTCGAACATGGTGTTCGTTATGGACAGTCCACGACTAGCACAGAAGTCCAATAACAAACGACCACTCGGATTTAGATCAGGGAGGCTGATCTCCCAATCACACTGCTGGAGGTATCAGAACGTCCTCCTGCTCACTGTCCTCATCTTCGGAGAAGAAAAACAACCAAAAACAACCCCACCCTGACCTACCTCATCCACAAGTTCATACTCAGCACCACCACTACTCTTCTGGTCTCTGATGAACCAAGGATGGATCTTCTTCAGGAGGTCGGGACATCAATTCATGAAGTCCCTGCCAGAAGCTGAGAGGAGGGAACTGCTGAGATCTGATGTCGTCATCGTCATCCACTTCTCTATTTGCATACTCATCGTCTACATCCTCTTGAATCCTCAGACATGAAGCTGGAGCCAGAATCTTCGCTCGTCCATCCTTCATCCTGAACGTCCTCCTGCTCGCTGTCCTCGTCTTCGGAGAAGTCTCCAAAAACAACCCCACCCTGACCTACCTCATCCACAAGTTCATACTCACCACCACCTCGTGCAGGACGGCCGATGAAGTCCTGCACGAGGCTGACAGGAAGGTCCTGCTGAGGTCTGAAGTCATCATCTGGCCACGAAAAGTATCTTCTGAATGTCGAGGAGTGGGGGCCTGAAGTCGCGAGTACTATCTCTTCATCGCTGTCCTCGGAGATCCTCTGCCTCTTCATACTTACCTCCCCGTCATCTTCTCTGCTTCTCTTTGTGGACGAGCTGCAGCCTGAGGTTGACGGAGTGGAATCTTCTGGTCTCTGAGGAACCAAGGATGGATCTTCTCTAGGACGGATCACACCAAAAGGTGTGGCCCATCCTTCATCCTGAACGTCCTCCTGCTCGCTGTCCTCGTCTTCGGAGAAGTCTCCAAAAACAGCCCCAACCTGACCTACCTCATCCACAAGTCCATACTCACCACCACCTTCACCTCCACCTTGCGCAGGACGGCCGATGTCTTCGTTGGCACCAACTGAGGGGGAAGAAAATTCAAAGTACAAGGATTTCTCATTGATTTAAACAAAGCAATAATCCTGTTTAAATTAGCCAAGAAGACAGCATATCTATATACCAACTATCGCTGCACTCTGTCACAAAGCCACCAACACACGGGGCTTTGAACAGGAATATCACACATAGTGCTGTTCTCTCTGTGTGAAGGAGGATCAATTCATGCAGCTGTCATGTGACAATTAATTTACTATTAGCATTATTTCAATATGTTAAAGTTTGAAAAATAAATGTTTTTGACTTCACCCATATATATTATGATTATATTCTTTTTTTTTTAAGTAATTTTTTTGGCCTTTATTGAGAGAACAGCGTGAGAGTGAAAGGGGGGAGAAAATGCAGAAAGGGCCGCCAGGCGGATTATAACTTTCAATATGTGGCTTGAAAAGGTTGACTTGTGCTGTAGATTCAAAATCAATACATTTTGTGATCAGAAACTAAACATAATTGAAAATATGAGGCTGTTTATTCTTAAATTACTGAACAGAAATGAAAACGGCATTAAGATTAATTAAGCCAATAATAATATTAATGAATAATTATAGTAATAACAATTACTATTATTGTAGCTGTTTAAACATATTATTTATACATTATTATAATAACGCAATATAAAATAATATAATATGAATAAATCTAATACAATTACAATATAAATGACTGTAATTATGTTATTATTATTATAATATTGTACATATTAAATGTAAATAACCTCAAAAATACTATGAATATTATTATAATCATCAATAGTGATTATTTTGTGCAAAGACATGTATTCTGCACCAAAGAATAGTGAGGACTTCAGTTTGTGAAACGATCAGTGGTTTCTGATCAATGTATTAGTGGATGGATTAGATGTCGCCTGTGCGTCATTACGCGCAGTGAAACGTAGCTTCTTTCATCCAAAATGACCACAGCGACCTCTTTACCCCAGAACTCATCATCATCACCCCGTCTATCATTTGCAGGTCGCAGCGCGTGCAGGATATGGTGTCATCGTGGAGGCGGCACGCGCACACGCAGTCTCGCGCAGTGACCGTTTCCATGGTGCAGACCTAAAACACTCTTTGGGCATTTTCTGAAATATGGCGCCGGCGCAATGTTTTTTGACAAATCTCTATGTAGCCTAAGATGTGGACGTTTTGACGCCCTCAAATCAAAGTGTTTCCACCACACTTCCTCGTAGGACACGCCACGGTTCTCCCGCCATATTTAAGACATGCTGGCCCACAAATCATTATTTTACACAAAGAAACCGTCGAGTGATGGTCTGGTTTCACCAAATGTGTTTTTCCACCAATCGTCATGAACTGATGTGAACTGTTCTCCTTCAAACTCCAATAGTTTCACTGATTTCTGGACTTGGGACGATTTCTTAGGCTATGAATCAACAAGTATAACACTAAAATAAATATAAAAGTTGTCTTACCATCACCGAGGAAGTCCGGATCCAGGCCCAGGGGATCCTCCAGGAGCCATCGATCCCAGTGAGCCATCGTCGTCGTCGTCGTCGCCGGTCTCTTCTTCCAAACAGTAGCTCGTTGACGATCCTCTAGACTGGTTTTCCAAAAAGATATCGATATCGATTGTGTTTTTCTCAAGCGCTTTAAACTTGTCACAGGTTGGGTCAACTCTCAGTTTATCCAATGTGTGTGTAGTCCAAGTGCAAAAAGAGAACTCCAAATGGTGGACAGCGCTTTTATACCTGCTCGACGGGTCATAATTCGTTTTCCATGACAATTAGTGACGCGCGTGCGTGCCTGTGCTTGCGCAAGTCCGAACAGCGATTTTTTTCTCATATTTGTCAAATGTATGTTAATTTTCTTGTATTGTTTCGTCATTAATTGTTCAGGACACTGTGACAGTACACCAAGCGTCTTGTACTGCGGTCAAGCCAGCCGACACATCGTGAACGACAGTCAAGCCAGCCGACCCGGTTTTTTGCTGTACGTGATAATAGTATCTTTACGGTAATAATGTCTCAGAACTGGTTTCAAAATAAAAGCACTCGTCTGGATGACCAATGAAGTACGTGCAATGCTGAGGGTATGGAATGTAGCGTTCAAGTCTGGGGACGGAGAGGCGCTCAGATAAGCCAGAGCCAACCTGAACCGTGCCATCAGAATAGCAAAGCTTGCCTATGGTCAGAAAATCCAGGGATTCTTCCACGACCCGACGAACACCAGATGCATGTGGCAAGGCTTCCAGACCATCACAGACTACAAGGCTGCTCCTTTACCCTGTGAGGACAACACAGAATTCCTCAACGCACTCAATAACTACTTTGGTCGGTTTGAAGCACTCAACAACACTCCAGCGAGGAAATCCACATCTCACCCAGATGAACAGGCACTCAGACTTGAGACTGCTGAGGTCCGGAGGACGCTGAGAAGACGCACAAAGGCAGTGGGCCCCAATGACATACCGGGACGGGTGCTCAAAGACTGTGCTGACCAGCTGGCTCACGTCCTTACGGACCTATTCAACACCTCGCTGACCCATGCTGTCGTCCCATCCTGGTTCAAGACTACCACCATCACACCAGTGCCCAAAAAAGTCCACAATCTCATCCCTCAATGATTACCGCCCCGTCGCACTCACTCCCATCATGATGAAGTGCTTCGAGAGGCTGGTGAAGGACCACATCATCTCCAACCCCCCCCTCTTTTGATCCGCTCGCTTACCACTCCAACCGCTCCACAGAGGACGCCTTCTCCTCTACACTCCAGAAGAAACACCTCAAGCATCATCTCCCTCAGCACCAGCTCCACCCAGGGCTGCGTCCTGAGCCCACTGCTCTTCACCCTGATGACCCATGACTGCCGTGCCAGGTTCAGTACGAACCACATCATTAAGTATGCGGATGATCAGGGACAACAAAAAAACTGGCCTACAGAGAGGGGGTGAAACATCTGGTGGACTAGTGTGACATGAACAATCTAATGCTGAATGTCAACAAAACAAAAGAGATCATTGTTGACTTCAGGAAAAATTAGCCAACACTGTAAGACTTCCCTGTAAATTTACAGTGAAATTCTAACGGTGAACTACTGTATTATGATTGTACAGTGTATTGCTGTGAAAGCAAAGCATTCTGGGAGTCATGACGCTTGCTCAAGCATCCCAACGGTCAAATGTTTCTTTTCACAGTTATTTACTGCTTACAGCTGAGAATCTCGGGAAAATAACGTGATCATTCATATTTGAAGTTTGAAGGATAATCATTAGTCAGAGCTGAAATAGTCATTCTTAATTTGAAATTATGTCTTGTATATTTTATACAGTCTATAGTTGATGCGTACGTAACCTTATGTCACTTTAATTTGACCAGATAAAGAGAAAATATTTAAAAGTTGCGCCTTATTTTTTTCGAGTTGTGACCGTTGAGCACCACAGTTCGTCTGCACTGACGTCGCGGCAGCAGCAGCCTCCAGCGCGGAAACACCGGAGAGACGACACCGAAAGCTTGGATTTATTAACGTTACGTGTCTAAGTTTTACCACCGCCAGGTTAGCGTCCAGTAGATTTATTTGGTTTACTATTTAGTCATTTTTCAGTGACTGTCGATGAAGACGGCGCCTGAAGTTTTGACTTATTAACGTTACGTTTTTTTTTTTTTTTATCACCGCCACGTTTGGAGCGTCCAGTGGATTTATTTAGTTAATTTTTGAGCTCCAGACCAGACGAAAAGACAAAGAAGGGAAACGAGTACCCCATGGTAAGTCAAGTTCTCAACTTTAGCTCAACTTTTCCAACACGTATGCTAGCACAGCACATGTAAGCTAGCTAACTGTTAACTGGCGTTAACTGTCTTAGCTGCGTCAGATGCTTAATAATATTGTATGGTTGCATAATATATTAATACTAACAAGGGAGACGAGGCAGCAGTCTAGCATGTGTTTCTAGAATGTTCAGTTGTCAGTTTTGCGGCCATGCATGTGGTACTAATATGCCTTTGTAGGCAGATGCCAGCAGGGCCGGAGTGGGACTCATTTTCAGCCCTGGAGTTTCATACCTCAGACCGGCCCACTTTAGATCACGACCTATTATATTAAAATAATGTAATTATAACTTTACATGTTAAGCATACAATAGCGCACTGTTCTCTAAAGCCTTGTAATTCCGTGTATTTTCACACAGCCTTGTGGGCACAAGTGCCCATAGTTCGGCCGTGTTCAGCTGTCTGTTTCCCGGCTGGTTTGCGTGCGGCGCGTCTTGGCGTTTCGCGTTCGACGGAGAGTCCGCCTGTGTGGACTCTTGTGGACCTGGGCGGGCCGGTGTTTGACCGATGTCCGCGGGCTTTTCAGCCAGCTCTGTCTGAGGGTGATAGTCCCGACAGTTCGGCTGGGTTCTTGTGTCTATTTACCTGCGGGAATCCCCGCAACGCGTCCGAGTGTTTTACGTGTGTACGGACGGAGCAGAAGTCCGGCTTCGCTGTGCGTAATTGTGGCGTGGCGCGGACCTGGACCGGCCGGTGCTTAAGTGAGCTGCACGGGCTTTTCACACAGCCTTGGGGGCACAAGTGCCCATAATTCGGCCGTGTTTAGCTGTCTGTTTCCCGGCTGGTTTGCGTGCGGCGCGTCTTGGCGTTTCGCGTTCGACGGAGAGTCCGCCTGTGTGGACTCTTGTGGACCTGGGCGGGCCTGTGTTTTAGTGAGGACCGCTGGCTTTTCACCATGGTCTGGGGGCATCAGGGCCGAGAGTTCGGCTGGGTTCTTGTGTCTATTTACCTGCGGGAATCCCCGCGACGCATACACGTGATACCCACTCCACTCAGTGCCATGACTGAACACCGGCACAAAAATAAATAAAAATAATAATTGAACACCGGCCCTCGCGGCCCAAAAGTCAGACCGGCCCACCGGGAATTGTCCCGGTCCTCCCGATTAGCCACTCCGGGCCTGGATGCCAGTATAGATGATGTAGTCAATTTTATTCCAGATTAAGACATAGAAATTATTGAAATGCAATGAATGGAGCTCAGTGTAATTTTTAAATAATTTCTTTCAATATGACATTGATGACAACCATATAAAACATTGTTTAATTATATTAACATTAACTTAGAACTGCAATGCTGTTTTTGTCTCCTATATAGGTGTCAGCAACAGCAGCGACTGTGAAGACATCCCTCGCCCTGGCCATAGCCCTTGTTGATCATTCTAGGTAAACCCTAAGTCCCACATGTTTACTTACACTGTACTACTGCACATATGCAGAGTATTTCTATTGAACCTGAATCTCAAAGAGACGGCTTGGCCCACTCGCTATGTGCATTCTCGTTGTTGGGTGTGGAATGCTACTGGACCCTCTATAACACATACATCAAAGGCAGTGCAATGGACGAAAACAATATAGCGCAAGTGGCCACCTGATAATACATCAAATGGTCAATTTGACAATCAGCCTAACTCTTTTTTCATTGTGTTTCAGGTCCAATGATTTGTGACCAGCGTTAGATGTAAGAATCGAGGGTCAGTTGGTGTGTGAAGGAGCATCGTTTGTTTTGGGGCTTGCTGTTGTCTTCACGTGCTACTCCAACTTCAACCTCCAATATCAGGATCAGGCTGCCTGCACACTTGAATTCATACAGAGGTAAGTTTGAATCCGATATCGAGGCATTAGCGTCAGATGTGTATTGCTGTATAGTAGGGCCCCACTCTGAATCACTCCCAAACTGTAGGTAGCTGATTGATGTATTTAGTATTTCCATCACTTTAATTTAATAAATTCCACAATATAATCATCCTATTTTCAACATTCTGTTGTTCTGGATTACTATCGGCAGAAATATGTGTCACTACAAACTGAATTTGAATCATTTATATTTTAATTTGAATTGATTAATTGATTAGTTTGGAACTGAATTCCAATAAACTGAATACAGGATAAGCAGTAGACGATGGATGGAGCAATTCAAATTCAGATATAAATTATTAAATACATTTTTCTGTGACACACAATTTTGCCCATAGATAAATCTTCTAGAGCAAAGTGTTATTGTACTATTTCAGTCACTGAAGGTCAAAGGTCCCAGTCAAATTGTATTTTTGTAACACCGTAGAAGTGCCACATGGCCATAGCATTTTAGTCACTGAATTATCCACAACATGTTCCTGTTTCACAATAAAAGCCTTGTTATGTATTGAATGGATTCTGTCCATTGAAATGCTACAGGGCTTTTAATTTGAAACATATACAGGAATTCTTGAGTTTGTATTAACAGTATAACGCAGTAACACAAATTTGACAGTAGTTGGACGCAGATCAGACAATAAGGAAGCTTCATACTAAATTGATATAAGCAAATACAGGAGACTTATGGAACAGAGGGAATTAGAAATAAATGCCTGTCTCTAATATAAGCCTGCTTCAAATAAAGCCCTGTTATCCTCTGTATGTGAGGTAAATAAAGGCCCCGGCCACTATTTGAGAATTTACGGTATGCTACAAGTGATTTCCTAATTCTTTTTTGTGTCTCTTGTTTTACCTTGCTATGCCTTGTAGAAGCTAAGTTGGGATCAACCCAGAGAGAGGGACAAAGGCACGACGGGGGAAAGTGACCAGCAAGAAGAGTGGGAAAATGGACAGGCGACATCCCCGACATGTGTGCACACTCTTGAGGATGCTCATGGATTTTGAGTGGGACTTTGTGTGAGTTGGACAATCCCTGACCTGCACTCATTCACAACATTCTTTTTATTTGTAGGGGCTGTATTTTATTATTTTTTATTTAATTTTGTTAACAAATTTCACCAATCATGTTTAATGTTTAAGCTATTGGGCCAGCACTCAGTATTGTTCAATAACATGGTTCTGTGAACCCCCAAGCGTAATGGGGGAGGCTATTTCCTTTTGAAACAGAAAAGTCACAGTACTATTTACTCTGTCCGTAAAGTACAAATGTTTTCAGCCCATTACTCATCAGATACATACACACACACACACTCAAACTCACACACACACACACACACACACACACACAGCTCATCCACACTATTTTTGTTGGTAAGAGATTGAGTATTTGAATGTTTTACATGTTATTTTCTGTCAAACTCAGGGGTTACTCTAATAAACAAGAATAATATTAATATTTCCTGTTGTCTTGTTATCCTTCCCAATTGTTATTTTTCATTTCCTTGTTAGTTTTTACAGATGCTTGTATCACCGGTTCCTAAATGTTTTAGGGAAAATAGTACGCTGGCGAAACTGATTGAATGATTACAAAAAGTTACTGTAGTTCTCTGATACAGTAGAAATACTGTAATTTATACAATAGCTTGCTGGCAAAAACTACTGCCAGTGATTTACTGTAATTTTGTAATGTAGCAAATTACTGTATATTTAGATTACAAAAAGTTACTGTATTTCTCTAATACAGTAGAGCTACTGTAGTTTTACAGTATCTCACAGGCGAAACTGCTGCCAGTGATTTACTGTATTTTTGAATTAATATAGCAAATTACTGTATATTTACATTACAATACATTACTGTATTTCTCTAATACAGCAGAGCTACTGTAATTTATACAGTATCTCACAGGCGAAACTGCTGCCAGTGATTTACTGTAATTTTACAGTAAAAAGTTTTACAGTGAAGTCACACCCCCTCCTCATCAATGATGCCGCAGTGGAGCTGGTCAGCAGCAGCCTGGTCCCTTCACACCTCTGCTCTTGTGAAGAGAGCACAGCAGCGTCTGCATTTTCTGCGTCGGATGAGAGTAGCAAACCTCCCCCCTCCCATCCTCACCACCTTCTACAGAGGGACAATAGAGAGCATACTGACCAGCTGCATCTCTGTCTGGTCTGGGGCCTGCAACGCCTCAGACTGGAAATGTGAGTGGTGAGGACAGCGGAGAGAATCATCGGGACAGTACTTCCTGCCATCCACGACACTGCTCGCAGACGCTGCCTGACCAGGGCTCAGTCGATCACCAAAGACCCCTCCCTACCCCACCATTGATTGTTCTCCCTGCTGCCCTCTGGTAAGAGGTTCAGCAGCATCAAAAGCAGAAAAGCCAGATTTCACAACAGCTTCATCCCCCACGCCATTAGACTATTAAACTCCCAATAAACCCCCTCCCATATATATGACACTAGTCACTTTACATGGACACAGTGAACTCTATTGTACTAAAAACTGTTACTATCTTGCACTATTTCATTCTGTCTATTCACTGTTACTGTACATCCTACTGGTACAGATATTTGCACTATTCATATTGTCTATTCACTGTACAATATATCGTGCTGCTACACATAACTCATATTATTATTATTATTATTCATATTGTCTATTCACTTTTATAATACATCCTGCTGCTAAATATATGTGACAGGTAGACTGATTGTGACAGGTAGACTTCCCCCTCCCCCTTCCTGTTTCAGCCACACTTTGCAATCAGTGATTAGTGCCAGGTGACCTAATCACTTGGCTCTTTGTTCAAAGATATCTGCAAGCAGCCAGCAGCAGGCTTTCTTCGCTCTGTCCCAACACCACATTGCTTTAGGGATGCTAATGTTCAACTAAGGTATGTCGTTTTTGTAGTCTGTCACATACATACTGTTAGCTCTTTCTTTACGAGGTACCTCCCTGGTGTCTGCAGGTGTTTGCGGTAACAAGAGAGCTAAAGCAAGGTAGTGGTGGCGTCTCCTCCCTTCCCCCACGCAGTGCGGCATTAGTGAGAGGAATGTGGTGAACTTAGTGCTAGCCTATGCACCTAAGTTGTTTGGCGTAACTTGCAACCCTCAGGTATGCGGTTTCTTTATTGTATTTAAATGTCCAGTTTGGGATAATGGACTGTGGCTGTGGAGATGTTGCATATTATATGCCCCCTTGAACGGATTAATATACATGCCTTTCATACTAGGAATGGGAATATGATGGAGAACCCCACGTGATCCAATTGTGGTTCTGGCAAAGGAGGAGCTCTGGCTACTGCTGTTTTCTTGCCCACCTTTTTCTTATGTTTATTTGGTTTGCTTTAAACTGTTCTATTTTTGGTTTATTTATTTAATTTAGTTGAACTGTGTTGGAGAGAAGGCTTGTGGTGACTAAATATCTGAACCATTGAGATTTTGAGTGGTGTTTAGTGCCAGGGCAGGTGGGTTGTCACCGGCGTACAGGTGGGGGTCACTGGGTGCAGGGTCCCCCCCCTTCTGGGTCTATTGCATGCAACTTTGCTGTGTCCTCTTTTATAGTAGAAGTGAGTTTTAAATGCCTCCATATAAAATGCATGACTAACCTGTGTGTCTTCTGCTTTGCAGTGTGAGCGGCTTGTTCTTTCCGGTGCCCGGTGGTGGTGACCCCCTCCCTTCCCCCTTTCCCTTCACGTACTCCCTCCTGTGGGTCTCTCTGACACCCTCTCCCCTGCACTGGTAACCTTTTAGGATTTTGAAGTATATTTTTGTAATAAAACAATTGACTTTTAACAGGATCTCATCTTTTAAAAATCTTTATTCATTAGAGCCACCAATTGATCTGCTGTCTAAATAAAAAGTAAAAAGCTGTTTGAACTGGAACTCCCATCTTTGCTCCTTTTCTCTGTATTAGAACTTGTGTGCTAAGTTGGTATTCTCTGGGTGAAATTCCCAGAGTGGCGTTGTCACATTTGCTGGCAGGGGCTTACAGCTGCCCTTGCCACATATACTTTTCTGTTGGATGCTACATTTCTGTAAATAAGTCACAATTGTTTTGTTATATTCTGTTTCTTTTATATTTTGTTCTATTTCTATTTTATATACTTTATATTTATACTGTTTTTACTTGTCTTCAGCTTTTATTTGGAGCCTTCCAACATAATCTTGCTCAATGTACATTGAAAATGTGCTTTGAATGTCAATAAAGTCTGTCTAAGCCTAAGTCTATCAAGACATTCTGATATACTGTATGTTTATTTTTTAAACCCTCTCCATGTAAAGATTTCTGATGTACAACATGTTCTATGTATTATTAAGAATTCTAGTAGTGACAGCAAATTATAAATATGTATCTTTTGCAGTCCTTTAAAAGCAATTTAAAAATTCTATCACTGGGTTAAAATCATTACAAGTAGTTATTCCTTTTTTGATTTTCACATTTGTTTTGTGTAGGACAATAATACGGTCTTGCAAGTATAGGAATCATAATTTTGATGACTAAGACAAAGTTCAGGCTCACCTGAGCTCCATTACTCTACAGTCCTGCCCCATCTTTGCAGAAACCATTTCACCCCACCAGGAGTTCCACCATTGAACCTCTAGGCTGCGGTTTAGGGTCTTCATCCATTAACTTTGGTTTACTACTTGATTGTTCGACTTCGATGGATACTGTAATACTTTTGTATTTAATTAACTCTGTACATTTAAATTTTTTCATACTCTTATACATACTGTCACACATACTCTCATGTGTGTTAAATACCCAACATGTATTTTTTTTAGAAATTTATTTTTTATTATTTTGTACATTCACAACAAACATTTAACTTTAGAACAATATGAGCTTTATATTTCGAAATTAAATACAATTAAAACAGCTGTAACCATATTGGAATAAGTAATAAATATGTAAAAAATAAATATAATAAAGAAACTTTCTCAATGTTGAGAAAATAAAATGTGGTCCTAATTGCAAAGGACACAATCCCACTTGCTTTCCCTTGCTTGTAGGAGTTGTTCCTTACCCATCCCCAGACACAGCTCATGGTACCACCTTTGGCATGTGTCACACATTATCTGTTAAAATGAAATAAGCAAAGACAATATCTTTATCATCTTGTCAGGAATAAGAGGCCATTTAGGACAATTGTTTGAAGGAATGTAGGGAATTTAGGGGGTCCGCAACGTTGTTTGTCCTTTGTCTGAAAAAGTTTGAGAAATACTCAAACAATAGATTTTATTATATTATCATACAATATACCCCAGATCATAAATGTACAAGAAAAAGTAAAAACAACTAACCCAATCAGTAGTTGGAGGCCCTGATCCTGGGGGCTTTGAGGCAGAGCACATCGCACAGTGGTTGTCTATGTCAAACACTGAAAGAAAAAGAAAACACATTTCTTATATTACACACACTTAATATTAACACATTCCATTTTGTTGGCAGCTGGGATGAATTTATATGAACCTTCTCAAACTTGATTATGAATTATCATCAACTCAGCAGATATTGAATTAGTTTCAAGGAGGAATCCGTCATGTAGTCACACGGTGACTGTGTAACGATACTTTTGATGCATCATTTTACAGTTTTTTACGATTGTTTACACACTAAAATAAAAATGTCCACACAATTTGCGAAATTCTACTCCAAGGAGCAAAACACCTCCACGGATTTGCACAACATTACACACAATGTCTGCTCTGCTTCACCCTTTTTGCAAAACATTACACACAGGGATTTGTAAAACACTACACACATTTTCACACCTTACACACAGATAAGGATTGTGAGGTTACTTCCTTGTCACTACAAAGCCCCGGATTGCCAATGACCACACTAATGAACAAATTGGATAATCACATCCACCAAGTGTGGAAGCACACATGTGCTTATTTGAAAATGCAGCACTCAGGTGTGCTATAAAAGGCAGCCGGTGAGTTCACCTGTCTTCAACAAAAATGGAAGGAGCTAGAAGAAGAAGAGTGGGAATGAGAGGGGGAGCTCAAAGAGGAGATGAAGGCGGTAGAGGAAGAGGAGGAGGCCCAGGTAGAGGAAGAGGAGAAGAAGGAGATAGAGGAAGAGGTAGATAAAATAAATACTTGAAATATTCAGTCTGCAGCATAAGTGTTGTGCAGTGCTTGGTAAGTTTATAGTAGGCCTATTTGTGTACATTCTCCCTATATCTCAAACTAATCATGAAGAATGTTGTGGGTTTTCACTATTTTTTTGACATCTACGGTAAATTATCCCTTATATAACAATGTCTGGCCAAAAATCTAGCACATGCTATTTCCTAAAATTAGTTTTTTTACAAATGTGTTTTTTATTCATCACAGCAGTGTGAAACTGGCTGCAATAGCGTCTGATCATTGAGGACTGTGTTGGTTACAGTTTTTTCGATCGTTTACACACATTTTCTGAAAGCATGCCTCATACTCTCAGAACTCTACACACAAATCAAAAAAACACACACACAATGGGCAAAACCCCTCAATTCTCCTGCAAAATGAAACTTTACATTCAAAACAATGTTATTTCTTCTCAAAATGGTATTTTGTTGTCAAATGACACACACAAACCATCATATGAATAGACATTTATAAGAACCAGTTGAAGACTGATGTGGTCAATGTAAAACACGATGAACACTGATGTGCTCAATGTAAAACACGATGAACACTTCTTCTCCATTTACCATAATGACTTAGGCCTTTTTTTGTTCAGTGTTACACTCACTGCAGACAGTACATACATAAATGTGTTGTGAAATATTTTAGAATATTGTTTTTATATATTTTATTTTTCCCACAAGAATACTGTAATGTACACAGTGTTCATCCAAACCAACACAAAGTTGCATATACAGTGGTCTACATACAAAACCAGAAGAATTTACTGTATACAGTTACAAAAAAAACAAAAAAACAACAACTATCCCCCATCCTCTCTTCTGTTTCGGTCTGGCCACAGCACCTCATCCACATCACAGGCAATGCAAGCGATGGCCGAGCAGCGGGGGAAATATCGCCTAGCATGGCAAATCCATGCTAGGCTCCTCCTCGTACTCTCACTCCTCTGGCTCTGCCTCTGTTGCCAATGTTGGCATCCATTGCTCCAAAACAGAAGAGCTCACCTGTTGCACTTTTATGCTAATGCTCTGATTGCAAATTGTAAAACTGTGTTGCAGGTGTTTTCCCATGTGATGAGTCAGTGTGCATAGTAGGGAAATTAACTTTAGAATTTTGAATGGCAGTGTGTTCCTTGTGAAAACAAGAGATTTTCTTCATGAAAATTGTGCCAAATGCAGAGAATTGTGTGTAGTGTTTTGAAAAAAGTGTGTTTTAAAACTGCAATTTGAGTGTAAAGCAGGAATTGTGCTTGCAGTTTAGCAGAGTTAGTTCAGGGTGTTGGTGCATGAGTTACATGTTGTGGTCATTGTGGGCCCTAGTTTCGTAGACCAGGCGCAGTCAGCTTTCAGCGCACCTGCGCCGCGCCGACGGGGTGTGGCCGCCTGGACTTTGCAAGTTTCGTGCACCGCGCAGGCTCGCGCAGGCACACCTCCCGTCTCGCCCACCGGCGCAAGTGGGAAAGAGGGAGGAGAAGAAGGCGTGAGTGGGAGACGAGGAGGAGACGAGGCGTGGACTGGGATTAATACAGCCGATTCAGATCTTCACCAATCAAATGAGCTCCTCTCCTCTCCTTTAATGCGTTAGGGGAGGTTCAGTGCAAGTTCCGTCACTTGACAACCCGATGACAGAAGCAGCGCCGCCGCTCCCACCACACGCATCACGCGCTGTGCGTGCGTATCATAATAATAACAATGCCGATATTATAAAAAACAGGAGAGAGAGAGGGAGATGTTTTGGTCCGAGAGGCTGAGTTTCCGTTACGCGTGCCATCCGCCTTTGATCTGACGTCAGATGTGACGGGACAATCTATATAGATATAAATTAACGTGTTGATTCAATAAGTTGCATTAAATAGTGTTTGTTGTGATTATTTATTGCATTTAAATGTGCCTGGAACTGTGGAAACCTGCCTGTGAGGTCTCGGTGACGTGTGCGCACTGCGCGCCGTCAGCCAAACTTCCGATCCGCCAGCTGTGATTCGCATTGAATGAATGGACTTTATTTACGCCTTGCGCCTTGCGCCGAAAGTAGACCAGGTCGGAGCTGGCGAGCTTTCAGCGCAGTCTCGGCGAGGCTTTTTGCCACGAAACTTCCGCTACGCCAAGCTGAATCTGTGACGCCTCCCCCTGCTGCGCCGCCACACCCATCTTGGCGCAGGCGATCTACCAAACTGCCAAACTGACGGTGCGCAAGGCTGCGCGGGTCGAAACTTGCACTGCGCCGGCTGCGCCACCCTGCGCTGGTCTACGAAACTAGGGCCCTGTGTCTCAAGTACCAGTATTTGTGTGTAAACAATTGAGAAAAACTGTAAATGAAAACTAATAGCATTTTCACAAATATGTGTCTATGTTTTGACTGAAGTGTGTCATTTTGCAAACAATCTAGGAATTATGCAAATTGAGTTTGGTGTTTGGATAATTGTGATTATATTTTGAAAAAAAGAACCCGGTTTTCAAAATTGCATGTAAACAATTGAAAAAAACTGTAACATATTCATTAAGGCAAACACGCTCAATGGATTGCGCGTGCATCTGCTCTAACATGGTAAAAAAGTCAAAGTGCAGTGCATTTATCACAACAAAAATGACACAATTGCAAATACATCACAGTGTTGATGTGCGTCGGTTAGATACGTCCCAGGTGTCTTGCAGCAGGAGAGAAATCTCTAAAAAGAAACGTAGTTCCGGGCAATAAAAAAATAAAGTCTCAAAAATGCAAAGAGGACCAGATGGCCAGATCCGCGATCCCCATGGCATGCTTTGTCATATGGACTTATTGCCTCATCTTTGCAGGTCTTCAGAAAGCTCAGTCCCGGACCTAAAATGACCAGGAAGTGGTTTGTAGACACATGACTTTAGCTGCCGACTTTGAACTACACCATAGACATAGATAGCTATCACCACAGCCTTTATTAAATTTTAGCCATACCCTATAGTTCCCAGGCATGGATATTTTAGAAATAAGTAATAAAAAAAAGTTTAAAAAAAGGTTATCGTCAAACACTATCGGGTACATTTCGACAATTGTTTAAGATTTTGATAAGTGATTGTGTCCAAACATGCAGCTGTTGTTTCATTTTAAAATCCAATTTTAAGATTTGTAAAGTAGTATCTCTACAGGTAAGTCATTAATGCCGCTATGTGGGGGAAACGTGTATATTGTAATTGAGCTAACAAATGTTAGGGCATTACATTAATTCAATTGGTTTAGCATTTAATCCTTTCAACTCATTCAAATTTTATTTTTCATTAGAGTTGAAGATTTGAGCCTGTAAAACCGAAAGCCCACCTCATTCCTGCTACACTGAACACAGTATGCTGCTGAGCTGTTTTTATTTCATGACTGGAACAAAGCAGATATAGTTTTATAAACCAGGCTGCTTAAAGTCATACATGCTTAAAGTCATACTTCAACCGAGAAATAGTGACGGTGACAGGGAGTAGATGCACAAGACAGAATAAAAGCATGCAATGTTGAAATCACGCAATATAAAGTAGGCTTAATCCAACAGTGTCAAATATAAAAGCACACTTAAAATGGTCCTTTCTGCCCTGTGACACACGCTCTGTGGTAACATGGTCCCAGGCAGTGTTTTAGTATTTGGTTCAATGGATTCATAGGACCGCTGCATAACTGTGCATTTTACTGCTGTAGATGCACAGTTGTAAATACTCTACTCAGCTTTCAAATTAGCTTTCAAATTGTTTTGCAATTTCGGGGTCTCTTTTATTGTATAAATTACCATTGTTTCTTTGCTACCTTGCTCTAGCTGTGTATTTTCTCGCCTGTTTGGATTGATTCCTGACCAGGACATCCTTGGAAAAGAGATTGTCAAATCTCAATGGATCCTTCCTGGATAAATAAAGGTTGAAAAAAAAGAAAAGATTAAGGTTGTCGTGATTTAACTCTAAACTGCTGGGCACTTTACTCTACAGCAGTGCTACTTTTTTTTTTTACATCATCACATGCAACTTTTCATGAGCTTCAGAAAAACAGCATTGTTACAATGTGTTTCGCATAAATCCAAGAGTGGCTTCACGCGCTTTGTTTAAGTTTTAATAAAAATAAAAATAAAAAACTTTGTTTAGTTTTAATAATACTCTCAATGTCTTTGATTTGGACAATGTGGAAAAAAATGAGGTCCATCATTCTCAGAACGACATTGATCATGGACCACACTGAGTATCTCACAGTGTAGTTTGCAGGATGATCAATTTCCTCAGCTCTTATCAGGTCAGTCAACGACAGCGACGCAGAGTCAGCGCACTCTTTAATGGTAACCCTGCTCTTACGTCACCTTTAACACCGCCGACTGACACCTGAGCTGATATACGTTCGATGGACCTCTAACAACTACGTGTTCTCCCGCTGTATTTATAGCCCTCCGATGTGAATCCCGTTTCACTCAGGGTGCAATATTTTTTTGGGGTTGATACTAACACATACACTTGCAATTTACGTCCTGTGTCACATTTCTCTTTTCTTTTCCTCTTTGTCAAGGTAAAGCACTCCCACAGTAACGGAGGATGTACAGCACCAGCCAGGACTTGGTACCCATGAAGAGCTGAATGTCATCTCTTATCTAAAAGATTTATTTGCATTACTAAACAATAATCTTGCATGTGCCTAATGTTATTTATTTTGTTGTGGTAGACAGCTGTGAAATAATGATGTGATAATGTGATAATTGATTTTAGTAGGCTAATTCACTGCTGTTCATTCAGATGAAATGGGAATATGAAGAAAGGGACATAATGTAAGTAAAGCACAATACACATGTGATTTTTATGTAAGGAAAAGGGAAAAAGCAATTATATAACTCAAGTTTTTATTGAAGAACGTAAATAATAAAAAATACAAAAATATGTATAAATACAGTTGTTTTAACATAAAAATGCCCTAAACTTGAAAATGTACATACAGAAAACACAGAGCACCTCCAAAGCAGCAGCTAACATGTAAACATGAGGTAGCCTTTTCCATGGTGCTAAAACAACAACAGCAGCAGTAATACTACTAATATTAAGAATAATCATAAAAATGTACTGCTTTACCTGCTCGGCTGCTACCCTGTCCTGTTGAAACTGCTTGAGCAGGTCCAAGTGCCCTCCGACCTCTGGCTCTTCTTGAGGATCTTGGTGCAGCTTGTCTGCTGGTTCCCGGCCTCTCTGAATCTTTGGCTGCGACAGCAGATTCCCCACTCTGTATCACCCCACGGTCCCTGCTGCACCTGCCCTGGCAGCCCCTGGAAGGACCTGCTCTTGTCGTGGCACTCACACCTCCTCTGCTGTTACCTGCTGTAGGTTGCTGCTGTCAGCCTTTGCCTTTGGTATCCCTGGGACGGCCCTTTCTCCCTCCACTTTCAGTCTTTGAAAATATCCTGCCAGCTGAAGAGCTGGGAGAGTCATGGTCATCATCAACAGCATCATCATCATCATCATCTTCCTCTGTAGGAAGATCTGGAACGTAGTCAGGATCTCCAACCACACTCTCCTCCAAGAAGCACCACAATTTATAAACAAAGAACGGGCTCTGAATTTGACTCCATTGACCCGTTTCACTTGCGCTTCTCACATTCACCGCATGCGTCGGAGGATGAGGGAGTGTCAGAGGTCAGGCAGGGGTAAGAGGGTGGGTCTTTGGAGGGAGGCGGAATTGTTCATGTTCTAACTTTTTCTTAGTGCTGAGTGTGAAATGCCAGAAAGGTAAGAATTGCTTTAAGTGTGTACAAATTCCGACAGAAAATTAAAGTGTGCATTATTCCAAAAGATTGTAAAGTCAAGTTCATCCAGTCACCAAAATTTTACAGAAAAAAACAACTGCCAAGGATACCAAGGATATAGCAATTTATCGTGCAATTAATTGATCAGTCATTTGTCATATAATCCTAGACAGATAAGTTAAAACTGAGACTGGAAGCTAAAAACGTAAAAATCTACAACCAAAATATAGTTGTTTAATTTTGTACAACTTGGATTTACCCTCTGGAAGCTTTAAAGAGGAGAATTTAAATCGAGTGAATTAGGAACAGTTTTTAAAGACATACATTAATTTTAACACCTACTCTTTTTAGCATGCTCTATACATACTTGACTAACATTATTGTGGCTTTTCTGTGCTTCCGCATAAACATAATAATTTAAATTATCACAAACTATGGATATTTTCTTAAATCACAAGTATAAATTAATACTTTGAGCTTTTTCTTCAATATTTTTGAAATAACAATGTGAAAAAACTGAAGCAAGGCTGTCGGCCCTGCCTCAAGGATTCAAAGAGTACTGACTTTAATTTGGTAAAAGCCTAAAAGACTTCGCATAAGTAAAAAGTAATCTGGCCTTATTGCAAAGTTGAACAAAATTCACATGTCTTTAAGACATTTGTGGTTCTTATTCGTCTCCCTGAATAAGCATGTCACGCTACCCTTTGAAAACACATTTATTTAAAATACATTTCAATACAAATCCTTTACAGAAAAAAATAATAATTTACATCAAAACATTTTTTTTGTTATGTGTCCTTAAAATAAAATATATTCAACAAAGTCCCTATATGTGTGACGACCAATGAGAAGCCGTTAGAAGCATCATGGTCTGATGTAATATTTAACCCAAATGTCACAATACACACTGTATGGGTTTCCATCTTAATGGCAGAACTGTATATAAGACACATAAGTACAAAAGTCTTTACAAAAATTAAAAATGGCTTATTTGATTAAAAAACATGCCTCTGTGCCATAATGTCTAGCTGAGTTGTTTCTGGATATTAGAGTTTTTAGTATACTGTTTTTACTTCTCTGAAGAACCATATTTCGATATATTTACATATTTTGTTGCTATAATGTCAATCAGGCTTTTCCTCCATTTTGTAAAGCATTGCTATTCACAGTGGATTTTTTAACCTCTATCCTCATAGACTGACTCTCAGCTCGTGACTCAAGCTTCACTCCACCCGATATCCCCAGGGATCCCAGCACAGTCTTCCCTGTCTTCAGGCTCTTGGACATCGGGATGCGGGTGAGCCCTGTGCGAGCTGGCTGGGCATCGTGCCCAGTCTGTTGACAATAGGGAGAGAGAGTACAGTTTCTCAGGCAGCAGAATAAAGAAAGAGGTACACAGAGTAACTAATGGTAGAGAGGCAAAACCCATTATAAAAAGGAATTCTGAATTTTCTAAACAGATCATATGTGCTATAGGAACTGTGTGAAAGAAAAATGTAAATATTTATTCATTCATTTCACTTCAATCCCAGTGGGTGAGCACTTGTCAAGGCTGGGCCTGTTTTGTGTCAGCCAGAGGGCACTGAGCCCTGCATAGCTGTTTGTGAATGTAAACACTGTGTAACAACTATAAATTACAGCATGACTGTAGCAAAGTGGCAAAATGCCACATCATTAGCTCTGCTTTTCTAAGGCCTGCCCATAGGACCATTTCTGTCACGCTATCTGAGCCACAAAGAGCATATTACAAGGTCCAGTGAAACACTAACAGTGTTGCTTCAAGTCCCATTTGTAGATGAAGCTGTTAGCGACAGACTTACCCTGTGGAACATCACGTGTAGAATATGAAAGAAATAGAAATAGTTTTTGGAACAATTTTGGAAAATAAGCTCTTTTTGAGTCTGAGATATATATGAGAAGATCAATACCTCTCCTATATCTGTGTGTTATTTCATATTTACACTTTGTTTTTTGTAAGCATTAAAAAACAAACGTGATATTCTTACTACATATTGCTATACTACTTTTTACCAATTCTACTGATTTCTTTCTAGTAGTGTGATGACCCCTCCTCTTCACAGCACTGTTTGCTGGCTCAGCTTTGTCTTGAAGCATATGGGTGAGTCACACCTGGGCTGACTTTCCACTTGTTCTTTTGGGTTACTTTGGAAATCGGCCTATTTATACACATGTGGTCTCCCATTTTTGATATGAGCTGAGAATTAACAGTTAGATGTAATATCTGTGGATTATCTCGAGTAAATTGCTGTTGAGGAGGTATCTCAAGGAATAGACAAACTAATTGAAGCTAACTCTATGAAAACATGTTATTCCATCATTTGCAGGCATGCAAACCTTTAAGTGAAGCTTACCATGCTTTGTGTGGATCTGGAAGCCGTTGACGTAACAGGGGTAATTGTGATAGTGCTCATCACTTTGCTCTGTGTGCTCCTGGTGGTGGTGGTGGTGATTTGTCGGGGGGAGCGTAAAACTGTGCCGGTTGATAAGGTCATTTCTTTGCTCTCTGTTGCAGCGGCCACCGGCCTGACTACCATCTTTGGGGTCATGCTGTTGCCTAGATGAATGTGGATCTTGTTATCGTCAGTGGTAGTGATGATGCTGGTGTTGGTGTGGCCCTTCCGTATCGGTATTGGGACCATCTGCTTCTCGGGGGTCACCTTGAACACAGCTCGGCCCATGGTCATCTCCTGGGGCTCTGGGGAGGAAGATGCTTCGGGCACTATAGCAGTGCTCACTGTCATAATAGAAACAGGGGACAAGGGCCTTCCTGAGGCAGAGGAGGGGGCTCGGCTGCTTTCTGGAGACTTTGCTCTGGATATTGTTGTGATCGTGACTGGAGACTTGGCTCTTTCAGGGCCCTGAGATCCAGTGGTGGACTTTCTCTTGTGGATTGGAGCAGAGTAGGTGGGAATGATTGTGATTCTGGATTTAGGTTGAGATGGGTTGGGGCTGAGGGGAGCTGAGCAAGAGAAAGCATCCTCAGCAGTGGGGCTACTGATCTCAAGCGTTGCCATGTTGTTTTGGTGGTCTGGTGTAACGCGGATGCGTAAAGGCTGCCCTTGCTTTTGGGACATGGTCAACTCAGAAGGCAAATGATCTCCATTAATGTGCAGATGCTTCCCCAAGTTGGCCTCTTGAGATGTGTTGTCCTTTTTCCTTATCCAGGGAATCCAGGATTTCTTCACACCCAGGTCACTGCTAGACGAAGGGCAACGCTCAATGCCACTCTTTTCTGTTGGCTTCTTCAGGCACTTCTGTCTGAGGTTGTTCATGATGTGATTCTCTTCTTGAACAGACTTCCTGATGAACACAGCTGGGGTATCCTCCTCTGCTGGCCCAATTGATGATGCTTCTGTCTGTACTCCAGTGGATGTCACAGCAACATCCACCATTCTCCTCCCATTCAAACTGGGCCTTAGTGCTCGACTGTGACGCTTTGCTACCTCCAATTCTTTGGTGAGATGGAAAACTTCAGTGCCCATGTTCTTGGCTCTCTCCTCCTCTTCCAAGAACCTCTGCTGCAGGACAGAATAATCAACTTGGAGCTGGGAAAGTTGGTCTTCCTTGTGCATAAGTTCATGAATCTTCTCCTTGAGGGCTATGACGTCGGCCTGCAGTTCCCGTGTTTTGCCCTCCTCTCTCTTGCATCGTTGTCGGAGGTCAACTTCCTGGCTTTCCTCCTCTCCTTTCTCGATTGCTTTGTTTCGTGCTATCTGACCCCTCATTTCCTCCACCTGTTGGGAGAGAACGTTGGCTTTGTCTTGTTCAGTCATGAACCTTTTCTCCAACATGTCATACTGATCCTCTGTTTTGATCAAATCTCCCTCAACTACTTCAAGTTGTTTGAGACGATTTTTCAGGCGTTCAATTTCAAATGTCAGCTCCTTAACTTTATTGTCTTCTCTCGTGACAGGGTCAGACATTCTTCCCAATTCACATTTCACTGAATTCTTCACTGATAGCTTCTCTGCTTGCTCGAACCCATCTAACCTCTTTTTCATTAGACTAACCATAGAACTAAGATCCTTAGCTTGATCAATTTCATGGGCCAGCTTAGTGTTAAGCTCCCCCTTTTCTATGGTTAGAGTCTCTACTTTGGTTTCCATCTCTGCTTTCATCTTTAAGAGCTTTTTGCTTTCCTCTATTAATTTCTCAGTCACCTCCATAACTTTACCCTGCTCCACTTTGACCATCTTGCTCAAATCCTCCTTTTTCTTCTCATCTGACTTCATTCTTTCCATCAGGGTCTTTCGTTCTTCCATCATCGCAACAGTCAATGATTTCAGTTTACTCAAGTCATCCTTTAGGCTCAGCTCAGACTTTTCTAACTTGAGTTCAGAAGACTCCACCTCTTTCATACGGATCCTGAGTGCTATGACTTCATCTGAGAGCTCTTTGGTGAGGCCCTTCTCTGTCTCCAGAGCAGTGTGTAATTCTGCACACTCAGCCCTGCTTATGCTAAAGTCACACTCGAGTTTCTCTAACTCCATCATTCTTTTCTGGAGCTTCTCCACTTCCAGCCGGAGGTCTTTGCTCTTACTATCCTCCTCTTGTAGCTTCTTTCTGAGCTCCTTGCACTGATTTTCAGTCTTGGTAATCTCCTCGTCCTTTCCCTCCATCTCCAGCATCCGTTTCCGCAAGTTCTCCAACTCCGTACTCAGGTTGGAGTTGCCAGACTCCCCTTTGCCGATCTTCTCCCTCAGCTCCTGCAGCTCCTCCTCAGATTTCCTCAAGGCTCTGTTGCTCTCCTCTAGCTCCTCCACTTTATGCGTAAGCCCTAGAAGATTGTCATTAAGTTGACGATTGTGGAGCTCCTGACTCGCCAGTTTGGCACTCATTTCCTCGTGTTGTTCGGTGAGTTTGCCGGATTTCTCTTTAAGCTCAGCCTCCAGGCTCAGCACCCTGTGGCCATCCTCCTGTCCACGCTCCCTGGCTTCACTCAGTTCCTGCTCCCATTGCTGGAGCTGCTGGCTGAGCTCCTGCACCCGCTGGCTCTGTTGGTCCATTTGATCCAGGTGCTGCTGGCGCTCATTGACCAACATCAGTGTAAAGGACTTCAGCTTGACCAGCTCCTCTCGCACTTTGGCCAGACGTATAGAGTGCTCCTTCTCTTTTCTTGCCTGATAGGCCTTCTCAGTCTCAAGCAACCTCTTCAGTCTAAAACGTGAAGGGAGAAAACAAAGATAAAGAGATTGGTGTTTTTCATAAGCCAGTAACTATGTATGTGTTTGCCATCATGTCATAGAAATATGGATGCCTTGTATTTCAGGTTCCAGGTAATGTATCAATGACTCCCGATTCTTTACAGACATTTTATTAGACTGTTTTGACAGTCAAATTGTTCTCACTTATGGAAATGTTAAGCTCAAAACACACACACCTAAGGCAACAGTTTTGCATTAAACATATTTGAACTATCACTCATAGAAATCCAGTGAACTATCTGAGAAAAAAACAAATTTGATAGAACAATTGATCTTTATACACAGTATGTTGTGCAATACAATACATGCCATATACAGCTACATATTAAAAGCAAAACTGAGAAAGAAAGATTAACACTACAACATCCAAATATTCCTGCATTTCCATTCCTGTTGTTGGGGTAGAGACTATGAACACAAACTGCTGGTGCAAGTTCACCCCCTCACCAAGTGGCCTTATTTTCTCTCAGCTTCTTTTTATGCTACTCATGCCCATTCTCATCTCTGGCTTCAACAAATTGCATGCAAAGCAGATTGAATGCAAAGCTGTATCTTCTCCTTTTACACACCCAGGGACACACAATATTCAGCCTGACCATTTTTGCATTGCAAAATAAACCAAATGAATGTAGCCACCAGCACAACAATGAGAATTGTGCATCTACAGCTTAAACAACCTCTAAATGTTCGATATCTATTATTGTGGACCCAGTCATACTTCAGATACATTGCAACAAACCCAAACTTACCCACTGTGGATTCTCTACAGTCAGCGCCTAAACATTTTTGCCATTATAAAAAAATCCACTGTGATTGCATAAGAAGGTAGCAGGGGCCTCCTTTTCCACAGATCCTCCACCGTCACATTCCAGGCACGTTATCAATGAAAAGGTGAATAAATACAGTTGAGCTCCACCAAACCACTAGTGAGTGATGTCACCTCATCCATATAAGGCAGTGATGTGTGTATGAGAGTGTGTGCTGTTCTGCTTTGGACACTGTGAAAAGGGGTGGGATCCTTGCTACAGGAGGAGTGTTTCGTAGAACTCTCCCCCCCATGCTTTCATAAAACATGGCAAGTTGGGGGGGGGGGGGGAGCAACTGTAGATAGTTTGTTATGCATTTGTAAACTTTCTGGAAAAAATAATAAAGAAATATTAACAATTTTCTCAGGAAAAAAAAAGTGCAAGTTGGGTGCAAATTAAAGTGCAGAGGATATTGCCTCTGCAGAGCGGAAGCCATAATCTCACTGGTAAAGGAGACTGAAGATAATGTCTGCTGCAGTTCCACTTGAGGGGAAACTGGACTTGAACTGGGTTCCTTGCAAAGGCTACATGTGATGAGGAAAGCAGATATGGCTGAGCTGAATGTCTCCCTTGAGGTGAAGAAGATTTGTGACTCGTATACTTAACCATGGCAATAGGTTTATGAAGTGCTATACCCTGATTATAGAATGGAACTGAATAGCTACAATTACTCTTGTAAAAAAACAACCCAACATGTTGGTGAATAATAATTCAATCTGAAATTTGAAGTGTTGTTTGTCACTTTGTTAGTGACAGTAAACATGTACATTGTTTCATATTACCAGCAGCCTTAGTTGCCAAGTGGGATCAGTGGGTCTGGCTACTGTATGAAGGAGCCATCCGGATCTCAGAGTGCAGCTCTTAAACAGTCAGATGTCCATGATACCCTAAAATTACTTTCATGCAAAGGTCAGAGTCATGATGTCAGTGGTATTTGGCTCCAGTGGTCAACGGCTCTGTTTCTAAGTAAGAAATAACTAGAGCCAAATTGGCAGTGTGCTGTATATCCAGTCCTTCCAGTTCATTATAGGTTTAAGAAAGTTTATTGAAAGTTGTTTCATAGGAAACAAAAATGTGCGTGCAAGAAATAAAAACACATTTCTTAAGCAAACACACAGGTGCAATCTATAAGCCAACATCCAGGAGAGAACGTTTTCTTTTCCATCATGGAACAACATCTCATCCCATGTTAAATGGAGAATGTGCTGAGAGGCATTGCAGCCCCTCTGTGTCAGGAGTCCGAGGATTGAAGCAGACATGAACTGCCAAAAAGCTGTCAAAACACTGTGTTGAACAGTAATGACTTCTCTTGGCGGAGAAAAAGCATTAAGTGTTTTGCAAGCGGGTCTGTGATAGAATGCAGTATACAACACTAATGTGGTGTTAAAAGAGAGAAATCAGAAGCAAAGTGGACATCAAACTAATTAGAGACAACTGTAATAGGTCTACGCATACTGCATGTACACAATCTACTGACAGATGGTGGAATAATGTGAAGTCTTGACATACAAGAAGACATACATTTTCGTTTTCAATTTCAGGTCTTCGTTTTCATTGTGTGTGTGGTTTTACGTGTGAGCCATGTCTTCCATTAATCATTCCACATACCTCCACGTCACTTAAATATTCTAACTTCTTGACATATAAATTGCTTGTCTCAGAGGGTGTTAATGGCTGATGGCTACCAGTCAGAAACTGCGTCTCCTGTGCCCTTCCTCTGCATTCCTGCAGGTGTTTGGCACAAGACCTTTGACTTTTCTCTCTTCACACGCGCCCAGATGGCGGGAGGAGATCACATTGATAAAGACGAGATGATGACATGCTTCCATGTCACCATGAGAAAGTGGATGTCAAAACAGACACCAGACATGGCAGATATGTGTGTCTTTCTGTGTAGACGCTAATATGTTCATGCAAAGACAGCAATGCTTTCATGCGTGTTCGCATCTGGCCCTTTGCACAGTATGTGCTTCTCTTTGTTTGAATATTGCCGTCAGCTCATCCGTGAATTTCAAGTCGGCTTTCTGTCCTTCTATGGCAACAGAGAGAAGAATCAGAGCTCATCCCCTTCGCCCGCTCTGTGAGGTGACGGAGGCCGACCTGTGCAGGAGCCAAGGAACCTGCTGGAAACTACCTGGCATGAGAAGGAGGTCATTGCATGCAAACCAAGGATCAAGTGAAAGTTAAGTAGTTAACTTGTGATTTGTGCCATATGCTTCAAACTGAAGCCTTAGCTCACTGATTCCAGTGTTTAAAGCTTCTGATTATATTACAAGCTTTTTTACTAGCCATATTCACAGCTGGGCTCTAGGGATGGTAATGTTAGTGGCTAAAGACATTCATGGTCCCCAGAAACATTATACATGCTTAGCGTCAGCACATTAGCATTGTCATTGTGAGCATGCTAGCAGAGCCTCACCTAGCATGGCTATAGACTCTTCCATTCACTATATAAAAGGCCCATCTGTATTGTCACAACTACTTTTGTTAACACAGTAAAATGCACAGAATTGTCTGTACATCCAAGTGAAAAGGAATAACCTGATTTTCATCTCCCGATTGTGCCTGTACCCTGCACCTTCAGGTTAGAGATGTTTGTTCAGTAGAATGACAGTCAACAGACCATGGTATGTATTCAGCCTTACAAAACCCTTTTGTTTATGTTTTTATATAAAAATTCCTCAACCAATTGGGTTGCAATCATGAAACACCCCACTACACTCTAGATAACTTACTATAGGCATGTCTGCACACTGATTTACAATCGAGAAGAAATTCTTCATTGAAATGTTTTGAATCATGACCTCCCTATTTCCCTGTCTCATGAAACCAGCCAAAGGAGTAGCTATAAGCTAAAGCCTGCCGCTCATTTCCCAGGTCTCTGTCTCTCTCTCCGGCGTGTGGTGGCAGCTCAGCTGTCAGAACTGTGATTTAACCCCAATGGTCTGTTTCCTGTGTCCTGCAGTAAAAGTTCAAGGAAGAGAGGTAGTCACCGCCTCCTCCGTTTGAAGCTTTGTCAGTTCATGAAATGCAGCATATGAGTGGCCTCTCGTCTGCTCTACAGTTGACTGACTATATACTGTATATATATATAGGTGTGTGTGTACAGTACCTTACAGATTCTCTCCCCTCTTACTCCGCCTGTCTCCCTCACTACTAATATGCCCTGCAAATCACGTGTACAGTATACAATTAGTGCACCCCCAGTTCTTATGTTGTTGTGTGAGAATGGACAGGCATGTGTTATGGGAATCCCAACAAAATTCATTCCCCAACAAGCAACAGCCAATCAAACTCTTTCATCTGTAAAAAATATTTTAATTAGTTGGGCCTCCACTCTCATACGCATTCAGTGCACATCCACACACTCACAACCACGCTTGTTTGATCGCTGTGGGGCCCTCCACACACACGTGATGGAGAGTGTGTACTCTCTCTCTCTCTCTCTCTCTCTCTCTCTCTCTCTCTCTCTCTCTCTCTCTCTCTCTCTCTCTCTCTCTCTCTCTCTCTCTCTCTCTCTGCCCTGCCTCTCATCCCTTGTCTGCTCTTTACCAACAAGCCGGGTCGCCTCGGGGGTGGCTTCATTTCACAGATGATGTCATGAGAGATTTGCCCCTGTCAAAGCCCTTTATTCCTTCACTTGTTTTTCCTCAGGTCTCCTCCCCTCTACCCCTGACCTCCCTGTTTCCCACAGCAAAGGGACTGACCCCTTCACCCCCCCCCCCCCCCCCCCCCCCCCCCTCTCTTCCACACAGTCCATATACCTCTCCCTGTCAGGTGAAGGTATGTGAGGCTATCACATCAGTGACCAGTACCCCTCTCCTCTTCCTCTCCTCTCCTCTCCTCTCCACTCTCTCATTATTCACATGACTGATGAGGCCATCTTTCACACATTCTCCTTTGGCCATGCATTCCTTTGCCACTCTTTCTCCCTGGATTCTCTCACCTCTTTTACACTTCACTCTACTCCTCCCACACTGCTGTCACGTATTTCCCTTTCAACATTACTCCGTCCACTTCTTTCACCATTCTATTTTGCCAGCAAATTCTTGCAATACGCTATACCGCTCGTTATGGTATAGCAAATCGTCATGTTGCTTTCCAAAATATGTTCAGTCATATGACATGATGCTATATGTCCACAGAAATGTAGATGATGACTAAGTTTGTACATTTTTAGGAATTGAATACTATGTGTTAACGGTGTGGCAATTTGTCGTCCCAGCTGCCTCATCCCTCTCCTCCTCACCGTTCTCTCTCCTGCTCCAGAAGGTTGGTGAAGTCGTCGCTCTTGTTCATGTAGTCTGCGTGTTTGCGCTTCTCTGTGTCCAGCTCGTGGACGGTGCGTCGGTGGCACTTCTCTGCGAACAGCAACTGACCCAGCATCCTCCGGTACGTCTCCTTGTGCTTCTCCTGCAGACGCTCCAGCTGAGAACCAAGGACACAACCAAACTGAACAACAAGCATCTTGCAAAACGTGCAAAAACAACTGTCAATACGGTTGATTTTCAACATGTAACTGCTGTGACTGACAGTTACTAACTGACCTCAACCATAGGCTTTTGGTAAACGCTGTGGTCGTGCGGCGCGCTGCCGGTGGTGAAGCCGTCTCTCTGCAGGGCTGTGAGGGCCGAACCAGGGGCCACTGAGCCATAACGTGATTCATGGTCCTCTGGGACTGTCTGTTTGGACTTTAGCATGCAGATAACATCTTCTCTGGCCTGAAATGACATATAAATATAAAGATATGCAAATGATACAGCATTTGATGACTTGAGAAGAAAAGGCATGCATTCACTCCATTTGAACACCTGTTTAAAGAGACACAGATTTATTTGTCCCAGACATACAATTAAGAAAAATGATGTGTTTTAAATGGCCTGAAACATATTGGGAATGTTGCATCTCAGGTGTAAACCCCTGAACATGTGGTTCATGGATTTTTTTTCCCTCTTGCGAAAAACTGCCATTTTCAACCACAAGATAGAGCTATTGTGCATAAAATTGCAGTAAATTTGATCCAATGAAGGCAGGTACACTTTCTATTCAAACTAATCTTCTTTTCATCCACAGTGCCTTCCACATGTATGTATTGTTACCCTCATTATTGTATGTACCATACTGATTATAGCAGGTCAAAGGTCAAAGACAACATCCAACTCACTTGAATCTCTCCTTCCATGATCCCCAGCAGTTTTAGCAGATCCTCGTTGGACAGATCCATGATGTCGCCTTTTTTTGCTCCAGCCTCAGGGGAATCTAACAGTAGCTTCTCTTTGTCAGAGATCACCTCGACCTCCAAATCATCCTCACCCTCCTTCTGCTGAACTTTGGCTTTAAGGCTCTTAACAGGCAGACCCACTTCTGGTCCTTGGCTGATCTCGTGGTCACCCTGTGGAACCCCAAGCACCCCATTGGTCGGGCTCGCCACCCCCGCTGCTTTTGGACCTCATCTTCTACCTGCAACAAGAACAGAAGAAACATGCTGTCTTTGTATCCTAGTTTTGGTCATTTTTATTTCAATTAAAGGTTGAATATCTGCCTATTGTCATACCTACTAGTGATACTACTATGGTGTTAGTGTATAGTCACTCTTTTTAATTTAATTTAATCTTTATTTTACTTGTATTATATATTTTTACTTAATTAATGCACTATGTATGGCATATTTATAAATAGATTTTACTTACTTACTTGCATTTAATACAAATTAAATAAATACGTGGCTAAATATCCACAATTACCCAGCACCGTGTGTATGTGTTGTATAGCAATGTGTGCATTTCTGACACATCCTGCATTCTCACAAGATTAGTGTGTCTCATGCTGAGTGTTGATGGTCTGGAAGCACATTTGTGGCCCTCCTGGGTGCCTTCGCCTTCTCTGCTCACATTAAAAGTCGGAGTCAAACATTTTATCCAGATCTTGAAATAAATCTGTCGATGACAGACTCTAAATTTAATTTTACTATGTGAATAACATAGCAACAAGTCACGTTGCTGAGGCCTGTAGCACGCTTGATTACATAAACATACAGTGAGCTGAAATTATTTTTTTATTTAATGGTTGTTATTTAACACTATTCAGTATAAAAGAACATATTGCTACAATATTTACCGAAGATCATCATCACACCTGTTTGTAATCTTATTTGCTTCTTTATTTTCCTCAATATGCTGAACAAGTACCCCTGAATCACGCATTCATTAGGATAGCGGTGTGGTTGCCTCCAACAACAGCCTTGAGACATTGAGCAAGTGCACTTTGTGATTGATGTCAGATATGACATCAGCAGTGCTTTTTTATTGTAAACAGAAACCACCCACAGCCCCCCCCCCCCCCCCAAAAAAAAAAATCCCCACTGTCAAACGTTGGTGATGTCATAGCACCCTGACCGCTGAATCATGCATTGAGACATCCTGAACAATCTCGCCAAAATGTCATTCTCTCTTAATCACCGGATTGGATGAGTGCAATAGCGTACACTCAACACGCAAACACACTGCCCAGATAAAACATAAATAATCATTTCCATCATTCCAACTAGATTAAAACAAGGTGTTAAAAGTGAATGTGATGTTATAGCAGAATTTTCTGTGCTGAAAAAGGTTTTCAAGCGAGTATCAAAGGTTTTGGTTCACATCAATAAAACTGTTTCTTCTTCTGTAATGGTGGTCAGCGAAGTTAGGATGGCAGTGAAGTCTAATGACGCTTGAAACTAATCTCATGTGTTTCCAGTAAAAAGACCTGAGCGCATGAGAGGGAAGCGTGCAAGATAACAGCGAATGCATCTCTCAGTTCAAACCAACACATTACCAACATTCCTTATCTTATAGTGGGAGTCTGACTGGAGACTAACCGCCTTCTTTCCTGTCTGTAAGCATTAGTCTCAGCTGTGGGCTCACTGTCATTCAGTCAATGTCGTAGCACAGCAGCATGTACGAGCTCTGACCCTGTTCAGCCCAGCATTCAAGCAGGGCCAGAGAGTTATTACCAGAAAACAAGCAGTGGTAGAGGGCATTCTAATTGGCACCACTGTGGCATGAGAGTGACGAAACATAGCAACATGTGCAGTACTGTAAATGTCTCAGGCAGAGTTCCAAGGTACTGGTGACAAAATGGTTGACGCTGAGTTCGGCCCTGGAAGGTTTATTTTTAATTACTGGGCTGATGCCATGAAAATCCAGAGAAGCTACTGTAACAGCGGTGTCACTCCAGTTCAACAGAGCTAGCAGAAGTGTGTGTGTGTGTGTGTGTGTATGTGTGTGTGTGTGGTTATAGAGGAAAGCTAAATGAATATAAACCTTGTTATTAATTAAATAGCAATGCAATAAAGAAGGTCAGTAAGTGAAGATTTATTGAAGTGGGAACCTCTGTGGCAAATATGAATAAACAAATATCTCCTAAAGTTAGGCTTCCTGTGGTGATGAACTTTTAATTCCCATATTTAAGTTGACTTAAATCTCTTTTGTTTGATTTGTTTGGCCACTTGGGGGCAGCACAACAAGCCTCAGCACAACACGATTTATTTTTAACTTCGAAAGTTGATTGACATTATTGAGTAGGCATGGCAACATTTATTTCCAGTCCTATTTTTGCCCAGGTATTTTCGTCTATAAACTTACCTTTTAGCTCTTATCAAACAACACGGATGAGAGTGATGAGGGTGATTGAAGTTAGTAAAGTCTTTCCGATGTTACACACACTAAAAATGTCCTTGACAGCTCTAGGAGATGCCAATAATCACAACTATTTTACAGGCCCTATTGATGACAAAACTTAGTTTGACATCCTATGGATGACAAGCCTCTGTCATCTGATGTCTTCACTGTTCACAGTCACTGCCGTCTTGATTGTAGTGAAATCTCCGGAGCAACATATGGGGATTCCAAACACACGTGTCCTGCATTCCAATCTGACATGCAACGCTCCCAGTCTTTGGAAAAGAAAGGAGAGCTGGCAGACAATAAGCCTTTACTCCGAGGTCTGCGCCAACCTGCCACCATGCCCACACACATTTGTGGCATCTAAATGTTTCTGATTGCCCGGCATCCAATTCCATATAGCCTTATAATATGAAAGGGTGGCCTAATACCCCGCGAGGCCCCAGTCAAGGCCTGAACCTAAATTTATAGCGGGATCCCAAATCTGTCCCATGGTTTGGGCAAGTCCAGCTGTCGCATATGAGTATTTATAAGCCCAAACAGAACACATGCCTCCATTCCAAAGTAAAAAAGGCGGCTATGAAATGTCAGTGATCAGCAAGTTAGTGAATCCCACTGATAGTCACCATATGACTTTTATCTTTGCTCTGAAACTCCAAGCATTTCATCCACAAGGATACAGTGCTCTTCATTCGCCGCTACACATCAGATTAACACATTATCATTGATGAACATTCTTCTTACAAATTTCATCTATTAATAATTAGTCAACCAAGAAGATTAATCAGCAAACGTTTTGAAAAGCAATTGAACATTTCAATTGTTTAATTAAGCAAAACAATATATGTTCACTTCTATTTTTATATTCATTGGTTTCAGCCTCAGAAATGTGAATATTTGCTGTTTTTTATGTGTTTTACATAATCATTGAATATCTATGGGCGTATTAGGGCCACTGTCGGGGGAAAAAACGGAGCTGAGAGAGGTGGGCAATATTCTGAGATTAAAAGTCACAAATTTGCTAGTTTAAATAGGCCCATTTGCTAGTTTTAAGGTGGCAAATTTGCGACTTTAAAAGTAGCAAATTTGCTAGTTTATTAAGATGCTAACAACCGGCATTTCTGCTAGCTAACTTCCCATGAATGTCGCTTTTATCTTTCGAATTAATCCATCCCAACGTGTGACAATGCGTTGCTAATGTCCTTAGGGTGATGGGTGTTGATGGTTATTGTTGGTTAATTTTATATGGGCCAAATTGTAATTTTATGGGTGTTTGTTGATTGGGTGGTTTGGCTAATCTAGCGATAGGTTACGATGCTAACAACCGGCATTTATGCTAGCCAACGTCCCAGGAATGTAACTTTTATCTTTCTAATTAATACATCACAACGTGCTAAACAATGCCAAATTGTCATCTTATGTGTGTTTATTGATTTGGTGTATTCGCTAAGCTAGCGCTTTCACTTGATGTCATAGCAATGGCAAACATCCGGGTCAAGCTACGTGTTTACTTCCTCTATGACCTACCGCTAGCTTAGCCAAACCACCCAATCAACAAACACCCATAAGATGACAATTGGCCCATGTAAAATTAACCAACAATAACCATCAACAGCCATCACCTTTAAGGACCTTAGCAAAGTGTTGTCACACGTTGGGATGGATTAATTAGAAAGATAAAAGCGACATTCATGGAAAGTTAGCAGTGGTGTGGTGGTAGTTGATGAGGTGGGTGTACTGCTAGGTAGATGGGTAGGTTACAGAGGAGGAAGTGGGTATACTCTCCCATATATTCCAATGGCTTTCTGGCTGATAGGTGGGTATACTGTAAACCACCAGAAAAAGAAGTGGGTATACCCCGTATACCTGAGTATACCCTCCACTACACCACTGGAAGTAAGCTATCAGAAATGCTGGTTGTTAGTATCTTAATTAAACTAGCAAATTTGCTAGTTTTAATCTCAGAATATTGCCCAGCTCTCTTGGCTCCGTTTTTTTTTTTTTCTGTCAGTGGCCCTAATACGCCGTAAAATATGTGTGGATTTTGGAGTTGAAAAAATCTGAAGATGTCACCTTGGGTTTTTTAACTTGTGACGGGCAATTATTACTAACTTTCTGACATTTCAAGTGATTAAGTGAACCATAAAATAAATATGAACTGATAAATATTTTGAAGTTTGTGACTTCAATGGTCCAAAATATGGGTGAATGTTATTTGTGCATAAATGCTAATCTGGCATTAGCCTGCAAACTGTTGGCATGGTAACCCTATTCCAAGACATACAACTGTAACACATTATTTCTCACACTTTATCTCCTTAAATAGCAGGCTATAATACTGGCAATCAAACATTATGCTTTGTGTGATATTTATATAGAGAGTAACATAGAGGAAGAAAAGAAGTCTGGTGATAAAAGTCAGATTTTATTTACTTTTCTTCTAGACAAATACATTTGCCAGAGATGAGGGATGAGGTTACATGTTATAGGAAAAATGACATTGGTGAGTTTGATTCACACAACAAGCCCAACGTGACTAAATAAGGAGCGGGAAATGTTCTTTGCATGTGAGCGTTTGTGTCAGAGGACACTGATAAAATGCAGTACGCTTGAGAAGCTCTTCTGTCCTGACAAGAAAAACAGACCAGCCCGCCAAGATAGGAATTTCAATCAAAACTCTAGTTGTGGATGAGATTCAAATCTACAAGTCAATCCATGTGATATTGAAAGTTTTTTTGTGAGCACCTATTTCCCTGAAAGGGTATAAAGCTGCAGTTTGTTCTGGGATTTTGATAGACAGCGTGTTCCAGCCTAGACGGCCGGTGACCTCTGGGGTCAGATTTTACACAACAGCCATGTTCTGGGACGCTTTAGGCGGGGAAGGCTGACTGCTCGTACAGCAACACCACGTTAGACATGTTTACATTGCCGTAAGATTCCACTTTTCAGGAGAATTTTTGCAGTCCCACTAAATTGAACTGTCAAAGAGCTTTTTTATGGAACAAAACCAAAGCATTTACAGCTTGTCTTGGTGTAATGATGGCTTCTATTAATACTTCATAGCGACAATAACTCTAACGCTGGCAGGCCACACTGGAGCAAAATGTCAGCATAGGTGATGGATTTCATCTTGTAGTATTCTCCTGATGTCACATGAACCTGATCCTCTCACTGGAGCATACCG
This sequence comes from Eutrigla gurnardus, assembly GCF_963514095.1. Taxonomy (NCBI): domain Eukaryota; kingdom Metazoa; phylum Chordata; class Actinopteri; order Perciformes; family Triglidae; genus Eutrigla; species Eutrigla gurnardus. The sequence continues at coordinate 14,533,154 of NC_139921.1, read as the reverse complement.
TAGCTTCAGCAGTTAAAGTTCCACTAATGAGCGAACTGAGTGGAATGTAGGTACTTCGCTGCATAATTCCTCACATTAATGGCTGAGGTGGTACTACCTGAATCCGTCACTTGTAAAATAGGACATATTTATGATGTGCTTGTAGCGGTTGTTTAAATATTCACTTTGATTTACTTTTATGAACTAATTTGATCTCAACTCTTTACAAGAAACCTGCTGTAATTTTGGGCCATGCATTATGATGCACGCAGGACTTTGTTGCATATTGTTTGCGGTCAGGCGACATACTGTCACCAAGCATATGGATGGGTGCAGCTGCTGACAACATGACTCACGTCCATCTGTCATTATTAGTATGATGTCGAAAAATAAACACATCCATTATGTCTATGAGTTCATTTCCATAGCAACAGCGTTTATTCAGTCTATCGAGAGTGTCTGTAAATGGAAACCGAATGATCAAGCACAGGATTCTTTTGGACCAATGACACGAGTGGATATCAGTTTAACGGCATGGAGATCAAGGAAGGGATCAAGTTCTGGCTTTACTATGAATAGAAACAGCACGATAACATATGGAAGAAGCCATCTCAGATATGGTACAATGTCATGAGGTCAGCCATGTGTCTGAGATCTCGTCTGAATACCTACTAGATCAGAATCGCATGGATTTACTTTTCTGTCTCGGCTGGTGGTTCCAGAACTAATCCATTTTTCTGACTACCAGTTTTTAGATTCCTTGAAGTAGGAAAATGAACAAATCGATCTTTTTGGCATACTATTGGTGAAGTTGCCATTAATGAAATGCATTGTTTTGATTGGACACTGTCTTTGTTTTTATGGTAGTATTATGGTACTACTATAGTATTACAGCCTGTACAAGGTTACAAAGTACATACCCATTTGATTAAGACAAAACTAAACTATGTTATTTGTGGAGAATGAATTTGGGAGTCTCATAGTCTGAAGAAAGAACCTGTGCTGAATCTGGTGGTATGGCAGCTGATACTTTTGTATCTCGTGCCAGACAGCAGCGGGGTGAAGCATTCACCTCTTCTCAACAAATTTCACTGAGGCTCAGTAGGTGCCAATGCTCATGTATCCCATTGACTGCATATTTACTGAATCCAACGATCATGTGTTTTGTAAAAGAGTTGCTGTTTGTGAAGAAGCAGCAGACAATAGCCATTTTTTCTCTACATGCATTTTAATCATAGCAGGAAAAGCACCCAATCGTTTTAACAAAGGCTCTCTTATGTAATGTGTCCCCATAAGCCAATCCAGTGACCCGAAATAAACGATTCAAGGACCCTGGAACTTGCTAGCCTAAATGGGATTCAGTTATTATTAATGAAGGTTAATAATCACACCTGCACCTTACTTGCTTTGTCAAAAAGCAAAAGCAGGAAAAGCGCAGGTCTATCATGCCCTCACACGAGATGGCTTAAAGGTTTACAACATGGTTCAACATCTTATTAACCAACTTCTAGCAGCCATGCTTGTAGAACGGCTCCATTGATGGCAATGTTGGTCTGTCCATCTGTCGGTCGTTACATCACTGTAATCCAGACTGAAATATTATTGGATGGATTGCCAAGGAAATTTATACAAAACTCCATGGTCTCCAGAGGCACTATTGCAGCATGGCTGCAGACCCTTGGTCTTGTTGTCAGACAAAAGCCAACTGCAAACATCTAGCAAGCTAAAGACCCAGATGTTTTTTCTCAGGATGTGATGGAGACCAAAACAAGGGGAAAGGACAGCCATTGCTGGATGTAAACTTGTCAAGTGATGACAAACACATGAGCATATGTTTCGGTTATGGGTAAGTATCAATACTGCTGCCAATGTGATACAACCTAGTTTGTTAAAGCCTGCTGGAAGCAAGGCTGTGTATGAATGTACACACAACCTCTTCAGTGGCTTAGCATTGTGGTTCATATTTCTTACTTGACCTAGCAAGGCCGTTCTCCCTTATGTTATGTCATATCAATTTGATAAAAATCCCAAATTATATATATAAAATATATTCAGTGTTGCTCATAAAGTTGCCATACGTTGTTTTCAGACATAATCCTCTGTTTATTCCTATTTAAATGCATCAGTAATCACTTTTGAGCAGGTGCAATGATTACATTATGTGTCCTATTTACCCAGGTGAAATGAATTCATGCATAATATTTGTTTGGCGCTATAAGAGACAAGACATTTGCAAATCATTCCAATTTCATGGGCAACCTTTAAATATATTTCTTCATAATTTTCCTATGATTCACTGGGATCTCCCTTAAAAGGTTGGAATATATGTATTTTTGTGTAGAATCTCATGGCCTAGAGGCCTTAAAGTACTGTAAGCTGTTCAAGTCAGCTAGTAAACATATCACACTCTGGAGTGCTTGGAATGATAATGTTAAACTTGGCTAACCACACCATTCCAAAACTTGACCACCACTACCCATTTAAGTTTTGTAGATGAGCATTTTTATTGTTTTGTGTTGGTAATTGTGACCCTGTTCGTTTGTCAGTTGTTTTTTTCCATGGACAAAAAAAAGTCATTATAAATGCAATGAAATGCATTGTTGAAGATGAGAACAACAAAATTAAAATGGCATTGGGTTAAAGAACTATGTCTCACTAACAGTGAAATGACAGTAATATGTGGACTTAAGCACTAAGAGACAATCAACCAGTCATCCTTATCTTCCTGCTTTCAGGAAATATCAATGGCATCACTGGACAGATTAAATCTTTCAGTGGCTGTCATCATCACACACCAAATCAGTGGAAGTGTCATGATGATTTCCCTTCGCCTCAAAAAGCACGGGGTGGCTAGAGAGGGTGGGATTGCCTTTCCCTTCTGTGGAATTTAAAATGTCTACTGCATCAAACCAAATTAATGTGTTCCTGCTGAGAATAGCTAGTTAGCCTTTATGAACCTGAAACATTTCCAACAATCCAATTCATTCTTCCTGTGTGTGAACTTCATGAATGAGTTGCACTATTTCTAATATAACCACATGTCAAGAACCAATTAACGACCAATCTGCTGTTAATAGAAAGTATAATTTGCTGTCTTAAATGCTACATATCAAATGATCTTAAGAAGATCTTGGGTTGCTGTGGCGTTTAAGGACTTATTTTTAAACCAAGGGAACATGAGTTATTAGTACCACTGTGCTGCGAAATATCCAAATGTGTCTAAACTGCATATTTGGAATTCAAGACCGGTGGCCCATATAGGACTGGAGCTGTGCATGTGTTAGTGACAGCTGTTGTTGAGGCCCACCAGACGTAATGGGGAAGACAGTGACTACTGGCAGCAATGAGCTCCACCTCTGACTACATTGTGTTCATGCATATAGACATATACTCATTTCTTTGCCTGTATGCACACACAGACACATCCAACACGCATGCACGTTAGGGTCACTGAGTTGATAATGTGCAGGAAACCGTAAAGGTGATAAAGAATAATGAAGCAATGCATTTGAAACATTTAAAGGTGCACATTATCTTCTTTAATGCATGCTGTCTTGTTCTTGCAGCTCTTATTTTTTCTTATTTTTTTGGCTATTTAGCTTCTTATTGTAGCCGTTTCTATAAGTTAAGTGGATTCTATGAAAACATGCTGCATATGCCATCAGTGCTTCAGGCAGAAGCACAGTATTATCTTGCATCTCGTGCAGGGTTAAAATACAATATGACATGTCCTGACTGTCTATTCCCAGTGTCCTGTCAGTTGAACACCAGTACTGCTAAATGTTGCAACGGGAAAAAAATCCCCTCCTTCTCACAATCTCACGCACAAGCTAACACTGCATCTCACAGTTAAACTTAACAACCTGTCACTTGGGTTCCCTGGTGACATAGGGCTATAGTAATGTCATGAGGTAAGCCAGTGACACATTTAGTGCATCTCAAATCAGTGCTGCTTTTCCAAATGCTCAAACTTGGCGAGCCCGGTCTCAGATCAAACAGGGACCGTATTATTGATTTACAGTAAGGCAGGCTCTTCACAAGCTGGGACCGATAACTGCACAGTCAACATGCGCAACTCTTTCGCGAGGGCCCATTTGACTGATTGAGCTCCACAGACTTTGCAGGGCATGTGCAGAGAGGATGAGCTTAGATAAAGCTGGAACGAGTGCAAAAATGTTAATGAGTAATATCTGGCAGCTAGTTCTCTTTGTCTGGTGTCAGTGGTGATATCACTGAGTGCACAGAGGCCACATCAGCTGGAGAGGGTGGGAGGCAGTGGGAGAGTGGAAGGGTGAGGTTGCACAGGGCCCCTGGACACTGACAGAAAGGATCTTTGACAGCAGCGTTAGCCACACCTGCGTTGGATTCCCTCGCTGAAACCAAGGGACATTTCACATTTTCTTTTGGGTTTACTGAGGTCATGTGCTCCTCGACAAATGGACAGTGGCTAGCGGGAGCCGGCGTCTCCTCCGAAAGGTAGATGACTTCATGCAGATGCAATGGAATTCATTTTGGCATCATTACAAACCATAAATATTCAGGATGAAAGATGTCATCCTGCTGCAGCCTGTGAAGGCCTCAGAGGCTTTGCGTTGTTGAACAGTGGGGTCTGTATTGTATTTGGTGGGGCTTCAGTAGGTACTTTGGGTGGCTGTGGGAGAAGTTGAGGAAAAAGGCTCCACTTGTGTATTTCTATACGAGATTCCCAAACATCAAGATACACGTAAGATGGATTACTTCTCTGTCATCTATATTCTCAATATCTCAATACCATCCCCTGTTGTCCGGTGAAGTTGTGGGCTTCTCTTCCCACATGAGCCTTCACACTAAATGGTCTCATTCATACAGCAATATAAGATGTAATTCATTGATAAATGTTTCATTCATGACTCTCTGTTTTCTGTATGCATTGTCACAATGCCAAATCTGTATCGCCATTAACCGCACCAAGAGTAGCCCCTTGTCTTCTCATGGGCGGGAAATTAATGCAACATGTCAAAATCCATATTATTTGAAAGTATAAAAAATTAGCTGCGTGCCTCAATGAAGAGTGGTTTCATTCATACGGTGCAGAACAGTTCTGACCACAGTTTAAGTGAAGCCAATTGAATTTCCATTGCTCAGTGCTCTTGATTAGCTTGACAAATTGATGACAGCTAAGCAGCAACAACTTTACCTGAGATGTTTCCCATATTTCAATCTGAAAGCAGAACAGCTGATAAGCTCTACTTTGCCAGAAGCTCGTGGCTGTTTCCCATGCAGCCAAAGGGCAAGGAGAACAAGAATGTCTTCATTAGGACAAACTGAGGAGACGCTGACTTACCTGCTGTTGTGATGTCCCCAGGTTTGAGCAATTAGTTGCCACGCCAATATAATCCTAGAGAAAAGGCACCAAAGCAGCGATGTATCCACTAATATCCTCCACTCGTGGTGTCCGTTTGTGCTGCCTACTGAGTTGTGCCAAGACCCATCACAAGCTCTGCTCTCTCTCTCTCTCTCTCCCTTCAGTTCTTCAGGTCAGAGAGGGAATGGTAGAGAGCAATAACAGAGGACTGTAACTTCCCTCTCCCTCTCTCTCACCCTCCCTCCCTCTTTCACTCCCACAGCCTATCCAGATCTGCTCTGCATAGCGATCTAAAACACACCTCTCATTTTCTTCCCCTCCTATCCTTTCGAGAAGTCAGTTGAAGAGTGTGTGAGAATGAAAGGCAGAAGGGGGGGGGGGGGGGGGGGGGGCAGGAACTATTCTTCTCCCTCTCAGTGGTTGAAAGAGGTCATTGCACAGTGAAGAGAAAGCTGGAGGTGCGGAGATGTGCTTTGTCGCAGGGCCAAAACTTTTCACTCAGCAACATCCTTTGTCTTTGTTGTCTCACTCTACTCGCTTTTGACTTAAGTCACCGAAGCTAAAAGTGTAGTTCTATAATTAACCTGTCCGCTGTGCCACCACGGGCAATGTTAGCAGCTGAGGCTAGCTGAATGCTAAATGGTTTGGCTGGCCAGCTAGAGAGTTAACTCTCCCCGCTGACCCTTGGTGACAGCTGAACTATGCCATTTTCTCATGCTGGGAAAGTCCGGTGACAGCAGCCACCCAAGCCCTAGCAGTGGTCCAAGGAACCACCAATTGCTGACTTAGGAGGGCCGAGTGAGGCCAAACTATCCAGGACGTTGGCAGCTACAGACTGTCTTTTTGGCCCCTTTTGCAGAAAACAAGGCCAGTGAGCTAAATCTGAGGTACAGTAATTGTGCTGCGCAACAATGGGAATAGTTAACTTTGCTGCCAGGGTGCTGTTGGTTTAGACATGTGGAAGCGGTAGAGAGACCTACATTTGGTTCACCTACTTTTTGTTATTTGTGGGACAAAAGCCTGAATGCAATTGTTTACTGGTCCGCGGAAGGTGAGTGAAACTCTTTTCAGCACTGTGCTTTTGCTGTCATGTTTTCTGACAATTTCAATATTTGGCCACATTGACAGGGCGGAATCACTTCTTAAACACAATTGCACTGTTCTCTTTGTTTCCAGTCTGACCCTGTTATCTGTTCCTGGTTAATGTTTATCTTGTTTGTAACTGATAATCTCTGACTGGGTAGTTGGAAGATTTTTGTAGTACCACATTTAATCCTGACGATAGTTATGTATGAACCATGAGGGATCAAGTGAAAGTCTTGTCTGGTCACCAGAGGGAAACGGGGACATAATGACACTTTTATCTCTAGGTGGAAACCAAAGCAAACAAAAGAAAGGGCAGCTAACCAACAGATAATCTGACAAAGGAAGTATGTCAGATGGACACATTCACTCTCTCAATTGTCAGTTCTGTGGGGTTTTTTGTTGTTGTTTGTTTTTTCACATGTAGCCATTGCTAGATTATTTGGGTGTGGGGCTGACATATTGTTTTGTTCAAAAAAAGGAGAACACACAAATGCATAGACAAATTAAATGAATAGACATAAGCACTCTTTCGCTGGTTGTTAACTCCTTACATTCCTTTAATCTCACAAGTGCCACCGGATCCCTGGAAATATAAGGTCACCTGAGAGCTCTGGAGAAGCATCAAAGGCATTTTTCACCTTTTTGTTGTCCTGTATGTGACACTCAAAGTTAATCAGTGCAACCGAAAACCGAAAACTTAACTCAAACGAAGCACATTTGTTTGACAGACGCCTTCCTCCTCACATATGAAGTCATCCTCCTCCATGTGGTATCGAAGAGGAAGAGCTATCCAAACTGAGGTCATGAGAAGTGTATTTTGATTCAATGCCATACTTCCCACACCCAAAATGAAGTCATGTGGCGGGATCCAGTGAGGAAGAGGTTTGTTATGCTTTCAATCTGTATGTATAATGCCCACAGGACGGTGGTCCTGTCTGGGCCCATCGGGGCTGCGGTTCTTATGAATCATAGTAGAAATGTGGGCTGTAGCTGCCATTCCCACACTTATACGATTTGATCAGAATAAACAGCACTCTGATTTAATTAATGCAAGATGGGTGATAAAAATGTTGCTGTGAGAATTGAGGTCTGTCATCCAGCTGGAAGCTTCAGCTTAAATTTTTGTTGATGGTTTCAGCTAAGATAATATCGGAAAAGAAGACAATATTGGCAAATTAAAACTAGAATGCCTTAAACAAGTCTTGTCAACCGAGGACATCATCCACATCACCTATGTGCCCTGTCTGCTCAGACATCAAAGCAGCTCTCCAGGGCCATTTTCAGTTTTGGGGTGTGATGACAGATGCACATTAATCATATGTCGTTGTATCATGGTGAAATTTACATGGTGTGTAGACCACACCATGTAAATTTCATGTAAATCAGTTGATCTTTGTCACATAATGCTGACTTCCTGTTGTCAGTAGGTGACGCTCAATATGGGCATGTAGAAGTGATACTTACTTACTATACTACAGTATATTTTATTCTTCAATTTTATACCTGCTGTATTCAATTTTAGCTTGTTTTTCTTTTATATTTGCTTGGCACTTAAATGTTTTTAATGGTATTCAATTGTCCCTTTTGGCTTTTGATGCATTATGTAAATGATTTGAATTGCCTTTTTTGAAGAAAAGTGCTATAATAAACCTGCCTTTTCTTGCCTTGCCTAAAATACATATTTTACATCCAAAAATTAAAAATGTCCGACTGCCTGTTGAGCAGAGGTAATGAAAGTCAATGTCAAATATGTCAAAAACTCCCACGCATTAGTGGGCGCCTTGAGCCGTATCACTGCAGAACTTTGCATTTTGAAGTGTGTGCCAATTGTTGTCAGTTTCCAAGGACCTTAAAAAATGTGATTTTGCAGTAGAATAATAATCTCTACAAAAACAGTAGGGTCCTTACACGTTTGGTCACAGGGACTGTTTGGGCACATTTGTGCTTCGGCCCTAATTAGAGTTAGAGGAGTTGGTTGGTGGGCAGAGTCAGGCTAGCTGTGTCCAGTCTATTCATTCCAGATATAAAACTGTTCACAATAAAGGTTAAGTGTTGGCTAAAAGCAAAACAAAGCTGTACCCAATAACTCTTTGTGTCCTGATATTAAACTTGTAAGTTATATTTAATAATATACAGTACTGATTGTGTGATATGTATATTAGTGGACTGTGTAATGTAGTTTTGTATATCCTATTATGCTGATAATGTATATGTCTTTTATTACTGTGTAATTTAGTTTTAGCATGGTGATAATTGATATAATGTTGTGCTGATTATATTGTTGTTCATGTACAAGCCAAACTAGGGACAAGAGAGTATTGGAACTATGTTTAAATACTCTATTTAAATAAAATGATATTCTTTTCTATGCTAAGCTAAGCTAACTAGCTGCTGCCTCCAGCTACATATTTGGCATACAGACATGAGAGTGGTATAAATCTTCTTATGTACATGTAACTCACTGCTAGAAAGAAAATTAGCACAATCCCAAAAATGTATTTAATATTAATGCCACAGGGTTCCTGATTATTTCTACCTGAGCCACAAGTGAGAGGATCTTTTCATTTAGATTTATTGGTCACAGCAAACATTTTCATATTTATTTTCTTCCCACTTCACAATAAGAAACTACAATCTCAGACTGGAGCACGAGTGCCGCAGAACACCAAGCATCTTACGGTAAATGTTCCTAAAAAGGCCAACAAATTTCAGAGTACCACAAAAAATACCACAACACATCACAGGAACACAGTGATTACCACAAGAATTCCAATGTTGAAGTACCACAACTACTTTTAAGTGGTGCTGCGCCATAGGATTTTGAGGTTGACAGACAAGAATGTCTAATCAGGGTTTGGATTTTCCACTTTCGAACACAGTAATAGTGTCCTGTCCAAAGTGATGAATGTACATAATTTTGTGTCTGTAAAAAGAATCATAATGACCATACTGATCACACTGTACAAAAGTTGAAGTCAAACTATTCTAAAGAAGTTCTTCTTGTATTCATCCTAAAATGTCTGGAGTCTGATTCAATATATTACTGTCCCATAAATTAGTGCTGTTTCCCTCCAAACTACTCTTTTATTTGATAAGGACACACAAAATATGATTCATTTGACCAGCTTTTCAATTATTTTGTGTCTATTGGAATACAAGCTGGCCATAGTAAATTCTTAAACCAAGTAATCCAAATGGCTGTTCATAATAGTATACATCTGGTTTCACTTTTTGGCCAGTTAACCCTGTTGAACTTGTTGCAGCATCAATAACAGATTCAGTAAAATACCAGAACATTTTACTCAGCTTTGAGTTATCATCATAACAGACGTTATTGTGGAACATAGTGTAGGACATCTCATCTCTTGCGGTTTCCGTGTTTATTGATGTTACTTTTTTCTTCTAAATTGGCTTGGAAATTATATACTCTTAAGTATTTCTGTCTTTCTTTTTCTTCTGATGTTTCAGTTAAAGAGATGACTTACCATCTCAGAAATGTTAATTACTTATGTTTCATTTCCTGTCTTTACTGAACACACACTATGGAATTGCATGGAGGTAGAGACTCTAACGCCCTCCTGTGTTGACAAGGCAGTTTTGTTTCCTATGAAACTAAGCCAAGCCTTCTCACTCTCAGGCTTCTCGGACCACTGAAAACATGGGATTTTGTTAGTAACTGTTCCTTTGACAATAATACATTACTTTGTGATCCAATTTAAAGTAGTTCCTTTGGATGCTTTCTTGTCTTTTACAAAATACATGGTGCTGGTGCTTTTTATGCTGCAGGTATGGTTTCATCTACTCTGATTGCTAATGGACAATGAGTGGCAGCAGGAGGTCTGGTGGGTGTTTTTCAGTCATATTTTTAATTAACAGTGAGATGATCATCGCTGGAATGATAATCAAAGAGGCATCATGTGCTCTATAACATTTTGTTTTGTGGGATATGCACTTAACATGTAATATACTATCATTGGGAGGTACTGCACTCTGCAAATTCAGCAAACTGTCAAGAAGGTGACTTTTGCAGCTACCTCTCCAGAGCAGCGGTCCTTCTTTAAAGCCTGAAGCTGTCCACCAAGGTCAGCCACAGCAGGAGACAGAGATGCCACTCATCCGCCAAACCCTGGAGGAGAAGGATATTTCCATCTCAAGCTCCGACCCCCGTGACCCAGCGTGGGTCGTGAGCAGAGACGGGAGACCACAGGGCCACAGGGATCCATTCTAAACAACAGCTGCGCATCATCCAGCATGACAAAACACTTAAACAATGAACTTCTGCCCTGCAGTGGACAAGAGGAATGTGGGCTGCTTATTTGTTTCAGCTGAGATGTTTCAATTAGTTTGCAAAATGGAGGTATCAAAAGCTATATTCTTGTATATTTGTTTTCATAGCAGCATTAATAGTGTGAAAGTCATGAGAGTAAATAACATAACTGTGATTTAGGATTCAAGGACTACATCAACCCAAAGTGCGTTTTGTAAGTTTACTGTAAATAAATACAGTGCATGATAATTGAATTGTCGCCCTCTTTTGGCTAGGACGCATCTTTACATCAACAATGAACGGCTTTTCAAGGGCAACGCAAAACCACCCCCTCTTGAATTTGATTGGTTGAGATTAGGATTCTCGCGGACCCATTGGACGCAATGGAATGACGAATAGGGAAATGTACAGGAGTACTACACCGGTCAGAAACGTGGATTAAGCGTTCGTATCTTTCTGTTCTATATTCCATGTTTAGTCTGCTCTCGGTCTTAAATCTGTTTTTAGAAACAAAATTAGGTGTTCCGTCTTAATTAACAGCTTCCCCAGGGGCTCTGTGAACAGCATTTGGACCAAGAAGCTAACATTAGCTGCAATGCTAACGACTGTGGCAGACTGTCACAGCTCAGAACAGCTCAACATAACTTTAATTATTGTTCCAGTTCGAGGTTGTTTCACTGCCTTCTGCCTGAATTACATAGGTTACCGTATTACTCAGCTACTGTTATTTATGTGCAACAATGTACACATTAAACAATAACGTTGTTTGCCGTGAACTAGATTTACTTAAACGTGATTTCAGAATGTGGAGTGAAAGAACGGTAATACAGTTTTTCAGTTAAACTACGTTTCCTCGAATAGTGTTTGCCCTCACCAAAACAAGTGATTAGGGATAATGTTTGGTTCAGGAACGACAGGGAAAGCGTCTTCGACACACAGCACCTGATTTTGTGTGTTCTTGTTGGTCATTTATTTGTCTGTTCTGCCACCACTAGGTGGTGCACGAGAACTTTTTATAAGAGACCCTTACAATTACGACGTCAACATTACAGCAATGACATCTCAGCATTAATCAATCCCATGACCCGATGAAGAACAATAATACGAATTGATTACATTTGACCAAATTGAGCTAAAGATTAAAACCAAACAAATTTCCTTTGCAACATATTTGTGGGAAATCATTAATACGCTTGAATTCAAAGTTGAGAATATAGACGAATCATCATACTTAAACTTTCAGTGTCTGAAAGTAAATCCAAAATGGAACCCTGACCTAACATTCTTTTCACAAAATAGTTTCAATACTATTACAGAACAGTTATTATGACCAATAATGCCCTTTTCAGTATTTTTAGACATTTAAGCTTCTGAATTGCTTTGCTGCTGAGGAAGCTGATCATTCATAGTCTTTACTCATCTTTTGTGTGTTCATTTTTCACAGTGTTCACCGGAATCATGGCTGCCTCAGGGAAGCTGGCATCTTTCCGTCTGCCTCCCTTGCCAACCATAGGCGAGCTCATAAAGCTGTACAACCTGCGAGCAGAGAAACAGCTTTCCCAGAACTTTTTGTTGGATTTGAGGCTCACGGGTCAGTCCGCCTCACTTTTCTCTTCTTTCTTCTTTTGCTCTATCTGCAGTGCACCAATACCTGCTCGCTCCCGTTCTTTGTTACCACTTGTGCACTGAGGGCACAGTGCCGTGTTTTTTTGTCAGTGCACTTGATTGCACAGCTCCACATGGCCTTGTTCCAAGGCATTGAAACCGACAGGCTTTTCTGTATGGACGAGGTTGGGTAGATCTTCTAATGTGAATGTGTCAGTTGTTTACAGCACCTTGTAGAGCTTGTGCCTTAATATAATTATCAGTGATGCAGTGCAGGTCTGATCTGCTCTCTTGTCCTTGAACAAGGTGACTGTTAGATTAATGTACCTCATCTTCATCACACAGAGGCAGACAGGTATTGTATCATCACACGCTATTAATCTCAATTTAGATACCGAAGACTCGGATGAAGACATTGTATGTGTAGTGTGGCGTAATTTATATGATACATGAGTTGAGCTAAGTTAGTATGTAATTGACAGTGTATATGTAAAGATATTAATGAAATGCACGACTGAGTTGGTCATTCATCTCCATGTTTTTAGACAAAATAGTGCGTCAGGCGGGCAGTTTGAGGGATGCCCATGTGTGTGAGGTGGGTCCTGGTCCCGGCGGTCTCACCCGCTCCATCCTCAATGCGGGGGTGTCGGATGTGCTTGTGGTGGAGAAGGATACACGCTTCATCCCAGGTCTGAAGGTAAATTGAGCAGCCACAATGATACGGGCTTCTGCACAATGTTATCAAGGTCATTCTTTCACTCACTTTACTCAGTCACATTAAATCACTCTTAACGCCTTCACCCGTGTGGTGCATGAGACCAGTCAATCACCTGCAGAGTAACGGATCATTAGTTCGTTTTTCTGAACACCTTTCCCATTTAATGTCGCATTCATTTCCACAGCTGTTGTCTGAGGCAGCACCTGGGAGGTTGAGAGTTGTCCACGGCGACATACTCACCTACAGAATGGATCGAGGATTCCCAGACAAGGTCTTGAAGGCATGGGAGGAAGGTGAGAATATGAAATTACATTTTAAGTTACGTTTAAGTCGTTTCAGTGCTCATGTGTAGTGAACTCATGTAACTTAACAGTGTATGTGTGGCTTCACAGATCCACCAAACCTTCACATCATAGGGAATCTCCCTTTCAACGTCTCAACCCCACTTATCATCAAGTGGCTGGAGAATATAGCCAACAGGACAGGACCCTTCGTCTACGGTCGCACCCGACTCACACTCACTTTCCAGAAAGAGGTCGCAGAGGTGCGTGAACTGTTCTGTACCATCTTTCAGTTTTTAGGGTATATATTTGCTGTGCAATCACTCCTTTATGAACATTTTTTGTAATTAATGTCTTACCTTATTGTTAAGTTCAAGCATTGATTTCGTCATCCATAATCAGAATTTGGAACTAAAATAATAAATCTGGGGTATGTTTATCATTTAGACCAGTCAGATTATTCAGAGCATGATGTGTGCTTCTTCTTTTCTATTAACGACACATAAAAACACAATTAGGATGCACTTAAATACTCATTTGGTCCCAGTTTTCGGTCTTTATGTAATATATTTGCTGGACATGTTTGTTACTGCTAAAAGCATTACATGAACTCAATAATTAACCGGGTCTTACAGGATTTGCATTTCCTAATTTCTGGTCCTTGTCCTCCCCATCCAGAGGTTGACAGCCAGCACAGGCAGCAAACAGAGGAGCCGTCTGTCCATTATGGCCCAGTATCTCTGCACAGTCCGCAAATGCTTCGTCATCCCTGGACGGGCCTTCGTTCCTAAACCAGAGGTAGAATTTGACTTTGATAATGATTTTTAATATCTCTAAATTTTATATGACCATGTCCAATATAAAAGCAACGATTTCAACCTTTACTACCATTCTTGAATCAGCGGCTAGTAGACACATTATTATTTCATAGTTCTTACTCTATTGTAGGATAAGGGTGGAATCTCCTCACATATCCAAAGCTTTGCTCCATCTCTGGTCCCATGGTCCCATCACAGTGCCTCATCATGTCACCCCCATTCCTCCCTCACTCCCTTTGCTTTAAGGCTTCATTAAGACTGTGTTGAATGTTCCGTCTTTGGACCCTTTCTAGGATGTAATGATGCCTGGTGGGTATTTGAGATGTGGCACAATCACACTGCGCCTTGTAATGAGGGCCCAGTTCTTTTTTAGGACTAACATCTTTCTCTGCGTCTTTCTGCCCATGTGTGTATCAGTGGTGAAAGAAAGACATTCACTCTTATGTAACATGAGAATGCAAAGGGTTTTTTTCCTTTCCGGGGTAAGGATTTATAGCAGGACTAGGGGGCGCATTAAGAAAATATAAGTACTGCTGCAAAAACAGAAATATTGGTGTTGGCTAATAGACAGCTCTACTGAGATGGAGTTTGAGATTAGAGACAAATTCACTCTTTGGAGCTCTCTTACATCTCTGTACAAATGAGAAACCATGTTTTTCTTTTACTGAATTAAAGGAAAGGTGTTAGGTTGATGTCGGATATGGACTGTTGGTCCCTTGAAGATGTCATGGCTCTTTAGGAGACCCACTATTGGTAAATATTTAATCTCCTATGTGAAGTAAAACACAGCACAGTGAATGGGACCAGTGCTCATTGTTCATTCTCTTAGAAAAGATGGCTACCAATGATTATTTCATCAGATTCAGCTGCCTTTCTGTGCGTTTTTTTTGTGTGCATATCCCAAATGTGGCTAAATGGATTTGTGCACGTCTGTGCTGAAAAAGTGCACACGTGTGAGTGTGGCATACAGGTGGTTTATATAAACACGAACAGAGTGCACTCGCACTACAAGCGTGTTCATGCACTGCAGATGAATCAGTGCCTCCCATTTGCACACGCAGGCCAGCTATCCCCACTAAATGTTTTAATGGGCCCTTGGTCAAATTAATATCATTAGGAGAGATGATGGCTGTTTGATGAGCAGGCCTTCTGCTGCTGCTGTCCTATAAAAGATCAGAGAGCACACAGAGTATATCAACGCCATCATACTCTCTGCGTTATGCAGGAACCTTTTTACTAGTAGGTCATGTAGTGTAATTCATAACACTCTACGGCTCCGCATTGTTTATTGGTGCACACCAGAGTAATTACGCCAAATTGCATGAACAATAAAAATGTCCTGTGTGATCTATGGGACAACATCAAAGGCTGGCAGGAGGGGGGATTGAAGTTGTGACACACACGGATATAGACTTTGAAAGCAGTGGTCTGTCTGTAAAGCTGACTTATATATTGTCAGAGTGAATGAAGAGCTATAGAATATACAGTAGAATATAGTCTCAGGCGTAGATGTGAAGTTCCAATGGATACTGTCTTTGGTGATGATACTGTACACTGCTTATAGTGGCTGTAGTGACAAAGCAGAAGCAACTTATAAAAATGATGATGGCTAAATATCCCCTTTGCGTGCAGAAGTTAATTGTAATGGAGGAGTAACGCTGCCAAGGTTTGGTCTATCCCTCTCTTTCTGTCTCCCTCTCACTCTCTCTCAGTAACTGCAACATGTGCATGATTTTTCAGGGAGTCTGCGTGACTGTCTCACACCTAGCTAATAAATGGACTCAGTGATCTAATTGTTGGTATTATCTTGTTCTGCCTGAAGCTTTGGGATCACTGATTGTGTTAATGAAGAGGAATTTGTTCACATTGAAGCACAACTGGGGATTGTTCTTGTCTACTTTTGGCATGTCTTTGCCGTGCCTAAATCTGAAGCCGTCTGCTGTCAGCGAGTCAGTCATGGGTTTTAGTCAGCTGACTCTTGACTATTCGCATCTGCCCAAATTTCGACCTCTGTATCAGACCAACGTGAACCATTTCCACATTGCATACCCCATGCTTGTGCATGAGCAACGGTATCGGGCTGAAACCCACATCTTCCAACCGTTCAAGGGCCAAGGAAGTGTACCATGCCAGTACAGAGCACTCACACTCGTCAAACAAACTGCACTTTGGGGTTGAAACGTGCTTGGGCACGGTTTGGTTTACCAAGTGTGAGTGCGCTCTTAAATGCATGAAATAAAATATGCGACAGCAGGGGCTAATACACATATAGCATTTATTGGTGTGTGAAAATCATTGTGGTTGGTTTAATACTATGTAGGTGATAGGTGGTTAATTTGAACCTTGAGCTGGCCAGTGTAGGCTAATAGGATAATGAGAAGGGACATGTTGAATCCATTTTATATCAACAGCTGCTGGTGGCCATATTGACTGAGGCGGGCAGATAGGCTCTTATGCTTTCTGTGTAATCTGTCTGTCTTGTTCTTCTCGCCCCCGGACTGCACCTCTCTAGTGTCACATTGAGTGACTGAGATTGTCCTTGAAGGTTTCTGAGAGCGGTGATTGGCTGCTTTGATGGTGTTCCCTGAGGCTCTCCGCGGCCGAGGTCTGTCCTGCTGAAGATCACACCTGCCTCCATTTCCTTATTAGTCGCTCTCCCCCATTTAATTCTCACACTGACAGATTGAGATATATTGAAATTGCTTCTGTTATTCAAAGCTATACTAGCTATGTCTGAAATGACTCTTTTTAGGAAGTAATTTGAGAAACGAATCTGCTTCTCCGCTGTTGCTTTAGTCATTATACACATTTCCAATTTGTATTCTGGTCAGGGGTCAAGGAGTTTTAGAGTGCATGCTGCCATAAAGCACCTGCATCTTCAATGCAGACATTCAGCCATCCAGTTTCATCTTCAGTGCCTCTTTACATAGAAAATAGCTGATTTACAAGGGGTAACGAGTGTGTGTTGGCTTGCTCATCTCTCTTCCCCAGCCTCTCTGCTTTCTTAGCAGAATGTCATTAAAATCAACTTGTGTCCGTCACAGGCAGGTTTATAAGTCGTGCAATAGATGCTCCATCACGGGCAACCTGCTGTGTCTTCTGTGGAGCTCCTACAGAGCTAACAACGGTGTTATCATTGGCAAAAGTGAAGAGAAAAAGGAGGCATTGAGAAGGAGGACAGTGGTAGACTGAAATATTGAATGATAGGTGGCGGTGGGAAAAAAACGGTAAGAGAAAAAAACTAAGAGAAATAAAATATGGATAGTGAGGAAACTAACTAAAACCACAGTGAGATAAAATAAATAAAGGCCAGAAGAGATGGGGACCGGGTGTGTATATGGTCTTGATGTGATGTATGGACTTAAAAAAAAGCTGGGAAAAGGATGTAAAGACTCTAAAGCTTCCCCCTCACGAGTACAGAGGAGAAGACAGATTGATGACAGAGATCGATCTGAAAGGAGAGCGAAGCGTACCTCCAGCAGATGGTTGTCTGGGCCCATCGTCAGCCCGCTCTGAGTAATGGTTGTATCAGCCATCACCCACCAACTAAGTGAGCCTCACAGGAGTAGAGCCCGACAGCTGCTCCTCTTGTACACAGTTGACCAAGAGCACAGGCCAGATGAGCAGAGCCTAAATTAAATTAGTTAATGCTGCATTGAACATCCATTTCAGGGAGACACCTTTGCATTCAAAAAGGAATTATTTTATTGGCCTTGTTTCTTGGCATGGCTAAGGTGCTAGCAGCTGTTTCATGTATCAAAATAATCTTATCTTGAATGCAGAGCTTTTTCAGTGTTGAATGTGACCCACCTCAGTCCAGGGTAATGCAGTGGCAGGCTCAGTGATGGATGTCTTCTCTATGACCTGAAGTAGCCCAGTAAGAGTCCACTTACTGCTTTCTCACCTCCAATCATGCATTCTACAGGCACACAATTCATCTAGGCTTATTCCTATCTCGCAAACGGGGTCAGACGTGGTATCAAGAGTATCGGGCAAAGTTATTTCAATGACTCGTGCCTGCGCGGTAAACGCCTGAAGGCTTGGTCTCAATACATCACAGACCTAGGTTAAAGAAAAGCTAAAAATACTCCTCTCTCCTTAAACAAAATGCCGAGGTTGGCAGAGTTGACTCATGAACATCTCCAGAGATCTGTTGTTCCGCCCAACGTGAAACTGTGCCGGGTTCGCTCGGAGTCAGCGTTCAGAGTTTAGCAAATTCAGCTCAGTTTATTTGGTAAGCATCGCAAGAGAATGCTGGTATTTGAGGAATAATGCTTAAAAACCCTGGCCAATTGAGTTGGTGCAAAAAAAAGTCTCACCACAATGGGAGGCATCAATCTCTAAGCCATTAACTTGAAGGGTCATTTATTTTAAACTTCATGCACTGGGATTTCATGACTTAAAATTGAGGCTGACTTACGGTGAAGGTTGGATTTAGTGGGGGTTTTTTATGAGGTTTTGTACAGTTCATAGTAACATGATTCATGATTGTTTCAGCTAAAAAATCAAAAGTTCAACTGACAATTGCAAATGTAGGTTTGTATCAAACATGTGTGAAAGTATGCCTCTGACTTAGCTTATTATGTTTCCGTGCTCTAACTAATACACTGTATTCTTCTGTAATACAAGAATATCTACAATTATCTTTTCATTTTGAGACACACATTTTGGTGTGTCCACACACCTTTCAACCATTTAGCCCTTCACCTTGGGCTTACTGAAGCCTCCCAGCCACGTGTCCTGCCCTGTGCTCAAAGCTGAAATATTAAAGGGCCTCCTTTTGAACTGTCAGAATGCATTGTTTTCCAACAAGCGCTCCTTTGTCATCTCCATAGCTTTTATTGCCTTTCTCAGCAGTTAACTGCTCAGCCAAGGTCGTTGCTATTATTCCACAGCCTCACATGAGCACTGGGGACCAGCGTAGAGCAACAAAGGAAGGTCATTCCCCCTCAGCGTTGATGACCACATTATATGTCCAATACGAACCTTCATGAGGACACTGGCTGTCCAAAACAAAGAGCCACCCATTAAGTATTCTGACATGCCAGAGCTATTTGGGTGCTGTATTTTAAGCAATATGGTGATCGCCAATGGAGTTGTGGTGAGCGAATGGCTGGCTCGACAGTTTACATGCTCTGATCTCGCTCCTTGTGTCTGCCATGACTGGTGGAGAACATTAAGCTCTCGTGTGCAGTCCTCGCTTCACTGGCTTCAACATTTCTTTTTCTGCGGTTGATCTTTGCAAAGGGTCTTTGCTGGTCAAGAAGGTCAGTAAAGTAATCCCTATATTTGAAGTTCAAAGAGGAGCCTGATGCATGATTAACCCCTACCTCCAATTGGCAAGCGCTCACCTCACCCTCACATTTCAGATCTGTCATAGCGGCAACTCTGGGTGAAAGCCTTTGATGGAAAATGTAGGTTAAATACACAGAGGAGCAGATCTTATTAGCGTTTCCCCACGAGAGGAGTAGTTATTTGATCTGCGCTCTTGTTGCATAACCAAGAGTGGGAGAATGAGAGAGAGCCGTGAATAATCCATGTTTGTTTCAGGAAAGCACATTCTCACCCCAGCTGTAATGAGAGCCCAGATTCACTTTGAAAGTACATAAAACGTAAACGAGCACTCCATCTGAAGTGTAGGCTATAGTATATGACAAATCCATTAAAGTTGGAGAGCATTTCAAACGATCTCTGTTTAAGACCTGAGAGATCTTCAGTCAGCAAGTTGTGCAAACTTGTTTTGGCATGATCATAGTCATTTTATTAAAACACATTTCAAGGATGGGATCTGTGTCTCAAAATGTAATGGATATTCTTTCCTGTTAATGCGTTTGGATGTGTCCAGTTTTCTTAGTTTCATGGGTTAAAGGAAAAGTTCGGAATTTTGGACATAGGTCCTCATTTCCAACTTACCCGAGGTGATATAGGTCGGTGGAGACCGTTTTCAGCACAATTGGTCCAGTCCTTATATTTGCACAAGTCACCGTTGCTAACTGGTGTTGAGCTAGCGCACGTCAACGGTAACATCCAGCCTGTCACTAAAAACAGCTTTAACTGCTCCGCAGAACACCCGAGACAAATGTATTATAACGTCGGACTATCGATGTACATGTCAGTGTTGGTAGAATCATTTTAGAAATTAAACCAACCTTGCATTTTCAATGATAAAACATTTTGAGGGACTAGTTTCTCAGCAGCAGCGGAATTTTACTTTGCGTGTTAGTAGTAGTGCGTAAAAACGAAACCTAATCGCCCTACAGTCGTGACAGCTAGTACTCGTAGCAGCGTTAAAAACATTTTTTTAATTATTCTACCAACACTGACATGTACATCGATAGTCCTACGTTATAATACATTTGTCTCGGGTGTTCTGCGGAGCAGTTAAAGCTGTTTTTAGTGACAGGCTGGATGTTACCGTTGACGTGCGCTAGCTCAACACCAGTTAGCAACGGTGACTTGGGCAACTATAAGGACTGGACCAATTGTGCTGAAAACGGTCTCCACCGACCTATATCACCTCGGGTAAGTTGGAAATGAGGACCTATGTCCAAAATTCCGAACTTTTCCTTTAAAGCCTAACCAATATAGGAATCTTAAGGCCAATGCTGATGTTTGAGAGTTTAAAATCTCTGAATAACAATATCTCAGCCTAAATGCATGTTTTATATAAACATACCGTTTTGATCTGAATCACTTAAATTGAGTGGGACATTTAACAGTTGAAAAATAAACTTTTATTGTCATCATAATTTAATCTGACATTTATTTTCTCAATTTATCACATGGAAAATGTCAGGATAGAGAGAAAAATACCCATCGGTTTCTTTAAGCTCAAAGCGATGTCATCAAAGTGCTTATTTTTTTCAGCTTGAGGCCAAAGACATTAAATCTATAATCACTTAAAAGAAAAGCAGCATATCCTCACAATTAAATAGCTAGAAAGAATGATTGATTAGCATTTGTCTTATTGCAGATCAGAGTCATTCTTATTTTGTGGTTGTCTTTAATGATTCTCAGCAGCTGCTCTGTCATGACTGGGTGTATCAGATACACTGAGCAACTGAGATGACCTCCCAGGAGCTATTATTGTACTCATCTAGTAGCTTGTGCCATCATCTCAGTGAGGAATGATTGGCAGAGGCTGGTTGTGGTATTAAAGGAAGAACTCCTTCTTCAAAACCCATTCCCACATAGTAATGTTTTATGGATACACATTTTTAGTTGGACTGATATTGCTGTAAGCTTGGGTGCATATGAACAGCCTGTCTGCTCCACTCAGCACAGCCTGTACTATCCAACAATCTGTAGATTTGGCAGGAAGATGAACACCAGCTCCATCATCATCACCCCGACACATAAAAGCACACAAGAGCCACACTCCATGTTGCTTTCACAAAATAGTTTTATTGGTAAAAAATAGAACTACTTGCACAAGCACATTGAGACAACTGTATCAGAACTTGTGAACTGTTAATCATCACAAATATGCTCTGGCAAAGTAAGAAGTGCTAAAGCATCCACAAAAATAAGCTGCAGTTATCAAAATGATAAATCAATATCTTGGTACAGTATATGCAGGAGTCGTAACACTTTAGAATTTTTGGACCTAGTCACTTTGCACTCTGGCCATTTATAAGCGATGAAATTGCGTGCTGATGATCAAGCTGCACAGCCACAAAAAGAGAAACCTCTAGCTCCTATTTTCTTGTTGATCATCGGACAGAAATCGGTCCTTTTTTTTTCTCCAGAAGCGCCACCAGTGTTATGTATTAGTACTGGTCCAGGGAGCTAGGAATGCTCAGCTGTTTTAAACAAACTGCTGTCAAATAAAGTAAGTAAAAGTGCATTGAGTAGTCTTCTTATAAAGAAGATGAACATGATATTGTATTTTGTATTGAAACAATCAGAGGGAATCCTGATCCCTTAGTGAAAGCAAACACTTTAAAAGCCTAGGTACTTGGGTACAGCTGTCACAGACCTCCAGTGAACCAGAATTCATGAAACTAATATGTTAAAAAATAATTTAGAAAATGTTTTTTTCAATGGAACGCTCATCCCGGTGAAGTCTGGCTGTGCTTTGGGACATGAGGAATAAAGAGGATTTAAAATAACCCTTGGAAGCTGCACTGGACTGTACACAAGCATCTAGTTGACTTGAGACTTAGTCTGGCAGAACAAATCACAAATCCATAAAACATTTGCTGATGTATAATTCACGTACAAACAACGCAATAAAAAAATAAACGGAAAGAAACTCCAGATAGTATTAAAATGTGTCATCATGAAACAATTTGGCACATTCTCAAAACACATAATGTGTCGGTATTAGTTGATGACATGGCACATTCTTCTTTGTTTATTGCATTGGTTATGGTGCCTGGGCAGTGAGTTATTGTCAGGATGCCAGTTCTATCTGTGCTGGGCAAGATGGCTAAGTCAGGGTGGGGTAGAAACCTGGCCCCTAGAAGGCCGCCAGAGCCAGCAGTGGTGCCCACAGAGATGCCCGTGGCGTGCCGGCAGCAGCCTGCAGGGGGCGAGCTGGGCTTAGCCATCTGCTCTGCCCCAGGAGGCTGCATGTT
Organism: Eutrigla gurnardus; assembly: GCF_963514095.1. Taxonomy (NCBI): domain Eukaryota; kingdom Metazoa; phylum Chordata; class Actinopteri; order Perciformes; family Triglidae; genus Eutrigla; species Eutrigla gurnardus. The sequence goes on along the minus strand of NC_139921.1, from coordinate 14,510,477 downwards.
TATGAGAGAGGAGGAGAGAATGTGCAGTTCTATACATCACCGCCAATGCCTGTCTCAAGCATAAAAACATCATGTATCCCTCCCTCGGTAAAGAGGAGACACATGCTGGAACATTACTATCTGAAAGCGTGACAGTGCTACTGACATATGAGTAGGTGGGAGCTTTGTTTACATGCGTGTTGGGGGTGCATGCCTTACACATTCATCAGATTTCTCTTGTCAGCGATCACATTCACATATCATGGATGTGGCACAAACAGGACAGAGGGAGTGAGGGGGGAAAAGAGAGTGACAGATAGGAGAAAGAGGAGTGGTGGCATAGTCAAGTGGGTGCAATTTAAGACACCGAGACCTTCTGCAGGTGCAGACTGGTAGCATATGCGCACTGCTGACGCACTTGGAAAACAAGTCACATATGGAGAATGACTCAAAGCTTTTTTTAAGCTGCCTGCCACACAGCTACCCAGTCGACCACGACTCAAGGAGCTTCTCCTTTTCTGCCTCGTCTTTTGCCCCCCCTGCCATTGCACCATTAAACACCCGTTGATCTCTGCGAGACTGCTAGAGATACCGTAGCAGCGGGCAGCAAAGCAGAGCCTTTTTTTCCCCAAAACCTCTGACCATGCAACAGGCTAATAAAGGGGATTAGTGTTAGTAGTTCGAGCAAAGGCTCTGATTAAAGCTCCTGGAGCCATGCCGAGAGAAATAAAGATGCGCCCTTGAACAACTTCAAATCACTGACTGACATGCCACATACCCCCAGACAATGCAGATATTTGAATGACGAATTCTGTTTCCATGGCAGTGCGGAGGAGGATGACAGGAGTGAAAAGCACATGCAAAGAGCCAGCGTGTCTTGGTGTTTACTGTGGACATAAACACACACGAGTGTGGTGTGCTTGTCTGAGGGCATGCAGGAATAGGGAGGTGGATTAGGATGGGTAGCTGCTACTCACAGGCAGTATGTTTTTGTTTTGATGGAAATATATATATATATATGTAGTCCACTCTGTGTAAGGATTGAGAATCTCTCGCTATCAATTTCTCTCCCCCTCTCTCATATTTTCACCTGCGGAGAGAGAAGCAGGCAAACGTTTGTCTACATTTTCTGTTTGAAATCCGGCCCAGCAGCCCACATCTACTCCTCCTGACAGTCCTCTTTGAACAGTTACATCGGGGTAATGTTTCTACAGCTTTTCAGGCACAGGCATTTTGTGGCTATGTCTCAGTCTTCTACCAGGCATGCCGCTGTATTAATACACAGACAGGCTCCATACAGCATGCTTTAGAGGCAAAATATCAACATCGTTCTAGTAGCTAACAAAAATATGACTATTTTTCAATCAATTCCTCGTAGGATTCTAGTGGATACGTATACGGAAATCTACAATGGCTTGCCATGAAAAGGTTTCTCAGGCATTATATCGCCTATTTTGTCAATTGAGAGGGTACCAGACGATTGTAAATAGCAGCTAAATGATTGCTCTTTTCTTTCAAATTCAAACCTTTGGCGAAGGAAAAAAATAATATACAGAAGGCTTCCTTATTTGCTTAATCCATTCCACAGGGAATTCTCTCTCTCTCTGCGATTTACTGATGAAGGATGTCTGCATTTGGTTAGCGGCTTCCTCCGATGCTGCAGCACCTTATCCTGGCTCCTTACACATTCACACTGTTTGTTCCAAGGCGCTGCTTTGGGAATACCTCCACTGCTTGTGCTTGCAAAACAGAAAACGGGAGAAGTGCAAGATAGAGGAGAAGGGAAAATGAATTCAAAGTTGTTGCCCTCCTCTTTCATTTTTTCTCCACCTCCATCTGGAGTGGAGCCTAGTGTGTAGCATGAGCCGCGATGGTTCCCCCTCAGGCTCCTCTCCCTTTAGCCGTAGCGTACAGAGCGCTGCTTTATTACACATAGTCCTGCAGGCTGTAGCCAGTCTTATTGTCTAATGGAGAGAGAGAGCAGTACTGGTGCTGTAGCTCCTGCTGCTGGAGCAGCTGTTGCTGCTGCTGCTGCTGGAGCAGCAATTTGTCAGGGGGAGGAAGAAGGACCAGGTCCTGGGGGCCATGCCTCTTCCCCGAGCAGGACATACAGAAGATGGATCCCCCCACGAAGAGGAATCCTGCTGAAACAAAGGCCACGTACACAGCACCCCCAGGCTCAAATTTATTGCTCTCGGGCACACTGGAGTCCAGGAAGTTGGTGATGACCTCGTTGGTAAACCAGGAAGCAGGCACCAGACAGAGAAAGCCTGCAGCAACGAAGCAGCCGCCGCTGGCGATCGCAGCGTGCCGCTTGGAACGCCGTCCGCCTCCCCAGCGTGTGCATTTTAGTCCCAGGGACGCAAGGCAGAGGCCCATGGCAGCCATCACGCAGCAGAGCACCATCGTGGTGCGGGCAGTCTGCAGGTATGCAGGTAGTGAAAGCACCGAATACTTAAGAGTGCAACTGAACATGCCTGTGCTGTACCATGTGCAGTCCATCCACAGACCCTGCATCTGGGAGATCGCTGTTATGATGTTGGAGCCCACGTCTGCGCTGACCTTCCAGTTGGGCAGCAGAGTGGCCACCATAGCACCCATGATGCCCAGCAGCGCGAGAACAAATCCAAATATCTGCATGCCCGTGGATGCCATGCTCCTTTTTTCAAGTTGATGCCGCCTCAGCCCTCGTCCTCGCCAGGCAGCATGCACCCAGCGCCAGCTAGGCTCGTCGACCCCACTGCCCAGCCGCCTCTCTCCCCTCCCTTAGTGGTCTACCAGCTGCCAGTCAAATCTCCAGCTCCTCCGCTCCTCAGCTGCGGCTCCAATGGACTGGAGGAGAGAGACTGAAATTAGAAATTAAACTGAGTGGGTCCCCTCGTGCTCCCTCCTTCTTTCTCCCCCTCATTCACCCAACACAAGCGCAGACTTTTCTGGCTGGAAACAAAGGGCATCACGAAGCACACCAGCGATAAGAGCTGGCTCTGGCTGACTTTACAGTAGGTAAGCAAAACACTCAGGTTTGTGGTTGCATTTTCTATATGTGCTGCCTTCTCCTTTTCCTTACCAGAGCCTCATAGAGCTGTTATTGGAGAGGGAAAGATGAGTTTGTGGTATTTGCAATGCTCAATAGCTATGTGGACTTAAAGCTGCAGTGCCCTCACCCTCATACGTATATTCTACCACTTTAATGCCACTGGTGTTTACCTTCTAAACTGAGCCTACGTTTTTAACACTTACGCAACGTTAGCTTCAGGTAACAATGCCAGTTCATTTTTTGTCAGCCTCTAGAATTAAACTTCGTGATGGTACAATTTCTTTTTTTTAATTACATTTTTGTCGGACTTCTCCGGCGCACTGTGGTCTCCGTCGGCTTAATGTCGTTCCAGTTTTGATGAAATAATCTCAATCTAAATGTTTGCTTTTGTTTTCTGGTCCAAGGAGTAAAAACAAAAGCTGTGTTGAAATAATCCCTTACCCCGGCTGGTGCAGAGCTGGCGCGTCACGGTGTTCGCAGTGATTCCTGTGAGCTCGTACAGTCACACATTGGGAGGCAGGAGGCTGATGTGCGGGCGATGACAATCCAACCCGATCACGGGTCCATTCAAGCCAGCCATGTTCTTAGCAACAGTGTATGAGAGGGCATCCCTGCTCCGTCGACCACACAGGCTTGGCCGGAGCCTGGGAGAAATAACCGTAGCGCTCCCTCTCTCTATCTGTCGCGCAACCCCCCCCCCCCCCCCCCCCCCTCTCTCGCTCTCTCTCTCTCTCTCTCTCTCTCTCTCTCTCTCTCTCTCTCTCCCCCCTCTCCCCCCCCCCCCCCCTCCCCCCTCGCCGGTTGTGTGTGCTTTTTTTTTGTTGTAAATCCGTCTGTCCAGAAACGGCTACTTTCAATAATCCCTAGATTTTCTGTGAACTGTTTTCATCATACCAACTCCCCCCTGATAATAATTAGATAGAATACATTTATGTAACTAATTTCAGATTTTTATTTATTGGGAAAATGTACTTTTTTACACATTTATTTAGTTAGATTATTATTTCTGTGTATTATATTGTTTATTATGATTTATTTTATATAAAATAAATGTAATTACAAAATGTGTTTTTTTGACATGGCATGTCAAAAAACTGTATGTTTGAATGTATGTTTAAAAACAAATAAGTACATAAAGAATATTCACAATAGACAAAACTCTAAAATAAGTGAATAGCTTTCCCATAGAATAATGTGTAAACAATTATTGGTCATACTATGAATTACATTTCATCAGATTGGTGTCTGTTGCTTGAACAGGTGGCTGTGAAGAGCAGCATTATTTGTTTCATATAATCCATTTAGTAAGGCTCAGTTATTTGAATGCAACACTACTGTTGTCAAAAGATAAGAAACGGCTAAGATGCAAACATTTCTAGACATAGCCCCACTACACAAACGGAAAGGGAAATCTAATTAAGACAGAAGTAAAAGCCTGCTATCTTTAGGGCCACATGAGCTGGTCGGAAATGTGTTCTACAATGCTTTGTTTGTTCATGTGTTGTTCCAAAGGAGCACGTCTACCCCACCATGCCAAAAGTGACCCTCCCTGGGGCGTCATCTTCACGAGGCATCAGTCAGTAGGAGCCTAAAAACTCACAGCTGCTACCCCGTCTTCCCTCCTATCTGTAGAGGACATACTACAAGGGAGGGAGTGGCTAGGGCGGCCTTGATTCATGAATGACAAAGAGGACAAAATGACAAAATGAGGGGATGGGGTGGGGGTGAATTGTACAGGACTAATAGACCTGATATCCTTGGAAACGCAGACGCGTGTTGCTATTATTTTTGCTGCATGGGCAAATCAGCAAAAACAGCCAGCTGTGGGAAATGATTGTGCCTACCCCTCCACTTACAGTGTAACGACCGGGCTTGGACCACAGTCATGTGTAGCCATTACGTGAAGGCAGTTTGGTAGCAATTGATTTGTTCTGCTATTGATCTGTTTGTTTAATATAACCCAGTGCTCTCTCCATTCATTGTTTTCCCTGTAAACTACCCCTAAGAGACCCTCTCTTAAAATGAGATCTGGTCAGTGTGCCGGGACGGTGCACACCACATTACCTCCAGTGTGATGTTAGTGTTGACCTTCAGCACCATATTCTCTGGGCACCTTGCAGCAGGAAGGGAAATATTCCAGTTCTCCACGCACTACAGTATGGCGTGTGGGACCTGTCTCCTTGTAACCGATGAGATCCTAAGTGCTGATGCTGGTGTTGTTGCTGTGGGGAATAAGATAAATAAATAAATAGATTATAGAGGGAGTGGATAAAAGGAGAGAAAACTATGGAAGGAGGGAAGAGCAAAAGGCAGTTAACATACGCCCGGTGAGTGCAAATGTATGATGCTGTGATGTGTGAAGATATTGCGGTCTATTATGAGCGTGGTCCCCTTTATTTTATCACCTCACAGCAGACCTCTCTAGCCTGTTCGCAGCATAGCTCCGAGACACAGCCGGACCAGCTACGCTCCCTTTTGCCCACGCGAGGGGCTTTTATCGTTCAATTTGCATTTTCCTCTTTTATGTCCTCCCTTGCGTAATTGGTTTTCCGTGCTCATCGTCTTGCAAAGGCGGCCTGTTCACAGCAGAGATGCAAGGTGTCGTGCGATAGCTGTGATGTCGCTGTCAATGCAATCTTGTTGTGGAGCGGGGCCTGTGTCCAGTTTCACCGTAGATAATACATGTGAACCTGTCCGAGACAAAACACTTGTGACATGTTGCAAAATTACTGGCATGGCTCGATCTCTTCAGCTTACTCCATTAAGGCTTGGACTCCCAAGTGAACTGTGGCCTTCATGTGTTTTTAAATATCTCATCAAAAGTATTTTCCCATGATCTTCCTGTTTACTGTTCCGCTGGTCCAGTAAATTTCACATTTTTGTGGCAAAGTTCAAGCTTTTCTATGACGTAGGCGTCTCTCCATGGAGCTGATTTTAAGACTAGAATGTCCTGTGTGCATGCCATTGGTGATTTCATGGGATGTACGCTGGGCTGCCTTCACAGGAAGCCAAGGTCCTTCCTCCCAAAGCCCTCCAGCAACATCAGCCTAGTATATTCAGCGGCATTGACTGCTGCCTTCTCCTCTCCGAGAGGCTGTCTCCCTCCACTGATGTAATGGAGGTTGTCTTCTCAAGGTATTGTCATGATTAATGCAGCTCTTCCCCCTTTGCAGGATGTGTGAGCTTTTCTCTCTTGTATTCTCTGGCTGTATATAGCTTTCTTCCAGCCCCCTGCTCTTTCTCAGAACCTGCCATTATGTAAGCACAAGTGGTGGCGGTTCAGGTAGCTAGCACAGTGGTGTGCCCAGGGGCCCTGCCATCTCGTCTTGGTTATGCTTAGAGGGATATGAAAAATTACTGCTCACACACCATTGGGTGAGAACTCAACGAGAAAGAGACATCAGAGGTGGAAAATGGGGAACGAGGATCTGAAGAATCACAGGGCAACGCTGGAGTAATAATACCCTGCCGAGCTTTGGGAAGGTCAAACACATGGAATATAACTCAGAAATAATATAGATGTGGGACTTTTGTACTTAAATGGGTCAGAAAAGGTCTTCAGTTGCAGACAAAAGCAGACGTGTGTCTTTTAGATGGAGATCTCTCATGTTTTCCCATTTTGACTCTACCAGGAGAATCAGCAGTATAAGACCTTATTTGTACAGTGTTGATTTATCAGATTTTTTAGTCCGCCATACTTAAGGGGGGAAGCAGATTCAAAGTCAATTTAAATGTTTAAAGTCTTTGATAAAGCTCCAATCAAATTAGCCGGATTAAGAGAGTCAGAGCAAGAATTTTCATGAGCTTGAGTATTGATCCGTACATAACAATCTAATTTCGAGGCCAAAGTAGTGGTAATGATTCACTCGTTTTCCCCTGCTACATACGACAGTTGAGCTTTTCCAGTCTCTGTCTGCTTTGTATGTCTGATCCTTCCTGCCACCTGTGTAGGCGGGGGAGGTGAGGAGAACCTGATCGAGGGAGAGATACTCAGGTTGTCACATGGGGTCAATATATCAGTCTGCTAGCCCAGTTCAGGATCACACACAGCAGATAGTATTTTAGGGGTTTTGCACGAGAGGGATGGGGGTTTGAATGCATGTTTCATAGCACCTCAATGGAGAACCCAGGTGACGGTGCGTGATTTAAGATGGAGTTTCCTTGCATGTTGAGGTTATTAGGGGAAGGATTAATGGCAGGGAGCAGGATATATTCCGGTGGAGGTTCCTAGTGAAGCCGTGTAGCAAGGCCATACATAAATCATAGCAGCAAAGTGACTTGGACAAGATGATGGCTGAAATGCTGCTGCCTGTATAGTCCCAATATCGAATTTTCCCTTTGCTCCTCTCTTAAATCATGAAGTGTAGAATAGAAATGGCCCAATTATTCCAGCAGAGAGTGAAATTAAAGACATTCCTTTTTATTGCTTCCCTCTAACAGATGGTGCTCTGATCTGGCGTCGCCAAAGCCCAGAGAGAAGCATTTTTGCAATCCAGGTGTCAAATCTACCAGAATCCTCACATGTTGATGTGACAGGCGGGGAGATTGATTCTCATAATACACACGTCCGTTCTTAACCAAACGATGCAGCCACAGCTCTCAATGCCCTTGACAACACCTGCCATATGGCCTTTGTATTTAAAACGCGTCATGTATGAAGTAAAAGATGTAGTGAATAAATAATAGATTTATCACAAAGAAGCCAAGGCCATTACTGACACTTCAAATAATCCATGACATTAGTGTTCAATGTAAGACTGTGTTAAACATGACAAAAATCAACACAAGCATTACTCAACGGCTGTTCAGTACATGCACTTTCAGCTTCACCTCGTAACGATATTCCTTTCTTCCTCCGTGTCGAACCATGAAATGCTGGACCCGGGAGTTTGAATCTTTTTCTGCGCTATTATGGCACAGCCTTCAGGGCTGTTGCCGCTGCTGTCCTATTAAACGCCACTGCGGCAGGAAGCTCAGAAGCACGGGGATCTATAGATCTGATAAGAGATAGTGCGGCGGAATACAAGTGCTTCAGAGCGCTACCTCAGTTGTTCACAGAAAAGGGGAATCTAAACAGCTCATTAGAAATCCTTTGCGCGTCTTCAGACCACTTTAGTTTTCCTTCCCCTAATTATCGACGCCAACCCCTCCCCAGGAAAGCAGAAAGCAGCTGAGAGTGAGTCACACGAGCCAGAAATACAACGTTAAAGGGTGCATGAGGAGCTCCGCAGGGCAGTTGAGCTGAATTAGATGCCCTTTTATTTTACTTCTGTACATGTGTTTGTATGACTAAGAGTGGGAAATAAGTCTGAGGTTATGTGTTTTTTTGCACGTTTGAGTTGTCCTTAAATATTAGGTTAACCTGCTATGTAGCATTCCCATTCCTGCACCGGCATTTACAACTTTTATTCTGCTCTCCTTTACTTACCCGCACATGTACTGTATGCAACATCTGTCTTATTGTATACCTTCTCAGCTTTCATCAAAACTGACCCTAGTCCACTTCAGATCTCAAATTATTTTCCGTTCAGATGAAACCTGAGCTACTTATATAGATGTTTATTTTTTCTTGAGTCTTTCTTGAAAAGTGCTCAAAGCCTATTAGTATCATTAAGACTCTTACTGCTCAGTACATGTCTCACAGTGCCCCCTCACTAGGGAAGTAAGGCTATCGCCTTCTATGGAAAGACAGACAGGCGACTGCTCCACTCTGCTGCCCACTGTCTAGAGCAGAGGAGCCCACAGTGGAGGGACCCCCTATCACAAATCATATAAGATTGTGTTGCTTATTAAACCGATCAATAATAATGTGTAGTGCAGCTTATAGTGCCAGGTATAACAGTATTTTGTAATGATGTATGTTTACAATGCTAAGCCGTTAAAATAATAATTGTCGAGAGATTCATATATTTACAGAACATTTTTTATTTCTTTATTGGCATTTCTACATGAAAATTTCACCTCATAACATTAAATAATAAATAGGAAGATTTATATTTGCTTATTATAGGTTTTATTCGTGTGAATGTATTTTTGGACATATTTAAATTTTTGGAAGAAATACAGCTTGGGATCCAATCATTTCGGGGACCCCCTGCAGGAACTCTGCGGACCCCCTGTTGAAGACCTCTGGTCTAGAGTATCTCTCTGATTGTGCAGTAGCCATTTAAAATATAATTTGCAGGACTGAATGTCATTGTCTGAAACACCCTTGAAAGATGGTGGAGTCGTTTGCAGACACAGAGATCCACTCGTTGAGATTGAATGTATTTTTTGGTTCTCTTCATCTAAACAAAGAAAGATATACTCTCTCTCACTAAAGCAGCACATGCAATAGATTGAAGAAAGAATGTGTGGATGTATATGTGCTGTATATGTGCTTGAAAGTCAAGTGATCCGAGAGCAGGAGTTAGGCTCTGCTGAGTCTGGCACGATTTCTTTTAACAGTGTGTCATGTCAGCTTAGGGCTGACACAGGAAGGATCAGGAGCCAGCAGCTCATGAGGAACGGGAGCTAAGGTCACCACCAGCACCACCACCACCACCACAGGTCCTCTGCTGTAGTTCAGTGATTCCCAACCAGGGGAACCTGGACCCCAATGGGTACATCAGTAGTTTCAGGGAGGTAGTACTTTAGATTAGCATGTATTCTTGCCATAATAGGATGTAAAACAGGTATATGATAATAAGTCATAATACCTGTGTCCAGTGAGTCACTGTCAAGCAGGACTTGAGCTCTGTGGCTGCCTAATGTACCCATCGCTCAATCCATATATGTTCATGCTCTATTGGTTTCACCCATAGTGGAAATGGAGTCGGATAGACAAAGACAGTGGGATGAGGATAGGAGCGCTACAGTGAGTCAGGCTCGTAGGTATTGAGTAACTCGGTGGTGATCCAGGGCCGTGAGGAGAGAGAGACGGGTAGAAAGAGAGAGGCTCGGTTTCTATGGTCCATCGCACAGGTGTTACTGTGGCAACTGGAACCGGCTCGCCAGCCAGCCATGCTGCGTCATCTTATTTTCTGCCTTTCCTCTTTACTTTTATGTCAGTGTATTGATCCCTCCTCTCTCTCTCTCTCTCTCTCTCTCTGTCCAGCTTTGTGTCTCCCTTGTCTTTTGTCAGGCAACCTTTCTCTCCGGCATTTTTCAACACACTTTGCATTCCCCTCTCGCCTCACACCTACCTGCTCGCTCTCGTCACTTTCTTCTGCAAAGTAGTTTTAAGGTCTCTGTTGCTCTTTCTGTGTGTGTGTGTGTGTGTGTGTGTGTGTGTGTGTGTGTGTGTGTGTGTGTGTGTGTGTGTGTGTGTGTGTGTGTGTGTGTGTGTGTGTGTGTGTGTGTGTGTGTGTGTGTTTGTAGGTGGACGTGGGAGTAGTTCACTTCACCCCTCTGATTCAGCCCCAGATCCAGCAGCCCTTCAAGATGGTGGAGAAAGTCGTCAGGAACGTTTTCCAGTTCCGCAGGAAGCACTGCTATAGAGGAGTAGAGTAAGCACAGTTATACAACTCCATGTAGCTCTCACAGCATCCGTCCTCTCTTTCCCCCTCTCTTTTACTTTTTAATCTAGTCTCATCCTCATCTATCATTCTCTCTCTACATTTTTCATTGCCTGTTTTCAAACAGCTGCGTCTTCATGTCATCATTAATTAGAATGGTTTTTGATTTACTTTTCTTTGTCAAGCACACACCACTCCGACAAATAAAGTCGCTACTTTTTGAGGCTTTCTGTAAACCAAAGTCTGTAAATGGGAGCATGCTCAGAGCTCTATTCAGAAGCACTAGTGACAAAGCCCACACGCCCACATGCATGTGCATGCTGCCCATCGCCCCCGTGCCTGTTAGGGAAGTGAATGTAGGCCCAGATAATAAAAGAACCCTGGTTGTGTTGAAAGAGAGCAGCAATTATGAGTCATTGAGGTGGCATAGGAAGACGAGGCAGCATATTTTATGTAACTACAATGGGTTGGCGGCAATGGCACCAAATTGGAGAGGAGGCACCAGCAGTGAAGCGCCTAAAAAGCATCTGTACTGCAGAGTGTGTGCAATTGATTATTGCTCACCAACCAGCAGAGAAAGAACACACAAGAACAGGGAAATGTCTTTAAAAAATACAGGATTTTCTATGTTGAATATGTCTGGGAAGCTTTTCGTGGTCAGAGCCAGCAAAAATAAGTAAAAAATTGAATTTTAGCCTTAAATTATAGCCCATCTTGGAGAATGGAGAATTTTGTGTCTGCGTGAGTTTTGTGTCAGTGTCTACAGTCCTTGACTATGGAGCCTGGCAATGGAACAAATTAACAATTCATGAGCAGCTCCAGCCTTTTGTGTGATTTCAATTAACTTCACAGATTTGAAATAACCGCTGAGGGACAATTTCTTTCAGCTTGAACTTTATAACAGCATTAAAGTTGCATGATCATTAAGATATCAAAGTGACCTGAGTGAAGGGATTTATACCATCATTTCTTCATCTGTTCTCCCCCTTAGAAAGTTGTTTCCTGAGGCGTGTCGTCTTGAGCTGACACAGCAGATGATGCAGAAAGCAGACGTGGACCCCACTCTACGCCCTACAGAACTCACCATACCCCAGTTCAGGGCCTTAGTGGAGGCCTATGCACATGTCTGCAGCCATGAACCCAGTTTCCTCAGCTACGAGTTCAGAGAAGAGCTCAGACTGAAGCACCTCGCCAGGAAAAGAAATAAACCAATGGACACATTAATGGACAAGCCAACCGGCACAACACCAAGTCCTCAATGACCCTGCTAAATGAATAAAAAAAAGTACAGAAACCAAGAGAAGCTCACATAGCCTTGCACAGAGAGACAACAGACTGCTCTTAGCCTTGACATTTCCACCTGGCATAGGCATGCATTTTTAAAACATTTCACCCTGCACCCAGGGAGAAATAGGTAACGTGGTATACATTTAAAAAAAACTGGGATAGAGACATGAACCACAAGGCACTGAAAGATTAATTGTGGGTTTGATCAGTTATTGTCGCAGAATGGGACAATTCAAAGCAGAGTCGTGTGTATTGAGGAGAATAAAGAAATCATGCTTGTTGCCCAGAGTAGCGCTTAAAGAGTAAGTATCTCCTTATGTCTCAGTTCTTACTTCAAATCCAACTCGCATAACACCTTGTCCTGTGGGACCTGAAAGAACCATCAGTGTTTTTCAGGGTGATTTAGAGAATGGGAACAACATGGCGGCACCATATCCAGGCCATTTCCCTTCTACTGCTTAGTCACTTGGGAGAAAGAGTTTAAAGGGAGGAAGAAAGTGGTTAGAATTTTTCACCTCCAAGACGACTCTATATGTGTGTGTGTGTGTGTGTGTGTGTGTGTGTGTGTGTGTGTGTGTGTGTGTGTGTGTGTGTGTGTGTGTGTGTGTGTGTGTGTGTGTGTGTGTGTGTGTGTGTGTGTGTGTGTGTGTGTGTGTGTGTGTGTGTTATTAATATATATATTAATCGAACTAATTTCCTTTTCAGAATTACATCATGAATGTTAGTGGAGGCACTGATGTCATGCACATTTGTTACATTCTTTCATACATTCTTGTACAGACTACAGCATTTATGACATTTATGACATTAAATGGATCCAACCACAACGTTGTTATTTAAAGCTTTATGTCTATAAAGTGCTGTTCCAAGTTTTAAATATTCCTCTTTGATCGCTAGAACAGATTATCAGCAACAGAACATGGCAGGGCTGTTGCCTGCCAGCGTGGCAGATGGCAGGCTAAGGTTGACTTACCCAAGGGAGAATTCAGTTTTGATGATCGGTGAGTGTTAATCTCCAGCCACAATCAGGATTTCATCAGATCGACATGGCAGATAGGTATGCAGGACTGTTTGGCAGGTACCATGTGTTACCAAGAGAGCCCTGTGACCCTAAATAAACACAATGTGGTTTTTTAATATAATAAACTTTTATTTTGGAAGATGATGGCATGTGTGGGAAGAGATTGGAGGGTGAGAAATGGCGTCACACATGAGGGGGAAAGTAATTATGGTTGTGCCTATATGGTAGCCCACAATTTGCAAAACTCTTACAAGATGGTTAAGGTTAGGCATTGATTATGTTCTGAGTAAATAGAGGACATTTTGAAAAGTTAGCCGCAAACAACAAAAAAAACTAACTTACCATGTAGTGGGAAAATGCATCTCTTCCTGCTCTCCTAGTGGGGTGATGCACCACTAGCCCTTTCCCTCTTTCACCTATGCCCCTGTTTAGAGACATTCATTTGGAGTACATTGTCTGGCATTCGTCTCTATCAGTTTCGGATTGTCTGACACTCGTCTCCATTAGTGAGACCCTGAGTTGTGAAAACCTTGGGCTCCCAATTTATGTTGTTATCAGAGAGAATTATGATCTGGGCCACACATCGTAAGACTAACCATAACAGACCTTGGGGCCCCAGCCTCACGTTCCCATAGTTGCATACTCTTTGCTAAACGTAAATGACAGATGGGTTATAAAGATGATGTGTTTCTCTGACTTGCACAGTAAGCCTCAAACTGCCGAGCACTCTGCGCTGTACTGATCCCTTTGTAAAAGAATATTAACAAGACAAAGACAAGATAAGATGTTTTCTAACCAAACCAGAAGACAGAATGGAGCTGTCCAGGAGACACGGCACCACTATTAGTGTTCTTTGTGCCAACAATGACAATTCTTCATGAATTTGGTAATCTGGGACGGGTCACTTGGCTATCTGGGACACTTGTATTAGGCTTTTAAAAAAAAGCCTAAATCACCTTCACGCTCTTTGCATGCTGAGCTCAATATTACCCATTTTAAACAGTATTATGAAAAATGTGTGTAGGCTATGTGAGAGAGAGAGAGATAGTGCCTGTGAGGACCTAAGGACAACCAGTGTTTGCCCCACCCCTTTCTGTGACCCCACCCCCATAAAGTCCCGTAATTTCAGTCACATGATGTCCATCCTAAACCAAACGTCCTGATGACTAGAATTTTGTTGGGACAGGACATAAAGAGACTGGAGATTAGGTGTCCCACCCAATGTCCCAGATTACCCAAATTCACCAGGTCATAACTGTGGGGTGGATTGATAGTGATTTTTTTGAGTGTATAGTTCTCTTTGTGAGAATGAAGTATGTAGTAATAATAGTAAGTAATAATAATAAAAATGGGGTCAAGCAACAGCACAAAAAAAAGTCAAAATTTGGATGCAATCCCACATTTATCAGATGTAAATTTTATGATAGCTAATAATGGTTTAGCGTTGGTGAGTAACTTTCAGTTTTGGGTGAAAGAATGTGGCTTTCCAGGAAGGGAAGTTTCTGTTTCCGACAGCTAGAAGAACTAAAGAAACAAACTCCAGGAGATAGAAACAAGAAAGGGAATGAAACACGATGTAAACTGGTTTGCATTTGACATGTGGTGGCTCAAAGCTCAGAACAGCGAAAGAAAACATCATGCAGGGATAGTGAAGGCCTCCTCTGTGTCTCGTTGTGTCAAGCAGAAGGTAGACCCCGACTCCCACCGAGCGCCGCCCAGTCGTTGCCAGCCTGCTGCAGAAGGAAATGACACAGACGATCATGGAGAAGTGAGAGATGCTGTACAGCCATGGCCAGCAGCCCCACCTACCCCTACCCCAACTCGTCCGTGACTCTGAGTCCCTCAGCACATTTCAGTCCCGCCTCAAAACCCATCTCTTCTCCTCTGCTTACCACTAGCGCCATGCCCCCTCACCTATTTCAATTGTTGCTCTGTTTTGTCTTTGTCTTGTTTTGTTTCTTTGTAAAGCGTCTGTGTTTGGAAAAGCACTATAAAAATCAAATGTATTGTTATTATTAAGATGCAGCAAAGGACTCAAAAGAACGGTTCTCTCTCTTTCACACCCAAAGCAGAAGAGAATCTGGTCCAACAGACCCAAGTCAGAAGGTGATGTCACCCCACGATCCGTTTGCATCAGAAACATCAGGCTCAGAGACTTTCAGACCAATGACAGGACGAAGATGCCCTCTGTCCAGCCTGCTCAGACATGGAGAGGAGTCACCAGTGACTCAGCTGCCGATGGTAGAGGTGCCTGGACATGAGGGCATGGTTTACACACATCCACCATGGACACGGTCGGACCTTATGGGTGATTTGCCTGAGGCGACAGTGGATGGAAGAAGGTTTGGTGACGAGCTGGTGACCTTCTGCAAAGAATTCTGCCCGACCATGGCTGAACTTGAAGATGGGTATACAGCTCCACAAAATATCAGATGCTTTCCCAGCAGAAGATCTCAGACTGACAAATCCTACTTAGGAACATGTACACTATGCAGCCTACAGAGCTGCTGACACTGCACTCTGTGAGAGATGTGTGGACATGTTCCAGCCAAGAATTGACTTGATCACAGTGGCCAAGTGCAGACAGGAAGATGTATACGATGACCTGCACAGAAGTACATCAAGTGCATAGTGGAATGGAGAAAACCAACAAATGTCCGCCAAGCTAAAGGAACCACCTGGGGAGCACTTCTTCGCAGCAGCAGCAGCTTCCTGCATGGCATGACAGCAAAGATAGCTGCAAGGGTCAGAGCAACCTGCATCGGCATGGAAACCTGCAAACCGATTTGCGAAATATAGCAGGTGGTTTATGTATGAGTGGAAGCTTATCACCTCTGCCTTCAGCTCAATGAGCAGAGGCCTGATAAGGGAAGCACAGGAAACAACATTCCACACAGACTACATGCTTGATGCAGATTTGCATTGCACCACACACATTCATGAAGGGAAAGACGGGGACAGGGTACAGGGGAAGGGAACCGAAAAGCTCACAATGAAACATTTGTATAGGACTAAATAATGTTGGCTTGATCCAAGGAAAGCAGCCTATGTCTATCACACCAAAGTCTGATTTCAGACCTTGTTATAATCAATATCCAGTGAAACAGGAAGCAAATGATGGCATTACTCCAGTTCTTGACTCATTGTTTAAGGCAGGAAATTGTGCCTTGCCCTGACTCTCCGGTGAGAACTCCTAGCTTCCCTGTGAAGAAGATTAGAGATAAAGGGGAGCCAGTAGGGTGGAGATGTGTACAGGACTTGCAGGCAGTAAATGATGCAGTCCAGCAAAGGGCGCCAAATGTCCTAAATCCATACACAATAACGTCACAGGTTCCTCCTAACAGTGCATGTTTTTTGTAATAGTAAGATTTTAGCCTATGCTTATTTGCAGTATCCTGGTGCAGATGGACAGCCAGTACTGATTGCATTTCTGCTCAAGAGGAAGAGTTACACCTTCACATGTCTCCCACAGGAATACTGTGAAAGTCTGTACAATGAGGCAGTGAGAGAGAGCACATACACACCCACACATGGAAGTGCACTCCTTCAGTATGTTGATGATATGCTGATATGCTCCCCCACACAGGAGCAGCGTGAGAGAGGCATATTGTCTCTGCTAAGACGCCTAGCAGCTGAAGTTCACAGAGCAAACCTGTCGAAACTGCAGTTTGTCAAACAGAAGGTAACATTTCTGGGTCATGTGATCACAGCAGAGGGCAAATCCCTCTCGCCCCAACGAGTTGAAGCAATACAAAGAAATTACAAAGACTAATCACTAAAAAACAAATCATGTCCTTCTTAGGCGTGTGCTGCTATTGCAGAACTTCCAAATGATTCTGTCCTGAAGCCCCTCAGAGTGACATAGCTGATGGGAAGGGCTCGACTGCACACAGCAAAGTACCCACAGTCAGTAGACAAGACACTGCTCTCTGAGATCACCCCAAGGTGGGGGATCCCAGGAAAAATCAGCTCAGAGAATGGTAGTCATTTGTAAATGCAGCCTTAGAACAACTAATTTTGGATTTGATTTGAAACAACTACTATCCTGTCAGCGGAGGTGCTGTAGAGCAACACAAAGGCACTCAGCGATGGAACGCAGATCTCCATGGCACGCCTTCAGGCAACCAGGTTTATGCGGCCTGAGGGGAACACTACATTGCATCACACTCACGGCACTCATCATTGTGGTTCTGATTATTCTACACTTTGAAAACCATGAGATAGAAACAACCAACACCTCAGAACACTCACACTCCACACACTAACACACACTTCATCAACCATGTCAATATGTTAAGACCAGCTGTTATGTGTGTTCACAGCTTCCACATGCCACAGGACAGGCAGTCCCCTTGGGGCCAGTTCCGATTAGTACTCAAGTATCACGGATCGGAAAATGGCTGCCTCTCGCTGTGATCTCACAATCCATGCTGTCCTATTTATGAGGGAGATGAGTGCAGCAACACAAAGGGCAATCATCGCCTATCTGGCAGAGCTTAACATAACTTTGTTTGTCGCTCCACAGAACACGAGTGGCAGCAGTGACAATCCAACCATAGTGATGCCCAATAGCGATGGATTTGGCTTCTTGCACGATCACGTTTGGGTCTACGGAAGTTCATGTAACAAAAAAATTGACATGGCACCACACTCACTACTATCCTCCTCATAGATCCAAGAGAGGTACATCCTTTACCAGCGTCCCTGTGCGAGGCAACGTTTTTGGAGGGCTACTTTCATCAATGCATACGCTATCGAGTCCTTGGCTGTGGAGGTTAAGATCCTCACTGATTGGTGGTGCAAGGTTTTGTTTCTCTGAACCCCACCGTTCAGGATCTGAGACACGTGATCAGAATGGTGTCAGATGGGCTCCAAACAGCGCAGGGAGGAGTGTGTCACTTAATAGGCAACAAATGTTGTACCTGTATTCCAGACTCATCTGACAATTTCACTCACATAGTTTTTTTCTGACAAGACAAAGTCTTTATTTTCAGATTTCCACCACAATCATTCCCTGAAGGCTTCAGTACTTTTATGTCATAAATATCCTCGCTAACATCATTATAATCATGTCAAGCTATGAGCTTTGTTTTCCTTATTGGGACTAGATATACTATCCAGTAAAAGAAAAGAATAAAAGTTTGAATAGGTAAGCTCAAAGTCCAAGACAAATCATATGTTTAAAGAAGTCATAGCATAGTATGTTGATTTTTCTTTAGTCATACACCATCTAAAACAAAATGTTTTACTTCATCTTTTTAAAGTCTTACTATAGTATCTCAAAAAGTCATAGTATAGAATACCATGAAGAAGACATGGTAAATCATAATGAAGTAAAGTATGTCAAAAGTCATAGTACAGTAATTTATAAAATAAAGCACCATCAAATGAAATTCCATTCAGCTTTTATTTGGGTATTTCCCACTGTAATGTAATTGCGTTACCAAAAGATCAGCAGATGCCTCAAAATAAAGCAGACTATAAAGCCATGCGGATACGTGGGAAAACAAATAAGAGTTACAAAACCACTTTAATTGATCATTTGGGTATTTTCAGTCTTGTGAAAGAGAATAAGGAATTGAAAAACAAATTAATGGTCCTTGTAGAAACACTAAATGTGCTCGGCCAATTGAACATTTCCAAACATGAAGCTTGGTTAACTACACATATGTCCATGCATAAAATCCAAGCACTTCAGTGAAGCTCTTTATTTATGTAACTGGCCCACTTCTGTCAGATAATTATGTATTCTACTGAGGATATACCTTTTCTTCTAAAAGCAGAATTTCTCATGACAGCCAATCAGGGACTGGTGGCAAGTCAGGCTGCAGGGACCAAGCCTAAGATGAGACACTTCCTACCTGTCAGTTGAACATAAAGAGCCATAAAAACGGAACTGACAGACTTTGAAGGGTAAGTTGAAAGCATTGTTCTCCAGGCATCATTCACAGATAACATTTTTATTTATCAAACAATTCCATAAGAATGGGGCATTCACATTCATTGGTATGCTAGCATTAAAGGCATGGTAAAGTCGAGCTGGGAAGGTAAAGTATATAGTATTTGTTTGCCTTTTTTATTGTACCTCAACGTGTACTTTATGCTATGGCAAACAAAATGGATTAACAAAAATAACAGCTGCATTTATTGCTAATTCCTGCCTCTAGTCTTACTTGTACAGTGTCAAGTATGTATGAGAGATTACATAAATGTCTCAAAGATAGAAGAGATCATATACACAGGACACAAACATAAAAAGAAACATTGGGTTTAAAACATTATTGCAATTTAAATCATTCAATGGAGCAGCCAGCCCTCAAAACGCAACCCAATGAATAAACTAGAAATTACAATTTTAAGGGAAAGACAACCAGAATCCAGTAGGCAACATTTAAAAATATAGCGGAAAAATGTCAAGCGATATAGCATCTTTTTGTATTTACGGATCAAAATGTACTGATCAAATCCTTAGAAAGCCTTCACTCAAAAAGTTAGTTTGCTAAAATATATTGTACACCGTCAATCCTATTAATAAATAAAAAAAAAACAACAACATTAATAACATTAAAACCTGTACAGATAAAAAATATTTCAAATATATAGGCAAACATTGTACTTTAGTGCACAAAATACAGCAAAAAGGCTTGGTTGCGAAAGTGGGTCTCCTTCCCGTTTGTTTAGGCCTACATCATCTCTTCTCAGGAAGTCTGACACGACCGCCACAGCCCTTTGGTGGATGTTATTGGTCTGTGATAGCCTTCACTCTGCGCCTCCTGCCATTCCATGTTTTGCAATTTGTAAGAAGCAGTGACCTGCAGTGTTTTGTTCTGTGACACCAAACACAAATTAATACCTTAGCAACCCCGCACTCATGACCTCTGTGTGGAAGCCTGCTGCCCGTGTGAAACGTGCCTCCAGAAACTTATTTCATCTCACTATCCCATGGATCTATATGCACTGTGGACTTTTAACTTTTGGGACTGACAGACTGAGGACATTCTCCCCATTCTTCAAAGAAAAGGTCAAAAAGCAAATAAAACTGCCAATCATCATAAGCTGCGGGGGATATGGGGGGGGGGGGGGTAGGATAGAATATATCACCCAGATGGTTTGTTGGGAGGAGCCTGAGTAAAAGCGAGGAATTCGTGGAAACGCATCAGTGCTTGGCAGATTCATTGCGGTTATTATCACTGGGACAGAAATCACCTCGCTTCACTTCTCTAGGGGGAGAAACGGAGTCTGTCAACCAATAGGCTTCCACCAGAACAGATCATTTAAACCTCACTTCCAGCGGACAAGTGTCTGGCTTACTAAACCCACTTCTAAGTTGAGGCACAACTTCACAGCCACGCTGGTAGAGCCTGCATCAAGCCACAGGGGTTTCCCCCTCTCATGGTCAGTGCTTCTTAACTTCATGACGTGGCCCTGGTACAGTATAGTTCTGCTCTGTCCATCCAAACCCCTATGAGGAGGTGGCGTTTCCAGAGTCCATGGTACTTGCCTCAGCGGTGTCATAGAAACAGTCTTCATTCACTACAGAAGTCAGACTTTGGACACTGAACTCTCTCTCCAGCAACGTGTTGAGGTCCACGGCCCCCGACAACGACGCTGCGTCCGCCTGGCTGTCAAGTGACCTGCTTTGCGCTTTCATGTTCAACAGTGCACCCTGGCTTCTCCTGCAACTGCTGGTTTTCCTCTTAACAGCGCTGAAGTGTCTTTGCATGAGTTTGGGTTGGGTCTCCGGAGTGTCCCCCACTCTCTCAGGTTGAACACAGGGAGCCGGCGCAGGATCCTCTGAGAGTTGGAGTTGGAGGAACTGAGCCTCAATGGCGCTAGTCGGGGAACTGCTGTCCCCACTATCCCTCCTTGTCCCCCCTTCGCCGAAGCCGTCGTCATCCTCATCACTTAAAATATCAGACTCCTTCACAGCAGAGGTGGAGCGGGCTCGAGGGTTTGATCCAGGTGTCTGAGAACAGTTTTGCTGCACGGGGAGGATGTGCGACTCAGAGGAGGCACAAGGTGGAGGAGCCCCAGACAGACTGTAAGTTCCACTGCTCAGGCTCCCCTCGTCCGAGTCTGGCCCCGGCTTGGGATTCGCAGCCTGGGTGGAGAGATCTCCAGGTGGCGGCTTATACAACCAGGAAGCCCTGGTCGAACCTGGTAACGAATGTGGAGATGGAAGTCAGAAATGCCACTAAAGCGCATGTATACTTTACACCATTACACAGTTTTAAAGGCTAAAACCAGTAAGCAAGAATCACTCTTCTGCCCTATGTTGACATGTATAGGAAAACTTCCCAGGAAGCAGTGCCTGGTACTCAAGAGAAGTGTCTTTCCCAAAAACGTTTGTGAACACTCACCCAGCTTGGCTGAGGAAGGCAGGGTCCTGCGCAGGGGGACCAGTTGCTCCTTGCAGCCCCTCTCCAATGTGCCCTCGCTCCTCATGTTCCTCCTCACGTTCTCCCGGAGGATGGAGCGGATCACCTTGATAATGTTGACCTTGTTCTCCGGCACACTGTGGAGGACACAGCATGGGAACATGAGCGCCGGGTATGTAAACTTGATTTCAGAAGCTAAATATAGAGTAAGAGGATTGGTTTGAGGGTTTGATTGTGTTTCCCAGTGAAACAGGTCATGTAATTCATTAGGAGTGATCCCGGTTTCACAGTGTGTAATGTCAAATTTGACATTGGCTTCACTCTTCCAGCCAACCCAGCTGGTAACTCTGTGCTAATGTGCTTTATAGGGGGGGAGCATGCAATGAAAAAAAAATGGCTTTACATGATTAGATTATTTAACTGAAAAACATTCTACGTGAATATGGGAAGAAAAAAAGTATTTTCTGTATACATTTTCCGTTTCATAAGTATTATAAATCTTTACAGGTATAGTTCAACATTTTGGGAAATATGTGTGTTAGATGGCAATGATACCAATCCGTTGAATATGAAGGATCAGTCAGCAGCCAATTTGCTTAGCTAAGCATAAAGACCTCATTTGTTTAATGCTTCCAAAACCAAAGTGTAAAAACCAGGTATAAAATATTAATTGGTGAGCTTCAAAGATACCAGTCAGCATATTTTGAGCTGTGGACTGATCTGGGCAAACTGCTTGTCCTGCTTTCCAGTCTTTATGCTAAGCTAAGTGGTTGCTAGCCATAGCTTCATATTCAACAGATCGATGTTTGAAAAAAAAAAAAAAAGTTTTTTTCTGAAATGTTGCACTTTTTAAAAGGCATTATGCTTCTGTCGAACTGATGAAATACATATTTATGTACATATTTTGTACAATGGTCATAAGCAATAGAAAGGGTAGAACATAATCAAAAATAAGACAAACGCTGTAATATATCATCCTTAATTATCCTTTAAAAAGACCATTCTTCTGGTATGTGTAACGGGTAAAAATCACCACAGATTCCACCTGATAGTTTAATCTCTGACCTGCTACACAGCTGGAAGACCGTCTCTGGTCTACCTTCCACTTCAGACCTGGAGTGAATCAGCTCCCAGATGCAGCTGCTTTCTGTGCCCGTTCCTGGGAGAGGGAGGAAATAAAGGAGAGCTTTTTAATCACGCAGCTCCCTCCCTCCTTATCTCATTCTGAAACCATAAACCATATTTGGATTTATCCAGGAGAGGTGTGTGTGTGTGTGTGTGTGTGTGTGTGTGTGTGTGTGTGTGTGTGTGTGTCTGCGTGTGTGCAAGGAGAATGAGCTTAGGGTTTTGTGTGGGGAAATACGATGGAGGGAGAAGGAACAAAAGGATTTAGTCGATGTACTTTGTGAGTGATTTAGTGGGATAATGTGGCAGTGTGCCAGCCTCTTACCTGCAGTATTTCCCAATCTAACCTGCAGCGATGAGAGCGGGATGAGCCAACGGAACTTAAAGGGGTCTGAATCGCCGTGCGAAAGTGCTGAACGCGAGTTGGCCTGGTCATCACACAGAGGGAAAGAAAACATTTCACAACTTAGACACCATCCGTGGCATGGGAGAGGAAATGAGCGCTAACAGACAAAATGCTTACCATCTTCTTCTTCATCTTGTTGTTTTCCCGGTAGACCAATATCACCGCTTTCTTGAACACTGTTGAGAGTGAACACATACGGCGTCTTAGTTTTGACTGCGAATGCCTCTTGGGGAAAGCGTCTGAAGGAGTGCAACCCACAGACGCATTACAGATGCCAGCTTCAAGCCTTAAAGCGAGTATCAGCGCCACAGCTACGGATATTGAGATCCACTGAAATCTGTTTGAGTGTTATTGCAGAAATAATTCTGTGTGACTTTACAGAAAGCCAGGTACGCTTGGTTTGGACCGATTCAACTTTGACAGTGGAGATATTGATTGCCAGATCCCTTTAACAGGGTGGAGGTTGAGGGTAGGGGAAGAAGGGGGGGGAAATAATCCCAGAATGTGACAGCAAAAAGGATGGGAGAAGCTTTCAGACTCACCAAACACAGTCATTTCTGGGTCTTTTCTCATGCGACCCAATGAAGAATGCGGGTTGAGCCAGACCACCGAGGAATGCATGAGAAACTCTCCCATAGAAATCTCTGCGACCTGAGAGAGACACAGGGGGACTGTTATAGTAAACTGCAGAGAGAGAGATAGACAGAAGATTAACAAGCCAGACTTTTGGCTTTTTTTTTTTTTTGCTGGAGCATCTTGTTGTGTGATACATACTAAGTATCCACAAATTATGCTCCACAGACAATACAAACATGGGGTGAAAGCTGATTTTCAAGCAAACCGTTATATCTCTTTTTGTCTGGGAGCTGTTTAAGAAACGCTGAGAACATGCTGTACCCCAGACAACATTATTTAGCATTCACTTTGAATATTCATACTGCGGTGGTAACTAAATATTCCATCAATTTGTAAATGTATGCGATCCCTAGAGGCAATGCACGGATGGCGCCGTAAACAGCATAAGGAGCTAAACACCCCCACTCCGATACTAGACTGAACTGGGTTGAAGTTTTTTTAAACTGATCCTGATAAGTACTTCATATTTCATTTCAACAAGAAGCCTTTTGAGCAGGGATCATGGGGGAACTCTGTCATATCAAGGCAACCTTCAGTCTATTTCCTGTGCTTGATGATTATACATCCGTTTCTGAAACGTGCATCTACCTCTTTATTGTGGCCACTCTGCTCAGCAACGAGCTGATCAAACACGGAGCCGTAATCCTCGTAGATCTTCTGCATCTCATTGATGTGGCTGGCAACCTTCTCCATGGCTTTCAGAGCCTCTGCAGGGACAACAACAGAACGACGCGTTGACAGGGATCAATTCATGATGTTACAGTAGCAGGTTTTAATTTGCTCATTGTGTGTGCCTTGTGCACGAGGACTTAATACTGCCGGGCATGATGGCATGACAACAAGACACTGAAATGACAAGTGTGAACATGGCCCATATTTATAGCACATCCTTCCCATGTGTGTTAGCGTGCATGTGTGCCTGTAAAAGTAGAAGTCTCCCTACGGGTGAGGTGGTAGTGCTCCTCGCTGTCGCTGTCCGTGAGGGAGACCAGCTCCCTGAGCAGCAGGGGGTACTTCAGCACCCTCTGCACCGGTTTAATCAGGTAGGACTCCAGGGTGGATGAGTGCTGCTTGGTAGGGTTCCTCGCATCCAGGAATTCCTTAAAGGCCTGATCCGTCTTAGCTGAAAAACACACACATGCACAATTAACATGAATCTTTCAGTAGTTGACTTTTCTGTGTTTGCATTTCCCTCATGTGTACTGATGGGCTCATGCATACATAGTGAGAGAGACGTGCAGCTGCATTGTAAGCCAAAGTCAGATCTGAAATTGTCCTATGCAGGTCAGTGAAGAATCATGGTGCATTAAGTTGTTTCCAGCAGGGGGTAGTGTAGACTTCTCCGGTCCACCGTGACCACTGCGGTGTTTAAGTGTGAACATCTGCTCACGCATCAATTATACCCATCACCTCTTAGGACAAAAAAACTAGCAGAGCTGTGATCATCATCATCATCATCTACCGCCAATTAGGCCGCTAGAAGCAACGTATCTCAAATCTTACGGACTGCCACTTTAAATACTAAAGTTGTCATATTTACAACATGGTGGAAACGATCAAGTTGGGACTTCTTAGATTACAGTGAAGCCATAGCATGAAATGGTGTGAAATGGCAGGTGTAACACAGATCGAGTCTTCTGTAAAGGTGATGACATTTTCCCTGAGCAGGATGCCTCCAGTGGTGCTTACTGAGGGGGCCATTAAAGTATTAATTATGGCACTCCCAGCCACAGACAGGCAGCCGCATCGACACCTCCCAGAGTAATTGGCAGGCAATTAACGAGTCGACAAATAAACAGAGAAACTAAGGCAACCCAGGGCCCTTGGCATGATTGGAAAGGGAGCGGGATGATGATGATAATGGCAGAGACGGGCATATAATTACTTTAAGGGTTGACAAACTCCCACAGATTTCTTCTCCGTGTCCTTGGATCAGCTGGTTGTGACGCCGCTGAGCCAACTATATAATCTGTGTGTGGAATGTGCAACTATCACCCTTGTTATACTTGGCTATTCCTATCTTTACTGTGCAATTAGTGTGCTACATTTTCTAATAATAGCTTGAGTGACCCAGCAATAATACAGTTCACCCAGCCATTTAAAGCTTTGGTCAAAGAATAGGGTGTATGCACTCTATAAGTAGAGTACTTTTGAGTCTGGCAACTTTTCCCTTCACTTGGAGACATTTTTGTGGTGAGTTGACCGTGGTTACAGATTTAACAATAGTCACGATGCCAAGATCTCAGGTCATATCTGAATAGGAAAGTCAGCATTTTCAGCATATAAATCCAAAGTAAAGCCCCGCCTAAAATTATAAAAATTAAGTAAGCTTTATGTCTATTTATGTTCGGTTAGTATGTATCAGTGCTTGAAGTAGAAAAAAATACTCCCCTCATTCACTTGTGTAGCGACCGGTAACAACCAAATATTCTTACATTCTGAATTTCTACAATGAATAAAAGATACTCTGAGATATTGTAATTGGTGGTCCTCCTCCAAGAAAATGTGAAGGATTTTGACTTACAACTAAGCAATTTCACATCATTTTGGATATAATTAATAAATATTTGATTGTTTACACATATCACATGTAATTCAAGTACCAGTGACTACTGGCCCACTTCTAGCACCGGTTTGTATATGTATGTACACGTTTATATATGTTCCAAAAATCAACCCCTTCTGTTTACATCACATATTTAGGTTTTAACAGTGCATCTAGTAGAACTCACAGGAGGGTTTTCCTTGAAGGAGTAGAGACAAGGACCTTCCTCTAGTCTGATGGTGGCATAATATCACAAACTTTCAAAATAGTCAACAGTGCAGAAAACTCTTCCATGCACCAGCGTTGCTTTGATATTTACCACACCTTATTCTCCTCAAGGTAATTCTGACCCATCGGGGACTTTTCCTGAGTGTTTTTTTCCCCTACTTTTAATCCTATTAAATATCCATCATGCTGCTTACTTCGAGGAAAAGCCCACACAATTCAAGTAATGGGGCAGATTTAAGCAGCACTGGAGGGCAATTTGCTCACCCCATCCCCCATGTTGGCAAAGAACCCAATCTTCTTACATTCCTCCCTGCACTGGGCAGCGTTCCCGAATAGTGGCAGAAAGGCCGGCGTTGTAGCGGACACAAATCAACGTTAAAATTTCTACTCTGTCACATGCCGAGAGCAACGCAAGGAATTATTAAGGCTCTCGGGTTGTAACGGTCCCTCTGGACAAGGTTATTCAAAGTCTGTGTGTTAATAAATGCATGTATTTGTTTAAAACTTCACATGCTTGTAAAACAGGGAATAGCTTAGAAACAGTAACTCTAAAAATGAAAAGGTGGATTTCGTTTCTCCCAATTCTAATGTTTTGTGTGTGTGTGTGTCTTTGCATGTTGATGGAGATTGAACAGGGCTTGCAGTAAACTATACGGGGCTTCACTCACATCACTGTCACCCACCCTCTCAGACATTTACTTTCCTACATAATTGATTTGTTTCCCAAAAGAGACGACCAGACCTTCAACGGTGAGTGCCGTGCGGTGTCTCTGATGCAACATAGGTGCAAGGAAGCTGCATTTTAGCAGGGATGTGGGACACTTTGAATCAGTTTTTGCCTGCAGATATGATTATTATACTCTATCTATTTCACGTTGTGTGGTCGGAGGGTATTCGGGCTGCCGTGTATTCTCCACGTGTTGAGGTGTGTGTTGTACCTCTCTCCAGGACCTTCTGGACCTTGATGTGGTTGGCACAGAAGCCGCTGTATAGCTTGAAGTGGTCAGCGTAGTAGAGGAACGATCCCCCAAGAGAGAACAGCAGCTTCTGTCAACCGAGAGGGTGTGAGGGAGGAAAACACAGGCAGGGAGTGAGAGACAGCATGAAAGAGTGTGAACATGTGCAGTCATGACCAATACACTATGTCCTCCCTCTCTCTGAAGATTATCCAAACGCCCCCTCTGTCCTCTCTCTCTTCCCTATCCCCTTCCCGATCAATAGACCCCACACACCGTCATGTCAACGCTATAAATCAGTCAGCGATGCTCCTGT
Organism: Eutrigla gurnardus; assembly: GCF_963514095.1. Classification (NCBI taxonomy): domain Eukaryota; kingdom Metazoa; phylum Chordata; class Actinopteri; order Perciformes; family Triglidae; genus Eutrigla; species Eutrigla gurnardus. The sequence continues at coordinate 14,483,067 of NC_139921.1, read as the reverse complement.
CAGATCATACTTTTATTTGGCGTAGTGGCTAAAATCACCTGTTTTGAGAATATTGTTGCTCTGTACATGTCTGTACTGAAGATTTGGACATTTAATCAATGTGTGTATCTCACCTTGAACTGTGAGGGGGTCTCCAGAGTGCTGAAGTCAGGCGAGGAGGCGATCCTCTCCTCCAGGGTCTGCAGGAAGACCCTCTGAAAGTCCAACATCTCTGGCAGGCTACCAAACAGACTCTCCATCTGAGCAGGAGGAGGAGGAGAATGGCGTTAGAAGGGGAGTCGGACAATGGATAGAAAGAGGTGAAGAAAGGAACGGTTGTATGGAATTTGTGGTAAGGTGATGGATGAGGACGGATGACAGGAAAAGGCAGAGAAAGGAGTGGGAGGGGGTGAAAAGGGAGGCAGTGAAGGAATATGAGCTTGTAATTCAGAAGAGTCAGTCAGACAGGCACCCTGGAGTGATATAAAACCTCCAGTCTGATGGCTCATCTCTGTCAAAGGCACTTAGGGACAAGCTATGGCCCTGCTAGCACACACATGAACAAACTTCCACTGACTAACACGCCCTCTCCGACACGCGTACCCGGGGTCAGCACTTCCCTTCATTAAAAGCCGTTTGGGGGCTAACAGGTTCTTATCCATTGTGTCTGGACACGTCCCGCTGTCACATAATGACTGTTTAATTTGCCCCAGTGCTCAGTGGCCTATCGACTAGTGTGTCTTGCGAAAGGCGTCCTGTGTTTGAGGTCACAGAGCTGCACACAAGGCTGGAATCTGCAACACTGAGGTCATTAGCATGCTGCAGCTACTACGATGTGTTGTCACAGGAACACGCGATAACAGCTTCATTTAAGGTCTTTAGAGGAAAAACATGCTTTATTAATGATAGAGGTGCATTGAAATCAGCAGACAGCCGTACTGTGGCGTGTGCATCCGAGGTGAATGCTGAAAGGGTGGCTTTCCTCTTAAACTTGCCTTTATCAGTGTGGCCCAGTGGGACGCTGGAAGGTCAGTGCAGGGGAATACTAATTTGTCCTCCAGCCAGTCACAGTGTTAATGAGGGAGATATGGCCTAGCAGAGTTCATCGACATCCCCTCCGGATAATAAACGCTCAATGAATCCCATGTTCGATATAGCCCCTACACCTCCCAGGACACCCCTCTGGACGCTACACCTTCCACCTACCTCATCCAAAGTCAGGAAGGTTTCATCCTGCAGAGGTTTCAGGTAGATCTCGAACAAACAGGCCAAGTCCTGTGTGAAAGAAAACAAACAGGAAGGTCAGAGACACGGAATCAAACAGTATTGGAAACATTAACCTGTCTGTCCTTTAAAATCCCTTTCATCATCAAATCACTACTTATCTTTCTATTTATAACCTCCAATTGTCTCCTTCCCGCAGTCCCTCACCCTATTCCTTCATTCTACCCCTCTATCTCCCCCCCCCCCCCCCCCCCACACTATAATGTGGCTGTAGCTTGTCTTGGTATCACTGGAGATATTCTCATTAGGTTGATTTATGAGCTTTCCCCTCCTCCTTCTCCTCCCCAAACTACCCCGACCGCTCGCGGTGCATGGATACAGGCGAGCAGGTCTGCATCAAGGCACTGTGGGAAGACAATCGCCTCACTCAATTACAAATCAACGGCAAGTTGAAGAGGAGAGGGGAACGGGGGTAGGGGTGAAGGAAAAAAACGAGGCGATGCAGGAGAAAGGGAGAAAATACCAGACATGACAAGTGTTGCACAGTCAAGAAGATCATGAATGTCGCTCCTTAATGTGCGTCGGGGAGGAAAAGGTCATATTGAAAAACATGAGCGCAGCAAAACGATTGGGTGGGAAGAAGATAGATAAGGCGGAGGAGGGGGCAGCTCTGATTGTGACACATGAAACAGCTTCTGTTTCATTTCATCTGGTTGTTTATGTCCCACGAGCTTAATACCTCATATTAAAAGGAAAAGTTCAGCACTTTGGGAAATACGCTTATCCGCTTATGAAGGCTTAGATTGATATGACCCTCATCTTTGTACGTTAACAATGTAGCTGGAATCAGCAGCTTGTTAATTCAGCAGTGTATAAAGTCTGGAAACAGCTAGCCTAACTCACAACAGAAATCTATCGACCAACACCACTAATTGGCATGTTATAGCTCTCTTTTTTCTATTTGTGCAAAAGCCAAAGCGTAAAAACAAGACTGTTTTTAAGGGGTTATGTGCAAGCTTATTTATTGACTAGGAGCAGTAACATCACTGAGTCTCAACCACACAACCTCTTGTTGTTTTTAAAAACAATCATAATTAGTGACTTTTAGAGGTTGAAAGGCATATTGCCAGTCAGTTCATGCTAAGCTATCTGGCTGCTGCTACATATTTATTGTACTTGAAAATAAAGATGATCAGATTCATACCATTCTCAATAAAAAAACATTAATATCAAATCTTTCTTTGAGGACTTGACGATACCTATTTTTTACATGATAATGTATCCAATAAAACATGGCTAGTTCAGTGAGAAGTAATAAAATGGGACGGTGGAACAGATATCAAATAAAGTTCAATAAAATATTTATGATAGCTTCTTATGAATTATTCTAAAATGAGAGCAGGCATCTCACCTTGACATAGGACTTCTCCGTGTCCACCAGCTCCTGGATGACCTTGCGTAACCTCTCAGTGGCGCTCATGTGTTTGGGGCAAGGTCGGAGCAGGGCGGCCTCTCGCGTGGGAACCGACTCCAACTCCCCTCCTTGCCTCACTGGAGGTTCCTTGGTGTCGTTCATCAAACCCCCAGCGCCTGAGCCCGTCCCGTCCTGGAAGGACTGGTAAAGAGTGCACACCGTGTCCACGCTCTGTAGGGGGCGGCAGAGAGTAAGGGGGTGTATTTAAGTTAGGCAGCCCAGGGCTTATGACAGCCAGTCACAGTTAAAAGTCACTGCATTGTACGCATGCACACATGGGCATGTGTGAAAAATCTATCAAAAAATTTAACATTTGATGGTCCTCATTTGACTATTGACCACTAATGATTTCAGCTCCAAGGCTGTATAAAAATAATAATACAGATGTATAGAATTCCACACTGTACATGGCCAGGGCTTCTCCTGGGGAGTGTTATGGAGATTTAGTTATGCACTCTATGCTAATTGGCTTTGCATCAAAGACTTTGGAGTGCATCTGAAAGACTAACTGGATATCCCAGCAGATAGCATTATATCACATTACATTATTCCTCTAACCCATAATTGACAGTTATGCCGCTTTATGTCACACCAATTCCAGACATGTTTATATGCCATGAGATCCCGAGTGGCCACGTATTCGTTTGTTATAGATTGTATTGTGGAGAGGGGGGTTGGGGGGTTACAAGCATCTCATTTTCTAAACTTAGCTCATTAGCAAAAAGTGTAGTTTCCTCCAACCTGGTCCAATAGGAATCCAATGAACAACTCATCGGCATGCCATTTTACAGAGGTGTTCAATAGAAACTAATCTGCGTCGCTTTATTGGACTGTATTGCCTGGGGTGGGGAAATTAATATCAGCCGTAGGCACCACACTGTGAAGTCTTGCCTGTGGCGGGTAGGATTTGTAGTCTGTGAGCAACTGTGGCAGAAAATGAACCATTATCAGCTCGTCTGTTCTATTCCCTGGGCTATAAAAAATAAGCAGCGAGAGGAAAAAAACTTGTGATTGGCACTGTATGCTTTTCAAGCACCATACAGTAAATGTTTCTTCACAACCAGGCTTCTACGTCATCACCGTCCCTTACCTCTGCTACCCTTACCTCTTTATTCAGAGCGAGCGACACAATGCAGAGATATAATCAGTGGCCAGTCACTAGAATCAGCAGAGGCTGATAAGTGCCAGTAATAGCAGGTTCCAATCTGCTGCACAGCAAAACACGCAGCACGGTGGGGTGGCAATGATGGCAGGCAAAACAGCTGCTCAGCACTCTCCGCCTTTCTGCACGTGTTTGTGTGGAGTATCGCATGAGCAGGCATTCAAGTGCAGCTCACCACTACAGCCTGTACAGCAACACACACGGATCGATGCCTTCATTCCGACACTGAAGGCATCGATACGCGGACGCCTTTCCGAACAGCGTGCAAAGCTTGTCCGAGTCATTCAGCTCTGAAAACTAGTGTGAGCTACCACCCATAAAGACCCCCCCCCCCCCACAGACAATCAAGGCTTCCATGAATAAGCATGCGTCTCATCAGCTAGCTCATTATAGCATGGTCACTCCAGAGACGGCGCACCAATGCTGCAATGTAGACAGTCAGAGTGACAGACTGAAAGAGAGAAAAGAAAGAGAGACAGAAGGGAGGGGGGGGGGGGTGTGCCTCTCCACACCATCTTTGCATGTCTGGGCTCTTTCAAGTGATCCACCATCCACAGCACCATTTAAATGGGGGGATGATAATCATGAGGCGACTTGATGTCTCCCTCTCCGCTGGTGGAGCAATGTTGGTATTTACCTTGTTCATCATTTTAGTTTCGGCGTGCTGCCAATTAGCATTAAACATCGAGTGCAGCTGGAGCCGACGGGGATGCCATTGGTTTTACAGGCATTAGGTCGTAAACCAAACAATTGGACAAATTGAATCCGACATAGCCATCCTGCTAGCATGGCTAAAACGGCCTTAGTATGCTTATAATAAAGTAGTTTAGTATAAACCTACTACTGCTCTTTCTAATTGGAGTACATAATATATTTTGCCAACAATCATCAACTTCAATGCTGAGCTAATGGGAAACAATATTCTTGCAAACATTTATTCTGTTTATGTGCACGCCAGCATCCACTTAGCGCCTCTCCTCATTTGGAAGGAATTCCTGAGGAACCTAAGAATGGAAGCCATATAACTACAGCCGCTGACACACACACCATCCCATTTTAGATCACAAAATACACTACGGACACTGATGATGGTGCCATAGCGCCAGTCAGCCTTCGTTCACTGATTCACACTCTGGGAAATCTCCATATTGCACCAGGCGGGAGGACAGGGGAGATTTCCCGAAGGAAACACCGAGGTTAAGGCTATCAGAGCAACATATTCATCACCAACCCACTGAGAGCCCCAGCCAGGAAGACGCAACAGTCATATCTGCTGTTTATTTGGACTAGGCGTCCAGAGGAGAGGGGATGCCTGTCCAGTAGCGAACGCCAGCACTCAATTGCTGAGTTAATTCTCATCACGCCCCCGCATTGGAAGGATATGGGCTTGTGTTCGTCTCCCACACACAGCTGGGGAAGGAGCGAGCGTATATGCTTAATTTGACTGTGCACACACACTCGGAAACACAGTTATACCTCTTATACAGCTTCCTAGCTGAGTAAGATTTGCATCAACACTAAATGGCAAACACCTGCATTGGAGCGTGACAAGAAGAGGTGGGGGGCACGTAGTCATGACTCAGGAATTGCAATTGCCTCACAACAGCACCACCAACACAGCCTGACAGCTAGCCCAAATAACCAATTAAAGCCGAGAAGGAGAGGCGGTGGAGGCGGGAGAAAAGCCCAGTTGTGCCAGGAAAAGACGAGTGGATCTGACAGCTTCGTCGTGAATTTCTTTGCAGGTTTTTTCTGACCGCTGACAGCTCTGGATCATGTTGCTGGCTCTTCTCACCGTGTACGTCTTTAAGTCAATTTAAAAAAGAGGTCTTTGTCAACCTTTGCAGGTAAAAAAATAAAAAGGAAGTGAGAGGCTGTTAAGTCATTTTGTCTCTGTCTATTCTGTTTCCTTCTGATGGTGTCCAGCAGTCAGAAGTCATTTTCAGTGAACTTGCAAGATCCCTGGCTGTGATGTCAAAGCAAAATGTTTCATCACACATTGCTGCATCAGTCAAGTACACTTCCTTATTTCTATAAATCCACTCAGTTTCATTCCAAACTGTCCAAAGAAATTACCATGAAATGGAACCAAAACTAAACTTGTACTCACACTGAAATTACACCACATCATCAATATTAATCCTTTCATAGTACCCACTCTCTTTCAAGAGCAGTGATGCTCACAAAAATAGTTGAATATTGATGACCGTCTGTCATCTCTTTTCAAGAGGACCCTTCAAAAACTGCACCAAATATGATGGCAGAAATATTGTCTCTAAACATTGACTTGCTCTCCCGATCCTCTGCTCACCATGAAGAGCAGTCTGTAGAGCAGCCTCCATGCTGCTGTGGCCTGCCGCTTAGTCCTTCGGGCCAGCGAGCAGCCCTTCCTGCGCAGTCTGCCTCCCCTGGATGCTGGCATGACGGCTCGGGAGACGAACAGGGAAGATATCCAAGACAGAACTGAATAGTTGGCTTGACGTCTTGAAGATCTATCTATCTCTCCTCAACCTCTGATTTTAATGTGATGGTCAGTCAATCCCCTCTCCAACTTTTCTCACCCTCCTCTTCCTTGCTCTCTAATTAGTGTCCACTGCTGCAAGTTTCTCTGCAGGGCCCGGGTCAAAGGGCCTCAGTACTGAGTACACCTATGCCTCTGAGGCGGTCTGGGCTTCGATGGGGAAGGAGCCATTGATCCTGTGCCTTGTAGTTCTGTGAGAGTAAGCAGAGAAAAGGTGCTCTCTGCAGGCTTGTTTTGCATATTAATCACCAGCAGACGGTCTGACCACGGCTCGTGCAAACAGAGGGGAATTCTTCTCCGTGCAACCGTGTCCTCTCTCTCACTGTCCGTCTCTTTCCATCAGCACCTACATCTATACCTTCGCATCCTGCAATCAATCTTGCTTCCCTCCGTCCATTTGCCTCCTGATATCCCCATTCCACTTTCCTCTTCCTCTGGTTCTCCCCCTCCTTTTCGGCTCCATGTGACCTCTGTGTAACTTCCAGAGATCTGAATGGTGAGGCCGGGGGCTGTATCAGTGTCCAGTCTCTCAATAGCATCAGCACAATGCAGACTCTTCTGGTTTGTTACCTCCACACACACAGGAATGGCTGACTCAAAAATGTGAGGCTCTGACCAGTGGTGGGGTGGGGGTAACGGAGCTGGAATGTTAACTATGGCCTTGTATTAGAATAAAATGTGACATGTATTGTACAACAAATGGTGCACTTTCGTATTTACTTAAAATAGCTTGAAGCTACATCTCGGTACTGTAATCTGGTGTTGATTTTGGCGGCCCCTGTGGACAAAAGCAGTAGTGGTTGTTGTTGTTGCTGGCTCTCAGTGGGCACCAGCGGAGCAGCGAGGTGAAGCTCGGAACTCTCCAACTTCCCCTGGAGCTCCAAATGCTGGTTGAAGGTCTCGTCACTGGTGTCTTAGCTGAAGTAGTTTCTGCCTAACTTGCTTGAGTTCGTCCAAACCAGTGGCACCAATGACGATTGTTGAAAATGACTATATAGAAATAGCCAATCTTCTCACTGATGATATTGTTTACTTAGACAAGTCATAAAGAGGAAACACTTCGATTTTAAGATAAGATACTTTCTTGTGTGGCATCGTATAAGAAGACCATTCAGTCATGGTTCCTCTATTTACTTTCCTAAATTCAGGGAAATTACTATTTAAATTCTTTTTAAATATTGGGCATTCAGACAAATAAGGGAGAGAGAAAATGGGGGTGGCATTATTTTCAAGTTTCAAACATCAAAATATGTCATACAATGTGATGTCCAGCCACATTTAAAGGCAATTGTGTTCCAAAAGAGGCCACACTCAAAGGCCCAGCTTTCACCATGCTGTATCCCACAAACTCCCCGATTCCTCCCCAAGAAGTCCGTCTACATCATCTCTGCAGTCTCGATGCAATGAATAGTACCAATGTGCACATTTTTAGACTCTTCTCAAAAGGCATTTGAGGTGATTGTGCACGTGAAAAGTGAGTATATGAAGAATCAACAAAAGAGACGTTCCAATCCCACCTACTTGCATGTCCACACAACCGGCTATTCACTGTGTAAAGTGGGCATGATGGAGGTTCCAGACCCGACAAGCACTTAGTTTGAGGCATGAGGCCTGTACACTCAACAACTTAACCATTAGTTATGTGCAGTTTACATGCAACATTTTAGCCCCCCTCTTTGACATACAAACACTAACTTCTATTTACTCTCATTTGTGTCACATTCCAGTAATTGTTTTCTCCAAGTTTTGAGCACACAAACACAGCTCAGTCAGAGGTTGTGAGATAAACACTAAACATGGTCTCCATCTCCCTTTAACGCTCCAATTGAGTCATTATGTGGAGCTCAGCCTGCTTTGCAGATGAAACACCGCTCAAATGAAAAGAGAAAGACTTCCATCTTACCAGCAGAGGCCCAATCGCATACAAACAAACATGTGGGGAAGGAGAGGACAAGGAAGAGGGGATGAAATACAGGCGTGTCCCTGGGGTTGGCTTTGCCCATCCCTCATAAGAAACAGCCTTGTCGAGACAGCGAGCGAGATCAAGAGAGAGTGCGAGAGAGAAGGCCTGGTGGCCGGTAGGCAGGCTAGTGATTCATTTGCCATGTTAGTGGGCTATAGTGCCATGATGCCATCTTCTTTTCAAAGCTCAATAAAAGGAAACGCGTGCTCATAAATCAAACAGAGCAGAGGAAGTAGCGAGGAAGAGCTGGTCCCGTCGCGCTGCAGTCAAGCCCATTTACGCCTTTTATTATTCATCTTAAACAAATATTATTCCTCCAAGTCTCGGAGGACTTTGGGAGAGCAGTGTGTTTTAATAATGAAGCCAGCTTCAGATTAAAGCACCCATACTATTGAGGCCCCTAGGCTATTCAGATCCACGCTGTTGCACGACTGCCACTACCAAGGCAAAGTAACGTTGGCACTATACGCACTTCTTACTCCACCAAGATGCCTGAAGCAAAATATACGGTTAAGCCTGTTGCCAATGTTCATCATTGCTTGATGACAAACAAGCGTAAGGAATAACTAATGACAACCCCTGTGCTGCCCCCACTCCCCTTCCTGACCTGGACAAAGCTCAATCTGGGTGATTCAGAAGCAAGCAAAGCACTCTGAACTACCAACACCATTCAACTGCCAAAAGTGACTTGATACCAACAGATAATAGACCCACTAGGCACCCAAGGTGACCGTTTGAGGGTGATTACATGAAGGCTGACTACTAGTCAGACCCATGCAATTAATTGTAATACTGCGTAGTGAGTAGGGTTGCACGGTATACCGGTACTAATTTGGTACCGGGGTACTGAGGCATTTAAAACGGTACTATATTGCATTTGGACGGGACCGGTACTTGCAGCGCCGCCGGCAGCGCCCGCAATAGCGCGGCGAACTCGTCACGTGACGTCACCGCGTTGTAACTACAGCTGAGAGGACGAGGAGCGAGCCGCAGCTTGGGGAGATAAAAGGAAAAAGCAAGCAAGCCGGAGGAAACGTGGACTGGAGCAACAAACGGAGCAGGAGGAAAGCTTGGAGAGAGCGCGAGAGAGAGCGGAGCACGGAGAGGAGAATGGCTGCTGCAACCGTCACCACGCCGCAACTTGCGGACAAACCAGCGCTGCGAAGTGCGATATGGCCGTACTTTAGCTTAAAACAAATGCGCAAAGCGAGGCAGTTAACGCCGATGCACCACTGTGTAAACGGTGTTTAAAACATGCATGGCTAACGGCGGAAACACCTCCGACTTCGCCAAACACTTAAAGGACCAGCACCCAGACCTGCACACTGAGCTCAGGGAACGACAGGTCATTTAAACTCATGAAAAAAAGCCACATTCAGTGCTAAAAGCAAGCGCCACCGCCCTTCACTCTTAACAAAAGTAGCTCTGGAAGAAAAAAATAGAGCTGGTTTATTTATATTATTATATTTTATATTATATTATTGTATTTATATTTTAACATTTTTTAAATTGTGTGCATTAGAAAAGCTTGTCTTTGTAGTATTTTATTTTTTTTGCTGATTAATATGTTATTGTTCCAAGATTTTCTATTAAAATAAAGTAAGTAATGACATTTTTTGCGTTCACTTTTTATTTGAAAAAGTATCGAAAAGTACCGAAAAGTACCGAAACACATGTTGGTACCGGTACCGGTACCAAAATGTTGGTATCGTGACAACACTACTGCTGAGATAACATCAAAGACAGCAAAAACTAACGTCATGACCTTTAGCCTTACTCCCAACTGCCTACACTATTAATCTAACAAGTGAACAGTTGAATCAAAGATCACCAGTATAGGGCTCCATAGAGAGCTTGCTGGGATAAACAGGTAGAAAACAGGACCAAGAGTCTGCAGCCACGCTAGCAGCTCTGCACATGACACTCTCTAAATGCTAGAGTCAGCATGCTAACACACTCACAGTGACAATGCTACCATTCTGATGTTAAGCAGGCAATGTTTACCCTGTGCACACTCATAGTTTAGAGTACAGCTGAGGCTGATGGGAAATGTCATTAGTTCATTAGTCAGACATAACATAAACCAAGGTACTGGTGATGGAGAAAATTCAGGTAATCATCAAAGTGATAAGGATTCATCCTCTGGCACATATATGTACCAAGTCCATCCCATGTTTGAAATATTTCAGTCTGGACCAAAGCCGTGGACAGACCAACCGTCCTACACTGCCATTGCAAGAGCTAATAAAAATGTCGCAAAAAACGAATATATACACGCCACATGGTGCTGTAAATGTGGGCTGTAATTCACGAGCTCTTTAAAAATAAGGGCTAAATGCTCATAAAATGCAAAGAGAGGGCAAAAACAACTCCAGATTTGCATCAATGGTGATATTTGAACAAAAACACACAGAAGGTTGTGGGAGCGGTGTGAAAGTTTGCAGTTGAAGTGTGAGAACACTCATAGTATCAGCTGCCTCAGTGAGAACCTCCCACAACCAAGGAGCACACCAGCCCATAGTTACCGTTTCTTTGTCTCCTTTCACGTCTCTCTTGCAGGACAGGCAGGCAGATATGTCTCGAGCCAGGCATGCCAGCTTGTCTTTGAGGAACCGTCCCAAACTGAGCAGCACAGAGCCCAGAAACAGGTCCTTCCCCTCGACGTCACAGCCGGATGGCCAGAACCAGCACATGGCCAAGAGGGAGCACAGGGCCTGGGCAGGGGACTGGTCCCGCATAAATACCTCGATTAAGGTGGTGAGGTATAGGCACGGACGAGGATCTTCATCGGTCACCGATGGGGCTCCAACTGGTATGGCGACGGCCACGGCTGTGCCAGGCACCACCGGTGCACTCATTCCAGCCCGATCTAGGTCATGGTGGGTCTTTCTTTCTCGCTCTGTTGCTCCTTCTTTTTAAGTTTTTATCTTCAACTCTGTCCTTCCAACTTGTGGAACAGACTGACTAGAGCAGGCTAGCATTAACTGCGCTGACAGCTGTAAGCCCAGATTATTAGCCTGCTCACGGCCAGATGGCGACTGATGGGCTTAGTCATAACACAAACACCCCAAACACCCATCGCTCAGACAGACAGGCGCACCAGCCGGGTTAAGGAGAATCTCTTACATTTTGGAAGGGGATGGTTGTAGCTTCAAGGAAGATGGGATCATGTTTGAAGATGATACAACCATAACCTAATGTCTGTGGGCATCTATCGTACTCTTTGATCTCTCTTATCACGGGCCATGATAGAGAGAATGAAAACAGAATAATTCAACTTTCTGTTAGTCACACATTCTTAAAAAAGTGTTAAAAACACCTCTCAGACTCCTCTCGCCCATAAGCAAAAGAGACCGGAAGGAAAGAGGCCGTCATAGAAACAGCCCATAAGATGCAGTCTACAGTCCACGTCTAATTCAGAGGAGCATCATAATAACATCACTACTTGAGTCAAGTGATTCAAGCTAAATCTGTCTTACTGACAGCCCAGACAGAGGATGGTTATAGTATCGTTCTCTTCATGAGTCCATGTAAATGCTCTTACTGAAACATTTAGTCTGGACAACAGCAAAGAGGCTTAATATGTCTGTCCACTGTTTAACACTTGGTTAATACAAGACATGCCCGGCTAATTAACGATGTGTAAAACATATGACAGCTATTTATAGAATAAAATAACATCATGGTTTTTACTACATAATAGAATTTGACATTACAGTAACATGGTAGTAGCAACAATACAACAAAACACAAAAAAGGTTCCGTCAATCACTTAATCAATTCATTCACTATTCACTTATAATTTCAGCTTTACATTTACGTTTTTAACTGGGTACACAAAGTGGGACTGCACCCTTCTTTTCAACATTGCTTAACCTATTTTTTTCTATAAAACGTAAACAAAAGAAGTAAATTAATAAACTATATATATATATATTTATTCAATCATAGCAGAAAAATATGCACATTTGAGAAGCTGGGACCCGTGAAATTTACGCATTCTTATTTTGAAAATGACTTAAATGATTATTCAATAATCAAATAAAATGCTATATCAATGCATCGACTAATCGTTTCAGTGATATGGGCCTTCAAGATATTCTGATATGTTCCTGTGTGTGTGCACGAATACAGGGTGGCCATGTGGTGAAACCAGACCATGCCAGATTACTTCCCATGTCCTTCCATCTGTCTACTGGGATCGCCTGGTATGCTATGGGATGTGTGTGTGTGTGTGTGTGTGTGTGTGTGTGTGTGTGTGTGTGTGTGTGTTCACATGTACGCATGTGAATGTGTTAATGACCTTCCAGACAACAAATCCCCATCAAGTCTCTCTTCAAGCCTCTCAGTTGGTAACCTAGATGAGATTAGGTAAAGCATAAACAAAATGGAAGCAGCTATTCTCATGTTGCTTCTATGCATCCTGATGACTGCGTTACATCACCACACCAGTGCAATGCATGTTGAATCAATTCAATTTGAGGAACCTTGTGGGAGTTTTCCGGGACCAATTCACTTGACGGCCACAATCGATTGGTTAAGCTCATAATGATACCACAACACTGCGTTAAACCAATCACGACGGCGCTCAATAGCCAAATGTATCACAGGTCCAGGATTCACAATCAGTATCTCGCTGATAAACAACATTGATAATTATGCCTAGTAAGCAATTCACCTCAAAAACACACACGGATTGCTCTTGTGTAACGAGCGCAAATTGGAATGCGACGCACCAATTAATCAAAGGTAGTCAGTCTAGTATGGCGGCTGATTATAAGGTGTGACAAGAGGCTTGAAATTAGCCCTTCCCTCCCATCCGTCTATTGACTTTCAGAGCGGCGTGTGCACGCATGTGTGCGCCTGTATGCTGATACATGGCTGATTCTCCACCCTGCGACTCTGTGATTTCTTTCTCCCCGCCCCAGAGAACAAACTGATGGCCGGGTGATGATTAAGTTCCGCTCTTCGTAACAGCAAAAATGTGATTTACCAGCAGCGATATCGCACCCTGAGTTTCTTTTATTTATTTTTTTAATATCGCCTTCACAGTGGCTGACTCTCCTCTGATTGAGGCAGAGAGCATTTTCTCCTTTTGTGGCTCAAATGTGCATGTATGCAGTGACACACACACACACACACGTACACACACGTGCACACACACACACACACACACACACACACACACACACACACACACACACACACACACACACACACACACACACACACACACACACACACACACACACACACACACACACACACACACACACACACACACACACCATCCATTCCTCAGTAAAAGACAAACGGCAGGGAGCTGAGCAGCGGCAGCAGTGGTGCAGTGCAGATCCCAGCGCAGTGGGACTGACTCGTGTCGCCAGGCAAACAAAAAGAGACGAATAGAGCCAGAATAGAGAGAGAGGAGCAGAGGGTTAGTTGTCCCCTCTAATCCACCTCTTTGACCTCGGGTCAAATACTGCTGGGCATCTTGTGACACTGGTAATTAGAATAAGGCATCAGCAGCAAGCAACAAACGGCAATTAGAGAGAGATGGTTTCTGGGTATTTGGGCTGGATTTACCACCAATGAATCATTGATGATGTAAACACATGACTGCCATGTTGCATAACAAGCAGGTTGATAAAACTGTGCCAAGCATGCGCACACATTGTAAACAACAACTATGTAGTATAAAGAGGACCAAAAATAAGATGAATGGTGCAAGAGAAGGGAATATGTATGAACACAAAACCACATACACACACACACAAACAAGCCTACAGCAGCCACGTACTCATCATTACCAAACGGCTCTTCGTGATGACCACACACACTCATTACTGCTCTCCATAAACACCGGCGTGCAGTCTCTCTCGTATTACATTACCAAAGCACTGAGGCGGAATTCCCAACGGGACAGGCTCATGCTCAGTTTAATGACTTCAATAAAGTTGGTTTACATATCAAAAACCTGACCTTATTCAACAACAGACAGGACAGAAATAGGCAGGCAATCTGCCATAACTCATTAGGGGCAACCTTTGGCATATTTATAGAGAAAATGTTTCTCTTAAACTGATTTGAGAGGGAATTCTAGAGCTGCATAGAGTGTAGGGTACCTATATTGCGTCTAAGAGGAAAGTCTGGACCATGAAGGCAGAGATGAGCACCAGGAATATCCGTCTACCCGTCTTAAATATATTCACCAAATTGTCTGCTGTAACTCTTATTATAATGACAGATATGTACGTCTGACGGTGAGGATGACAGAATATTAGATTCTGCTTTGCCCACGGGTATGCATGCTGTCGTGTGCATGTATGTGTGTGCATGTGTGTGTGTGTGCGTGCAGGAAGCAGTGGGCACAGCCCCTTCTCCCAGTCTGCATCCTGTCTGCATGACAGTAATAAGCTGTGTTGATCCTGGTGGCTATGATGGCTTATTCTAATTATGGTAATGCAATGAATTGGTGCCAGTCTGGTTTCTGACAAATCCACAGCTGCCACTGTGAGTGGGCACAGACACACCATCGACAATGAGCCCACTTTTATTCACACACACAAACCTGGAAGGGGGGAGAGGGAGGGGGGGGGGAAGAGAGAGAGAGAGAGAGAGAGAGAGAGAGAGCCAAGACAATTGGAAGTTCTTTCTATTAGCACTCACACACTTGAGCCCCTCCTACCTTGCTGTGCTGAACAGGCCTGTGTGCGCAGTGGGAGTGACCGTCCTCCTGTCCTACACATGGGGACTCAGCAGTATCAGCAGCTGCAGTACACACATCTGGAGAGAGAGAGAGGACATTTTAAACTTTAAGTTTAGATTCACTGTGTGTGTGTGTGTGTGTGTGTGTGTGTGTGTGTGTGTGTGTGTGTGTGTGTGTGTGTGTGTGTGTGTGTGTGTGTGATAGCGTTTTATACCATCCACCACTGCAACTTCACTATAGTGTTTTTTGCTGAAGCACATCCTTCTACTGACCATGCTACCAAACAACGCTGGCTAGTTAAGAGTCTAAAACCATCATGGGCGCCTGCCAGTCGCACGGAACTTAAAATATGGCTCCTTTCTAAAAATGGCAATGGCATTCAGTCATCTCAAAAAAGAAATATTTGGCAATCGGAATGAAAGACTCTGTTATCTCTGTCCTTGTTTGGCTGAGAAAAAAAGCCTAAAACAAGATGAAGATAAAGTTCACCGCTAGTTTTCTTAATGAAATGTACATTTGCACATAAACCATCCTGACAAGGATGACATTATCAGATTAACTAAATGGTTTGAAAACAATTTCCAGGCTACTTTTCTCTATAATGTAAGGTCCCAAGGACAAACTCTCTAGCAGTTGGCACATGAAAAGACTGACTGAAGCCTGGGAGGCAGGCCAATGTGACAGCAGGAAACAAAAGAAAACTTCTGGACCCCCCGTGGAGCTGAACTTCTCCCTTTTAAGATGCCAATCATCGATAACCAAATGCCTGACTGATAGATAGATGGGTAGTGTTTCTAAAGATATCTAGTTATCTGAATGAGCATGAGGCTGAATTAATCCAGATGACAGACCGTTTCCTTCAAGGAATGCCATCATGAAATAATTTGTGTAATTTGTGTCAGAGAAGCCTTAATTCCCCACTGTCTGCTTTTTACCTCCCTGCCTCCTTACCAGCCTGCCTGGGATCATACGCCCTCCAGAGACGGAGAAGGAAACTGCAGGCACTTTGATCACAACGTTTCTGTAAATGAGGCCTTCAAAGTGTTTAATCCCTCAGTGTTCAATTACGGCTGTGGTGGAGGAAGCACCAACAAACAGAGAAATCTGAATTGTTATGAATAAATTAACTCATCCCTCTTTGCCTCTTTAAGAACTTGCAGCCTTTTGTCTATCTCGGGCACTCCGCCTCCGTACCGCCTCTTCTGCGCTCTACACAGCCACAACCAAAGCCTGCTTGTAACCTGAACACTTCTGATGCCAAAATCCTATCCCACTGCTACAGGTACTGCATATGAATGACCATTCCTGATCTATTTGTTCAATGAATTGAAATTCTGTTACGTGTTCAGAAAGCAATGTTTAAGTCAAACTTGATGTTGCCTTACACATAAAACAATTATCCCAGTCACTTTTACACAGTGAAGCATACAGCTTATTAATGAAACACTGGTCTGAGATCTGCTGCCACCCAAAGTCCAGGTTAGGGTTAGGGACTGAAAAAGTCAGCTTGGCACATTCCTAAACTTGATGTTCTGCAGACAAAGTTCTTCGGTTCTTACCTTTTAGGGCGAGGCTTGAACAAACAAAGTGTACCTCTACCGGCTGGGCATCATCTGTGTTTGTCTGGCGACATGGCTGACCTTACTGTTCAGTTCAGTTACTGTTCAGCACCTCACATCCGCGGTGAGATTAAACCCAGCTGACAGGATACTATACATTCACAGCAATAATGAGCCTGCGGTTAAAAGGCCCTTCTGGATCTCCCTCTCCCCGAGAATAGGCAGAACTGTGAAACTTCACCTGGAGCAGCTTCTACTGTTTTTATTCTTTTGACAGTGAAGAGAGACCGAGTCTCTTTTAAGGAAGTAGAGATGAGAAACTGATCTTAACTACAGCGGAAGTGTGGTGGCTGTTTTGTGGTTTGGGTGATGAAACGATCTACTATTCCGAGCAAATGCTGTTAATGTGAGCAACTGACCATGACTAACATAGGTTTTGATAAATATGGTTCTCATACAGATCTAAAGGACATCACTAAGACAAACCTACCTGGATGTAACTCATTTGAAAACCGATAACACAACAAAATGATGCAATTGGTGAACAAAAACATAAAACAACGAAACAGAAATGTGGATGTATTGAAGTGGGCGTTGACTTCGAGCTGTGGCGGATCCAGACTTTTCACAGAAAAAAATAAACAGCTTGCTTGCAGAGAAAACTGTGAAAATGGTTTCTTCATACTGTATGTACACAGGACTGAGAAAGCGCTACCGCAGTGTGTGCCAAGCACTTCGCAGCAGCTACAGTTTCTCTCTCTCTTTCTCTCTCTCACCATCTGTCAAACAAACTGAAACTAACGCTAATCAACTTCACTTTCAATTGTGCAGTTAAGTGCTTCCATGAAGTAAAATCTATACCCTCTTGGTACAAATACATCCCTAATTAATGACTAGAGCTACATGCTTCTAGCTGGTGTATAGTTTAATGCCACGTGGATTTAAGCACCTGAGGAGGACTTGGCTCGGTGGTGCTTGCTGCAGACCTCTTGCTTGCGTTCGAGAGGAAGGGCCTGGTGGCTGGAGGCCACGGTTTGCGGCAGGGGTCCGTCCCGCCTCAGGCTCAGGTGCAGGGTTTGTTCGGCGAACAGCGTCTGGATCAGCGTCAGGTCCAGGGCTGACACACACCGGCCGTTCAGCACCAGGATCTCATCGCCTGGACGCAGGCCTGGGAACATTAACAAGCATGTTTCAGAAAAAGCCACGTCCATCAGCCGTGATAACGTTAATGGCGGTTTAAAATGAGCAGGCACCTTCGTTGAATGCCACGTCATCAGGAAGCACTTCGCTGACAAAAATTCTGCTGTTTTTCTGGTTGTCAATGTGTCCTGTTACTGCAAAACCTGGGAGGAAGAAAGGAAAGAAAGATGGAGTGAAACAGAGACAAACAAAGAGCGTTAGAGCAGGAAAAGGATTAAATAAAGGATCCTGAGTTGGACATTACATTACATTACATTTAGGTCATTTAGCAGACGCTTTTGTCCAAAGCGACTTACAATAAGTACATTTGTCAAAAGAAGGAAACAAGGAAACCACAACGAATCATTGCCGATAAAGTAAGAGCTAAAAATAGAACAAGTGTTAGGTTCTCATCTGAGTAAACTAGTAGTTCAAGAGCAACAGTGCTACGATCAGATAGCTATAGGTAAGGGGTTTTTTTTGTTTTTTTTTGGGAGGGGGGGGGGGGGGGGTGTTGGTGGGTCATGCTAGTCGAGGTGAAGTCTGAACAGGTGAGTCTTGAGCCTTTTTCGGAAAATGGCATATAATACAGACACAACTAGACTTAAATCAGTCAACACATGTGGTCTACTCACCAAAGTCTCCGGTGCCGCTCGGCCTGCGCATGTGAAGAGTAAACACATCAACTGGGACCACCTCCAACTGATCATTGACCTGCATGGTGATATCAATACACTTCAGACAAGCAGATAATGAAGAGCCCTGTGTATCTATGTGTGATTTTGCATGTTTGCATCCTCACCACATCACGGAGGAACTCGCCGGGAGCCACGCATCGAGCCTCCGCACCCTGGCCCGCTCGCCTGTGCAGTCGGAGGGAGTGCAGGCCCGGGTCCAGCTGTTTCACCTGTTTACACAAGAGTCCCTAATGTTCAGTGGCCCGTGTGCACAAAATCATCTGACGGATTTCATGCACCGACGCTTAGTCAGACAGCTGTCGTGTGGCCGAGGTGTGAATTATTCACAGAATTTACACTTTGTGATGAGAAATTTGTGGTAAACAAAAAGAAAGCCTCGCCCAGGGGTATGTAACGCGAGTGTGTGTGCAAAGAGTGTGTGTATATGTGTGTGTATGTGTCCATCCGTGTGCAGTCATTCTCACGGTGACTGTGTGAAGTCAAAGACTTCATAACAAATTGAACTGTTATCTGCCATAGCTGAAATATTCAGACTAAAAGTAACTTTGAAGATACACATTCTTTGCATTAAGTTTGGATGGCAGGATTAAAAAAAACAAAAAAACAATGACATCACAAAACTGTCAGGAATATTGTTCTCTCATTGTGGTGACATGTCATCATTTCTGTGCAACTGGCGGCCAAGCCAACCTTGCATGCAGCAGAGAGAAGGTCGGCGGCTGTCTGGTCCCTTCTGACAGGAACTTGGACTGTAAGGCCGTCTGGCATGTAGACACACGTCAGCACGTCTGTGGCACCGCTGATGCCGTCCCACACACCGCCCTCTGGGGGCGACATGGAGTAGATGCTGGTCAGCATATCCAGCCTCTGTGGGAGTAGGTAAGAAGGGAGAGAAAGGAGGGTGGAGAAAGATAGAAAAGGAAGGGGGTGAAGAGTAAACAAGAAAGGGGGAAGAAGGAGGTAAAACAGAGGGAGGGAGTGGGTGAGAGCGAGCGATAGACTGCGTGGCAGCATACAAATCAATACAGTTCCATTAGTCCAAATGCTTGGCTTTGGATCAAGCAGCGGAGCTAAGATGCCATACAATTAGCCTCTCAGAAATTCATTTGACAACATAGACGGCAGTTGATCCACATAATAGTCATCGTAATGGCCGTGTACACAAACGGATAGGCAAAGGGCCGACTGGCAGGTCTAGCCACCAAGACGATAGCTGCACATTAATTTGGTTTAAAAAGCCACAAGAGTCGTTTTGACTCCAGTGATGTATTCTGGATGATTTTTTTTTTTTTAAAAATCAGTCAGACTTTCACATCTGCCATTTGAAGATAATTGTTTGTTGGTGGCATTAACAATGAGGTTTGAGCTGGGTAATAAAGGCTGGGGGTTAACCCACCACTCGACCTCACAGGCAGCCATTTGGGGGTTTTTGGTTACGACTCTGTGTCTCTGGAGGGAAAAAGCACCACTGCTGCATCGAGGAGCTGTGGGAGACGCCACAGTGTAGCCGAACACCGCAATTATCAAGACCCCAGATCTCAAGGAAAGGCTCAATCACACCATACGCACTGAAACTCATGGGTTCAAGAAGCCAGCAATTCAGCACTTCTGACAAAGACGATGTGAGTTCTTGGTTAAACTGAGACACGGGACCAAGAGGGATAATTGTGTAAGTAAATTGGTCTGGGTGTCTAATGATGTTTTAAAGGCATTATGGGAGTAGTTTGCATGTCTTTTTTTCTCATGTGCATTTGTGTAAGTTTTTCCCGTTTTTCCAGAAGCTGGCATCTTGCAACACACACACACACACACACACACACACACACACACACACACACACACACACACACACACACACACACACACACACACACACACACACACACACACACACACACACACACCCCTCAGTGTAGCTCAGGTAAACACAGGCACACCGACAAACATTTTCCTAATTTGTCATCTAAATGTCCTGTTGACTAGTCAACTTCAGTAATGAGTCTCAAAATAGAGGCTACCAATGTTCTTACCAAAATGTTCCCCTAACCTGTTGGGATGGAGGAACACAAGGTGCCAGTTCAACACCCACCTCCGACTGCGTCTTCGGGATGTGAGGTCATGCTTACACACCGAGGATGAGAAAACAAGCCTTCATGGCAACTGGTTGCATAACCGCCCTGTTTGTGTCCCGGTGACATGGCGTGACCGGAAAACGAAGATTTGGTTGCCTATGCTGACCTGACCAACGGCTGAATAACACTGTACACTCATTCATGGTCAGAGAGGGTTGTAACGCACCGACGGTTGCCTGGTCAACGTTCCATCAGCGACTGCCAACAGCATGGCAGGGGCACGCGCTGGACTTCAACAAGTGCTCTGTGTGGTGAAAGCGTGCACTGTATTTATGTTTGCATTCAGCCAAATAATTAAATACTTCAGTCTTTCCTCTCAAGTGTGGAAATTATTTCCAAGCGAGCCGTCCCCCACCCTGCAGCTTCTAAAGATGGAACGCGGAGTAACAGACGGTTTAGTGGCCGCTGTGCAAATACACCCTTTTTTGTTCCACTTAGCAACTGGGTAACGCAAATATTACAGTAGTGCCTCAAATAGATAGTCACCATGAAGAAGGAACAGAGGAGTAGTTCAAGATAATTTTAGACGGTTTCCTGCTATTACATGTTGAATAAGAATATTACTCTACATGTCCTCAAAGCTCCACCCAAGGTTCCTCTTTCCACCACCAGAACAAACTTTTTACACACACACTGACCATCCATTCTGACTAGCCATGGTGGCTGTTTCTCAAGTTAGAGCAGATGTGCATTCATGGGTAGTGGAGTGTGTTGAGAGGTGGTGACACAGAAAGACAGAGCAGACATTGCATCATCATGGACAAGAGTGGTGGGATCGTGATCACCAGCCAATAAAACTCTCTTCCCTGGAATCAAATATCATCTGAGGCGTACATGAAAAAAACGCCTCAATGCAACTTTAGTTTAGGAACTTGATGTTTATGTAACACAAGCCAAGCATTCATGTCATTTTCCTGAGCAATCCAACTATATTCACACCACTGACAGAAGGCGTGGGCGGATGGAGGATGTGAAGAGCAAATGGCAACCAAGACAGCCTCCATGTAACCGACGGGTTCCATATGGATGTTTTTCTCTCTCCGTGTAAAGGTCACAACCTCACAGCTTCATAGTTTCAGCACAATCTCAGCCTGTGGAAATAGCTGGTTGGATCAAATCGTGCAGATAAACAACCCGCCTGCACAAACTCTAGTGGACGGTCACACGCGATGCAATAGAGTGCTACAACAAAGCTTGGCGGCGCACATAAAACGTACCCTTCACTTGACTTCACTTCAAAGGATTAGTGGAAGACGATTGCTTATTAGAGAGATTCAAGGGATTTGAGGCAACAGTAGCAAAGTCATCAAGAGATGATGTACGCGTCGAAAAAAATCAATACGGCCGTGCTAACCTCCCACTCTCTCTCCTTTTCCCCACTTCCCGCCATGAAGGGTCTTAATCTCCACTGAATCAAACGGATTCTAGTTACGAGCTGTTTTCCACATCCAAATCTAGGAAAGAGCGAAAGACTAAAATGAGGGGAGGGTTGCCGCATTTAAAGAAACATTAAAGTGTCAACTCAATGAAGGCCATTATTGTTTCCCAGAACCACTTCCTGAGTCCATTTCCAGGCCTTTAAAAGGGGCAGTTTTAACACTTGCCACATTCACCACAGACTCACTCTGTGAATCATCCCACCCTGCTCTGTCTCAAAGCGTCCATTATGCTCATCTGTCAGCAGCAGACTATCCATCTGTTCATACATGAAGGCTTTGATAAAAGAAAATGTTTGATGGGGGAAATCAGCAAAAGATATTTATAAAACATATCATCGTATGAATATTTGTAAAGAAATGTACATTTTCTTGCCTCTCTGTGTTTCTTGCAAAACACACCCTCAGCTCCATTTAAAGTTATTAGGTTTAATTGCTTTCTCAAAAGCCACTTCAGAGCCTTATAAAGATAATCATTCTTTATTAAGGGAATAGTTTGAAATTTCAGGAAATACAAGTAAGAAGCAGAGAGTTGGGTGAGAAATATGGAGCTGAAGCCAGCAGGTGGTTAGCTTAGCTTAGCTTAGCATAAAAACTGAAAACAGCTAGTCTGGCTCTGTCCAAAGCTAAGGTTTCTAAACACAAAACCAAGTGTAAAAACGTGTGACTCTTGGCTCAGAAACCTCCATAAGCTTTGCAACTTATGCCCAGCCAAGAAATTGTTTCCCGCCAGCAAAATGTTAAATTGTTGTTTTTACCGATTGGTCAAACAAGATATAGCATGCTAATTATTGAGCATTGGAGGCGCTCCTAGGCTTTGAATCAGAATCAGAAAGGAGTTTATTGCCAAGTACGTTTTCACATACAAGGAATGTGCCTTGGTGTTCATTGCATAAAATAATTACAAAGAGTAAAACAATAAACAAAGTACTGCAGTCAAGAACAAACTTTTTTTAAATTACCATACATTTAAAAAAGGACACTGTATATATAGCTAAATATGTATATATATATAGACACATATAAACATATGTATTTATATATATACATAAATGTATATATACGCATATGTATATACATTTTATAATAACGGTGTAATAACTGCTTGCTGGCATTTTTCCCCCTGGTTCTAGTCTTCAGGCAAAGCTAAGTTAACCTGCTGCTGGCTGTGGCTTCATCTTCAGACAGACAGGGAGTGATATTCATCTTCTCACCCACCACTTGGCATGAAATCAGGTGTTTCCCATAATATCAAACTATTCCTCGAAAGTATTATTTGGATATATTGCAACCAGAATATTATTTATCTTAATATTAATTTTGTCCATAATGAAAAAATCTGACCTAGGAGACAAAGAGATGTCTTGCAGACAGAGAAGGTCGGAGCTGAAGCTGACAGCAATAATTTACGCGTCCTTGATCTCGGCGTGAAACTACCCAATAACCTGTTTGCTCAGATGTCCAGAATTCACACTCTTCAATCATTCAACACTTTTACCGTAAATCCATACACTCACACTTTCAAGTGCATCTGGTCAACACTGCAACTCAACACTCTCCATTAACTCAATTATGGCGTGCACGAGACGCCTGTCTACACTGAGTTTAACATGGCGTAAAAAACGTCTCATTAGATATGCTGTCCATTTCTCTTTCAGATCAACATGAAAGGGAGCCCAACTTTGATCCTGGACCAGTAATACTCATAGGCAGGCGCACACACCTTCTGATCCCATCACGCACACTATGTGTAAAAATATCTCTACACAGCCCACTATCAAAGCCATGAAAGACGGCAGAGGTCAAAGTAACAGCGGGCATATTTTTGCCATGGCTACTTCATGCCGAAACTGATAATTCGGCTCGTAAAAAGGGTACCATGGGTAGGTTATGACAGATGGCATCGGAATTTTTAAACGATATATCAAAGATCCACAAAACGGTATAAGATGAACACGATGACTCACCTCAGTGCTCCTGGGAGGTAAGGCGTACGTTTGACCCCCAGCGTCGCTCTCAAAGACCTGAAACAGACAGACAGCGAGAAGTTCAGACAGAGGGGCACCACACTGATTGACTCATAAGCGATTAAGTGCCCGCCGCAAACACACACTAGTGCTATTATGTAGTTAATTAAAAACTACGTGTGGTGAGGGCAGCGCTTTGATACCGCTTCCAAACGGGGTCCGTAGCCTTTGAAGGTGCGATGGTGGAAATGTGTGTGTGAGTGGAAGGGGGAGTGTGTGGACACTGAGAGATGAAAGGGTGAAACAGTCCAGTTACAGATGAGAGGAGGACAAGCGCCCCTCACCCACCCCTCAGTGTAGAAAAATATCTCTCTCCCTTCTGGAGCCATTCCATCTTCCTCAACCTCTCCTCTTTAGATCCTCTCCCTGGATTGTGATCGTAAGGCGTGTTGTGTCAGGCTTATTCTGTGTCAAGCCCGGTGCTGGAGGTGACTCTGCAGCCTCAGAGGGCTTTAACAACTCTATAATACAGCGGTGACACAGAGCCATCCGTTATGTGAGGGTGGAACTTCAGTGCTCGCACAAACGCGCTGCGGTTATCAGGTTTTGCTGTGATACTTTGTCACCGGGCGGGAGAGGCATGACGGCTGGCACAGCTGGTGACAGAAATGGGGCATTTTGCTGTAAATTTAACTTAAAGTTAAAGTTGGATTTCCCGTGCAGACTACACTTTGAAGAATTGCTGTACGGTGTGCACTATCATTTCTTGTATGGATCAAGATTGCTCGTCTCCGAAAACAATCCCAAGAAGCTTTCTTTACAATCAGAAACAATGTCTAGCTTCAGTTATGGGAGTAAGAACCGCCATCTGATCACTGAGTAACTCTCTGCTGCTTACAAAGTGGCTGTAAACCGTGCTGCTTCGCCATAAACTGACTAATTTTAGAAAGCTTTACCAACTCTCCCACAAATCCTCGGACCTTTCTGGCCTACTTCCCACAGCCAACTGCCGGCCAGATCCTTACTGTATACATAGCTCCCTAAGACGGATGAGAGATGAGAAAACGAGTAGGAAGCAGACGTTGGGGGGGGACACAAAGGGGGGGCATGACTTTGGGGCAAGGTTGTCGAGTGCGGCGTTGCAGTGGTAAAAGGGATTTAGGCTTAGTCAACACAGATGAGTCAGTATGGAAACTTTGGGAGAAGTTACTGCCGGCTAACACTCTAAAGTTTATGCTCGGAGAAACAGGAGGTTTTTTAGAGAGAGGAGGAGGCTGAAGGGATAATACGGAAAGACAAATGGTGAGAGTGAGATTCAAGTAGGATAGAGGTAGAGGCAAAAAAAAAAGGATGTTTGAGTCGGAGGAAGGGGGATAAACAAAGAGCAAAAGGGAGGGAAGCACGGAAAGAAGATATCTCAGAGAAAGCCGTTTGAGAACCTGAGAAGGTAACAGCGGATTAAGAGCCTGGAGGAAAGTTTGGCTCCTCAGACGGCCTCGTTGTCCAAATCCTTCTCCGGCAAACACGTGTCTCGTCAGTACATGAGAGAAAAGCCAAGGAGCTGATGATGTCATTTAAAATGGCCACAACTAACACTAGCAATGATCTTTCGCTCTTGTAAAAGACACAAACAAATGAAAGATGAAGATGCTTTGAAGCACTGACCAGCCATGTTCCGTTTCTGATTAGCCTCTTTACAAAAACAAAAATACCAGAAAAAGACGTAAACAAACGTGGAAGAGAAGGTGGACATGGGGGAAAAAACAAAGGGAGGCTGTTTAATATTTAGCGTCCACACACCAACCATCTGCTGGTGTCTGCGGGGCTGAGGGGAGAGTGGAGGATGCCATCTACCACACATGGCTTTCAATAATTCATGCGTGTGCTGCAGCGCTACCTCAGCCTTCTGCGCCGCGAAATGGAACTGGGCCTCATTAGTCCGGCCGGCTGGAGTACCCCGGGAAAATTATTACACATACCTCGTCGCTGACAGACGTGTGCACATGCACAAACATAAATACTACGGAGCAGGTGGCGGGATGGCCGAGCTAGGTAAGAGCACGTGAAAGCAGGACAGGGAACATTTTGTCAGCAGTCAGGAGTCGGGGCTCCCCCGCCGGAGGACGTGATTGGCTCTTCGCTGTGCTAGCTCCAAAAAAATAGAGGACTTCATATTGACCTCACAGCATAAAGAAAAATCAAGGTAGAATGCCAGAACCGCAATTCTCCCCCCTCCTATACTCCCAGCTAATTAACAGAGGTCTATAAAAGACGAGCAATGAGAGTTTCCTGTGGAGATTCTTAAAATAGACCACCAAGAGTGCAATATTCTCCAGGGCCGTAGCTTCAGGGTAAAGAGTGGTGGATTTCTGTATCAATAAATAATCAGCTTGCATGAGGCTAATTACTAACCTGAGAGGATTAAGCCCCCCTCCCCCCACCCCCCCTACCATCAGCACCTGGGAAAGGAATGCCCCCTCTGTGTTTATGTTGATGGGAGGTATGCACTCAGGGGTCGGGACGTGAGCTTATGTGCTTCTAATTAATAAAATCTCCGCAGGGGGGAAATGTGCTGAAAACGCCGCATGACTTTGCTAATCTCTTGCTCTCTTTCATGTCAACGCACGCATTGTGCATGCAAGTAAGCAATAAGGCAACATGCCTTCCGGTTGTTTAATTAAAAAAAAAAAAAAAACGCAGTGTATACCGGGGGTGGAAGTATCAAGACACCGATTTTCTCAGCAATACTTCCCAGGAGACAGCGTGCAGTATACCTCAACGCTGTGTGTACTCATGCATATGAATTCTGCATGCTCATGTCATTATGTGTGTGTGTGTGTGTGTGTGTGTGTGTGTGGGTAGTTTCCCCTGCTGAATACATGAAGAGGGGGATCCTGCATTACAAATCTGCTAATCCCGACCACATGAAGAGTTTCATTACTGTGGGATTCAGTGGAGATTATTTAGCGTCACTTCGACGTCTAAGTGCGGCTGTCAAGAGCAAGAACACAAAAGAACACTAACATGAAGTTCAATAGGCCACCTTTCATCATGTGACCATTAGGGCTGCACAATTCATTTATTAAGAATCACAATTCTGTCTTCCTAAATGTAATGCTGTTTAAAATATGTGCACCGCTCAGAAAACCGAGCTCTTCCTCAACTAACACAGGGTACATTAGAGGCTTTTTGGCTTCAATTTTGGGGAGCTGTCATGGTGTTCAAACCCCGCAGCAGCAGCAGCTTGTGAAAAGCTTTATTGAATCTTATGGCTGCAGTCCAGATTAGAAAAGTAATACACTGTATATGTCAGGCAAAACAAAAATGCAATGAATTCAGGTGAAGAATAACCTTATTTTAAGTCTTTTGATGCCAAGATTTTTTAATTAGCAGGATGTACCTTGTTGTAAAATTGAAAGCAGTAAAATGTTGGTTTAATTTTGTAAATAGAGTGGTGCCGAAATTAGCCCTTAAACCCAGAAATCAGTTCATATTTTTTTTTACGTCTGGAATGGATTTTTGGTTAGACAACTGAAATAAGGGCCTAGGTTATTACAAGCTTACAATATGTTAGCGTTTTGTTCTATGATATAAAATACATCAGTACATACCCTTGTCGTGAAGTTTAAAGTTTTTATGTGTCTTTGAAAAGGCAGTTGGGAGCACAAAGCTAAACCCGTCTTAATCTTTGTGGTTGTGACTTGAAGTCATGTGACCATAATGTACTTTGTTTATAGCCCAGCGCTTGCTTTTTAACTTCCGTTGAAGTTGCGGGAAATACTTCCTGGGCTAGATTAGAACACTGGACCACCGCGTCGAGGACATTAAGCCTCTGTACACGGAGATGCCCTAACCACTGCGCCACCGTCCACCACTATATCAGTTTTTAATCCGATTTAAGTGAAATATAAATCATTTCATGAGAGGAGTTGCGTGTGTGTTTAGTGGTACCTGTGATGCAGAGGGCCTCACGTCCCGGCCCCTCTTAGTGAGGTTGTCGAGGCCTTTGAGCGAGGAGAAAAGACCTCTCTTGCGCCGTCTGTGAGTCAGGGAAAATGAGCGTCTTCGGAGTGTGGCCTCATCTCTGGAACAGATCTGAGCAGACACACACACTTATCAGAACAGCTATCATTGAGCTCAACAAAAAGCCTGTCTAAATCAGACCATCTTAATTAGGTTTCCTTTAATAATGCACGAAGGGAGTGTTTGCTGGATGCTTTCAAAAGAAGTACATTCTAACTTAAGTATCACATACAAAAAGGAATATAAAAAAACAAAAATACAAACGGGACACACTGCTGGGCCTTAATTGTTTATTGTGCGTCATTCATCTGCCCTTCCTGACCGACACTTCCTTACCAGTGCATGGAAGGAGGAGACAGAGAAGATCCCCAGACGTCCCAGGGTGGTTTTGGTGGGTCGGCTGGCGATTGCCAGCAGACTTTTGGGGTTGGGCAGCTCTCCGCCCTGTAGACTGGCCAGGTAGCAGCGCATCCTAAACAGATCCATGTGAAACCTCTCCAAGTTCTGCTCCCACTGCTGGATCTGAAGGAAAAGGAAGATTATTACTTTATGGGGTTGGCAGAGGTTCTGAATGTGAATTTCCTGACTGTTTTTTTTTGGGGGGGGGTTCTGAGAAAAAAAAGTGGAGGGGGGGAGGGGTTAGGAGACTTGAGAAGGAAGGGAGGCAGGAAAGGGAGAGCCAAAGAAAGGGATCCAGGGTCAAATGAGGGCTTTTCATCAAGCTGCAATTGCTTGCAGATGCTAGTGGAGTGTGAGGGCAGAAATTGGTGGAGGATGATAGTAAGGGAGGACTGCATATCTAGTGAGTGTGTGCAATAAATCCAAATGCCCATTTTTATGCAAGTCTAGAGAGAATTGGGATGTTGCACAGACCACCCGTTAAACCTTCACCCTACACACACACACACACACACACACACACACACACACACACACACACACACACACACACACACACACACACACACACACACACACACACACACACACACACACACACACACACACACACACACACACACACACTCTTTCCCTCTTTTCCTGTTTGCACTATGTACGCTGTGAGAAAGTGCTTATTTTGCTGGCTGGAGACTGGTTTTAATGAGAACACTCAAGTAAAACAACCCTCTATAACCACCGACTTTAATAGGTCTGGTCTGCACTGGAGTTCATTTACAATAACGCACCCTATGGCATTTTGCTATTAGGCCTCATTTACATTGATGGCATTATTTAGGATTATGAACAAAGTGAGGAGGAACATGAGGGTGGTGGTTTATGAACCTCTGACCTTTTAAACATCTTAAATGAAGAACAGAAAACACCATGGGATCCAGGGTTGTGAGATAAACCCATAAAAACACCTATGTACATAGCTGTGCAGGTGGCCTCGGTTAACAAGCCTTGAGTCAGTGACATTCAGACGTTATTCCCATTCCAGACTTGGAACATGAGGATAACGGCTAGGAATCCACGTGCTTTGGGTAAAAATGATCTTGTAATTTGGCATGTTATTTAAATAATAATAGTATGGCATTTATCCTTCGGAAAGCAAACAGCAAAGGAATCAACATTTACTTCTGGAAAAATCAGTATGGTTAAATTATTAAAATGTTATTTAAGTTTTTAGGAGTTCTGTCTTCTGGTGGAACATTTACCCAGACACTTGTAAAGCCAGACTATGCAAATTGTGAAAGAATAATTGAAGCATTTTTCCTCTTACAAATGAAAAAGTTGAATTCCTAAGGCATAAAACACACTTTTTGTAGCTCCAGTCTTACTTACTATGACCAGTAGCTTTTAGTGGCTAGTGTTAGCGAGCTAGTGCTAACTTGACTCCTCCCTAACCCACTTGTGCCATAATATTTTAGCACTTAGCATTATCTGGTAATTGTCACTTGCAGTCACAGTTGCCCAAGGTCAGCAAAAGATGTTCATTCTATGTAGTGTTCTATAATTACCTGTCATTGTTGTGGACTGCAGAGAGATTATAGGCAACTACCCTCATCTCATCTTAAGTGTTCTTTTTGGTATAATGGATAGTTGCATGTAGCATTAGCATGGCTAGCATACAGCACCAAAGCTATTTCAGTGAAACGTGGATGACGTTCGTCACAGGAAAGCTGATAAACGTATTCATTTTGCATTTTGCAGTCTAAACAACCTTTCTGTGAGGTCCAATTCTGGCATCACTCCGCTGAACCTGAACTCACAGACCTTGCACATAAATCCTCTGATAATAAGTAAGCAAAGATTTCTTTTTCACGGTGTTCTGGAGGAACTGTGAATTAATTCCACTGAGTGGTTTGAAGACGACTTCAGATTGGGAGGGAGGTACTACGGAGTAAATCAGATAAGCTCCTTCCTCAAAAGCAGAGACAGATTTAGGAGAGTCGCTGCTTTGGAAGAACGTCAAATGTCTCTATGTATAACTAGCGCGCAAGATCCTAGCTTGCTGCCATCTGGATGTGTTTGTCAACAGTCATATATCCCTGTCTTCATTCAAGGATTTCTAAAATAGTCCTGTGCAGAAAAAAAATGGGATGATTCATCCCAGGGTTGCACCACTGATGAAGGCTTATACACAGTTTATGCTTCATGCATCTAGCGAGGCTTGACTGAGCGCAGTGAGACAATCAACCAACATGTTTGGGCCCATCTGGCCTGCGAGCACAACTTATTTTCAGCAATTTCAGAGCCATTAAGTTCAGCAAACATAAGCCTTTCTTTGAACGGATTCTCATCTTTTCTTATTTCCCCCCTTAAACATCTGCCCCTGGCCGCTGAAGAAGCCCTAATGCATAATAAGTGTTTCAATGCCACTTGATGTGTGTGTGTGTGTGTGTGTGTGTGTGTGTGTGTGTGTGTGTGTGTGTGTGTGAGCACGAGTGTGTGAAAGGGGGCAAAGGCTTCAAAGGAGGTCTACTAGCACTGATTTCAGTAGACATGGGTGGGGGTGGGGTACATCAAAGTAGTGGCCTGTTGGTGCTAGACAACCCCACTGCAAACTTAAACCTATCATCAGCCTCAGGGGCGCCTGTATCACAATCCTGTCCCGTACCCCTCTGACCCTATCACTGACTCCAAACCCATCTGTCTCCCCGTCTGCTCCGAGGTGGCATACTTGCTAATCGGAACCAGATCACCCAGTCAGCCAGTCTCGCAGACAGGCAGTGACATCTCCATCTGCGATAACTGGAGGGAGCTCTTCAGCTTCTTTGCTTGTTATTCATAATAACATACCCATAGTTCCAATCAGGGCACTTTAACTAAAGACAGAATAACAGCCCTTCCGATAAGTATCCATCTCGTACAACGAGTCAGAACATTGACATGAGCAGCTGACAAAACACAAACCCACGTGGCTACTCGCAGAACGTAAGAGGCACTCCAAGTCAATGACCACCCCGAGTCACAGGTTCAAAAGAAAGCAGATGGATTTTCCCAACATTGCTCAACAAACACCCAATTCTCGTAAAAGTATTCAGGTTCTTGCTAAGCTATAGATTATGGGCTTTCTTATACCCTGTTGTATGTAGGTTACAGCACAGCGCTGGATGCTTCGGATTCTCCCCCAGGCTGTGAGGAGGAGGAGGAAGAGGATAATGCATGTTGAGAGCCCCATTACCAGGAAACATCTGGAATCTAAATCTGATGCTCGGGGAGCAGGCTGCTCCCCTGGGCCCCGCGTGATGCATTTGGGGACTGATGCATTTAGGCCACTTCACCCACCCACAGACAAAAATAAGCACAAGCTTGTCACTATAGTTACAAAATCCGGAAAATTAAGAAAGGCACGTCATGTGGTTGCGTATGACGTGAAATAACACATAGAAGATTGAAATTTAGCAGGAAAAGAGCAAGCTGCCTAATCTATCAATGCTGCAAAGAAACCCAGCAGAGATTTGTCCCAAGGGCATGAAATGTATAAAGCAGTGTAAAATGTGATCAAGGGCCGCAAATATACTCAGCGATGCTGTGATAAATTCCCACCAATTCAACTACTGTCTCCCTATCAGTATCATGATCATCTCCTCACCTGGTTCTCAATAGCCTTGCGGTTCTTGGGGTCACTGACCACAGTCAGCTGCAGCTCGGCCATCTTCTTCATCTTCCCGTCCATGTCGATCTTCTGCAGCAGGCCGCGGACCTGGCTTCGCAGCAGGCGCACTGTGTCCTCCTTCCCCTGGCGCTTGGCCAGGAGCGAGGCACTGGCAGAATGGATGGCTGTCACCCAGTTCTCTAGGTCGGTCTGGTTGCTGGCCTGGAAAGACAAAGAGGTGACAGGGAGTTTGATTTGATGAAGTAGCAAGGACCAATATTCTCGTCACAAGCTGGATTCAGAGATTCAGCGCTTGATACATCTGCTAGGATTGCCAACTCACTGCTATTATGTTATTCTACCATTTATCACAAAAAGATCATTGGGTGGCAAGCTGGGCTTTGCCGGATCAATAAAAGTAAGCTTGACAAACGGGGCCTGAGGCACAGGCTGTGAACTGTTGCTGACATTAAACACATATTTCCCTGTTAATAAGCTATTTCATGATTATCGCTCTGTAAGGGGATTTACTCGGAGGAAGCACGTCAGCTGATAAACTGTATAACTTTATATTTACAATGACTCATGTTCAACAGTCCAAGTGGAAACAAAAGGATGAAACCTGGTCTGTCGTCATGCTACAGAGCTGATTTTTTTCTCTGCTCGCCTCTGGGGGCCATGTCAGCTCCATGTGAAACTATTTTTTTTAGTTGTCAGTCTGGACACCCCAACACTCTGCAAGTCTGGGACGCTATAATGGAGCAGGCTTCATGGAAAGAACTGAGGCTGGGCATGAATTTGGTAGCAATATGTAGGTCAGTAAGCAAAAAAAGCAAATACGCTGTGCTCTCGGACCCCTTAATTTAAAAATGTTGCTTGCAAGTCCTTCACATGCCAAAATTGGTCATTTCACATGCTACACTCCAGGGAAGGGAAGCTAAAAGGTGCATGTCTGGTATAATTCAACCGCAATAATGTACTGCAACTGTGCACTCCACACTGCATATTTCTGCGTGTTCCCTTTTAAATCTTTTTCTTTCAGACTTATCACTGATCTCCAAATTTTCAGAGGAACCTTCTATCTGGAGCAGTGTGTCAACTGAGACCCTTCACCTGGAAGAGGTAGACGTCTCCGTATGAGTTGCTGAGGCAGAAGACATTCTCCTTTTTGGGGTGCTCGGGGACGGCCTGGACGATGCTGTCCTCGGCCAGGAGAGCGTAGCGAGGTGACAGGTCCTGCTCCAGAGAGCCTTTACCGTAAGTCTCGTAGAACAGCAAAGTGCATCCTGGAAAAACAGACATGGAGGAACAGACACAAATGTGAATGAGTAAGTGATGCATGAGGACGTTTCTCTAGACTGCAAGCATTCGGGGGGTTTACAGCTGTCACATAATGTTTTACAGGCAAAATCTCCTTGTAAAAACATCTAACTAATTAAGCTCTGCAGGGCTGGGGTACACAGAAAAAGTTTTACATACTCCCAAAAGGGCATAAATGATGAGAGTATTTATTTATTCCCTTTTTTTTTTTTTTTTGCAACTTCTAAGAGGTGCTCTTTACTATATACTTAGCAGTGTCGGAGAAGCAGCATGCAAGACCTAAATTTTATTCATTTAGCCAGAAGTTACAGCATAATTCCCTGTTAGCTTTCAGGGTGAGGAGGGAATGACAATAAGTCACTGTCATGTGTGATGCCTAGTCAAGGACACGAGTGCCGTTAAGAGGAAGACGCAAGAGGAACCCACATCCTCCTCAAAACCAGATTATGGAACTATAATTTGGATAATCTGGATTATTTTTAAACTGTAAATCAGCACATTCTTTGACTCAATTCCAAGGTGCATAATTGTTTCCCTCACTTCCACGCCTCCTCCACCCAGAATCACACTCACCTTTCAGGGTCACCCAGTACTGCTTCCACTTGCGGCGGGTCACCAGCTCGAGCTTCCTGTCTTTGTGCAGGGTGACGAGGGGTTTAAAAGAAAGCCAGCCGGCCCGTCTGACCACCCCTTGCTCCTTTTCGAACAGCAGATCCAGTTCCTCCAGGGAACCCTCAGCCGACTCGCTGCTGCTCTCCCCCTCTTCAGTGCCCGTGGATGGGTCTCGCCTCTCACCGCCTTCCCCTCCTCCCTGTCCAGTGCCGGTCTCCAGCTCTCTCATGAAGTTCTCATAGATATTCTGGCGCACGGCGTCACTGGTCGTTTGGTGAATGGCTCCTGATGATTGGGCCCTGGAGGCTCCTGGGAACCAGAGGCTAGACACCTGAGAGGGGGAGCTGGTGTCTGCAGTCAGGCCATCAACCCCACTATCGAAGGCATCGCTCAGGTCCTTGTACCTGGCCTCCTGATAAGGAACAAAAAGGGTTTTTTTAAATGTGAGAGGATGAGTTGCTAGAGGATGAAGGACAGACCATGTGGGTGAAAGATTAGATTTGCATGACAAGTAAATAACCCAACAGTGTCATTGATAAGTCACCATTGGAGGTGTCGGACTGGTTTGGAGATTTCCAAATTAATCCATGGAATTACTGTTCCCAACTACATTTATGCAAAAAAAAGAAGTTTGTACATTCCCAAATGTACAAACCTCTGTAGAGCTTACATTGGGGAAATGACAAAAACTGTGTCCCTTTCACATAGCCCCAAGGTGTGAGGAACTTAAAAAAAAAAATCATTCAAAAGAGATCCCACTCAAACTTACTTCAAAGTCTGCATTACAGTTTAAATCTTTGGCTAGGGCTGAGAAAGTGGGACAAATTTCCTGTGCTGGCACCTGGGAGGTTGGAACCCTCCAGACTCAGACAATTTCACGTCATTTGAGGTCTGCTGTGGATTCCCAGCTCCCCAAATGAACACTTGAAATGGAATTGCACTCTTTTCTGCATAATGACAGCCTACCTACACTTGACCAGACTGCAGCATTGATTCAGCCCGTGGCAACAGAGTGGCGAGCTTCTCGTATGTGCTGCCATGCCGGTGCTCATCCTCCATCTTTGCTTGTTTCTGTGTCTCACTCAGATTTGTCCTATTGTTGATTCTTAGCGAACAATTCAAATTTGCCAAAATATAACCTGTAAAAGATTAGGATGCAAGCTACGGGGCAGCGATGAACCCTTTGAACCCACAGCTGTTGCCTAACCATAATGTCCACCTGCTACCATGAAACACACAGTAATTATGTAATACAGCCTTCTTTTTCAGCTTTCCTTATTTTCCTTTAGCTGACATGGCCTGAATGTGTCCATTTTCTCCCAGTTCTCTTCCAGCTGCTTTTCATTACAAGCAGGTTCTTAGCCTTTGGCACCAGCATTGCAGGCTGACCTTTAAACCCACAACAGGGCCCTGGAGTTCAGGTGGAGGGGAACCAGAGCTGGAGGTGCTCCTGATTTTGGTTGACCCGCTGAAAGGAGCCACTGTGAACGGCCCTCGGAGATATATACCACGGAGCTTTAGCAGTCAACAAAATGGCCCCCAGAGAACAGAGGAAAATCTGTATGAAGACCAGCTCGAAGCACCTCAGTGACTTTAACATGAACTTGTTGCAGGCTTCGGCAGTCATGTGGAGCTGTCCCCAATAAACTATGCTAAATTGTTACAATTTGGCAACAATATGTGTTGCTGGCAATGGATTTAATATTCTTTGAGTAATCACACCTCATTTAAAAGTGTCTTGAAGATTTTTGCAAAAACAGCCTTTCGACCAGCTTTATTTCAGAATTTAAAAAAATAATCTGTAAAGCAGTAAAGCACCAACACATGGCCATAGATTAGAACAACATTATGGCAAGCAGGAGATTTAGAGGTAGACATTGCTTATGTAAAGTGAAAGCTGTGTAACACTTAAAATGAATGCTGTCAGACTACTGCGTATTTGTCATGGTGGAGTGACAGCGTCAAGGCAAAGTATCTCATATATTTCACTTAGTAATATCCGCTGTTTAAGCACTAGGAGAAGCTCACAAATCCATCCTCTAGCAAAGAAGAAAATGCCATCTGAATACAAGGATTGTTCCTTTCTGTCCTTTGGTTTGTTGTCGGACCCAACTGACTGAACACCAATCCCTATTAGCAGATTTACTCTCAAAGCACTGTGGAGGGAAGCCTAGAAGAGGCTGCACCACACAACAACCAGAACAACCATAAGTCATTCATTAACATTAGAGGAGGGGTGGGGTTCAATCCTCGACGAGGATTTAGTTTCACTTTAACAGAGCCTCTCAAAGGCTTACAGATATTCTCTTGGCAGTGCCCTGACAATGTTCTTAAAACTTTTACAAGCCAAAGCTAAACGAATTAATGCAGAAACAATTGCTTTCAAGCCTCAAAGACAGTGAAAGACATGAGTTCAGGCTCTGTTCCAACAAACGTTTTATGTCAAATTAAAGCGATTAAGAATGTAGAGTTTGGAGAACAAAATCACTTGCTTCTTAAAAATCATGTGCGGGCAACATGCAGACAAGCTGTGGTTATTTCCAACCTCTCCTCTGACCTGTGCCTGTACGGTACCAGTATCATTTTACTACTGGGAAATATATGTCAGCTGTCTGCTCTGTGTCTCCTATGCTAGCACGTCACCGAAGCATCCTGTTCCATTCCCAAACGTCAACGCACATCAGTCATCAGTTAGCTTAAAATAAAAATGCAATTTTTTGTCTAATGAACACGAAAGCTGAAAAACTCATCACCCTACATGTACGGCTGAAAACATCAACATGCAGCTACATTCAACCACTAATCACAAACAATCCGTATCCAAATATGCTTAAGATGTACCCACCCAGATACAGTCATCATGAAACCTGCACGTCGGCCCCGAACTTCCTCGGAAGATCATCCATGTTTTACGCATCGTAATGGGAACTACCGCTCATCCTCGTTCCATCCTCACAAAAACAAACGAGACCAAGCGCTGGCGGTCTTACAGATTTAATTTTGTGCCTCCCCACTGTTCTCTGTCTCCGGACAGCTGGTGTTGCAGTGCTAAGGACCCAAGGACGGTGGTTGGTTCCTGGCCATGCCAAGACCACTGCTGTGGTTCGCGATCAAATAAACCTTGCCAGACAGGAAACTGTCTGTGTGTGGCTGTTACTGATGCCTAAAGGCTAGGAGTGAGGAAACAACAGAAGACCACAATAAGAGGGTGATACCTTAATCTACTGTGTGCTTAAACTATCAGGCCCATAAGTTATGGGGCGACTAAAAACCCAACATCTATACTATTTCTGTATTCCCTGTGAATGATAAAGGCGTGTAAATCACCCAAAAAAAACAGTGATCCCTAAAACCCATCATTACCTGAGACTTCCTCTTCTTGCGGCTGAGGCTTCCTGTCCAGTCGCTGAGGCGCCTGATGCGGTTTTTGATGGAGTCTTTCTTATGGAAGCCAAAGTCAGGTCCAGTCTGCTCCTGGTCAGGATACTGGTCCAGATCTTCGCTCATGGTGTGGGCTTTGGGCCTGCGGCAGGGTAGGGTGAACGATGAGTACTGGCAGGCCTCAGATGATTCTTCCTCCAATGGAACGTCTAGGACTGATGCAAAAGAGGCTCTGTGTGTCCTCTGGCCTGGTGGAGGCTGCTGTGATTGGGAGGACAGCTCCCTGGCTGTGGGAAAGGTTGCAGCAATTGTGGAGTCCTTATAAAGGTCTGTGATGGACACTGGGGGAGACTGTTCAGTGAAGGAGTCAAGCTGGTGGATGGGGGGGTGGACCAATGTCCTGCTGCTTGAGCAAGGTTGATCCTGCTCGCACAGCTCTGTGCTGGGCCCCCAGGGAGAGTCATACCAGGAGCCGTCAGAGCTCAGTGAACTTCCCTTGCTGGTCCTTGCCGTGGAGGATGTAGAGGCCGGCGGTGGACCACTGCGGTGGCAGTCCTGCCTACTACCACTTGAACCAGGCAGACTGGGACTGGAAGCAGCCTCCAGGTTGGGGGAGAATTTGAGGAGTTGTACAGGGCCAGAAGCCTCGTCCAGCAGGAGGGGATTGCCCAAGGTGTTTGTGAACTCCACCCTGAGACTGCCGTCCTTCTTGATTACCACACGTGGGCTGCTCTGTTCCTCTAAAGCCTCATGCTCATCACTGTGTCCATTCAGGGCGCACCCATTAAGATCAGCTCCATACGGATTATCTTGGTACTCTTCTGACATGTGCCTCCTCCTTATACCACATCCAGGCGATCGATGCCAGCGATGCTCACTGGGGCTACCCCTCGTCCCCTTTGAGACGTAGTCACAATGCCTCGGGGAGTAAGGTGGCCGGCTTTTTGGAGGGGACAGACAGCCACGGCCAACACATTTTGCTTTATATCCTGAGCCCAGTGGGGCGCTTTTCCACCACGTATGGGGCGACACAGTGTCATCTTTGGCTGCGCGGAGCTTAAGTGAGTATGGCTTTGGTTTCCCAGGGAAGACAAAGCTGGTGCCTTTGGGGCCCTGGATGCTGTATTGGCTCTCAGAATTTCCCATTGCTGTCTGGAAAAAAAAGAAAGTAAAATATAAGTCACCAGTATTATGCTACTGGAAAATTAATGTTACACCTTCATAAGGCACTCTAATACATATATAGGACACAGTATGACATAATGCCAGCTTATCAGAGACATAAAATTTACTTATTACTCATAAACAATAATGACTACACTCCCATAAAACTTACCATACACACATAATCGTTTCATTTGCAGTGACTGTTAGATAAAACAACAGCGGGCCTAATGTCTTCCTTATGCCTTTCAAAGAGAATAGCTATACGTAATTCACATCTGGTCATTAACCTGGATGGTCCACCCCCCTCTCCCTCTCATTTTACTACATATGTCAATTTCTTTCGATAGAAAAGTCAAGTCAGATGAATAGGCTATAAGCCGTCATGGCTGTTATGTGGAACAGTGTTCACAATGTGAAATCACTTCCAGACTGTCCATAACACTCTTACATTAGTGATGGAGAGCCGTGACCAGGCAGACATTTCATTACAGGGTTGATGCTGTATAGTGCTGGGACAAGGTTGCTGCCGCTGTCTGTGATGCAATTACATAATAAGTAAGGCTAAATACATTCAACTGTCTTGAAGTCTTTAAATTAGCACAGGAAGTAGATTAAGACAAACCTCTCTACAACATGAACACCTGAACTGTTTCACCCTAGCTGAAGGTGCGGTAAAAAAATAGAACAAGGTTTAAATAATGACAATATTAAAAGGATTAATACATTTGACTGGTGAAAAGTGAAAAATTGACAAATTCCAATGTGTACAGGGACACAAATTTAACATCATGTGACAAGGGCACTTTCACAGCTACCTTGTTAGATCTGGACCGCCGCACTATTGAATTTGGTCCAAACCAAAATTGCAGGTGTCAAAGGTGCCTCGAAAAACAGTCCACATACCAAAGCAACTAAATTTGGTCCGACCAAAAGAGGTGGTCTCGGTCTGGATCAAACTGAACCATTGTTTCAATAATTTGCAATGTGAATACAATTTATTTGAATGGTTCGAACAAAGAAAAAAAAGAAATAAAATGAGACGTGGTCGTGGATAGATAGTCATAGCCGACTAGGGCTGTTCGATTTTGCCTAAAAATAAAATCTCGATTTTGTTCTCTCAAAATCCGATTTTCGATTACGATTACGATTATTTTGTGAAATGACAAAAGGCAAAGAAATTATTTCAAATATGCTGCTTTTTTATTGAACATTTCCCCCATTGGGCTTTAAATGCAATTTGCTCTTATTAAACAAAAAATGAATGAATAAAGTGCAAAACTCTTTTTGTAAAATAAATAAAGTTTGAAAAAATATAAGAAAAAAATCAGCAAATCAGCACTTGCAAACATACAGTAAGTTATATTTCCAATTAAATAAAACAAGACATTTTCTAATTAAACTAAACTGGGTCTTTGCATGCTAAATAATAATGTAACCCATGAAGGAGGTAGAGGTGTGTGAAAAATCGATTTTACGAGTTTCACGTTTTAACATCGTTCTAAATACATAATCGCGATTACGATTTAAAATCGATTAATCGAACAGCCCTATAGCCGACTCAGACGCAGGCCCGTCTACAAACCAACCAATCA
Source organism: Eutrigla gurnardus (assembly GCF_963514095.1). NCBI lineage: Eukaryota > Metazoa > Chordata > Actinopteri > Perciformes > Triglidae > Eutrigla > Eutrigla gurnardus. The sequence continues at coordinate 14,442,927 of NC_139921.1, read as the reverse complement.
AAAGGACACGCAGCCCACATAGGTGATAACGACAGGTCATGCAAAGTTCTTTAGTGTGCTTGCAAAATTGGATCAAATTTATACAATGTAAATAAATGCAACCGTTGGTTGAACCTCGTGAAGCCACAGACTCACCTGTCTGAAAAGCCTCGTCTCAGATTGGAGCTCCTATGTGCAAGGTCCTCTCCACCTCATTCCTCAAAATAAATGCATTCCTTCGTCGTCTGGCTCATCTGAAACACAGTGAACTTGATTTAGTGCTGGTCTCTGTCTACGGGTGAAATTCAGTACATGTAATACACTCTGTGTTTGATAACAGGTGTGCCAGTTAAAGAGGAGACCTAATCCACAGCATTTGGGCGAAGACAGTATTTGGCAGGCAGCCATAAGTGGAATACTGAAACAGCATCTGAGATTTTACTTGCTGTAGTTTGAGATTTTCAGGATCTGGAAAAAAAATCTTATTGGCAGGTTTAGAAAAACGATTCAGCCAACAACCTGGAGACAAAAACATTTCCTCTCTATAAACTATGCAGCTCTAAAGTATTCAACAGATCCAATGGACTTCACCCAACCAAGTTCCCAGTAGCATCACAGCAACTGAGCTTTGTACAATACAAGACAACACAGTACAGTAGTGCCACCCTGGCTCTACAGTATGATTAGCTGACAAATTCACTCCATCCCTCCAAAAAAATCTCTACTCAATCAGCCATCCCAAACCAAACATTAGTAGCATTTTTCCACCTCCCTGCAAGTAAATGACGTAGCCTTTGATCGAGGTTGGGAAAGTTTTTGAAAGCCGGCTACAGTTTACCCGTCTGTTTATTTTTAAACCTTGGAATCCAAGCTTGCTCCTTTTTTTCACTCGTCACTGCCAAATTTGTCCGAGGGGCATGATCCAAAACCCGAAACGGCTGAGGAGCAGTCTTTGCGGAGGCACCAGGCATCTCCGGAGAAGCAGTGTGACTCTCTTGTGTGTGTAATATAACCCACTTACATGCATGTAGCTCACACTCCAGGCAGGCTTTCAAAAAGTGCTAACTCCACTAAGCCTCGCAGCACACGTACAGTACGCGTAAGGTTACAGTGTAAACACTCCCTGCCAAAAGCCCTAACCTTCGGGATTAAGTGATCTGCAGCATTAAGAGTTTATCTTCTCCTGCTTGGATGCACCTCGACTGTGAGGCGAGATTGAATAGTGTTGGCTGACTAAATGGTCTGCAGTAAAAGAGCGTGAAATATACATGAAGTTCAGAGGGAAATTCCAAGGGGACTTGAATATTTTAAATGTAAAGCATATGAGGCTCTAGATCCCGAAGTTTACGAACGGGGCAAAGATCCAGATTAATGTTGCAAAAAACATGACAAGGAGCCACACGAGGAAATTATTCTCTCCTTCTTTAAACTGTTTAGAATGAAAAGTAGCACTTGAAAGCACATTGGAAACTTGGCAGCAGACATGTGATCCTGGTAATGAACTTGAACCATCACCCTGAGCTGATCAGAGGATTAACCAAATGCTAGCGTTGTTCGTCATGAGTTAAAAGCTGTACTGATACTGAGAGAAATGGTCTAGGCACTTCAACTCTTTCAAGGGAATCACATAGTGAGATATCATGACACACATTTGTGTTGTCTAAATTGAGCATAGTCAGTTAATACTTACTCAAAAACTCTTTAAATGTGTTCATTATGTATTAACATTGTAAATACAATGATAAAAACCACTAATTTGTCATGTAGATATGTCATATAGACTTATAAAAATACCAGAAAACATGCTGTGACATGTCGTCATAGAAATATTAAATTATATATTGAGATAGATATTGGTCATATCGCCCAGCCCAAGCCTAATCACCTATACAAGCACCTTTCTGCCAGTAATGCACAATCATTTCCAGCGTTGTCATACTAGTTGAACTGAGGCCAGGGTTCACATGGATCCTCTGCAAATCCAAGCCTATAGTGCTTATGGATTGGTCTACTGCACATGACTGGTCCAACTAAGCATTTGAGTCCCCTTCATTAACCTAGAAAACTGTTGGAAGACTGGCATATTTCTAACTTAAGTCCCTGTTCAGGGTTCGACAATAACGGTTGCCCGATTGCCCGGGGCAAGTAAAAATAACCGGCGGGCAGGTAGAACCTGTTCAGACTTGCCCGGTCGGGCAAGCACAAACTCCGACAAATTCGTATCATCTGTCTGCTGCTGTGGAGGCGGCAGTTGCAGTGTGCTGCTTTTTTTTTTGTGTGTGTGCTTCGATTGGCTAATGGTACAGACACACCAACTCCGGCAGCGACGCAACGGACCGTCGAACGCACCCGCGAGTGGGCAGTTCTGTGTTCAAGTTGGATCAATTGGATAGACGTCCTGCGAAGTGGGCGGGACTTGAGTTTTGCTCTGCCGTTTCCAACATGGCGGCCGGGCCACAAACGATCTCATTTTACAGTTAAACTACACGCTAAAGCATGTTTCTGAAAACATTTGAGGCGGGAAATGTGTAGTGCAGTAACAGAATCTGGATTCATATTTGATCAACACTGCCTAGTTTGATAGTTTGAACGAAGTTTCTGGAGCCGGCGGCACTGCGTTGGACGGACGGCATTTGCATAAAGTTCAATCCATCGAACTTTATGCAAATTCACGTACGGCGACAGGGCAGTCAATTTGACGTGCCGTATCCATCATGCGGAGCTCCTGCTCTACATAGACAATGAATGGGATCCGTTGATTTGACGTCTGTTGCCGGAGTTGGTGTGTCTGTACCTTGAGCCTCTGTGCTGACGTGCTGACGTACCGACGCAGACGTACGGTGACGTTGTTTCACTTCCGCGGGAACGACAGCTATCGCAAACAAAATTTAGACAGCCATAGCAAGTCACTTCCTCACCTGGCCTGCGTACAGGCTAAAAAACACCGAAATGTTCCCGGACCGATGGACCGTTGTGTCCAAAGACTCTACCTGGAGAGCCACAACCAGATAAAAAAATGTATGCAGTATGCATCTCTTCTAAATCTCCAGACGACAAATGGAGTGGACGTCGGGTCAAGATACAATGTCACAACATTTCTTTCATTGGTTGGAAGAGAGCAGGGAGAAGTTTCATATGAAATGTAATGACAAATGAAAAATAAAAACAGCTTTCTGACAGAAGAAGTGTTGTGTAGTGTCGTCTACACTCAACAGATAATGGATTTTAGTAAGATATAAGTCTTGAAGAAAATTTGCACAACACCGCGGCACCAGAAAAAGAACCTCTTAGGCAGGGCAAGTAAGAATTTAGGCAGGGCAAGTAGATTTGAAAAGTACTTGCCCGACGGGCAAGTAGGAAAAAACCTTAACGTCGGACCCTGCTGTTTCTCTTGCATCGAGAAACCAAAATGTGAAGATAAGATAAGGTGTTGAGTTTTGTCACATGAATGGAGAGAAACTAAACAATGCTCTCCCTGGAATAAAGACCAAGAGAGCAGCTGCCAACAACACTGGGAATCAACGTAAAGCTGGTTGTCGAACTTGTCAGAGTGACTGCTTTCTTTTAAAGCCTTTCCTGCAAACTTTATTCACACAAAGCTGGTTTGTGGGTATGAAAGCCGTAAAAGGCGTGCCAACACACCAGCCTAAAGACACACACGTTCGCCTTCTGCTGCAACTTGAACTGCAGTATTGTGCGACTGATTTGGGAGAACAACAAGACAAGTCTCCCTTTTAGCTGCAAACCACTGTGCCCAGTCTGAACTCACCCTCCCTCTTCCCTGTCGGCCCTCTGTTCTCATCAATAGGCTTCCTACAGGCCATCTGCTCAGGGGCCAAGGGACCACTGCCACCCCAACGCTACTCAACACACCCCATGACCTGGTATTCTTCTCTGCCTTCTTCTGCCCCTGGATGACTTCCACGTAAACTCCATGTTTAGTCTGGCACCATGTTTGTCTTGGGTCTGCAGCTCAGGCCAACTGTGAGGAACGGGCCACACCTTGACGCGGTATAAACAGTAGGTACATGAAGGCATTGTGTTAGGGACGAAACTGCCTTTTTCCTACACAAAGACCACCTTGCATTTGGCCAACAGGAGCTACCGTTGAAGTCTGAGGAACTATTCTGACCCTCATGTCCTTGAATCTCAACTTGACAACCAAAGCTGGAGGAACAAACTACTGACACAGCAGTGTGAAACACAGGGTGATTCCCCAGACGACATCATCTCACCGTAATATCATGATGCTGTTCATGCAGTTTCTTAAGCTACCCTTTCATAGAACCGTAGAGACTTTTCAAATGGTTTCTCAAAAGTAGTGCAGTAGTGCGATAATGGCCAACACATGGGCTAACCATGAACTTCTGGGGATCATAAAGATGCAAATAACAAATAAAATGGAAATTACTATTAAACAAAATTTAGTACCAATAAGGTTTCAGGCTTTCTGTATTATTATGATCATTAGGATGAAGTAGGAACTATGAGGTAATTTGTTATTGGAAGTGGCTGTTCACACAATCACGTTGCCTTCCTCCTGTCAAATCACAGCCCATGGGACTTGTCTCTTATCACTTTCCTATGGCGCCGTGACAACTGAGCTCTTAAAGGAGCAGTGTGCTTGAATTCAAACTTATGCTAACTGAAAGTTCTTTCAGGACAAAAACAATAAAAGACAAGTGAAGAAGACAAAAGCATGGAGTCAAAGACAAGGCAAAGTTTCTCTTATATGAACCAGATTTAAAGTATGCTGCGGCTGATTGCTTGTGAGGAAAAATGTCAATGTATAAATCACTCGCTGAAAGCCTGTATTACCGTGTGGCAGATTCAGCCAAAGCCACCAAACATCCATCAAAGTGCTTGTTACATGTCTTTCGGACTTTTTCATTATACATTAAGAAGTGCTGCGCCTGGCTCCTGACCAAAAATGACATGGTAGCCTTCTAAAAAGATTTATACACGTATGCCACAGCCATTCCAGAGTGATGCCAAGAAAATAAAAACGTTATCCAGTGCTTTCGTATGACAGGATAGCACAGAGAAAGTATCCAGCAACTTCAGCATGAACTTCAAGGTCCTAAGTTTATCAAACTCACTTATTCTCTTGATTGAACATGAGTCATGCATAAAATACTGACAACCCTGAAACACACCGAAGTGAAGAAGTCTGAGATTGTGAAAAGTTACTTTGTTGTTGACTCATGCAGCATGGCAGACCAGACACAGTAGAGATAAACACTAAAGCAAATGCTGCTATCTAACAGATACAGGTGGAAACTAAACAGTATCCACACATGGAAACACGCAGAATAACCTACACCTGTGGATCTGGACAATAGGAAACACAATGCAACCTATTCACCTTAGCCTCCTCTTAACCCAGTAAGAAACAAAAGGGAGAGAAAGATAAAACAGAGAGCCCATAACATCCCTTACCTCTGTGGCCCAGGCTTTAATCTAAAAGCTCTTTGAACAACTTGCAAAGGAGAAATCTGGTGTTCTCTGATCTCAAAGTGGATTCTCCCTGTGAAGGCTCGTTGCGTCTTAAAGCAACACACACACACCGCATCTGACTCACACACCCAGACACACTGGAGGACACGTGGAAACTCCCTCCCGGCTTAAGAGCAGCAGCCAATCGCTGTCCTCCCAGGGTAACCCTGGGTAACGGAGCGCCAAGAGGAAAAGCAGGAGAGCCGGGAGGAAAAAGTGAAAAAGTTCTGAACAGAAGAGCTCTCTCAGGAAGAGAGGGACGTTTTATAGCTTTCATCCATTTAGAGTCTCCACTGCAAAAAAAAAAAAAAAGGCTCCACTACTCCACTGTGTTGTTTTTCCTCTATCCTGCTTTTCCGTTGGCTAGGAGGAGGATGCAGGGCTTGTTACAGCCAAGGCGGTTTTCCATAGCTGTTTGAGGCGATTGGGCCAGACAAGCTGGCGTATAATGGCTGCATCGCTGCCTGGGAGGCACTGGGGAGGGAGCAATGACTGGAGTTCTTGTCTGACCCTAAATACCACAATGACCCAAGGGCCAGGGAGGCAGCCAGCTACTGGGGAGGCAGAAATTGAGTGTGCATATGTACATAAATGAGTGAGTGTGAGCCGGAGAATAAGAAAAAAAAAGTCCAGCGGGTGAAGACAGAAGCATGGTGTGAACAAAGCGGAAATTACACAGAGTTTAACTCCATGGCGGACTTAATTAAAATGCAAGACAGTGAGTCAAAACCTTCTCTGGAATTAGAAGACAAAGTGTTGTGACTAAGCCTTATCCCAGCGGAGACTAACTTCTGACCGCCGTCGGTCTAAAAAAAACACACGCGCATGCCTCCCATTTGTCTACCATTTCACATAACTGTGGTCACACTGTCAAACTGGACCCATGCAGAAAGCCACAGCAGAACACAACACAGCATCAGAACTGGACCGAGAGGGCAGGGCTGCTGCTCCCACCTCTCTCACGGGCCAATTGTTTCTTCCAGAGGCTCTGAGCATTATAGGGCAGTCAGGGCAAATCACTCCTAAAAATGGAAAACATGAGATCCTAATAACTAGAATGCTCAATCGGGCACTTCTCTACAAATTAATCTCGGCCTGAATAGCCATTCAAAGTTGCAACCATGCTACATTTGTATGAGCAGTTGCAGAATAGTCTTCCATAATGCTGCTGCTTCACATAGAGACGTCTGCTCCGGAACACATTAGCAGCGTTCACCGGGACGAAACAACATTGTTAACACCACAATAGTGCTCGTGGCCTCGTCTGAGCTCCTCTCCGAGCCCTTTGTCCGTCTATAGATGGAGGCAGCTAAAAGGTTGCTCAACAACATGCTCGGTGAGCCTGAGAGGCATGAAAAGAGAAAAATAAAGGAGGCAGAGACAACCGGTGATGCATATTCATAAAGAGCAGGTGTTGATTCCAATTCCGCATGACCGACTGATCTGACCGCTATTTATGATCAATTACGGCTCCAGCGGAGCCATATTAAATCCCTGTGTATCTACGCTCTGTGCAACTGACTCATACAAACACCTCAATGCATTTATTTCAACTGTTGAACTAATGCCCAACTTGTTTGTGGAAGCTGAAGGTCACATTGTGCTTCATGATGATAATGAGATATGTACTGATACGTCCCATTCTGCCCATGTGTACCTTACTCAGGGGTGACCAGGCAGCACAGGAAACACAAAGAGAAGGCGTATCTAACAGGCTTTCGCACGGAAGGAATCGAGAGCACTACTGTTGTATGCGTGGCAACAGAGGGTTCAAAGAGCTTATCAGCAGAGCTTTGCTTTGGGATAAAGCTTTCAAACACCAAGAATCCCGTCTGACACTGGGGTCTAAGATGACTCCTGATGGCCCAATAATGGCAGTGTGACAAAATCCTCACGGAAATCCTCCGCTTCAAATTGCAACCACAGTTTTGTCTACATTTCCAACCCTTGTCCAACACATTTATGTCTTAGACTGAGAGAGCTAGCCACCCCAACTTTTCTTCTAAATGACTCTCTCACTTTTATTGAAAATACAGAGATTATGTTGATATAATCCATCTCTGATGTAAAAGTCACACTGGTCTAGAGATGCTCATGGGGCTGACTAATGGCGCAGGCAGAGAATGTCAGGGAGAGAGTCGGAAGGGAGAAATATGAGTTTTCAGTCAGCATGCTAATATTTCTTGTCTCTCCCTCCTAAACAGCATGATGGAGGCACTCTCATAGCTGGAGGCCGTTTATGGTTTGATGCTATTGATTATCCTGCTCACTGGGGACTGCAATCTGCGGCAATTTGCGAACGAAGCGTCCATAGGGAGGTAATAAATTGATCTTAATTGCTCAGACATTAGTAGACTGTCTCACCCAGAAGAGGGATTTAAATAGTAAAAGTGCAGTTGAAATTAGAACTAGATGGTAGGAGGGATTGGGGGGGGTGTAGACCGATGGAATTTACTTAAGATGGAGTGCTTAAGTCGGGGTGAAAGGTCAAGTCTTTTGTTGGGTGGTTGGCTTCAACCCTCAAACTCAACTTAACCAAACCTTCTTTGCATTAATAAGATAAAGACATCCTTCATATAAACTCCCACACATTAAGAAGTTTACTTTTAACAGAAGGTGCTTTTCAAAAATTATATATACGCCTACATCTGTATGTGAAAAGCCTAAAAACAAAACAAAAAAAGTCAGGGAAAAAAATGTGTTTCTCATGCTCTGTGACATTCAAAACCTTTCAAAGGTTATCCCTCCCACTATCTATTCCTCCTTCTCTGCCTCCCCATCCCTCTGTCTCATATAGTGAATCTCTATGTTCTGCCTCTGCTGCTGTCAGCTTGGTTCATTTTCTACAGACTGGCGTGAGACAAGACATCACAACACACAGACATTCTGACACTCTCCACTTGAAATTAACCAGAAAATGTCAAATGTCGGGGCATGCAGAGGTATGTGCGTGTGTGTGTGTGCGTGCGTGTGTGTGAGAGAGAAAGAATAACAGCAGAGGGTTTGTCCCCTGCTGACAATGGTAGTGTAGAAATCTATGGGAAATGTGGTGTGAACATCTTCTGATGCTTTGTTTAAAGAAAGACACTGAGTCAGAGCATCCTCAAGGGGGTGTCAGTACCCATGCTATGTGTTGCTGCATATCCACATACTTTTACATGTGCATGTTGTTAGTGGCTGAGGGAGGAATAGGTTAACAGCTTGCTTGTGTGTGTGTGTGTGTGTGTGTGTGTTTGAGATCCAGGAAACCGCTGGAAGGTTGCAGGTGCAAATCAGCTTTCCATCAGCTTCTCTGCTAATTAAGCAGCTTAATGGACAGAAGAAGAAGGTCATTTTCAGGGTTAAATCTGTTAAGGAAGAATGCGCACACACACACACACACACACACACACACACACTCATACCCACACACAGCGTGTACAGCTGGATGGGTTTCTGGTGCAATCATTATACTCTCTCACTTATACACACACACACACACACACACACACACACTTCAACATCTGCGCTGCAGCAGAACATCTCAGCATAGTTTATTGAGCTTCATGCCGTTGTCATATAGTCCACTCGAAGAAGAGCTAAAGCAGAGACCTGTGTTAAAACTGTAGAGTTATTGAGAACATGCTTGGAGGTGACAGTAAAAGTAATAGAATGAGTGACTGTTGATGCATACGAAACACGTGGATTCAGAGTCTTTAGCAGCCACATGGTCAGATAAGAGACCTGCTGGCTCTTAGGAAAACAAGCGCACACCCAGCCCTGCACAGGAAGACGGGGCAAAGCGCGACAGCTTCCTTGCAAAAAGGGGAAGTAGAGATACCTAATTATCTCGCCTGCGATAAGAGATAGGGAGACAAAAGTGCCTTTGAGGCGGAGAAAGCAGAAAAGAACAGTGACAATAGTTGTTCACCTTCAGGAAGGTCAGTTTGAATCTCTCAGCATCATCAATAAAAGACAAAAAGTTTGTCTCCTCCTAAACTTTTTGCCAACATTCACAGTAACTTTGAATATTGTGTGCATACAAGTGCAGACGCCTGCGTAACACACCTGCATTAAAACCTATTCGCAAACTGTATTATCTCCAGTGGAAGTGACTGTAGCTGTCCTTTGTGTGCTGCAGGATAATCTGTCACACGCTCTGTGGTGTGAGCTCCTGTGATTAATACGAGCAGCCCGCGACTCGCTCACTCATTACCATAGCAATAGCCGCTGTAGTGTACCGCTGCAGTCATGTGAGACACACTCCAGACTCCCTAAGGTGATCCATCATAGATCATTGACCATTGCAGTGCAATATCAGTCACATGAGCCAGCTGCTAGAGGTCAAGCAGAATCACCAGAGGTTTCGGGGAAACAATGAGGTGCTGGGGATTGGGGAGCAGGTAGAAGACGTTCGCATTCGCATGTAATCGATGATCTCAGAAAAGCAGAGGTTGCAAGTACAGATTCAAAACAACAATCAGGCACATGCAGCATCAATCATCGGACTAAAAAAAGAAGAAGAAACAAATCTATTGGAGAAGAAATCGACTCGTGTGATTTGAAAAAGGACGAATCGATGAGCTCAAAGTGCCCCAGACCTGAACAAGCACGATAAAAGCTGCGACTTCCATTTAAAATGACATGCGGCTAGTGAATATAGCTCTATCTGGAGTAGTAGGGCAAACAACCACGTCTGGCTTTGTCCCAGCAGACACACACACAAACCCCCGCCCCAAAAATGTGCACACACACACCTGCTAGGATGGCACTTAATGCTGCAGGGGAGGGCCAGACTCTCTAGATCCAGATGCTCTGTTGGTATATGTGTGTGTATATGCGTGTGCATGTGTGCGTGTGTGTGTGTGTGCGGCTTCCCATCAATCACTGCCACAGACATGCATTAATCCCTCTCTGCATTCTTGAGGAGCACTGACGCCAGAGGGAGTTTGCCCTTGTGGCCTCCCCCACCCTGGGTATCACAGCACCCCACACTCAGTCCCGGAGCCACTTTTGCCCACTGCACGACTTAAACTTTATTCAGAAATGTATCGGCACTGTGTGAACTGATGGATCATCAACATGTGATTTAAGCTTGAAAAGCCAGGAGGACAGGTTGACGCTAATGGGTACAGTAATTCAAATGTTATCTCCCTCTGCCAAGATGGGCCATACGTTCATGGTAAACTAGCACTCCAACCGGCAATGTCTCTCCGTTTATGGCCTATTAAGAGGCAAAGTGTCAATCACACTCAGGCCAAACAGGACATAAATCTCCCTACTCACTCTGATCGGATTCATCGTACAGGTTAGAAGACCATCTGATAACAAACCAATGAAAATGACTGGAGGTGAGAAATACAGAAGAAGCCAACGGCCAGGTCATAGCAACTGTTGGTACTTCCTCAGCACTTTCTGCGCCATTAATACATCACAGTCATGTCTAAAGCTGTGTGCTGTGATAAAGTGACAGGCAAAAGCCAAGATGATGCTTTAAGTCTATTAGTGGGGGGTGGACTAGTCTGGGCCCGTCTGGTAGGTGTGCTCATTGTGGCCAAGGTTAAGATAGATAACAGAGGAGCTGACGCTCAGCTAGCCATTAGGGGCCATTACCTGAGGCAATTACAGTCCATATTAAAGCCTTTCTTCCCACAGTGGCAGGTCTGAAAGAGTGCCTCTGTTAAGTGCTAAGGATGGATTTAACTGGTGAGAACATCATCTAAACGTGGGACACCAGCCAGTCGATGTGGCGCACAAACGTGTTAGCGTGAGATTGCTCAGTGCCAATAACTAGCTTTTTATATAGCATGTTGCTGAGATCCATTTTATTCTGACTCAACATACCGACACTTATAGCAGATATATGGGCATCGGCGCATACGCTGGGCGATAAAAAATATCAATACTTAAAGCATCTAATATGGAAAATGTTGCAAGATCACTTTGGACATGGTGTCATTACATAGTTTGGCCAGCAGAGAGCACTGCTGCATACAATAAATGACAATTTGGTATAATATTATATGCCACGCTTTGTAACAAAATACAGCTTTAGTCAAGACGTGCGACAGCGGCCCCACTAATGGTCCGAAGAGCTATGCTAAACTACTATATGCTAATCACCACTAGCTTAAGAATCTGGTATGTTACACTGCATAAATGAGCCTAGTGGCTAGCAGACGTTCCCCGACTTACAGCTCTTCTTACTTGGTTTTTAAATCACAGCATCTCCCAACAGAACACAAGAAGGGGTCTGCTGATGGACACATGGGGAGTGAAACGCAGGAAAGAGAGATATTACTCAATAGGACAGACTCTTCACTATGAGCTGAAATAAAAACAGCGCATAAATCAGGTAACTCAAATATTTAGCTTCTTTTTTAGTTTCTTGTTTGAGAACCACAAGCCTTCCAACAGAATGGAGGATTAACGTGATTAAAACTAATTTCAAGACTGGGTTGCTTATGCGGAGTGACCTTTTTGGCAGCGGCAAATCCGAACCACATCACAAATGCATTAGAGGACACGAGGCTGCAATTTCTTTCTCTTAAACAGTGAATATGAATGTGATGATTCACCACAAAGCCTTTAGTATTCAGAGCACACTGTTAAGACTGTGTGAGACAAACATAGGCCTACATCCTCATCTCTAGCTGAGCAGAATGGAGCCAGGCGCCCGGCTGTAGATGGCAGGAAGAAGCGGTGGAGCTGTCAACATCAGGTCATGGACCTACATCAAAGACAAGTAAACACAGGACCACAGTCTTGTTGGCTAAATAAACCATCCATCAGGTGAAACTAGCCCTGTTTAGACACGTCCTGCTCTACCTGGAGCCTATGTGCGTGTGTGTTTAGATACATGCAGCTTAGAAATGCTTTAACCCCTCGTGCAGCCTCTTAAAAGGAAGTATCCCACTTAACGTATAGCTTTACTAAACACAATTTTGAGCTCACGTGCAGGGAAAGCTCACGTAAATCTCCACATACAATAACGATCCTCTGACATAAAGCTGCTCACAGCTTCTGGCTCTCCACAGAAGGAGGATAACTAATATTATCTACTGAGCTGGCTGTTGATCAAAAGGTGGATACATTCCCACAGCAATAAAAAGTTATGAAATAAGACCGGCTTAGTGCAGCCTCGCTTTTACAGGAAAGCAGGAACACTATTGCCCCTGCTATCATTAACCAAAACAATTTGTTTTATTGCAGCTTCAAGCCCAGATGGCCGTCATATACCGTTTCTGTCTGCAGCAGACTTGCCGATAACAGAGGAGAAATCTGAGCTCGACTGTCTGCTCAGCATCGTGGAGACACTGGTGATGAGACAACTGGGGAGGAGCCAGGCATGCACGCACAGTTCTGGATATTTGCTACTCTGCATACAAGCAGGCTCTAAAATACATCATCGGATGTACAAGCAAGCAACTATGTGCACATATGCACACCACAGACGTTTATATCTGTGTCATTTGATTAAAGCAAATCGACTTAAAGATCAAAGATTTGAAACAATCTTGACAGTAGGGCTAGGCGATGTAGCTGATAAATATTACGCGCTATAATCTAAAAATATTGCAATATTATTTATGATTATTTTTAAATCTCCTCTAAAGTACTTTATTAATGCACAATGTAACCCTTTGATACATACAATCACATCAGTATCATGATTCTAGTCCTTGGTTGAGAAAAATAATTAGAAACACTACACCTCCATCAAGTGGTTAGAAGTGATGCAGCTGTAGTTGCAGTAATCACGATAACGTCATTTAATAGATGTTGTGTACAACAAACTGTGATGCGTCAAATACATTGGAGATACCGCCCGATCCACAACTGCATGTATCAAACCCCCCTGCAGCTGAGCTTTCAAGCTTTTGTCTGTTTGTAGGGTGTAAGAAATAAGTCTGCATCGGGGATCTCGTGCCGGAGAAGAACTCAAACAGGTTTAACACCTGCTGTGTGTGTGGACACATCTTTGCATGTCTGCTTGCCTTTTTCCCCGGAGGATGTTTTTAGCCATGACCTAGTTTCTATCCCCAAACTGTGTCATAGGTCAACATGCAATTCATTGAGTGTATAGTTTTGTGAAACCTGAGTAGAATTTGCTTGGTAACCCACATGTGCAAGTTGTGCCTTTGTATCTGACTGATTTGTATTTCTAAATAGAAACAGATTTTGACTTTAAAGATTGTGGCAAGAACTCTACAAAGCTCACTCTAAAAAGGAGCCCAAATGGCAAAGATGAGATTACAATTCACCGTTGAATTATCACAAGAAATTAGCCGGGAGCTGTTATCAGGCTATAATCCAGAGCAGGTGCTCGACAAAGCACTCGGGCAGTTCTGTGTTTAAGTGGGAAAGCTAAATAAACGAGGCAACAAAGACGGACCTGAGCTGGCTGTAAGGAAAACACCTAAACCAGTTTGTGTAGTCACACGGATGCAGGGGCATGTGAGCTAATTCGATTGTGGAAGAAAAGTCGCAGATAAATCTTTGCAAAACAAACTCCTTTGTCCGCTTCTGCAAAGCTTTTTCACTGAGGAATGTGGCTCATAATGACTGATAACACAGAGACAAGGCAATACGGGAACCGGATGGCACCTCATCTGAGGGCACGGAGAGACTCGGCTAACCGCTAGCAGCTGTGCCACATGTGCACCGCTTTTACCGACATGATTAAATTAAGGTCCCTGCCAAACTCATTATTATCCCATCCATACGGGAGGGGGGGCTCAAGAATGTCAATGAGGACCACGCTTGTTATGCAGTCATCATGAACAGTGCCCAGAGAGAAACAAGTACTTTTACACAATTACAGGCTGTAAATCCAACACCATATCAAGTGGACGGGCTTCTTTTATTAAAAAAAATCATAGGCCAGTCTTTAATTTTTATTCTGTAAAATAAATTCCTCGACCAATTGGATTATAGATCACGGGCAGACATGACTGCCAATGCGGTGATGTCCCATAGGACAGGCTGGTGGAATCGACAGGCAGATGCTCCCACCAGCAGAGGTCACAAAGGTCAAGCTGCTCCATTATGAGAGGACAAGGGTGGTATTTATTCACAGTCTTCTCCTCCGAAGCAGGGGTGGGCTTAGAGGGAAAGGAGATGGACACTTAACCCTCGAGGCAAATGGCTGACTACAATACAACCCGTGTTTCTCTCATTACTGGTGGAGATACAGAAGCTGTTTTCCACCCACTGAGATGAAGGTATGAGGGGAAAAAAAGAGAAGAAAGGCAGAAAGAAAGTTGCTAGAGATATTCACAGATTAGCCGACTCCTAATGATAAAGAGAAAGCACTGCCACCCAGGCAAGATTATAACAAAAGGATAGGGCAGACAATACACACTGCACTGCATCTCACTTTAAACAGCAATAATGACCACAGAGGCATATAGTGGTTGAAACAATCAAACCTGACCCGACTTGTCTTCAGAGTCTGTGAGGCTGCTTTGTCTACATCAAAGTGCCTCTGATGTTCCTCTGCATGCAGCATATAGAAGATGATACTGGATTCAACATCTTTTAAGCTGTATGAACAAACCCAGAGTCCAGCCAAAGCGCATTGCACAGCGTGCCAAAAGCCTAGACATTAAGCATGATGATATGGATGTTGGTAGAAGATCGGAAAGAATGAGCGCAGTCTTCCAGCTTGTTAAAATACTTGTTGGCTTTTAGAAAAAAGCCTGTGGCATTGCATGATAGCATGATTAGCAAAAGCAGGACGCATGCCTGGGACCAAATTTTACCCTCACACACACACACACGCACACAAAATCCTCATTTCAGAAAAGCTGCCTAGTGACTAACGGCCTACTTTCTCTCAGGCCAATTATTATGCGTGCCAATGAAAAAAAATGTTGAAATGTGTTAATTAAGGAGTCCACGTGTCAATTCAAAATTGCATCAGCTTCCTGGAGGAATTAACATCTGATTCATCGAATAAAAGGAAAGAATACAAAGAGATGATGCATGAGCCTTATAATAAAACCCGACTGTGTAAATACAGCTTTTCGTCCAGCTCCTTGAACTACAACAATCATCTTAACTGTCAGGAAACCCCAGTTCCTGGCATTTCTCTACATTGTTATTATTAGTTTAAGCTCAGGCATGCCAGTACGAACTTGTGCACTATATAATATTGTTATTAATATAAAAAAAGCCAACCACAAGTTTCCAGCGAGGCCGATGACTCCACGCGAGCAGACCACAGGGCTGGCCGCTGGAGACAAAACCGCTCGCTCGCGCACACACAAAATTACTAGTGGGTAGCAGGATGAGCGCCTAAAGAGACAAGGGTGGTTTTCAAAATAACTTCAAGAAAATATCAGTTATTAAAGTCATTCTTTTACCGTTAAAATCTTTGCTGGGCAGAAAAAGACATTTGAACTGAGAGAATTGGCAACCACTGATGAAAACTGTCCAAGCCAGAGTAAAGACACCCGAGGCAAAATAAGTGAAAATTAAGCATCTAGTATTTTTTATATTGAGAGAAAAAAGTAATTGCAATAACCTCGGCACCTATTAGTCACCAGTCAGGGCGTGCTCCTTGGATCACTAACCTCATGAGGCCGTGAATAAATGATTTCACCCTCCAAAAGGGGAAACGATTTATAATGAATGACTTCACCGCTGTACGCATTCACTTTACACCCGGTCCTGTCACATGCAAGGTGAATATCAATGAGTATATAAAACAGGGTAGAAAAATGCTCTGAAAGAGGTGGGTTATTTTCTTTGATATACTAGCAGAAGGAGTGATATCATGAAGGCGGATGAGGTGGAGATCAAAACTGTCCTCCGACAGGAGGTTCACAGACGGTTCCTCCTCCATCAACATGGATGATGAAGGCCTCGAGGGAGTTGTAACACAGAGTTCTTGTTATTCAGTTAGAAAGAATGCAAGCACAAGAGTTGCTCTACAACATGTGCGCCGCCACAGTGGCCCAGCGTACTGTTGGAGTGATTTTCTCATATGGAACACACGCATACCCACACACAGGATATGCACATCCCTTGTAGTTGTGAGTCAGTCGTTCCTCTTTTACCACACGGAGCCAGTCTAAACTGTAGACACTGCACGCTCACACATCATCCACACCCAGGGAGATCCATGTGGAAGTGCCAACAATGGTCCGTTTGAGTGGGCCAAACCAAAAGGGAGGTTTTAGGGGTGGAGTGAGATGAACCATCCTACGGTAGCTAGTGCTAGCTAGCTATGTTCTAGCCATAACATAATGGGAGGTTGGGATTGGTGTGCAGAAAAGCTCAGAAAGTCTAGCCAAAGGCCACAAGTCATCTGAAGGCACAAGAGGGTTTTTACCCTATTTCATGCACCAAACATGTTTTGCAATTCAACAATTTGGAAAATATGCAATTCAATTTTGAGTCTAGAGTTGGATGAGAAGATCGATGCCACTCTCAGTATAGTAAAAATGAAGTTTGAGGCCGAATATAGTTAGCTTAGCTTAGCATAAATACTAGCCTGTCTCAGACACAAAGTATAAAATACGCCTTTCAGCACCCCTAAAACCTATTGCAGCGTTGCTTAGACCCTCTTATATCAAAATAGCAGTGCTTGGGTGGAGGGACCAGGAACAGGTCAGTGGAAGTCTATAAACCGAGCAGTTCACTTCCTTGGCTCCAGCACCTTTAATAACATTAGGATCGAGCTGCAGACAAATTAGGAACCTCCCTAATGACAGCTGAATGTCAAACTACATTAATAGACTCTGGTATCCGCCATAAACACAGCACACACGTGTCTGCTGGTGAGCCAGTCGCCCTCCATCTACACATTGAGGCATTGAGGTTCTGTGAGTGGCAAGTTATAATAATGCTCTGACACGACTGTGAACTCCGTTTGATAAAACTTTTAAAAAGTGGCATTTATGGGAGCCTGCTGCTGGAACACCATTTCAAGAAGAAGACATTAATATTGCAGGACTGTCCCAGGTTGCGACAAGCTGAGCAGCGACCGGCACTCTGCGTAATCCGCTTGACTTGGCATCAACCCATGGAGGAACCTGCCAGCGATAAGACTGACCTTCTTGACTTTGTACAAATGCAGTGCTCTTGTGTAATTCGTTGTGGGTGAGTTGATGGCATGTTTGTTGGAGAGGGAAAAAATGTGGCAGAACCAGGAAGCAAATATGATCAAAAAGACATACTTTAGCTTGCTGGGTTACAAAGTTTGCTGGGTGGAAAATCTAGACTGAACCTCGCACCTTCAGCTGTGCCGTCTTGGTGGCATGGAGAGCATGCCAGGCTTCGTGGGCAAGTGGTTCCCCCTGGGCCAGAAATAATGAAATCTGGGTTAAACAGCTCTTACGTAACAGCCAAGAGGAGATTGTGTCTTGGCAGACCCGAGGAAAGTGACGTTTCTGGGCATTGAGGAAACCCAAGTCGACCATAGTGAGAAAAGGAGAGCAGCTAGTCGATCTTTGGGCAACCAGAGGGTGCTTTAAAAATAAGCAAGGCCACACACACAGGCTCTCCCTCTGCAACCTGGCCGATACACCACTTGGCTTCCCTTTCATTGAGGATATGATGTATTTCACAGAGGCGTGGACTGCAAAGAATGAAGAAACCGATAAAAAGGTTCCTTAAACTACTCTTATCTCGACATGCTTTACATCCTTTACCTTCAGACAGCTGAGGCCTGTCAGCCAAATAAGCCTTGACAATGATATCGCCCCAGGAAACAGGTTATTTGGATACATTTGCCTCTTTGGAGAAAAGGTTTTTCAAGAAGGCTTTAATTGAGCGTGTTCACTGAGTGGATGCCAGAATTGCCGGTGACCCAAAGCAATCAGGACCCTCCCTCTGTTTACGCTGGCCCGACGCCAAATGGCTGAGCCAACATGTGAAGGCCTGGAGACTGCGAAGCGGAGAAAAGAGCTTATCCTACTCAGAGATCAAACCGCATACAGCTAAAGCAGGGAGGGGGCTGGACAAGGAGAGGAGTGCTAATGAGCCTGAAAATGTTCCTCAACATAACAAGAACAGAATGATTGCACTTCATGTCCGCCACAAAGTCCAGGACTCAGGTAGGCAGATATGGGCAGACGTCATGCCCAGCACAGTTCAGTGAAGCGAGCTACTAAGCAAAAAAAGGGGCAACAACATTGATATATTGTAAGACTGCAGAGTTAATTAGTTAGTTAACAAAAGTAATTTTGTGTTGTGATGACGGATATATTGGTGCTAAGGGTGGACCTTGATGAATGGACAGTTGTCACTGTGGGACTAAGATTTGTCATTTAACATTTTTCTACACCATTAGAAAATCCGGCTTCACTTATGCAGAACATTGTTATCTAATTGAGTATCTAAAAGCAAAGAGATCTTGCACAATAAATACCACACAGCTCAAAGACAGAAACGCAGCTTTCATTATTTAACCGATGATTCTGAATCTTTTAGCAGAATCAAGCGCCTATCTTGAGGTGCAGAGCACAACACATAAGAACTTCTTCCCTGCTTTCAGCAAAGACAAAAGGAGAGTTAATCTCCACCCACCATGAGCAGGTGGGATGTGTGGGAGTAAATGTGTACCCAGTATTTGCTCCATCCATCATGGGGGGCAACTCAAGACACACGGCCCCAACTGAACATCCAAGCAGCGAGCACTTTGGTGTGTAGCACCAGCTGTGTTTGCCTTTCCAATAGGGCAAGGATTGTAAGTGAGACCTTATGGCTACTGGGCTGAGGTAGGGCAGATCAATCTCAATTTCCATTGTTATAAGGATTGACTGGCGAGCAGGCTTAGAGGAGCAAGGGGGTTGCAGAATGGGTTATTTCCATACAAACCCTGCTGTTGATCGCCTTAAGAAGTACGCCAACACGTGCTGCCTTTTGAAGGTGTAAGACGAATAAATACTGTGCACATACAGACTACAGCAGAAACATGATGCAACTCAACTGTTTCCAGCAGGAATTCATAATCAAAAGTTCAAATAGTATTTTACACATAGCAGTGATGTGCTCAAAGAAGATGCTTTGAGCATAATAGATCACAGACACTCTCTGTAGCAGCTGGATTGTCAAGATTATCAAATTTCATACACAGATCAACACGCCAGCCAATAGCCTCTGTGCCCATTACTACGTGTTCATTGTTCATACATTCTGACAATCAAACTACTTCTTGTAAATCTTTAGGTCGGGTACAAAGTGCTGAGACAGCACCTCTTCCAGACTAATATATTGCACGCAGTCTGGTGAGCTCACAGGAACTACATGCACTGCTACTCAACTGCTACCATGGGGGCATTTTTGCCTTGTGCACACCATTCGCCATATGATTTATATGACCATCGATAAAAGACGGGTAATGGCATGCCTTGCAGTAATTTCTCCGGGGTTAATGAAAGTCACAAGTGAATCTGTGTGGTGCTGTTTGAAGAGCTACCACACTCACTTATTCACCTATACCCCACTCACCCGCACCTAACTCCTAATCCTGTACCTCGTTTGGCACGTTGTAAAAGCTCCCGCCGCCATTTAATCATCATTTACTTTGCAACCCTTTACGAGCCATTCTTTAGCAGGTGACCCCAGAAGTAGTGCAATTCAATTTAGACCCATGCATTAATCTCCTCAGAGGTCTGGGAGTTGTGGCTGTTAAGAAGAGCATGAATGGGTGCATCGGTTCCACTGGATGAGACCAGGTCGCTCCGCTGAGCTGGACAGACGGTTCCTGTTTGTGCAGAAGAGCATGGGATCTCGTGTTGGACCTGATGCACAAAGTACAGCTGACTGAACAAATCCCTCAAAGTGGATGGGCACGTGTGTGTGTGTGTGTGTCCGCCAGCCCAGTCGCCACAGCAAAACAAGTTAAATTGAAAATCGCTGAATTATGCAGCACAGGAGGTACAAAGCGTCTCTTTTCGGCTGTTTTTTTAGTCACAGGGTTTGGTTATTATTTTGGTCCAAACTACCAGTACAACACAAAACGGGTAATGTCAGTGTCGTGTTGGTGATAGCTCTTTGACCTGTACTTGTGTGCACACAGAAAAGGGTCAAAGCCAGTCATGTGTCTTTTGGTTGGCGCCCCGATGAGTGCGGTGGAAGATGAGAAGTCTCTGCCAAGACGCTGTCAACGCCCGCTTTTAGTTCACCTGCTTTTTATAGCAACCACTCCAGACTCGGCTGGCCGTACACTACCAGCAAACACTTTGAAAGCCAAATATAATCTCCACCACAGAAGGAAGAAATAGAAACATACAGGCCACTATTATGCTTGCCTGACTGGGCTGAAACAGAAGCCTTGAAAAGGACATTGTGGATATATTGAGAAATGGACAAAAAGAGGAAAGTTGCCGGTTTAAATTTGATCCATGTCAAATCCTTTTGTCTCAAAGATGCACAAAGTCATATAGAGCCCCTGTGGTTTCCCCCTGCAGTGCCTCTCTACCTAGAGACAGTAGAAGGCCTTTATCCCTGTGTGACAATAAGCACAGATGCTAACCATGCCTGAAAAGTCACATGCACGCCACCTTATATGGAGAAAAATGTGCCGCAGAGAAGACATGAAACATTGGCGTTTTTGTGCTTCAGAACTGGCGACGACGGGCACTCACACAGCCTTTCAAATGGCCTGCGGAGAGGATAGAAAAATTCCAAGTTTCTCACTTGAAGAAGGTCGCCATTCACACAGAAAATCAAAGTTTGATAAGAAGAGGCATTTTCCAACAGCAGTCAAACTGTTCTACCTTATATAACATAAGCCACACACTGTATATCAACCGACTTCAAAAACAGACTGTTTCACGAGGGAAGTTCCTGTGGTGATTATGTCACGATGTTACTGAGCCCTTCAACTTAAATTAGACGAGAGATGCCAGTGAAGCAACTCTGTGCCACCCAGAGAGAGGGTAGCATTACATTTCCCTTTTGTCCTTGGTAAACAACTTTGACAAACTGACAGTCCTGCTCACTTAAAGTCATAACTCACAACTACTGTGACAAAAGCCAAGAGTTGAACGAGCAAAACCATTATGTGTTCCGTTGAAAAAAAACTGGAAATGACGAGCCATACTCAATCAGTATCACGCTGCTTCAAGACGCCATCCCAACCCAGAGAGAAACTCAATAGTAAAAACATAATGTTCCTTGTGGTTGAGGATTTCTTTGCCGCAAAAATGTGAAGCGTAAAGGCAAAAACATGCATGTGGTGCTACGGCTTCTGACGCAGCCATTTTGTTACTGGCCTCCAAAAAAAACAGCAATTATAGAAATACATAGTTGTTTCTGCATCGTCCATTAAATTGGTGAGGTGGCTAAAATAGAAAAACAATTCATAGAGCATGTTTCCACTTCCAGAAAAACAAAAGCAAGACATTCTTTTCTCCTGCGCTCATGCTGGGCTGAGCCTAATTCTTGGATAAACATGATCCGAGTAAATTATTGAAAACCATTTACAGTGAGCGCACGCATCTAATCCATAAATCAATAATCATTACTCCCATTAATTGCTATAAATACCACATTTCCTCACGACTGAACATAGACAGATAGATCAATAACCACGTCGCGGCGGCGGGCCTTTGCGAGTCAAACATTAGCCAGTGATTTATTATTACAACCCTCCGCAGCAGCATGCAAAGGTAGCAGGACAGTCAGACTGACACTTCCACAACAGAGGGCCCACCATGCCAAAAGGCGTGCCCGGCCCTTCCTCCTGCTCCCCGGGTCTGTTATCTCTGGGCGGGCCCTTCCCTCCAGGGGTCCATGGGCCCTTTTGTTACCTCTGTATGTGACCGGAGAGCCCTTCCACCCCAGCACACGGCCGAACAACAATACAAGCTGAGGATAAATCACTTTTACACACAGCACAACAAACCCCAGGATTTAGTGGAATGACTCCCCAATCTCTCAGTTCATAAATCAGAAGGAAGAATGAGAAATTAGGAGCAGACATGGCTTTGGGCTACATGTTGAATATCCACACTCAGTGATCTGTTGTGTCAATGCAATGACACAAAAAAATCTCTTTGGAGGTTTTATTCATTTCCCAGGATGCCTTTTGTTCCATTTACCATATGTAATTGTTTTTTCACACCAGACAAAAGTCTTCATAACGCATTACATTCAAGAGTGACGTGACTGAGCGTTTTAACATCTGACGTGAGTTTTAATATCTGACGATTATAAATAGGCATTTTACAGTGGCAATAAAACGCATTCACCATGACTCAATTGTGTTTTTAAAAAGGTAAATGATTTCAGTCACACCTGCTGCTCCGTGATTTACTACGCATACCCACCAATGAGCGGATGATATCATTAGCTTACACAAACTTTTGCTCCACAGACAAACTTTGTTTGTGTGATTGTTGCGCTTAACGACGCGTTGAAGCGCTGCAGTGGACAAAGCGCTCGTATAGAAATGAGCGGAGTCCTTTAAACCCAACGTGACTGGGAAAAGAAGTTCGCTTGCAACTCACCGGCTAACGTCTCCTCCTGTAGAGCATACTTTCTCGGTGTGTTCACGCGCTTCCCTCCTCGCGACCGCTAAATACAACGTCGTTGCATTTGATAGAAAAGGTAAAAATCGGATTATTTTTTCTTGGAGCGTACTTCCAGGATTCCTCTGTTTCGAGAGCAAACGTTCCTGGGACGGAGCGCCAAGAGACTGCCGACTCCTCCCAGGCAACGTGGGGTTAAACCCCTCCCTCCGACGGACTCTGAGGGGGGATGGCCGCGCATTTCGGAGCAGCACCGGGGGATCGATGAGAAGTGGATCTAATTGTATGAGAAAACACGGTAAATCGGGGGTTTAGAAATCCGGGGTTCGCGGACCTTTTAGGGATCCCTCGCGAAGATATCAGGGTCCTCTGCGAAAATCAAATCGGCTTAAGGTTTAATCAGGATTATTGCTGTTGAATTAAAGGAGCACTCCATATATTTTATGCATTAAAGTTTTGTTTATTCATGTAGTGATGATGATGATGATGATGGTGATGATGATGATGAGACTTAATAGAAAGCATTACAAACTGAATGTGTGGGGTTTTAAAGAAGTGGGTCTTCCAAGCTTGAGTCTCAGTCTCTGCTTTAATCTGGTCCCTAACTTTCTTTTTAATTTTTTTTCCCCTTTTTTTTAGAGAGAGAGAGAGAGAGAGAGAGAGAGAGAGAGAGAGAGAGTGAGGCCACGTTTATACATAGCAGGGTATCTAAAGAAACAAATATTTCCCCCCCTCCGTTTTCAAAAATAACATCATGCACACAACATCGTTTTCAAAAAAGTTGTCATTTACATCAACCCGCATAAATACTCCGTCGAGCGCCATTATAATTATGCCAAACCTATGGGTCCTATGGCCAATCAGAATCAACAACAACGAATAACACAAGTGACTTCCTGTTCCTTTCAAAAAAGAAAAGAAAAGAAAAAAGAAAAGCCTCTGCTCTTCAATATAGTATAGCAGATGTATTTGCAAATGCAAACAGGCCAAAAGCATTTGCACAAGCGTAAAAATGAGTACCACCATAATAGCATCCATGATAGCCAAACAAACTGTAAACATAGGGCGCTCACATAGCCTAATGTTAAGGATTTTTTGGCGCATAATGTGACGCTTGAGAACCTAAAACTCTGTTTCTTCCAGTTGACACGACAACACATGGCGTTATCAGAAATCTCCACTTTGGCCGGAGTTTTTAGAAATAATTGTTTTCTGTGATAAAAACTGGGTTTTCGTGTAAATGAGATGCCAAACCACGTGGAAATATCTGTGTTTTTCCTTCATGTAAACGGGGGCCTGAAAGGGGGGGGGGGGGGGGGGGATGAGATGGGGAGGAACCCAGGGCCACTGCGGTGAGGACTTCAGCCTTGGTACATGGGGAGCCGACACTACCACTGAGCCATCCTGACGCGCCATCTGGCTCCTAACTTTATAGATATACAATACTAAGTTGCTGGAGTACCCTTCAAAAACAGTTAAGGCACTGAGTCAAAAAACGGAAGTGGTCAGTGAACATGCACACAATTCTGTTTTACTACATTGAATGTCTGCCACACGGACGTGTTCGCATATATTTATAGGTGTGTACGGTCCATGCAGATCCACAGAAAAGGGCAGATGATAGGTTTGCACAGACAATATAACAGTGTACAATAATGTGATCTTTAAAAAATTGTGTTTTAACCCACCATCAATGGAACTAATTTAAGACTCTAATTAAATTTGGATGTGTAGTCCTATGAGAATGTGGCAGCCATTGACCTAAAACATTTCCTGCCCAGGTTATCAGCCAGCTGTTTTGCTCGGTAAGGTGTACAAGGTGAGCATATTTTGCATAACACTAACAATCCTATCTGTCGCATTGATTAATGAGCTGATAAGCAGCGTGATAAGAAACAGGTTTGGTCTCCTCAGACAATCAAACAGCATGCCAGTTAAGAGAATGGCCATTGTTATTCCTGGATCTAACATTTAAGTATTCATCCCTCCCTTTCATTTTCTCTCTCTCATTCTCATGTACATCCAAATGCCTTCACTGCCTGATAACACAGCTGTGATGACCAGGAGTGTCTTCCAGAAAGCTCAACCAACTCTGAGATGGGCAACTCTGAGTTTTCGGTTCCAGAACAGCTGTTCTGGGTTAGTTCAATCAACCCAGAATATGTAAACTGAGTAAACTCTACACAGCCATCATCAATGGAGCAATGATACTACGTTTCACGTTTCCAGAGCGTTAGAAATATTACTGTTTATGGAGAAAACAAGCTCATCCTTAGAAAGCAGAGCAACAAAGTAGAGACAGTTGGTGTGGCTATTACTGACCAAATTAATACTGAATGAAACAATTGATTGATCTAAAGTTGATAATGTTTTATTTTTAAATAAGCAGTGTAACACTGTGATGTAATGGAAATAAAATTCAATGCAAATAAGTACACTAAGGTATTTGGGTTTAATCATATTTCACATATCAAACAGAGTGAATATAAGCAGCATGCAGTCCTTCAGCATTTCAGAAAACTCCCGTTTTCAAGAGCTCTGCAAAGAGACTGGTCAGTAATTTTCTACTAAGTAGGCCTAATGTAAATTCTATCCCGACATAAAGCTGCTAGAATCACTTTTACTTCCATATCGATGGTTGACGAGGAAAGGACAGCACATTTTTTCAGAGTTGGTTTAGATTCTGGAAAAAGGTGGAGACAGATATGGAGAAACTCAGGGTTTGTTGAAGAAAACCTGCCAGCGAGCAGGTTAGGTTCACAGAGTCAGTTACCATGGTAACTGACCTAAAGGTTAAGTTCACTCTCTTTCTGGAACGGAAAACTCAGAGTCCCTCTTCTCACGGTTAACATACTCAGAGTTTCAGCAAAACCTGCTTTCTGAAACACACCCCAGATCATTCCTTCCTTCCTGCAATCTCTCTGGCAATGCTCGTAAACCACAATCTAGTCATTCGCTTCGTAATGTGGCTCTTTGGCCAGGCGTGTCAGTCTGGCCCATCTAATCTCCATATCAGCTTCTTACAGCTGCTACAGTATGTTCCGAATGGAGATGCCATCTCTCTGCTGCTCATTGTAGCTGCAAATCCTGAATTGCTGTGCTGTGCATCACTGATCAATATGATCAATAGATATGTCTACCCAAGAAGCAGTCTCTCTATTCACCACCAGTTAGCCAAAACCAAAAACAAACGAGAGGACATGGATCAAAACTAGTGGAGATGTGTTGCAGCTGAAAATTTGGTTCTTCACTGATTCAAACTCTGATGTAATCCAGGATATTTTTATTTGTCCAGAATAACCGTTGAACTATGATCACTGCAATATTCCACAGTGCATTCTGGGTGTTACCACTGACGTGCTACAGATCCCCACCCAGTATGTTATGATGTTCAGTGCAGCATTCTAGTCTAGATATATTCTGGCCACATAGACTCTGCAGAGTCTGGCAGCTTTCAGGGGCTCTGGTCACTCCGCATCTCGTTAAACATAATTGGCTTTGACAGACAGACAGACATCCTGCCACCCATCACCCCTTTCTGTCTGTCTGTCAGTCTGTCTGTCTGTCACCCTGACACGAGACAACAACCTGGCTTTTCCTATGAACTCACAGAGAGGAACTGTTAAAGGACCAGTGATGGCTCAAATATCAGTATTGCCAGTTCATTGCTTTAAAACACAATGGGGAGCAGAAAAAGAGTGAGCTCAGTCAGCATTTTCTTTTATTCTGCTGAGGCAAAACATATATTCCACAGAAAGGCAGACAGGTAAACTCACAGTTATCAACACCTCAGCACCTTCCGCTTCCTTCAAATGAGGTTTCTCAACAACCCCAGTCCAGCCACCCTGTCACACTTTGTCCTGCCATTATGGTCAACTCTAATAGGGTCGTCATAGTAATTGAATGTGTGTGTGAGTGTGTGTAACTGTAAGGGAGGGGGCGGCAGATCCCCTGCTAAGTGATTTTCTCACCCTCCTCACTGCTGCCCATTGTACCAGTGTGCCATTATTACCACTGTATGAGGGCCGGCCTCTACGGCGTCCACCCGTTATTATCACACTCATTTGTCATGCAGCCTTTAATGACTCGCTGTGCTGGAAGAAAATTGTTGTGTACAGCTGTTTCAAAGGCTGGCCGGCTGGTGCGGAGGTTGTTCTGCGGCTGTCTGGAGGGGGAGATGGTTTTTGTCATAAGGTGTGAGACAGAGGGAGGGTTATAATCAGACACCCTCCCGCCACACCCTCAAACAACTCCCTACTTGTTTCTGTATACAGCAGCCAACATTAAAGCACCTGTAAACACTATTAAGAGCCACTCACACAATAGACAAAGGAAACACAACAGAGATAAAAAGCCAGGTCATTTTAATTGAACCAGACAGATCTGATCCAAGTGATAGCTTGCAGACTCCTGAGGACCTAATTAATGAGAAATCAATGGTGACAACGAGTGAACTGTGTGTCACACCATCCAACCTCTCACGCCGGCGTTATTTAGGACAGAAGTCCCTGGTTTACCTTCCTGTGCATACGATGTGGTTAGTGTTAAATAAAGTTCTCCGATTTCTCACTGTAGCTCTGTTAAAAACACTCTTAACGGGCTCACACACCGGACCGAAAATCGGCGTCTTTGAGAGAGTCGGCATCCGTGACATGAGTCTACTTGGTGTGGTCGCTCGAATCGGCCCACGTCGGCGTTCATTTCAGCCGATTCAAATGTGTAATCCGCCATTCGAGTCGGTCATTCTTTTACCATTCTGATTGGTGGAGGCTAGCAGCTTGACTAGCGAATCAGTGAAGCCCGGAAGTGACGATGGTAAACATACCAGATAACCAGTGGAATCGAAGAAGGCGGTCTAGAGAGGACCGCCTACTTCCGGTTTTCGTGTTTTTTGGCCCACAATACAGATTAGCGCCGCCTGTTGTTTTGGAGACATTACATCTCGCGCAAGCGCGGAACGTATGGCGTCGGCTGTAATTCCATAGGTGTGAACCGCCCATGTCGTTGTTCGAGTCGGCCATATTAAGTAGCCGACGCCGAATTTACCGACGCGAGTCGGGCAGTTCTTCCGGTGTGTGCACAGCTTTACACAACAGCCTTTTTGAACTGAAGCCCTTTCAAAATGACTCATCAGAAATATCAGCAAAGTTTTATTTTGTGCAGGAATAAATCCAGCAGTAGGAGTTATAGATGAGGGCTGATAGATGCTGGAGGATATATAAACCTGAATGGATGTATTGGAGTGGGAAACTATGTGATGGATCTGCCCCCCCCACATGTTGCATCATCTATCTGTCTGACTGTTTGTCTGCCACAGGGAGAGCAACAGAGAGCAGAGGGAGGAGGGGGCAGGGTGCGCCTGAGCTGTTGATTACTTGAGTTGTAGGTGAAGAAACTGTCACAATGGTGCGACAGAGTGAGAAGTTGATTTTGGTTTTTGTGTCCCTGTATATTGAGAATAGATCGAGATGGCCATTTGATGAATGGCAGGATGGGACTTTAAAACAAAGATAAAGCTGAAGAAAAGTGAGGCTGCCTCTGTGGAAAATAAATTCTGGTTTGGGTAAATAAGGCCACATTTGCACCTAAGGACAAAAAAAAAGTCTGCAAGAATGAGAAAATACGAAGCAAAACAAACTTTTTTTCTACGTTTTGCCTTGGCGTCGTTTCAAGAAAATCCGCATCCAGACGAATCCACTGAAAACGACTCAGCGCGCTGTACTACATATTCCAGGCCCTTATGCGGCGCTGTTTCTGCTACAAAAACGTAGAAGAAGAGACGGAGCTTGACCGGATGTTTGCCATTGCTATGGCAACACGTGAGAGTTACGGCTAATCGCCACCCGACCACCCGATCAATAAACACCCAGATGACAATTTGCCCCGAATAAATAAAACCAACAATAAGCATCAACAGCCGTCACCCTAAGGACCTTGACGAGGCGTTCTCAGACGTTGGGATGGATTAATTAGACAAATAAATGCCTACATTCATGGGAAGTTAGCTAGCGGTTGTTTGTTAGCATTGTAATAAAGTAGCATATCTGCGACTATCGCCCCCCTCTCTCGGCTTATTGTTGTTGTTACGAGACGTCGCGGGGGAAGAAGTCAGGCTCCAGGGTCGAGGGGCGGGCCGATGACGTCATCGTATTCGTTTTTGCCATCTACACGGAAACGAACATGAAACGGAGAGGTGCCGTTTTTTTCTTTTCCACCCTGAGAGCTGGTTTAAAGAAAGTGCGTTTTCAGGCAGCAAAAATGCCGGATCCGTATGGACGGCCGGGCGAAACGCACAAGACTTCTGCGTTTACGCACTAAAAACATTTTCGTGTGGACAGGCTCTGAGATACACACTAAAGCCCAAGTTATGCTTCCGCGTTGACACAATGCAAAGGGGGCTTACGGACCCCTTACGTCCTTGCGGACCCCCGTTACGTCCACCGCAACGGCCTGACGTGCATCTCCCAAAAATCCTAGATGTGCTTCGAGGCGACGCAACACCAACGCAGCGGCATTGGCTGTGATTGGTCCGCTAACTACATCCGCTTTTCCGGTTTCCACTCATAAACACCGCCATTTAAACTTTTAATAGGCTACTTTTATTGTTTGCACCTTGTTTTATTGTTTGCACCTTGTCGCTTTTGCACAAAGAAATAAAACACCAAGTTCTGAAAAATTGTGGATGTTTAAAGCCGGAAGGTAAACAAATAGGCTATAACGAGGCTAACGACAATATACGTCAAGAGTCTCGGTCGGTTGGTTTACAAAAAACATAGCGGTGTGGCATTGAATTGCATTTCGACACGTAAACCCAACGCAGAACTATCACGGTCTCCAAGCAACTGCGTGGCCATTGTGTGGCCATTGCGTGATCACTACGCGGAAGCATAACCGAGAACAACACACATCTGAGGGATCAGGCTTTTCAGCTACTCAGATGAGAAACTTTTTTTTCATATTTTCCAGTAATCTTTGTTTTTTTCTGACTCCTAATTAAATTTGACAATGGGGGGTGGGGAGCACCAACAACAATATTCACATTAAAAACAGGAAGTGGTTCTCTCCATTCATTTAGTGGTCTTTTCTTGATGTTTTGTGCGGTACATGAAACAGGGTGTGCTTTTTTGGCAACAATAATGTCATTTGGTGTGTGAATCAGCACTTCATGGTACATCCAGTTTATGGTATAACCTGCTTGATCAGATTGTGTAACATAGGGACATATCTAGTTTTACCTAATCCCTTTAAGGTTACAGTGCTACACAAAGAAAACTCAGCGATCAACATTCTCCTTCACCCCTGTAAGCCCTTATGCACTGAATTTTTTACCAATTCCTCCCTGGCAACATTGTCCAATTACATTAGCTCAAAAACACCCTTGCTTGGACAATCCGCAGTGACTGACAAGAAAATTGCATTCCCTAAAAAACAAACATGTTTTCTTCCCATCAGGCCGTGTCAAGTCTGGTACACGGTGGCACCATGTCCAGAGATGGAAAAACAAAAATATTACTGATGGACTGATGATGGACAAAAATGCACCAAGAGTGTCCATTTTTACATTTCCTCCAAAGACAAAGTCAAGAGGATATAAAGGATTTAGAGACTGTGGGGGAGATTACTTTATGAAAGAAAGATCAGGAGTGGACAAGCCTTGTCTTTATAGACTCACAGAAAGAGAATAAAGCTGTCTGTAGCTGTGGGCTGGCATGACAATTTAAACTGCTTCAAATCTCTTCACTCCTGGTCGAAAGACTGCAATCACTGCCTTGCAGCCAGTTAAGGCGAATCCAGAATAAACACACCAACACTTATTGAGTTATCATAAGGTAAAATTGAGTTGAATGAGAAGAACCGGCAACAAACGTATACGCTGAAAATCAAAAGCTCTATTAAGTAAAAAAAAAAGTGGAACGGCTGACTCCAATGAGCCAAATGCAATCATTCACTCTGAAGTGTAATGTGATTTGTATTCGGCTGAAGCTAAATTCTGCTCATTGTAATTCAATAAGGGCAACAGATGCACTAAAAAAAAGCCATACAATTCTGACACAAACAGCTTGGAGCAGAAAGTTGAAGGCTAGATATGACAAACGTGTTAATTCTTTAAATGCAACATTAAACCAAACAATAACTTTGTCGCCTATTAATGTAGCTATGATTGTGATATTGCTGGCCTTCGTGGCTCCCCAGCATAATATTGAAGGTGTTAGAAACAAATGGGCTCTTAATACTCCATTAGGACTGCGACTGTCCCTCCGTCAATCTGCTAAGGTAACGTTCCCACACCCATTACCTCCTCGCTCCATGCTGAGAAACACTTTCACACCCATGCGAAGGGAGCGGAGCACAAGGCTGTGTAAAGAGCCTTATTAAAATCTGCTAATTTCACTTTCCTAATTACACACTCACGCTGCTCTGAGTCTTTCCCACAAAATCATCACCCAAGTGTGAGGCAGAGTAACGTAACGCAAACCCAAGCGAGGCGGTTGTCTGTCTGGCAGTGGCAGCTTTTTAAACAAAGTAAGACATGAATGACCTTTAGCTGTTAATGGAAAGCTGATACTCCCACCCAAAGCTGTCTGAACTGGTTTGTTTACAGGCCCTGTGGAGGCATGCGTGGCAACAATGGATTAGTTTGTGTGCTGCTAAGCTTGCATTTCCATATTAGGGTCTATGTTTTATGTTAAGGTCTCCTGAGGGATAAACTTCAATTATTATGGCAGGTCTGTCAAGCTTTTTCGATTTCTCCACATGTTGTAAGATGGCAGACGAACTATACTCAACATAGTTTGGATAGTGGTGTCTTTTTCTTTCTTTTTTTTAGGCCTCTAGCCTAACAAAAGTACAAGGAATGGGTTACACATACATTAAACAAGAGTGTTAGTGCTCTAACACATGCAACAGTAGTTAGCATGTCTGGCTAACTAGTTTACTACAAACATTCCATCCAAGGCCAAGGAGGACATCATTAGTTAACTACATTAGTTGGTGTTGTTTCATTATACATACATTAGCATTTCTGTCCTGCTCTTAATTGGATTTGTGGAAGCTAACACACCAGCAACCAAAGCCAGTGTTACTGTCTAACTAACTATTTCTATTTACATGAACTAATGTGGATGCTAACGTTTTACCTGCCACATGCATGTAGCTTCAGCCTCAGTCGTTTATCCTGTATGTAGCCATCAATGGTATATTTTGGACCCTTTTACAGGGTTCTCATTCTCAAAATATGTGAACTGGAAACAAAAGCCAACCAGAGAGAATGTTTTAACAAGCTATTGTTGCTAATATTTTTTTCATTTGCTAGCTGGCTAAATCTCTCATTTCAGCCTGTGAAATGTCATATAGTAAAATAATACAGTCAACTTGAAATTAAAGTTTGAGTAGCAAATCTACCATTGTTTTCACCGTCTATTGCCGTGTCAGAACAGAAAGGCTGACGGTGTAGCAACAGTAGCTAGCTAATGTCAACTTCACAATAACAACAACTGCCGACCTCTATAGGGAAACTGATCTCTGTATCTAGGCTGTAAAAACAATAAATCAAGAAAATTGTAGATTTTAAACATTACATGTCACTGGAGCTTCTAAGGCATTGAGCCGAGGTGGGTTTCATATTTAGTACATTTCAAAATGTTTGCTTCTTGGTCTGTGTATGCATGGGAGAGCTGTGAACACAAGCAGTGTGTGTGTGTGTGTGTGTGTGTGTGTGTGTGTGTGTGCGCGCGCTATTAGCCAATTTAGCTAATCACAGCTAATGGATGTGTTCATGCGAGGCTCTTTTCATTTGTGCTGTGAAATCAGATTAGTTCTCCTGCATGCTATGATGTGTGTGTGTGTTCAATTTGACAACAAGGTGTGTGAATAAACCTCCCCATAGAGTGAGCAGAGCCTAGACAACAACTGGGACTGTGCGTTTGCATGTGCAGTGGACAAAATAACTGAAACACCATATAGTATATGATATGAAGTCTAGCGTTCCCCTGCAAAAGAGCTCGGCGTCATCTTGTGCCGCTGCAAATCCGGAACTGTGGGTAACAGGATATTAGAGCTTTTTAATAATAAGGCTCCAGGTCTTCCCATCCTAAACAGGTTTAATGGTGTTTATGTCTGGTGATTTGGAAGTTCATAGCAAGCATTTGAGCGCATACTGACATTACCAACATAGGCAACCGCTGCGGGGCCTAAGAACTCAAGGGGCTCTGAAAGGTCCAGGTTTACTCTGTGTCCAATAGTTTGGGCTGAAAATGTGTTGTTTCAAGGTCTTTTTACTTATATTTTGCATATTCACTCTGTTGTCATGGCTCCTGCTTTGGCCTGCTTGTGTCCTGACCTAATAACCTTAACTCTAATTTTTCTCCAGCACAGATTTACATTATTTTTAAATCACTTCATTTATTCAGTCAAAGTAAGGACTTTTGGGGGTTTATCCAAATGTTGAGACTCCAGTAGTCCATGTTATAGATTGAGCTGCATTAATGGAATATTTGGTAACAGGATTCACCTCAACAGTGAAAAACAAGAATTTCTCCCGGCCCTGATAATGGAAATATTTGAAAATCCCATGCAGAAAAGTCTGGTATTTTTGTGTAAATGCAAATAATGTCCCTTTTGGAACTTTATCTTTGCCCTGTTTGAACTGAAAAGCAGATGACTAGTTCCAAATATAAACGCTGGCCACATCAGCTATATTAGGCTAATATTAAACTTTAAAAAACGGAAATCCATATCCCATATATAATAGACCACAAAGCATTCATTATAAAGTGCTCTTTTACAGCCGACGCACCCCACTAATCAGTACATTGGTTACTCTGCTGTGTAGCTGAACTTGTAATTATGATGATGAAAGCTACTTGATACGTATGAAATGTTCCTGTTATTTTGTCCACTATCCGGTTATGTATCTGTATACTTGTTTCTACCTGCTTGCATTACAAAATTGAAAATGATATCCAAGTAGTAATAAAGTGCAATCACCCCCCCCCCCCCCCCCCCCCTCCCCTCATAGCCACTCCTTGGCAGTTTGGCAAATAGGATAAGCCTTTTGAACCTCTCTGCCTCCACCATTTTACTCCATCCCAACATAGAATGGTGTGGTGTGACTAGATCACCGTCCTAACACAGTAACTCTTACACTTGAGACGAGCGCCAGATTAATGTTTCTCATTTTCTCCCTTCGCTCCTCGTGTCCCATGTGACACTCAGGGCGCGGGGTGACGAATAAGATGGGGGAGAAATAAATTGGTTGGCAAAGGAGCAGACTGTCTGCTTACTCATTAGCTACGACTCCCTCCTTCACACTGTCAAACCTTCTGCACCGACCCCGTGACCTTCCTCCGCTTTCCCCACCAAGGTCATACTTGGTCCTGTTCTGAACTTAACTTAGTTTTGTTTTAATATCACTTCCTGGCTCTGTTATTTTCAATGTTGCATCACTTCTCTGACTCAAGCAAACACAAACAGCTCCCCAAAGCATTCGTTGCAGGGAAGTACTGAATTCTATTGCACAGGCAGCACTTTTGTTGTGTCTACTGTTTGACATTAGTAAACAGTCCACACTCATTACCCTGATGCATCATTTCTTCTATTTCTCGTGAGCATGCACTGTGCTGAAAAATGATTCAAAGACTGACATTATAGCAGCAAAAAGCTCTATTAAAGAAAATATCTTTAAAATACAACTCTATATTTAGATTAAGAAAGCCTCATATTTTTCTTTAAAGCTACTAAATCCTCTGTTTTTCCTTATATTATATATATATATATATATATATATATCCTTTAATTTTACCCACAGCATAGATCATGTAAAACTGTTCTGAGTAGTTCAACTTAGGACAGATGGTAATTTTAAAGTCTATATTCTCATCTGAATAGGTATGAGCACCAACTAACTGGTGATTTCCTTCTAAAAGGGTTATTTCATTTCAGGTGAATTCCCTCCAGTTTGAAGGGTAATTTACATGCTCTGCATAGCCTCTCTGGACACGATGGAAATTAAAACTAAAGATAACCTGCAAGTCCTTTTTTAAAACTGCATTTCAGTTGGTTATATGAACCAGGTTCCCATTGAGAGGCTCAGTATAGCAGGAATCTGACCAGACTGTGACACGCTTCACTGGGGAGTAAAAAAAGAAAAGGATGGAGAGAACAAGAGGTAGAGGAGTAACGAGGTGAGAGGTAGAGGGATGAAAATGGATAAGGGGAGGAAGCAGACTGAAAGAATAATGAGGGGAAAGTCAAATCATGGAGAGACGGAGGGACGAGAGAATAGATGCAGAATCGGATGAAGCGATGTGAGGAGTGCAGCGTCAGCTCTGCTCATCACTCATTTGTCATTTCATTTGCGGAGGCTGCAGGGCGAAGCATGTGTAGTTTTTACATTATCACATCAAAATAGGACGAATGGCCCCAGAGTTCAAAGTGGAGGGAAACACGGACGAAGGAGGAAAGACAAAATGATTAAACATTTTATTTTATTACAATAATTATAGGATGGTCATCTCCTGTTGGTCATGTTTATCCACCTGTTACAAACTACATCTCCACAAGAAAGGCAGAAAAGAGAGACAGGAAGGAAACGAGTGTGAGAGCATAGAGAGCATTTCCTCTACATTGTCTCTAGGTCCTGGACTTCTCAACCCTGATTACACAAACACAAGCATTCTCTCTCTCTTTCTCTCTCTCTCACACACACACACACACACACACTGGTGTGACATCTGCTGTGGATAGGCCCTGTCACACTGCAGTCTGTGCTGGGGCCGGCTGTCACAGATGTTCTCAGCGAGGTCCTCCCCTCCAATCCATCCCTCCACCCTCGGGAGAGTTCACAACGGTGGTCCGGGGAGACACGGAGACAGGAAATCTGTTCTTTTTCTATTTAAATGGCCAGCGGATCCATGTCACACACACACACACACATGCAGACTTTACTACCAAATTAAACAACATGAAGACAGATTTAATCATGAGTGTGTGTTTCATGAAGGTACTGTAGCATTTTCAGAAGTAGGAGTGCATATCTTTTCTTTCTGTGAGTGTATGTAAGTAGAATTTATGAGATCAAGAGAGAAAGTCTGTATGGGATATGTATGTATGAAGGTGAGGGAGATTGTGATAGAAAGTCCAAATGTGTGCGAATGTGTGCAGGTTGTGTGTGTGACAGCCTGGATATCCCCGATGCCTGCTGGACATTAATAAACATGATCATGAAAGTTTAATCCCCATCAGCGGGGTGGCAGGAGAACCCTCGTGGGTGATATTGACAAATTTGCGCGCACACACACACACACACACACACACACACACACACACACACACACACACTCAACAGATTGGTAGAGCGGCAGGAGGGAGGTTTGATGTGCACCATGCAGGGTTAACTACTCATGAACTCTATTCTTCTGTCTGAAAATGTTACATGTTTTACACACAAACCTTCAAATTCATCTCAATTTAAAGGACTTTATGTATCTAAAGATGGGCCTTGGTTGGGATAATTCCACTCGGACACAGCAAGCTTTTCCCTTATTTGAGGGATATAAAAGTACACAAGAGTAGTAGTGTTAACATGTTTTGCAGCACAATTCTGTTCTTCAAAATTACAGTATTAAGAATAAAGCTGGCAAAATATAAATGGGATTTAAAAAAAAAAGCCATAGAAATGGATAATTCATGCAGAAATATCCATCATATCTTTATATCTCTCTCTATATCATTTATTTTTTATTACATTTACATTTAATGTTTTCTTGGATAACAATAACAACATATTTATGATGTCTCCCTTCTGTCATAAAAAAAATAAATCAATGAATTACAACCCTGAAATCAGTTTGCAGTTTTACAGTCTATTTATGTTTATATCTTGCTGAAAAAAAGTGTAATAATAAATATTTTCTTTGCCACAAAACCTATTTTCTACCATAATACAAAATCCAATGGAAAGATCCCATTGGCTATGGGGCACGCTCACGTGCACTAAAAGGCACGAGTAGCCAGTCAGGCTATGCACAAAATACAGAGAAGCTCTGATACCAACGCACACAGAGGGAGTGCAACTCCATTCTCTACTCAGGATGACATTGCTCCTCTAGATCTTTACATTGCAAACAGTTGTTTCCTGCTCTATTAATGCTCTGAATATCATAAGAAGAACCGAAGAAGAAATTAACTGAAATAAAACTGAAATACATCTTACATCACAACATATATCTCAAAATCTGGGCAAATAAACCCCCAAATAACTGTATGGTCAGACACCAGTAGAGATAAATGAGGAGATGTTATATAATATTGGATCTTAAAAGAACTGTAGTATCCGCCTTCAAACCCAGTCAAAGTCAGTCCAACTCTACTTCAAACATCTTGTATGATTCTGTTTAGATATAAGTGATGAACTCGCTTCTAAAACATCAGTAAGAGACATGAGGTTTGATCACAGAACCTTGATCCTTACAAATCTGTCGACCTCCTCCCCTTCTGTGTGATTCTAGTGAGTCAGGAATAATTTCCATTTGACACTGTCTGCTCTGTCTCTTGTGCTTCTGAGTGGCACCTCCGACTCTCGGGAGGGAATCTGCCTCTTGCATCGTAAACAAACAGGCGGACAGCGGAGGAGCCTTGGGGGTAATAATTACCAGCTAGCCGCTGCACCATGCTAACAGACAGCAAAGCAGACTGGTGGAGAACAAAGAGAGTCATATGTGGGCAGGTAGACACACACACACACACACACACTACGCACTATACGGAAACAATGAGGCTTGTTTGGCGGTTGATGAACCAGGTGTCACATCTGTAGCAAGACACTGAGTCATCCTTTAATAATCAGCTTTTATAAGGTTGTCTTTCCAAATGATGACAGGCGTGTGAATGGAAAGGACACAGACTGCATGAGAACAAAGAGGATATTAAAATGTCTGCGACATAATAAGGCTGTGTATATGTGTGTGCTGAGGCTTTATTACACACCCTCTGTAGTTGCAGAGGAGTGCAAGAACGAGGGACTACATAATCAGAAAACTCATGTAAACGCCGTGGGAGCTGCTCAAATGAGTGTGTACGACTGCAATATGTGCATGCGCCCACTTGCAAGAGACAGCGCTGATGTAAGACTGACAGCTGGAGGCTATACTGATGCATTTCATGTTTCCCCCCATTTCCAGGCACAAGGTGCTGCGCTGTCAAACGTTTGCCCAGCTTGCTCAGCATCTCAGCACCCCACCCCCCCAAACACACACACACACACACACGCCTTGTTTTTTTGTGCTGGCACATTTAATAAGCTCCCCCGTCACCCACATTACACACAACTCTCCGCCTGCCATGAATCATGCCCGGCTCCACTCTGAAAATCAGTAAAGGTGTTTGTTGCTCATTGCCATCTCCTTGACCACCCTCTCCTGCATTTTCCCCAGCATCCTCCCACGGTGGTGACCTTTAACCTCCTATGCCTCGATGACCTCACTCTCACCCCACGATAAACCGCAGAGAGTTTGAGACGAGAAGCAGAAGCACTAACAGAGCTTTTCTAATAGATAAGTCACGTGTAAACAGATGACGTACTGTAACCGATATTTGTGTTGTGAAATGGGGCCACTCACAGGAGAGATTAGGGCCTAACAATGTTAACAGAGACAACAGTTGCAGACATCAATCCCAAAATGTGAATGTGCTGTCTCTGCCTGTGTAAACCATGTTCACACTAATGGCTTTATTTCTAGTTGCAATGCGGCACTCGTGGCATGCTACCAATACACGCACAGTTAGTTATGTGCACAGGAAAAAGGTATTCAGTGACACAGATGCAGGCTCTGGATAACACACACACACACACACCTACTCCTCAGTATGCAAACACACACTGACTTGGCAAACAAAGGTTTCCTCTCCTCATGCTCCTGGCATGGCTTAAAAAAAATAACATTTTTATTTGCCCCAGGAGAGGATGACATGAAATATGCTCATGAAAGTTGAGGGGGCAAAATAAGACATATTGCTACCTTCAAACCAAAAAGTGGAGCAACACTCACTGTAGAGAAGAACAGAAATCAATAAATGGCTAGAAATAAGTGTGGTGTGGATGAACCTCAGCCTGTCACTGGGGAGCCTCGAAAGAATTAGCTATACATATGCAAAAAAGAGTCTACAGCAGTGTTTTTATGTAAATCATTCATGGTGGAGCAAATTGGCCAAAAGGTGATGTTAAAATAAAGGTCTTTGGCAACCTATATCTGCTTTAACATGTTGTGAGGATGGAAGTGTTATTAGACGTGTCGCCTTGCATATTTTTGTGTAATTTATACCATTTATGTAACCCTATGTGTGAGGATGGTAATATCAACGCGTCAAGTCACTTGTGAGACGTGTTTGTGGGCAGAGATGTGAAAATGAGCTACGCTGAACGCCGCCCCCTCCCTCTGGAATTTTCTCCCAAAACACTTCAGAGAATGCACAAATGTGTCCACACTACTTAAAACTCACCTATTTAGATCTGCTTTAATGTGACTAATGCTGATTCTGTCTATTGATGGTTTCTTTGGTTCTATTATAACTGTAAAGCGACTTTGAGTACGATAAAAAGCGCTGTTTATTTTAATATACAGTATGGTCTTTCGGTTGTTTGGTGTCCACGACTTTGATCTAGATCGAAATATCACAATAACTATCAGATGTATTTGTGATCCCCAGAGGATGAATCCTAATGAATTTGACTTAAATCAAAATATCAAATAGGTACCCGTAGATATAAAATACCAGTAGATATTAAGGTATCTCTCTGGATTAGTGACAATCATGACCTGCTGGTGGCAATAATGAAATGTCAGAATCACCATTATGACTAAATCCTTGCAAAATAATGCCATTTCCATCAGCCACAGCTGCCCTTTGTGTTTAGTGCTAAATAGCAAATGTTATCATGCTGACACCCTAACCTAAGCTGATGACCGTAGTAAGCATTAAACTTCCTCAACATCAGCATGTTAGCAGCTCAAAGCCCTGCTGTACAGCATCACAGTCGCCAGAGTGGCTGTAGACTGAGACAGAGTATTAAGTATATAATATTTATGGTAGTACTTGTCATTTCTTGTCAGGACCATAAAATCTGTATAAAG
This sequence comes from Eutrigla gurnardus, assembly GCF_963514095.1. Classification (NCBI taxonomy): domain Eukaryota; kingdom Metazoa; phylum Chordata; class Actinopteri; order Perciformes; family Triglidae; genus Eutrigla; species Eutrigla gurnardus. The sequence goes on along the minus strand of NC_139921.1, from coordinate 14,402,858 downwards.
GCTTCTCTACCAAGTAACCGGCTATTTTGGACGTGTCCATACAGAACAAGAACCCAGAACATTCACTCAATATGTCTGCAAATTACTGAATGTCAATCACCTGTTTTGTATTCATTGCTGTGTTTTGTGTCTCTTTTATTGGATGAAGGTCATAATGGCCGCATCATCAGCCTCACATTTTCCTGCAGGGAGTGTTGTGCCTTCTTTTCTTCGCTTATTTTAAAAGGTTAAAAATGATCTCTCTGTCTGCATGAAGTCAAATTCCTACTGTGGCTTAAAAACAGAAGCAAGTGAGAACTTGAAGACTTCTGTTTTAGGTACAAACCCTTCTAAAAAAAAGTCACTAAGCAAGGCACTGAATCCCCACAAACAACCATCTTCGGGACTGCTTGAACTTCCTGCACTCGCATTGGGAGTGGTGAGGGGGCGCCTCTGTTCGCTTGCTGCCTGTCGCACCCAATTAGCAGCAGGGTGTGGCCTGCATCAGGGAGGAACTCGTGACTGGGCTAAATTCCTCGGTGAATGACATTTTGGACACCGTGGTCCAGTCTGCTGGCTCTGATAACAGGGAGCCAGGCCGACAGTGTCTTCTTAAAGGCAGAGGAAACTTGCACACACTCCCACAGTAGTGAGTAATTGCTGTGGCTGCAGGGTGAGTCGAGATAGGGGATTCCTCTCCTCCATAACTAGGTGGATGGAAGATAGATGGCTCTGGTTTTTCTCAATCTCTTGTGCCCATTTATGAGCGTCCAGACCAACACTCTCCACTTGGCAGACTCCACTATGTGCGAATAAGACATCTTGGGTATCTGGCCATGTCTGATAGATGGAGGCTGATTTTAGTCTGTAGGCTCTGGGTGGCCTAATCAATAGCTTTAATCAATTAAGAATGCAGCAACCGAGAAGCTAGAGAAACGTGCCAAGTCTCACACTAAAAGGACACAGTTATTCCATTTATCAAAGCGCCCCTATATTGATCTGTAAAAGGTATGGAAAGAGGCATTTGATGAATTTATTTCAGCACGGTGGCACCGTGAAGATTCAGCATGGCAGGGACTCTCTATGCCCTTATCCTGACGTTGAGCCTGTTGCTATTTCAAAGGAGGGAATTTCATGTGTAGATATACTTCACCATGGCACTGGCTGTTCATTGTCTCACGGAGAGTGAAGCACAGAAGGTAAGCGAGGTGAGCACTGCAGATTTTGAGCTGTCGCACTCCAAGAACCCAGTGTGCACAGAGCAACACTTCTGTCTGCCATAAATGGTGAAGCTGCAGTACCACACTGACCTCAAATGGTCAGACGCGGTACTGCAGACACAACAGCTACACAGGCTGTGGTTCTTTTTCATGGCAACAGAACAATAGCCATGGAAACGCACCACTTGTCTTCAGTATAACCAAAACAAATTAGACTGCTCCTTATAGGGTAAATGATGCCTTGAAGTTGGACATCTTTAAGCAATATCAGACGAGGATATTTTATGATTTCCCCGCATGTCGTAAAACTAATTTACAAACTAAGGCTTAACCCTCACCATCCTGTCTAATTCACTTCCTCACAGCAGGTAATTTCTCTGTATCCGACCTACAGCCATAAACATACATTAGCACGACCACATGGGCATGAACTAGCAACGTATTATAATTTCATGCCATTGTGGTTTAGATGCTCTCATTAGTTGCCTCTGCTGGGGTAATCCGGAGCTAAAGGTCAAGCCCACTTTGTTTTGTTCCCATGGGTTTATAACATGGCAATGAAATGGCTACACACAGGACCACCATTAGACTCAGAATGAGTCAGGGCTGTGTCTGTTGGTTGTACTGGCTTTAATGTAAGGCTTGCAGAGGAAGAAATGCACAAAATCAGACCCTAATCCACATTAGCAAACATGCACTTTATTCTGCCACAGATAAATAACTAAAGGATGCTGGAGCTCTGTCGTGAGGATTTATTTTTATTGCTGACCAGAGAGAGCTAGCCAACTGCTGTGTAAATGTCTGTCTGTTTCAGGGCAGATAGTAGTTGATTCAAAGTCTTCGCCTGTCAAATCTTTCTGTGGGGAGGTCAGCGGGAGGCTCGACCTGGCTGACTGCCCTGGCCTTAGGGAGCTAGACATTAATAGTCATAGTAGGAGACACACAACTGGACATTTTCAGCCTAAGCTTTATCCCCCCAACAAGGCTCTAGATGCTAAATCCAGAGCCAACCCATTTTTTGCTGCATATTCCTGTTTGGATTAGCAGGCTAAACTCAGGTGTAATTGGAGGTAAAGGCATTATGCAGCACATTGAGTTGCTCCTCTCTCATTGTTTTTCCTCAGTGAAAATAAGCTGTGCTGAAACGGCATCAGGCCACACCATGATGTAGGTGACTGTTTAAATAAATCATCGAGCTTGTGTTTTTTGACACTAGCCTGGCCATAAATTAGTATAGGGAAGAGCTTGGTGCTATTATGTGCCGTGTAAGCACTTCTTCCAGCTGTAGCAGCAGGGTCTCTAACAGTGCAAGGTAGAGGGGGATAAAGCAGCGGCCAGCATCTTATCCTACTTCCACATGTCCCTCATTTCTCCTTACCCTTTTGTTCTGTTGCGGCAAGTGCCAGATGGCTACTTTATCTGTTTATTCTAATATAGGAACTGGATTGAGCCCATATGACAGTTTTAGTTGGAGGGTATTTGGTCATCACTTACACCTTTATTGTTAGGTGTGGAATACAGTACACTGCAGTCTTTTAAAAGGGTTTGTAAATGACCTGAAATAGTATCTAAATAAAGTAAGTGCCTACAGTCTGGATGTTTCATATTCTTACAGATTTCCTTGTCTTCATACACAGACTGTTACACTACATATGAATGTTCAATAAACTCTTTACATTTTCATTGGTTTAAACCACTACCTCCAATACCAATCAGTCCCCGTTATTATTAAAAATGTCATCCTCCTCAGCAACCATCTCCTATGGTGTACCACAAGGCTCCGTATTAGGTCCTATGTCATTTTCCTTATATAAAGGGTCCCTTTGTGTCTATTTTTTGAAAATAATCTCCTACCATTGTTATGCTGATGATATCCTGCCGACCCCCCCTGCTGAAACCTGGCGATCCATACAGTTAGCATCCTTTTGAATTACATAGAGCAAGTAAAATGATGGATGAAGAAAGGGTTCCTTCAGCTAGAACAAAACCGATAAACTAATCTTCGGTCAAGCAGATAACTTTGCCTGTCTTTTAAAACACTTCTTCTTATTGTTTTTATTTTCATGTGTATGTGTATGTCATTTCTCTTAAAGCGCATTGTGTCTATGTATTCATATGAAATGTGCTATATAAATAAACTTGACTTGACTTCAAATATAAAGTCCCACACAACATTATTGGCTTTATCTTTGATAGCGTTTTAGAAGTTATTAAATCAACCTAATTCAATCTATTTATTGTCTTAAGCCTACTAATGACCACATTTTGACTTGTTTTTATCATCATTGGGGAACACGGGTGTGATACGGTTTTATCAAGATACTTTTACTCATTAACTTATATTCTCTCCATTTATATCTGTGTTTTTATTTGATCATGGCTGTGTTTTATCATCTCTTTCTGAAGCACTTTGGTCTGCGTTTGCGGTTTCTAAATGTGCTGTGTGTAAATACATGTGACTGGACTTGACTACTAACATGGGTCTTATATCTCAGTTTGAATCTGCAGTGTTGATGCGTGTTCAAGAAGTCATCTGATCCAAGTCTGAGTCAAGATTCATGACAATAAGAGGGGTAAAAATCAGATGCACCTTCATCTTTTATTCAACATCATAACTCCTGTAGTAGACATTTGGTCTGAGAAATAACACTATGGATTACTAGTAGTATGTCTCAACAGAAAAGCACTACAAGGATGAAATGACAAAAGAGAGACAAGAAGGTTAAAACATGGCTACAGGCCTGCATGCACAGAACGATGGGGTATATAGACGTGTTCTCCTCTAGGTGAGTGCTGTACAAACCGCCCAGCTACCATTTAAACGTAGACCAGTCAATTCTGTGCAGGTAGCATTGTGTTCATAGAGCTGTCTGAAACCGAGTTGCACGTACAGTCTGGTGTACATCACGCAGTAGTGTTGAGTAGCATCATGAACGACAAATCCATTCAAAAAAAGGCACAATCCCATCCTCAACAGTCACCTAGCAAAAGCTTAGGGAAACATCCAGGCTGAAGTCATCAGTAACTAAAAACTACAAGTCCCACGGTTGCATCCAACAAAGTGCTCTGTGGATGGATGGTATAGCAGCAACTTGAGTTACGAGAACATCAAATCGACTGAAGTGACAGCACACAATGTGTACAAGTCTGTAAAGCAGTCTTAGTTTCCACTGGTCCTGGGTCAGAAAACAGTCCTAAAGCATGTGATTTTAAACAGACAAAGCATGTTTATTTCAAACTAAAACAAAATGCACCCAACATGAGAACATCCCTCTGTTCATTAACTTTTTCTTCCCCCTGGCAAGTAATTTTGTTTGTATTCACTGCATAATTGGAAACAAATTACAGACATTTATTTTGGGGATACAACATTTTCATGTTTTCATTTAAAAATGTTTTTTTTTTTTTTTTCCAATTATAAGCAGCTGTTCTTGTGTCACTGTATGCAGGCTATTTCTTCTGCGTAGAAACGGAAAGCAGAACACCACAAAAGCATTCACTGAAAACTTTGCAGCAGCATTTTAAAAGAAGAGGAGACAGAAATTGGGCCAGCAACTGCCTTTTTCAAGTATTGTGTGCAACTGTATTCAATCCATTGTCGAACAGCCAGGATGTTTTACTCTCTTCCATAGGAAGGTCAAAGCGCATTTTCCCCATATACAATTGGAACATTTTGGTTGGCAATCCAAGAAAATTTGCCAAGCTTAGAGAAATTAAAACGGTGGGGTGGCATTACAACTTAAGAAAATGAAATAAAAACACAAACAAAACTGTCTATCGATAAATCAGCTAACAAGCTTTCTATTTAAGTACACTGGTATTTGTGAGAGATAAAATCATTTGTTATTGATTATAAGACAATAACTGATGTGAGTCAGTATTCGCCATGTCCCGTGTGGTGGTTTGCTGACATGAGTACAGAGAAGAAGAGACAACTTTACAAAATGATCTTTTACCTACTGAGTGATGATTATGTCCCCTCAGTGTCTGTGACAGTGTCTACCACTGGCTGACTCGCAGCTTCCGTCATGGGTTCACTCTGTTCATTGTCTACGTCCTCAGGAGAGGCAAGCTGCTCCTGCTGCTGCTCTGGTTCACTGTCAGGGAGCACAGAATTGGGAGAGGGTTCTTCAGTGAGCTCAGGAGAGAGCTCAGGAGAGACCTCAAGGTTAGATTCAGCCACGGTGCTATTGTCCATCCCAGGTCCATTGACCCGCTGGGGTTGGGGTGAGCAAGCTCTCTCTTGTGACTCCTCCTCATCCTTCCTTGGGCTTTCTTGTTCATCCAGAGAGTGAGTCTCTTCGGGGGGGCTGGTAGCTTGTGTGAAGGCCACAGGTGAGTCCTGGGATGAGGCCTCAACCAGCGGTGAGGCTTGGCTTGGGGTCTCAGTGTCTGGAGAAGCAGTGGTTTTGGAGGGGGACTGGGCTGGGGACCGAGTTGTGGGCAGGGATGGCGATTCGGTTTGGGGTGATGACTTGGTCTGGGTCAACAGGCTCTCACCTTTATCATCACATGACTGGTCAGGTGAGTGGGCTGAGGCTGGTGACTGTGCCTGAGATGTCTCAGACGGAGTTGGGGTTTCTGACTGGGGCTCAGGCACAGCTGCTTGGCTCTGTGATGAAGGCGGAGACTTAATTTGAACTTGAGGCAGCGGCTGATTCAGACCCAAGAGAGAGGGTTTGGCCTGGGCTTGGGGCAGGAGTGGGGACTGGAATCGTGCCTGAGCCTGGGGGTTCAATTTGAGTGGTGCAAGCATTTTTCCTTGGTTCAGGGTCAGATTGGGATTAAGAGGTGGAGTTGGAAGTAGAGGTGTAGGCAGAGGGAGAAGAGGTGTCCAGCCCCCACGTTCACGCTCACGTTCCCTGTCGTGGTCTCTCTCTTTGTCGCGGTCTCTGTCACGTTCATGTTCTCTGGTGCGATCTCTGCCTCGCTCCCGCTCCCTGTCTCTGTCTCTCTCGCGTTCCCGCTCTCTCTCTCGGCTGTGGCGGCTGCCATTCATCTCCCTCCTGAAGTCGAAATCTCTTTCATCTCTGTCTCTTTGCCTGTCCCATGGGCGTCTTCGCTCATCTAGGTCTTTATGTAGTTCATTGTCAAAAGGCGCTGCAGCACCACCACTACGGTTCCAGGCCTGTGGTCCCCCAACAGCTCCGGAATTGCCTGAAACTCCAGCTGCGCCTCCTGTTGTCCCAGAACGGCCTTCAAAGCGGTTGGGGAAGTTCTGCCCAGGTGTGGGCCTCTCCTCCTGGAAGCCTTTTGGACCGCCTTGGGCCTGTAGGCCTCCTCGCATGCTGTCTCGTTCATCAAAGTCCCCTCTGGTCTGGTTCCAGCGGTTATCAGGAGTGAAGCCTGCAAGAGCCTGCAGACGTCCCACTAGGCTGGTTCTGGCTGGCCCCTGAGTCCCCGGGGTCTGAAGCAAGGGAGGCCTGCCTCCTCCTCCACCTCCTGCTCCGCCACCTCCAAGGGGCTCTCTATGCTCTGGTGGAGGGGTCCTCAGCAGGCCTGTGCTCTGCTTTTCCATCGGAGGAAAGCGGTAGTCCTGGTCTTTGCCCTCATCAGTTCCAGAGGAAGACTCATCTTCTGTCTTGGATACATTTTCATTGGTGAGGTTGGGGCCCCTGTTGAAGGGGTCCAGCTGAGAGAAGGGAGCCCTGGCGCGGGCCTGAGCCTGGAGGGAACTCTCAAGGAGGCCAGCGGCCTGCTGGACAGCCCCCTGCTGCATGAGGAGTGGGAAGCGGACAGCCCCGGGTTGGAGGAGGTTAGGCCGCACATCCAGAGGCAGCAGGCCAGGCATCCTCTGCCCAGTCAGACCAGACTGATGCAGCTGGTGGGTGAGCGAAGCTGTGGGGTGCATGCCAAGGAGACCCATCCCACTGCGGACTGCATTCTGCATGCCTGGAGACAAAACACAATGACAGATATAAATGTTAAAAGCCTCTACAACACCAAAATAATCTCTTTAGTCTCTTTCATGCAGGAACAAGTTAGCATTGCCTCACCTTGCAGTGTTAGCTCTGCAGCAGCATCCATACCATCTGCAGACTGTGAAGTTTTGTCATTGGTGACCTGCTGAGTTTGGAGTCCCACTGGGTTGAAGACACCAGCCATGAACCCGCCTGGCATAGCACTGGTCGGAGGAATCATAGCACTGAAAGGTGATTCCTTGACAGCTTCTTGGCTGGTTACCACCGAAGGCTGCACTAAAGCTATAGGTACAGGAGAAAGGAAAACATGTATTCAAATCTAATAGATTCAAACTACTTCTCTTGAAAGGAATTTACATTTTCAAAACAATATGCACATATAAGTTTTAAGGACAGCATGTCATAAATACTCACAAGTAGCTGCTGAGACCATGGCTGCAGTCTGTGCTGCCTGCAGAAAACCTTAACAGCAGAAAATATGTTTGTGTGAGCTTTTGAATTTTAAAGAGGTCAGATATTTTTTTATACGATACTTTATATGACTAATATACCTGGTGGAGGTTGTGAGGCATTGAAGCTAGCTCTTATGAAGGGTGGTGGTGGCCCATAGCCTGGTGGGGGTATGCCCATGGTGACAGGGAAGGTAGGAGGCACTAAACCTACGGCGCTGGGAACAGCCTGGGCCACTGGGAGCTGGATAAGAGAGATATGAAAGAGTGTCCACACACAAAACATTGATACATTATTAGTTAAATTTACATGGTCCACAAGTTCTTGGCCATGTACTAGTAGCTGCCCAAGCCTATATCAAAGTATTGCTCCCTGGATGTCTAACACATCAAGATAGTCTACTTTTTTTAAATAAGATGCACTGTCGGCATCACACAAAAAAATGTGTGGGGACATAAAAGCTGGGTTAAAATTGGTTACACTGGTCAGCTCTTTTTACAAACAAGCGACATTAACTGAGGTACATGTTACTATCAATTAGCTGTTGTTTTACAATAATGATGCACAGTGCGTTTCTCTTCCTGCTTGTTTTTGGGGGTTGTAAGTCCTAATTTTATTTTCTACATTGGAGCAACCCACAGACAAAAGTGAAACGACGAGGAATCAAAAGGGACAGTTAACAGGAAAGAGAGACACAAGCCGCAAACAGCTGTTATATCCGCCACAAAAAGCCCTTTCTACGCGCCTCCCGCAGGTGAGGAGGGCTCCGATTAATAAACGTAGGCCTAATTTATTTGTCATGATTCAACTGTGAGATTGAAAGTCAAATCAGGCTCCTTTGATCGAATCAGCAAATATCCCTACAGTGAGCCCCATGTGCAGTGTACTGTTCACATTCTAACCACAGATTAAGACATTACCTGTACAGGCATCATGGTGACCTGCTGCTTGTAGGTCTCAGTCTGGGTGTTAGATGCTGCTGTAGTCTCTGCACTTAATGGCTGACTTGTAACTTCCTTAGCTGGCTCAGCATTCTTGGCTGCTTCCCACTCTGCAGAAACAGAAAACAACACCGATCTTAAATTCTTTGTCTGTGGATATCTGTGTTCATCACATGTTTACAAATCTGACTGTGAATCCTAATTATATCCAAACAAGCACTGCTATTAAGTCAACAGACAGTATTTGTTTGAAATATGTTAATACGTAGACGTGTTTCTTTTCACCATCATTAACGGTCTCCTGGTCAATGATTCCTCCCTCAGCAAAGCCATCCAGGTCATCAAGCTTCACCTTCTCCCAAGGTATGTAGGTGACTCCGAGGTCCACATCCCAAAACTGCTTGTACTCCTGCTTTACCCCCTTGTTCAGAGCCCATGCAATCTGGATCACACACACGCAAACATGAGTAGGTCAACAAACAGGATTTTTCAAAGTAAATTCTGGGAGATACAAGGATCCATGTGCCTGGAAAACTACACTGTCTGAGGTATCACCACAGGAGGTCAATGGAAAATTGCATTTTTAGAAACCGCAAGGAGAATGAGACTACAATAAATCAAATTATAAATAGGTAATCTGTACCTTGATGATTTTAGAGCCAATTTTAAAGGAGCCAGTGCTGAGCTTCTGGCGGGCGCGGTATGCATCCTGCCTGTGGACCATACAGATGTAGGCACAGCCTCTGGGAGGGATCATCTGCAAGCGCAGGCAGGCACGCAAAACACACACAGATTACATTACATAGTCCTTGGGAAGGTTAAACAGCAAGATATGACTGTACAGTGGACAATGTCCATGTATTTACATGTGTGATTGATGAGAAATGTGTAAGTAAGAAAAGGACAAAGTGTAAATGTACTTACATTGATAGACTCAATCTGGCCAAACTCTTCAAATAAGTTAGTGAGGTCTTGCTGAGTGGCCTTTTTATCCACTTGGCCCACCCACAGAGTAGTGCTGCACACTAGGTAAGGGTAGAGGGGAAAACAATTATTACTTAGAAAAGCACACAAACAGGTATGAACATATTCTGATACAATAGCTTTCACTAACCACTTAGAGTCTTGGATCGTATGGGAGGCAGGCCTTTCTTCTGTCGCTCCTTTTCTCGTTCTCTGGCACGTCTTTCGCTTGAATAAGACCGTGATGACTTCCTCTTGCGGTCTCTTGAGCGTGAGCGTGACCGCTTGCGATGTTTACGTTTACGAGAGCCAGAGCGGGACCTAGACCTTCTCCTCTTGGGAGACCTACAGAGAGAAAACCCAAAACTTTTGGAAATTCTTTCCAGACTGACATTCATACTTGCTGTATGACCACAGGCCTGCCCTTAAGGCTATCTGTCAGCACTAATTTAAGAAGAGGTTAGAAGATCATAGCTTATTCAGCTAATATAACAAGACAATTCAGCACATTTTGAACATTGTTACGAAATGTGATTTCAGAAATAAGTGAAACTGACCTAGAGCGGGACCTTGAGCGCGTTCTAGAACGCGTGCTGACAATCTTCTTCTCCTCTGTCTCAAAGATCTCCTCCTCCATACCATCTGGGCCCTCATCCAGGTCCATGTCCTATAAAAAGGTAGGCAGAGGTAATTTCACATTTCTCCACCCATAAATACAAGGCAATGTAGAAAACTGGCCCACTGGCCAGGCATACCTGCTGCTGGTTGTCTATGGTGTCATCCAACTTGTTATCCGGCTCAGGAAGCTGTGGCTGGCTGCTGCTCTGCGCTGTCGCAACTGAGTTTTCTTGCCCAAAGATTGAGTCCTGCCCTTCTATGCTCATGGTCTGAAAGGAATAAAAAGAACGGTATACCCATTATATATAATTTATTAACAAGGCATCTAAACGGGCAAATCTAGCCATATCTATCCCCTAAACATGATGAGAACACAACCATTTCATTTTCACATTTTTGAGGAGCTTGTAGGTCTTCATGTATTGTGAGGGACATAGTGTGTTGTTGCAATAAGGTGCTACAGAGGGCTGTTGGTTCCACACAGGTCCCTCACCTGTTTTTGACCAGGAGGAGGACATGGGAGAGATGAAATGGAAACTTTGCTGATATTCAACTGGCTGTGTCACTGCAGTGCGGGCAGTACACTTTGTACACTTTGTATATTTGAAAAATAATGATCTGTGTGAGTACCTTCTGTTGGTGCTGCTGGTGCTCTAAAAGCTGCTTCTGAAACTGTTCCAGGTTCTGCTGTTGTAGTTGCTCAGCCAGCTGGTGGAAGAGAGAACTGTTGATGGGCTCCGACACCATGGGCCTGGAAGTAGTCAGCAACTCAATTAGATCAATGAAGGTGGATGACACAATGAACAGACTCTGGATCACTATTACCGGTAGGGTTGCAAAATTCCGGGAATTTTCAAAAGTGGAAACTTTCCATGGGAATTTATGGGAATTAATGGGAATTTATGGGAATATACGGGAATAAACTGGGAATTTTTAAAATTGATGGTTGGCTCTTCAAAGGGGACTTAAATATAGCTGAGGAAAGTTATTTTGTAGCATAATCTTGACTAAAACAAACAGATGCCATTCAAATACACTTGAATATCCATGCCATTCCTAAACCACATGCACAGAGCACACTGCTTAGTGCATGGCTATTGAGACCACACCCTCTACTGGCACTGTGCATGCCTCCATCACATGTACAGAAGATCGCTAGAAGACTGGACCACACTTTTGAGCCTGAAGCACAAAGACTATTGAAGGCACACATTTGAGCTTCTGGACTAAACAAAGTGAAGTAAGTTTTGATGCTATTATGGGGAAATATATTTATTTTATTAAAGCTCTAGTCTACGATTTGAAAGGTTTGAAAAAAGCACCCCCCCCCCACACACACACACACATGCACCCCTCCCCTCTGTGCTCCTCCGAGCTCGTATCGTTCTCCCCTCGCAGCCTCCCACCTCCCTCTTATTTTACAAAAATAGTTCACTAAAATGTGTTTCTGAAAACATTTTAGGAAAGAAATAAGCTATGCAGTTGCTGAATCTGTCTTTATTTTAGATCGACATCGGTCAGTTTAAAAGATTTTCGCAAGCTTGCGGGCGGCGGCGCTCCGTCTCTCGAAATTCGCTGCTCCGCGACTGCATCGCACGGCTTCTTACATAGACAATGAACGGGAACATTCCATTCCATTTCTGAATGAGAGGAGTTGGGAGTATTGAACCTAACATTCCTGTTTTTGACTTCACCCATGAAACAACTAATTAAAACATGTTCTGTTCTACTTTCAAATAAATCTGTTGAAATATCTGTTGAAAACATTTTGTATGGATGTTTTCTTATGACTTCTGTTCATATTTATGCTTGGATATAATATATTCCCAGTTAGTTCCCCTAAATTCCCATAATTCCCATTATTCCCATGGAGAGTTTCCAAATATGGAATATTTCCAAAATTCCCAAGCTTAAGTTCCCGTGGAAATTTACCGGAAACTTTCCGGAAATTTACCGGGAATTTTCCACCCCTTTGCAACCCTAATTACCGGTAAGTTAGATTTAGTGTGAGAGAAATAATAAGCCTGATCATAAAACATTCTGAACTCACAGTTGAGATGATGAGGAGTCCTTTTTAGATTCTTCACCACGTTCAGAATCATTCCCAAAATCAAAAGGACCCAGAAGCTTCTGCAAGGAACGCACAACATAATCACATTAGGAGACATCAGTTGACGTAAAGAATAATACACTTTCAGTTGCTATCTGCAACATTACCTTATTAAAAGAGGAGACCCTCTGCTCCAGAGGGTTAAGGCTGTTCGCAGTGGCGGCCGCTGTGAGCTGAGCTGTTAGAGCCTGCAACTGCACCACCAGGCCAGCATCCAAGGCCTGCAGCAGGGACGGCTGGGGCTTCTGCTGCTGCATCTGTAGACTCTGTACCAGCTGCTGCAGCTACACCAGGTGATAATACAGTAGAGTATTTGACACATTTAAACATCAGCTGCTTTGCAAGATTTTGAGAGGCTACTCAAGTGAAAAAGCAAAGTATTGTTTTACTGGACATGAAGATTGTTAAGAATAACTTTAAAACAGTTTAATAACTGAGATGCTGAGTGGACATGCCTACTAACCTGTTGTCCCTGGGGACTCTGTAGGATCTGTGCTACAGCAGCCACAGTGTCTGTGTTAGTAATCTGGGAAGCCCAATCAGGCAGACCCTGGACTATGTTAGCTGGGGTAGCCGGAGTAGCTGGGGTGCCTGGACACACAAAGGTTTCATTATCCGCAAAGCGTGTAGTAAGTTTATTTTATAGTGTCAAACAAATTATCTGACCAAATTATCAGAGTGAATGGTTATGCGTTTCAATCTACGTGTGTTCACTTTGACTGACCAGGTGTAGTGTTATTGACTGCAGCAGCGCTGCTGGGCATGACCGGTGTGATGCTGGGAGGGGGAATCCCTGCCGCCATGTCCAACAGAGGCTGGATGATGTCACTCTTGAAGACTGCATTCTTTTGCCACAAGTTCAAGACCCGGACTATCTTACTCTGAAAGCCCCGACAAAGATGACAAAACTGTGACATAACAGTAACATGTGGAAACACTATGACAGATGTAGCCTAAAAAATGCTGATATGATAGAAGAAGGCTGTCAATAATTCCAAGGCCAAAAATTGACCATTTATTGAAAAACAACGGCTTGATCAGAAATGTGATTTTTTTATTTTATTAATACAGCTTCAATTTGTCTTTCAGAGAGTTGCTTCATCATAAAGGTTAAAATGTGTTAGTTTTTTCAATTTCACACTTTTTTCCCAAGACAATATCGGGACAAAAACAAACTGCCCTACACAGATTAAGTAAGAGACTTTACACACTTACTAAATTGCAACAATAAAGTAATCCTGTTGCCAATCCCTGATCTATTTATCAAAGCACAGGTTCCTGTAAAACTGAAGCATATTTCAAGGGGTCTCATATATCTCTCTTGAAACCATCACAAACTACAAAAGCAACAGAGAGGAACACAAAACCTATTATAAACTGTCTGACCTTATCATCTGAAGGGCAGCGGTAGAGTTGCTGGAACGTTGCAATGATATTTTTGCTGAAGCGTGGGGCAAAAACATCCTTTTCCGTGCCAAACTGGTGCCGTGACTGCCTGACAATTGAGTCGACGACGTACAGCCCAGGGACCTTGTATTCTGGTTTGCACTGTCAATACAGAAACAGACAGCTGGTTAATTATAGGATTAAGGATACATAGGATATTTAAACAATCTATGAAGATACTGAATGTTCAACCACACACACACACACAGACACAGACACAGACACAGACACAGACACAGACACACACACACACACACACACACACACACACACACACACACACACACACACACACACACACACACACACACACACACACACACACACACACGTTCCCAAAGATTTATACAAAATATAGCTCACCTTCTGAATGAATTTCTCCACACTCTGGACAACATGCTTGTAGAACTGAAAGAGAAGCAGAAGAATGGAAACATTTTGAGTGACTGCAGTTTTATGAACTTGATGTAAAATTAACTGTAATACAATTTCATCTTCCAAGCTGTTTTTCCTCATTTAGACTTGCAAAGAACACATAATCAATGCTAAAGGTAAATTATCGATTTCAGAATGTAACAGAGAGATGCAAAGAATGACCACTGATTCCGTAAGACTGGGTCAGGACCCACAGGATATATGGTTAGAATCACCAAATAAATCTGCAGAAATTCTTTCAGCCTTTTATTTGACATTTATATCTGAGGACGACTTTGAGCCCAGGAGTGTTTGTATTGTTCTGACAATTGCAACCTAGGAGGGTGTACAGTCTACATTATTTGTTTAAGGAAAACGTGCTTGTTAACTCCCGCTAATGCATATATTTGGTTTAATTTCTTATGTATTTAGTATGCAAACAAATGCACAAAACTAAGTTGTGATTTATCAAACATGTTTTTCTCAGAAATGGATGATTAACCTATTCTGGATAATATTTGTTTATCAATGGTAATAAAAATGGCCAGGAACGTTTGTTATTCAAAACTGTGCTCTTCTCTCTCTCTAAGTCTCTTATTATGAAATGGGTCGTGATTGTTTGTCTTTTTTTAAAGTGGCCAGGATGTTCCAGTAGCCAGTCAAATAAGAAAAGTAATGACCCTTTTCTGATTGTTTTGCCAGTTATTTACCAAACCTTCAGCACCACTTGTGGCTATGTAAGCAAGGTCAAATATTGCAAAGTAATTAAACAAATTTAAATGACCAGAATGTCTGACATAACTGAATGCAATCTTTGATCAATTAAAGCCATTACAGCATAAAAGGCAGCCAGCAAAATGTTAGTAGACAGTATTAACTGACATCTGGCACTTTGGGAGTTCTCCAGATACTGGCTCTGTCTGTTCAAAGCATTAATTGTGTATGACAGTTTGGCTCGGCCTTACATTATAGACCAGCCAAAATAGTAGTTGATGGCAGAGCTGTTACATTGCATAATGGTGACCTAATGTACTAAATTGTTCTTTTTAGGTGTGACAGGAGAAGGAATAAGCAGCACAGGCTGCACCAAGGTCAAATTAATAACAACAAGAATAGCTACTTATTATGAACCCTGTTTTTTTTCGAGTTTTCATCTTTCCTCACAGCCTGGTAGTTGGGAATCTCTGCTTTAATCCAAAACGTTGTGCAGACTCTGCCCTACTGTTGTGCGTTTAAGATCGGTGGAATTTACAACAAATTAATACACAAACTAATGTTCTTTGTCATGTTTGTAAACAATGGCGTATTTACGCAACTATACCAATGATAACAACACATGGTGGTGAGCAGCAGAATCACTTTGTGTCAGACTGAGCCATTGTTTGCCTTGCAACAAGGCCACCTTGACTGCTATGCACAGCTACAATTGGCTATGCCCCGCTGCTAATACTTGACCTTTAAAGCTTTGTCCAAACACATTTCATCTTGCTGAGAAGAAAAAACTGAAAAGCTCTGCTGAGCTCAATCAACTAACTCTGCCCGGTAAGCAAGGTTGCTTTCACACTTTGGTTCATTTCGTCCAGACCAAGGGAAAGAAAATGATACATTGTTGCATTTCAGTTCTGGTGCTAACACAGTCTATATACAAACAAACCATGAGGATTAAACACAAGGGGCCCTAGTTTCATAGACCAGGCGCAGTCAGCTCTCAGCGCACCTGCGCCACGCCGACGGGGTGTGTCCGCCTGGACTTTGCAAGTTTTGTGCACCGCGCAGGCTCGCGCAGGCACACCTCCCGTCTCGCCCACCGGCGCAAGTGGGAAAGAGGGAGGAGAAGAAGGCGTGAGTGGGAGCCGAGGAGGAGACGAGGCGTGGACTGGGATTAACACAGCCGATTCAGATCTTCACCAATCAAATGAGCTCCTCTCCTCTCCTTTAATGCGTTAGGGGAGGTTCAGTGCAAGATCCGTCACTTGACAACCCGATGACAGAAGCAGCGCCGGCGCTCCCACAACGCGCATCACACGATGTGCGTGCGTATCATAATAATAACAATGCCCATATTATAAAAAAACAGGAGAGAGACAGAGGGAGATGTTTTGGTCCGAGAGGCTGAGTTTCCGTTACGCGTGCCATCCGCCTTTGATCTGACGTCAGATGCGACGGGACAATCTATATAGATATAAATTCACGTGTCGATTCAATTAGTTGCATTAAATAGTGTTTGTTGTGATTATGTATTGCATTTAAATGTGCCTGGAACTGTGGAAACCTGCCTGTCAGGTCTCGGTGATGTGTACGCACTGCACGCCGTCAGCCAAACTTCCACTCCGCCAGCTGTGCTTCGCATTGAATGAATGGACTTTATTTGCGCCGAGAGTAGACCAGGTTGGAGCTGGCGGGCTTTCAGTGCAGTCTCGGCGAGGCTTTTTGCCACGAAACTTCCGCTACGCCAAGCTGAATCTGTGACGCCTCCCACTGCTGCGCCGCCACACCCATCTTGGCGCAGGCGATCCACCAAACTGACAAACTGACCGTGCGCAAGGCTGCGCGGGTCGAAACTTGCATTACGCCGGTTCCGCCACCCTGCGCTACGCCACGAAACTAGGGCCCAAGGTTATACAAAACTCACAAGTAACTTGTGATTGGATAGTTTTAACAGTGATTGTCATCCTGCATCAACCGGACTCATGTGGGAGTTAATTAAAGCAACACTTTAATGCTTCTGATCTGTATATTTATGCTCTTTGTTATCACAAAGAAGTCATGGCACAATAACTGATTACAACCATTATCAGTATTATCAGATGGTAAATTGACCACCTGTTATGAAAAATGATTAACAGGAGACAGGACCGTAAAATAAAATAAAAAACCTTTGCACTCTTCCAAATTAAAAGAACAGCAGCCGTTGTTGGTCTGTACCAGTGTTCAATTGACAACTTTCACACCAGCCCAAATGAACTACACTATCTGGCAAAGCGCTCCAGGGTGCGGTTAAAATGGACCAAACGGGTAAGGTGCAAAAGCAACCATATGCCTAGGCCACTATGCCTGCCTGAGCAGAAAGTGACGACTATGCGGTCCAGCCCTTTCTTTCTACATAGCAAGCCTTTCATGGTGGTCATTGAAATTAACCTTTAAGTGTAAGTACATCACTCTTGTGTTCATTTGCAATAATAATCAACAATTAAAAGCAAGTACTCCAATAATGTATGGAGACTTGCAAGAGTCTGTATTTTCTGCAACTCTGTCCTACAAATATTTCAGAATAAAAGCCTTGTGTTAAAAAACTGAAGGGATTCTGTCGACAGAAAAGCTTGTATAAATGCTTTGATTTTGTGTTGAGTGAAAAAAAAAAAGTTGTTTCTTCATGTCTGACATTCTATAGATTGAAACTGTAGTTTTGTGACAAAATACTGTCAAAAGATAATTTCCAGTCTATTTTTGCAGTAAGCTGTGTTGTGGGCTGTGTGGCAGCTCTCACCTTTAAACATGGGTACCAAAATTAAAAAACAAAACAAAGGTTCCGCAATGCACACACGCTGCTCATGCATGGAGTGTGGCCCGGGCATACGGCTTTGAGGGGGGAAATGTGTAGGTTCACAGACCATGCATTGTGATGTACAAAATTACTGAAATACAAGCCTCAATGGTGGGTGAGAAAAGTCTTTGCTGATGATGAATGGTGTGGCAACATTATTTCTAATTCAACACTCAAGTTCTAAAATCAGCCACTAGATGGAGTCAAAGTACAGAGAATGAGAGGCCACAGTTTATGGTTGTTATCACAGGGTTGTATAGAGTAGTATCAATTAAATAAAGCAAACAAACATTTTACAAATCAATCCTCAAAATCAATCAAATATATCATTTCTATAGTAACACATCTACATGTCTGTAGGTGAAAAGCTTTCAACTATGCACACTCAAACTCGCCCTAAGACCTAACATCCTTTTTGGACTGAAGACCACACAAGGGATATCGCCTGTCTTTTTGCTTTTCACAGAGTTGTGCCTCTTTCACCGAACATCTGTAGAATCAAAACACTGATAAAGACTCCAAATTAACCTGCTAGCTACAACCCCCCAGTATCAATAATTGTGATGATAGAAGATGATAAAGTCAAAATGCAGCTTAGATAAATAGACGACTAGGTAAGTAGTATACGCAGCCACGTTTCTGTTAGTATTTACAGGAAGAGCGCATGAGTTGGCTGAAAAACATAAAAGCTTCTATTGGGGTCATTGAATGGAGCTTTGAATGTCTCTCATCACCCTCAAAAAATACACAAAATCTTCAATGTGAATAAACTGAAACAAGTGAATCCGTTTTTACTCTTAAATCGTCATTCTTAAATGAATATAACTTGTCAGTGCATGCCTCCCTTTGTGTGCAACATGAAGGAGAGCAAAGTTTTTGACCACAGTGAAATGAATCAAAAGGCTTAACGCCACTAAATATAGATTGAAGCCAAATAGATTGAAGTTTGATAAACAAAATATATATATTTTTTAATAAATCACTCCAATTTTGGATCTCTTGTCAATGAAATTTGATTTAATGATTTAAAACTGTTCAAACTACAATAAACCTATACAACCATATTTGAATTATACAAATAGCCTAATTTAATACTATTCATTACTGAGAAAACGTGTGAAAGGTTCGCAGCAGTTCTCATAACTACTGGTGCGCTGCTGTAGAATCAATATAAAAAGGGAAGAACTGATTAGTGTAACCTTATTTTTACTTGCAAATTTGCAGAAGTCCCGATTTTAAACAGAACAAAACATGAATAGACAAAAAAAAAAAGCTGTGCAGCATTCAAATGTTGATCAACAATGTGAATATCAATGTTTTCAAAGAAGCTTTAAATGATTAGACATTTAGTTTTTAATACTTTAATTTACCTGGTTATTTATAGTGCATGTAAAAGCATAGAGTCCACAAAGTGGATGAGTAATCAGAAAAGCATTGACTGCTGATGAGGAAATTACTTGTGAAGTTAGGGGAGATTATCTTTTGATAGATGATAGCTGAACTGACTTTATTTGATTAGGGTTCCAAATATAGTAAATTATGTTAGGAAAAGCCTAAACACTCACTGAATAGCACAATTTGTATCTCACGAAATATTACAATGTTTGATGAGATAATAATAATAATGTTATTGTCAATTGGCCATTCAGCAAGAAAATTAATTGAAAGCAATCCAGAAAGCAGCATGGGTAATGATTGCAGTCCTGTGATAGTCATAGATTGCTGTGAGGATGCAATAAGAATTTCAACATCTTCATTTCTTTTTGAAGAAGATTAGCAGACCTAGCTTAAATTTCAATTATTTGCAACTATAACATGTATGTATGGAGTATGGATCTTACCATTTCCAATATGGCCACAAAATGTTATATTTTAAACCACTTGGAACAAATATTAACAACTATACATGTATTTAACTAGTCTTCCGTTTACTTCTTAAATTGAAAATGTAAATTTGACACCAATACTTACTGACAAATTAGTAGAGACAAAACTGCAACAGATGAAAAAATATGAAAGACTGAAGTTCATTGGGACGTGTGCCTTTTTTCTCTATTACACACTTTAAATGTGTTAGTTAAGTCATGCTAGTTTTTAGTTTAAAATGAGCAGGATTTTCATAAAAGACAATGTGTAGAATGCAGAAACAATCCCTCTCAATCATCACTTATGACCCATAGTGTGCAGCAGTGTCTGAATCTGCAGACACCATGTCCTTTGCTTGTATTTTAGGGCTGGACCGAATGACCCTTTAACATTTGTGAATGTCTATTATCAAACTTATAATGCAATTAAGTGTTTCATCAAATTAAATAAATTGGTGTTTTTCTTTTGATTAAACTTTTTAAATTATTCATCAGTGTGTGGCAAGTGAGAGAGCACACGTTTTCTGACTGCAGTAGAAATATTGTTTTGGAGAGGCTGAACGGCAAGAAATAGGAATATTTTTGTTCGATAAAGACATACACAAAAACAAATTTACCAGTGTGGTGGATTGTAGTCATTAATTGCAGGAACTTCCTGGCTAGCAGCCATTAACAGCAGTTCACAATTTTGTATCAAAAATGATTATTGTCATCCATCATCATCCTTGTCCCACTGCACAGCTCTCTGCTGCCTGTATTATGTCATATGATCAAGGATATAAACAAGAATCGGCATGTCAAGCAAAAACACAATTCAATATTCACTGGGAAATATGACCATTTTCAATGATTGCAATTCAATTCAAGTTGCTTTCAAAGATGCCTGATCTATATAATTAAACAAGAGTTTCATCTACCATCATCCTGGGGGGCAAGGTAGGGGACACTGCCTTTAAAAGCAAGCAGGTAATAATGGCACTTAAAAGTCCCAGTGAAAAGGAAGCTCGAGTGTCTTCAGCTTCTGTACTGCCACTATTCCAAAGTCAAGCAGGACATTTGAGTAGAGTAGTTACAAGAGGTACTTAGAACAAATCCTTTGCATTTGATTGGGCCTGCTTAGAATGTAACACACCACATACAACCTCCCTTATCGCTAAAAGTTGCAGAATGATTGATGCTTGGATGCCATGTTATTGGTTCAAATTGGTTGGTACGAGTTCACATGTGTTACAGGAAGAAAAAGATGATTGCATTTTGATATAAAAATACGGAAGCATTGTGTTTTGTTTTGCATATATTGCTAAAAAGATGCACAAAATAACTGGGGATGTGATCTAAAGGGCATTTTTCATTTCATCTTGTTTTTAAATGCAAATTTTGTTTTGACATAATATGTATGCAATTCAAGCAATAAAAATGGAAAACAATTCATTATTCAGACTTATTTCTCTTTTTGTACATTTTCCATTTCTTATGCATTCTCATTAAAAGGAGCTGAGTGCAAAATTGAGAGCATCTATTAAGACGCACAGAGGAGGAGAGCAACTTCAACCTCTTCTCAGGTAGAAATGACTTTAAATATCTTTACATGGCAAATAATTGTTTGCAGCTATAATAATGCTCAAACTATCTAACAGAGAACCTTTAATAAAGCAAAAGGTCTCTTTTCGATAATGACAATGATAGTCAGGAAAGGGGGAGAGAGAGAGGGGATGACATGCAGCAATGGGCCTTAGATTGGATTCAAACCCCAAAAGTATTTATTATTCGATTATATTACTTGATGGAATGATCAGTAGAATACTTGATTATGAAAATAACCAATAGGTGCAGGCTATTTGTCGGTGAATAAATACAACAAGACCTGAAGACCAGCCTAGTTCCCATGTCTTGCTTGCCACCTGCTCATTACAGTGAAGGGAGCTAACCGGAGCTTAGTCAGTAGGATTTCATCTTTGCTGATAGCCAATGTGATAGTTTGCTTTACTTTATTTCATAAATCAGGGATCAAATAAAGCATCTTGAGGAAAAAAACAGAACATAAACTGCATATGTAAATGTCTCAAATGTTTGGGAGTCAAGTATTATCCTTTCAATGTACACAGAACTAACTTTTAGGTTCAATCACAGACTGCAAACAGCAGTGTTTCCCCTACCATTGTACAGGCCTGGCGGGCCGCCAGGCCAAGGAGACCTGCCGCCAGGCCAAAAAAAAAAAATATATACCAAAAATAAGCCACCTATCAATTCATTCATAAATCAATAATCATTTACATTAGGAGCGCCTCCGCGCAGCACAGCAGACTTGCTCCGCAAGACGCGCGGCCGCAACAATCCTCGCCGCGCGCTCCCGCTACGTTCTTCTTCCGTGTAGGCTACTTTACGCGCTTGATGTTGTTCTGATGCCGTTCCGCCTCGTTAAACCACCACGATGTCGCTTTCTACTTTGAAAACACGGAACGTTGACACTGTATTTTGATAAGCTGTTGCACTCTTCAGACTCGTGGTGTGAGCGGAACCGGACCATAGGGTCCATAATATTTATTTTATTACATTACATTATTATTTATTTTTACATAATAAAAATGCCGCTGTGTGTCTCCGTCCAAAACCCGCTGCGCTCGCGCTGTCTGCTCGCACAGATCCGCTCGTGCGCACATGCGCTGATGCAGGTCGAGTGTTGTCGAGAAATATAAGCAGAGACGGCGCTCCTTAAAAACAACATCACGCCATGTGTGTGTAGTATTAGGACGTGATGACGTATGTACAACCGGCCAAAGCCCGTTTGCCCCCCCTCCCCGGGGGGGAGGATTGTTTTTGATAAGATGTGGATTTTACTTGATAAAATAAGACAATATATGCACTCATATGTCATTGTAGTGTTTTACAGTATCTGTAGCTATTAATGTGATGCTCATCATTTTCCAGCCATATTTTTCTGGACCCTGATCATTTCCATCAACCAGCACCTTAATAAGTCACTCTCTCCTTGTGATCTTGAATACACTCTGGTTGAACAAAAATGTTGAATGCAAATAAAATAATTGCAGAATTGCAGACTGCTTGCTGTGCCACCTGACTTAATCCAACTGCACCAATACACCATCCCACACGTCTCGTCTGTTTAGGGTTTTTTCGGCGGGTACCACCGGGCCTGAAAAAAATTCTAGGGGAAACACTGAACAGGTACCTCCGTAATGATGGTTGTTATCATATGTACAGTGCAACAGAACAAGGGGAGACTTAGTAGTCCTGAAATCTAATGAAATGTATTTATATACACTTCTATAATATAGAGGAAACAAAACCCCACTCTTTCTGTTTTCAGAAAAGAGGAGAAGATACATACAGTACAGACCAGGCACACAGACAGAAAAGAGATTGGCTGATAAACTGTAAATGGCACTGCATTTGAGGTAGGGCTGGATATGGCCAATATTTTCTATCACTATAGTACTTTCATATCTCGATATTATTCATCACAACAGCATGTTTTCTGATAATTCAAAACATAAATATACTATACTACAGGGTAAAGCCTATTTATTTTCATTTGAATTAAATATTTAAAAAATGAAAATTACAGAGTACTTTACAGAGTAATTTAATTAAGAACTTGCAAAATAAAAGTTTTAAATTATAAATAAAAACAGCTATACAGGCTATACTGTTTATATGCAGGCAACACAAATGCAGTGTAATCAGATTAAAACAACAGTTTGATCTGACTTTAACTATTAAAAACAAATCAGATTAGTTAAATTGAGAAAAAGGTTTATGGTGGAGACAAGCTGAGTCTTCCAGCTAGGCTTGGGCCGGTTTAAACATTTTCAAACCGGTCCGATACTAAGCCAAAAACCAAAACTTGTGTGATACATTCGTTTTCTTTTACACAGAAGACTTTGCTGTAATCACAGAAAGGAGAGTCAAAAATATGGTGTGATCGTACCGTTTATTTAACTTTGCTTTGCCGCGTAACGCCACAACTGTGTCTCTTTTTTACAAAACCTCATTGCTTTGTGGAACGAGAGACAGATACTGCGCCGTGTGACGTGTTCAATGCGTGTCGGAATTACGATTAGCTCGTGGCTTCAAAACAAGTATGAAACGTGAACTTTTGCTTGGATGTAAACAAACAGTTACGGTGCGCATCTCCCCCTCCCACCTTGACTGAAATGCGATCTCTATCAAAACGGCCACGGCTTGCTCGGCAGTGGGGCGGCTGCACTATTCGCACCGGCCAACTTGGACACTCGCTGATCCGTTTATCAATAAACACAATATTATTTTAATCTCTTGTCATGATTGCTGCACATTACTAATGAAAGACATGTTAAATTTAGTGCCGTGACGCCGTCGGCACAGGTAGCTGATGGTTTTAATTTTCCAGGACAAATGCCAGTTTAATCGGTTTGTGCATAAATTAAACAGGAATAACCCATTCACCGAACCGAACCTGTGAAACCGGATATAGGCCCAACCCTATTTCCAGCTAAGTAGAGTCTTGCAGTTCACTAATACGTCTTTCCTCTGACTTAGTTCCAGATTTATCATAGGGCTGTCAATTCTTATTCGAAATTTAGCCTCCTGCTCCAACTACGGCCGCAACAACTCGTCGACTTAACTAACTTAATTATGAAAAGTGTGGGAGCATTTCACGCTTAATACAAGAAAGAAAGTTGTGAGCTGCAATATATGCAATGTAGACCTCCCCTTGCATGATAGTACAACAGCGTTGCATGAGCATTTGTTGGCGCGATAGGAGTTGAAATAAGCAGACATGTGATATTATGATATGATGTGTTTGAAGTGAAAGATGATTCAACTGGTAATCTTTCATTTGAGACTGGCACACTCAAAACATAGGAGGTTAAAATCTTGCAGTGGCTTAGCCGATAAGCACAAGGCTACTTTGACAAGAAAGCAGGCTGAAAGACTAACATTAGTCGCAAAGGCTATATAGTAATAAACATGACATTATGTGTCATGACTAGGGCTGTCAAAATAAGATGTTAATTTTGATTAATTAATCACAGAACAAACAACGCGTTTAAATAATTACCACTGATTAATCGCATTCCGTGGTCCACTTTTACCCAGTGGAGGCAGACGAGAAGTTGCTGCTTGGCCCTAGTAACGAAACATTTACGTTTAAAAAAAAAAAAAACCTCCCAGACAGAGATGTAGATAGGAACACCGTTCTGTGCAATTTATGCAGTTAGGAATTTTCCTACCATCAGAGTACATCAAGCCTAGCGCTAGCAGCCAGAATGTTTAGGAGACACGCACCCAAGGAGAGGCAGGGAGAGAGACGAGTAAGGAGAAAGACAGTTAGAGAAAGGTAGATTTAACAAGCTAACGTTACAGTTTAAATTAACATAATTAATGTTATTTTCTATTGGTATTCATGGCCAACTAATGTTGCTATGTTATTTTATTTCAGAAAGAAACAAGGCAGGATGACTGATTTTGTTCTGAGGAGGAACACCCAATGCACACCTGGCAAGCAGCTGTTCTTACTGATGCCATCCTCAATATGCTCTTGATGGACATGAGGCCACTTTCCATGATGGAACATACAGCGTACAGGGCCATGAATAACAAGCTCAACCCTGGACCCATTTCACCAAACTGATGGAAGAGAAATACCAAGACACCTTACATGGAGTAATAAATGTCAAAAGGAAGATGGCCCTCGCCACTGACATATGGACAAGTATAGTCACTGAAGCCTACTCGGCATTACATTGGAGATGATTGGTACATATCATCTCCAATTAAGTTTATCTGCCGTACCACTATGCTACTGGAGGACAGACAGACAGCTTTGAATATTGTGGAGTGTTCAGAAGAGGTGACTGCTAAGTTTGAAATTCCTGAAAATTATTGCTATTGTGCATGATAACAGCGCCAACATTGTAGCTGCTGCTAACAACCGGGAGGAGAAGCATGGATGGGCCAGTATCTGCTGCACAGGCCAAACCTTACAGCTGGTGATTCCTTCTGCATTGAAAAATCCAAGCATCAAAAAAAGCTATTGGGGCTGCAAGATGTTAGTGAAACACTAGCGAGCTAGCCTGCAGCGAACTAAAAGAGAAACAGCAACAGACAGGCACACTTGAACCCAAGCTTGTTCAGGATATTAGCCCCAGGTGGAACTCTATGTTCAATATGAACAGCAGACTTCTTGAGCAAGGGTGGCCTGACACACTTTTTGACCCACCCATCAAAAAGAGGGGCAAAATATATCTGGATCTAAAGCCTTTGCAGAGCAAGGACAATTTAGAACTTGCCACCAGTGCCACTTCCACTAAAAGGGTTGCACCTAGTTCTGCCTATTTGCTGGACTCACTTCTTGATTCTGAAGGAAGCAGTGAAGAGGAGAGTAGTGAGGCAGGATCCGATCTTAACAATCAAGTGAGGATTGAAATCCAGGCATACTTTGCCGATGAGAAAATGCCTTGCTTTAGTGGAAGGCTAACACATATAGATATCCTACATTAGCTAGGCTAGCCATGTCCTATCTATGTATCCCTGGAACCTCAACACTATCAGAGCGCCTCTTCTCAGCAGCAGGCATCATTACCTCCAAGAAGAGAGACTGTCTTAGCCCCGGGCATCTCAACATGTTTTTTGCGAATGCAGACTCTCTTTAGAGAGGAAGTGTGTGTGTGTGTGTGTGTGCGTGCTCATTCATGTGTGCTAGTGTTTACAGTGTACCTCCAAAGTTTCAAAAGGGCTCCAATGTGCGTCTTGCACAATTTGTTTATTTTCTTTAATTTAAATCATTATTTAAATGCAACACAAAATTCTTATTTTCTTATCATTAAAAAATAAAAAAATATATTTCTTTCGGTTTATTTTTCCATACACGTTTATAGAAATGTATTTATGAAGGCCTGAAAAGTGATGCACTGTATTTCATGAATAAAGAAATCGTACATATATCAACTAATCCGATTACTTGAAAAATAATTGACAGAATAATTCAAATTATTGTTCGTTGCAGCCCTAGATCCAAAAGAGGGAAGTATTCTACCTGTAATGAAATGTTCAGTGTGTAAACGCAGAAGGCCATGTATTGCACTCCAGCAGAGGGATGCATTTGTAAAAGGCAAAGACACTCGGGTCCACGGCATTCCCTGTTGCTGGGAATTGTTTTCGTCACTAACGCGAAATGGAGGGAAATCGGGTGCTGAACAAGTAACTATGACACCGAATGTCTAGAAGAGTGTATGTGTCAAAGTATTTGGGATTTAACACCGTAAACAGAAAAATTGTGGATGAAGGTATGGCTGTACGCTGCTTTAAAATGTTTTTAAAAAACAGTCATATGTTAGCTTGTCACTCAGGTGACTGAACTGAAATCACAATCAGTTCTACAAAATACTTTAGAATGAGGCTACTTGGGTTGTGTCTGAATAAATTAAATTGAAAAATGACATGCAAGTTTTAATTCAATTAATCTTGCATTGATCAGCAAAAGCCCTAATCTTTTGTTAAAATCAGTACTTGAAATTGAATCTTGAATACCAAAACTGTATCAGCTGATTTGACATCTTCCAGTCCTTTCACAACATATGTGCCAATATGAAAAATACAGCCAGACTATGTGTGCAGAAGATATGAATCACTACTACTGTCAAAACAAATCAGGTTTAGAAGATGACCCTCAGGGAATTAAATGATCATGTTAATGAAAACGATCATATTAAAAGGTGTAAACAGTAGCTCACACTTAATGACTACCAACTAGGGCTGTACGGTATGGACTAAAATTGATATCACGGTATGATTTGAGGCATAGACGGTAACGGTATTATATCGTGGTATTTTAATTTTTATCTTTTAGTTTCTATGTACAGTGTTTCCCCTAGAATTTTTTTCAGGCCCGGTGGTACCCACCGAAAAAACCCTAAACAGACAAGACGTGTGGGATGGTGTATTGGTGCAGTTGGATTAAGTCAGGTGGCACAACAAGCAGTCTGCAATTCTGCAATTATTATATTTGCATTCAACATTTTTGTTCAACCTGAGTGTATTCAAGGTTTTCAAGGATTAAAGGAGAGAGTGACTTATTAAGGTGCCGGTTGATGGAAATGATAAAAAATTAGGGGCCGGAAAAATATGGCTGGAAAATGAGGAGCATCACATTAATAGCTACAGATACTTTTATACGTTATAAAACATTATAACGACATATGAGTGCATATATTGTCTTATTTTATCAAGTAAAATATAAGTTATAGGTTTACTCAACAGCCTGATAGTTCATAGAAATTCAGGTAGAAATAGGTTAACTCAAGAGTTCCACAGCTTATCAAAAAACAATCCTTATTTTATTAGGCTGCCTATGGCTTGATGTTGTTTTTAAGGAGCGCCGTCTCTGCATATATTTCTCGACAACACTCGACCTGCATCAGCGAATGTGCGCACGAGCGGATCTGTGCGAGCAGGCAGCGCGAGGAAAGCGGATTTTGGACGGAGACACAGCGGCATTTTTCTTATAAATGCACCGGTCCGGTTCCGGTACCGGTCCGGTTCCGCTCACACCACGAGTCTGAAGAGTGCAACAGCTTATCAAAATACAGTGTCAACTTTCCGTGTTTTCAAAGTAGAAAGCGACATCGTGGTGGTTTAACGAGGCAGAGCGGCATCAGAACAACATCAAGCGTGTAACACGAAGAAGAACGTAGCGGGAGCGCGCGGCGAGGATTGTTGCGGCCGCGCGTCTTGCGGAGCAAGTCTACTGTGCTGCGCGGAGGCGCTCCTAATGTAAATGATTATTGCACCAAACCATGTCCAGATAATGGAATGTGCACCCTTCTTTTTCACAAACTGCTCCTCTTCCTCGCGTGCTGCGCTTTCAGCCATATTTCCGTCTGTTAAGCCACAGCCGCTCTTTCGTGCATGTTGTACACATGGACATGTTTGTAAACAGTGTGATGCTTACGCGGGCTGCCTGGACGCATTGCGGTGATGTCTGTTAAGAAGTCTGTTATGTCTGTTATGTCTGTCGCAAAAGACGAGCGCTTTTGCGCTCGTCAAAATAAAAGGGGGAAAAAAGAAAGTGTTCATCTACTGGTCACACCGGTCCCGCGGTAACGTCAAAATCCATACCGTAGCGAAATTCATACCGGTATACCTTCAGCACCGTTTATACCGTACACCCCTACTACCAACTCTTAAAGATTTTGTTTTATGCACACCTAACAAATAACATCAATCTTCATCAACATCACCACTCCGTCCTCACCAGCCTATACTGTGTGAAAAAAACATGCATATACTGTATGTAATGTCTGTTATATTGAGGATGAGTGCTGAATTACTGAAACTGTGTGTTTAGTGTCAAAGCAGCACTTAAAACGAATTTGGATCAAACACAAAAGGTCAACATTTTATAAATCTCTAATTGCAACTTCTCTATTTGCATCCTCACAACTCTTGAATTTAAGCCCCACCACATAAGCTCATGATTGCTCAAACTCCATCAATATTCAGCAGGAAGCAACTCAGCACATGTTCTGACTTGACTACCAAGAAAAAAAAAAGGGGCATCTAATCGATGCACCTTTTTTTCACGACCACAACTCATGAAGAAAATTTAAGATTGCACCTTCACCTTTCAACACAATCAAGAGCACAAAGCCAACATCGACCAACGCATGATAACCAGAGGGGGAGTAATAGCCCACAGCAGAAACAGCTAAATCCCCGCTTCTCTGGGTGTATGGGAGCAAATTAAGTTTTAAATGATTTTAGTCTTCTTCCATCTTCCTTGTGAAACAACCCATACTCCTACCTAAGCTGGTTAGGGATTCTCTTATCTCTTTGTTACTCTCTCCACCCCATCCTCCTGCTTCACTTTCAGTGCTTTGGGGGAGCTGGGAGAGCTGCTGAGGGAAGGGGAAACGGGTGTTATTCTCAAGCAACATAAGGCACAGTAACACCATAAGCACAGTAGTTCCTTTAGAAACAAGAGCACACACACACACACGCAGGGAAACACATTATAAGATGTTTAGCATTAGGACTGGTGTCGTGGACTTGTGATGTCAGGCCTTAAAATCTTAAATAAACTCCCATGTTGTAATAATAAAAATGGTTATAGTAATAATAATAATAATAACAAATTATTTTCACTCTTGGGGCTGCATCTATAGCCATAGTTGGTCATGGGTACTTGTTCAGTGTTCGTTGATCAGCCTTTTCTCAGGTTCCAGGAAGCCAACCATTAGTGTAATGTAATAAGCATAGGAGCAAAATTACAGGAGGGGTCTTTCTTGGAATATAGAGAAAAATTCTGATTTTAGGCGGAAACCATATATTTAACATTTTATAAAAAGGGTCCGGATTTCCTAAAGATTTATTTCAGTTTTTATTGAAGATGGGTGCAATATTAGAAGATATGATGTGGGCCTCTATTAGTCTTTTGACCACAAACACACCCATGTTATGTTACTGCTTAAGAAACACTTCAATGTGTTTCAAAATTTCCATGTGCCAGCAAATGATCAGGTCACAGCTCATACATTGTGACGTTAACCGTCTCCATGTGATTGTCTCCCACATTTAGACAGGAATGAAAAGGTGAAGCAAGCAGAACATTACAATCTACCTTCAACATGTGATGCACTGACAGCTACTGTTAAGAGTAACAGCTACTGTTAAGAGTAGACAGTGGTACATTGCTTATTTTTGTTTAATCCACTAGATAACAGCATGTTTCTCTAAGTTTAGAACTTAAAGATGTTTAGAGGGCCAATCTTTTCAGCGGTTTTGCAACTATATTTGTAAGAAATTTGAAACCTCACTTAATACTCAACTAAGACATTCAAAACATGAATTGAAGATTCATTTTTGTTATTGTGTCAGCTATATACTTCATACTTCAAACTAGGGATGAGACAATGTTGGATTTTATCACACAAAAGCTGTCTTGCTTGCTATCATGGTGGAAAATAGAGCCCGATTTATATACTAGATACAATTTTTTTTTAATGTATTTATCCTGTATTTATGCAGGGAGAACATATGATTCATGATCATTTTATTTAAGATTATTTGATTGTTCACTAAAAAGTATGTGACATGATAAAAACATTTGTTTCTTAACATACAGTTATGTGATTCTAGAATGTAAACAGTGCCATTTTAAGAGTGATATTTAGATGATTATTGGGATATTGTGAATCACATTTACTTTGGTCAGAATATTCATGATGAAATATTCATATTGTCCCATGCCTCATCACAACCCTAAAGGTGTTCTAAGGTTTCACGTCAATTTTCTTCTATTTCACGAATGCAACAACAATGTTTGTGTATAATGCACTGAGTGCTGCCAAAACGTCTGTGACCACACAGCAGTGCTGTCACTAAGTTTGTTCAGTGGCACTGGCAAGAGGACTGAAGCGGCTGCTGTGTCGACAGAGTTAAAATACTTAACTGTGTCTAGTCATGCTGTTTTTAACTTAAAATATTGTTACCACCTGTAGTAACACTTGCATATACAATTCCACTGTTGCTCTTTTGTCTATGTGGATACAATTGGACCTGTATGAAATCAACCAGTCAGCTCTAACATAACACTGAGCCTCTACAATGGCTTACAATCTGAACAGTAATTAAGATAAGCTGTCGTCAAACTCCATTCACAAAACAAATGTTTCACTCGAACATTAGAAAGCACCGATATTTGACATGCCACAGTCGGAAATGCATAGGTGTGGACGGCTAAAATATGTTGAGCCACTTGGTATTGCACATACTGGCTCAGTCACACGGTCCTCACTTTGTAGTAGAGATGGGTAAAAATATCGATTCAGCAATACATTGCGATTCTTTTCCCCGCAATTCAATATCGATTCAGCCATCTTCTGAATCGATTCAAGCCCCTGGCCAGTGGGGGCGCTCTGACCGGGTACGGACGGGGGCCGCACTAGACCAAACCATTACAATATGGCGACCGGAGTGAGTACAGCGTTCACACCGGCCGCGGAAGCGCCGCGAATAGGCGCGTAGCGGAGCCCGCTTCCTTTCGGCGCCCCTGTTAAGCGATAGTGTAGTTCACACCAGACACGGAGCGCCGCAAATAGGCGCGGCCCTCCCGCGCCGTGAAGCAATCGTTTTGGCGTCTGCTCTATTTTTTGCGCGTGCCGCGAGCGAACGCATCAATTCTGGCAGGAAATCACACAAAGAAACACGAGACAATCCGGTCAATTTTCAAAATAAAAGCAATTTTCAAAATAAAATACTGCGATTGACAACTGCGATCATATTTGTGTATCTCAACTCGCACTGGGAAACAGGAAGAGAAAATACATTTAATAAATGTGAAGAGTAGATGAACAAATATGTGCATTTCAACGGTATATCTGCACTACTACTGTCTACTACCATAGCTTCCGCGGCCGATGTGAACCCGTTACATGCACTGTAGTTCAGTGTTTAAGCAGTGTCCTGTTTTATCATGCTAGGAGTTAAACCACGGCTGTTCATAAGGCATGAAACAAAATAAATTATTTGAAAAAATGATCTGGTACTCTTACTTGTGTATTTCTACTTGATACTGAATCGATATCTGGCATTTCAATCAATATCGAATCGAATCGTGACCCAACGAATCGAAATCGAATCTTGAGATTCTAAACAATACCCAGCCCTACTTTGTAGGACACTTTCTTGATGATTCTGTTCTATTCATGTTATGGGATATAGCTGAGCCTTTCTTGTGATGAAAAGTCTTATTATAACTTAAGGTAATGGATTTATAATAGGGCTGTAAAACTGGCCAAAAATTGCTGTTAAAAAAAAAATAAAAAAAAATACACATTTATCCAAACTATTCAAATATCTAGTTTTGCATATTACGTCCATGACACTGTGACCTAACTGGTAGTGACCAATGCAGAACTGAACTTTTGTCAGACGCCATGTCTCCATTTCTTTCTTTCGCTTGCTTTGAAATAGCCGCAGTGGGCGATGAAACGGCTAATCTGTGAAGTATAAATGAGGAGTTTTCTGTACGATCCCGCCTCCTTTCACGTCAACAACCTAAATAAGTTTGCAACTGGAGGGAGCTTGCCAGGGAGTAAGTATCCTACTTTCGGTTGGCTATATCGTATGTCCTTTCCAGTAAATATCACAATTTTCTGTTTAAAAAGTACAAACGCCAGGAGTTTGTCAGTACTACTCACCCATCTCTTAACTGGTTATGTGCCAGGTCTGATCTCAAGCGGGTCGTGGTATGTTTACATGACATAACACTTGCTTTTAGGATATACAGTATCACTCTTGCTGTTGTTGAGTTCTCTGCCATCATTACGGTTGTTGCTGAATTATTCCTCATTAAGTTTGGTCAAACGTTACAATTTAAGCAACAATTGTTCAGTTGTATGGAAAATCACTCACGCAGCCACATGATGGGCTCAGCTTATGGTTCGGCATAGTATGGGTGTCCCACATGGGAATTTTAGAATTGGCAAAACATACAGTACGTGGACTCCTATGCATCATGTGTTTTGGCTTGCTTGCTCTCTTAGCCTCACATCTTAATTCCTTCCACTAACCCAACAATGCTTTCTCGCTGGCTGCCTTATTTGTGAGCCTACCAACTACAAGGCATGACATGGGTTTCAGTCTGAAGGATTAACAGAAAACAACGAGTTACCTGAAGAATAACAGATGCATTTGTGCTATTTTTAGGTAATGGAACTTCACCAGGTAAATTGAAAGGCTTATACAAGCCCTTCACAATATTATACAAGTTTGCATAATATAATGGTTACTAAAAAACAATTAAATAGGATAAGAAAATAGAATGTCAGAAACAACAGGTGGTGTGGATGAGTCCATCTGAGCTGACATTACTTACAAAAAACAATGAAGGTATACTGCTGCTCGGATCATAATTTACCGCTGTTGTATCATTAACCAACACAATCTACTTTTGTATGACTGTAATTTATTAGGTAGTAAATAAATATTTAGATGTATGGTTTGTTTAAGTCAAGAGAAATACTATAAGGCTGTTTGTAGCCAAAACAGTAATTCTTTGTTGGCAATAAAAGTCTGATCCAGTTTGCTTATGTCTTCTCATCTCTCACTCTAGAAACGGGGATGGACATGTGGCTTTACTGACTAACTACATATTTGAGATCAGTTGTGAAACTGCTCTCGCTCAAGAGTAAATATACCTAGGTTTAAACATAAAAACTAGAATAAGCATGTAGTGCTGGGCGGTATACCGGTTCATACCGAATACCGGTGTTTTTTTTGTTTATGATATGCATTTTTCATATACCCCAATACCGGTGAGTGTGTAGCGTATGAACGTCGGGAACGCAGAGCGGCGGAATGTCGCGCCGCCGGACATTGTTTGAGAGGGGGCTGTTTAGCAGCTGCACCAAACAAGCAGCATGCGAGAGCACAGCCTGTGTTGAGCGTAAGATGCGGTGAAAAAATAGATAAACACGGCGAAAGTTTCTTTTTGCCGAAACTTTCGCCGTGTTTATCCATTTCTTTTTTTCGCCGAAACTTTCGCCGAAAGTTCCGAACGAGCAAGCAATGAAACAGAAGAACTTGTGCCGAAAAGAGGAGCCGTGTCTGTTGTTTGGAAATTCTTCGGCTTTAAAAAATCGACGTCGAACAAACAACAATATTCTGCAAATGCCGTCGGGCTAAAGTTGTAGCCGCTGTTCGCACTGCGGGAGAAGAGACGAGTCAAATGTCACTCAAAGACGCGTTTGCTAGGGGGACTGCCTACGACAAGAAAAGCAAACTGTGGAACTATTTATTTTTTTAATTTATTTGTTTCAATATTATTTATGGATGTTGCCTTAATTGATGTCCAGTGGATAAAGAAGTCTTCATATTGCAGTTACAGGAGACGTATTGTTTACATTGTGTAGCCAGTTGGTTTACAAAAGATGTTTTTTCAAGTTGCAAAACAATAAAGGGTTCTGTATTTTGACTGCAACAGTCATGCATTCTGATTCCTTCACATCATTAATGCTAGTGTGGACATTAATGTTTTTCTACAATATTCACTCCTTATGACATTAAAATATGTCAGTCCAAGCCAATTTACTGCAGTAATTATTCTCTAAATTATTAGAAAATTAGGTTAACACCCAGTCGTGCTTGAAAAAAAAAATACCGTCAAATACCGTGAAACCGATATCATTTTGAAAAATACCGTGATATACATTTTTGGTCATACCGCCCAGCACTATAAGCATGCTCATAGCTGGATGGTTAAGCCTCGAAAGCTGGGAGAGTTGGAGAGTATTTCTCTCTTTTTCCTCATGAACATTTCTTTATTACTCATTACCTGCCTCATCATAGTCAACACTACATACTTACTTTTATAGCTTTGATTCCAGACTTGGTGATCTGGGTCATCTTGGCCTTGGATATGGGCGGCTTGTACTCATTCAATGAGTACAGCTGAAAAATTAAATGGGACGACAGAGAGCACATTTTGTCATAAAATACAACCACTAAAACACAACGTCAATAGCCATTGAAAACTGTACGAACAGGGAGTAGGTCCCCTCTCTCATGCGAGTTTTGTCCTGCGTATTCAAACGTTCGTTTTGTATATTTGTGGTCAGGGAGCTACCGAGATAATAATGAGACGATGTAACGTTAGTGGGCTTGCATCTGGTTGTTTGTTTTCGTAACTTACTATCATAACCCTTAACGATGTACTTGCGATCAATTGTGGAAACCAATTCGTATTAGTTTTAACTATGAGTGAATGTTGATGTCGGCAGTTAACGCTAAAGACAATACTTTTCAATGCAGACATGGGTGCGCTAGTAGCTTTGAGCCCTCTGATGGCTAACGCTAACATAGCTAGCTAACGTTAATGTCCAATTGTACTAACTAGCTAGGTTATCTCGCATCGTTTATATTCTACGCAACTGTTACACCACGGAGCTTAATTCAGCCTATTTCTATAATTCAATAATTGTCTGACAAAAGGCAGTGAGTGCGAGGTACTTTACCCACGTCCATATAAACGTTATTTATTTAGCGCATCAAGTTATCTCGCAACTGAGGCGGGTTTGCTAACTTGTAGCTAGCAGTTGGTTACGGTTAGCAACAATCAATATTGGTATTGAAAATATTTCTTCATAGACTGGCCACCAAACACGACGTGTATTAAGAAACGCATTCTCTTCACAGCTATAGTCAGTACAGTCAATATTAATTAGACACGGAATAACGTAACGTAATCACTGTATTGTTGTGCACAGACAGCGGCCTTGTGTGTAGCTAACGTGCCCTCCTCTCCTTTTCTGCTACTTGATGCTAAAGTTAGCATACTAGCTACCGCAAATCGGAATAAATTAATATTTTCGAATCTCAATGTGTTCAGAATTGTGCAAGAGTTTCAAACAAACCTCATTGTTAAAGGCTTTGACGGCCTCCATTGTGCTGCTCGCAGATGACTGTAAATATTTACAGATATCTCCTCAATAACCGGTTAGAGACATGCATGCCCGACGTTTGGCGAGATGGAGGAGACTGGCAATATGGCGCATAACCTCAATAGGGAGTCTGCAGAGACCGACGACGCCTAGCGTCAGTTTCGGGACACTACAAGTAGTACTAAAGGGTCCCTTGTTATTTTTGTATCACAGCCTTCTTCACAGCGGTTGATAAACACAAACAAACAATTATCTATGGTCATATTGACCTCATAAATAAAGTCGAAAACATTGATTCAAGTGATAACACTTTATTTCCCTGTATACAAACAAGCACACCGACTTTCATACCAGAATCAAGATTGAAAAGAATTATTACACATCGATGTAC
Source organism: Eutrigla gurnardus (assembly GCF_963514095.1). Taxonomy (NCBI): domain Eukaryota; kingdom Metazoa; phylum Chordata; class Actinopteri; order Perciformes; family Triglidae; genus Eutrigla; species Eutrigla gurnardus. Next base: position 14,366,554 of record NC_139921.1, on the reverse strand, counting down.
AACGATTTACACTGAATTCATATTTAACATACACAACATATGAAACATAATTCAGAAAAAAATACATCTTTGTGCCTGTAGCTTGGTTGGGCTCCTAACAGTAGGTTTTGTCACCATGTCAGAGGCCCCTGCTGGCCTTTCCCAAACCCTCTGCTCTCTGGAGCATAATGCCTGATGTGTCTGTATCTGAATGACGTCCTAATCATCTGTTTATGTGCAACTAGTACAGGGTTTGGGTCTGCTGGACTTGTTTGTAAAGGCCTGGGGTTGTTCTGCCTACACAGAGCAATATTAGAGTTATTTTCTTGAGAATGATCAAACATGCATCCTGCATTTAAATGCAAACGAATGCTGCCACACCCTGTATTAAGTCCAATAGACTGTATATACCATTGGTTTGTAATAACATGTAATTCAAGTTGTATGTTACTATTGATGTTTATGGTAAAAAACAAAAAACAAACAAGTTAAAGCATGTTTGCATTATGGTTGGAATTCCTCATCTAAAAATATTTTGTTTTGGTCAAGTAGAAATCATAATTAGTCATTTAATAGCATTTTCTACTGAAAATGAGGCGATGTTATTTCAATATATTGGCTTTAAATAGCATTAAAGTAACGATTATTTGACACTTTAAGACTCTTAAAAATGTAAATCTCAAACGATCATGACTTGTAACCAACATATATTCAGCGAGTGCAGACCCTGGTTTGTCTAGAAAATAATATGATGATATCATTTCCAGGGTGAACCACATGTACTGATCATTCAAAATAGTTTCTGTGAAACACATATGAAACAGGCAGTGATGGTGCATGGCACCAATAATTGACTAAACAGTAATGTTGTTCACTACTGATCAAAGTAAATCAACGTAGATAAAACATACTTTAAAAACAAGTGTCTCCATGCATAGAACTATGGATACATTATTACAACGTACTCCATCATTCCAAAATATTAAAACAATGCATAGGTTCGCAGAAATTACTATACGAAAACAAACATCTGTAAAATTTGCTCATCTTGCAAATCAAACAGTCAAAGTAATACTAAGACACATTTCACATTTAAATGTCACCTGCTAATCATATAACGTCTGCATCATCTCCATTTAGGAAACTAACACTTCATTGATCCAGTTACTTGTTGACTAAAACTCAAAGTCCGCTGATATGGAACAGTAGTCTCAATTGAAAACAGCAGCATGTGTGTATGTATCTAAAATGTGTGAAGTCCTCTTGAGTCCAGACACACAAAACCAGTTATGAGGAGTCTTTATAAACTGGTCTCAACCACTGGAGCAGCAATGACTGATGCTGCAGCTCTTGTGGCCTCTGACGCCACCTGCTGGTCTTGTTTAACACAGATTTCCTGCACCAAAGGGACATTGGCCTCCTTCCATTCTCTGAACTTGTCTGACGTAAGCCCTTGGTCTGACAACACTTGCTCTATTGCCTGTAGGTCTGCCTCTTTTGACTGTGCCAGAAAAGAGAGAGGGGGAAAAATAGGCAAAATTAAATAATTGCAACATACTTTTGAAAGACACACACTAGCTGTACTGGTGTAATATAAAATCAAAAGTGGAAAATATGAAACAAAATATCTACCTTTAATGTGCTGTTGAGAGTCCTGATAATGTGCAGTTTATCATTGACGGTGTGATTTTTACAGCGTTTTATGAAGGAGGCCCTGAATTCCCTTTTTGTGGATGGTTTACGATCTCCTATTGGGGAGAGGCTGGCCTCTTTTATATGAATATACAACTTCTCCATCTCATCTCCATCTGCAACAAGATACAGCTACATTGTATCATCACCATACATGTCACAAAGATCACATTGAGTAACTGCATGTTCTGCAGGCATGAAAGGTTCCCCAAGAGACAGCAAAATGCATTGGTCCCTGATGAACTAGATGGAAATCACACAGACAGGTCACAGACAAAGACTGTGCACATATTATGAACTGAATGACAATGTGGCAGAAAATATATTATCTGAGAAAGACGTTAATCAAAGTTGTGCAAGCATGATTTCTTACACGTGAAAATGTTACAGCAAAGAAAACCTAATGCAAATGACTTAAAATGAAAGCTAGCACAAAAACAGTACCAACTGTCAGTTTTTAAATTATAAAAGTTGCAAAACCACAACCAATTAAATGAGTAAAAGAAAGTCTCACCTTCATTTTCAGCACCCGAAACAACCCCCTGTGCCTCCCCTTCTGCTGCAGGGCTTTCTTCATTGGACCTTGTTTCCGCAGGGTCCCGGTGAGACACATGGGGGTCATCCTCTTCTTCAGGCTCCTCTCGCGGGGGTCGATGTGAGTGTACTTGAACTGAGCACACCATTGCCGTTTCCCTGGGGGGAGGGGACGCTTGCGAGACCAGGTCCAACCAGGACTGCCGGTGTTTGGCGAGCGAGGAGGAGGAGCTCTGTGATGTCATTGTACTGACTGGGGACGAGAGTGAACCGTTGGCTTCGCTGGGGACTGTGGAGGAGTAGGGGGGAGGGAGGGTACCCTGAAAGACAAACACACTACTGTCAGACAAAATAATGTCACGTAAATTAAAAAGGTTTTTGTTCAGTTCAATATGGCAGTTTTATTAAATTTGGAAATATGTTTTTAAAAATGTATCCAGTAACTACAATATGGCAGCCTCAAATAAAGTCGTGACTTATGGTGTAGTGTTGACTGTTTGTAGAAGGGACATCACTGACTTGATGTGTGCTTCCCGGTGGAACGGAGGCATCCACGGAGTCCCGCAGGGTTTGTTCAGAGTATGGTGGAGGGGGAATCTCTGTGGTTTCAGCTTCTTCATGGTCACTGGCTTCACTATAACACTCTGCATGGGACACACACACACGCACACACACACACACACACACACATCAGAATTCATAACATGACACATACAACCAGAATCAAGAGGAAATTATTTAAATTATTATTTCCACCCTCAAAAGATCAGTGCTGCTGCTGAGTGTGGACCACTCTAAACTTTTAGTTAGATGTTTAGAATTAATTTCAACACAGCACTCATGAAATGTTTATTTTGTAGACACAGGGTTTCAACAGAAATGGGTGCTCACCGACTGCAGTGTTTTGTTCTGTTGGCTCATATTGAATGGATGCTAGCCCGAGCTTATTCAACCATCTGAAAAAAGAGAAGAACATTCAACTGATTAACTTTTGACCAAACATTTTCAAATAACACCCTGAGAGAAATACGCACAATGTTGTACTTTTATGTGACTTACATGTTCATCTCTTCGTGGCTCTCTGCAGCAAAATAAAACATCATGACGTGTGGGTGGCAAGCTTTGAAAGCACTGCATTAGGAAAAGTAAATGGAGAGCAATTGAGAGGAGTAAAAATGAGTTGTCTACTGGAATTAATATAAACTGTGAGTTAAAGTATATGTATATTTTTTTTCACTAATCATTTTCAGATTGCTTCAAGTCTATACACAATACAAGTTCCTTTGTAAATGAAACAACTTGAAGCAGAGACTGAACTATGAGCTTACTGTTTCTTCTTGCACTCTATGGCTCTGTCAATCATGAAGTTGGTGAGGTCGATGTAGCCTTCAGCCTTGTCTGACTGCAACACACAGATTGAACAACAGTAAGCGTTAAAACAAGCGGGTGATGTCAAACCACTTCCTGACAATGACACCTGCGTTGAATCGCAGCAGGCAGAATTCTTCTATTTGTTTTCCTGGCATGTGAATGTGACACGCAGCAGATCTGAGCGGAGTCACCATGTCAGTAAATTAATCACGTCATTTGCACATGCCTGCACCAGAGTGGGACAGCCTATTAGTGACACCGGCACATTCAGGAAACACAGTGACACTGCTTGGCAGTGCGTGCAGTGATAGACTAGCAGGGAAACAGCTGTGGCAGAAAGTGTGACTCATCTGCCGACTCCGATGCTTCACACTGTGCATCTGCGATTCTGTGATCACGTTGTGTTAAAAAAGATTGATGCTGTATTAAGATTCTGTTTGATTTGTTTTGGCTCCAGTTTGCTAAACTCCTTCATTAGATTGTACAAGAACTAAAATTACAGCTTTTATTTGGCTAAATGTTGCAAATGAGTCACTTCAGTATTTCACACATGCAAATCATGTTACCGGTATGTATATTCTTACTTTGTCTAATCTCTTTTGACTGTTTGTGTCCTTATACTTGTTGTCTCCTGTTGTGTAATCACTGTTTTCACACAATAAAAAATGTATTTAGTGTGTAGTTGGTTTAAACCAGCTCTTTCCCTTAACAGCATATCTCCATTGTTTTCGAAAAAACAATTACAAAAACATTAATGAGGCACACTGAGTGACATCTTCTTTCATTACAATGAACATGGGCGCTGTAATTTATCGTGGATCAAGCCCACATACACTGTCCTGCTGCTGTGTTACTCAAAAGAGCACCACATGTATATACACCTGCTGCTAACGCTAATCCTCTACAAATGCACTATTTCCGGAGTGACTAAGGCCGTGGGCCAACTGCGGCCCACTGACTGTTAATAAATGGCTTGTGGCAATTTTTTAAAAATAAACTAGAATATGGCTTGAGCATACTTCTAATAAAATGCACTGTATGTACATTGATCATCCTAGTTTGGACCTGTCGACTACATTCTGTCTTAACTTCTTAGCACAGAAACCAATATTTAACAATCTTTGTTTGTTATATCTTAAAATTAGATTTACAGATTTACATCTAACATTTACATTTGCATTGTCATATTTTAAGTGGGCGCTTAGGCCATGAACAGACACAACATTTTGGCAATTTCTGCCTATTTTGACTCTACTTTTTCTATATATTTATACGTAACATTATAATATTGTAAGTGGGCACTTCAGCCATACACTGTATTAGAATTTAAAAGTATTGCATTCATTTAAGTTAAATTTAAGAGCAATATTTTGGCACACAAAATAAATTATTGTGATTAAACTGGTTAGTAGTTTTGCGTAGTTATTTTCATAGTAAAAGTACTTCCTATGGCACATGGGGTTAGCTGGCTGATTTCATTGCAGTGTAATTGCTGTCGTTTGGCCTGTAACTCATTACATTTTTCTGTATATGGCCCACAAACAAAAATGTTTGGCCAGCCCTGCACTATTTGCTCCTGTTTGATTATTGCATGCTAAAACTGCAAAAATGTAAGTATTTTTTTGTGATCAGGTAAGCCAGTCAGGCCAAAAGTATTGAGAGACCACACGAAGGGATTATTAGTTTTGGTACTTTCATGAGATTGGTTGACATTAACAGAAATAGAGAATATTCCCAGCCTCATTCTTTAAAAGTGCAGTGTAAAGAGAGCGAGACAGAATGTGTCGGAGCATGTCACAGCCTGAGGGGAAAACAGCAGAATGACACTTTCATTATGATTATACCGCCTTGTAATGTGCCAACCAGTAGCAATGAAGCAAATATTAATTAGAGACAGAAACAGATACTTGACTGTATTGGTATTTCTTTCTGTAATTCTTTGTAGTTTGAGCTGCAACAGCAGTTAAACATTTTTACATCAATAATGGGTATCCTGATGAAAGGCTGTTTTACTCACCAGCTGGTTGGCATACCAGTAGAGAGCAGTCTTCTTCAGCACAAACCAATACTTCTTCCATTTGATACCAAGGAAGCCCTTGCTTTCTTTCTTCCTGTACAGCCAGCCCTGGTGGTCTGGGTGACCAAGCTCTTTGACCGAGATTCGTCTTCTGCTCATCGTACCATTGCCTGTGCACAGAAACACATGCACATGAATGCACTCCTCCCCTCTGTCCACAGAGAAGCAAAACCACAGTTGAGTTCAAATATAACATTTGAGGAAGCAAACACTTGCAGAGTCTTCAATCCAAAGAGAAACAGCATTCCATTCCATTTAAGTAAAAAAAACCCCAGTCCGCTGCCTTCGGTCATTAACATAATGAATTCTAAAAATAACACTGAATAAACCCACGCAACATTGAGTGTACATAAGCGCTATGCCACAATCAGCCTACCTGTTCCACTTATGAATCATCCATACAGAATGATAACAACATAAAAACTCATAACTTGAGGTAGTTTAGTTTAGAAGTTAAACTAGATAAGCTGAAATAGAAAGAACTGAGGTGAACGAAACTGAGCGTTCTCTAAAGCCCTCTGTACACACCAGTTGCCCTGCCACTTCCCACATGCCCCCAAAGGGTCTTAATTACAGTTGAGGGCATAAACAGAGACAAAGTGATGAGAGCTCAAGGGTGACAACTTACCTCCTCGAGTCTTCTTCTTGGTTTTGTGTCGGAGGGACACCTTTGGGAGGAGAGCAGAGGAGGCAAACGTAAGGTCAGAGAGTCAGAGGCAGGAGACGCGAGGAACACATTAGCTAGACTCAGACCCACCGACTGAGAAGAGGAGGCCGTCTGGAACATCCTGTTTCTCGCACCAAGTGTCACATGCATTTTCTCTCCACTGTTATCTCTCCACACGCACATTAGCACACCCCCAGTCCTCTCTAACATCCTCATCTGTGACTAGACTTTCTGTCTTGTGCTTTGACTGTCTTTGCTCTTTGGTCTCCTTTTCTCTTAACTCTCGAATTAAACAAAAACACTAAAGACAATTCAAACGAGGCATGAACCAGCTAAGCACCCAGTGAAGTTTAAATCCTTGTTGCCGTAAATATTTAACTTTCTAATTATAAAACAGGAGAAGCAGAAGTAGCGCCACCATTAAAAGCAGGGATATTTTCATTAATTGCCAGAACAATGTAACCTGTTCATGAGTAAATGGCAGACATAAAAAAAAAGAAGAACTTACAGGGTTGTAGTCTTCGGCAGCCATAGACGGAGGCACAGATATGGGGAAAGCAGCCTGTTGAAAGAAACCAAAAGATACACCTTACCCACTGAAGTGTTGTCAATACCACACACAGGGCGAAATAGGGAGGAAAAACAGAAATTCTTTATTCTGATGTGACAAGAGGAAGTGACGTGAGGCAATGTTTCTCAATTTTTTTTTTCCAGAGTGAAAAAAACGCAAATGTGGTTTGAAAGTGAGTAGATAAAGGAGAATTTCTCAACCTACGGAAATGGAAGCAGAGTCAGAAAAAAAGTTGAAACTTGAACAGTTAATGATAATGACCTGCACTGACTCACAGCTTAAGCATCACATATGTCAGCATATGACACTTACCCATATGACACATACCCACCTACACTACCTCAAAAAACTAAGCTTGTTAGCATGACAAGCTTTGAGTAAAAAAATACATGTTGCAATTTATCAAGCTAAATGACCCGTGACATGAAAGATATTATGAAAGCTTAGTTGCCATTATGGACTAACTTCCTCTGCATACTTAAGTTCCCTATTTGAGAAGTGATGTCTGAGGGACACACATTCAAACATTTAACAACTTGCCATGATAGAATACAGCAAAAGCTGGGTATTATTTCAAAGAAATAAAAGGATCTAAATAACAAACTGCACTTCTGTGGTTTGACAAATCTCCACAGTCATCAACCTCTAGACAATTCTTTGTCAGAATGATCGCTACAAGAAAAAACAGCCTTGAGGTCAGGAAATGTAAAAGCACAGGTGGCAGTGCGGTGACAGGGTCCCAAGTTCAGGTCCTGCAGCAGTAGTTTGCGTTCAGTCGCTCACCACAAACTCAATCCCCAGTGAGAACAAGAAAAGAAGAGAATAAGACTCACACTAATCTCAAACGTTGCACGTTCACTTCGATCCAAACACAGGTATGTATCGCTCTCCTCTGGTACTCTCAAAGCTCACACAATGACAGTGAACTATTGCAAACTGTGCTTATCTGAACTAAACATCTATGCATGTGTGCGTGTGTTTATTTGTCTAGCACAACACTGCATCACAACCGGGTAATTTAGTTCCTGTTGGATTTTTTTTAGATGCATACTGAAAAAAATGTCTACAGATGTAGGCTTTATGTAATCTGAGGGAGGGAACAGTAACATGATCAGAAAAAATGCACCTTCTACCTACAATCAGTACAGTGGGCAGATATCTGCTAACCACATCACCTACCATCCGGACCTGTGTTAATTTTAGAAATCTCTTCAAGGACACAATAAATGTAGCTTTTAAGAAGGACTCGGTAAGAACCAAAACTTTGGGCTGAATTTTGGTTTCTGCATCAAATAAAAGCATAAAATTACTCATCCCAGGGAGCACCAACTGGGATTTCAACATTGAGGCCTAGTTGAAAACTGGATGATATTCTGTGAATGGCCAATACCTCTTTTTGGCCGTCTTTTCAATCAGCTAAAATGTGGTCGCAGCATTAATGTATCACAAAACGGCAATTTGTTTGAAAATGTTGTTCAATTGTAGGTTGAAAGAGAGGATATTGATTACTGTGAATGTATTTCATAAGGTGTCCACCTTATGGCAGATCATTTGGACAGGTTTTTGAACAGGTTCTTGTGTGGCTTTGGCCAAAACATTTAAAGAAGGAAAGGGAGATTTTGTTATTGTTCGTAGTGTCAAAAATTATGATTGTTTTAACAATTGTTGCTTAATAAATAATAAAACATGTTGCCTGTGTCACATGGTTTTGTCCTTCGAGAAAATACTTTTTTTAAAAACGTCTAACGGAAAAATATTCACTAGTATACATCTCTATATAACAAGGCAAATGTGAATCCTAACAAATCCTCCAAATATTAAGTAAAAATGCTCATCACAAGATATATGTTCAGATTGTGTAAAAGGTGTGTTTTAAAATACGAACTGCTTTAGGGGGTGGGGTGTATACATTCCGTCATAGGTTTCTTTTACGTACTTTCAGATTTTGAAAACCTAAACACGTTTCTTTAATGTTAAATAACGTAACCTAAATGAACACAGTATTGAAGAATCGTATAAATCTGTAATTTGATCACTATAATTGCTGACACTAACATTCAGAAGATTATGAGAGTCAAAAGTAAATCATCCTGAAGACTGGTCGGTAACGTTAGCTGTGTTCGTTAGTGGCCCAGCTAGCTAAAAAAAGCGCCGGCGGTTAGCAAATGAATCCGATTTCGACATTTCTCACTAAGATACAATGTTTCAGTAACGTTACCTGCCACCACAACCTCAACGCCTGTAGTCCTGTGTGAAAGCTCTGCTCAAAGTCTGACCAAACTTTGGCGAACATGTCGGAAAAGACAACGAAGAATTGCGAAGAAGCTCGGCTGGTTTCAGGTGAGCTCAGGACCTCTTTGGGTATTACCATAGATAAAACAATATGGGTGTCACCCTCGTTCTTCACCTGAAAGGGGGTAACACCCAAACTCAAACTCGTGACAAAAATTATGAGGGCACATTTTGTACTTAAATGCAGCAACAACCTTCGAGCTATTGTTCAATTGTTATACTGTTTGATATAAGACTCGAGTGAAATTAATAGTTTATCCCTCGCCATTCCCAATATTGACCACTAGGTGTCGCTAAGCTACCGCTATGGAGCAGGCTTTAGAGCTAATGGAAAACCATTCAGGGGACACGGAGACATAGTAGATGTAGTGGGGAATAAATTGATATTGAACTTTGTTTTACTCTTCAAAAAGGAAGTGTGTCAAATTTCTAACGTGCAATTAAGACTTGACTGTGCTGTACAGTTCAATTATAATTAAGTTTTATTATAAAAAAAATAAAACATGTTATCACCTGCAAAAAAAGTTGTACCACATAAAATATCGACTTCCACAGACTAACTCATAATGAGTGCATCTACAAATGTGAAGGGTTAAGTCCAGGACCAAATCAGATGGGTTCTAGAATTGTATTATATTTTTTATGGCTTTGAGACAAATTCACAAAATACACTATGATTCTCTCCAGAAATAAGGATAAAAATATATCTTTCATGTTACCAAGTCCGCTCAGGGCTCTGGAAGGCCTGGCTATCAACACACTTCACTGGGCTTGTAGCCAAAACATCACTGCTTGAGCTGTATCTGCAGAAGCTTGGATGTTCTGGTTCAAGGTTGGCCAGTACTGGGATGGCGGTAAACCAGTAGACACATTCTTGAGTCCTGCATTACTATAGACTCCATTTCATTTCTGCTTAAATGGACAGGGGCCTCTTCTCTCTTTCCACTTGCTATTGTACTGAAGCGAGTGGAGTGAAGGGACTATGAAGAGCCACCCCTCCCTTTATATCTTTAACATTCTCACACTGCAGCTTCCTCTCTGCCTCCCCTCCTGTTTGTCACCCTATCTTTCACATCCATATCAAGTAACTCTATTGTGTTACCTCGAAACCCCTCCCCCTCCAAAAGCTTCCACTTTGACATTTCAATTAAATGAGTTGAATTAAATAAAATATTTCAGCACAATTCTTGTTTCTCCTCCTTGATCCTGTGATGAGAGGAAAAAAGTCTCAGCATGCCACTTTAGGGGGATTTAAAGGGGCATTTCGCTGAAGCTGTGTTTGGGTGGAAGTGAAGTAATTTTGCCTGCGACTCATGTCAAAGGCCTGAAGGATTCACGGGAATGCAAATTGGTCACACTATTGTAGTGCTCAATCTCCCATCAAGATCCATGCTGAGAATTGCCACGGCACTTAGCTAATGCCCCGCCACCCCCCACCCAGAAACTGTGTTATTGTGTGACGGAGATAAATGAGAGAGGGGGGCGAACAGAGTGGCTATTATTCAGCAGGGGAATCTCACACAGTGTTAAGGGAAAGGGGGGGAGGGTGCAGAAATTATATCAAATTCTAGCTTGCTCAGTTTGATGGAGCTGCATTGTCCCTCAATTGCTAGTAACTTCCCAGTAGCCCTGGCACTGGTCACTACCTCACTTTAGATCTGCTAATTCTTCTATGCAGCAGATGTATCCTGCAGGTGTATACACACCCATAATCCAGGCAACAAAACCAGTAAAGTATCCCATTCATCTCATCTATATTTTAGAGATGATGACAGAGGGGTCAAGGTTTTCCTGTTTGGTGCAACAGCAATTCACCAACACACCATAAATCTGTACAAATGTGATTTGTTCACATGCCAACACTGACTATGTATCTAATCCATCTGACCCCTGTGAAAGTGTATGTGCCACTAAGGGATTGCCAGTAACTCGTGGTATTGTGGTATATGGCCTCTATGTGTGCAAAGATACCAAAGGGATCCTTAGTTCACGCTTGTGGTCATTTAATTTCTACATCTGCCAAAAGTTAATAGTTGCTGGATCAATTTCAGATTGTTGGCAAGTTCAACATAGATCAAGAGAAAGTCCACAGTCCTGCTAGCAGCTCTGTGAGGAACTGCTATGAGCTAAATGCTAATGCCAGCACACTAACGTGCTCATGGTGACAGCATGCTAATGCTTTAGCATGTTTAATGTTTACCACGTTCATTATCTTCATTTATTGTGATTTTGACCAAATGAAAATACTGCAAGATGCAATGGTAATGAATCACCAACATTACTACAATTTATTTAGAGGAAAACATTCATGTGAATACCACAAGGATCCATCCAAAAATTGTTGAGACATTTCACTCAAAACCCCAAATGTCAAACTCATGGTGAAGCCTGAAGAAAAGTCACGGGATGACCTGAGTGAGTAGGGCTCATCCTCTGGGGACTATTCATATCTGTACAAAATCTCATGGGAATCCATCCAATTGTTGGTTAGATATTATGGTCTGGACCACAGTGTTGGACCAACATTGCCATCCCTAGAGCCATGGCTAAAACGTAGAGTTTCATGATGTTGATTCAGACTGACAGAGGCCTAATCCCCATTCAAGACCTGCATATTGCATTTCTGTATACTGGACTGGTGGTTTGTGTCTGATAGGAAGCGTAAGAGAGAACGCGTGTGTGTTGTCATTGCTGTGTGTGAAATGTAATGGGCCTGTAATGGAGGCTCTCAGTTTCACCTCCTCCTGCCAAGCCAGTGGCATTCTTCACATTGCACACTGCACACATCATACTGTATGACCACATACACATCATTCTTTCATCAGTGGGTTTGTTAGTTAACGTTTAGACAGACTGACCCAAACACAATATACTTACTGCTTGAGAGAAGGACCAGGATCGTATTTGTGGTTGATTATACCTGTAAGAACAAATCAGAGACAAGGAAATCCTTTTAAACACCATTAAAGCTGACGTTGAGCAGTACTAAGAATGTCATCATCAAGTGATCATACTTTAGATCAGACATACGTGTCTCGTGAAAATTTCCAACACATACTCATTGCTTCCCAGCCATGATCTCTATCTATGTTCCAGTCCACCTCACTCTGATATAGCCTGAACTAAATATATCCCTTGGAGAGCGTTTTACTTAGTGTGCCAGTGATTATGTGATAATGCATTTGGCAACTAGCCACAGTAGCATGGGCAGACACGAAACTTGTTTCCAATGCTCAAAATACATGATTTACCTCAGCCGGGCCTCACCCTGCAATTTCAGGGTATGAAATTGTCTCCGGCTCGTTTTTCCTGTCTTCCAAATGCTTACATTTTTGGTGCTCTCCTCCTCCTGTCATCCATATTCAAGCCTTTGCCTCCTCCTTAAATTACTAGTTTGCTAAAGGCTGAGGCGTTTTTGCAGGTGTTGCAACTTCAAATATTTGTGTAGACACGCTTTGCTCTCCCGTCCACACAGAATGCCCCCCCCCCCACACCTTTTCTTCTTCTGCTAGAAAACCAAATTGATGGTTTTGATAAATGACAGAGGAATATAATTGATGCATCATCACATTTTATGCTTTGTCATGAGGAAAAACGGGTTTGTTTCTTTACGGATTAACAAAACAAAATTAATATGACACTTGATTAAATCCGCCATCAATCAAATTCCAGTGTCGCACGTTTAGAAACCTCTAGCCTCAATGAATCATCTGCTTATCTGCGAGATTTACCATAGCATCTCTTAATATATATTCTAAATGTGTGTAATGCGTTTTGATCGGGCGTGCGGCAAAACCGGATGCCATGTGTTTGCGTGCGGCTCTTTAAATAGAACTGCCACTGCCACTATTGCGCAAGGCGTTTAGTCATCGATCACGCTGTTAATGTGGGGAGTCACACCTCCTCAGGCCCTACATCCAAGACCAGAGGAGATACAGGGGCCACGGATGACGAGACGGAGGAACAGCAACCCTCGGATGTTTTCATATTTTTCAGTGGGATGGGGATATTTATAGTTGGAAGGATAGAAGAATCGGGATTTGTCATAACAGTGACATTTCTAAAGAAAAGGCAGCCTGTGAAGGTGTCGTGGGGGTGGATGGCAAAGGATGGACACACATGGGTATGTGGGACATGTTGGAACATTTTGCATATTGGAGGTCCTGAGAGATAAAGATGTCTAAGAAACACCGAAATATCATTTAATAATAAGCTTGAAATTGATTCAAAAGTTATTCATATTTAGAACTTGTCAAAAAAAAAACATGCTTGAGGATTCTTTTTTGAGATTGGATAAGGAGATCTATTAGGGAATAATTGTTTCAGGCTGAAACAGAGCAGTCATACTTTGTGTAGGACATCAGTTCTAACCACGTTGTTGCAGTTCCTAAAAGCTACAGGCACAAATCAACTAAGATTATTGAATACCCTGTCATTAACAAATTGATATACAGTCACATTTGGATAGAAACTGTACAGTTGTTTTACCCTACAGCTTTCACCATGACATACAGCCGTCATGAATCTCAGCATGGTTGTCTGTGGCATATTTTCCCCGATCATAAAAGCAGCCCACCCACTGACCCTGCACCCCATGGCTCGTTTTAAAAAGATTCCACAGCCTGCTCGCTGTCACTCCCTGTTGGAAAATTAGACCCACCCTGGTCTTATGTTTCTCATTTGGCCTACAACACTGTGTGTGTAGTTGTGTGTGTGTGGGAGAGAGTGAGGAACTCACCGGTTGAGGAAGTCACTGCTAGAGTGCCAGTCAGGTCCCTGTGATACATAAAGATTCATGTGTTAAAGCATGCTGGTGATGGGAGTCGACTGTTCTAGTTGCTCTGAAAGCCTCAGCTGGATTGAGATGTGCCAACATACCGTCAAAGCTGCAGTTGAACAGTACTCATTTTAGGATTACTTTTGTGCTTTTGCCTGGCCTGCATCCGTCATAGGGCTTTATGTGGCAATACTTAACTGTAAAAACGCTGCACCGCATTGTAGCAGGTAGCTAAATTATGAATGCATTAAATAGCATGTGACCTTGAATCTCCATTACAAACTATTCTATGTCAAAGATGAAAGTCCTCTTCAGAATAGGGAGAAAAAAAGCAAAAAGAAATGGAGAACAAAGCGATCACAGTCATACTTCCCTGTGATTTGGGATTATTTAAAACAAAACAAATTTCCACATGCACAATTTACCAATAATTCAGCCCGAAATTCTCATGTCACCATTTGTGATGTGCTGCCATAAGATGTTAGTGGTTAGCAAACTTAGCGGTGGGTTAAGCAGAGTGCAGGTAGTATTTAGGCAGACCACAAGTTTTTGAGAAAGTGCAAACTAGTGAGGACCGCAGTAGACTATAGCTTGGCAAGCTTTGGCAGAGCAAGACACAAGGAAGAAGAAGTGAAGTAGAGATAAGAAAAGAGGCCCATCTCCATCAGTAGATGCATGCACAGAGAAACACTGGGAAAGGGGAAAGAGGTGAGAGTGGGGGGTCGTTCTTGACAGCATGATGAAAGGTCCTCAGGCAAACACTTCTTCAAATCAATATGACAATGACAAAAGCTGTCAGGCACAGTAATCCTAACCTGGTTTTTAAATGTTTAAAAGGCAACATATGTGCAGGAATAAGATCCCCTGATGAAAAACCTGTTTTGACCATATGGTCACCCAGCTGGAATTTAAAGTTCTTCAAAGAGGGAAGTAGTTGCATAACCATCACTACCTGAGACACGGATAAAAAGGTAACGTGACCTTAGCTATCCTGTTTCACCGCATGTTTAAAAGACAGAAGGGGGGTTCAACTCAAAGGTCAAAGCAGGTTAGAAAGCCAGCTGGCGAAATATAGTTTGGTTCTCTATTCATTGGAAATTAATGACTAAAGCTGCCCATAACTTACAGATTGTTATGATAACATATGTCACTGATACTAGAACAGCATAGTCCAGTAATGTAGTTATGAGAATAAAGTTACACATTAAGCAGTAATTCCACACCCAATGGTAAAATAAAGACAATACAAAAGATTACTGACATGAACTGCAATTTTTAATAAAACGCTATTCAAAACTTACAAAAGGCAGATAAAGCAACAACAGACACTTCTTCCCTGTATTTTCTTAAATAATACTGTTATCCTGTCCCTTGTGATCTGTGAGCTAATAAAAAGGCCATTTGACCAGTTTGTCCTAAAAGACCATCTA
This sequence comes from Eutrigla gurnardus, assembly GCF_963514095.1. Classification (NCBI taxonomy): domain Eukaryota; kingdom Metazoa; phylum Chordata; class Actinopteri; order Perciformes; family Triglidae; genus Eutrigla; species Eutrigla gurnardus. The sequence goes on along the minus strand of NC_139921.1, from coordinate 14,351,164 downwards.
TTACCGTCACCCAGCTGTATGTGTAGGCCCTTTAGGTAGGTAATTGCAGAGTAAACTCAAACAGGATAGAAACGTTTACTGAAACTGAGTGCATAGCCTTAAAACCAGCACAAATATTTGCTAGTGGCAAGATAAAAAAAACATCCTTTACCAACCAATGCAGCATTGTCATCTAAAGTGACTGTAAAAATCTTTCTGAAGTATATGCATAGCTTACAAGAGGCAACCTTTGGTAGAAGGTAATGTAACCAACTAATCACAAAAGTGTCATTTGAGAAAGAAACATGTATAATAAAAGCACAAAATATGCTGTGTAACTTATCTATGCAAATAAAATCAAAATAAGCAAACAGCTGAAGTGGTATCAGGCAAGTATTTGTGAAGTATTAAATAATAGTACCAGAGAGCATTTCAACGGAAACATGACAAAGCTTAATATGTACAGGAGTCAATGGACAGCACAGAAAAGTGTCCTTAACCTAAACATCTGGATCTTCTTGAGGCAGAGATGGGACTTGTAGTCAGAGACGAGGAGGGTTGTGGGTAGTGTTAAAGGGCTGATGATGTAATGTAGTGAGTACTACAAAAGCAAGTTTGGTTGAGCAGTAGTAGTTGGTAGTAGTAGTGATACCAGCGAAATATGGAGGTTGGGGAGAGAGGAGTGTGAGAAAATCCAAAGCTGCCAAAAAACCAGCTGGACGTTAAAAATCAAAGGCACTGAGGAAGGACAAAGACAGGAACAGGAAGCCTCGGACAGGAAGCGCATCATCAGTGAGTCAATAGCTTAAGCCGCATGATCCAACTGACCAGTAGTGAGCGTTCTGCCGTCGCACGCTTGGAGGCGGGGCCTACAGAGGCCTTTTTGATGTCCTCCTGGTAGGGGATGGTGGCGCTGTTGTGGAGGTCTGAGTTGGAGTAGTAACGGCTGCCCCTGATGTGGTCCACTCGGACGAGGTGACGTTCCCCTGCAGGCCTGTAGGGCGGAGACACTGAGGGGACCTCCTCTGCAATGGTGGGGATCCTCTCATTGCTCAGGTACCTGTACAGGAGGTCTTCACCTGAGGCAGAGGGACAATGACAAGTCAGCTTATCAACATTATCAGCATTAAATGGGAGGCACTAGGTGTTTTTAACAACATTTCATTCACTTACAAAAAATGACATGATATCAGAATAGTTTGCAAACCTTTGAGATTTGTCCTTTAAGTAAAGTAAAAAGTAAAAATCAATCAATCAATCAATCAATCAATCGTCATCGAGTCAAATGCTTCAAGCACTTGCCTCCAAATATAAGCTAGCCTGGATCTGTGAAGTTAAATAATGTATGCTTTAATAATTTAAGCATATTTTAAACAATGCAGTGTGCTTTATTGCTCATAATTTGTATGAACCATGAGTATTAAAACATGGAATCACAGGGGGTTCACCTGGAGGTGAAAGCGTGTTCGTACATACCTTTCCTTCCCTGTGTCCAAGGCTTCGCGTAGGGATCTACCACTCCGACGCAGGTATCCACTGGCATGGAGAGAGGCCGGGGCTTCCCTACAGGCAAGAGTTTAATTGTCATCATTTGCATTGATTTAATATAATATTTTTACTATATCTGCTGGTAGAATGAAAAGATTTCCTGAATGAGGAACTACTGACCACGTGAGGGCTTGTGCTCCCTCAGCCTGGGCTGGATCACGTTGGCTTCAATGGGACAGCCAGTGCTTTGCTTGTCATAATCTGCAATGGTGCAGCGTCTTCTGCTCTCCTGGTCCAGATAGAAGTTGGGGGACTCGGAGCCCTTTGGTCTTTTACTAACACTGCAAAATGATTCTGCTCTTTCCTCTCTGTGTAGAGAAACAAATGTTCATTTATTTATTTAATATAACACAACATCCCACTCCACAGTTCACAGTACGAAGCAGTGTCACGCATTTGGGTTTATTTGTGAGCAAATATTTTAAATGACTGTAATTCCACTGAAATAAAGGCGACAAGACTTCAATCTCCACTATAAGATTCAAATGTGAATGGCCCACTATTTGTCATCTTCCTGGAGGTGGAAGATGAAACAGCTGTTGCATAAGGTCTAAGGAGGGACTAGTGGGAGCAGAGTGGGCTGAAGAAAGCAGAAGAGAATGTGCAGTAGGAGGGGAGGGAGGTGAGGCGATCATGGGTCCGGAACACACTCGTTATCAACCTGATGTGAGTTGGTTGACGAGGGGTGACAAGAGGTCGCTTACTGCAGGGTGACAGTTGGTCTAGTTCTTTGACTTATTTCATGGCTCATTTCTTATCCTATAACTTTCAGAGCTAAATGTGTTGTATAAAACGAAACCTCATTGACATGAAATATGGCAGCTCACCTTGGGGTGTATGGCATTGGAGGAGGAGGGGGGATATACAAATTCAGAATGGCCGACTTCTCCTTTTTGGTTGATCCGTTAGCTGAGCCGCAGGGAGACTGGGCTCTGACCAAAGAGGAATTGTTCTGAAAAATACAGCACAATACATCAATGTCAGTTTACTGGCAAAAACAAATTAAGTCATCGCTTTCTGTTTAAGGCTAAATATGACTTACTGGCAACTGGGAGGAGTTTACCACATGTGGTGAGACATTTAAGTGCTTGTGTGCGTCTCCCTGAGTATAAATCTTCTTGTTTGAGGTATGGAAAGATTGTAAGTGAAGTCCAAAATAGCCCATGAGACATGTACTTAAAACTGTACTCATTTACCACAGTTATGTTTCCCAACACTCAAAAAACATTGTGCCCTTGACGAGATGTACGTCTCTTATTCACTGCCATTCACCTCAGACCTAAATGATATGTCTGATGATGCAGTGTAGTAGACGAGATATATCAATGACAAACTAAACATCCGATTTGGGGTCTTATGAATCATTCCCCCCCTTCCTTGTCCACATAGCTCCCCTGTGTACAAATTATACAGTATTACAAAGCCACTGTCATTCATTCCTGCATCATTGTCTCTGTTTTGCCTTCTGGAGCCTTATTATCTCAGATAAACTGAGATGTCTAACTCCGATACTCCTTACTACTTGTTAAAACAAGATGCTGGTGATGATGCTGGCCACCTTTGTGCTGAGAGGCTCTTTGTTGTTTTGAGAAACCCACTCTTATCTGATATCTTCTCATCTTTCCTTTTCAGGCTATAAAACCAGGCTATGCATGATAAGACAATACCAGAGCCTGAAATTGGGTAGTTTTAGTTTACAACAGGCTTATTGTCTTCCAGTTTGTTAAAAGGGACTCAGGTGCAGAGATGTGGTTAAAAGCCAAGTAAAGCCTAATGTATTCACATAAGGGAGGACATCATTGGATTGCAGTCTCATAACATTATTAGTACAGTATTTATCATCTACCCCTGATCTTTATTGGAACAATAGACATTAGGGGTGTTTGCGCTTTGAAAAAAAATAAGGTGAACCCAAATAACATAAATTATAAGTGGGTGGGCTGCTTATAAATGTAAGTCCTATTGTCTTCTTTTGATGGCATCATCGGGGCAATTTCTATCTAATCTCACCAGACTCCAACACTATAGGCTGGCAGCTTTATCTCCTAGACTGAATGACATCATAGGATTTGTTTGCCTTCGATCTAGCGCAGGAAGCAAAACTCAATGTTATATTCAATTCAGCTGGCGGCACTTTCAGGGTGGCTCTGTGACACTTGTCTGAACTTGCTGTTTTAGGACCAACTCCCTAAAAAGCTGATGATTGTTTGATAATGACTAGACACACCGGCTTTTGTTGATCTACCAAAATGAAAGGAGGAAGTGTGTGAGCTTGTGTGCATGTACCTGTTGTACTGCGGGCTTCCAGCGCATGTTCTTGAGTGGGGCAGGGGTGAAACCTGTTATGCCTGTGGGCCTCTTCTTAAGGAGTAGAACCACACCTTTGGGGTCCTCCCTCAGTTTGACAACCAGATTTTTCAGCTGCCAGCCCACCTGGTACACACAACACACATTAATATACCATTAACATTTAAAGAGTGCCCTCAAACTGACAATATGTAGGCTAAAATATCTAGATGTCCGAGGACAAAATAAGAGCTTCCTACCACTGTCTGCTGGTTGACCTGGATCACCTCATCACCAGCATGGATCTTCCTGGTCAGGTCTGCAGGTGACTAAGAGACAAACAAAGTAAAGGTCAAAGCCTGCTAAAACACTTTAATGAAACACTGGAACTTGCTGCTAACACACAACAATTTACAAAACCTTGTTGAAATTGGAGCTACTGTAGTGCCATGCTTGTCATTTCAACTGAAATTCTCTATTCAAAGAGCAAATATCTGATGAATGAGTTCAATTCGTGAGAAACAAACACTCTCTGCCTGTATGCATATCAGATGAATTGTTTTTCATGTCACACGGATGTCAAATGGGATTAACTAGTCATTACTGGTGACTCAGGTCCTGATTCACAATTAAGGACTGGAGGCGTGAGGATCCAACCGTGGCAGCGATGCTGGCGTATTAGTCACTGGCTGGTTGTGTCAGTGTGGGGAAAGGTAAGACTTTGTTTTGTGGAGGTGGTTTCTGTGCTCTTGTAATCGTTTAACATCACGAACTGTTCCATTTGCGGAAGAGCAGTTAACTCCTTCAGATAACTCAGTGGGCCCTCAGTAGAGGGGGAGGAGAATGAAGAGGAAGACGAGAAAGTGAGTGTTTTTGTTGGACCAAAATTAGAAGAGTAAGATGTGGTGATAAAGCGGTGTCTAAGTTGGCCATAAAAATAAAATAAAAAAAATGCAAGCAATGCATGTCATACTTACATGTTCTGTGGTTCCCGTGATGACATGTAACCCATCGTAGGTAGACTTGATGTACATCCCCTAGGGCAAAAAAAGAATTTCAGTAAAATACTTTACTCCTAGAGGGAGATAAATGTATGACGGTGTGAGGTACACAATTTGACACACACACTGCATGCCTTCCTGGCTTTCAAACCCAGAAGGCAGACCTTAAGTTTAGGGTGAAAAAAAGGGCTAAATAGACAAAAATCTCCCAGGATGCCTTACCAGACCCTCCCCCGGTTTGATATTGGTCAGCTGGACTTCCTCCAAGCAGGCCGACTGGCTCATCAGGGGGTCAGAGGTAGTTCTAACGGTCTGATCACAGATGGTGTTCAAAATCTTAGACTGCAGAGGAAAAGGCAAAAGTAAATGCATCAGCAAATAAAACAAGCATAATAATCCAAAAACCTTCTCACTGTGATATTAAGCAGTGTGTTGAAACGAGTTAGTTTACACACCTACTCACAATCATAGACCTTATCCTTCATTAGTTAGTTGTCCTACTCCCTGTGCACATGGCTGCGTGTGTTTGTGTGTCCATGTTTAGTGCAAAGCTTAAAGGGCTAAAAAGGGATCATTAGTGTGCTATTAACTGTACCAGTGCACACATAAGACCTATATCAGTCCTGTGCACGTCACCCTTCTTCCTGCGTTGTTCCTTGCTTGTTTCAGGACAAAAACTATCATTTGTCATGATTAGAGGGGACTTTTCTGTGACGTCTTTTCTCAGGCACATACATTTTGTTTTGAACACATGGTGTACACTTTATGTAGAGGTGAGCCTAAAACAAAGAAACTCTGGCCATTGTGGGCTTCACTTGTGTAGTCTAAGAGAGAGACAGAGTGCTAGAGGAAGCATAGTATTAGCCCAAGAGGTCTGGAGAGTGTCAGCAACAGGAAACACTGATTGATGGCCAGGGCGTATTACAGCCGCCTCCTCTGTTGGCAATCCTATAGACCTGTCTGCTCTATTCACTTGTAAAACGGACCTTGCTACTTACAGCATGTCACACAATCTCCATGTAAAAAAACATGAATCCAAACGATCTACCAGACCATTTCCCCCTATATAGCAAATTCAGGGTCTTATTCAGTTTACATTAGGAGAAACAAAGAGAAGAGATAGGGTATACTTACAACTTCCAGGATCTTCTCTTCCATCTCGTAAACACTGCAGTCCTGTTACACAGAAGACAGTGATGACAGATTAGGCTCGTGAGCAGTAAACAAGGGGGGAGAGGAAGAAAAAGTATAGGGGTTGGGTGAATACGATATAATCAGCATCCCAGAATTTGAACGGAGAAATAAAAACAGCATTTAGATTCAAATGACCTCTCTGCTTAAATTCTGGGGGAAGCTTAAATTGCATAATACCCTGTTTGGTTCAGTAAACTATATTGAAACATGAATACCATACCGACACTCATAAAGTAACAATGAGCAGATTACATGGTGACAGATAATTGGAAAAAACATGTCATGATGTTCAGAAAGCCCTCATTGAAATAGTGCTTTGGTTTTCTGCAACCATTTGGATGCATCACTGCTTCCCACAGTTGAAAGTGGGTTGGCTAGTGGAAGCACGGGCAGTGTTTCCCGCACATAGGCTTTACATGGACGGGCCAAACAGCAGAGGATTCGCTGCTGTGGATCACTCAGTAAAACTTCAGTGAAACAACAGACCCATACCCATAGGCATAGCCTGACTGAGTGAATCGGCTGATACTGAAGGACACAGCCAAATCATGCTATTAAAATGTAAGGTTTTTACCCACTGTGGATATTTTTGAACGCTTTTACACTTTTGCTTTACATAAATACATTTAATGTCACCACAATGCATGCTCACTCAATGTCTCACGCTCAAACTTTTCTGGGAGAGGACCCCCAGACCACCACCAAAGCATATTTTAAACCTGCTGGAAGCACTGAACGGTTTCTGGACGTCAAATAAAACACAGTAGCTGTGATCATGGTTATTTGGGGGGAGGATCCAATAATAAAATCTGCAAACTCAGCTGGGAGACTGACCACCGTCCCTTCCAAGTGTCAGAACACAGCACTCATAGACTGCAGCTGGACTGACCACAGCTGAGGCAACAGCCTCCTCTGACAACTGTGTTGTTCGTGGTGAAATTGCCTTTGGTTACACAGGGGGGTTAACAGAGTGTATGGGGGGCCTCTGCCTGTTTATGAAATTGGCTCTGTACTAGCAATGCCCCAAGGGAAGCCATCCATCACAACACAGGTGGAATGCTTCTGTCAAAACTAGAGAGAACAGAAAAACTTCTTCAACAAGCCTCTTATATCTCCAGAGCCCAGACAAGCTTTGTCAATGCAAAATAAAGGGATACTGGTGTTGTGGCCCTCACATTATTAGTGACATGCACGGGCATGTGTCATGTACAAAGCCCGCTCTGTTGCCTGTTGTAAATCCATTGTGCAGAGAGCGAATGGGGGTCGAGCAAGTTTTTCCATATTTCCATAGCTTGCACATTCCATTGGGCTAAAGGGGAGCATCTGTTTTCAAAAGCACTTGGCTTGTCATACTGTTAGTTTGTTTACTTTGAAAAGATTTGAATGACTGTCTGTGGCCGTGAGCGATGGCTTCACATCAAAGCAGTACACTGCCTCATTATTATTCTTGATCTGTGTTTGAGTGCCTGTTTGAATGACTAAACACTTTTGGTAAAGTAATATACACTTGACTTTGCGTCTTTGCCACATTTCCCTTACTTGGAGGTAAAAATGAAAAGCCAACATAAACATTGAGTAGGAAAAACACAATAACAGTTTCAAGTCATTTGACATGTCCTACATTTCCTTACAATATTTTTTTCCCCCAAGTCGGCCAAGAACATATGGTGGTTTGAGAAAGAATTTGGCGATGCTTGTGTAGACATACAACTGCATATTTCTTTTGTAAAAACTTGCCCATGTTTGGATGACTACCCTGTTGTCTCAGCCATGAGGGATGAGCTAAAAATACATATTGCGATGTTTAAACAACACAGTATCAAAATGTTATGCAGACATGGTTTGGCACATCTACCATCAAGCTTGAAACATTTATGGAACATTTCTCTGGTCTCATAGTACCATCAAATCACTTGACTGTGAATACAATATTGCAGAAAATCCTTCTAAGATCTGTTTGTGATATCTAAATGAATCCCATATCTTTGTCAAAACCAAAGTCCTTCTAGTAGACAGGAGCCAGATCGTAACTAAGTGCTGAGAGAGGCTGAGGGACAATTCCCTGGGTGTACTGATCCCTCACGTTATGAACTTGATCCCACAGCCGGTGAGGATCAGATGACTCTGTGTGCTGCTCCCTGGGCCTTTGATCTGCCACCAGAGCGGATTTGCATGGTCGAGCAATGAAGTGGCAGAGGGAGAGGAGTGCTGGCACAGTGCGGGAACCTGGAGTGTAGCTGCCTTTATACTGAAGTGAAGACCTGACTTCCTGACATCCTGTTTTTCATAAGGTATCAACATTTATACATTTGTTAAATGTCGGTGTTTGGCCTACATTATGGAATCTTTGTTTTTTGTTTCTGCTAAAGATATAGAAACATAAACTTCATAGCTGAGCGAAAAATTCAGGATAAAAGACATGGGGGAATCGATGAAAAATGCACTCTTTGAAAGAGAATGACCTCCACACCGACGTGTCAGCCAAGATGGGTGATGCGTTCACAGTTTTATGGCTGTGCCCCATTGTGTGTATGCACACAGGCTTCATTCAGGCAGAACACATAAATTGTGTGATCTGAAAAGCCCTAATTCTTGGCTGAAGTTCATGAACAAGCTGGGCAAACCTCACGCCGTCCTCCCCCATCATAAAACTAATCACTGTGGCAGTCTCCTTTGCAACCTATTTTATTAACCAGTGGCTTATACTCTGGACTACATGTTATGAATAACAAAGGGAGACTAAATTATCCCAAAAAATGAGAAAGGAAACCAAGAGAGGAAATAAGTCTCCTCATCAGTGTCTCTGCAGTTGAACACGCAGCTACAGTATGCGCTGATGCGAGTAAAAGAGAACGGATGACCAAAACTGCATCTCTCCTCCAGTTGTTGGAGGAAACTAATCTCTCCAGTCTTACAAGACTCTTTCAGCACCTATCAGGAGTTTATTCTACACCATAACCTCTCCGCTTCACATGGCAGTGTGGGAAATGTATACCCCCACTTCTCCTGGAAGACCATGACCGAGACACCCACAGTAAATCACCAGAGGCGCTGAAATCCCAGACGCTGGCGAGGAAATGGGCACTGTGGGAAAGGAATTTATTTTGATGCAATAACCCCCTAAAAATGACACCTGCAGTCTCAGCAGCCACTTTCACTAGTAGTGTAAAATGAGTTGCTTAGAGGGCTATGCTTCAGTCAAACCCTTTAGGAAGAACAACTACTGCATACGCGCGAAAGGCTTTCGTACTGAAAAAAATGCCACTCACCAGCTGCCTTTGTTTAAGACATATGTATGACCAACCACTACTGTTTGTAGGGAACTGACAGAAGTAGATTGTATCATGATGCAATACTAAAGCAATGCTCTGCAGAAAGTTGTAAAATATAGTGAATGTATGCTCCTGTTCTGTTTTAACTGCCATCTTTCTGGCAGTCAGATGGACCACCTTCTCATGCCTGGATTAAACCTACACACAGGAAGAGCTTTCAGAGAGCTTGGTCCCCCACTGCGAGGGTCTTGGAGAAGCAAAAACAGGAACCACATGGCTAAGGCAGAACGGCAGCCTGGGGAATGTTGGCAGCCACCTTTAAAAGAGCGCAAGTGGGTTTTATGAAACTAGAAACACAAAAGCGACAGTTACAATAAACGTCCCCGCACTAAGGGGGTCTCCTCATTAGCCAGCATGAGGAGGAAAAGATCCCAAGAAAAACATCAGCAGTTGCAATAATGTGCTCAGACATGTGTCATGGATGCCAGACCACATTTCCCAAAACTCTCTTCTCCTACACTTTATCTTGCATGTCTGTGCCCCTGGGCTGGTAGGTGCTCAGTGGAAAAACCTTTTGTGTGTGTGTGTGTGTGTGTGTGTGTGTGTGTGTGTGTGTGTGCGTGTGTGCGTGCGTGCGTGTTTCCCGGGGGCTAGCAATCTACACATATGCTGTTGAGCTAACTAGCATGCAGACCTGTTGAACTGTGGTGGTGAGCTCCAGGCACAGCTGAATGATCTTGTTCTTGGTGGCTGTGAAGTCAGTGATCCCTGTAAGAGGTGTCCTGCAAGCAGACAAAGAAGGAAATGGAGAACATTAGAAACCAGTGACGGACTAAGGGGTGGGTAGAGATTTAGTCTTTTAAACTACATGGCAGCATTGTTTTAAAATCAAAGCATATGACAACAATGGTGACAACACTCAGTGGTCATTTTTATCAGATACACCTGTAAAAGGTCATCTATATATTATTCTCTATAATCTATGTAATGGCTATTTTTTGTGAAAACTTTCTAAGATTCATTAAGGAAGACTATGCGGTGGAGTTAATGCATTAAGTGGGGGAGAATTGAAAACAACAGCAGGGAGGAAAGTCTTGGGTGTGGGATGCATATTTTATCCACGTCCATCGTGAACATGGCGTGAGTCAGAGAGTTTCTTTCGACAGTATAAATCAATGAAAATGATCTAATTGCTTTGACATTAACAATTACTATAATAAGATGAAAGTCTATACGCAGTCTTGGCCCAAAATTCATTTTCAAAATAAAAACAGAACTCGCATGTAAATTTAACACAACACTTTTAAACACTGTTATATTGCTCTCATCTTGACATCACGACTCACATTTAACCTGACGTCATGGCGTCGCTTTAGCAGAGCATGACACAAAAAGGGAAGCTTAATTTCAGCCAGCTAACACTTAATCCTGGCAACCTGCTTAATATGCTGTGCTTTTATGGTATGATGTGGAGTAGGTCACCAGGAGAGCACAGGGGACTCTACCGCCGGGCTTAATATTTACTCATGGGGGGGGGGGGTCGCATTTCTGCTTTAAATCTGAATATAGTGTTAACTTGGCTAAGAGCATGGATTTCTGCAACTTTTTTGAAAATTTAGTTTTATGCCAAAGATGAATGCCTCTATCAAATTGGAATCTATTAACTAAATTTACATTCAATATGCTTGGGGAACTAAAACTCATACCCTTAATATTAAAATTAGGTTCTTAATAGAATAGGACTTTGCACTACACTGTGTCAGAGAAGTCCACAAGTTCAATTCTTGTAATAATGCATTGGTGCCCGTGTGTACAGCTAGTTTAAGCAGGTTTTATGGCAGCCCTTCTGATATCTGGTGAGGTGGTGATAAAAAAAAAAAAGAAAGAAGTTATTACCTGTCAAGCCAAGCCAGGAGGCTCTTCGCAGCGCCGATCAGCTCAACCACAGAGGTTAGGAAATCGTTGGGTGGCTTCCGTGAGATGCTGCCATCATACGCAGGGCTTTTCCTGCGGTCAGACGTGGCCATGTGCAGACTGTTGGTGGCTGCTCTCATCCTCACAACCAGATTCTTCAAGTTGTCTGTCTCTACCCCATAGTTCTGAAACAGCAAATCAATACCCAACGTTAACTAGGTCAAACAAAAACGAAAAAAGCACACACATGATTGAAGCCGGAATTAAAGTTATTGCCAATAAAACTCAAGATCAAAGCAAACAACCCTTCTACACAGTCTAGACCTGGGAGGTCTTTTTTTTGTTTCTTTTTACAACTAGTCCCGTTCCAAGGAAAACATGTTTTTTCCTGTACAATGAAGCGCTGTAATCATTTCTTTGACAAATATGATTTAAGTGCACTTGTCTGTGAGGACAACTCTGGCACAAAATTTCCCCTCCAGTCTCCTGCTTTGTTCAAGGATGTGCAGGGAATGTGTGCACGTGTCATCACCTGATTCCTACCAAGCGGGGCAAAGTATGCATTCTTGAGCCTGGGTTGTTTCCTGCTTTCGCATTCCACCAATTTACAAGTTATTCAGATGCATGAAGTAGCAGAGCTCTTTGTCTTCAAAGGCCATCGAAGTACACACAGACGCAGCTACGTATGACTGAACTACTGCAGGATACTGAGCTACAACAGCATGGATATTTTTTTCCTTGGAGGATAAAGTGTGTCTGAGCACAAATATTTGAAAGAGCTTGTTTTAGAGGTGTTGCAATGTTTTGACTGAATAAATGGGAATAATGTGTTGTTTAAAAGTATGCAAAGACAGCCTGGTTGCTGTCCTGGTAAATATCAGCTTACATGGTGTTGCATCGCTGTCAGCAATGCTGCTGTATGTGTGATTTGCCAGTAGCTAAAAGTGCTTAGCAAGGAGGAAAACAGCATGTGGAAAACAGCGAAGGAGATCTGTAAGTGGCTAGTGTCTACTTTTATTCCACTGCCTCTCTCCAAAATGAGCTAAAAAAAACCCCCATACAAATCACTCCACTCTGTCAGTCATTAAGGAATCACTGGCATAACTGAACCAGTCAAACAGTAGCTGTAGGCAGCCTGGCTTCGTGGCACACTTGACATGAAGTTGGTTGTTAAAACATTAGCAAAGATATGCAGAGATATACAGAAAAGGGGAAATAAATAATTAGATGGTTTGGTTTATCATTCAGTCATCCACACAGTGGAAGAGGAACTGTAGCACAAAGGCAGTGTGAGTGTTTTCCAGATCAAAGACTCTCATGGCTTTTTCATTAGCAGGCTAATCACACAGTCACAGCAGTTCTAACTGGCCCACAGATGTCCAGCAAGCTTTTGTCCAACACCGCCAGCTGAGCTAAAAACCAGGTCTCAACAAAATATGTGGTTCCAGACAAGTTTCGAGCCAAATTGACGTTCTTTCAGTGCCTTTTTTTAGACATTTCGTTAATCTGGAATCAAGATGGCAGTAGGTTTTTTTTTTGTGTTGGCTCTAGTTGGGGCTCTTAGAAGGGACTGTATACTGGTATAAGTGTCCTCAGAAGAAATGGCGAATCACTATCACAACACTGTACTTCCTGCCCGTGCAACAGGTGTAACATGGGTCCGATTATAAAAAGATACATATTGCCTAGACAGAGACTGTGTCCATGTGTATGTTGCTTTGATGTGCAAGCTAAGGTTAAGTGTTACATTATAACTTGGGACAGATTCACCCAGCGGCAATAGTAAAATATATTTACAACACCTCTGTGGCCAATGACTAGGCCACATGATCTGTCATATGCTGTATGTTCAATGGCTGCTGGAGGTGGCTAAAGTATATGTGAATATCATGTGGTGCTGGTCTTTGTGTGGGCCACTGGAGTCTAAGAATAAATAAAGGGTTGGGTTTCAACATTGACTCTGCAGAAGACATCATGCTCAGAGAAGTCCAGTAAAATTAGTTGAAATGTTCTCTCTTTGTCCCGAGACAGCAGTTTGCTCTTGATAGCTTTTTGGTGAAAGAGAAGCATGAGAATTGATGTATCCTAAGGAGCTTTGGAAGTTAGGTCATTGGTCATCATGATATAGGGTTGAAACTGCTAACAGGAGAGCTCAGGTCCCTGATTTATGAAAAGGTAAAATATTTACAATGTGTGCACATGCTTACATGATTAAAATTCTAGAGCAAAGCCTAGTAGCAAAGTGTCACAAAGACACTTGTGACTGCAGTAATAGGAAGACCTGACCTAACGGTAAACAAAACCAGAGAGAGAGAGTGGGGGGGGGGGGGGGGGGGAGTGTGAGAGCTTGTGGGGGTTTTGGGTGCTGGTGGCCTGTGTTGGTAGTAGTGACCTTGCCTCAGTTAAAGCTAATTGAATCGGGGGCCTCACTTCCTCCCACGGGTGCTGTGGAAGGCCATGGCCTCATTCTTAATAAGGAAATCCCTAACGGAAAAAAAACATTTAGCTGGGCGTCTACAGTGAGAGGTGAAAGGTTGCTGAAAGTCCAGCATTCCTGGCCTAAAGATCCTAGTTGTAAAAATACAATGTGCCAAATAGGCGTTAAGAAATAGCAAACAATTATACTGTGCACGCAAACACACAGACACGGTATAACAAATTAACATTAATGTGCAAGGAAACGGTTTAACTTCAAACAACAAAACCAAGCACAAGTCCTTTTGCAGCCAAAGTTATGAAGCCGCTCAACAGGAAAATGACTTTGCCATGATGTCAAGGTTCTAGGGGTGAACAAAAATCTGGGCCGGATTACTGTGATGGTTAAAGAAGTTATAGACCACATGATGTACCATATGGTACATAGTCTATGATGAGTAAATCTATCAAAACAAAACAGGCTGCTTCCAGGTGTGCACCTCCAGTGTTCGCAGGTAGAGGAGAATCTGTTGCCTGGTTTATGATTGTATTGGAGAATTGTTTGGGTGAAAGCAGGGAAAAGGAATCAAATCACATGTCAGTTCAACCTGTACACTGGCCATCAGAAGATATCCCAGTGTTGATTTCAAGGTGGCAGCTATAAGCTAAATGAGATGTAAGCTAAGTGATGAGTTGTTTGCTTACCACACACTAAATCACATCTGTGCCTGCTTCACACAGGGTCCTAGTAAAACTATGCATAGCTTCAGTGTGCTGAGGTTGTGGATCACTGACAAAGAAAGCACATAGTTCTGAGTCAAAGGCAGACGTACAGCTTTCAGATCAGCATCAATGCAAGATGCAGCCTCATGTAGAAGAGAGAGATTCTTCAGGATAAAAACAACCATGCCCCAAACAATTAATGTAAAGCATTTTAAGAGCGCATAAAGGCAGAAATGCTGACACTAATCAAAACGCTGGGACCACAATTCGGGACTTTTATGGCACAGGAAGTGATAAAACTCTAAATCGATCCCATCTGCTGGAAAACCTGGTTCTCTTTCAGTTGGAGCATGGACAGTTTTCATCACTCTTTTCATGCTCACTAGCTGAAGGCAGATATATTTTTGTTGGCAGTTCTGGGAGTTCCTGCTATGATGATAGACAAAGGGGCAGATGGTTGGCTCCCAGAGTGACTTACAATACCCAAACAGGGGATCTATAATTGAACCAAGAAGGATGGCTCAGGTGAGAAGACGGCTGCCAAAGTAATAATGACCGGTCTGACATGTCTGTTTTAAAACGGAGACCAAAAAAACAAAAAAAAAACAAATACACCTCGTGTTTGTGTGTATTTTGTGAGTGAATGAGACATGTTTGGGCGAGTGGGGTGAGTTCCCTTTCAGTCGATTAACTCGATACAACACATATTTTGGGATATGATGGAGCAAGCGGCCTACAGTCCCTGAAGACACCTCTTTTCACTCCTTTTAAGGCAGATGACCTGTGGTGAAGTATGTGGGGCCGGCCCCTGCCTATATACATCCATAGTCATACCTCAATTCTTTCACTCTTCACCTTGCAAAGAACACTTCTGCTGACTCAGGTTAGTTGGCTCCAACCAGTTACCTTTGTGGGCTGGAAATATACTCCGCTTCCAGCCGAGCATGTTTGAAAAACGTAGAGTGGCCGCATTTCACTGCTGCCTTGCTCAGTTTCTGTCGGAATGAAAATTGCGTTTCCCGACAGTTTGCAACTGGTAGACATGATGGCGTTCATGATCATTGTGGTGCTGCTCGGGCGTTTAAGATCCATGCCCAGAACCCTGGTGGTGGTGTGCCTACCTGTTGAGAGGTCCAAGGTGATTGGACGACCCTCATGCTTTATCTGTGCATCCTCTCATACCCAGTTTACTTCTGATGACTCCAAGGTTACATTGCTCTTGAGCTTTTCGACCCCTCTTGCTTCCGAGGAACAGAGGATGTTGCGTTTGCTGTGTCCTGTGCATGTGCTTCACGCTTTCGACTGTACTCACAAGTTTGCATTCATGCGAACAGTTGTTTTGTCTGGTTTTGCCAGCCAAGGGAAAAGTCCCGTCTAAACAGTGTCTTTCTCACTGGATTGTGGAGGCCATGTCCCTGACAAGGGCATGCAATTACTTCACTGTGTGAGGACACATCATGGGCTTTGTTTTAAGGGGTATCTGTAAAATGAGCTGCAGCCAGTTGGTCATCACCATACACATTGGCTCAGTTTTACAGTATGGATGTGACAGCCCCTTCAGTGGCTCATTCTAGCCTTTCTGCTGGGTCTATGATGCACTCAAGCTGCTGGCTTGACTCCAGTTGTAAATATATGTTGCATACTATATGTGTTGTCCTGAGTGAATCGACTGAAAGGGAACAAAATGCTATATCCTTTAGAGAGCAGAAGTTACAGTCAGAAACTTTTTGTTTTTATCAATCAAACAGATCAAACTCAGATCAATGACTACCACTAACTGTCTCTAAAATCTCACACAGTTTCTAAATATTGAATGAGCCCAGGGCCCTTTGACCTAATCTCTCCTCTTCTTGAGTGACACTGCTGTTCCCCAATGTCCTCGGGCCGCATCATGTGTTGTGGTGCCTCCACACCCCGCTGAGCTGTGTGGGAAATAATAGTTCTTTCTGCATCGCCGATTCCTTTAGCTGCTGAACCAAAAACTACAGGCTGGATTTTTAGTGAGAAGGAGTGGGAGGGACAGTGACTAAAAGAGAGCCCCTGTGTTGTTACAAATCCTTCATGAAGATAGTCAAGTCCCACGAGTATGTGTTTACCTTTAATATCCCTGCGACTATATTCACAGCTGATGGCTACTTACCAGAGCACAGAGTAGATCGACAGCCTCCAGTATCAGTTCCTGGTGTCCAATCCTGGCCACGGCAAGCTCCTCCAGGTCTTGATGTGTGATCTTCAGTAGCTGCTCCCCACTGATTTTCTCCCGCTCAAAGTTGCTCACATATTGCTGCAGGCTGTCATCCAAACCTGGACCCACAAGGTGAAAAATCAAAGTAGAGGGACTCATTAGACAAACATTAAAAAATACAGATCTGTCTGTTCCTTTAGAAGGTTCAGTTCAACTGTCATTTGCAAAGGCACTCAGGCCCAAATTCAAACCAAGAATAGACTTAAGCTATTAACAATGACAGATACAGTAGTTCAGCTGGTGTCCTAACAGAGTGTGTGTGTGTGTGTGTGTGTGTGTGTGTGTGTGTGTGTGTGTGTGTGTGTGTAGGTACAGTGCACACAAGGAACAGGTGGGACTGCTATCTTTGCTCGACAAACACCACCATCAGAGTAACAGTTGAGACCTTAAAGTCAGTTGGGCTGGTTAAACAATGGATGGCTATATTTGCGAGCGTATGGGTGTGTATGCGGGTGTTTCAATAAACGTGCCGTGTCAGGGGAGCCCTCCCTGCTACTATTTGGAGTACCAACAACAAATGAGATCAACCGTTACACTACTAACGGCTCTGGTCATTGAACACACAAGGACGTATCTCACATGACTATATTGTATACTGTAGTTAACGGCAACTGGCTCTTCTGATACTGTAGATTAAGTTATAAATACAGGACACTGCCATAAACAAACTCATTAATGTGCCCTCCCTATGCACGCAATGTGTCCCTCAGTAGATCTTCAAGTAGTGTTGAGACAACATAGTGAAGAACAAGCCTTTGTGTGGTGTGTGAGTGTGTGGTGTGTGTGGAAGTAAACGCCATCTTTCTCCCTATGAAAGAGGGCACAGTGAGGGGGCAGCTGCAGATCCATGGCCCAGCGCCCTGCTTTTCTGAAAGCCCTGTCAGCTGAAAGACACACTCGTCCCCTCTAACCGTAGCACACACACCCTTACAAATAATATTCTTCAGTGTGCGACAGGGTTTGGCTGATCCATTTTCAGTTTGACATTCAAGTCACAAAAAGCTTTACTTTTTAAAGAACATGTCTGAATAGCAGCAGAGAACTGCACCCATATCAAATGTTGAGCATAAAGTTATGAGTGAGGACCCATTGGGTGTGTTCTGTGGTCACTGAGGCATTTTTGAAAATGGCACCTCATATCTCCATGCCTCTATGACACTCTATGCCGCTCCATGCGTTACAGAGGGTATGCAAAGAAGGTGATTGTGTATATATGTGTGTACTGAGATACTGCTTCAACACTACGATTCATAATATGCTGCATTGTGTAACCCTTGGGCTCACACAATATACAGAGGACCCCATTAAAATTAAATTATGGTATTGAAGTGACAGTATTTTCAATCCCTGAAAAAATATCTGTGAGAGTTCATGACACCTCCAGTGAATCAAAGGGAAATTCCATCATAACGTGTTAACCATTAGCCTTCACAAGTCAAGTCCAGTTAGGCTCATTGGATTTTTCTCATTCCAAGGCATGCCAAATCAGAAGCTAGACTTTTAAGCTGAACCCCTGGCTGGCCAATATAAATGAAATCCACATCACACTGTAAAGACTTAAAGGGACTGAATACTAAGGGTGAAACGATACAGATTGATATATCTATTTGTCAATGGTCAACGATAAAAGAATACGTCATCAATAAATATCTTCATCTTTAAGCTACGCCGCTTTTCAATCCCATGGCATGTCTGTGTCACCATTTCTTTCCAAGTGCACCTCCTTTTTAAGTATTCAAACGGTGCCAAAATGAGAAAAGTGCCACTATAGTGAAAAAAGATTGTATTTCATTTAATAAATCTGTCATATCATATTTAAGTAGATTTTTTTGAGTTGATATAGATATATCACTAATTGAGTTTAAGGGGCATATGATATTGTTTCATATTGATCACCGGCCCCAAATTTAATCAAAATCATATTGTGGCAGACTTTGTGATATTTATGTGATGTCATTTAAACTCCTACTGAAATCTAGCCTAACCTAGCCTAACAGCACAAACTCCAGCCAAACACAAACACTGGGTCATTCTCTTAATGCCATCAGATAAAACAAAGACTTGTATCCACAGGGAGCTAGGTTTGTCCTTCCTGCTCTGTTAAAAAGGCATTTCCTGTGGAATGGTGCCACTCTTCTTACCAGCCACAGGAAGAAAGGGCACCAGGACAACTTGTGGTTGAGCTTACACTAAGACTTGCTGAGGCTAACACTGATTTTTCTTTTTTTAGCTTGGTGGTTCTAAAACCACACAATTTCACAGACAAAGTAGATGTGTGAAAACAGTGTGGAAGGAAATCGTGGGATGAACGAATCTGCACCCGCAAATTGATGAGATGAATGAGGGGTCTATTCTCTCTTCTAGGCTGTTCTCACTTTCATTCATTCATTTGCAAGGGGTTTCTTCTCACATGTTGTATCCCTGATCCACAAAGCCTGACTTCAGTTCCTAAATTCCAAGTCACTCCAGTGTCCAAACAGATATGCATTTACTTTGGAATGGAATAATTGTACGTTTGTTTATGTGCATTAGTATAGAAAGAGACCTACCACTGTAATGGTGCCAGTGACTGAGGATAGGGATAAATGTGTGCTCAAGAGAAAATATATCCCTCTCCTCCTGAATTCAGGGGCCGTTAAGAGGAAGGTAGCGCTGCACCCTCTGGACTCAACCACTGACACCTTCTGAATAAAAGACAAATGTCCTTACAGTGGGGCTTATAAAACATTTATTGGGCCATGATCAATGGAAGCTGGGGTGTGTGTATGTGTGTGAAACTATCAATTTCCATTAAAAGACAGCGCAACCAGTAAAGGAGATGGAGTGTCACATTATTGTGAATTGAGCGAAGAGGGAGGCACAAGGGAGGACTGTGTGAATGCGTTTCAAAAGCCTGCGCAGGATGAAACGCTTTGAAGGAGTTTTATGGCCACTGTGAACCACTTGGCAAATGTCCTCAAACCAGAACAAGTGGGTGTGACTGTGTCACAGAGGCACAGACACACAGCACCAATGTCAAATGCAAATCTGTTGCTAAAAAGCTGGGCAAACATTTGTTGCCCCCCAAACTTCATTGCGATTACAAATTGACTGAATACACATGAAAAGTTGTACTAACAATACGACACATGAAAGACTTGTTGCAGGGTTACACACACAAGAAAGGGTGGTAGTTACATACAATTGCAAAAGAGAAGATACACAGCAAACAAGAAAGCACTCAAGGGCTGCAACATCCTCTTAATGGGCTGAATTATTTTAGTAGAAAATGAAAATCGATAGATCTGGTTCCAAACTTGTGTGTTTTGTGTAGTTTACATGATTGTACATTTAATATTTTAATAATTGTGGAGCATTAGTTTGACCCCAAAAAGTGCAATTTTAAGATGGGATCTGGGAAATAACAATGGAATATTTGTACTATGTTTTGACAATGGAAACACGTTTTATAATGAATGGTCTGAGTTCTCACAAAGACATTCGCTGCATGAGGAAGACGAAGAAGAAATAAATCTGTCAAAGTCTGTGACCAATAAGAAACACAGAATAGGGGGTGACTATCAAATGGCACTGTCTTTCTGAGTATGGCACCTGCTCCTCACTGTAGTGTCTTTCTTACCACCCACCATCGCCCATTCAGTAAACAGTGATTATGTGTAGAACAGGTTATCAACACAACAGTTTCGGGGTATAGCTGGATACACACACGGGCATATTTCTGGACAGCTGGGAAAGCAAGAACCCCAGACACTCTAGTCTGGATGCAACAAGTGCAGCCAGACCGTGTTGGAGGCCTTGGAGCTCTGCAGCCTACTTAAAGGCTGTGTAAGCACACATTTCTGGCAATGTAAACAACAGAACTCTTCCACTTGCAAATGGCTGGGCTATTCTTATCATAATCTCAACATTTCCCATCTGTACAGAAGCACAAAAACAGCAGATTGTGTTTGATGCAGCCAAGTACATGAGAGTTCAGGAACCACTGTGATTGTGTGATGAAGGAGTCATTAGAACAGGTTTGTACATGAAGTCTTACAGTTCAGTACTCTGATCTATGACCAATTTTGATCAACAATGCCTTCAATGCAGCTTTTGGTTTCCAACTTTTCGTTCTCAGGGATTTGATTACACCAGAAAAGAGCGAACAGTCTTTCACCTCCTACAGAAAGAACCAAAGAAGCTCCCTCCTCTTCACCTCCCCCATCTTTCAACCCCTCCCTGTGCTCCCAGTTGGAGCTGTAGCCACCCTGTAGGGGACACACACAAACACACACGCACACACACACATGCACACGCACGCACAAACAAAAACCAATACCCCCACTGGGGTGGCCACTGGGAAAGCTACAGGGTGTAGAATAGCAAAGCCACTGTAACTCTGCTGTCTTTATTTGTCAGCCCGGCCTCTGAACCTGCAGGGAACGGTCAGGAATTTGACTCATTGTTCTCCACTGAGCAGCTCTATTGTAGCAATTCACAGCACCCTGGCACAATGGTCTCTGGCCGAACCAGGCCGTGCTGTAATTACGAAGAAACAAAAAAGCTCCTCTCGGTGACTGCTAAGCTACCCTGTAATGCATGACTTCACAGGACAACAAAGCCTGTAAACACACAGTGGGCTGGCTCTTCCACAACTTGGGATAGGAGATACACAATGGTGCTCGACATGTCTCCATCAAGCACGTTGTGTACTCATCTGAGAACAGTAAAAATGTTTACTTCCTTCAATGAGACTCTACTTGAGTCAGTTCAGGCACAATTTATCTTTTTTAAGGTTGCTTTGAATCAGTTGTTTTTCCTGATACAAAGATATGAGTCATTAGTGTCACGTTTCAAGATACTGCCTGTTGTTTCCAGGATATTCTGGCAGAAACTGACACTGCACTCATTATAGGTTTGGATTAGGGTTGCACGGTATACCGGTACTAATTTGGTACCGGGGTACTGAGGCATTTAAAACGGTACCATATTGCATTTGGACGGGACCGGTACTTGCAGCGCCGCCGGCAGCGCCCGCAACAGCGCGGCGAACTCGCCACGTGACGTCACCGCGTTGTAACTACAGCTGAGAGGACGAGGAGCGAGCCGCAGCTTTGGGAGATAAAAGGCAAGCCGGAGGAAACCGCTAGCAAGTTAGCTAGCAGCGTAGACTGGAACAACAAACGGAGCAGGAGGAAAGCTTGGAGAGCGCGAGAGACAGAGAGCGAGAGAGAGCGAGAGAGCGCGCGCGCGCGAGAGAGCGAAGCACGGAGAGGAGAACGGCTGCTGCAACCGTCACCACGCCGCAACTTGCGGACAAACCAGCGCCGCGAAGTGCGATATGGCAGTACTTTAGCTTAAAACAAATGCGCAAGGCGAGTAGTTAACGCCGATGCACCACTGTGCAAACGGTGTTTAAAACATGCATGGCTAACGGCGGAAACACCTCCGACTAGCCAAACACTTAAAGGACAAGAACCCAGACCTGCACACTGAGCTCAGGGAACGACAGGTCATTTACTCATGAAAAAAAGCCACATTCAGTGCTAAAAGCAAGCGCCACTGCCCTTCACTCTTAACAAAAGTAGCTCTGGAAGAGAAAAAAAAGAGCTGATTTATTTATATTATTATATTTTATATTATATTATTGTATTTATATTTTAACATTTTTAAAATTGTGTGCATTAGAAAAGCTTGTCTTTGTGGTATTTTATTTTATTTGCTGATTAATATGTTATTGTTCTAAGATTTTCTATTAAAATAAAGTCAGTAATGACATTTTTTGCGTTCACTTTTTATTTGAAAAAGTATCGAAAAGTACCGAAAAGTACCGAAACACATGTTGGTACCGGTACCGGTACCAAAATGTTGGTATCGTGACAACACTAGTTTGGATACTGAGGATGAATATCTCTGACAGCTTAACTGGCTATGACCCTAGTCAGACCCATGTTTTAATCTTATCACTGCTTCCCCCAGCCTAACAAAAAGTGTTTCACTTCATGTACCCTGATTTTAAAAACAGACAACTACAAAATGGCAGTGACGTGTCCCGGGCTTCCTCAGTGAGAAAAGGCAGCTGAGGTTAGTCCCTGTACAGGCAGACAAAAGCAGCTCTGTCTTTTAAAAGTGATGGACGATGACTGATGAGAGAAAACGGGGGCAACATTTGCAGGCCCGTTGCGGTTGAAGCACATCAGCAACTATGAGCAGTAGCCCCTGGGCTCAGTTAATCCTCAACTCCAGCAGCACACAACCACAGTCACATTGCTGGTAACCTGTCAGATTTCCAAGTTTAAGGGGGTTTGCGGGTTGTGTGGACAGCTTGGTTAATATTGACTGGAGCGAGGTGATGTCTGGAGGAGAAGCGGATCAGAGCAGAGGAGGGCAGGAGGTTATGAGAAGTACTTTAGTTCTAACATGACCTGATGCATGATGACTTTGGCTCATAAACGGATCAGAGAATAAAGGAAACAAGATAGAGTGAGAGAAACACAGGAGAAACAGATAAAGCAGACTGCTGCAGGCACATTAGTGACTGCCTTCGCAAACCTGCATCAACCACAACAGTTGCTGCTTAAGCTAAGGGTGTGAAAAAACTGAAAAACTGGTTGTCTGGGTCACTGAGTTTACAGCGGAAAAATTAAGGGCGTATTCACACCTAGCTTGTTGTTCCAAACCAGACCAGTTTGTTTGAGCATATCTGAACACAGCAATGCTACTCTATTTCGAAATAAACCAACCAGACCGAGACTGCCTCGGTGTGATTGCAATTGCTTAGTTTGTGCTAACAATTCAACCGACCCACAAACCGGTATAATTGCTGCCGTACCTTGCACTGTCGCAAAAAGTACGTAAAGCAGCCTACAGTTACAACAGTTGCCGTATTACGTTTAAGTCCAGGGTTAAGCTCGGTTTCAGCTAGCGGTCATCATGAAGCATTGTACATACAAGCTATCGAAAATGATCCGATGGTAAGCACCAAATGTATGAATGCCAATAACACAGAAATACATATCCCAATAGAGGGAAACCTGGATAACAAATTCCATTGTTCTTTCTTTTTGCTGATGAGCTCACAATATAGTTTCTATAAAGTCCACTACATAGAACTCAGATGTCAGATACAACCACAATGTATTAACTTCATGTAGTTGTGACTTGTACACAACCGCTAGTAAACACAGAGAGATATTCAATTAATTAATGGGTATATCTGTGGATGGATACTGAAGGACAGGTTTATAAAGCTGAATGTAAACAGTCGATCTTTTCTGAATAAGACATCAGTCAGTGATACCGTGTACAGGTCAGTGAACCAATGCTGCTTAAGTGTAGAACAGGGGCAGCGTCAGGAGCAATAACCTCTCAGGTCAACATAAACAACACCCATCAGTCTCCAGCCAGTCGGCCGCCTGGCAAACTGTGGCTCGTTACCACCAGCATAAACACCTACTAAAGAAAGTAACAAAGACCTAAAAAATGTCACCCCCCTCCCCACCTTCTCCTCTCAGTCCTGGTCCCGATTCTCCACCCACCATAATATTTCTTCTTTCCTGGCCCCTACAACATTCATATTGTTGCATTTCCGTATGTTGACAAGTATCCCAAGATAGTCACAGCCTTTGTGTCTTGGAGTGCACAAAACAATAGAGACTGTCACTTTTGGAATTTGCGAATGTGTTTTCCAGTTTTAATCACAGTAGGTGTTACAGTAGGCCACATAGAGTGAGTGTTATATTTATAGGGAGTGTTATCCTATTGCGTTCTGATTTAGGCTGAGAGTCACAAGTGAAATGGTATGTTGCACAACAGACTATGCCGTTTGTGTGTCAACACGATTTCTAAAACACTCACTTTGCTACAAGCTTCACATCATTTCCCTGAGACAAAACTATAATTAAAGCCTGTCTTTTAGGCAGAGATGGAGGGAAGGAGGGAAAAGCGTGGAAACAAAGAACAGAGACAGAAAAAGAAAAGGAAAGACAAAAAAAGAAAATTGCCTCCTTTAAGAGGAGACATCCCCATCAAACTAAACCCAAGATTCAAAGTCATAGCCAATGAAACACAAACAGAAAAAACACACAGGGAACTCAGTTTAGTGCTTTCATTCCATCACATGTATGGTGTATGATCAGGGTGGCCCTACACACTGATTATAGAGCAATTTACCAGCACCATAATAGCTGCCTATGGAAACCACAATTAAGGGAATGGAAATAGTGTGAATAGTGTGCAAGCACTCAGGCTTACATTGCATGAGGGCATATTTTATTAGAGAGCCAAACTTATTTTTTTCCTATGTGCTATTATGTAATATAATAATGATATTATGAAAAAAGAGAGATATGACGGACAAAAACAAGCTGTTAATTAAACTAAATATAGCTTTTTATTGCCCCTGCGGCTCAGGTTGTTGGGTGTAGTACTTGCACCATTCCTAATGAGGATCCCCTAAAGCATCTTTGGATAAGAACCTGCTAATTGCCATAAATCTCCCAGAGGGTAGATCCCCCCCTCAAATCTTGTTAAAGAGCCTGGCTGAAAAAAAGTAGAAAGAAAGATTCCACTGCCTAACCAAGCAGAGGATTTACTCGATCAAACCGACAGCGGGTCCATCTCTGACCCTGGCACAGTGGATGTCCATTCCTCAGCCTGGCCTATCCACACGCAAATCTGAGCTTGCTGTCTGCTTTCTACCCCTGGCTAAACCCAGTAGGAGCACTTTGCTGAAGCAGTGCAAAGTGCTTCTGGTGGTCATCCCCTCACTCACAACAATGGTTGCCAAAAAAGAGCCGAGGCACTGGCTGGAGATGTAAATAAAATTAAGGTTACTATAGTGACAGGGGAAGAGGTCAGGGGATGATGGGGATGATGGGGGGAAGGGAGGTTTGATGAAGTTGGAGTATAGGCTGAAGTGGAGAGAGGGAGAGAAAGAAGAGAAGAATGAGAAAGAATCCAGAGATTTATAAGGGACTTGTGTCAAGGTCAGGTGAGGAGACGGGTCAAAAAGATTGAGAGCATCATCTGTCCATCTATCTCTCTGTAGACAAATAAAAGCAACAAAAAACATGCACGGCTCACAAAAAGAGAGACACACACACACACAATTTTTTTTATGACTCATTTGTCTTAATACGACAGAGAGGAGTGAATATAATGAACACTTGAATGAATTATGCAACGTTAACACATCACTGTGCAGCCTACAGGCCATCAGCAGCTGATCTCTTTCTCCCTGCTGCGAGGGGGGCGGGTGAGTCATCTTCAATAAAAAGGTAGCAATGACTGACAGCATGTCACCTGCAGGCCAGGACAGGGCGCCTGTGACGCAGCCATTGAGACACACATTCACATACTGCATGACATGCTGTAGATACTCTACAAACACATACACACACACATACACACACACACACACACACACTGCGCCCATTTCCAGGTGAGGTTTGTTTGTCCTCTTTCCAACACCTGTTGTGCTTCTGCCTTCCAGCCATGACATGTCGAGAAAGCGACAGTAATGTTCCCATAAATGATGCATGTGTTGTTGACTGGAAAGGCTGCCGCACACAAACAGATGAAGGGCAGATGAGAGGCTTTTCCCAGGTGTCTACAACAATGGGGGGAAAAGGACGGATCAAAATAATCTTCCATCATTTTTTCTTAATGTCCAGAATGTTTTTTTTTATTTTTAAGTAGGAACCACTACTCCCTGCTTAAACAAATTCAAAACCCACATTTTGCTCCAATATCCTTTGTACAACCTATTGAACCAAGACCAAGGGAACTAAATTGCTTTGTTTGAAACTTACAATTAGCTAAGATATGGCATGGGATTAGTCATCAATGCACCAAAATGCTGTGAAAGCAGAGTAACCCATTCCAGGTGCCTTATCTATCAGCAGTCTCTAATGTAACAAGTAAACAAGAGAGCCGACAGACTCAGCGATACGTCACAGCAAGTGAAATCACAAGCATGGACCTACAACCATAACAGGCCACATGCAATACTAATTACATATTGACACAATGTTATCTTGGAAATTGAAATAATGGAATGCAAAATGAATGCCAGTAGAGTCTCTTAAAGTTGAACCATAAGACTGTATTTCCTATGAGAGACGGCAATTTTTAACTGTGAACAGCTAGACAGGAATTCAGTCAGTCTCTGTGAAGGACTGGGAATATATGGACTAGTCTGAACATGTTCTGAAGCTCTGATCTGGCATCCACCCAATTGCCCAGCTAAACTCAAAAGTAGGTAACAGTTCATAAAACTACAGATCACTTCATAATCATAATGATATAACACTCCACCACAGTGTAAGCTGGTGGCAGGATGAAAGATCTCTGTGTGTATTTGGTCAGCGATGGGGACCATCAACTTGTCTGAGTTCAGCATTTTAAATCCATTAAAAGAAACTGGTGGCCCCAAATGCAACAAAGGACATGGGTGACCTGTTTTGACTGCTCATTCACAGAGCTGCTGGTTTGGTTTGGTAGTGGAAAAAACAGCAGCTGACTGCATTCTTCTCATGTTCCGTGGTTATTTGAGCATAACTGCATTAGCAGTGCTTTGATAGCAATACCAACACAGCCATTCACTTCCCTTTTCCTTCTCTACACAAGCTGGAATCACCATATAAGCACAGATCTGGTGCAGTAGCAAACAGACTTTAATATATATATTTAAATCACTGTAAGAGTTCAGGCACAATCATGACACGCAATAAACTAGTGAGCACGCTCTGGACATCCCTGCACAAGGGGTCAGGCAGCATGTGAACCGTATTTGCACTTGCACCCGCTGTGCCACCTCAGGTTGGAGCTTTTATTCCCATGGCTTAAGCATGGCACTTCACTGGCCAATGCTCTTAGGGAAGAGCAGGGCCAAGTAGCTTGCAGGTCCTGCTAATCTGAGATCATCTGGGAGATTTGCATTGCACATTTTAGATTTGAATAAAAAGCAAACCGGTCTAGCCCAGGTTGGCAGGCATACAAGGTGACACTTGGTCTCCTCTCCTGGTACTGAGACAAGAACCGTTGGATATGCATGCAAATGCAAAGTGATGTCCATATGAGGGATCATTACTGTGAACTGTCCAAACACAACATCAATGCTGAATGCACTGTGAAGCTTCAAATCACCATGTGAAAGCCTTAATATTGATTAAAACATGAACTCTTGTTTTGTCTTTGTCTCCTTATCACAAGATTAGAACAGTGACATTAACAATTGATGATTTCTCTAAAGGTCCCCATATGTTACAGCTCCGGGGGCTGTAAGGCTGGGACACCAGGCTGTGTGAGAAACAGGCTGCGGAGGGGCCAACAGGAACGAAACCACAGCAGTCCCTTTCATTCACCTCTCCCCAGGGGGAATCCTCTTACAGCACTTCCCCTGAACTCTAAAGGCAATTTTCTATGGAAAGGTAACATGGTTATCTGTCCATCAATAGAACACAATAGGTCAATTTTAAAAGCTGATTGGTTGGTGACTGAAAACTGGCTAGTGACAAAGAGAGGAGTTTAAACTAAGAGATGTCAAATGAAGAATTACTTTTAAGTTAATAAATTATTTCCTTATTACATGAGGTCACCGGAAGCTGCATACAGATTTCCGTTGTTCTTAAGGTCTGTGTTGGGATTAATTTAACACCTGTCCTCCCTGATGCATATACACGCAGCCTACAGTGTAAGGTTTGCTAAATGGATTAATGATGCATGTGGAGGCTATCCAAACATAGAACCCCACTTGTCAGATAGAGCCAGCACGAAAACAGAGGTAGCGGATGCCTTAATAAGGGTGAGGTGTCTGCACAACTTCTGTTAACACTTAACTTTAGGAAGTCTCTCTTTTAGCCAGATAAGGATCATGAGCCATCATTGCCCACACCTCAATATCATCTCTATAGATAAGGATGTTGAAGGTACCTATCAGTGGAATCATTCAGCATGTGTGGACTCAGACACAGTGCTGTTATTTTTTTTTTTTTTTGAAGCACACACTTGGTCAAAGACAAAAGTGTATTCAACACCTCTCTGACAAGCTAATTGCCTCCTTGGCACTTTGGTGCAATTTGAGAGGCAAGATGAAGACACACACACACAAACTTGCTACAACTAGTTTCCCTCCACATGACATCAAACACGCTGTATGACATGGTGAAGGAACATATGTTCAACCTACATCTGGTCATTCATATCAGACCTCTAGTATGGGTAACGGTCACACACAAGACACACATCTGAAACTGTAGCTCCATATACACATCACTGATGAGCTAAGTAGAGCAGGGCCTTGTATAGTATGCCAGTTTCAGACCTAACCGGGTACAAGATAGATGTGGGCCAGTAGATCAGCAGGACTTCTTGCTCAAAATAAACACATCACATGCGTAATCCATGTCCAGATACAGGGTTTTGAAATTTGATTAGCCGTCATTTAAATTAGAAAATGCTGGAGGATATCCTGCATTAATGATCTGCAGAGTCTGGATTTATTAAAGAACTGGATAAAAGCCACTCAGCCAGTCAGACAGTAGCTGTGCAGATTTGTTGCCTTGTGAAAACTTGGCAGTCTTACTGCCGGTAGCTACATGGTGGAAGTGTGTTTGGTAAATGAGAAGCTATTCAACTTAGTTGGGGGTAAAATTTCCCCCAACATTACCAGCCATTCTCAGCTGAAGCATTGCCCATGGCATGTGGATTCAGGAATATATTTTGAAAATGAGCAGCAGCATATGAATTCAACTTGAGTAAGTGGGTCACTGTATTAAAGTTACTGGAAATAGGTCTACAACCATGATTATCATTTTCAAAGTATCACTCAAAACCAAACTGTAATGATTTACTGATTTAAAAAGAAAAGAAAACACACACACACACAATCCTGTGTTGTCTTTGCTGTGCCCCACGGCAAGTAGTCCCACACATGACATATGGAATACCTATCACACGACACCACAGGTCCAGCTGAAAGTTCAGAGCTTGTGGTGAAGGAATGTACTTCAGGGCAACTCCAGTCCCCAAACAAAACAACTGAGTTTAAAATGAAACAACCAAATCAAACGCCCTTTCACTGGCAATGAACATCCAGCAACCACCGTTTGATCTCCATGAACAATGCAAGTGATTAACAACAACCTCAATACACAGAAAGTCCCTGTCCTTCTGTGGAAAACAACCTGAGGTCTACTTCAGACGGTACTTTCTGGGACTGTAATTTGACTTCTTTCACACAGTCACAACAACTCTGGAAACACCCGTGTTTGTGATTGGTGTGAACAGGTCAACATGAGGCCATGAACCTGCTCTCGACATTTTACTTTGGCGTGATGCTGCTTGTCTTAGTTATGAAAGGATTACACAAGTTGTTTTCTTCAGTCAAACATCATCAGTGGTTACCTGCTATGTTGTGGCTGTGTACTATATAGTGGT
Source organism: Eutrigla gurnardus (assembly GCF_963514095.1). Classification (NCBI taxonomy): domain Eukaryota; kingdom Metazoa; phylum Chordata; class Actinopteri; order Perciformes; family Triglidae; genus Eutrigla; species Eutrigla gurnardus. The sequence goes on along the minus strand of NC_139921.1, from coordinate 14,321,168 downwards.
CACTGAGGACATTCCATGGACACAGTTGGTGATTTCTTAACTTCTAGTAGTCACATACTTTGCTGTGCTGTGCTTGGTCACTAAGACATGGAGCACAAGCTGATTTACTTAATTTGAAGTACATTTTAGGTTAAATTAAGCAAAACTTTGACCTCAAGATATTAGTCTTAAAATCGTTAATTGAGACTTGCCAGACCAGGCAGGCGGAGACTAATCAGTGATCTGTGGAGTGTTTGTTAAATAATGACAACAAGCAGCTCGGTATTTTAGTAATTGAAGTCTACACCCACCGACGACGCCTCCAACCAACCAAAAGGCTGTTAAGCCCTGCTAGACCACAATGAGGAAAGTTACATTTAAGGGATGACTTTGCAAGGTTGCTTTGTTGAATTTATGGTATAGAGGCAACACAACAGTGACCACTTTTGATTTTTGTTAAATGCATTATAACCCTGTTTAACGATCAGAGAATTACCTGATAGGCTTAGTACTATGCATGGGATATATTAAATATTACCATGATGTTATTTCAGATAGTTCCCTTCTACCACATTTGTGGGGAACTGCAAATCCACTGGTTAAGTTCTACAGAGACAACTGCTGAGTCAGATTGGCAGGAGACTGACAGCAATGGAGCCTGCCTGTGCCTGACAGCAATGGGGCCTGTGTAGAGAACTAATCCCCATCCATGCGTGTCTCGGCTGGGCTCTTTTCACTGGACTCACTGACACTAACCCCTCCACAATCCCCTTTAGCTCCCAACTACAGACGAGCACTGGCAGGCATGCCTCAGTCAGCAGATACTGCACTACAACATCGGCATCGATCAAAATAATGACAATAGAACTTAGTCTGGAATACAAATTAGGAGATTAAAAAGGAAGTCATCTATTAATTGTTTGGGAAAGACAAACATCTTCGTCTCACTGCTGGCACTAGAAACAGCCCATTACTCCTTTTGCCATCAAATACTCACACATACTTCACTTCACCTTTTAAGTGTTTGGAATGATAGCACCATGACTAATTCCATCCATACTTCACATACCATTTGGTGTCCCTCACTAGACATACCTAAACTGTGACTGAAACCAGGTTCAAATAGTACTGATGTCATTTCCATAGCTAGCATTGCTCTCCATCTCAAACAGGTATGGTATTAAGGAGTGTTTAAAAGGCAATAAAACAGATTGAACGAAAGAGAGTTCCAAATAAACAATGAGCGACTGTATTCGGCTGTGACTGGTATCGCTGTCATTCCTCACTAGTATAATATATAACAATAAGCGGTTTTAGATTAGAGACATTCAGGCAAAACACAGCCCGATAAGAGTCTGTGGTCCAAGTGTTAACGCTTCTGACTTCGGGATTTCAGCAGTTAGGAAACGAGTGTATTCATGACTGGGTCAGACGTTTCTTTACCGGCAATAGTGTTGTTGAAGTCAGTTAATGTTGTTCACACGGAGCGAAAAGGAAAACAGCACGAGTCAAACATTGGCAATGAGCGGCAATCTACACGACCTGTCAATGGACGGATTAAATGGCTAGCGTTAGCATAAGTAACATAGCTCAACTTGCTAACGTCTGTGGAGTTAAGTGAGAGTAAAAGAAAATGCAGTCCCATTGTTAAGCGCTTCGGTTAAGGTATGTTGTCACACGGGAGCAGTTTCTACGAAACTAGCTCGAGAAAACCAACTCGTAGAAAGAGTCGTTTTTGACGAGCAGCAATGTTCTTAATTGGATATTGTTTCAGTTAAAAAGTAAACTCTACAAAGAAAGTGCTCCAGACGTACCTCTCATCCATTCGACAACTTGCATCGGCGTCCACTTTGTTATCGGCTCCATGGCACAGATAAAAGAGACACAAATGTGCCAAAGTTTAGCGACGATATTCTACAATTAAAATAAAAAAGCTGTCACATTCTTCCCACCGTACGGTGCTATTCGTGTGTTTGTGTTCTCCCACTAGGTTTAAACAACTCTGTACACGCGTGAGTGGAGGCTGGACTGAAATCCCCCACAACTCCGCTCACCGCTCCAGTCTGGGATCAATGCTGCATTCAGGTGCTTCCAGAAACACTAGGGAAAAGTCAGTACTAAGGTGGAAAGAAACGACTAGGCAAATCCTAAAATGAGAATACGTTTCTCAGCCGCATATAAACTGGAACAATCTCCTACTTTATGTTCTTTTAATAATGTTGTTCATTATTATATAGGAATATTTTCACAGTTGTCCATGCTTGTCGAAAACGATGTTTCACAATTGCTCCCTTTTCCGTGAGAGAATGGCTTTTTCGATTTGTAACTTTTTTATTATGTCCGACAAAAAAAATCCCTCGCACTTTACAGCAGTCCATCTCTCCTAAAATGCGTAAGCTTGATTCAATACAGAGGTTTTAATGTGTGTATCTGAATGTATTGATAATTAATACATTTAGGGAACGCAATACTTTACCGAGAGTACCTGAATGTAGCGTATGGTGTCGGTAGTTTCTGTATAACCGCCCTCATTTGAAACTGGAGGCATGAAGGCCCGGGTTTTAACAGTGGGGCAGCCCAGTTTATATTTGTTGCTTCTATACAACACTTTTTAATAACACAATTTACAGATACAATTACAGTGTATTATTCTGCACAAGGTGCACTATGTATCTGTATTCATGGGTCAAATTGATAATACCTTGCTGACATGACATTGAGTCATCTGTGTTTAATTAGCTTTTTCAATCAGATTTGCAGTCTCCATGATATAATAATATGCTTAATTCATCAGAAGCAGTAGGAACTTTGTCTCTTCACAAAACTGAATATGACCCACTGTTGCCCTCTGTTGGTTACTTTCCTCTTTGCAAGTCATGTCGAAGCAGGTTGCCATACAACCCCACCTGACCTGTGTGTGGGTTTTTAGTTCAAAGAAAGCCATTAAAAAGTATTTGGGTTGTGAGCTTCTCCTGTCAGATATAATATGCAATGTATGATCATAAAGAATGGTCAATTTACCAAAAATCTTTGTTTTGCCATGTCCTTGCTATATTGTGATACAGTGATACATATGTAACATGTAGACCGGGATTGGTCAGAGCAGTTGTAAAGGTTTATCATGTGGCAACAGCTAGCTACCACACAAAATATGAACTAAAATAGCTAAATGAAAAAAGGAGCCTCTTTGATTGGAAAAAATGGTTGATATAAAAGTATATCTATTTACTACAAGTGAAACTCCCGCATGTTTTCGTTATCTGCAACATATAACAAGCTTTGGAAAGTTCATAATTGTACTATTATGGTTTGTGACATTAAGTAACCTTTGCTGGCTTATTGTTTTCTAACAATCTGAAACACACCCCACATGGGAGAGTCCCGGCCCTTCCCATCATTCCATTTCTGTACCACTGGAAGCCGTTGTATACTCTACACTGTAATCAGCTGCAGATTACAGCTCAGCTGTTATTAAACCGGGGCACATATCAATTCAGTCAGGAAAAATACTGGAAGCCCCATTATGGTGCTATACAACAATGACTTCTCTTTGTTTTCCTTGTTCCAGCATGCTGGTTGGACTGAGCCAAAACAGGAGTCCTTCCTTTAGATTAAAGGTAATCTTAAAATGAAAGATGTTTCTTCCCCAGAGCTTAATCATCAGAAAACATAAGTGAAGAGGAGCATGATTAGCACATTATGAGATAAAAAAAGAAGGAAAGATATCTCTAGAAAGCGCTCCAGGTCACTAAAGATTTAACACAAGTCAGAGAATACATTAAAAGACAGTTTTCTGGAGTTTGGGTAGAAACAATTTAAAGTTCTTATACTTTTAATCTCCTTCATGATAAAATAGTTTGTGTACATTGTTGCCAGGCGTCCCAAACATTTCTGACATCAGCAACGGGATAGATCCACATTCACGTTCTCATAGGTGTGGGCTAGATTGAAGGGGATCTGAGAGGTGTGGGATTAAGTGAATCACGGGATTGTTGTCAAGGTGATGCGATGGGATAGAAGGGGGGTTTGGTCTGTTGAGGAAGAGAGTGCCCAAGCTGTAAGGCTGAGAAAGGTGGGAAAGACATCAGCACCAGACATAAAACTGGAAGTTGAACAGTAATACTAATCTTGTGTTTTAGGCTACAATTAAAGCAAACATTCCCTCATGAAAAAGGTCACCTTAGATAACCACCAAGCCTCAGAGCAACATCTCTATTGAAAGCTCCCAAATGAGCAAAACAAAGACTTGTAAAGATAAGCAAATCTACAAGATCCCGCATGTATTCTGAATCAACATTTATTTCACCCTCAAAATACAAGAAGTCTAGTTTTGGCAGTGTATGTTATTCTGGGATCTACATTAATAGATAGAGCTAAGAATGTCATATAAACAAAGGCAGGCAAACATCAGCACAGGAAGTTATCCACTGCACTATCTAAGACGACAGGATATGAAAGGCTAAAGGTGACGCAAGAATACAAATAAACCCACTTCCTGCCCCTGACAGGTTTACTTGAACAGATATACTGAACGAGAGGAAGCGCTGTAGCTTAAACACTGTGTCAGTATACACTGTGTCACTTTATACGCTGCATAATGTAGGTGGTGTACACTACTATAAGCAAGGGTTTTCACGCTACAGTTGACCCCACTGCAATTCATAATGAAAGCATCACCAAGTTTGCACATGCATACATTCATTTATTTCATTGTTGAGAAATTAAGGTGGAAAAATAAAATGAACTGCTGATTTTCTTTTCTGTCTGCAGTGCCTCTTTGTCTTTCTCTTTGGGGCACCAGGTCCTAGACATTAGCATTGACGATCACAGTGAAGAGGAGGGTTTAGATTCATTAAAATAACGCACAGAAGATGCATGCTGACCTTGTTGCCGGGGATTTAAGTCTTGAAGTCTCTTATAAACCCATTTGGGAGAACAATACGTTTCATGTGCGCTTACATTAGAGAAAACATGTTTTGACAAAGAATTAAAAATTAAAAAAGAAAGTCATCGTCCATGTAGATGACATCAAGCATCTCTAAACATATTCTCTATGTTAAATGTGTTCTGCAGCTGCATGAGTCTCAACCTCACATCTCAACTGTCAGGGACTAGATATCGTTGGTGTTTAAACAGCACTAAATACAGTCTATTCTTTCAGTCTGTAAAATAACTGCTGAACATACTACAGTGAAACATGAAAAGAAAGAATGTTGTTGAATTGGTATGCTGTTTTATATCTTTTAAGGGGCATTCTGTGGGTTTGATGGGATGGCGGGTCTGGCGTTGAGGTACTCCAGAACAAAAACCTGCAGGATCTTGTTCAGGTTTCCAATGGAGGTGCGATCCAGATTCTGCTCGTTGTCATCAAACGTGTGCCACACGGACGGGAAGGGGGAGGGGATAAGGTGGAGGATCTGTACACCTGACAGAGGCACAAGGACGAGGATCACCCAACAGAGCCTCACAATATATGCAATTATCTATTGATGGTAGTTGCGTTACTCTGTGTGTATACCTCTGTCTAGGAATGGCACATGATCATCTTGTATGTGGCCAATGGGGTGATTTGGCCAGAAATATTGCACGCTGTTAGGATGATCCACAAGATGGTTTGTGGAGTGTAAACGCTTTTCTGAGGATAAAAGGGGAGGGACAAAGAGCAGAAAAGGTGCATCTGTTAATTCAGTTTAAGGAAAGCATCCACATAGAATTATTATAACAGCTTGATAAATCTATAAACGTGTTTGATTTGCTTCATCAGAATTGTGTGGGTGTTGTTCAATGAATTTTGATTGACAGTGGTAAAAGCAAACACACCCCACAACTGATTGGTGCATTGAAGCCAATAAAGCCCTGCCCATATTTTAAAAAGTGAGAAAAACACCAGTAAAGTAATCATCAAGTCATGTTTAAACTATTCTTGTATTATGTTACATGTAGTTCCCCGTCGCACATGGAAAGAAGCTGATTAAGATAATAGGTTTCCAGGTATCCAGCTATCTAAGCTAAAACATATAGGCATACTAATTCATTTAATACATTTAATAATATTAAATAATTTATTTAATAGTTGCAAAGAAGTCAAAGAAACAAAAAATATAATATAATAATAATTTGACTGTCAGCACATTTGCAACCTGTGTTGTGTGTGGCAAACCTTGACCAAAGCAAACAGACCTACATTGTGTTTATGATAGAAGTAACGCATTTAATTATTCACCAATGCTCTGCAGTCTGGAGAGCCAGTGCGTCGTGCTGGGGAACTGGTTGCCGAAGCGCGGGCTCGGAGCCCCAATCAGGTCCAACAACACAAACAGATCCTGCAGGACAATGAGGGGGGGGGGGTCGGTGAGATCTCTACACAAACTGCAGATAAGCTCCTGACAAGGAGCCATGTGCCATAATAATAATCTATACATTGAGTTATGGTGCTGCAACACAATGACAAATACTCCACATGCATGCTATCTCTGCAAGACACACAAATCACACCTGACTGTCTACACACACACACACACACACACACACACACACTAGTTCTTGAAGATAGGGTCTGCTGTTATCTCGGTTGGTCCACACACGAATGTCTACATGTAGAGATAGCCAGTTTCACTATCTCTCCATGGTTAGAATACTGAAACATTTACCAGTTACCGTGGCGTGTTGTTATCACAGACTCTATAATAAATGATGTCGGAGATCAAGACACCCAAACCTCCCAGATGATTAAACGGGTGGCTTTGTGGTTTGAGATTTCCCTGATATACAGTATGAAAGTATTTAAGACAAACACCTCCCTTGTTCAGGTGTCTGCGTGGGCTGTGGGAGTCAGAGACCGATCTGAGCAGATTGCATTGAAACTCACGTGGATTAACAAAGGGGATGATCTTGAGTGAGATTAAGCGATTACACTAATCTCAGGTGGTGAGTGAGAGTGTAGAGCTGTGGTGTACCATGCCGTGCAGTTGATTGGTGTCTGTGGCTCCGGCGGGGTGCGGGGTTGTCTCCATCTTCTGGGCCAGGTGGCGAGAGCCATAAAGGGAGTCTGTGGAGGTCCAGTGGAAAAGAGCCTCCTCCCCATCAAAGAAGAGCAACTGCAGGGTCAGGTCAGGACTGGAGCTCTACATGGGAGGTAAAAAGAAGACAGTCAAAGCATTCCCAGACTGTTTCTGCCCCCTAGTGGCCTTGAGATTGCAGTGACGCCAAACACTGCCTGAGGTGGTTTTTATGTGAAATATTCCCTTTTTAAAATTTTGTAGCATCCTCAAAATATGCTTCTGTCATACTAAGTTTGCAATTTATTTTGCAATCTATCAGCTATTATATCGATTACACGTCTAACTCCATAGCGCCTTTATTTGTATTCAACGCGATTCCCATTCCGTGACCTTTGTGACAGACAGCTGAGTCTGATAAACATGTCTGCTGGCGATCTCTCTCCGTCACAGGGCCTGTCACTGTCCGCCCAACAGACAGGGTCTGAACTCAACTGTGAAAGAGGAAAAGGGCAGAGGAGCAAGCTACGTGAATACTAAGTGTTTTCCTGACGGATCACTGGTTCGTGGGGCAATTGAATATTTTCTTGTGCCAATTCCAATAAAACAGGACCATTAGTTGCCAATATTGTTGTGTTTGAGCGGCGTTGATCAATTAAACCTCATATGAAATATTTTTATTTCGAGAATATCCTTGGGCCACCATGTACATTGGGATACACACATTTTCTCTATTTAGAAAAACTATAAACGTCTTATTGACTGACTTGAGGAAAATGCATTAGGGATAAGGTTGGCAAACCGCTACATCATTCTCGTGTTTACTTTGTGTAGCTGAAGCCTGATTTAGCCTGTAGTTAATTTTAAAGTCAACGGCAAAGGGATGTATATCAACCAGCAGCTGAGAACATTCCCAAATTATTTACAGTGCCCAGCCCAAATTAAACTGTATATTTGTGACCGGTTTGAAACGATTTATGACTTGAGAGTGCCACAGACAGGTAAGAAAATTGGAAATGACTAAGAAATGCATGGTAGGTTTTGCTCTTTTCATGGAATTTGTTGAGAAGGAGAAAAACATTGATAACACCAGCCTAATCTGTTAAATTAGACTATTTGGCCTGGAAGTCTTGGACATGTGTTACCACCTCGTTTATAGCTCCACACCAACACTACTACATCTACAGAGATGCTCACCCTGTTCCTGGAACCGTCTCCAACATGTTTGGCCTTTTTTCCCCCAAAGCCTAGTGTGATTGTTGCTGTTGAATGTCTTTCATGTGATTCATGGCCACAACTCAAGTCAGTGCTGGCCACAACCAAAACACTGATACAAATGACCTGAGTATCATAGAAAATCCTGTGTAGTGTGCACAGGAGGGATTGAGGCATCGGTAATGTATAGTATACCCTTTAACTTATTGTATGTTGCAGCTTTAATCACATGCTAGACCACCACCTTCTGAGCTTTCAATTCTTCATCCAGGGCGCGGGCCAGCTCCAACATCATGGCACAGGGAACGGCGGAGTCAGTGGCGCCTTGGAACTCCCTCCCGTGCCATTGTGGCGGGTAGTACTTGGAGTCATAGTGACAGGCCAGGACCAGGCGGCGATTGGCTGATGAGTTGAGGGTGGCAACAAGGTTAGTGAAGGGCAGGAGGCCATAGGGTGTTTGTGACATAAACTTGTCCTCCGTCACCTCCCAGCCTGCTCCGAGGGAACCGAGGGTTGTTTTGATATGCTGTGAACACACACACAAAGTTTACTAGTAATGAGCTAATCTGTACTTCAGGTGTGATCAGGGTTCAAGTTATGATTTCATCTCTGCATGTGGGGTTCTCCAAAAAAAAAGAAAAAAAAAATATGGATGCGCAAGGAAATATGGGCTATAATTAAAAAGGATACATACAAACTGATCTTTTTACTTTTTGATGAAAATATTGTTTGTGGCTAAATGCATACTGCATAGTGCATACTGCATAGTGCATACTGCAAAGTGCATACTGCATAGTGCATACTGCATAGTGGCATGGTGGTGTAGTACAGCCATGCTGCATTTATGATGCTTTACTACACGTTTAGGCTACTCTAATTACTTGTCATGTCAAGCTATTTATCTTTAATGTCAATATTGCTCTGTATGTGGAAGGGAAAAAAGCTTTATTTGTAATTAAAATATTATGCTGCGGTATTTTCAGAGACCCCCACAGATATTTGAGTTAACTGCATTCATGGGAGCCGGTCCTCACTCTATCAGAGCTCCGCTCCCACTGACTCCCACCAAACTCCAACATCGGGTGTGATATCAGTTGCTTGTCTATGCTTTAGTAGCTTTGACATTGCCAATAAAATAGTGTTTTACCATGAAAGTAACATCATTTTGACAGCTTTACTTTCATTTATTTGAAACTGGTCCGTGATATGTCATCCTGCAAATAAAATCACCTGCTGAACGGCCTGGCTGCCTGCAGAGCCCGGGTACCTGGTAACCAGCAGTGGCCTCAGGTCCCTCTGCCACATCTGCTCCAGGTCAGTGTGAGACAGAGCAGTACTGATCTCATCTTGCGTCAGAGTGAGAGCCCGGTGATGGAGCTGAACAGAGCCAGAGGAAACAAACAATATAATACAAATGGGATTGAAAAATAGCATTGATTTCAGTATATTGAAAAAAATTAAGTGTGTTCACAATATCAGATCATTGTGACCTAATGTCAATGCAGTGTTGCATATGGAATAAAGTCTCTTCTCCTATTTTAGGAATAAGGAAGTATTTCTATGATGCATGTCAGTTCAGCAGAAATGTAGATGACACACAGGATAGAGAACCAGTAATTTTAGTGTGTCACAACGCTCTCTCATACTGGAAACATCTGTCAAAAGTGGATCTGTTTTATTTCAGTATTTATGTTGCTAGGGGCATCTGAGGGGCACTTTTCAGCTATAGACATCTACATCATCTACATGTCTAAAAAATGTAAAGTAATTGTTTCAAACATCTTCTGTAAATACATGTCTGTAGTGTTGCTGAATGAGGTAACGTAATGGTGATTGAGCCAATGGCCTCCTGAAGCCCTTGCATTGGCAGTGTTACGAAAGGGACATACCAAGGAAAGTGAGAGCCCCCAAAAAAGTAACCATCTGTATTAAACACTGCGATTTACATGAGTTGGGAGTTTCACTTCAACACATCCTCAGAAAGAAACATCAATAGACATTAGTTGAATGTCCTCAAAAACAAAAGGGAGTACTTCAGAAAAGCAAGGATTCATTCAATAACGAGGCAGAAAAGTGAGTCTTGTTAACATGCTCTGGGAAATAAACACAATTGTAAAAAAAAAAAAAAACAACAACAACAACAAAAAAGCAAAAACAGTTTTGGGAACACAATGTGGAGTTGGATTCAAGTTTCTAGCTTCAATGGGTGCTAAATTACAGCCATAGGTTAAAAAAACATATTGATTCTTCAATCTCATGGCTCTTTTTCATTTGGTCTCAAAGTTCACCTGCTGAGCACAGTGGTTGTCCTGGTAACAAACTGAACTCAGGGGAAGGACAGGGAGCAGGAGGGAAATAGCTGATGGAGAATATCGGAGACCATGCAGTCAATAGGCTGACAATGAAATATACCAGGGTTGTTGAATCCAAACTGACTGCATTATTTAATGATCAATTATTTTATTGATATTTTATTTGATCAATCGTTAGGCCATCACCTATATCCAGAGCCCACGGTGATTTCTTCAAATTGCTTGTTAAGTCTGTCCAAAACCCAAAGATATTCAACTCACGGCATAAAACTAACTCTGTTCATTACAACTGAAGCATAAACATGCACTTACAAAACATTACAGAGTAGCACACCTGCAAAATGTATAATTATGTGGAGTTTAGTCATCCAAAGTGCCAGGGCTCACTGAGTTCAGAGATGGTTTAAGGGGGTCCACTTAAAGTCTATAAATACCAAGAACTGCAATTGGAGGATCAATGATGGTGACTGTGCTGCCATAGCAACTAGGCAAAGAGAAGAGGAGAAGGAAGGAGCATAAATGAGGAGCATGAATGGCCAGGCATGCCCAGGTGCATCCCAGCACAATTACACACCAGCACTGGGAAACAGTGAAGAGGGATGTTAGAATATCATGAATAAATATAATATACCTATCTGAATATCAAGCTGATTTAGGAATTTAGTTTTCACTTTCCCACAATAGTCTCACTACTGGGAGATTACCATTTACAGACGGACAAAAACAAAACAAAATGGGACTAAATCATCTTCATAAAATTGAAGCATCAGTTAAGTATAATATGTTCTTGGACTATTGAATACTTTTCAGTTCCAAAAAAAGTGAAGTTAATCAATAAATGCAAGGATTCATCATTATTTGTCGACAATGTAAAAAAGCTGCACGTGGCAAGTTTTGAAATGATTCACTTTTGAAGATGGTTGCCTGCGAGTCTATGATTGGTGGCTGATAATATGTTAAGACAACAAAATGTTAATAGATCCTCCTCATTCATTTACCTTTTCTTGCGTCCACGGAATTCCACCGATGCAGTGGACGAATGACACCCAGATGACCACGGTGTAAAATAAACGCATTTTGAAGGGATTGTTGCTTCGCTCGGCCATCGTTGTTGACGCTCCTCGACACATTCCTGCGTCTCTCCTCGGAGCAAGCTTACAGATCATGTGAAAAGCAGAAGGGAGGACCCGAGGCTCTAAACCACAGCGCGTCACTGTACCGCTATGTGTGTGCGAGTGTATATGTGCAGACGTGCGTGTGCGCGTGCGTGCGTGTGTTTTTTGTGTGTCTGTGTGTGCAGTTCAACACTTACAGCATACGCGAGGTCACAAGGCAATATAACTGGAGCCATTGTGTTTTCTGATTATAAGTCAATGCTTAAAAATGAGCTTTCCTATATAAATAATAAATAAACAGACAAAAACAAAAGAAATCTACAACTTTCAGTAATGTATTTTACTGTATCATTCTTGCAGAGATGCCCTCATACTTTGCTTGGATCGTTGTGGTGTCATTTACTCATTTCTTTACTTTGTATTTTTTGCCTGTTCTTTATTTTAATGAACCCCAGCGCGTACGTCCCTTACCACGTGGTGTCATTGTCACGTGGTCAACCCGGACATTTGTGTGTCGTGTGCGTAATATGTCAACATGTTCCTGTCACACAGTTACATCGTAGCTAAATCGGCATTGTAAAATCTCGTTTGATACACACACATATATACTTATACATATATATATTCTGCAACTGCGCGTGTTTTCGTAGCGCACGCGGCCATGGCTCACGAGGCGTGCTGCTTAAAGGCACAGCTCGAGGAGAAAGAGAAAGAGATTGCTGCTCTGAAGAATAAACTGGCACATCTGGAAAAGGTACGGATGCTTATCCTGAACCCATAACGTTACATAACTTCAGCACATGCTGTAACCTGACATGGAACATAACAGCACGTTTGACGCCATTTACGTGACTTCTATCTGAAAACTAAACTGGACACTTGAGCCGCTTAGCTTGTTAGCTAGCTAGTAGGCTTGCTAATTGTTATGAAGAGGATGTAAAGCTGAGGAAAAATAACATTAAAGCACAGCAAGAAAACATATTTCGTTATATGAAATGGAGCAGAGACACGTGACACCTAAAACACAACACACGTCTGCATGTAGACGTTGTAGCTTCCGATGTCACTCATCACAGGATAAATAATAAGCACACCGAGAGAATTGGGGAGTGGAATGTTTTAAAAAGGTCCAAATAAATCTGCATGTCTCAAAAGAGAGAGCACACTTCACTAATTCAATATTAAACACTGATATAAGCACATGACAAGCCACTTTAATTCTTCCCTGTGAATATCGTTTCCCAAATAGTGCCTTCTGTCAGACATGGGCTGTGGACATGTGTAAAGAGAGATATAACTGTGCTCATGATATTATGGAAGCAGGCTGTTTAGGACTGGGATGCCACATGGCTCAAAGCTTCTGTTTAAACGTGATCATTATATCTTGTGTTATAATCCTCCCCAGTGTGAATATAAGAGCCATGCCTCAGTATTGGAGCTGTATGAAAAAGTGACACCCCTAACCCCCCTGAAAGCCAAACCAGCCCTCAGCAATGAGGACATCATGCGATACAGCAGACAACTCCTTCTCCCTGAGCTGGGCGTACAAGGTACGGATGGCTACATGGCGTTATTCTGCAGTACAATCAGCATTCTGCCAAGTGAGATTCATTGCATGATTGAACACAGCAAAGTGAACTTGATTGTCCACAGGTCAGCTGAACTTATCCAAGACCGCAGTACTGATTGTGGGCTGTGGAGGACTGGGTTGCCCCCTGGCACAGTATCTTGCAGCAGCAGGCATCGGTAGGTAAACAAGTTGATTCATTCTCGGCATGACCTTGTGCCAAACCAGTCAAACCATTACATTTTAAATAAATGAATATAAGTGCTGGATGGGTGTCAGTAATTGTTGAGCAGTCAAAATGTCATTTATTCAGGCAGGGTCTAAAATTTGCAATTTGCAATCTGTCTCCCCTCCCAGTGGCTGGTAAACTAGAAACTGTAACTGCGGGGGAGAGGGTTTGCAGCCAAAATGATTAATTTCCATTTCCAAAAGATGTATATCACACTACTCATGTTAGTGCTGTTTAATGATAACAATCAGGTAATCTTGAAAACATGTTGGTAAAGAGATAAGAGTATATATTCACAGCTGTTAATTTAAGACTTACTTAGGCTGTGAATATGTTTTCATTTTGTGGGCATATACTACCTGTTGCCTCAGATGACATTTCAACCACACTTTGACTGTATAACCAACTAGGGAAAACTGTGAGAACTGAAAGAAAGCAGATACAAAATATAAGAAAAGGCAAAAGACAAGAACAACAGATAAAAAAAGTGCCAGGCAAGTCTGCCAAATGCACACATTGATAAATTTGTGCATTTGGCAGACTTGTTTACACATTGATAAACTCTATAACCACGGTTATAGAGTTTATTCTTCATGGTTTTGATGTCATTATCTGGGTTTGACATTTATTCTAAACACTTAATTGTGTTCGTCTTTGTGTCTCTGCAGGACGTCTCGGCCTGCTGGATTATGACGAGGTGGAGCTCAGTAACCTGCACAGACAGGTGCTTCATGGGGAGGAGAACCAGAACCAACCAAAGGCTCTGTCTGCTGCCAATGCAGTCAAAAGGTACTCATTGAGAAATGTAATGCTGCACATCACCTGAAACAGAGATGTTGGTGGCGTATAAGTGGTGTATTTCTATTGGGCTTCAGCTGAAATGCATGCTGGCGCTTTCCAGTCTCACCACAGGTTATATTTGGTTGTGTATTTCTCCCAAGTCTGCAAATATTGTGTAAACATGTTATTTTAGAGACAGCTGTTTTTGGTGCTTTTCTCCTTCACAGTGTCTATTGTGGTTAGCACTCACATTGTGTAGCCATGACCACATGAGGGCGCCATTTCTCTGACTAACAAATATCTTGTACAGCGCTCCAATGCTGTCATACACACACTATCCCCCTCTTACTTTAATTGTTTATTGTTCATTAATGAGCATTTACTACATGCATAATACAACATGTTATTATTCAAGATCATTTCATTGTTTTTTTAAGGATGAGACAGACTGTAAAGATTAGGAGGAGAGAGAAGAGCAGGGGTGGACATGTGACTAAAGTCTCATGTCATATTTAAAACTCACATGAATTGTAGTTTTTGAATATGACTTTATGCCCGCAGGTTGAACTCAACAGTAGAGTGTATTCCCTACCACCTGCAGCTCTCGCCGGAGAACGCCTTGCAACTCATTCAACAGTATCCTCAACCTACATCCGTTAAACAGACCTGCTATTTCTTTGTAGTATTTCAGTTTTTCAGTTGAAAAATGTGTACATGTGACCAACCAATAATATGAACTCTGTTTGCTACGACACCTTGACTTTGCTGACCTCATATATGACATTGTGGCTGATTGTTCAGACAATGTCCCCACTCGTTATCTGGTGAATGACGCCTGTGTGCTCAGTGGCAAGCCTCTGGTGTCAGCAAGTGCCCTGAGAATGGAGGGACAGGTAAAGTAGAAAGGAGTCTTTTTTTTGCGTCAGTGTGGCAGGGAAGCGTCCTGTACATTTGTAATGTTACTTTACTTGTGTGTGTGTGTGTGTGTGTGTGTGTGTGTGTGTGTGTGTGTGTGTGTGTGTGTGTGTGTGTGTGTGTGTGTGTGTGTGTGTGTGTGTGTGTGTGTGTGTGTGTGTGTGTGTGTGTGTGTGTGTGTAGCTGACGGTATATAACTACAATGGAGGCCCCTGCTACAGATGTTTGTACCCGATCCCCCCACCCCCAGCGACGGTGACCAACTGCTCTGATGGAGGGGTGTTAGGAGTGGGTGAGTCTTGTCCCCTTACTTGCCCAGAAGCCATTCACTTATTTTGTGTAAATGATAGTTGCTAATAGCTTTCCACTTTTTCTTTAAGTTCCAGGGATAATGGGCTGCTTCCAAGCTTTGGAAGTCCTCAAGATTGCCTCGGGACAAGGCTGTATCCTTTTCCATTCTGAACGCCCACATTGCATACAGTGCCTTCCTTTATTTTCTTCCTTTGCATGAGAATTTTCTGTTTAGTCGTCTGGATGAATTGACAAAAAGTGCTGAAAGGGCTTTCAATGTAGTAAAGTTAGGGATGGGCAAGGTGGTTTGTGCCTGTCTGATAAAGCAAAACCAGACTGGACTCTGCTGACTCTTCATTTGCCATTCCTATGAGAACTCCTTTGAAGCTGTTTCGGTGGAAGTGTTGTCATGCTGGCATTGAGAATCGCTTCAGAAAATAGACTTGCCCTATCCTGCCCTGCTTGCATTGTGATACCCATACTAACACCTGGCTGTTATGCGTCAGCCATGGAAGTGCTGTACTGTTTTTCTCACCAGAACGGCTGAGCAGCTATGGTGCTCTTACACAAAAGGGACATGTGGCGTCTCTGAATCAAGCAACGCAGACAGTGATACTTTTCACATGGCAGCCTTTTCCTTGACCCGGCGTGCCAGCTTCCTGTGGCCAACAGCTGGTGATGTTTGATGCTCAAGATGCCAGATTCAGGTCCATCAAGTTGCGGCCCAAGCAGACCAGCTGCGCAGTGTGTGGAGAGAACCCCAGTGTAACCCAGCTAATGAACTATGAGGTTTTCTGTGGGTCTGCTGCCACTGATAAGGTTGGTCATAAGAGATGGAACTGATTTTTTTTACGGGGTCCTGCCCATTTTCACAGGAATGTTCCTTTTTGAAAGTAATAGGAAGTGTTTATTAACATCAACTGGATTTTGCCATTTAATAAGACATATGTCATTATTTACTAATCATAGGAAAAATCCCTCATTGCCAAATTTTTCCATGTGTTTCAGTGCCGCAAACTTAACCTCCTTTCCAGAGATCAGAGGATCACAGTACAGGTAGAGCATACATAAAACCCATTGCGTGACTCCCTGCATTTAGTGCTGTTTATTGTATGATTACTCACAATTTTCTCAGTTTTCTTGTGCATTCATAAACTGATTACATCTCAGTGCTGACCCAGCCCCAAATAGGAAATTACTTAAAATGTGCCTGTATATTTTCTATGGGAAAGAATAACATGTTCTATTTGGTACTGAGAGCGGATTGCATCTGTTTTTGGAGAATTGGTGCTTTCAAACCCGCTGAGTCATTAGGCACAGAGATTGGGATCATGATTGATTGGGCTCTAATCAAGATTGTGCAAGGCTTCAGTTAACAAAAACAGTTTTGTTTCCTGTGATTTAAGGAAAATCAGTAAAAAATGTTCACATTGCTCCATAAATACAAATCCAAGCAACATTTTTAATATTTTCTGAGAGTAATTTTGTTTATCCCATTTTAAAGATAATACTCAATGTATGTTACCAAAAGATAACACCACACCTCTCTCTTATTAAAAAGCTCTTAGTATTTGTGCATTAAGGACTGCTTTAATGTAATTCCAGGATTATAAATCGATCATGGACAATGCAGAGCCCCATATCTTGTTGGACGTGCGCCCTCTTGTGGAGGTGGATATATGCCACTTACCATACTCTCTCAGTATCCTTTTTCGAGATGGAGGCACAAAATCAATCTCCTTCTTTCAATGTCTGTGTGATCATTGTCCTTATATTGTTACCAGACATTCCCCTCTCAAGTTTAGAGCAGAGGAACAGTAAACATATCCAGTTACTTCAGGAGAGAATCAGCCAATTGAAACAGCAGATGGAAGGCGACTGCCGGCCTCCAGGTAACATGTCAAAACACCATTCGGGGTCCGTACATGTTGTTTGAAATGAACAGGCACGTAGAGCCACTTGTGCATATTCATAGTCTACTGTGTGGTCTCATACTGCAAGGCAGGACCGCAGGCTTATTTTGGACAGCATGTAGCACGTTGTAATGGGGTTGCTAGGTGACCCCTTTTTCCAAAACAAATACGGTCAACCTGACCAGCTGGCCTGCTTTCGAGAAATTAATATTCAAAACATTATTTTGGTGATGTTCTGGGTGTTCACTGTGTTGAGCTTTCTTTGTCAATGAGCTAAATTTAGCCTTGTGGAGTTTGTACAAATCACACTTTTCACTCAATGTAATATTTGCACCATTCAAACTGCAGCTTTTTGTCCGTTACTCTGTGTTAACATGAAATAGTAATTTGAAATGGGATGCATATTCAGTCTTTAAGATCAAATGGATATCACATTAAATCCAGCCTCTGAGGGTTTTCTCTCTGCTGATTCCTCCAGTGTATGTGATCTGTAAGCTGGGTAATGACTCTCAGAAGGCGGTGCAGGCAGTGGAGAAGATGAGTGGATCAGAAGTGGACAGTATCACAGTGAAAGACATCAGTGGAGGCCTCATGGCGTGGGCGAAGAGAATAGATCCCACATTTCCGCAATATTAATCCAATTAAAAATGTATTTTTGTCAATAAACTCTGTATTCTATTTTACATCATATTGATATATTTTTGTATTTGTATGTGTGCTGAACATTGTGCTTGAAGGTAAATTGATTTTAATCTCAGAACTGAATAGCACGTACCAAGTTTAACAATCCGCCATTTCCTAGTGTGTGTGTGTGTGTGTGTGTGTGTGTGTGTGTGTGTGTGTGTGTGTGTGTGTGTGTGTGTGTGTGTGTGTGTGTGTGTGTGTGTGTGTGTGTGTGTGTGTGTGTGTGTGTGTGTGGATCATCAAAAACATGAGATGGCAGTTAGATAACGTGTAAGCATCCTTGCAAATTCCAAACTTTTTTCCTGTTTTTACTTTGGTAGCCCCAATAATAACAGATAGCTTAAACACTTCCCATGTCAGGCATCTTAAAAACACACATAGCCTTGAAACCTCTGCTAAGCTGTTTATAGTTTGAGAGACAACCCAGCAGAGTAAAATGAAAGAAATTGAAGTAAAATGAAATCAATGCATTCCTTATTTTTGGGGGGACTTATATGAACCCCTTGAGGGGCCCCTGGGGACTCCTGGACCCCACTTAAGAAACCACTGTATTACAAATCGACCCGGGTCGTGTAGAAGAAAGTTTTTTTTTCTTGGCATGGCCAAGTTGAAATAACGGAAAAGAAAGGCACATGCGCATTAGTTTGAGCTCCATCGGAGGCGCCATTGCTTCACAGGGACTGTAGTTCAAGTTTTGCTCCCCACACACGGAGAGTCAGTTATGCGGAGATAATAAAAAGACTCCAACCCCCAGCGACGGTCGGTGCTCATTTTTCTCGTCAAGCGGGGGGAGTAGACACAGCTGGAAGGATAATAAGATGCGCATGAATTTACAATCTGGAATAAAAGATAAGAGAAAACAAATGGACGACTCGGTGAGTCTCAGCGCGCCTGTGTGTAAAACGTTTGTCGGCATTTGTTACATGTAACGTTCAGCTACGAGGCTGCGCTTCTGTGTGCGACTTCCAGTGCAGCATTTTAAACTTCGGACTCCGCTTTCCTCAGTTGATGGAGTCACAAAGTTTCTTCAGTAAACTCACTATGGAAAGAAAAGCGCCCTTCGCCGACTGTGAAGGTAAAGTATGACTTCAGGAATTATTTTCAAGCGACGTCGTAGACATGATGAGATAGTTCAACTCCAACAAAGTCGTCTAAATGTGTGAATTAGGCTCTTTTATAACTTGTTTTGCTGGCATTCTCGACTCGGGTTGTGTTCTGCCAGCAAGCCTGTCGAAAGTGGGAGGGTGCAGATGTTAAGAAGCCTTGGTTCCAGATGTTTGTGGAGTTTGACTTCTCACAAACACAGAAATTGTACGCGTTATCAACTTTGACGTGTCTTCTAGGCTATTCTATTCTGGTTTTGCACACGAGCTCAGTGGCATTTGTTGTGTTAATAGTTTTACCTTTGTCAAAAAAGGTCGATAGTAAAGTTAAAACGAATGATAATATACACGCACGTTACAGCTGTGGCTCCAGCACTGCTCCGTTCACATAAAGGCAGTATGAGTTAGCTTAAAGCTAACCCTGGGAAGCACTTGCGACCAAAACAACTCAAGACGAGTCTGGCAGACTCTTTGATGATAGTTAGTGGCGAACTCACTGTTCTGTGTGTAAATGGAAAAGGCAGATTGCCCGAAACATGTTTTTTTCGACATGAATTCGACTCAAAAGTGTTCTCAAAGGGAAGAAAATATTTGTTTAATTTCTGCAGCAACACAACATAATGAGAGCCTCTAACGTGCATCAGTCCTTTACTGTCTCTACTGTATTCAGATAGGTGAATACCTTTTTTTCTTTATAAGACTATCACTAACTGTGTCTCTGTGTGTGTATGTTTGCGGTGACAGGCTTCCTGTGGTCAGAGTGGATTACTGACTTCAGTAAGGAGAAGGAGCGCCACTCCAGGATATGAAGCTTGTTGCAGTGATTTTACTGCAGAAGTCTGCGGATTGTTCACAGACCTTTTCTCCATCACCTGCCCATCCAGTGAATGAGTGTGTGTTGTGTAAGCTCAGGTGGGCGGATCGCCTATTACCCTCTTAATTTATGAAAAA
Source organism: Eutrigla gurnardus (assembly GCF_963514095.1). NCBI lineage: Eukaryota > Metazoa > Chordata > Actinopteri > Perciformes > Triglidae > Eutrigla > Eutrigla gurnardus. The sequence goes on along the minus strand of NC_139921.1, from coordinate 14,301,116 downwards.
CAATGTCACTTTGATCAAATTACATACACACAGTGCTGACTCTGTACCACAGATGAGGAGCAAAGATTCCCCCTGCCAAGAGTCAACTGTGTTTTATTCTGCCAGCCCTCACTAAAACCTCCACCATTCAGCATTCCACGTTGCCATTGGAAGAAACCCAATGTCTGCCTCCTCTCCCCCGTCCTTACCTCGAGCCTTCCTCCACTCTCTCCATCCGCACCACCCGTCCTCCGCCCTGTCACCTGGACTGTGCTACGCACGGCTGTCCAACGGGAGTCACAGCGTCCCCAGCCCCACCAACTCCCGCAGCTCTTTCCATGGGGTGTCCTTCCTGCTGCAGATAGGACTGACCAGAGAGATGGTGAACCTGGAGGCCTCTGACCTGTCGCTGTCTGCTGTCAAGGACCTGGTGTGCTCCATAGTGGACCAGAAGGTAAGGCTCTTATTGAAACATTCATTCAACTTATCAACACTCTGTTATTGAGGACTTCTCTCGTCAAATGTTTTTTTCTCTAACGTCATCTTAAGTGGGAAGTTGCATGATGCACTGACGTATGTTTTGCCAGCTTCCTACCATATCCATCTGTTTAGGTTTTGTTTTTCAAAGCAGACATCTGGGCCTCGTGCCCCAAAATGAGTCAAACACCACAGAAGCATGCACACAACAACACCAATACTGCTCCGGTTACAGGACACAGTGTAGTAGAGCCAGTTATTTATGTTGTGATGTATTGCTACCGAACTTACATGCTGCAAGTGCAGGCTTACAAGCTTGTCTGCACTAACGTACACAGAACTACTTGATGGTTTTTGCTCTGCCTGTGTGATGTTGGCAGGGGTGCGGCACAAAAGTCTGGGCTCTATACGAAGCAGTCTCTGTGGGCCCCCTTCCTCGCTTGATCCATGTATCTCATGCATCCTTAAAACATTTTTTTGGGCAAACAATTGTACACATGGATATGTTGTGGTTATTAGGGTAGTCACTAATTAACTGTTCATACCACATTTAAATAAGTAATAATAATCTGTCATGTGTGTGTGTTTAAGTCTACACAGTTTGAAATTACACCACCAATTCAACCCTCCTTTCTTATTTAAGTATTTAGGTATAAGCCAAAACCCAAAAATACCATCTTAGCTTTCCAACCCCTACATTGAGAAAATATGTGAGAAATAAATATGAGCTCACCTTGTCTCACATCCTCAGTAATATCAGGAGATGATGAGTGACCTGCTGCTCCACTCTCTGTTGTTGTTTCTGAAATGAAGGGCCATGTGTTTCATGATGTTAAGCTTTGCTAGGTATTTTATCTATTTGATAGATATATTATCTCATGACATTGTAGGTATAATGCTGATTATTTTATGATATTGATTAATCAGTGTTATACAATGTGATTATGCTGCAAGCTAGCCTGCTGACTGCCTTCAATCTAAACAACTGCTGATATTAGCTTAAAGGACCGTACAAGTGTTACTACATGTCGTTGTCCATTGACAACATCAATCATCGGCCACCTAGTTTACATAAACCTCTACATAGTTTACCAAAATTGCTTTATTTTTGAGATTGTTTGTTTGTTTACGTTTTGTCCATATTCAAGAAACGTTCCAGAATGTCCCTGAAAATGTTTGTCAAGGTAGTTAAAACCCACCTCGTTAAAATCCTCCGTCTAGCTCAAATTTGAGTTTGCAATTCAGTTATTGTAAGGAACTATTTTTCAAGGCATCACAACATTTGACAACAGCTCTCTTGGTTCTGTTGTGATTGACACCTCAGAGGGCAGAACCAAAGTATAAAGGAGGTCAGCGAATTGCTGAAAGTTACACCTCCGGCTTGTGAATTTCAGGCTCGTGCTGAAACAGCTCAACAGTTGCACTTTAATAATTTTCAACTTCTCCCAATGCGTCTTCCTCATATTCATGTTGTGAAGTTCTTAAAAACATAGTTTTAAGAATTTTAAGTTTTTTGTAATTTGAAGTGGCCCCATATATCCTTTGTGAAGCTACAAGACCACAGATGTTGCTTTCATAAGAAGTTGTTTCGTCCATCAGAAAAAGTTTGTTGCACTTCCACAAACACCAAATGAGATTTAAAAAAGTGTATCACAACAAACCATTAAACTAGCAGTGCATTTGAGCAGTCAGTATAATAAGTACTGGAAATTAAATTATAAGTCGATAACAACTATTCCTGTTCATCTACTAAATAGACCGTATTTCTAAACATATGTAGAGTAGGTGCTCTACCTATACATACTCAGTTATTGTCTTCCTTAAACCCATGCATGTTTACTTCATAGTCGTGTGGGATTAATGGTGTGCAAAGCCTGTTGGTATAATGAAATGGCTCCTGTGTGCATCCACACGTTGCTATTTTTCTAACCTCACTTGTGTATAATGATGATTACTCCCTTTGTGTCTGTAATTATCATCGACTGAATAAAAAGAGAGTGATTAAGGGAAGCACTTTCATCAGTCACCGGGATCTGAACATTTCGGTTGGTCAGAGCTTTATTCGAGTCTGAGATGATGATAATGGAAAGGAAAAAAAGACTTGTGTTGAACACCAAGTAGAATATAGAGGAGGAGCTTTCTGTTCTGAGCCTGTGTCCTTTGGTTCCATGTTGTCCAAGTTGACATTCCAGAGGAGAAGGGTAATGTTGTTGTTCTTTACGAGGTCTGCTGATTCTCACTAGCTAGTTATGAACAGTTCTGGTCTGCTGAGCGCATATTTACATGGATCCTGATTCCTGTAACATATTGGCATAGTTGCAAGAACAGGAAAACGGTGGAAATATGATGCTTTGAAGACGAGCTGTAAAAAGAAAATCAGTACAGTGCATTCATGGTGAGTCAGTGCCGATATTCTGCCAAGATAAGATCAAGCTCACCTATTGCCCATGTTCAATTTGATCAATCTGTATCACTTCATATCACATGCATTCAGTTAAAAATGCCACGTACTCCCATAAAATAAGTCGGGAAACAATTTAATATATGGAACTTTGAAAAAACGATATATACAATAAATATCTGAACATCCTGTAAATCCTTCTCGTTCTCGTGATAATATACAGTACATCATCACCACAGAACATATCCAATGCATTTATCCAAATGTCTTCTATTAAACACTGCCAAATGCAGTGTACTGCCTCAGCTATTTCATGAAATCTAGCCACATGGCTTTGATATCAATGGAAAATATGACTATCGGCCTTCTGCGCTCTCCGGTCCATCCCTGCCTCATTTCTTGTTCAAAAATATGCATGACAACAGTGAGCCTTTTTACAAAGTCCACTCACCCTGTCCAACTTTTCCAGCTGAGGATCTCTGTCCCTGGCTTAGTCGCTGACAATCGTCCCAGGATGTCCCCAGTCAGCAGAATCTCAGGTGTCTGTATGGAGATAGAGTCTGGATGGAAGTGTATCCCCCTTAGTGCTGCTGTTTCCTCTGTTGAGAGCTGGCCTGCTTCACAAAGTGACTCACCGCTCAGCCACGCAACAAACATGCTTATTCTGACTTAAATCCATCCATTCACTGTCAGGTTTTCTGCTGCGTCAGCTGTTGTAAACTTTCATAGTGGTATTTATTTTGTATGTTAATCACAATATTAATCATGTTGATGTCTTGGCAGCGGTCAACCTTGTGACTAAGCACATTCTCCATCTTCCTGCTGTTTATCTTAGTCTGGGTCACCGTGCCAACAGGTCAAGAACAGCAACCCAGATGCACTTTTCACATTAGATCTTTTCAAGGCATCCCAGTGTGCATTCAGGCTGGAAGAAGTAGCTCTGACTTTGATTCATTTCTGTTCCATTTCCCCCCCCAATATGTAGCCAATCTACCTCACCTACACCAACTGATCTATTGGAGCAGTAAAGTTTGACTCTTATTTGACTTATAGGTGTCTGTTGATTTCACCACCACAGACATATGCTAGATGCATGTGTTGTCCATGACTATTGTGCTAGCCTGCATTCACCACAGTGACTTTTACATTCTTTCATTTGCTTCATGATACAGAGGCACATGGCTACATTCTTGCTTATACTTAGAAGTGGAGTTTCATCAAGGTACCTTGTAACGTTATTTCGCCTCGTCTCATTACTGATAACGAGACTGCTGCCATGTAATCGCTGCTTTTATAATACTCAGTGTCTCCACTGGCACCAGAAACACAAACAGCCACTATGTTCTGAAAGCTTGTGACCATAGCTTAAGGACAGAAAGTTGAAGTGAGTGCTTTACTTTGTTGCACTGTTGCCAGCCAGTGTTCTTTTTAGTGTTCCTCTTTGGAGCCCGTTCCTTCACTGGCATGCCAAACTATAACATCACACAGACTTTTGATGTACGTAACGGCAACATCATGACAAATCAGCTCGTGTCCAATTTTCAATGAGCCTTTGTATTAAAGATGCTCATAATCATGCAATGAAATGACCTCACAAACCATAGACACAAGCCCATGTGCAATAGCAGACGCATACTCTTTTACAGTAAATAACGTGTCATTGCTTCAAAGTTGACATTTCATATCTTTCCCGAACTTGTTAGTTTTGAATCAGTCTCATTGTTTGACAGGGAGTCATACAGTCTGTTATAATAGCTCTGTATTGTATAGATTTCATACAGTTCATGCCTTTTCCTGCTAAAGACTCAACCACATGACTTGGCTACCACAGAATACATTTGCTCTCTCTAGTTTTCTCTACGCTTATCTGGAGTTGATTTTGATAGTAGTGGTTTGGACCACTTTCACCAACTTTAGTGGTTAAGGTCAAGCAGTCTGAGGCAACCTGATCTTGATTGGTTCAGTCTCAGTCTCTGAGAGCAGCTTGCAGTCACTGCCCCTGCAATCTACGGAACACTTTAAAATATGACCGTTCTAGTGTCACCACTTGGCACAAGGGTATCAACTCGAAGCCAGGCTCCTTGAGGACTGTGAGAAAGGATGAAGGGAGCCAGTCAGTGGGTGGTGGAGACCCTCCCAGTTGGGTACCCATCTAACCCACAACAGCGCATTGAAGGCCTGCCAGTGACTGCATGCAATTCCAAGTCGGGACAGCCTTGTTCCACTAGTTGGGTCCCGACTTCTCTGTCTGGTTATTTGGCTTGATGAATGCCGCGAGATAAACATCCATAGCTTCCACTTGTTGAGAGCTTCCTGTTTGGTGTCGCCCAAGTCCTCTCGTGCAGTCAGCAAGGGAGCAGTGGCGGGACAAAAGTTCATGACTCCCTGAGAATGACTCCCAGTTAGCCAGCTGGTCAGCCTGGACAGCCAGCCAGCTACAGAACATTCCTCTTCACCCATGCATTTTTGGAGGATGATGTGATGTTACTCTGGATGGGTGGGATTAGACTGCTAGGAACTGAGATATTTGAAGCTAAACACTTGCTTTGGTAGTGCCCTACATGTGACCAAAGTTTGATGGATGTTGTAATGGTGAATGCACAATCAACACAGTTTAGATTTCAGTCTTTATGGGACTGTATTTAATATTCTACAGACAATTTATTTTTCAGTGGAGATGTTTTCTGGTGAATGTTGGCAGCAGACATGTTTGATATAACTTTCAAGTGTAGCTTGGCATCAGTTAAACGCTTTTTTTTCTCGCCATGAAAGGGGATGACAAAGCTTAGAAGGATCAAGGAAATTTGAAGTTCTTTTGGCAAAGGTAATGGAAAAGAACATTAAACCTTCACCTCAAATATTACTTTTATGAATACTTTTAGCGCTTGTCCTTAGGATGTTGCTGCATTTTCAGTCCAGCTGGAAATGCTGTGAAAGGCAGCTGCCTCAGCCACACGTTTCCCTACTGGTTTTGTTAGTGCTGTAACTTGCAGTTTTTGGTTGAGGGCTGTACAGCTGCCTCTGTAATTAGTGAGACAAAGGCCAGTTTCAGAGTCAGAAACAGGCTACGTTGGACAATTTACAGTAAAATAGCAGAGTATTATAAAAACAACAGGATTTGGATGGTTCTAAACCATGGAGTATATCACTTGTGTGATGCAATGTAACAAGATAATACACACGGCGAAACATTCCTTTTTAAAATGAATTAGATTGAGTTGCAACAGTAGAGGCGTCTTTCTTTGGTTTGCATATGCTGTCACAATGGTGCTTAATCTGCCTTTGTGTATTGATTTGACAAGGTAATTGTGTGTAATTGTGATCAGAATATAGGATTGATTTATGAATGTAATCTTACCAGCCCTTTCACCTGCATGCATGTCGAGGTCTGTTATGAAGATAGAACAAGTCTGGGAAACAGGATCTATAGAAAGGAGTAAGAGAAGACAAAAACAGACGCAAGGGGAAGAAAATGAGAAGAGAAAATAGCAAGAAAGAAGAGTGCAGATGGAAAATGGAGAGACTGCAGTTCACGGTGACCAAAACTAACTGAAACACACGGGAAATAAATCACCACCATCTCCCTCCCTCCCTCCCTCCCTCCCTCCCTCCCTCTCTTTGACTGTATAAGCCCACATCTGCATGTTCCTATAGAGCTGGCAGCCATATTTCACCCCAGAGGACATCCCAACAGCACAGAGCTTTATGTGTGATATACGGGGAGGCCAGACGTTTCCTGGAAAGCACATTCAGCTTGTCAAGAAAAAACAGGTCACTGTTGAGTCAAAATATTCACTGTTGGTTCTTGGTTAGGGCCTTAGTCTTTTTCCAAATTAGATGGTTTTCAGTGTTCATTTTAAGGCATACTGATGTATTCCAAAGGAGGACTAAATTGATATCACAATTGGGATTGCTGAAAAAAAAAAAATCTTCCATGTACAACTCGAGAGCCGACTTGCAGTCTATCAATTTCCCCAGTCTTGGAGTAATTTGTGGAAAAGGGAGAGAGAGAGAGAGAGAGAGAAGAAAACGAAAAAAAAATCCCTGAAGTTAAGTGAGCTAAGTAATTTCTACCATCTGTAGTGCACATTTCTGCCGCCTTGCTCTCCTCTAAATGTAAAGTGGCGAGGCAGAACACAGGGCCCGGCCACAAGAGCTAGAGAGAATGACAGAGTGGAGAAGAGTGGTCCTCTCCAGGGACAGGGGGACAGCCCCGTTGGCGGGCCTTGTGTGGGGCACAGAGGGGGTTGTGGCCACCATACGGCTGATGTCCTGCTGCTCAGTCTGTGTCAGAACCATCAATAGAAGGCCGCTCCTGCCATCAAGTGTGGCTTTGCTTTGGATTTTTTTTTTGCACAAATGCCCTTCACCATACTTGACTTTTGGCGGGAGATAATCTTGCATCACTCCAATCTCTGTTAATGCTGGCTGAATGGGCTTTGATTGTGATTATATTGAAGTGGGAGCCAGCAGCGCAGTATTGTTGAACCATTTAATGCGCAGGAATCCTGGTGACTTTGTCCTTGTGAAGCCAACCACGTGTGGTGATTTAGGAGCACTTCCTGAGAGACTCCACTATTTTCCATTCATAAATTTGTAACCGAAGCATAACACAGTTTGCTAAAAGAGGATGTCTCATTTCCTTTATTAATTTACTCATTAACGGCTTGAGTTTCTCCTCTATAGACGTGCGCTCCTCCTTCACTGCACTCGCTGACAACCTCAGCACACTTGGAGGACTTCAACCATGACAAATGCTGAAGAGGAGGGGTCGACTGACATGAACACTGCCCTCTTTAAGATATTTACCCCCGCTTATTTGACCTGGTTAATCGCTAATGTCACATTGAAACTGAAGCACTTCTCAAAAGGCTATTAAAAACACATGCTATAATCTTGGTCTTAGCAGATGTGTTAACATGCCAAAAATGTCTCCAGCATCTTGCAATGAAGACCACATGGTGTCTGTTGTAGCTATGCAGTCATATCAGTGTGGCGTTATTGATCTGTGCTGTAGGAGCAGGTTGCAGAATGTCTTGTTTTGTGTTGTTTTCTCAGCACTGTTTGCCTTTCCTGTCTTTCAACATAGTGAGTGATCTGTCAATCTGATAGGGAGGTGGCAGGGGAAGTGCAATTACACGTTGATACAACAAGAATACAAGAAGAAACCTACTGTGTTATGAAGGGAAACGCCCTAGTGAAAAGCCAAATGAAAAGAAAAGTGGTTGTATCATAATTCCACTTTTGTTTGATTGGCTTGATTGAACATTTTTATATCCCAGGGGAAACAGGCAGCCAGTCAGCATGACTTCTTTTGTCACTGTCTCTTTCTCCGGCCGCACTTTCTGGTTAGTTCCCCTTAGAGCCGCTCCCAGTTTCCATATTCTCTCTGCTCCAGCTCTCCAATCTGCTGTGGTCGGCGGAGCAGCACAGCCTGTTCAGTCCGTGTGCCTGCACTCAAATAGCTTTCTACACTGCACTTGCCATTATGGCAATTATGTTCAAATGTTTAGAGAAATTGGCTTTTGGGTGTCCCATGTTTTGAAGGAGGTGACAGCTCGAGTGTTGGAATTTGGCTCCGCTGAGTGTTTGGTTTAAGTGTGGTTTATTTACATAGGTACAGTTGTGTTTCTGTGAAACTGCTGATTCAACAAAAGGATAAAGTAAAAAGTTAAAGGAAATCCTCATTATTAATCATAAAGAAAGAGGAAAACCTCAACGCCTGCCTACTTACTGTAACACCAAACCCACAGCAATTCTTAATGTTTCTGTTGAGCAACAGCAGCATGTTCCTACATCCTGCTATTAGTGCTAACCTTGTGACCTCCTGCTCTGCCAGAACAAGAGAACGTGCATTCGCCATCAATCTCACATAAATTCCCCCCAGGTTCACCTGTTTATTTGCCCTGTGTGGAGGTGAATCTGGCAGCTTTCCCCTGCTACTCCAGGCCAGAAATGGAAGATGGAGTGTGTACTGCAGTATATTTGTGAGGCGGAGTCACTGGCGGAGGATCGCAGCGGGGCTATAACTCATCAACAGTGTGCAGAGGCCTGGCCAAGCATGTCTTAGATCACACTGCTCTCTTCCTGAGAGGCCTTAGATCCTGTGACTCAGCCTTCCTTTTCACTGCTTGGCCTCTGGTCGCTGTTAATGCATGAAATACTCATGCACACTCATTCACGCACGCACGCATGCAAGCAAACACCCACACAAACGCAGTCATCGAACAAGGATGAGACAGTTTCTGTCATGAATGTAAAAAAAACGATGCTATTAGGCCATACGCCACCTGGTTCTCATTTGGGATACAGTGGCTAGCAACCAAATACTGACCTCATCACCAATATCGCCACTCCACTTGACTGCTTTTGTACTGCAGGCCAAATGGCCACAGAAGAGTATTGTCTCTCCTGATTCAAATAATCAAAAGCCTGGTGAAATAATTGCGGGGTTTTCTTTGCAGAGCAACGTTCTTAAAAACCAGGAAGAGATTTGGCTGGAAACCATCAGCCACTGTGATTGATGTAAATTGGGTAAGCGGTATAGCTTTGTTGCTGTCTCCTGATGATTGAGAGAGGTCTAGGATAACAGGTGTAGTCTCCCACTACGCCGTGGTGTGGACAAGGCCCTGGACCAAAGCTCAGTGGTTAAGAGTTGTGATTCCACCTCGTCTGCACTAGAAGTGGAACTTTTGAAACAAGCTGAAGAAAGACATGTGGTAACGAGTGGTTTCGGGCTCTGGGATGTTGCTCAAACAACATCATTACTGCATCTTGTCTGTACAAGGCAACTGCATAAAGAGAGGTGGAGTTACTGCTGACTGATGGTGAAGATGTTCCGCTCGTGTGATGTGTGTTACAGTTTTGACAGTGCATTGCTACGGTGTGATGCACATTGAAATTGACTGCAGCGCTAGATGTAGTTCAGATAAAGCTTTATTCCACGCTCGGCTGACTGGAGTGGATCTGTTGTTTTGAAGAACATACCGCTATGTTTTACGATGACACAGCCTCATACAGTAAAAAAAAAAAACCCATGAATGAATCATGAGCCGTACTCTGCCACATGGAAGGAAACAAGTAGTCAGCAGCAGGCAGAGTGAGAAAGTCACAGCTTTTCTTGCTGCAACTGCCACAAAACGAGTTTCCTTTCCGCTGCATGTGACTGCTGCGGATGGTCACACTTAGTGGAGTCTTCCTTTTGCAGTGGAAAAGACTTGAGTTCAGGAGGAGGCACGTGTTATGAGTGTGTGTATGTCGTGGAGAGTGATGGGATGAGTTTGCTTTATCCTGCAAGTGATGCCTGCTTGAATATAAACCATATCAGAGGGTAGTGTGTTTGTGTTGGCCTGTGCCTGCAAATGGAGGAGCAAATAGTTTTATGTAATGTACCATTGAAAAGAAGAATGTGTTCACTGCGGAGAAGGGAAGAACATTCTATGCAGTTGCTTGACTCATCATGGGTGGAGGACAGTAGATCTACAGTATATTGTTACTCTGCAAAATCACTTAAAATAGTTTGCTCAGTGAATAGAATGGTGGGTGGTGTGGTAGATGCTGTCATCTTGCATCACATTGCTCTCCGATTTTGTTAACGTATCGCTTTGTTTGAGGTAATTTAGAAATAATGTATCTGTTACAAAGTATTTGTACATTTATTCCAAATGGAAAATGTTCCATTTCATACATAACATTACCACAACCCTATAATAACTAAATTTAAGGGATCGTTATTAAAAATGTTTTTTCATGATCTATTGTCATCTGATTTTTTTTAAATGTCATATAATATTAGTATCTGTTTGGTACAAACTAAAATGTACAAAGTCTGGGACAGATGTTAAAATAATAGTCCAGAGAATTGGGGAATCTGCTTATTTCAGTTGTTTATCTGAGACCATACTGAGAGTGTATAATAGTGTTTTGCCTCCTTCCTTGTAGTCACGATGTGCGTTGCATTCCAATACTTTTTTCTTGCATGTTTGTTATTAGCAATCTTTTTCATCTCTAAAGTTCACAACAGGTTAAGGAGCAATGTGTTCAGTTGTTCATGCTTTTATGGTTGCAGTAACACATCAGCAACACTGTGTGATATTTTCTGCTCACTGCTGATTCCAGTCAGTTCATTAAATTTGGATTATTCCCTCTCCTAGATAGTTACAGTGAGGACATCTGTGTCATCAAAGTAATTTATTTAAAAATCATACAGCCAAATTATATGTAAACCAGAGGACCAAATACACACAATGTTGAACAAGACAGTGGAAAACCAGATTGTTTCCAGTGTGCCATTTTTGGAAACCTCACTTTATGTGACAAAATAATTATGTTTAATGCCCACTTCTAGCAATTATATAGTTCATTGTGCATCTGTTTCTCGTACCATGCTGTGTGGAAAGCGTTTGCATGGTATTACATTGATAATATGTAATGAAAACAAATGCTATTCCACTGTTGACTTTAATAAATTAACACAGCTTTCCACGCCGTGTTTGATGTGACTTGAACAAAGTAATTACACACTTTCCCCCATAAGGTTCGTGTGAGAACATAATTGGATTTTCCAATGCATTCATTTGACAACTTTTTGAAGTATGTTTTTCTCTTTTGTGTGTTTTGACATACACCTCAAAGTTACACAATGTTTTTTCCATTGTTTTGATGAAAAAAAGTGTTTTCCTTTTTGTGAAACTCTTTTTATGGCTTCATGGAACCTATGGTTTCATGACGTACTGTGAAGCTCATCACTTTTATTTACAGTTTGAATGTGTATGTCATCATATGCCGACTCTCTTGGACTTTCTTCAAATATAAAACAGAAACAAATCAACATCTTGTGCCTTCTGGTTGAGGGTTTCTGGGGCAGTCTCACTATTAGATGATTGCAGATAAATTATCAGTCAAAGGACTTATTTAGAAGAAGCACCTTGTATTACACTTGTGATGATCTTGTGATCTTGTGTTTATCTTGCCACCTCAAGCTAAATGAACAACGGCCACATAACTCCTGACTTTGCTTTAGTGTTTCCCAGGAACTCCGTACCTCGGTGAAATTCTTTAGGTTTGTCCTCTGCAGGGAGATCGATATTCCTTTGTCCTCTACTGCTATAATGCTACAGCTTATCCATAATATTGTATACATACATACATTCAGTTTTGCACATTCACAGCTGGGAGCTGACCAGTAAAACAACATCCTCCTTCAGCCTGGAGCTAAGTGCCTGCTTGAGGGCAGCTCAGAAAACATCTTCAACACAGTTTCCCAGTTCAGATAAGCATCAGGAAGAAAATATGTCTTTGTTTCCCATCCACTCTAGCATTTTTAGCTTTGCCAAAATGCTAGCTAAATTCAAAAACACACTGAGATACTGGCTAAAGAAGTGTTGTGTGTTGTTGAGTAATCTCACATAGCAAGAACCATGTCATATCTAGATCACAAAGTTCAGGAGAAAATCTTTAAATTGTGGAAGGTTAGAAGTCATGGGTCAATGTTTGCTTTGCACCCTTGGTTAGTAATTTTTCAGATCAGATACTTACGGTAAAAATGAAGAATGGCATAACCCAGCGAGTCAAGATTATCAAAAACAAATCACATTACAGTGTGACGGGAAAGATCACGTCATGTGCCAATCATATGGAATTACAAAACTGTAATTTTCAAATACATCCACTTTCAGGAGTGCTGGTGATAATATCCATCACCAGTGGTCTAAAACACAGTTAGTGTGGATGAAAGTCATACTTTGAAAAAGAATAAAAAGACGCATTTTAAAATGCATTAGAGTTGGTTCATCATTTGATCCACTTCAAAACAATCAGCAACTAATGCATTTTGATCTTATGTGATATTAAACTAAACCAATGCATGATGCAAAATTTGATTACATAATTTTAAGGTTAATTTAGTTTTTACTATTTTCCGCCATTTAATATACCAGATGATTAACCTGACATTATTGTGCACATGACCTACAGCTTGCTGTTTCTATGCATCTTTACTGAGCTTCACATGTACAATATGTACATGCAGATGGATCTGGAGCAGGACATTTTATTGTAACCGTCCCTCCACATCTGTCTGGCCTGCTGCCAGACTAATAAAGGTGTGAGGCAGCCTGAGGTCAAGCAGCATACTTTTCCTTACTGTAATCACATGGCCATCTGTCAGAGCCTGTGCTTCCCATTTGCCACCCACCTCAGCCACACATCACACATGCACAGAATCACAAATGTCTAACCGCATTAATCATGTGAACACTATTCTATTCCCACAAAAGCTTTTATTGTCCTCTATGACTTAGTGGCTGTCTTCACACATTGGTTTTGTGTTATTTCACTGTGATAGCGAAGAAATTTAGCAGAACATTCAACACAAGCCGCAGCAGCCCCCCCCCCCCCCCCCCCCCCCCAGTTTTAATGTCACATTGTACATTGATGAGTTATGACTTATGAGTCGTTTCCCTAATTTATCATTTTGCAACTGATAGTGCTAGCTATGCAAGAGAAAGCATCAATATTCCTCAATGCCAAATGGCACACTTGGTTATTCAAACCAGATCATGTCTTCATGGCTGTCTTGAGGTAATTTGTTTTTGGCTCCCAGTGTATTAGGACCATATTTCATATCTGCCCCGCTCCCTGAAACCAACCCCCTCCCTTCATCTCCCTTCTTTCCCTCGTCTCTCCTGCCTCTCACTCTCTTTCCTTATAACGGGATTTAGCATATCAATGGCGGATTAGTTCGTTTAACAAAAGCTTACTACTGCAAAGCCCCTTTCCACTCGTCTTTCCAGCCTGACTTGTGGACCTCACACACAGCTCCGTCGCGCTGGGGTCTTTGGTGTGCGTGTGTGGTCGCGGCTGCAACGCTGAATGGATTTGTGTCTGGAGATGACAAAAGACATGCTTAGTCACTATGGGCGTCGGAGATGTATGCAGTAGCATGTGTGGGAGATGGTGTGTGAGGGTGCATATATGTCCAAGAGCATGGCGGAGGTTTGTTTTTACATGCATGTGTGCAGGGAGCTGAAAAACACGTGTGAATAGAGATTGCTGCTTTGCACCTACAGGTTAGCATCAATTATCACTTTATCTGTAGTATCTGAACAACATACTGTTAAAAATGTGTTCCAAACCGGCCAAACTATTGTTCTAGTACCTCTGGCTTCCTCTTGCTTTAATGGGGCATGGAAAAAAAGTAGTGTCCTCTGCCCTCGCAGCCGTTACGTGTTAGCCTGCAGATGCTTCTGCTCTGGAATGGGACCTGTTCTGTACAGTGGAAAGTGTTGTACGGGAGTGCCAAGAGGAGGTGACTCCAGCTGGCTAGATTTGGGCATGGACCCATGTGCGTGCAGGTTTGAGAGCAGGCGAGCGAAGGAAAACCCCACCGTGACACTGCAGGCGGCTCAGGAAGGATGCCCCCACTGCCTGTGTGGTGGTGGTTTGAGCCACATAACATTAATCACCGCAGAGGGTGACAGGGTTTAGGATGTAGGTATGTTGGAAGGACGGGGCGAGTTGGAAATGTTCCATCACACAGGCATGTGTCTTGTGTTACATTCAGAGCCGAGCAAAATGTTCTCCATTGAACTTTTTTTTTATTGTTTGTGTTTGCAGTAGAAATCATCTTCATATTTGGTTGATAGTAGACCTCGATGAAACACCACAGACCCACAGGGTTAGTGAAGGCTTGCTTCTCGTCTGCACCACAGTATTATCAGCTCATTAGTATCATAGTGACGAGGTGTGTAATTGTGCCTGCCAGAAAATTTCATTTTTTCCCCCAAAAGGCCTCCAATGATTTTAACCTGTGACTCTTTTATGTTTTTTTTGTTTACTGGTGTAATTAAAAAAACAAAATAAGCGGTACATAATTTTACACTATATATGCAAGCTTTAACCTCACACAACCTCACTACCCCCATTTGGAAGGTACTGCTCTAGCAATTATTGGGGCAATTTTGAGATGAAAATAACACACTAATTCAACTCTCATTCACCTTAAATTGAATTGCCATATTTAGAGTCACTTCATCCAAATTACACCCCCTCCCCAATTATAGATACGTAGAAAGATAGGTATACTTTATTCATCCCAAACTGGGAAATTATGTTGTTACAGCAGTCATTTATCCAAAACAACAGTTAAGTCAATTTACATACATACATATTTACATATACATAGATATTTTTATCTATAGAATACACAATATAAATAATATAATTACCCCTGTGTAATCTGGCAGTGCCGATAGTTTTGGTTTTGAGATGCCTTCCAGTGAGCTATCTACCTCCAGCCCAACACATCAGAGGTGAATTGAATATATATCACATCTGGAATTCTCAACAGCAGTTTATCTTTCCAGAAACAATATCCGGGTCACTGACTGATCGGTCCAATATGCCTTAGTGCAACTGTTGCATAATATGTATAATGAGGAATATGGTTGCTTCAGATACCTGTTCTCTTTTCCTAAAGCAAACATATAGACTGTTCATGAATGCTATTCTGAGCAGGGTCTTTCAAGGGAAAACCAGGTCCTTTGTCGGAGTGTCTCTCTGTCCAAAGTAGTCCACCCTGCTGCCTGAAAGACCAGAGCAGTTGTCATCAGTTTCTGTGCAGAATTACATTTTTGCCTTCTGACGGCTCATTCTTCTTGTTGACATGAGTGATCCGATACACCCATGTTTTCCTGAGCTATCAATCTGTCTTGCCGTCTCTGTATCTGTGTTTCTTGGCAGTCGGTTCGTCCAGGTGTGTTATGTGTCCCGTGCCCAGACGCTTTGCCAACCCCCAGTGCTCCTGGGCCGTAATGGCATTGTTCTATGTGGCCCATTGTGCGTGACCCCAGTTCAGGGGGAAACAGCTGGTGGATCCTCCAGTACCAGCCTGCTTGGCACTGAGACTGAGCCCAAACCACAGTGTAAAATGACAGTTCCCGCTTTGATACAAACCATGCCGGACATCTCTCAACATCCATCCACTGCTGATTGGCTTTTTTCGCCTGTCAGAATGATGCTAGACGGGAGAGCTGGTATGCTTCTTTGTGCAAGCTTCAATATTAAGTGCATGTGTGCAGCAGATATTTGCATGTATACTTTTTGTGTATGTGTTATTATTTCATTGTAGCCCTCATGACCTCATCGACCTGTGTCATTGACATCGCTTTTTAAGAGGCTATGGGCTGGCCTCAGTACAGGAAGTGACTCAGTCAGCATTGACTGGCACTGCAATTCCTGTGAGCTGTTTCTCCTCTTCTCTTTTCAGGATGTTTACCTCCTCCATCTACTCCTCCTCCTTCCCGATCTCCCTCTCCCACCCTCCTCTCTGCCCCCTTGTCATGTGCCTTTATGTCGGTGCACTCAGCTCCAGGTCAGACCTGGCTTGTCTAGGTTAAGTTTGGCCCAGATATCCTCAGTGACGGTGATGGCTGAGGTGGGGGATCTTGGCCATGCTGGAAACCAGATAATTATGTGTTGTGTGCACCTGTTAAATAATATAACTGATTGCATTACTTACAAAACTTACTTCCTCTATACTGAAGGGTCGTTATAGTGCTATTTCCTCCTGCTTTTTAGTTTAGCATCCTCTGAAGGGAGGAAAGGAGGTCTGAGGAGGAGCTCTCTTCCTGAGCCACTGGATTCATTATACTCAGGTCCCCATACTGGTGGTGATGTAAGCCACTGCATATGATGTAATATGAGTGTGTGTGCTTGTGTGTATTTACAGGAAGTTGGCTACAGAAAAGGTTGTAAATACATGCCACAGTTGTTCTTAGTTGCTGTTTCAGATGTGGACCCACCACAGTGCATTTACCATTATATTTAAGATAATGCTTACATTATTTCTGTCATTATTTATCAGGCTTATAGCTTCGCTGATATCTAAACTTGTATCTCCACCTCTCTCCAGTTCCCAGAGTGCGGCTTCTTCGGCATGTACGACAAGATCCTGCTGTTCCGCCACGACTTGAACGACGAGAACATCCTGCAGAGGCTGACCTCGGCAGAGGACATCCACGAAGGAGACCTCATTGAGGTGGTGCTCTCTGGTATGTAGGCTGCAGTGAAACTATACATGGATGTATAGTGTCTCGCCTTGAATCTGTTGAATGACCTTTTCCCCACTGTTTTTCTTCCCAGGTTAGTTAGAATGTGAACAAAGTAGTTTTACAATGAATTGCTACGTAGCGTATGTGTGAAGGAAAAAAATAACATTGACTCAACAGACCTTTGTGAATTTGTTTCTCTTGGCAAATCCAAAGGTACTGAATGAACAGAAGCTTTTAATCATCCAGAGCTTATAGTGCTAAACCTGAGAACCTTAGATGTTTATTTAAATGATGAGATATCCAAATACATTTCTTACACACCATCATGGAAGCTTAGGGTCAGGAGGAGAAATTGGGACAGATTTATCAAATGTCAAATCTCACAAAAATCAGAGAATGTATTTTTCACAGAATAACTCAAACTGAAAATAGGCAATTCCTTTCATAGCCGATAACTAGCTGTTGCAGCTTTAAAATAATTAACTGGAGGAACCTTCATGTGTTCCAGCTTTTGTGCCTCATCACAGTTGACACACCTTCCAGTAAAAAACAGCCTGCGCCGTCTTGTTCATTGGCACTCGTGTGGGTCAGTCCTCTTCTTCTTACTGACTTAATGACTCCAAGTGAATCACTCGACACTCCACCCCCTCACCCACCAGCTTTTTTTTGGTGATACGTTTCTTTTCCTTTCTTCCTCATCAAAGTTTCCATTAGATTGTCCACCTTTCTAGCTGCGACGCAGGTGTTTGGCTTTTCTCTGTCATTTCCTGCGATGAATGAATCAGCTTCCCGTGCAGTGCTGAGACCAACACACGACTTAGAGTATATGTTCGGCTCTAATCTCTTCTCCCGCTCCATCTGTGTTCACTGGGAACCACCTGACGCCACCTGTGCTGAATATCTCCCACTCTCTCCTGGGCTGAGAGTATTGTTTGTGGGGATTTACACAGATGATGATTGTATAGGTTCAGGATCTGAGGATACTTCAGGCATCAGGGCTGGAGAATGTAGACTAAAGACTGGAGAACTTCCTTCTTTTTGTTTCTGGCTGTCTGTGTTTGTCTTGTGCTCTCTTTTGTGTCAGTCTTTGTTGCTCTCTTTCCTGCTTTCTCTCATTCTAATCCCTCCCACCCCAACAAATCCATCTGCAGGTGTAAGCTCCAGCAGTGGAGCTTGACAATTTATAGCCTGAGATATACGTGATGAAAAGTCGGATCTTGGATTTGCTACAAATGCAGGTTTTTTTAATGTCATCTAACACTCATTAAACGTGGCCTTCTTCATGAGAGGGGCTTCACACGTCAGACATCTTTCTTTGAGAAGCTCAAGCTGAGAGATCCACATTCCCAAGAAAAATGGGGAAAGAAAATGTTGTCCTTTTTTTCCGGTCCCACAATTTGTCTCCCGCCATCTTCCGTTCATTTCCCTTAACCAACCTGTTGTTGGATTCCACGGCTGTGGGAGAGAGACGGTTTGACTATGTCTCTCGCTGTGAGAAGTGGCTTTTTCTTGGCTGCCGGCTCAAAGAAGAGGGTTTGTTTTTCCTGCAGTAAGTGATTGTAGTAGACACGCAGAGTGTAAACATGCTCTGATGTGCGGGCCGGCCCTGGACACAGCGGACACTGCGCAGGCCATCTCGGCCCATGGGGTTTGAGGTTTGGCCTGACCGATTGTCCCTTTGTTCTGCTTTTCACTCCCTGAGATTCTCACCCACTTTCACAAGCGTCTTCTTTACCATTGCTACGCATTGTGAAATTGCTATTTTACAACACCTTCTGTTTGTCATAAATATGCAGGGTTTTTTTTGTCAGATGGAAACTTGTGGCCTCCGAATGGAAACTCTCTGCCACAAAGCAAACAGATAGTGCATTCATGTAAGCTTCTCCGTTCGTGAGAAGTGCTGCGAAAAACAACGTGTTGAGATTATGTTTGGTGTTGTTTGATGCTAATAAGCACGACGAGCATTACATAACGCTGCGACTGCTAAGAAGCAACCAGTTGTTTTGCAGACGTGTGTGAAAAAGCTCATGAATGCCGCCTTTCATGTGTGTCTGCCAGGCAGCTATGTTCGCCCCATGACATGTGACCTCCCTGAGTTCTTTCTTCCCTCTCAAGTCAAACCCAAACTGTGAAAATCACACCAGCAGCCATCGTATTTCTCTCAAATGGAGAAAAATGTGGCCTGTGTTGATGGTGTGCATTCATATGAATAACTCCCAGTGATCCCAGGGCATGGGTTGAAAAAATTAAGATAAATTTTGCTATTTGGGGTGATGCTAAAATTGACCCTTGACCTGTCTTGCCTGTGTTCTTCTGTCAAATTAACAAATCAGATTGAGTCAGTGTGTCTGGCCTTTTGTTGCCCATGAAGATTTCTGTCACATCTGAAGATTTCTTTTTTTTCTGCTCCACATCTTAAATTGATTTCTTGGTTAAAGGATGTTCTCTCTTTTATTTATATGAAACAGATTCTTAGCAAAGTAAGTGTCTATTTTTTACTGGCCACATGTCATGTTTGTTGTTCACGTCTGTATCTCATCACAGCTGAGATTGTCCTCAGTTGTCCAAGAGCAAATGTGTTTGATGAAATCACCTGAAAGGAAATGAACTAACACACACACACACACACACACACACACACACACACACACACACACACGCACACACGCGCGCACACACACCGACATTACAATTGCCACCACACAGGTTTTACCGCTCAACCCGTGTATAAAGATTAACCCTCCTTGGTCACTGCGGCCACATTAATGATTGCACAGGAACTGAAGCATCAGTTGCACGCACAGGTTTTGTGTGGAGACATGAAAGAAAAAAAATGTGCGACAGGGAGACCACGGCTCTGTTGGTTTCGATATTTTGCTCTTCATCAAAAAGATGGAGTAATATATCAGGATAAATCTGCATTTCTCTGGTTCCTGGGTGTGCCCTATCACTTTCATACATGGAGTGATGAAATTGAAAATATCTCTTTGCAGCTATGGCGCCCTCTATTGCAGCAGTGCAGGTATAGCACTTTCACAAAGTCATATTGTTTGTTTGGATCGGAGCACTTGCAGGGAGAACCGCAGTTTATTTGATTACTTTTCTCATTTATATGCACAACAGTTTTATATTAAAAACAGTTTGAAATACATGTGATGAATTGCTGCTCTCTTCTTTTCATTTTGTTTCCATTGTCATCTTTTCTCATTGTTGGTCTCTTACGATTCCTCATTCTCTCTTTTTTTTTTTTTTAAAGCTATTTACCAGATTTATTTAGCTTTTGCCAACTTTTAGTTATACCACTTGTGTATTGTTTCTAGCTCAAGCCACAGTTGAAGACTTCCAGATCCGACCCCATGCTCTTTATGTCCACTCCTACAAGGCCCCCACCTTCTGCGATTATTGCGGGGAGATGCTATGGGGTCTCGTCCGACAGGGGCTCAAATGTGAAGGTTAGACACACACACACACACACACACACACACACACACACACACACACACACACACAGATACTTGTTGAATACTACAAAACCCTGCTGTGTCATTGTTAAACTAACCACCTCCAAGACCATTCACACTGTAGGGAGAACAGTAAATCTCTTTCCTACTGCATCCACACCAGATACACCACATCTCTGACCTCTACAATGTAAAAGGGAGATACAAGAAAACAACAAGAACAATGCTTGACATTTAGATTCTGGTGGAAGTATGGCCCATCAGTTTGTGTTTCATTTTAGTGTGTGTTGGATCAGATTTGGATTATGTCATGTAATTTAACTTCAAAGTCCTCTCTTACTGTGAAGTTAATGTAAATTGTTGATTTATTTACCAGTGAAACAGCCATAGTCAGAAATCCTCCCTTCCATCTATCAGTGGGGCCATCCTGTGGCTTATTTGCAGAATTTATGTTTTTCACCCTGAAGGCCGATGCACTGTAATCTGTAGCATTTACACTACTTCAGTGTTTGTGACTGATTTGTGTTTTCATGTTTGAAGGATGTGGGCTAAACTATCACAAGCGCTGCGCCTTTAAGATCCCAAATAACTGTACTGGTGTCAGGAAGAGGCGATTGTCCAATGTCTCACTGCCTGGACCGTCCCTCTCCGTCCCCCGACCAGCACCTGCCGAAAATGCCGTGGTTGTCCTGGACGAGGTGAGCCCTGATTTGCAGTTGCTTTGATAGAAATGAAGAAACCCTTCAAAGTGAGCTGGGAAAAGTTAGAAAGACATGAGTGTTTGCTTTCTTTCTGAGCGAAGGGGGAATAATAGGTTAGGATTTTTTATTATTCTCACACATAAAATGAGCTGGCTGGAGTTTAGACATTACCCTAAATCAGTTTGGGAGCCAGTTGTATTGGCCAAGAATGTGTGGCAGTCAATCGTATGCTGCTCTCAAACTTTGTCTCAAGTGTTGAGCTTATCAAATTTGGCTCTTTCCCGTAGGTAAATCTCCTGGGCCTTATTGTAGAATACCACTGAGGCAGAAAATTGAATAGAGCAGCCTAGAACTCAGTGGAGAGGTCCTTCTTATGAAACAGTTTTTGCCTAAGCCTGCACTGGAATATCCCCCTCTTGTCTGTGTCCCGACGAAAGGTCGTCATGAAATGTAATTATGCTAACGACGTTAAGAGTCCAAGTTTATGAATCTACTCATTTATGAAAATGTAGAAAGCTTCCTTTCCATTTCTGTCAGGAGCTTCCAACTTGATTTGTTTATA
The DNA here is from genome assembly GCF_963514095.1 of Eutrigla gurnardus. Taxonomy (NCBI): domain Eukaryota; kingdom Metazoa; phylum Chordata; class Actinopteri; order Perciformes; family Triglidae; genus Eutrigla; species Eutrigla gurnardus. Next base: position 14,279,484 of record NC_139921.1, on the reverse strand, counting down.
TGAAATCAGACCTAAATGCTCATATGTGGTAAAACACGACAAATCTAATAACCGTTTTTTCGACCACTGGGATCGTGTTAACTATGCAACATCATGCTAAGTCAGCATGACAGGAATCGTTTTCCCTTTTCCACTGATTTCTTTCTCTTCTTCTTTCTTTTCCATGCCATAATTCACTCTGTCTTCCCCTATCATTTATATATTCCCTTTGAGGCTGTTGTTCCTTTATTTTTCCCTTCACTTCCTTCCTGCATATGGTTTTTAATTCTTCCCGATGTCCCTCCATCATCTCTTTTCTTCTACATCCTTCCAACCCCTGCAGCAGAGGTCCCATCAGGAGGCAGGGAAGCGGATCCTGTCCTGGAGCGGCAGGCCTATCTGGATGGAGAAGATGGTGCTGGGAAGGGTTAAGGTGCCGCACACCTTCGCCATTCACACCTACACTCGTCCCACTATCTGCCAGTACTGCAAGCGTCTGCTCAAGGGTCTCTTTCGCCAGGGCATGCAGTGTAAAGGTGAGACTATATATAGTTTCAAAGACATTTCCTCGTTCCTTGGAGAAAATGTTAGTGATTCTTAACCATAATTATCATCTGTTTGAGTCTTTAAAAATGTAATCTGTCAGATTGCAGATTCAACTGCCATAAGCGATGTGCTTCAAAGGTACCAAGAGACTGTTTGGGGGAGGTGGACTTTAATGGAGGTAAGGTCTACATCCAAGTTCAAAGTCACAGTGGTTTATCTACAATATTTGCACTTTCAAATATCTGCATATTTAATGTGTAGAGCCAGCCAGCCCTGGCCCAGACTCCGACACTACCATGGATACTATGGAGGTGGACAGTGGAGATATGGATGGAGGCAGAGGACTGGACGACCCGGAGGAACCCTCCACCCCAGAAGAGAGGATGTTCGACAGTGATTCTCCCTTATTGGATAGAGAGAAGGATGAAGAGCCCATCAAGACTATTAGGTATGAAGATGTTGGTTTAAGTAGTGGTTATCCAGTTTAACATTTCTGCATTCCACCTTCTGGTACTTCATTCAAACATTATGGCCGGTGCAGTAAAAAGTGACAGAGACATCTAACTGCCCAATTCCTATGTTTATTCTACACCAGCTATGTGCGTTTTATGTTGCCAGTAGTTTTGCCACAACTACACACCTACAGGACACTGGGTGGTTAGGAAAGCAAATATGAAATTAAAGTAAAAGCTGTTACTGTTCAAGTATATTTATCTCTAAAACAGTAAGTGATTGTCACGTTGATTCATGAAATCTTCATTTTTGTGTGTGTGCGTGTGTGTCCAGCCCTTCCACTAGCAGCAACATCCCTCTGATGCGGGTGGTCCAGTCCATCAAACACACCAAGAGGCGGAGCTCCACTGTGGTGAAGGAGGGCTGGATGGTTCATTATACAAGCAGGGACAACCTGGTAAGACTGATAACCCCAAAAGCCCAACAAAGGAGCCCAGTCTGAAATGGGCTGTGCTTATGCTGGGGAAAACTCCTTCTCCAAAGCTGTTCACATGTGTTGAGTTCAGCACAGAAGGTATTTTCCTCATGAAACTAAATTCTAAAGTACTGTAATATTGGTAGGTGATGTGTGTTTTGTCGTTTGGGCTGACGTGGTGTTCCTTTTCCCCCTTGAACAGCGGAAGAGACATTACTGGAGGCTGGACAGCAAGAGTCTGAGTCTCTTCCAGAACGACACCGGAGCCAAGTTCTACAAAGTAAGCATAAAACTGTCATATAAGCCTTGTTCCTGGAAAATCACGTCTTATCCTCTACATCAAACACACAGAAGCATTTATTAAACTGACAGAAAATGGGGCCGCTTAATGCAAATTGATTCAACGTTGAGACCACGGTGAATAAAGTCCCCATTATAGCTCCATAGTATTGAATATTCACCATTGCACTGCTTTCTTGTGCTTCAAACGTGGTGATTTTTAAGTCTTTAGGAGTGATCCATTTTCATACCCATGTTTGAATATTGTCTGTCACACATTTGTGAGGTTTTTATGTAAATACAACTTAACCAGTGGTTGCTGTGTGTCTCAGTTGAGGGCTGCCGTGTTGCAACTGTAAACGGCCAGTTTGTCCTGCTGAAATTCCCCCTGTGGTTTTTCACCCTGCGGCCTGTTTTTTCCCTGCATGAAGCGAAAGGATCATGTCACTAACAGTCCCTAGTTTTATTTATAGTGTGTCAAAAGACTCTTAAGGATCCCCAAGTTAAAAAAAAAAAGTGGATCTACTGGAGAATTTTGATACATGCTCAAATTCTTAAAAAGCTAAGAATGAGTTTTAAATTGAATTTTGACTCTTTTAAAAAAAGAAAAGAAAATGAATTCCAAAGTAACTGGTGGCTGTGATTAAACCACTGTAATTTCAATCAGTTGAATGTAAAATCAGTTGTGAAGAATGTGTGACACTTCCCCGCTCAGTGCCAGCACTGTAGTCAGTCATTACACTGCCGCAGGGGCTTAATAGCACAGTAATTACACACTGAGGGCTCAGGGAGGGAGAAACAGCCTGCAATGTAAAGACTTCCACATGTGTGTTGGTGGTTGTATGTGCGTGTGTGTGTATGTGCGTGGGTGGGGGATGTAATCATTTTTATTGTTCATGTCGCTTTGTGTGTTTTGAGACGTTGACACCTCCTTGAGCTGTGGTCAGACTTGTGTTGCAGTCGGATCGAGTGTAGGATGTAGCGGTGTCCAGCGGTGTTAGAGGTTGGCACGTTTTGAACGAGTGTGTATCAAACAGGTGGTTTTATACGCAGCTCTCTCTACAATCCTTATTATCTCTCTCTTATGCTGGTTTTGTACACAATCCTGACAAAAAACAACTTAATTCCCCCACGCTCCTTTCCCAATTATTCTGTCACACCTCGCATCCCCTGCCACTAAAGCCTTGGAGAGGAAACCTCAGCAGATACCGACTCCTTGGGGTGTGTTCACTGGCAGCTTTATGTGGTTGTTTATTATCAACTTGGCACGTTTAAGACCTTCAGGAGGCTAATTGAAGGCTAGCTGTAAATGCCGTCTTTTCATGCTTCAAAGTTTGTTCTTTGTTCCATTGCCTGCTTTTTATCCAATGATAGATAATGTGAGATGATTTCCTGCACATACAGTAGAAGTAGATTCTTTCAGGGGTTTCTTCTCTGAAACCACAGATTCTCCATATGCTCAGCGTGAATCCGGGAAGCTGTCTGTCCCGGGCATTTTCCTGTAATTTCTCTGAAGTTTCTAGCCTGCTGCTCATCAGTGTGTGGCCTCTGTCCTCCTCTCTCCTCTTTCCTTTTTCTTTATACCACCAATCTGATTAGTGTGGTGGTCGCGTGGTGGCTTGCTTGCCAGGCATGGCAGCCATTTTCTCCATTTGGAAGCCATAACAACTCTCCGTTTGAAGATGAGACCCCTGTACTTGTGGCTTTCTATGAAGAGCCTTTTATGGGTTGAGGGGGCTTCTCTCTGTCTCTGCCAGATTGAGTGCTGTCGCAGTCAAACGTTGCACCCACCCACCCACTTACAAACACAACCACCCGCTCACCCACCAACTCACACACACACACACACACACACACACACACACACACAAACACACACACACACACACACACACACACACACACACACACACACACACACTACTACCAAAGGTACAGACATTCTATACTCAAGTAATGAGTCAACTTTTTTACTCAAGTAAAAGTGAAAAAGTACAGGCTTTAATATCTACTCAAAGTGAAAAGTATCACTTTGAACATTTTTATCCATATAAGTATCCATATGAAGGACATTTCTATTGGTTGTTTTTTTTTTTTTTGCCAAACTCGTGTCACATTAAAAAGGCAAAAAAGTTATAATTCCACTCAAATGCATTAAAACTAAAGTAACAAGTCTGTTTTGAAAATGTAAGGAGTAAAAGTTGTCAGAAAAATAAGTACAGCTACCTTAAAATTACAGTTAACAAGTATTTGTTACTTACAGTACACTTCCCCCCTCCCTGCACACTACCGTGTAGAGGAACGGTAGTTGCCGTGTCTTTCGTCTCAGTGGCGAGCGTTAGCGCCAGCAGCTCGTGCTCAGATGGGCCTCTGGCTGGCCCTGCCTTGTAATCAGGGAACCAGAGCACTTCAGCCACCACAGGGCCCGCTCACATGACCCGGCCCCGCTAACCACCAGCACTTCATCTGATACTCTGTGGTGAGCCACGCGAAGGGGACAGCGTGTGCCTCTGTGAGCCCCCATTGGCTGGAAGAACTGTGTTTTTAAATATTTGACCCTCCCTCCTCTTTTTGATTTGACAGTGAGATTGAAGGGGAAGGGGGGAGTTTTAAAGCATGCTCAACTATCCTTTCTGTATGTGCTCAGAAGAGAGGGAAGAGTAAAGGAGAAAGTTAGAGCTGGGACTATATAATCAACACTGTGTGATTACACCCAACCAGCGTGGAGACTTTTGGAGTGTGTGAGTGTTACTACCTGTATTATTGTTTCCGTCATGTTATTGTTTAGGTGTTGCATTACATCATTTTGATTTTTTCTACTGTCATAAGATTATTTGATGTTTTTATTTTTGTTTTGAAGGACACAATCATCTAGTAGATGTAGATCAAATTGTTTTTATGATGATACATTATTTGTACCAGTATTTAATTATCCAATGAGGTATTTCTGTATATTTTTCTTGCATGTTTTCTCCTGTTTCTTACCTCACTTCAAAGGTAATATAACAAATATAGTTATATATAATCATGCAGTCGTTTGATAGTTATGTAATGTGGCTGGGTATCAGGCGTTGGACTGTCTTGTTTTGTTGTGAAGTGTTGTTGTTTCTTATGCCAATACATTGTTAATGCCTCAAGTGTATAGGTTGACAGAAAAACGGAATGAAGCTCTCACTTGATGAAAATGTTCTGGCTCTTATTTATTTGAAAAATAAAGAGTATAAAATGTGTTTTGCTTGTCTTTTTTACTAGTTGTAATCCCTGTCCTTCTCCCCTCCCGCAGGAAATCCCTCTGTCCGAGATCCTCCAGGTGGAACAGTCTAGAGACTACAGTAATCTGGCCCAGGGCAGCAACCCACACTGCTTTGAGATCATCACAGCCACCATGGTCTACTATGTAGGGGAGAACAACTGCAGTCACTACCACAGCCCTGCTCTGGCTGCGTCAGGGGTCGGCATGGATGTGGCTCAGGGCTGGGAGAAGGCCATCAGACAGGCCCTGATGCCCGTCACCCCTCAGCCCAGTGTGGCCAGTGCTGCTGGCCAGGGCAAAGATCATAGTAAGTAGAAGTTTCTTTTTTGGGGGAAGAAATTAGTAAACACAACTTGAAATAAAAGCATATAGACTTTTCTCTTTAAAAGGTGACATTTTTAGGAATTCAAACATCCAATCATGTTTAAGATTAGGCTCTGCCAAACAGTGATTGATGGTGCATGGAATTCAAGTGAAAAAACATGATTGTTTTAAATGATGTTTCATTGAACATAACATTGACAATTAATATAGTCCTTAATTGGATGGGTAAGAGCCACACCTAATTTGGTGGCTTGCAAAACTCATCTAAATTATCCCATTATGACAGATATACAGTATAGTGTAGTTTGTAATAAACGGCAGTGAGGAATGTTGTCAGTGTGTGACTGTGTGCGCCTGCTATATGTTGTGTGTTATGTGTAGTGGAGGCTTCTAAAATGACGAAACAGATGTTGCTCAAACTGAATACTTTACTGCGATAAAACAGTCGCAGTACGCAGAAAACACCTAACAGCGGACTTCATTAACTTCTGCACCCGACATCTTAGTCATAACCTAACATCTTCTACCGACAAAACGGGAATACTACTTAATGCACTTCAAAATAAAACACTTCCTGTCAAACATCCTTCAAATAATGCTCAAGAATTATCCTAAGCCGGTAAAATGCATTTCTGTATCACTGTAAATAATAATCAGAACTTCTATGAAACTAAGCAACATTTATCTGTTACTTTTAGAAAACAATTCACAACAGTATCATACAAGAGATTCCTCTAGCAGTGATGACTTAATAATAATATTGCAGGGTTTTTTCCTGACTCAACACAAAACTAGTAATGAAAAGTTATGGTTGGTTATGTGTGTTGAAATTATTTAGGTTTCTCAAATAGAAAGAAGGGCCCTCTTTTGACCACCTTGGCTAAAGTGGATAAAAAACCCTCAGATAGTTAGGCAGCTTTAGATAGGCAGGAAAACCCCTGTTTGTGTCTATAGGCTGAAAAGGAAGTGCGACTGTGAAGCAAGGCAGAGCTACAGTGATAAATGAACTGACATGACTGAGCACAAAACAACCCCCCCTCCAGACCCCCTCACATTAGTCAAGGTTTATTATATATTAGGTCAAAGGAGCTTAATTGGTTCTTAACAACAAGACAGGATGTTGATATCTGATGTACAAATATTTGATGTCATTATGTTTTTTTGCCGGTAGCATTACCCAAATGATCACAGCATCATGCTTTCTACTTGCTTATCTCTTATATCTGCTTTTGTATTGGTTAGTATGCAGAATTAGCCCCTGTGGCCATTTAAATTCCCAGTTATGAAATGCATTGCATGCTTGCACCATTCAGTCACACATAGCTTACCAGATCAATTTTATAGTCAATTTATTGTGTAATAAAATGCTTCATTATGTGGGGCTGTGACTTATTGCTTGCAGCTGCGATAAGCTTGAAAGTTACGAGTGTTTGAGCAATGCGTCTCTGAGTACAATTAAAGATTCATGCTTATGTTTTGGTAGAGTGGCATTTTTTAGTTGTTGAATGTGGAAACATCATGTGTTTTCTTCTCCAGAAGAGCTGTCCATCAGCATATCTGTGTCCAACTGCCAGATCCAGGAGAATGTGGTGAGTGGGGCTCCTTTTCTCTTAGAGAAACTGTTGCACAATTTCCCTGCATAGCCTGACATGCATGCATTCATGTGCTATTAAAGTATCTGTTGTGGTAAAAATCAGAAATTGTATCCTACTGTTTCTTCATCGATCCATCAAGTGGAGGCTTCTATGCTGCACAAATGGGGAAGCTGGCCCTTATTTTTGGGCAAGGGATTTCCGTCTCAGTTCCATTTCTGCATTTGGTCAAAGTTAAATATTTGGCAATACCAAGAAACACCCCCCCCCCCCCCCCCACCCACCCACCCACCCACACACACACACACACACACACACCCCGGGCTTTTGATGATGTAACCTTTTCTGATTGCAAATATAAGAATAGTAACAATGCAAATGATCTCTGTGTAGGACATTGCCTCTGTGTATCAAATATTCTCTGATGAGGTGCTGGGATCTGGCCAGTTTGGCATCGTGTATGGAGGTATGTTTTCGCTTTTGTTATGGTACAGCTTCCATTTTATATAATATATGCTGTGAATTGTTTTACAATTTTATACTATATAAAGTTATTCATTTTACTGTCCCGTAATGTCTTAGGCAAGCACAGAAAGAGTGGCAGAGATGTGGCCATCAAGGTTATTGACAAGATGAGATTTCCTACCAAGCAGGAGAGCCAGCTAAGGAATGAGGTGGCCATATTACAGGTAATGACAAGAATCCTTCAATGATATCACATAATGAAATCAAAGTATGAGAGGCCTTGTCTGAAGCTTTTCCATATACACTACATTCAGAATGTCTTTCCAATGCTGTACCCTCGTAGACTCGATGTCTTTTGTGCTTTTCTTCAGAATCTGCATCACCCAGGTATCGTCAACTTGGAGTGTATGTTTGAGACGCTGGAGCGGGTGTTCGTTGTCATGGAGAAGCTGCACGGCGACATGCTGGAGATGATTCTGTCCAGTGAGAAGAGCAAACTGCCTGAACGAATCACCAAGTTCCTAGTCACACAGGTCCGTGTCGCAGAAACACACTTGTCATTGCTTTGCTCCTCCTCCTCTTTCTTTCTTTTTTTCCCTGAAGGCATCCAGATTAAGATTCCAGTACTCACACGCTGACTTTAACTGGAATGCTCTGTCGCCTGATGTTATTGAACTGATAATCAATTAGACCTACACCGATTCATTGCACCATACTTTCCACTCTTCATACTTTAGTTCTTGCTAGCATTTCTTATTGTGTTTAATTCTCTATCAAAGCTTTCGTTCCCTCTCTCCCTGTCCTCCTTTCTGTTTTTTGGGGTACGTCTACTGTAGCTCCAGGGCTTGTTTATTCTTGTGGTGAGCTGATTGGGGGGGAATTGTTTACGGGACTGGTCTGCATGGCATCACAGCCTCCTACATGGCCGTGGATTATAGCCTGCAGTGTGCTCGTGGCTTTGTGGCCTGATTAGAAGAGCAGCAGGCCCCTGGGCCTCTGTGGATCCCGGGTCCCAAACAGGAGCGGGGCCATTAACGACAGCCCCATTAGCTGCGGCGGGCCTGGCTCTGATGTGGCCGGGAGGACTTCTGTCAAAGTCAGGGTTGGGATAGAGGAGCCAGGCGCACTGTGGTTTTGGTACAGGGCCATAGTCAGACATGCGTGCCGCGCTCGCTTACGCCAGGCCTTGTGAATATAGATGGGATGATGAGATGAGATCATATGTCTTAATGTGAAGGTAGTGGCCAGGATGAAAGTATTTAAGGGCATTTCTATGCATATGTTCCTGTAATTTTTTTCCAAATGAGCGTCATATATTGCATTGCCTAGACTATACAAACATGACCCTGTTTATACCAGGCATTAAAACATTTAGATGCTGGAGTTTATATTGTTATCATCTGGATGTTCTTTTTTAGCTAAATCTGTGTGTTTTCAACTTTTGCTTGCAACAGATCCTGGTGGCCTTAAGACATCTGCACTTCAAAAACATTGTTCACTGTGACTTGAAGCCTGAGAATGTACTTCTGGCCTCCGCAGAGCCTTTTCCACAGGTAAAAGACAAGAAGACATGTATATGTGTGTCAAGTCAGATTGTATGGGTATGAAATTAGAAAACGTTTCACTTTTAATAATGTGTGGATGCATTGATCATACTTTCCTGTGTTCTCCCAGGTAAAGCTGTGTGACTTTGGCTTTGCTCGCATCATCGGGGAGAAGTCATTCCGGCGGTCGGTGGTTGGCACTCCGGCCTACCTGGCTCCAGAGGTGCTGCGCAGTAAAGGCTACAACCGCTCCTTAGACATGTGGTCAGTGGGAGTCATCGTGTACGTCAGCTTGAGCGGGACGTTCCCTTTTAATGAGGACGAGGACATTAATGACCAGATCCAGAATGCTGCTTTCATGTACCCACCGACGCCCTGGAAGGACATCTCTGCAGAGGGTAAGATGCAGTCAAACTTTGTTTGTTTCCTTACCTGTCCAGCCTGAATTCACCAATACTTGACCTAGACTGGCAGTTTGCTAGTATGTCCTTCACTTTGATCCGGTTGGACCTGCAGTTGTGTGTCAGAGTGATACTCAAGACATGTAGCCTCAGAGCTGATCTCCCCACCTACACGTCTAGGTCGTCTGACTTTTCTTTGTCTGCGGTTTGAGATGAGTCACTCTCAAAGCTCCCCAGCTGCCCAAACTGCAGCTCCCCCACATACATTGTGAAATTCATGACTAGGTGAACCAACTGATGAAAGTGTTGATGCTAATGTTGAGGAAGCCAACTACGGTGTCGACCTTTCTTTGAATGTCACTTCCTTAAGTAGGCTGTCGGTATGAGATGATATATCTTTTCACTTTATTGATGCAGTCTGCACATCAATTTCCTTCACAGCCACAGATCTGATCAACAATCTTCTCCAAGTCAAGATGAGGAAGAGGTACAGCGTGGACAAGTGTCTCAGTCATCCTTGGTTACAGGTGAATATTGGCTTATTTTCTTTGACCCTTGACCCAGATCACTCTCCTTCTCCTCAGAGGCCTAACTCAGTCAAATATGAACACACAGACATGTTAGATTAAGCATGACTCACACTTTCTGAAGGTATTGCCTCATAATCATCACGTCTGGATGTTTTCTTCAGTCCAGTGATATTACATCACTACAGCGCAAACAGGAACTGCTATTTCGTCAAATTTACAGGCATAACAAGGCAAACTTATAAAAAATCACATTATACTTCCTCCTTTCCAACCAAGAAGGGTTAAAAGAGGAGATGGCACAGCGTCATATCATTGGTATACAACACATGCACAGTCAAATCTGGTCTGCACTCACTTGCTGGCACACGACTGTAGAACATGAGGCTTCAGCAGGGAGGGTGTCGTGAAAATTACAATTCTGCAATTATTGAAAAGATCAGAAATAAAAGAGACTAAACAAACGCTTTCTATTTGAAAAATTATTTCAGATAAATTGCCCTAGAACTTAAATTGTACAACTCATTGACTCAACTAATGACATGTTCGAGTTGCCTGATTTGAAAATAGCAAACAGACAAGTAGTACAAGACATAGTGACTCTGCTAAAAGCCTGCAAATAAATGGAGTGAAAACCGAGCTTATAAAACCCCCAAAAGGTTCAAAGGAATAGAATCACTTTATATCAGGAACCCCTCCTCTCGAAGGAACACAACATACTGGATTATTACAAAGCGACTGTCTCTTTCCCTTAGGACTATCAAACATGGCTGGACCTCAGGGAGTTTGAGACGCGGCGAGGAGAGCGCTACATCACCCACGAGAGTGACGACGCGCGCTGGGAGGAGTACGCGGACGAGCACAGCCTCATTTACCCCAAACACTTCATCATGGCTCCTAACCTGGATGACATGGAAGAGGACCCCTAGTGGCACACGGGGACTTACTACACCACATGTATTAAAGGACAAGAGGTTGCAGAGTCTTTGGGAGCGGCGGATTTCCCCTCCAGAACTGTTTGTTGTGGAAACACAGAGAAGCCGATCAGGTGGAGAATCACTCTCCAGGGGCTTTAAAGTGGGAAACCCCCAACAGAATTTGTAGCCTCATGCACTGCTACAAGCAGTTTGCAGGTGGAGGTGCGTGCCGTAGAAACGCATTGAGAAACTGCCAGAAGAGAAGAGCGTTCCTCTTCTTTTTGCACGAATATCAAAACAATCCATGGATTTACTCGATTATGGTTCATTTTTAAGAACAATCACAGACCAAAACAAAGTGAACTTAGTAGTTTAGTTATTGTACACACAATTCTGGATAACGTTGAGTAATAATATGACTCTGTTCTTTATGTGAGAGAAGAGATCGGTGAGAGAGAGCTAACCCCAGGAGTAAAGGGCACTTTTCACAAGGGATTTACAGTCTGAGGATTTAAAACGGATGAGTTTTGTTCTCATTTCCCAACTGTTTGTGAGACTGTCCTTTGGCATGAAACTGGAACTATCACATGTCTGTATGTTTTTTTATGTATTTCATAAATGTGGTAGATTTTTGCACTATATTACCATTGAACACAGCAATTGGATAGAAACTCTATTCGCTGCTACAGAGAGCAAATGGTTTTCGAGTGTCCAGTCAAGGTGCAAAGTTTTAACCAGAGATAATCAATCATTTGTTTCAATGATTCCAAACCTTTTTGAAATTTACATGAATTTCTTAAATCACTGAATTGTTAGAAAATGCAATAATGGAGCCATTTCCCCCCTGTTCAACATGAGCTTAAAACGACAAGGACTCCGTGTCAAAGCATCGTGTTTCTGTGTGTCTTTTTCTGTACTTTTGCAGTATTCTTGAATGTGACTTTTTAAGCACTCCAAACCTGGAATCTGTTTTTAAACGGTATCTGAAGTCTTACATCGCCAGAGGCGGCAAATCGAGGTTTTACATAGAACAAAATATCATTGTCATTTTCCTTGTTTATGGTGTTGTCTGGACTATTTCATCAGCTTATGTGTCTAGATGGTGGACACGGTAGATATTTTACAATTTGGTTCACATGGGAGTTTGTTGTACTACAGTTTTGTAGTGTCCTCTGTTGGTGTGTTTTGGGAGTATGTTCATGTTCCCTGTTGTCCTCTTCCTGTCCTCTTTGTTGCCGCTGGATTGGCAGGTGTCAGTGTTTTGTATATTTCAGTACATACTAATGGAATAAAAACCCAAATTCTCAACTGAGATCGAAAAAAGTTTTCTTCAAGCTCTGAATGTCTTACATTCACACCCAATGCAAAAGCAGCCCTGGCTTACAGTTTGTGTATGTTGCATCACGATGTGTGAGCGAGCGTGCGTGTGCACGTGTGTGTGTGTGTGTGTGTGGTGGTTTCATATGTCAGATCCCATTCTCAGCAGCTGGATGTGATTGTTGCACCACACCGAGCAGCTTTGCCGGGCCAGTTGCTCACCACACGGGAGTAATGACATAGTTAAAGAGGGTGGCGGTGAAGTGGGGGTTTGTGAAAGACTTTGAAATGGCTATCATGGAATCCCTTCCAGTATCAAACGTGTGCTCAGCTCTGGACACATGAATAAAACGTGTTATTCCAGGACTGTACTTCAGAATGGGTCTATTGTTTGAAGACACCGTTCTCTGTAAACCACAGCGACTAGACAGCTGTCAATAATTTACCAAAATCTTTGAAGTGTGCTCCCCTTAATTCCTCCACCAGTCCTCACTGCATTTACTGCAGATACTGGCTGACCACTGTTAGCAATCATGGCTAGCATTGTTCCAATGCTATCATCTAATAGCCACTGATGAGAGGTTGAAGATACTTGTATCTAAATGATACTCGATAATGCTCTCCTGCATCTTTTATTCTGAATGTGTTCAAGATGTGGATCCTCCTTGCAGGCCAGATGACCCCATTAACCTCTGTGGGGAGACATTTATAGACAGAGCACGCACGAATACAACAGCACTGTTTGAGTTCACTGAGTTGCTCCTCAACCATTAAACAGTCAACAAAGAAAGCCCATGCTACCCCTCTCTAACTTAACACATATTTTGCAGTAGCTTGTGTTTTAAATTTAAGGATTCGTGGTGGAAAGAGGTGAAGTTACAGTGATTTAGAAGAAAGGAGTTTAGAGCAAAACTGCAGGAGGAAATAAAGAGCAATGTCTCCCTCCTCTGGCTGAACTGGAGTGTAAAAGTGTTCAGAAATCCATGCCTTGCTTAAAACATTGATTTAAAAACGTTATGCTATATATATACACTCATTGTGTCCACTTTATTAGGTACCTGTACAGGACTGGAAGAAAAGTATGTAGTCCAGTACAGTGCCACCTCTAACTAACACTGACTCACTTTAGTGAGGAAGCTGTTTTTAAAGCTCCTTCATTTGTATTTTTGACCTTCGTTTTGCAGAAAGATGCATGTGCAGAGTAGACACTAGAAGGCTGTTTTCACATTCACCCGCTCAGTGAGGGAGGAAAAGTTTCTCTGCGCTTACTTTCAAGCTCTCATTTAAGACTTGCATGATTTTGTGACGTCACAACTCATTTGAAAGCTAATCGTGGTCTAGTGTGTAACTGTGATGTGGGAACTCGAAGCCTCCAGTACACAAACTCAGAATGTTGACATTTTAGTCGAGTATGAGGCATTTTGGGTCGAATAGTTAAAAGTTAAAGTTAAAGTTTTAACACGAGAAATATGTGCCTATTAATCAATTTGGAATGTTTCAACAAGGAGAAGTAGTAAAATTATTTATGTAGTAGAGTGAAATCATGTTAAGAATTTTAATAAGGTACGATTGTTTGTGGCAAGGCCATATATATTAATGTAATATATACAGGCATGTAATGACAAAGAAAATGTTTGACACTGCAATAGGTGAAATGTATAGTTATAATGATGTTATGAGTGTACATAATCAGAAAGGAAGCAAATGACTGATATAGGGTTCTATGTTTGTTGTACAATATCACTGTCGTGCTCTTTATCCACTGAAAATGCAGTTCTCTTTGCTGCCAGAAGGTGTCACTCTCTGGAGATAAATCCAGTGCAATTGTAATAGAATAGTTGCAGTCTTTGTGGGAAATTTCTGAAACTGTGTGTGTGTGTTTGTGTCTATCTGTCTATCTGTGTGTGGTGAATAATTGTATTTTCCTACGATAGATAAAGATGATTTTTTTTTTTTTACGTATAGAGTGCACTGTTGTCTACAACATTTTAGAAATGACCTGTGCAAATCGCTTTTCACAAGAGTGTTTCGCACATTACTAGTGGATCAGACAAAGAAATCTCCTTTAGAGCGAACCATGGTTGGTCCTGATAGAATTTGCATGACTCAGGACAGCGCTGTCAGATGAAATAACCCGTGTTGAAGGATCAGAGACAGCAATATGTCCTTGCTGTCCTGATCCTGGGGTCTGTGTGTATTTGTCGAGCAGCTTTGCCTGGTAGCTTCTCGGCAGGTCTCTCGTCACCTCAAGGGGAGGTCTGTGGTGTGTTACGCATCCTCGTCCCCCCCACCTCCTCCCTATGTTCCTCCATTCCTCTGTTTCTCCTCTCTACTTCATGCTGAGTATCCATGGGCTCCAGACCAAACACGCAAACAAACAGAACAACAGAAAAACCCATCACCCAGACAAGGTTGGTCTGTGCTTGGAGGGGGGTGGGAGAGAGGGAGATGGAGAAAGATCTTGTTTGCTTTCTGGGCCAGCTCCATTTCACTGTGATGGCAGAGAGGGCCTCCCAGGACACGGCTACCCACACTTCTGTTTGACTTCCTGGGGGGATCAAGGTGGTCCTCTGCACTGATACATCATCTTTTGACCCAATACACAGCTGGCTGCAGCCGCGGGCCTGTGGCCTTTACCTAAGCTGGCCCTGTGCTCTTTAGCTGTGAGGAGCTTGTTGTGTGACATTCAGCTGGTGGCCTTAAATCCTCACAATGCTGTTGCTCAGTCATGACCAGTAAACATAGTGCGTCATTTGATGACTTAAAAGTGTCTTCCCACAGTGTGTATACAGCACGCGATGACATTACATTGACAGTGATAGTGACTGGAATAAAGAAAGAGATTGTATAACTGCTCAGCTGTTTCTTAAGGTACAGTGAGTGTCCAATACTAAAGTAAGAATATAATTTATAACTTGTATTTTGTAAACTTTGCTCTCACATTATCAGTCCGATGCCCTCTGTCTGTAACTGACTATAACCCACAGTTCTTTTGCTCCCTGTGTCCTTGATGAAGGGCACAAGTCACAAGAAACACTGTATCTCCAATCTCTAATACAATCTCACAGCAGGCCATGTATTTTCCCTATCTTTTTCTTTCCACATTAAGGCTTGGGACACAAATGAATGCAACCACAGAGGGCATTCACACCTAAGCTTATGCGTATTGGAGACAAAAGGTGTCAAAATCAGCTTCCGGTCCTTCCAGCTTATTAACTAACGGCTGAATCATGTAACGTCTGTGTGTCCAGTTGCAGGAAATTTCAGGGTATGCTGATGAAAAGACAGTGAAGGTAATTATTCCTGATATGAGATGTCCCGCAATCAGAGTTTTAGACCGTGTATTGCAACAACTAAAAAAGGTCAAAGCTATGTGTGTGGTGGCTGGCATAGTGACATCAAGATGTCCTTTTGTTGTAAAAGCTGTGGAGAGAGGAAACGAATGCTGGAAATGGTTTCCTAGTCTGGGAAAATGCAGATGAGCTATATAGGTATGTTTGATTTGCTGACTCCAGCTGTGCCTGGAGAATTCCCCTGACCTATCCTATGGACCCGGTTGCTGTGTGAGGCCATATGTAACCCCCCTCCGCCCCCTGACCCCCCCACGGAAAGGCAGGCCATTGAACTCTCAGGCAAGTGGCAATATTTGCTCACCTGAAATACACACATCTTGCCAATTGGGGTCGGGGTGGGGCTCGGCGACTGGGGAAGGACCCCTTGATGCAGCTGTGGCCCGGAGAAAGACCAGACCAGGAAGTTTTGTGGCTGAAGGAGGGTGGGGGCTCTCTTAGCGGGGGGCTGTTTAGCAGTGGCGGCCCTATTGTGTCTTAAAGGAGGCAGGGGCCGTATTTGTTCGAAGCTGCAGGAGGTTGATGAGGTGCTAATCTGTTGAGTGGCTGTGTCATTGGGCCCCTATTCCCAATAGCCTGTTAGCTGTCAGAGCCTGTAAAAAAGGCACAATTTACGGGCCCCGGGCCAGGACTCAGCCATCGGTGTCCACGGGTAAGCAAACACAGATTGAACACTCATGTTGTTGCTCTGGTAAGGCAGGTTTTACCACCAGGCTCCTGGGGTGACACGTAGGCAGCCTCTTTTCAGCCCTCTTCATGAGCTGTCGGCCCCCTCGTTGCTCCTCTGTAAACACTACAAATTAGCCATCTGCATATGGATGGGCCCTCAGTCCATACAGGAAGGAGACAACTGGCTGGAAGAAGGGAGAAGATACAGGCTAATGCCGACCAGATATACATTCCCCACTATCGGCTTTTAATTTACCCTCATGCATACGAAACACACACAGCCCATTCGGGAAGAGGGATTTCTTTTAGATATGCCAGTTCCCTGCTCAGGAGAGGGTGAGGTTTTTGTTGTACGGTGCTTTGAAGCATGAGGATAATGAAAGCGCGGGGCTGGCCAGCCGTCTGAAATGGGTTCGGGTCAGCAGTCAGAGGTAATCCCAAACTTGAATTTCCCCATCAGCTTGGAATACAGATAAGACGGCAGCAGATATGACCCTCACTCACTGACTGGCTGATGGAAAAAGGAAATGGACCAAAAGCCTCTCTCAGATGTAGAGCTGAGATGGGAATGTGTGTGTTTTCTCAAGAGGTCTGTCAGAGACGGTTGCAGCAGTTGTGGTGATCAAAGGGAGATCTGTATCATCTGGATCGTACCCCTTGTTTCATAATGTCAGTTAAATAGGAGATCAATTAATTGAACTATCATGCAAGGATGCTAATTGGTCGTGCCTTGAGTCTGTTAGGATTAGAAAGACCATTACTGATACACAACTTTTTAATCATCAGGCCAGGTTTGCCCTCTTGTTCACGCTGGCGGGGATGTGACAGCATGACGGCCGAGTGTGAACGGCAATAGCTCATCATGGATTATGGCGCGGGCTTGATTGTAGTGATACTAGACACAGAGCTTCCCATGGGAGCCTGGCACTTTAATTAACATAGCACTACTGCTCCCCCCCCCGGTTTTAATTGCCTACAGTCTGTGATTAAATGTGTATTGACTCTGCAGTTGGTCCACTAATGAATAACAATGTGCTGATTTGGTGATATTAAATCTTTTGGCTCTAATACACATCCCATCCACGTTGTTTGGAAAGTTCAAAAAGGAGCCATCCGAGCACATGTCAGAGTGGGGAGAATTTAGCATTTTAAATGTATCACACAATCCATTTTGTGTTCATTCAATATATAATATATTTTTTATCTGGTAGACATACTATTAATAACACAATTTTACCTTGAAATGTTCTTTATCATGCTCAATTTGAACTCTTTAACTGAACTTTTTAATAAGGTGACCTTTATAAAAGGCTTATAGGTTAAGTTTGCATAATAAAGCATTACAGATCACCCTAAGGCATTAAAAGAACACATTTTAGGTTGCCAGCTTATGAAAAAGTGTTTATCCTTTCTATTAGGTAATTTAGTTATAATAGTTATTTGTTGTGAATCCATTAAAACATGGTCATGGGTTTCTCATTTCAAATAAGACATCATTTCATCATTTGTAGTTATAAATATGAATAAAGAGATTTTGATCTACAAAATCCGCAGCCCTTTTCTAGAATGACATTCTCTAACCAGCCAGAAGTTTTACATCCTTGCAACCCGAAAGTCAGTCTCATTTGTATAACGGATCTACGAAGCCCTCACAAATGTTTTTTTTTTCATTCATAAAGTGATTAACTGTTATATAACCCCCTTATGAAATGTGTTATTCTTAACAATCTTATTAGGGAGTGGAAGCTCCACTACATTGCTACAATCTGAGCTCCTAATTGCACATCCTTTCTTTAGTGGCATCTGATCCGTGCATCTCTCGGGATCCCACCGTTCTCACTCGGCTCCTGTGGTCTAATAGATAAACTGTCACCTTGTTTGATAAATGAAGGGCAGCGGTCAACACAGCATCCTTTACCATGACAAGAGAGAAGTATTGAATCCGAGACGCCCTGGATACAGTCAACATAAAACATATCGAATGGCATTCCTCGCCGCATTCCTCTCAATATCAAAAGGTGCGTATTTGAGGATATACTTAGTGCGTTTACGCCTGTGTTTGTGCCCTGACACACTGGGGGCCAGTGCAATAACTTTGGACTCCCTCCCACACTGCATCTCGTTGCAATGACCACTCTCGGTTTTTATTTAGCCGGTTTGTGTGCCTTCCCAGTCCAGCCGCTTTTCAGATTCATTTCCAGGTAAACACAGTGTGGCCAGCCACAAACCTGCGGCCAACAGGCGTTGTCACAGCTGTGGCAGATAATGGCAAGTCCAAACTCCAGCCCGGCTCTGGAATGTTTACTGTCACCACAGGCAAGTTGGCAGCAAACATTTTTTTTCCAGCACTTTCTAAGAGGAAGACTCTCCCGTTATTAATTTCATTTTGACGAATTACATGCTTGACCCTTTGCCCCTGCGCTGTTTTGTGTGACTTGGTGACCTCAGATGGATACAAAAGGCACAAAAAGTGAATCTTTCAATTTCAGTTGTAAGAAAAAAACCTCACTTTGAAAGCTGAAACTTAAAGTTAACACATTCCTGCCAACAACTCCCGGGTGTTTGAAGGAATGTTTCCAGAGTTCCGCCTTCCTCTCACAGGCCGGGGAACACCCTGTTTCCATCCCCCTGCACCCAAGAACCCCCCCCCCCCAACAGCATCTGTGCCAGACAACTGTAGGCTCTGTGGTGTCATTTTAGGGCCCTGCTCATGCGGGGGTTTATGCTTTCACTTCTTTAACTGACTCATTAAACTTTCACCATTCAGTGTTTGTCCTTGTCATAACCAGTAAAGGAATGACGCCTGAATGTGTGAAATGTAACGCTGATCATCATGGAGGCTAATTGATCAACAAAGAGGCAAACCGGCCTTGAAGAGACATGTAAGGCACGGCCCGGTCTGGGTGATACGTGTTCTCTTCGGAGCTTGTCAACTTTGAAAAAGATGCAGCGTTCTTTTTTTGTTCACTCATCCTCGTGAGAGAAAGTAAATGCAATTCTCATTTCCCGGGTATGCTCAGGGTTGTGAAAGCATGAGCTGGCAACAGAATGATCAACAATAAATGCAACAGCAGCAGCGTTTAGAGTTACAATGCTCCAGATAATCTACTGGGAAAAAAATGTTGCCGGTGGCCAACTTATATTTGACGTTAGTAAAATATGAATCCCATAAGCAGATGTACAGATACAAATGAATGTCTGAATTTGACCAAGTATGCATGATCTGCACCTCATCATTAGCCTATTTTATAATTCCTGTTTTTCTATTACATTTTAAGTCCTTATCTCCTAAAATAGTGTTGCTGTACATTTGACCCCCATTTGCATTTCATTACAGTCCGTTTGTGCCAGAACTGAACCCTCAGTATTTGGTCATTAAACAACAGACCAATACAGTATGTTTGTGATTGTTAAATCTAGGTATGATGCAATGAGTTTGAATTTGTGATACTTCGGTAATTATTTGAAAAGCAACCATAAAGACTCAGTGAATTAAATTACTCTGACTTCAGTCCCAAACCACTGTTGCCTGTTTGCTTTGGTGATGCCTCAATTGCACAACTCATTGGCATGTTGTAATCGCAGACAACGAAAAAAAAAGAGGCATCATCTGTTATATTAACTTCTAATGGTCTACACTTCTGATATCTTTATTTTTAATTTCTGTACGAGCTACATGTGACTCTAGATTTTAGCTAATGTCAAACTAACTCAGAATCAGGTCCTTCTTTTCCCCCCAGCAGAGGTATTACAGGTTGCCCAACTTTCTTGTACTCCATTTAAAAAAGTACAATCATGGTCCTGGAGTGACGCCCCCTTTGCATGTGTGGTATGGGGACATTGTCAGTGTATTAGCACAGACATTACACGAGAAAATAAATAAAGAATACATCCAAAATAGGGTGATAGAACTGCAGCACAAGCATAATTTTTTTTTTGTTTTTTTTGTTTTTGACCAAATCCAGAATGTGACCTTCACCCATGTAAGAGGACTCTGGCAGGTTGATGATTAACTGTGGAATTAGCAACATGTCTCATTCGGGAACATAATGTCATGCAGGTCAAGGACCATTTTAAAATGTTGGGGATTTGGGGTAATTTGGAACAATTTTGAAATAAGTATAAAGTGTTGTCAAGTCATATTGACTGGGTAAGGGACAAAGGTGGGTGGTTTAAGTAAATATCTATCGGGGGAGTTTGGGGTTTTTACACACTTGATTAAAGTTAACCTCATTTTTTTGACATTGGAAAAACACCATGCTTGTGTAACACCAACACACTACTAGCACACGTCATTTTTTGTGCAACAAAAATACGAGTGAAATTATTTTTATTTCAGGTTTTTTTTTTATAATATGAACTTGCATTATTCTTAAATGCACCACAATATATAGACATATTTATATAATGACCTACATGCTCAATCCAGTTACTGCAGAAATATTCTCAGCACCTCGAAATATCTGCACAGAAAATGACAATAGTTATTCGTTAACGGTTTTATTACAGTGTTGTCGTTTTTAATTAATAAGAAAATAAAGTAATAGTCCGGTCATGACTGAGTCATGCCGACAGAGCGCAGATTTGACCATCTCCAGCTCTGAAATCCCCAATCCTCAAACACACAGAGCGTGTTCATCTCATTTCCAAGTTAAGCAGACTCTGTTAGTCCCTCGTCAACACGACAGGTTTACTCGCCTTTACTAATGGCTCTCTATACTGATAGTTATGCTCTTGCGTAAATATGCAGTCAAATAGATGTAGCACTACTGACACGTGGCTGGCACCGGACTGCAGCATCACCTCGATGTTTGTGTCCACAAATACTGTGCAGGAAAGGCCTCGGCAGCACGGGACTCGATGTTCATTCACCTTATTATTAAACGACTTATTATGAAAATGATACCACAAAAGCTACATGTAGGAAATGTTTATTCTGGACTGGCATAATCCAGAATTGTTCAGACTGTAAATTCAGTCTAGCAAAATAAAATGTGGGAGAATGAGTTGGGGGTTTCATTGCTTCCACTTCACCTCTGTTTATTTCAGCTTGAATTATTTCGCATCAATTTAGTGCCCAAAACCTCGATGAAAATCGACGCACATTCCATCGATTCTAAAACGTTTCACTGATTTTAAAGAATGAGGCTTTTTTTTTTTTTTTTTTTACATGTGCCACAAACAAACAACAAAAAAGCCAGTTGGCGCCAATATCCGAGAGAGGGCGCTCTGAAGCTGTGCCTGGCATATTCAGCACTAATTAAAACATTTGGAAACAGTAATTCAGTCATGCAGGTTAGTAGCCTAATGTAGGATAAAATCTCTCCCGCTCGCAAATATTAGTGAAATATTTTAGAAAAAACACGTTGAACGTAGAAACAACTGGTTTGCTTCGGGACATGATCTTTAAACAGCTCGGCCAAAGTGATGAAATGGCTTTTATTGTCACAAAAGGACTTCACGTCACCCGAACCTTCATATTCTATGTACTCTTGCATTTCATGCAGCCCACATCAGCCATAAAATCATAACTCTGCGGGTTAAGACTGGCAAAATGAATAACTAGAAATGCCTTGAACGCAACGCAACAAAAACGCGTCATGATTTAATCTTAATTCAAGTGGAATAAGCAGGTCGGAGGATGCGCGTCATGAAAAGCGCACCAAAAAGAAGAGCGCCAAACATTCCTTTTATTGCTGCTCTTTTTTCTCCTCCCGCCTCAGCCAAAAAAAAAAAGAAAAAGAAAACACAATACAATAAGATTAGTTCATAATGAAGCTTTTCATAAGAAACTGTTCTTTTCAGTGGGCGCAGGTGTACTATTGAGGTGGAGGGGGAGCTTGAGGAGTCTCACGCCTAGGTGCGAGGAGATTATTCAAATAGGGCCCAAGGCGTAGAAGTAGGGATTGGAGGCTTGCCTGGCGCTCAGAGCTATATCACAGCGTTAACAGGCAGCACAGAGCGTCATTTGAACTCCAGTCACTGACAGACGCATTTCACGGCTGGCTCCATAAGACACGCCAGTCCTTGACGAAGGGACACGCCGACGACCCAAATACACCCAGTGGTCCCCAGTCACCTGCTACTAGAGAGACTTTTTTTGGCTTTTCCCCTGCTGGGAGCCGCTTTGTAAAGGTCCTCCATGATGCTTGGAGCAGTTAAAATGGAAGGACACGAACACACCGACTGGAGCACCTACTACGGAGAGCCCGAGGTGGGTACCTTAAATATATATTTTTTTCCCCGTCTAAAGCCAATCCCATTTTATACAACTCAATATTAGCCCTGAGATAATATTA
This sequence comes from Eutrigla gurnardus, assembly GCF_963514095.1. NCBI lineage: Eukaryota > Metazoa > Chordata > Actinopteri > Perciformes > Triglidae > Eutrigla > Eutrigla gurnardus. Next base: position 14,257,094 of record NC_139921.1, on the reverse strand, counting down.
ACTTTGTGATCAAATATTGACTTGAGGCGCCTCCAAATCCTCCCCCATCTCCACGCAGCGCGCTACCCTAACAAAGTTGCTTGACATGTAGGGGGGCGAAACTTTTCACTTGGATTATAATTTCGTAAATCTATACGTATCTTTACAAAATCTGATTTTCTTTTTTTGGGGTCATGTTTCTACTCAACAAACACCTGAAGCTGTTTGGTTTTTTTTGTGGGGGGAGTTTGATTTCAATATTTGCGCTCAGTCGCTATTTGTGTGCGAGCGCACTCATATTATGTTGTGTGATATCTACTCATGTGTCACACAACATTCTCATCTTTGAGCTGTATTTTTAGCGGATTATTATATTTTTTAAGCAGCTGAATGTTTTTATTTTAATACTATTTTACGCGGAAGCAAGCGCACTTGTGTTCATTTCAACCGTTTACGAGCCAGTGCGCATTTCATTCCAAACAACCGTTGTCTCATTTATAGTGAATACTATCCCTGTAGCCTATAAAGCCTAAAGAAAAGGGAACCTGTGTGTCTAGTTATTACTTTTAAATTCCTCACTGTGACGCTTGTGCCAGTTGAAACTGACGATTGCCTCTTTCCCCTCACTGACAGTGTTACACCTCCGTTGGCAACATGAACACGGGCCTGGGAATGAACACCATGAATACCTACATGAGCATGTCCGGCATGGGCACCACCGCCAACATGACGGCCAACTCCATGAACATGTCGTACGTCAACACGGGCATGAGTCCCTCCATGACCGGCATGTCGCCGGGCACCGGAGCCATGAACAGCATGGGCGCGGGCATGACGGCTATGAGCGCAGCCCTGAGCCCCAGCATGAGTCCCATGACCGCGCAGCCCGCGTCCATGAACGCCCTGACCTCCTACACCAACATGAACGCCATGAGCCCCATTTACGGACAGTCTAACATCAACAGGTCCAGAGACCCCAAGACCTACCGCAGGAGCTACACGCACGCCAAACCGCCGTATTCCTACATCTCCCTCATCACCATGGCCATCCAGCAGTCTCCCAGCAAGATGCTGACGCTGGCCGAGATCTACCAGTGGATAATGGACCTCTTCCCTTTTTACCGACAGAACCAGCAGCGCTGGCAGAACTCCATCCGCCACTCTTTGTCGTTCAATGACTGTTTCCTCAAGGTGCCCAGGTCGCCGGATAAACCCGGGAAAGGCTCCTTTTGGACCCTCCACCCGGACTCCGGGAACATGTTTGAGAACGGCTGCTACCTGAGGAGGCAGAAGCGCTTCAAGTGCGACAAGAAGACGAACGTGAAGGACGGCGGCCGCAAAGGGGGAGACGGCGGCTCCTCCAACAGCAGCTCGGAGAGCTGCAACGGCAACGAGTCCCCGCACTCCAACTCGTCCGCCGGCGAGCACAAGCGGTCCCTGTCGGACATGAAGACGAGCCAGGCCCTGAGCCCGGAGCACGCCGCCGCCTCCCCGGTGTCGCAGGGGCAGCACCTCATGTCTCAGCATCACTCGGTACTTGCGCACGAAGCGCACCTGAAGCCGGAGCACCACTACTCCTTCAACCACCCCTTCTCCATAAATAACCTCATGTCCTCGGAGCAGCAGCATCACAAAATGGACCTTAAGACTTACGAGCAGGTGATGCATTATTCCGGCTATGGCTCCCCCATGGCCGGGGCTCTTTCCATGGGCTCCATGGCGGGGAAACCCGGTCTGGATCCTTCATCCATACCCGACACAACTTACTACCAAGGCGTCTATTCCAGGCCGATCATGAACTCCTCATAAACTATTTACCCTCTCGGAGCGATGTGGACTTCAGTTTGTACATTTGTAAAAAAAAAAGGAAAAAAAAAGAAGAAGTATAGAGTTTGTGTACAATATGTATTTCAGATATTTTTGACGTTTCCCACCGTTTTAGTTGTCGAGTTTGTTAGTAGCTTAATTATTTTGAGAGAGGATGTTGATAATAATAATGAAAAGTAATGATAATGTGACGAGATCTGTTCAGAAGTCGGCTTCAGGAATGAACCCCAAAGACAAAACAACAACTTGCTGTAAAATAGCCCCCATCTGCATAAATGGATTCCTAAATGAATTTAAATGCCTCGCAGGATTTCTTCAATCATTTGTGTAATTCCTATTTATGGCTTGTATATGTGTATTCTTGTAGTGACAAGAACAGAATCTATATTAAAGTGTTATTGGTTTTGTTTTCTGAATATTATGGTGTTTGACCGTTCTTCTTCTTCTTGTTATTATTATTATTATTATTATTATTATTATTATTATTATTATTATTATTATTATTATTATTATTATTATTATTATTCAACAACAACAGTAGTATAGTGGAAGCAACAAGCGTCTCCACCATCAAATGCAAACAATTGTTTTCCTATTGAGGGTTCACTTGAAATAATGAAATTAAATGAATGTAATAGAATGTAAAAACACAGATATTTATCATTAAAGAAAAATATCACGTACAAGTACATTGTTAAACAAATATTTTAGAGGAAGCTACAGAATGTTTCACTTGGATCCAGTTTTAGCTTTTTATGGCATGCGTAATAACACGAACGGATTCCACATCAGTGCGTAAAATGAGGTTCAATATATAGCCTATATATAAAATGAATTAAAAAAATATTGTTATCCATGTGCTTTTTTCCCCTTGCGCATCTCTTCCGCAGGGATTAATAGCTTTGCTAGACAACATCGAGAACAATGATCTCAATCTGTCATTAAGAAAATGTAAACAAAACAGACATAAGGTTATTAATCCAACACGCAAAGTGAGATAATTACGGGGAAAGAAGTTTAGCCCACACATCAGCGACTTTGTAATATTCTGGCACTGAAGACCCCCTTAAAGAGAAGCACTTCCCAAACAAGGAGGCAGGAAATAAAACACAAAGTCTACTCCAAATATTCCGCAAAAGAAAAAGTGACTTTTCTGCAGACATTTAAATCATGCAGTCAAGGAACCGCCAACACATGAGGACATTTTATCTCCACAAAAACCCAGCAGCTGGGGCAGGGGGAAGTGTGTAGGAAGGGTTACTTAAGTAAATATATATATATATATACAGTGTATGAAATTGAAATTCCCACACATACAGTAAGACAAACCTACAGCTCTGTCACTCAAAACACCACCCCTGCCTGCCAGTCACCCGAGTTGATCCCCATCTTACACGCACACGCACACACACACACACACACACACACACACACACACACACACACACACACACACACACACACACACACACACACACACACACACAGAGAGAGTTTAAGATCAGTGAATAAGATTAAGTGTCATTGTCACATAAAACAGCCTCCCCGCGGAGCAGGAGAATAGTTGCTGGAAAAAGGGGCTGATTTGGGAACAGTGCCGCCTGAATGTGATGCTCTAACTTCTCTCTCCACAATCTGGGGCTCCATTGTCTACTCCCTATTTTTAAAGTAGCCGGACCCTCCCCTCTTGTTAGATAAGATAGGCTAGTCGCCCAAATGAAACGACCCCCCCCCCCCCCCCCCCCCCCCCCCCAGCTGAGCTCAAATCCAAGGCCAGCGCGTCAGGGGGGATTTCTGCTCCCCTTATGACCAAACGACACACCTTTGCCTTCTGTACACGTAGGGCCTAAAAGTGTGCGTTTATTCTCCAGGCCCTCTTTACAGATCGTACTTTAAACAGTGTGATCTGCGAATAAACAAAGCCAGTAAACAATGGAGTGGAGGCTATGCCCACATATAGGAAGAGTACACACACACAAACCAAATTGCACAAGTGTAAACTTTGACTAGGGCGCCGCGGCTCTGTAAATTTACACAGACATTAAATTTCGTTCTATTCATTTTAGACATATAATGCTAAGCTGATTTTTTTTATAGCACACTGATCGATATCTCTGTAAAATAATCATTTTTTTTAACTAGCGGGGCAGTGAAATCTTTGCTTTGTGCTAAAGTCAACAGTGACAGAGTTTGAGCTCAAATAAATGCCGTGATGTCTGGAGCCCTTTGCAGAAGGCAGAAGGCGAGCTTCTACAATGGGCTTCTGTGTGGCTTGCCAACAACAAGCACCGGCTATTTTGCACAGGTATGAAGCGCTTTTACTTTCTATAACGTTGTCTTTTTATGGAAAAGCAACTTATTTCTCTTTTAACAGGGAGGGAGATGTGGTTTTGGTGGCCGATCCAGCATGCATGAGGAGGGAGGGGGGCTGCTGGGCGGTGGTGGTGCTGGTGGTGGCTGATATCCTAAATTCATGAGAAAGGAGACGTATTGGATTTCACGACAGGGTGGCGCAAAGCTGAGGGGATCCGCAGGTCGTGTGATGGAGGCTGATTCAAGTTAACGTGTCTTTGAGATGTGTGATGGAGAGAGATCCTGCTGCACTGCAAAACCAAACCTGTCACTAACAGGTGATTTTAGTCTCCTTATCGATTTAAATGTCACGTTAAATGCGAAAAGAAGAGGACGAGAGAATTCTGTTTTTTTCCGTGCTGGTGATTCCTTAAAACAAAAATCATCTGACAAGATAAAAATATCGCTTCATTCTGGCAAATCCATGTTGATAGGGCACCGGAAGCAGGTGAAAGGTTCATCAGAGTAATATGACACCTAATGGATTTAATGACTTTTTGTGTTAGATATTTTTTTGCAGCGTGCGGCTGGCTGTTATCATTGTTACAGCACCGGTGTAATGAAAGCCAGTACTGCGTCACACTGACATCGCTACCGCTTTTATATTAAACCAGAACCACAAATCGATTTTGTCAGAATATAGCCTACTTTAAAAAAAAAAAAATCAGCAATTCTTAAACAAACAAGCTTGTACTAAATTAAAGTAATAATGATGTGTTTTTTTTCTTCAGAAATCGGAACTCGTTATGTCTCATGTTAAAAGTAACTCTAATTGCGAAGCTCATTCATAACTGTTATTGTTCTTATTCTTTAATCACTCAATTATTTATCAAAATGCATCACATAATAATAAGAATAATAATTGTAATAACAGTAATACTATTCATCATTATTATTACAGTAATAATAATGTTATTATTAATATTATTAATAATATTGTGAATATTATTAATAACAATAGTGATAATAATGTAGGCTAATAATAATAATAATAATAATAATAATAATAATAATAATAACAATAATAATAATAATAGTCCCATAATATTTCTGCTACACAACAATGTCCAAGAGGCCGTATTTGGATATCTTGTTCTCTAAATCTCAAGTAGATGGAAAGCCATCCAAAATGTCCATTAGCCAACATTAAACAATTGTATCCGGACGTGGCTCTCCTCCGATTCTTTGAAGGCGGGATAACAGCAGTCAAGCCCTCTCTGGCACACACCGAGATGGGAATGGCCTTCTGGAGCTTTGCCGGTTCAAAGGTAACCAACCTCAATCTGTACGGGCGGACAAAAGTGCGCCGAGGCCACATCACCGCACCTTCCCCATCTCCTTACTCTGTGTAGGCTTTCATCAGGTGTATCTCTGCAGCTCCTACAGCCGGGCCATTACAGACGAGCACATCTGTTGTTATAGCAACTGAATAAAGAATGGTCCAGCCTGTTGATGCCTTTTTTACTCCGGTAACCTGATTTCTCTTCATTTCTTGTCGACTTTCCATATTTCTTGATTAAGGCCTAAAAATTGAGACCTCCTTTTAAAAAAAAAAAAGCGTCCATCTTTTGCAGGCAGCCTTACTGTGCGTGCGGTTAACAGGGAATCTGCAGATATTAATATCTGGAATATAGCCTCCATGCGAGGAAGTTCTGCTAAAATATGTTATTCGTAAAAAAAAGAAAAGAAGTAGCCTAATAACAGGTAGTAGCCTACAAACAGATCTGCTCAGCGTCTTTAAAACAATTGACGGGTTTGTACAATTGAGAATATTCACTCTATTTTTCAGTAATGTCTGCATGTCATTGTACTAGACCTCCAAAGAGAGACATTTCCCATACAGCGGTGCATTTTAATATTTAGGCGAGTTTGGGCCTATTTTCACTGAATGACTCAGTCCCTTTAAGCCATGCACATCCGCCCATGGGCGTCGACTGAATATAGCAGGTTATACGGACACCATAACAGCAGATTTCGGCATCAAAGAGGGAACATTATAAATGTAAGAAATACGATATGAAATTTCCCTTCGGGGGACCAGCGGCTGGAACAGTCAGATCTGTGCGGGATATTTTTTTTGTGATCAATCCTCCAATCGGATGAAAACTCCTCAGTCATCAGTAACATCGGCGTTCATCATTATTCGGGTGTGGAGCTATTTCATGGCGTCGGCCCGGCTAACAGCCTACAGCAGGGCGCATGTCGCACCTATAGGCTCTATACGCTGCAGCTCGCGGACTGGAACACCCAAGTAGATCTGTCGCCATGGCGACGGCGGGACACCGGTCCAACAAGCTGTAATTCTGTCTCAGCCTTTTGCAGGGGAGGGACCGTCCACACTAGGCCGATTTAACTCCTCTTTCACCAGAAATACTCCTAATCCCATATCTTAGCAAGGCAAACTGCCGTCCCTCAGTATATTAAAGGAGCACAAAGTCAAAACTCAAAGCCACCCATGGTTTCTCAGCAGGCGGCCCGTCCCGGTGCGACGCTCCGTCCTCCCGTCCGTCCACCGACCGACGCGTCTCCAATCTTCTCAGCACTTGTCCAATGCCGATGAATAAATGTGTTCATTATTAGGCCATTTTTTATTTACCCATTTATTTATTTCGAAAAGTGTGAATAAATACGACGGACGAGTATTGTCAAATGCATACGGACGATAAGGTACACGCCATGGATGAAATTATGACCGACATTTTTACAAACATTTTGGCCTCTTTAACAACAGTATTGCTGTGTTTATGACCCCGCTGCGTTTTGCTGACTCTCGTTGTATTGTGTAGTGTCAGGCATTTAGGATCCAAACGTGAAAATAAAGTTTTTTGAAAGCATGCCTGCAATGAAAAAAGCAACAGCATTTAGATTGTGGCTTTGCTAATCTATTTTAATTTTATGTAGGCTAATTTATGAGGGTGAAACGATAAATACATGTTTACATATTTATGCATTCAATTATTAAATAATATTTAGATTTATAGAGAATATATTAATGAAAAATACAATATAAACTAAACGTGTGCATTGAGAATTATAGTAATGGAATTCAATGGTCTGCATCATTTTGATCATCACATAGTTTTATTGAATATTTGGGCTTCAAACAGGCCCCAAATACACAGCCTGGGTTCTGTTTTGTTCTGTTTAGATTATCGATGTTCATTTTAATAAGAAAAATTTAATTGTTGAACATGTCAAAATAATGTAACCTTATCACTGAAAATTACACTGAACTGCAATGGCCTTTATATCCAATTTAAAAATATTAAATGAAATGTTTAGCTCTAAATTTAAATTCTAGCATTTGCATATATATATATATTGTATGTTGTATGTATTTATACAACCACATATTTTACCGTTTATATTTAAGTTTGTTCTTCTTAAAGAGTATAATGATGTGTACCAAATTATGTATACCAAAGCCAGACATACTCTTCAATTGTTCAATCTGCTCGGGCCTTTTTTCTTAAACAAGAAGTAGATTTTTAATGTGTTCTTCTTATTATTAAGATGCCACTTTAACCTCATAATTTTGGAAAGTTTTACACTAACTGACTGGCTGTTATTTTGTAAATCTGGACGTCTGAAGCCTAGTTTGTGGTTCTGTTATGATGGAAAGAAGAGGTGTGTGCCCGTGTGTGTGTTTAAGAGAGAGAGAGCGAGATGGACAGGGTGAGAATGCGGCCACCGGCTGTGATGTGTCCGCACTCTTCTGACACGACTATGTGACATTCCAGTGTAGGACCTCTTCATGTCCTGAGAGAGACAGTGAGAGAGAGAGAGAGCGAGAGAGAGAGAGAGAGAGAGAGAGAGAGAGAGAGAGAGAGGTCCACCAACAATGCCCATTGAGTACTGTGAGGCAGCAGCTGGTGGGACGTGCAGTGACCTAAAGGCGATCCATTCAGGCCAGGACAGGGTGCCTCTCCCTACCCTGCTGCTTTTATATGCCTGGAAGTGGATGGATGGTCAGTGTTTATCCTCGTAAAGTATTGCAACACAGGTCTGTCACCATACAAATGGAGGAGAAGTCAGACCAAACCAAGCAAGGCTTCTACAGGGAACAACCCACAATCAAGGGTGAAGGAGATAATGTACATATATCCGAAAGAAGAACTTTCCATGCATCAATGTGAGCGAGATAAAATGGAGATGACAGGCAGGGCCTTTGTTTCTTGGGGAGTGCTGAAGTGAGGCTCAGCCGCACACTGGAGGAAGGGATTAGCTTCTCAAGGAGAAACGTAAAGCATACAGCAACAGCCCTCCATGCAAGATAATAGACGTGTGATCAACCAGGCAGAAAGATACTATATTGGATGGAGATTAAAGATGCTCAAAATATGAAGTATTGCTCAGTTGACTGCTGGAAACAGTTGTGTGTGTGCACACACGCAGGCTTCGAGCTCCTCTTTGGTAATTCCACAGGTATTTCCCAGCGGGTCTCATGCCTGTCTTTGAGATCAAACCTTGCTGGCAAAGGGACCATAAAGCGATATGTCAGTCAGCTGTGGTAAAGGGATGCCTGCTTGGCTGTGATTGATCTGCCAAGGTTTTCTTTATTCCCCTCGAGACCCAATACCTCCAGGTTTTAGATTCATCCATTGCCATGTGCTGATTGATATCTGGGGCTTCTGCTTTGGAATAGTACCACATTTTATCCTCTCTTCTGACCCATTTCTACCCAATGTGGCACATTCAGCAGCACATGGCCATGACATGGAAGCCAACACTCTGCAATATCTCCTCACTTCCCCCTCAGCTCCAGTTCCAGGAAGTGAAGGCACAGCTCTGCCAGCCAATCATAGCGAAGGACACCCAACTCATTAAAAGTTAATGAAACCTATAAACGTGGTGCGCCAGCGATTCATTTAAACCCCCAATCCAATCTCCTCTCCCAGCAAAGGCAAACAAGCCCGTGTGCCCCCAGTGCCGTCCCCGGAATAACAAACTACGGAATATTTTGTCCTGCATATGTTCTCCTATGCAGACATGTGCACTGTGATAGGCTATCTTACAATGAGACTTGTCCAAATTAGAGAATGCCAGGATGGTGTTCTGCAGGGGTGAATTCTGTAATCTGCGTCGGAGTTGAATTTAATGCCTTTGCTTCACACCGCACAGCTTGTCGGGGATGGCGGCGATAGATATGCCATTTCAACATTCATGAGAATCACTGACATTCAAATAATGTGCTCATTATAATACCGTCTGAGTGGGAGCCAAATCTGTGTGAAAAACCTGTATTTACTTCCTCGCGGTCGTGCGGGGTGTCAAGAACTATTCTTGATCCATGCAGCCAAGGCCAGATCCAAGCCCTCTTTCCCTTCAGATAAACTCTCGCCTTCCAGCATGGTCTTGTCTATTTCAGGAACGCTCTCACCTAATGGCTTTGCTGCTCTCGATTCGATAACAACCCATAAACAGCAATAAAGCGCCACCTTACAAGTGTCCAAATCTAAAGTGCGAAACAATATACCCCCTTGTCTTTAAGACCTTCTTTTCAACACGGCCCCAGTGCCCCATAGTGCTTCCCTTGGGGGATTCAAATTAAATTCCCCCTCATGTATAGCGCCACTGTCAGCCCGCTAATGAATTCCCATACCCTGACTTGAATCAAATTAATCCCCAATTTAATCCCATATAAATAGCGACGTTATTTATAATGGAAAGGCTGATGCTCAGTTGAAGGATTGAGGAAAGCTGGGAGGTGTCTATAGGGCTGTTGAGCAGATTATGGTGAAGGATGAGGCCTGTATGTTTTCCCCACTGCAGAGTAGTCCCCTGATACACACTATTTAACCCTCATCTGCTCGACACTGACAGCAACATCGCAGCGTTATTCACTTAATATCCGTTCAGATTAAAGAGTCATCTGACAGATTCATTGGTCTGAACCGGAATGCCCTTGTCTTGAAGTGCCCAACAGGAAGATTATTTGGGTGATAGGGGTATCTCCAATATATCATGATTCATTTGCAAGGGCCTTGGTTACCGTTAAATTAGCTGTTGATGCAGACTGACTGAGGTCATAGTGTCCCCGACAATTTTGTTTATGTATTAATGCAAATCTCAAGAGCCTCCCTTCACATGCAAACATTTCATGTGAAAAGTAATTTTTTTCTTTTGCGTCATTATTTAGACAATTGAATTGTTGTAGTCAGCAATGGGTGAGTGACAGGTAGTTTGTAAAAAGGCTTATTTATACAACAAGTACAGCATCATGCGGCATGATGAAATATTGCTAATGGCTTTGAGATGCAAATATAATGGTGCACTATGCCGTCAGACCCATTTGTGTGAAGAAAAGCAAAGTCCAGATGGTGGCTCCAGTTTAGTTATTGGTTTCTGTTGGAGCGGCCGCTCCTGTATTGGTTTTGGCCTGTTCATGTTGGAGCCAGCAGAGAATGAAAACACAACATCCAGATATGGCAACATAGTGACATCTATAAAAAAAAAAACTGCAGCAATTTTCTAACAAAATAAAAAAAATCTGCATAGGACAAATGGGATATTTGGGATTGATGCGCTGGATCGGAAAGTGTGTTAAGAGCCAAAAAGTTTCAAATGTATCATCATCGTGATGTTCACTGTTAACTGTACAGATATTAATGCATTCACTTCAAGGATGTTTGGTGCAACGTTTGTCTTAAAGCTGGTTGATGAGCAAGTGTTTCCTATATATTAGTCAGGTTGTATATATGGCTTGCAGGCATATATAAATGAGTTTTTTTACATATAAAAATGCATGATATACTGTGTATAGTTATAAGTAAGGAGTAGCATGGGATGGATATGTGGATGACAGACGGTTCTGAAATCAGTTTGGCAGTTCCGAGGACAGTTTGGAGCCTTTAAAGCTCGGTCCACCAAATGTCTGAACAGCTATGGTTTATTGAGGCATCTGTAAGCTTACTCATTTTATTGCCAAGCTTGGCTCGTGTACACACCGTCATGGAGAGAGAGAGAGAGAGAGAGAGAGAGAGAGAGAGAGAGAGAGAGAGAGAGAGAGAGAGAGAGAGAGAGAGAGAGAAAACACACACAAAAGTTTGCTGTTTGCCTTCATTCCACCAAATCCTTGACAGCCGTGCTATAGCCCATCACTATTCACACCATTGTGCTGTCACAACAACTAAACACATCATTTGTGTTGCAGAAACTCATCCTGTATGTATCCAATACCAAATGTTTGGCGACTGAGGTGGGGTGGGGGTTGGCCCTGCATAATTTGCTAGGAAACATTTTACCGAACATTTGGTGATAAAAACGCCGGCGTCGGCCCCAAGGCTTAAAGCAATTAATTCAGGATCCTGACATAAACTCTCCAATCCTTTGACAGCTTGGAGCTGAAATAAAAATGCTAGTTCTCCTGGGAACGGCAGGAGATAGCTGGCTCTTTTCTGGACTGTTTGCTCACTGGCCCTGAGAGCAATCTTCCCCAGTCAGAATGAAATGCAAGGACACAAACAATGTACCGGCGAGAGAATGGGAGATGGGGAATGAACAGTTTGGACTATTTGCTCAGCAGAAGGGCAGCCACAATGGCCGGCCCATGGCTTTCCCATGCATCAAGCCTCTTAGTCTTAGGCCTCCCTTTGTTGCCGGGTTTCTTCTTCCCCGGCCAGATAAGAGCCCAGCTGCCCTATACTTTTAATTCCCATTGTACACCATACTGTATGGTCATTTATCTGTCCACATTCTGCCTGCCATTATGATGTTGTTTAATTGAATGGGTTATCGTGCCGTGTATCTCTGTTCACCTTAGCATGTGCACCCGTTTAGGGGTTGAATCGCTCACACTTTGCCATAAAAGGCGTGGTGGGAGGTTGGGGGGGGGGTATAACAACTGACCCCTCTTCTCTTCTTAGAGGAGGCAGCACAAGTCAAGCACAGAGTGTGATAACGATGCCCAAGTGGCTTTTGCACAAGTCTGAAGCATCATTTTAGGGCAGCTTGAATCATTTTTTGTTATCGACAATGGGAAAAAATGCTAAAGAGTTAAAATTAGGATCAAAGCGAGGGGACCCGACAAAGACGCACTTTTCCAGCCAAAGGCAGGAAGCTTCCGAGGGCTCTTGAGGGAGGAATGAGATGTGGTCATTATATGACCTAATAGCAACTCCAGCCAGAAGAGAGGGCAAACAGAGCAAGTGTAGTGGCTCTGGCTGAGAGAAGGATCCATATTGTGCTCTTTTGTTTTGTTTTGTTGGTTTGTGTTTTGCATTTACATTGACCAGTTCTCCTCCAAATGTGTATTCACACTAAATACATGTAATGTTGTCTGCGTGGCAGGAAAGGGATGCAAGCGTGCTTCCCTGTTGAAGTCTGCTGGGAATAAAACAACAATAGTAACTGAAACAAACAAACAAACCAACACACACAAAAAAGAATCAATACACATAAGATGAAGGAGCATATTCATGCATGTGAGCAGACACTTGCCTAAACACGCACACGCACACACACACACACACACACACACACACACACACACACACACACACACACACACACACACACACACACACACACACACACACCCATCCCCCTTTGTAAAGGTTGTGGTGTCAGAGACCCCCTGGGTGGTCAGACTGAGGATGATTTCTACACAAGATGATGTTGTGGAGGAAAACCTTTGAGAAAAGACATCCACTGGCTGTGTCACATTTATATAACCACTTAGAAATACATATATATATATATATATATATATTTTTTTTTAAAGTTGTAATTGCACTCGATGACATCGTTCTTTCTAACTGACACGCAGCTACATCGAGTGAATACACAACCCGTGATGACTCTACAATGGTTTATTCTAATGGAAAGCTCTTAATCTATCAGATCACATTTCAAAGTGCCAGTAGCTGTGCCATTACAGGTCCCAGGAAGGAGAACCCTTTTGTTTTGGGGGCAGAACAATCTTACATTTAAGACCAGACTTTATTCACAAGGGCCCGAATCACACACACACAAACACACGCACACACACAAAAAAAGTATGACCAGTTAAGGAAGCGATACCTCAAAGAGCAACATCATTAAGAAACGGTAAGCGCTTGTTTTCACATCCACCTCTGGTGCACCACCAGCGTTTAACCAGCATGTCAGACCTCAGGTACGGCAAGACAAATAGCTGTCTTATTTGTGCCGGTGAGAGCCGAGCTCCTTGTGGGGTGGTGCTCTCAGTGTCACGCTCCACCAACGCTGAAACAAAGCTCTGTGCGAAGCATTTCAACACCGCTTAAGGTTGTCGGTGGCCGTGTAATTTATGAGTTGAGAGGACTTGGTTTTAAAGTTCACTATGACCTACAATCTTCCAGCATTCATGGGTGGAGGAAAGAGCCATGAGTCATACTGTAGGAAACTTACAACACCACTCCAATTACCTTAAACAATGGCGGTCTGAGTGATACCTGTAGCATTCAGTCGCTAAATGTGATGTGTTGTGACCTGAGGTGATTGGACGTACAGGCACTTTAACAGGTTACGTGTTTTGTCACCTACAGGTCAGTATGAAGCTGGCGGGAGGTAGAGCTGTTCACTTCCTGCCCCATAGTGCTCAGTGGGTGGTCACATCATATGGACAGACAGACAGACAGACAGACAGACAGACAGGCAGACAGACTACAGACAGACAGACAGACAGGCAGACAGACAAACTGACTTGTGCTTGCTGGCACTGGTTGCCTCTTTGGCAACCTTCTACGGAAGAAAAGATAGCCTCCGAGAATGACTGTGATTAGGCTTTTGGCTTTTGTTTGTGAAAATTCGAATGAAAGATGTAGTCAAAATGTTGGCTTTTAGCAATTACCTATTTTTTTTAAGGTTGGTATACTGCAGACACATTTTTTGTAATAATAATAAAAAATAATACATTATTAGTACTTTTCTTTTTCTGTCTGTGGAATATAATATTTATCTTAAAATATCATTGACAATGGCCTATTTCTCAGTTTTAAATAAAATCATTAAAATCTTCATTTAATGTTAAACAAATCAAACAGAATACTTCATGAGTATTCATGATCACATTGCCTATTTACTCAGCACAAACATCAAAACACTCTTCTTAAAATCACTGTGTTTTCCATTTTTTTTTAAATTTACATATCTGGTGTTTGCCTTTTGTTACAATGAGTGGATATATGACTTGATAATTGTGTTTTATTGCTATGCCATCACATAAAGGGAAATTAAAGCACACATTATGAGGTTAGTTTTTATCAGCGGTTCCACATGAAACACATGATGAAATTTACAATCAGTCATTATACTTTGTTTGCATTTTAACTACTAAAATAAAATTATCTAAAAAATAAAAAGGAGTTAAACTGTTATAAAAAAGAAAATAACTCACAGGACAAAAATGTAGACAAATATCTTTTATTGTTTCCTATTTAATTATCTTTAAATTTGTATTAATTTGTGTTAGTAGATTAAATGCAATATGTTGTTGTTTTTAGTTGATATTCTCCAACTAATTATCAATTCTCATGTAATTCTACAAAGTGAAAGATACAGCAATACAAAAGTTTTTAGGCTACACATTTAATCTGAAAGCATGAAACGTTTTAATATGCAAGACAAACATAATTAACTATATAATTAAATCAAATAAACAAATAGATTTTTTTACAAAAATAAATTATGAATTATTATATTTGAAATAAATAAATGTATCTCAGCATGTAGATACATTTCACTATCATATATTTGAAATGATGATAATGATTTCAAAATACATTGACCAAATATTAAAGCAAAAAGAGCAAAATATTAAATATCAAAACATTAATATTACATCTTTAACAAATATAAATATTTTGTGATTTACAATTACATTCATTTCACTGGCACAAAGGACATATTTATTTAGCTTTTTTGGCTGAAAATGCTGCTGCAATAACAGTTTTCCCTTCCATGAATATTTTACGATGTGAAAAATGAATTACAGAAGTCGATTGCAGAAGTCTTTTCAACTTCTTCATTCAAATGCCACCGTTCGTGCTGGAACACATGTTTCATATTAGTTTTGTTGAACGCTTTCGGGGCCCAGCACAGCCAGACATGGCTACACCATTCACATTACCACCCTGCCAATGTGTGAATGTCAACACCCTGTAAACACCTTTGACACACATGCTTGAATGCGGCGGGCGAGTTAACTAAACATTCCTGGGTGTTCCCCATAAAGGTCTACCACTCATCCACCAGACTGCACTGACCCGTCTCCCACGTTCCAAACTGCACTTATGAAGCTACCTGGGGTGACCCCCCCCCCCCCATATGTATTGTATTCCTATTTATATTTTAAACGCATTGCTGGAACAATGCTCTATAAAGAATTGCGAATTCAGGAGTATAATCCAGCCTTCTGCTTATCACCACACCCAGACTGTTTGAGTGTTTTGAGATGCGGGCTCCCTGAGGACGGATTGAAGGCGTCCTAGTAGAACTGCACATCAAATAAATAGGAGGATGCCATTTATACGGAGGCTCCGTCTCTGTCAAATGGGCTCTGCTGACTGAAGTGATCCCCACGGCCTGAGTGGAAGAGAGGAGGGAGAGGTAGCCTCAAAGGGAAGAGGGATAGCTGCTGAAGAGCTAATGCACACACACACACACACACACACACACACACACACACACACACACACACACACACACACACACACACACACACACACACACACACACAATGTCCCTCTCAGTCCTGGGTTGTGACCGGCCCATGGCATTGGCCAGGTATGTCAACTATGTTTGCCAAGCCATCCATCACCCATGCACCTTCCCTCCCGAAACAGGAACTTTTGTTTGAAGCATGCACTTGTTAAGCCCATCCTTTGACTCGGCTCAACCTAATTTATTTCCTTATAGCCAGTGGAGGATTTATTAGCACCTATGTTTTGTTCTTTATTTTCCTCTTATTGTATAGGCTGCACAGTGCAAACGTGTCGGTAGAAACCTGGGCGTGTTGTCACTGAGAGAGATTGCGAGCTACGGTTTGGGGGCACCAATGGCCCTTATCGTCTGTGACCAGGGTTAGCAAATAAACACACTGTAGTGAAGTCAACCAGAATGTAAGGAAGGAAAAGATTTATGGCTGCGTGACGCTCACACATGACGGAGAGGATATGAAATGGTTTTATTTTCTGTTCCGTGCGTGTCTTGCTACAGCAGAGTGATAAGAAAATGTATATTTCCATATACAGTATGATGCTTGAAATGTTGAAAATGCAATTTAGTTTGGGTTGAAGTTATGTTGTGGGTGCGTACATAGACATTTCTTAAAATTGGAAATCCATTGAATTAGTTGTAAACAGGTGTATCGTAAAAGAACAAGGAAGTATAAGACAGATATGAAACTTGTGTTGTGTGAGTGATGTTAACACACACACACACACACACACACACACACACACACACACACACACACACACACACACACACACACACACACACACACACACACACACACTCTTTCTCTCTCTCTCTCTCTCTCTCTCACACACACACACACACCCAAGTCATTTCACTATTGTTGACCAGCTTGAGACCACATTGTCTGAGTGAGACATGAGAACCAGGCCACAAAAAAAAAAAAAAAAAAAAAAAATCTCACAAGTAGGCTGGTGTGTTTGCTAAAGTACCTCAGTTGGATCCTTACTTCATTCCCTGAAACACAACCTTCATTTATCTTTTGACTTCTACTAAGAGTGAGAGAGCAGATATCACTAAAAGTGCTACGTTAATGATTGACTCCCGGTGCACCAAGCATCCTGCGCTGAGTGGCCACTTTGCCTCCTCTTGTGCTGCATTTTCAGCCGTAAATGTTTGTGATCCCACTCTCCTCTCCAACTCCCATACAGTATTATTAGCACTAGGGGGGTTAGGGTGGGGTCACGACTAACTTTCAATAAAGAACCATTGGCATGCTGAGGTAAATGGGAGATAAGAGTTTGTCTCCGACCCTTTTAGTGCTTTATAAGAATGTGGCTGTGTAAACTTAATCTCCCCTCAAGATAAATTTGGTCCTGCTTTGTGAAAGCAAGTTCACGCATTGCTTTTTTTCCCCTCTTGCTCTAAAGCCCACTTTGACAGCCGTGAAATGAGTCCTGCACTTTTCATTGACAGTTCAAGATGGAGAGCAAACTGAGATTAGGGCATGTTAATTAATTGTGGGGTTGCTAATGTGGCCTCCCATCCCATTAAAGGCTTATTCCGTTTATTGCCATCCTGCCAATCAGTGACAAGACTTGATTTATTTGATCGTTTTTTGTGCAATCATGAATATGTTGTCCTACTTTACTTCAACTTTCCTTTGCTTGGTAGTACTTCCAGTATATATTATGACTTAATGAGATTTTATGTTCCAATCCGCATGGATGGATACTACTTATTAACTCACTTCTACCAGTTAATAGCACTATAACAATTGTCCAATTACATACAATGACATAACCTGTTATGTAAAAGTGACCTGTGTGTTCTCTCTCTACAGATGCACATGGCCATCTTTGAAGGACATTTTTCCATCGCTGCTTTCCGTCTGCTTTCATCACCCTGCATCAAGCGACCTGAAAGCACTTCCCTGTCGATGTACTTGGCTATATCTGCGTCTGACCTGTCTGCCATATGTAATATCAAAGCCTCAGTCAGCGTGGAGCTGAATGGGAACAAAAGAGAGGCCTCCATTAATGATTAACTGTTCTAAAAGCCCCGGCTTTTGTATTCCCATGGTGCCCGGGCTATCTGGCCACCATGTGACATGCTCACAGCATTTTTCGAGCAGATTGGGGGAAAGCTAGTGAGCAAACACAGGTGCTTTGGAGCAGCGTTGCCGACGCTGTCAGGGACAACCACAAACAAGAGCAGCTATGCCTGGTTAAATGAATCCCCACCCCTCCCGGCACCATCACCACCTCCACCACCCCCTTCCCTGCTTTCTGTCGCTAGCTAACATGTTTGCTAGCTCCCTATAGCTTTCTCCCCGCAAAGCCTTCCTTCTGGAGAGTCCCCATGTCCCCCGTCCCCCCCACCCACAAGTCTAATGTCCGCTACAGCCGCTGCACCACGACTTCTCACACCCTCCAAAGAAACAAACAAATAAAAGTGAGGACGGCCGACCACCTCTTTGAGGTGATGGCATTTGCTGTGGTCATGACTAGTGGGAGAGCAAACAAATTAATGGTGTTCGAGGTTTTCACTTTCCAAACCAAACTAAATGTCTTTTAGTTCAAGTGGGGCAATTCCACTGACCCTGGTGTCAAACGCTGTATAAGGGTTGCACACTCTTGCACTTGAAACGCTGAGAGGAGGCTGTAAGAAATGAAACAGGGCCCGGGTATTGGCCTACATGAACCCCAGTGTGTTGAAATGCCTCAAAGTGACATGTGACAAATCAATCTTGAATAAATTGTATGTGCAATAAACACTCATGGTTTATATTTTCTGCCCTCTGTTTAATTTGGATGCAAAATGTAACAAGGGATGTGTGGAGCTCTTAACCTTTCCCTCCAGGCTGACTGACTGTTCGGAGTGACTGGGGCTGCTGCGTCGCTCAACTTTGATAAGACAATCAGAAGATAGGATGACGTTATCTTAACATGGCTTTCCGGCTGAGGGACAAATGAACAGTGTGTGATAACAGGAACAAAAGCTTGGCTCTTATTGGCTGGCTCCTCCAAAGAAAGGGAAAAAAAAGAATTATCATTATGGGAAACTCACAATAGCCGCAGTTTATTTCATTTTCAATTTTCTACTCAGGCCCAGGTCACAGGAACAGCTTTTCCCTAATCACTCAAACATTTATATTGTCACTTGTTGGCATGTTGGTTTCACTGTCTGCAATTACCTGCACCTATAAAGCTTATTATCACTGGAAAGATGATAAAAAATGCTTTAAAACAAACAACAGGAGAGGAAATTAAGTTGTAAACGTGAGAGAGACAATGCAGAAAAACAGTGGCAGACGTGGAGTGATTAAAAATACATACTGTGGACATGTCCAGACAAATAGAATAATAATAATGATGTGTGTGTGTGTGTGAGAGAGAGAGAGAGAAGGAGAGACGGAAAACGGAGAGAGAATAAGGTCAAAAGTTGTTTCTTCGGAGACCAGCTACTGATCAGTTTTCAGACTTTTGCAGCCCAATTCTCAGAGTCAGAGAGGGGTGTGTATACTCAAGGATTCACTCAGGGCTCTATTTGCTCTATTGCCAAAAAATAATTGGAAAGAATACTGGTGCCCTAGTGCAATATATGAGAACTTTCTTGGAACCCCCCCAAAAAATAAAAAAAATAAAAACTTGCAACTGTGTTGAAATTGCATGAATAAAACATCTGTTTATTAAGCAAAGGTGTCATGAGTTTTTTTAAGTTTTATTTTCTCGAAATTTTAAATGTCAATTTTGTTAAAATGGGCATATTCTAAAGTTGAATTAACTTCACTTAAAGCATTCTACCAGACATGGTTTAAATAGGCAGAGATGTATTCTGAGCTGCTCATCTCATCCCCTGTTCTGCTGCTGGTTCTCTGCAGGGATTTAGCCTCTGCTGGTCGTGAGCTGAGTCTGATCAGAGGAGTTACAACTCCTCACTTTTAGGGATCTTACTGTAATTCACAGGCCGCAGTAAAGCGTGGGGGCCCAACATCTCGAGAGGGATTTGAGACAACATCTTTGTTGCCTCCTCATTGTGCTACTTTGAAAGTCGTCCAGTCCCATTGTCTGACCAAACTCTGCTCAGACCTCGGCTCAATCAAAGAAAAGTTTTCCAGTAATGAGGTAAGACATGAAAGCTCACTGAACGCAGCGACACGTTGAATGGGTCCTTTTGATCTTGGCAGGCACAATGGTAAAATTTGAAAAGAGCAAAGTGTGCTTTAAGCCGCAATGCACTGCATTAACCTTGTCTTTTGACAGGCCCACACCTAGAAAGAAGTAATATTTTGCTCAATGGAAAATGCAATTCGCCAGTAATGGCCTCCTTCAGCGGAGGCGGTCTTTGTGGAAATTCTACCTGCTTCCTTTGGAAATTGTTTTTAAGAAAGATTTACCACAGCAACCTATCTTCATTTATTTCTTAATGTTGTTATATTTTGTTATATTTCTACGAGGCTATCACTTATTGGATTAAAGTGACGGCTTACAAAGTGACGTCGAAATGAGTCAAGTCTTTTAAAGATTCGTCTGATCAACAAGGTCACAGATTCAAGAGAATGGTACTTCAAATTTGTCCTTCTTGTTTTATGAAGAGTGATAAAAACTTAATGGCAGTGTGGTGGAGATGGCAGATTACCTAGCAGCCAGCTATGTCAGTCATGGGTCAATGCAGGGACGACTCTGTCCCTCGACTCTGTTAACTAAGTGGGCCGGCACTATCTCTCCCCCATCAGCCAGCCGGTCTGTCGACTCCCTGCAGAATGCTAATAAAACATACCTGTCTCCTATGTTGAAACGCTGGTTTATTATACAGAGGTATCTTTTATCTTCTGTAGGTTAATTGAATAACACTCCAAAGGGCTTTTAAAAAACAATCTCCAAGTTGAGAGACTTTTAAAGGTGGCTTGCAGTGGTTTGCCAGGCAGCAGCTAAATGCTCATGAAAGGATTTTTTTCCTATTGTATAATCAGATGAAAAAAACCCAAAGATCAGGTGATGCTTACAACTTTTAAAATGTGTAAGTATATATATTATATATATATATATGTATGTATACACACACACTCACACCCTCTGACGCCTGCTGACCTGGTGTGTGTTCATGTTCCACATGGAGCTAAAAGACAAAGGCGGTCCATTCAGGTAATAGAGTGACTTGGAACACAATCTGCTCAGTTAGAAGACCTCTGTGCTGCCATCTTCACGCCCGAACTGCAGTCAATGACAGACATACAGCCAGACTCCTCTCTCGGAGAACAATCGGCTAGAAGCTTCTCGCTGCTGTTCCAATAACCCTCTTTTCACTGAATTGTCTCTCTGCCTCTTTAATGAATACAGCCTGTGTCCCTTGTGTTCAATTACCTGAGTCAATATGGATGTATTGAACCCTAACATATGAATTAAATCATAAAGTGTATATCCGAGAACAGGGATATTATGGCCATCTCGAAAGGGCCAGTGAAAATTACGCTGGTGATTTGCAGCCCAGGAAGTAAACAAAGTGGCAGTATATGAGGGTAATAACACACAAATATGGTCCCAGTGCGGAGAGCATCTGTGCGGTGTGGCAGCTCCTCACCAGTTTGACAAGAAGATATACAGATCATCTTGTAAACGGATTTAAATTATGCGATAAAATAAAAGTCTATATGCCACAATAATGCCTGTGTGAATGGGTTCATATGAGACCATGTGTGCATTGCGTGTATGAGACAGCTGCTGCTTTTTGGCACACACACACACACACACACACACACACACACACACGCACACACGCACACACACGCGCTCGCGCACACACAGGTAGCAGCTGGGCTGGCTCACCTGTCATATTAATAAAACCAGACAATCCCTTCCATCAGCAGCACAGCAGCAGCAGCAGAGGCCAAAGCAGACAGAGAGATGGAACAAAAGAGCGGCGGAGAAACGTGCGGGAGAAAATGAGCAGGATGAGAGGAGGAGTTGGTAACACTTTCTGTGAAACCAATATCCTCAGTACATTTTATATATATATATATGTGATGCTTATTATATGATATATTATTATAATGTCTAAGGATGAGAATCCTAAAGATGTCCATAAGGCCATAGAGCAATGCTTAATAGATAATTCCAAGAATAATAGACATATAATGTCAAAAGACTGGAGGAACTGATATTATAGTTATGAATGAGTATAGCAACCTACTCCTACAATGCCTTTATCATTATGTATATAAACGCAATACACGGTCTGCCATATATACTTATAGGGCCAATAGAAAGAGTTAGGTTTTAATATTCAAATAAAATTAATTGATTTATTAATCAAAAGATTTGATTAGTTTATTAAATATTATTTAAATGTCCCACAAATTCATAGAACATGGCCAAAAGGTCAAACTTACATAACACAAGTGTCAAATTTTTATGAATACAATATTCTAGTATCAAAAAAAGATATTTTTTAAATGGTATGGACCTCAGGTCTCTGTGCAGGGGGCAATAAAACACAAAATGTAATATCCTCAACAACAGATTACAGGAAAAACACGAGCACATGAAAACCATGTCTGTGAATTAAAGGTATATGTTTCTGCTTAGTAATCTTTGATTTGAATGTCATTTCTAAGCTTTGGCTTATTCCAAATCTCCTCGAAATTGTGCTTGAAAGTATGAATCGTACCTTCCTTTTGGGAGTCACTGGGCAATCAGACAAGAGGATTGGCTGTGGATGATGGAGCGATGACAATACTGATAAGATAAGAAAGCCGTTTAGAGACTTTCTGATTGTGTATGTGTGTGTGTTCTGTGTGTGTGTCTCCTCTGCGTCTCAGTCTGCTCCTGTCTGTCTTTAACAGCGTGTGCCGGTGTGAGGTTGCATGTTGCTGCTTGCTTGTGTGTGTTCTCTTGGCATCAGAAAAGGGACTTGGACGGAGTGAAGAGAGGGCCCAGGGGAGAGAGAGAGAGAGAGAGAGAAAGAGAGGCAGTAGAACAATGAGGAGTGGTGGAAAATGACAAGCCTGGTAAAGAGCAGGGCTTCCCGAGAGCACCACATCTAACAGAGCAGGCTGTGGTGCACAGGCGAGACCGTCCTCCTCCACTTCCATTAACCCCTGGAGCACCTGGCTGCCCAGGTAGAGTCTGATTCATTGAAGGCATTGACAGCTGCTCCATGGGTGGGATCCTGTGTGTTTGCTTTTACCTGTAAACCCAGAGGACTCGTCCTAAAGCCAATGAAAGCGCCAATGTGTCATACCTGACAGCATAATGAAAACACTGTCATGGACCCGCAAGATAATCTGACAACATGATGAGATTGAAGTTGGTTAATTTAAATCTGTTGCTGTCAGCACAAATAAAAATAAGTGTATTCCCCCCCTCCCCTTTGTTCCCATAAATGAAATTAGCGGTGCATCCATGCCGCATTGTGGCTGAATTTGTTGGTATCCTGGCAGCCTCAAAATCAGCCAAGGGTGATTAGGCCGATTACCTACATGGGTGAATTGACAAAAAACGTGTCCAAGGACAGAAGTAGGAAATGCTTCGTAAAGAATCTTTTGAGGCAGACTGACAGGGCCTGGTGAGTGAGCGCCAATTTATGGATGAAGGCACAAAAAGGAAAAGTTCCCAGTGTTCATTGGAGGCCAGTGAATCCAAAATGAACTCTTTTTATGAGGCTGACTTTGCCTCCGTGATGGCGCTCGCACAAAGCAGCCAACAAAGGGCGGCAGTAAAGGGGGAGTTGTGACAAGATAGCGGCACAAAGAGAGAATCAACTTTCACGTGGCTGAATGCAGGCAGGAGCCCGGACCAGCTGTTTTTAATGGCGATGCATTGACAGGAGGGCAGGCTATTTTTAATCGCGTGCACTTCTTTAAGGAGCACGCACGCATGCATGCACGCACACACACACACACACACACACACACACACACACACACTCACACACGCACACACACACACTCACACAAACACACACAAACACACACACACACACACACACACACACACACACACACACACACACACTAACACTAACCCCCTCCTTCACTGAGCTTTGTCAGTAACCTGCGGTGACCTGCATTCAAGGCTGTGTCAGGGTCCCCTGCACAAAAGATGCTGGAAGACAGGGGTAGAGGGATGTCTGCAGCTGGATGTCCAGTCAGTCTGGAATCCCCCGCTAAGTCCAACACAGACCTGCAGGATGAACCGAACTTAGAAAATAAAATAATGTAGTGAAACCGCCAGAATAATTGACATAAGCACGTGTACAGAGACATGTAAAGCCAACCTAAGTTTGTTACATTTCAAACTAAATGAATGTCTTTAATGTCTCTGCAAATACACCCGTACACACACACACACACACACACAAAGAATGTACAAACAAGTCGGAAAACAAAGGGCTCTTGTAACAGGGCTTGGGATCTTGATGAAAAATTCAAACAATATTAAACGGGGAGTGTCAACAGCAGACACACTTCTGCTGAGGGCCCTTCAAACAGACGGAGTAACTCGGTACACACATTACGCCACCACAGTTCAACCCTTTAGTGTAATGATGATGGCAGCTTTAACTGGGGCACAGCTTTTAAAACCCCTCTCCTGCAAACACTCTCCTCCAATGAGGGGGGGTAAAAGCTAAGGTTTCTGACTTTAAAACAACAAAAAAGGAGTAAGGAGCCGCTGTGTCCAGGCATGTCTTTTACTTCAGATTTACCTGCCCGGTGAACGTCACAGGTCACCTGGATTCGCTGCCACCACCCCATCCTCCCCTTGCCTCCTTTTCTAGTGACCACTTCATCAGGAGTCGCACTCCTGAAAGATGCAGATTAAGATATCAGTGCTGAAGGATTCCAACTGTCCCGCTGCACAACACGGAGCAGTAATGCCTCCTGACAGGCGAGCTTTAGAGGCAGGTCTCAGATTCTCACATCCATCAGTGATCCCTCATCTCGGGGGGGTCGGAAAAAGAAACAACTCACATAAATATGTGGACTTCATTGCGCACATGAGGAAAAAGTGCACGAGGCAAGGATAAAAGACCACTTTATGCCTGCATTTGATTTGATATAAAAAAAAGTTGTAACAATTTAAGCGATTTTTAAAGAACACATTTTTATCCGGAAAAATATGCTTAAAAAAGTCATTTATATTCAAAACTTTTTTTTTGTTTTGTGCACAGAGAACATTGTTTCTGGTCCGAAATACCTTGCATGATTTTTAGTGTAAACTAACTCTCCTAGTTCCTAACTCCCTATAGGCTAATAAGGATCTTCAATGTGATTTCATCAGGTTATTTTTCAGACATTGGAAATTCCCCCAGAGCCATAGAATACATTATTCAACTGTTTTAACTATTTTGAATTATACTCCTCATGAAAGCTAAACTGAGCTCAACATGTAAAATTGGTGGAGTGGAGTTTTAAGGCAGTATTTGGAATAGCAGCCTCACTGTTGGGTAGGAAGAGAAATATACGCAGCTAATCCTAAGTAAAAACACAGTCATTATAAGAGCTATTTGCCGTAATTGTGTGCATCTGGCAAGCGCTGCAGTGTCAGTATAGCCCCACCACCACCTGATTGGGAGGAGCTCGGCTAGCTGTGGTCAGACGCAGGAAGCGGAGACAGCAGGTGCACTGTTATCGCCTCCATAGAAAGGTAATGAAGCCACATCACAATCAGCAGGAAATGAAGCAGCGCAGCTGAGCCTGATTGCCCACTTTACAACATCCAACAACATTTAAAACATCTTTATGTGACTGTATGATCCGACTTGGCAGCAGCTGATTCTCCCGTTTGACTCTTTGAAGCTGTGGCCGAGGACTTGACGTTCTTGATAAGGGAAAATTTCCCCAACTTCTGTGCCTCACAGTTGTATCCCTTTTGTTTATGAGCGCTCCATGAAGACTCAAAGTGGTGTGACATTTACGGGTGTCTGCTTTGAAGAGGAGCCAACTGCTCTCCAAGCTGTAAAAGAGCCACCTGCCTTGCCTCACCTGCCCTTCTGTGAGGGATTAGTGAATAAAAACTCCCAAAGTTCCAGTGTCAGCTAGACCCGGCCCAGTAGCTACCGTACAGTGTAGCACACCTTCGAAATCCCCCCCCAATTTTGGCTCTTGCAACAGACAGAAAAGAGGATATAAAGAAGGAGAGCTGTTTTCCTTTCAGTGTCTCTCCTCGGCTAAGTCTGGGGTAAGCCCACTAATCCTGCTTGTGATGACTCACAACGGGTGTGGCCAATGTGTTCCCAAAGATATCTTTTCCACAGTCTGAATATCAATAGGAATGTTTATGTTGGCTTTCTGAATCATGTTGTGTGGCCTTTAATAGTTTGTAATGGTTGCTGAACACCTCTTCTTATATATCTATATATGTTTGAACCATAGAAAACCGCAAAATCAGAAAAAACATGTCATTTCTCACATTATATGTTGTATGTAGTGTTGTGTAAATGTGTGTTTCCAACATATGTGTGTGTTTGTATGAAAGGGAGAGAAATGTGCCAGTGTCCCACCTAATTGTTATTGCGTCTGTGTTTGGCCTGGAGACAGTCGATAGGACTCAGCAGTGAGCCGGGTGGCGGTGGTAGGGGGGCTCTGTCTCCCACTTCCCAGTGTCTTAGTTGTAATGCATCCCTCCACTAACAGGGATCAAGGTATTAGGGATTCAGGTTATTTGTATTGATTTTATGTGCTGTCATGCCGGGCTCGAGGACGCCCTCATATTTGTGGAAATTGCAAATTCAACCTCGGAAATGTCAACCAGCATTTAATCTCTTCCTGAGTGGTCAATATGGGACCCTCGCTCTGGTCCGACCACGTTTATTAAACAGAGACCAAGTGTTCCCTAGGTTACCATGGCACCACGCAGCACGGAGCAGGATTGGTCCAGACTGGATGGTAACATGGGAGTGAGGAAGTTGAACTTCAATATTAATAACTTTTAATAAGATGTGTGTCAATGGTTATACGGCCGTATGTGTATGAGGAGAGTTGACTCGGGATTAGGTGCAGCACAGGGAGGAGTAGTCATAGGGTTTTGAAGGTCTTTAAAATTAGTAGTTTTACAATATTGTTATTTCAAAAAGACTTTAATTCCTGCTAAATGTGTATTAAAAGAAAGCGTTCGTTTCCTGACATCACTGCAAACCAACAGCTGTGCTGGAGTGTACATACTAAGGTCAGTGTCATTATTCTACGAGGACTCTTCAAGGTCCGTAAAAGCAAACCGCTTTGATGCATCTGACAACATTTGCATGCTATTATCATCTTTGCTTTATCCGTGTCATAGCAAATGTTTCTCTTTCTCCAGTGTTTACAGGAATGGCCGAGCCACCCCTCCTCTCTCCATTCACCACAATCAAATTTACTCTGGCTTGAGTACACGTTTAGTGGGGACCATTTGTTTGAGGCAAACACTTAGGGCCCTCGTATGTCATTGACCAGTGTCCACAAATATAATCCTATCAAGTTCAATCTTAGGATGTCCTGTGCCATTGTTTTCCTAATGCAATATATGAAAATAATCCCATCCGTCTTGTTTTAATATAGAGTCATCTCCTTTTTTTTTAGTGCATTATGAACTTCCTCAAGTCTATTCGTCTTTTATTTGTTCAAGTGGGTCTGGACAAACTCCTTCATGATATTGCGACGGTTTCACTGAAATCCTACTGTTGACATCCACCCGTGTTTAAGTATTTACAGTACAAGTGGGGGAACGGCACGGCGAACAAACATGAACCTGCCGGGGTGGACGGCATGCGGGAACGCACCATTCCTTGCTTGTTGATAAACCCCATGCTTCTTCCACAAGCCCTCAGTTGACATGTACCTACAGAGAAAGCCTTAGCAAAACAAGCAGGACCCTTGTAAATATGCAGTGCCCAACAGTGGCACACGCAGTGTTGGCTCACACACTGCTCGCTGTGTTTTTCTTTTTACCTCCAAATTTGCTCGGAAAACTAATCATGGTCTGATAAAGCCCATGGTAAATATGGGAGAGATTGACACCCACATGTCAAAGTTTACATAGCGGGACCAAGTGTACATATAGGGCAAGGGAACTGTGGGGCCACGCGGGGCTGGACTAGCCTGACCTCGGTGAGTCTGGCCAATGAAATACAGACACTTTGTGAGAGAAGCCACAGAGGAGGAAGATTACTCAAAGACCCGGGCCAAGAAGGGAGATTGTCTGAAGATAATATTTCCGTCTGTTCTTTGTGGAATAACAGAAAAAAATATATATAGGTCACCATATATGACACTTACAGAACATTTTTTTTTCTTTGTTTTTTGGTTAATTACAGTGCCACTGATATTTTCCTCTCACCTCTCCTTTGAAAGACATTCAAATGAAGGCTGTGGATAGCTTCCTTCTCGCCAGTAGCTGTCAGCCTTCCAATTGCTTGATAATCCACAGCAAAGACAGTGCAGCTAACAGAAAAGGTTAACCCCTGACTGATGTGTCTGATGTTAATCTATAGATCAATTAGGAGGAGGCACACCGGGTCAAGCTACAGATATTGCAGTGGCTATTAGTTCCCCTATCTGTCCTTATTACACAGTCACATGCTCAAACATTGTGCTGGGTTGGTATGCTAGGCACAGATGCCTAGGGTAAACAGACAGGCCTACAAGGCTTGCACAAAATATTGATCTGACAGCAGATGGGAACCTTGATATCAGCCATTCACTTTTTTCTATGCCTGTGTGTTCCTATGTGCGTGCATGTGTTGGAACAATTGTGTTAAATGTGTTTGGGAAAAAAAAATTAAAAGCACATATTGCATGTTTGTTTTTGCCTGGCGTTAATCTGGAATATTTCACTTCCACTTTTTTTTTTTTTTTTTTTTTTGCATATGATGGTATAGCATCTCTTCAGATGAATGCATATGGGCGGACTATAGTATCTGATTTTGAATAATAATTGTATACATGCAAACACTAAATAAGGGATAATATTTGATTCATTTTTGCCCAATTATGATGGCTACACCTACACAGAGAGTATTTTCCTAGCCAAACTTATATTAGATCACAAAAGTTGCAAGAAGGATGTTGCAATTCGCCCTTTGTGCTCTCTTATTTACAAGAAATGTACATTTACTATGATGCTTTTTGACTATGTTCCCCATTGAACTTTTGCTCTCCCTCACAATAATCCAAACCTAGAGCCATTTTTCTCCCTCTCATAAATACCAAACAAAACATGAAACATCAGTCTCTTTTGTTGCATTAAGCTGTGTCTAAAAGAGGGAAGGTTTGTCAGTAAGAAAAGATGGATTGAAATTTTCCATTACTTCATGCAAAGCTTCCCTTTCACTTTCAGGGAATTAGTTGAATGGTAAAATAACTGAGGGATAAAATGATACCTTGTCTATCAGCAGAATGACGGAATGAGGTTCATAGATCCTCTTTCTTCAGTCGGGACTCATAGATATTATGGGTATAATGGGTTGCGCATACTGGGAGAAATGTCAACAGGAATGACCCACTTATTGGCAAGGGATGGTTTTTCTTTTCTAAAGCTGGCAATAACATTGAAGCCTCACGTTAAAATGATGAAATGCAAGTGCCCTCAGCTGTTATGAATAGGCAATCTCTATATATGAAATTTGGATTTCTAGAGAGGGTTAGGCAGGGTCACATATTTTTTTAGGACTATCCCCAGGCACCACAATGCAGCCAACTTGTCCAAATAGCAGTGATGGGTAATCCAACATTCCTCAATCCTAAAATCTCAGGATCATCACAGCAGGGGTATGGAGGCATATTCATGACTAATTATGTTTCTGTATCTTTCTGCTCCGCCTTTCTGTGTTCACAGCTCCATGGTGTGCTCTGGCCCTGGGGATCAATCACTCTGAGCAGCCTGGCCAAACACCATTGACAAGGTGGAAGCAAAGCAAAGCTGGTCCAGGGCCTCCATGGCATGCCACCATTCAATTAGTCTTGGTCAGCGGGAGGCATGATTATTCCAAAATTAGTGATTATTTCCCTGGGTAAACAGGTCAGATTGGGGTGTGTCATCCCTTGTGTGCCTCACTGGTTACTGGGCCTCCACAAAGAAGGCTGGGGCCTGGAGGAGAGGCCAGGGTACAGAAGACTGCATCCCCTGAAAGAGCAGCCCACTCCCCCCTTCTCATTGCTGGACCCTGCGGCTCGACACAGCCCTCCCTGATAAAGTGGTATTTCCCGCATACAAAGGCGGCATCGGACTTAATCCTCAGCCAGCCCACACCCCTTTCTTTCTTCCCAGCAAGAGAGCACAATGAGCGTGGACCTTGTCTTAATCCAAAAGGTGGGCTATCACAGTAATCTGATAATACACACTGATCAAAGTCTATTCAATGCTAATCAGAACAACAGATCAGCATTATGATCTAATGAGGGACACCCTATGTGCCACTGAGGTGAAATGCCAGAGCATTGTAAACAGTAAAGGATGGCATTGAAATGCGAGAGGAGAACAGAAAGGCTGAATGTAATGCTTTGGTATAATCCTAACTTCAAGCTGTACTGCCAGTATAACCAGGAATAACGAGGCAAATGAGTTGGATTCATTTCAAGGTCTTCTGCAAGAATTGATGTTCTGTTCCTTTACATTGATGACTCAAAATGACTTTCAGAGGTTGTACATGGTTTTTTGCAGGTCCATGGCAGCAAGAGGCCATTCCTGACATAAAGGAAGATGAAAAGGTCAGAGATCACCCATGGTTTGTGCACAGTCTCACAACATGTCACATGCTCCACAGTTGGAAGAAGAGCAGCTCTCTTTATCAGTTGGTAAATATTCATTGAGGCCTCGTTATAGTTTGGACTTGTGTGGACGAATTTTGTACTTCTGTTGGTTTTGCCACTCATGGTATGCCCAATTAGCCACAAGCTAATAACAAAGCACCAAATGAATTACCCACTTGCCTTTTCGGAAGTTGTTGTTCTCCTCTGGGAGGCGCATCAGTCACGCCTTGCCTGCAGAGTCATCCCCTGCAACTCCAGAAATCTGGGTGGCCACGGCTCATTCACAACAGCACAATACAGCTCCTACATTTGGATAAACTAAGTCCACTATAACAAGGCTCCTAGCAATGGCTAATCCTATCAAAATGGACTCCTTTTAGATAAACAATACAAGCAAGTGCCCACTAATGACAGTGATATGTAAGGCATGGAATGCAGGGGAGGCAGAAATCAGCGTGCGATGAAAATTCCTTGTACGGCGACCGACATCCCTTTCACCTGGGCCTAAAACAACTAAGCCGTTTTTGGATCCAGCACTGTTTAGATACTCCTTAGCTACGAAAATAAAGGCCAGATGTGCAGGCAAGAGTCTCATGTGGCTACATGTAGGCTACTTGTATATGACGACGAAAGGCAACGTTGTCGACAGCCATTGCTTTGCAAACTGACTTTCCCTTTCAGACAGTGTACAAAGAAAGGTTTAACCCTTTAGTCCTAACAAAATGTACAAACATCACTGACACTGGGAGAGTTGAACTTGGCAGAACTTCAGTTAGATGTTTATGTGTGTGATTATATAGGATATCCATTTTATTTTTTTCAAAATTAAAAATTCAAGGCTTCGGAGATGGCAAGTCTAGACAACAAAGTAGATTAACTGGATTAGTCACCATGTAAATATGATGACTTAAATGAGTCCAAAAGAAAAAAAAAGTGTGAGAGCGATTTAAAGGACGGCCCAAACATTTTGGTTTAACCCCTCAGCAGCCTCTAAAGTTGCTTGAAGTTGCAATGCTGTCCTGTGTGGGTCAGCTCAAAGCGCTGCCCTACCCCCATCCTCAGTCCCAACTCCCACACACAGGCAGGAACAAAAAGACCCACCTCAGTGTGGCCCTATCAATGTCACCGCTTTGTGTAGCAGTCTTTCAGGGTACATGAAGTGTCTTTAGCCACACTGAGATCAATAGCATGGCCAACTGCGCAGCAGCTAGCGGCGGCGGCAGTGGCACAGAGCTGCGAGACAGAGAAGATAAAGCTGATCAGACTCGACACATTGTCAGATCTGTATCTTTGATGTACTTGGTCTGCTTTGGGGTTTTTTTGAGAGAGAATTTTTAGCAGGAAATGGAATACAGCAGTCAAGGTGCAATATTGGTGAGCCATATCTTCATTTAGTTGAAAATGTCCCCAGGGACCTTTCAAAGTTTTCTGTGTACTCTGCTGAGCCAGATCTTTCCTGACAGTGACCTCAGTCAGCCTATAGGTACACTGGATTGGACAGGTCAGTTCCATTGATTTCCCATTCCCTCTTGGCACAATAAAGACTGTCAACGGACCACTGAGATGTGTCCTTGACCAAAGTGTAACACACGCTGTTCTGTCATGTCTACTATGAAGCTTTTAACTCTGTAAAAGCTTTGCTCATGGTGCAATGATCCATTGAATAAAATGCAGATTTAACTGTCCATTACCGCCACTTTGATCGTTCTCTTCTGTAATCATATAAACTGTAGTTGAATATATCATTATGAATAAATGGAGACCACCAAGTTAGTCTTTAGACGTTTCTTTTCTCTTTCCCCAACAGAAAAAGCCCAAGCCTAATTTGCCATCATCAGCTTCTTTTGTTCAAACAGGGGCTGGTATTTGAGAATAATCCTCCTTCCATAGATGCAATAGTGTCTCGACAGGCAGCGGCAAGACTCTGTCAAAACCTTTTCCAAGGGCAAATCTTTGAGAGATCTGCAACGTTCAAGGCTGAAAAATGTCTTGTTAATGACAAAACAAGTGATGTAAAATAGCCAGCCAGCTTTAGATACAGGAAATGTGCAATGAAATCCCAGGCAGTTAGATGTTTGCTGTACGCGTAATTATTCCTCATCACTCATTTTCTATTGTTTAGAAACAGAATTTGGTTTGACCCAACATGAAAGGGAAATAGACGCCCTTACTTTATATTCAGCGTCTAGTTATCCTTCCAAAATGCCACGTGTAATGTCATGCAATATCTGACAAAATGACCTTAATTTAAAGGGCTGCCATTGATGTCAACACCAGGTAAATACCAAGTTGCAAATGTGCATTGATTGTTTAGATGCTCCAGGTGACACCCTGCCAGTAGAGAGAACTTTTGTTTACCTCTCAAATTTCACAGTGTTGAAGTGGGCACTAAAAAATTATTGACATATTGCCAAAGTGTCTCGGCAAAAAGAAGGATTGCAGAATAAAGACTTAGCGTTAAAAGCTGTTTTCTAAATGTTCATATGAAGGCTCACTGCAACACTTGCCTTTAAAATTGCATTTTAAATAGAAGAATATACAGCACAAAAAAATGCACTTTTCCAAACATAATGTCAGGATTCTTACATTGTTATAGGAAGTGACACTGCATTTAAATGTATATATAAAGAAATATATTATTCAGGCATCTCCGCTATTCCTTTGGCTGTCTCGCCAACAACCAAATGGCCAGTGTGTATGTGGTGCAATTCAATGAGGAAATGAGATGCAAATGACTCCAAACATCTTCAGCATATTTTAGGAACGTTATTCAGTGTTTGGATGTAGACTATCCTTTTGTTGGTTAAAATGTACAAACTATTCAAAAGATTTCTTTTGTTCTTAACCTTTTGTGGGAAAGTGGAGAAAATATTTGGAATGCATTAATTTCTGAAAACCGCCTGTCATGGCTGACAATAAAGGCTAGCCTAATAGATGTTAGTGTTGATGGTAAAGAGGACAAAAAGAAGCGGCTCTCTGTTGTGCACAAACTGCCTGGCGCAACTAAAAATGAATCCATTTACTTCAGACTGTTTACTTTGTACTTTTGGCTGTGAAGGCAAAGAAGAAGAAGAAGAAAAAAAAACCCCAATTCACGAGGTGCAGGAGCCAAGGCCTCAATTCCTCTTTCACAGGCCACGTTTTTTCAGCTTTTTAAAAACTCACACGCCAAGCGCCCTGGCAGCCAGCGCTGACAAGATGCAGTGGCGAGAGAAAAGACGGAGAGAGGAGACAAAACCAAACACAAAAACAGTAACATCTGCAGCCGCTTCCAGCCAGACAGTTTGATGTGAATAACTCAGCACTTTGTGCCCTGACCTTGGCGAACAAAAGGGGGGGTGGGGGGGGAGATGCCTCAGGAGCGGAGTGAGACGCCCCGGGAGGCGAGCGCCCAGAGAGCACCCCTGCTCGTTTCGCTGAGTTGGAGTTATTGTCTCCCAGCAGGGCGAAGAGGTGCCACCAGGGCACCCGGCGCTGCATGCCACTTGGACTGTCATAGTATCGGCACACAGATAGCTGCTTGACAAACGACGCGGAGCGGAGCAGGAATAAAATGTCATTTTAGGAGGAGCGCATTGTTGTCATCGCCATGCCATATGAATGCAGATCAGGGTCAGGCAAATAACTATAGGATTGCCTTTTCAAGAGATTGGTAAATGTAAAGATAAATCAGTGCGAGGGGGGAGTAGATGAATATTTATCAATCCTGCCAGAGGATGCTAATATATATATACAGATTTATTTCACCTCAGTCCAAAGTTAGAAAAGGCAAATTCCTCCCCATCAAATCAAAGGGAGACGCAACAAAGCAACTGTGTACTTCAAGACTTAAATCTTACAAGTTCCTAATCCTTCTGAAGTCCACACGGGACCTTTGGTCTCCATGGCAACGGCAGGGCATTCAACCAAGTGATTGCCTCCAATGAATTTCAGATAAGACAAAATGGAAGTGAATTGATGTGATTTTAATGCAGAAGTGAGCGGTGGAGGGGAGGTCCACTTGGTTCATATTTGAATAAAGCAAACAGAGCAGACAAAAGGCTGACAGCCGTAAATGACATTGTCAGTACAAAAATTATCAGCCAGTTTACAATCTGTTTGCTCATGTAGAACAAACAGAATGTGTGTGGCATCCCCGGGCTTTGTGAACGGCAGGGCCGCCAGCCGGCGGCGAGAGAAAAGCAGATATCAGCTCCCCCTGCAGCCCTGCAACAATTAGATAGCAATTTGACAGGCACACTCAAAATGTGAGTTTGTTGTTCCCATCCAAGGGCACCACATCTTTTTTTTTTTTTTTTTATCAAAAAGGAAATACATAATTGAGGCGCGGGGAACAAAGACAAATTGTGTGACCTATGGCCAGAGGACTCGCAGGGTGGGATATCACAGGCGTAGGGAGACACATTCCAAACATAAGACCCTCAGTTACCTAGCGAGGACTCAAATCAAGGTCCCCGTTTCTGCCCTGCCCTCCTTTGGTGGTAGGGAGATCCTGCTTAAAGACAGCCCCGTTAGGTCCCGTTCACTCCCTGCTGCCCTTTGTTGCATTTTGTCACTTGTTTTGTTTAGAGCTTGTTAACTTCTCTATAGCCGCATGGACAAGCAGCAGCTGGTGAGCTTGCAGTAGGCTGTGAGGCATCAATTTTTTTTCTGACAACAAGGAGGGGAAAACAGGCCAGGGTTGCTTTTGAAAGCACCTTAAACCTCCTCACTGTAATTCTGTCTGTCCATGTTGCCAAGCAGCCATAAGTCCACATGAGTCCGGCGCACATTAGTGACCATAGAGTTTGGGAAAGGTGCTCAAGGACCACAAGTAATATCACCTCTCATTGGTCGAATGAAAAATCTTGCCTGGGGCACCAACATTGCCAGGGGCCTCGAGAGTTGCCGCTCGCCTGACACATCTGAAGCAGCAAACAAAGTCAGCTGAATCATCTTGAAACTGTGTCAAACTTCTCATCGAAGGAAAAAGCGGCATGTCATTGTGTTAATTGACATTCATCCTGAGATTCTCCTCCCTGCGCTGCGAAGCCCTGCTCCGTTCTGTGGCTGTGGAGATGCCGTTTAGTCTTATTAAAAAGTTGTTTGATTAGCCGGCCCTGGAATGGAGGCTGTGGAAAGGTCTGGCAGCAGCAGATAAAAGGGGAATGATAAATAGGCAAAAAGCCAGCCGATTGCCAGTCAGGCACTAGAGCATCAAAACACATCCATTTCTCTGCAAAGTTGATCCAATTATTGTCAGCCACTCACAGATAGCTACTATGCTTTACTCCTTTCATTCCAGGCTAAATTGCTCTTCCCCTTTTCGCCGATACGGCAATCGGTCATAAAGGGCCAGCCATCATTAGTGCTGTTTGAATTGGAGCCCTGTAGTGTTTGGTTAAGAGGGTAAATGCAAATTTGATGAAAGAATAAGGCTGCATTTACATATCAGCCTCAGCTCACATGGGGAGGGTAAACATTCTGTTTATCTCAAGTGTCATTTTATGATTCCAGTCGAATATAAAACCGACCTTGGCCCAGTCGGAGCAAGAGACCAAGGAAATGCACTGTTGTTCAAACACAATTTATTCAAGAGAAACTTGTCAACAAATCTTCTAGAACATAGCAAATAAAAGAAGAAAAGCAGGATGTTGTTTTCTTTAAGATCACCTCCTAATTGTGTCTCTATATAATAAGTTGCCATCCTAAATAATGCAGAAAAGATGATCATTGATCTTTAACACGTGAATAAAATGGTGTCTTCAAGGAAAACGTAACAGTGCCATGTTTAAAACCTCAATCACATATTTCACACCATAAATAGCAAAATTACACAACAAAAGTTGATATAATATACAATTTTAATATTTTATAAATGTTTATACATCGTCTAGAGCAGCTAACGGAGGGTCATCACTGCCACAAAGTAATTCATGGAATATGGTTATAGTACAAAAATAGCTCCAAGGAAAAAGCAAATAATTGTATGAGCTGATGTAAGACAGAATTAAACAGTGAGAAGACAAAGACAGTGAGTAAAGCACTCTGATTGATGTAACATGTGAAAATCACTATTTCATATTATTTTATGTGATTGAGTCATTCAGGAAAATTGACCTCAACCTGTTTAGCAATAAAAAATTTAAAAAATCTAATATACCGTCAAAACCACACAAACCTTTTTTTTTAATTTCTGCACAGCCACAGAGCAGAGTGGGCTGTTAAAAATAAGGCAAAACACTGCCATCTATGGCTATGTTCCTAGGACTGCTGAGGTCCTGTGCACCCAGCACAAAGGCAACCAACTACTCACAGAAAAAAAATTGTATGGCTTGAAATTTGTAAATAAGATTAATAAAATATAATTGTTATCATTAAATTGCAAACACATGCCTGACAACTCTCAATCTAGTAAAGTAGAAAAGTGTTTTGGAACAGTGTTCACACCAAAGTTTCCTGCATCGCTCACGAAGCTGACACGTTTTTGGCTTCCAAAATTGACAGATTAGACTGAAACCTAGATTTTCATCCAAATGGGCATCTGGTGGCCATATCCTTTAAGCAACACAATTCTGCACAAATCAGGGGTTCTGTCAGAGCTTTCCGTACCACCTGCTGTGTATCTTCCCCTCAAAATGATTGAGCCTGCCTTTATTGTCTCATCATAATTTTATCTTTACAGTTTGCTGGCCAAAACGCAACACACATTGCACATTTTGTACTTAAATGGGTGATATAATGGTACTGAGAGCATGATATACTGTATGATGGTATAACTTACTGTATATCTTACGGCAGATACTTCATATCAAATTAATTTATATTGGCAATAAAAACACATATCGGGACAAAATTTTGACTGTGATTCAAGAGCGCATTAAGGCACAATAATGAAGTGCATATAGCTGCCAGACTGGGGTAGCAGGTTGGCGGTGAAGCATAGAAGAAAGCCAGATGTCAGGGCTTCTATAGCTTAGGCCTTGACCAGGCCTTCGTCTGCGGCGGCCCTTTATGTAGCTCTCTGTGTGATGCACTGGTCCCCTATGGGAGCCCCAAGGCTTTACTGGTGATGAGACGCGATCTGTCCCGTCTGTCACCTCTTCTCCAAGTTATTCATACACCATCCATACAGTCAGTCCTCCAAGGCCTCTAATCCCTGTCTCCCGAGGTGGAGTACAGACAGGGAAGCAGACAGGCGGGGCGGGTTGCAAGTCTGTTCATAAGATGTTTAACACGCCGAGCATGACAGAGCATTTCACATTTACAAAATTTCACCAGTGGGTCTCTCAGTGGGTTATATCTGCTTGCAGAAAACCGGATTCATTCAATAATGTGGAAATGCACAAGTTCAAAGACGTAGAAAAGGGACATATACTGGATTCCACAGCTGACTTCACAGTTGAAACTGGTTTAACAGCGCTTCCAATTTTCACTGCAACTACATTAATCTGTTTTTGATGATTGGTGGGAATTTATTTGATATTTAAAATCTTCATACATCATTTCAAACATCAGTCATTCCAGAAAAGTTGTATTCTTCTTAATTCTTTTTTTTATTTTAACAAAACCCAAGAGAGATGTGATGTTTACAAACTCATCTAAAATTTACAAAAAGTAGTCAAATCTACAAATGGCAATATGCATTGCAAGTCCTGTATTAGCTGTTAGGTGGCATTATGAATTGGAGCTACTTCAGCACCCCCGTGACCACACATGAGAGTAAATTTGCTCAGCACGTCATCTTCTAATGTTTACAAACAAATAGAGAAAGAGTTTATGTAATGCATTTATTTAAACAAGACCTAAGGAACGAGCAAATAGATCATTCTTAGGGATTCTTTGCTTTGCTAACACGCCCTATTATGGATTAAAGTTTGACAGTATGCCAAAGTTATCAAGGTAAACTAGAGCTGTGCCTGACAACTGAAAGTGGTTTCTCTTTGTTCCAATGTGTGCGAGGGGGGCAGAGAGAGTCCGCGAAGAAAAGCCGTACATAAAGAGGTTCGGCCAGTCTCTCTATGTGGCATTTGTTTTACCTCCCTCCTTCCTGGTCGCACCATCAATTTAGCGGGGACAACTTGACCACTCCCTTCAAGGATCAGCACAAAAAGACTGACCTGGGACAGACGCACACGGGTTCACCTCCGAGCCCATTAATCAAGTGTCACCGTTGTGTGTGGATGAGGTCAGATTGTGGCATGCAGTGTTGCAACGGCTGGAGGTCACACACGGGGCACTGAATTAAATCTGCAATATCTTAATAATGCAAAAAAAAAAAAAAAAAGTGCAATCCGTGTTGCTCCTGTTGAATATTGATTCACTATGTGTTCACTATGTGATCAGGAATGTTTGTCAAACTCAAATAGTATTGTTTTTCCTGCAGAGATTAACCTGTTTAATGCAGAGAGCAATCACCCATTGAGGTTGCACTGTGGTGTGGGGCTGCCGATGTGTGTGTTTGCGAGGGTGGGTGGGTGCCTTGTTCCGTGTGTGTGTGTGTGTGTGCATGTGTGAGACAAAGACCACCTGTGCAGTGGAGGGAGCCAATGAATTTGGAGCCAGAGTGTGCTCTGTCAATTGGCATTTGATTTGTCACTCAGCAGACTCGGGCTCCGGCTGACTCACTTAGCGGCCACACCCGCCTCTCTCCATCTCTCTCTCTATGCCTTTCCCTTTTCTTCTCCCTCTACACAAGGTGTATCCAAGGGTTCACCTCCAGGCCAGCACTGTTGACACACATACTTTATTGCGCGTGGCTCACACCCATACC
This sequence comes from Eutrigla gurnardus, assembly GCF_963514095.1. Taxonomy (NCBI): domain Eukaryota; kingdom Metazoa; phylum Chordata; class Actinopteri; order Perciformes; family Triglidae; genus Eutrigla; species Eutrigla gurnardus. Next base: position 14,217,798 of record NC_139921.1, on the reverse strand, counting down.
TTTCAGTGACTTGTGGAAAGCTGCTGCAGGTGAAAAAAAAATCATCATAGCACGTAAACTCTTCACTATCAAGGTTCGGCGTTGACTATTTCTTGGAAAGATCTTTTGTGAGCATGAATATTACTGACACAAGATTTGGAAAAATGACAGAATATTTTTAACAGTTTTGTTTTCGTACTGCTGCACTCTTCAGCCACATTCAGCCACAATGCGACCACCTGCCCTCGCTGAATTGTGGCGAGACTGAAATATTTATATTGTCCTCAAATCGTGAGAGAATGCGAGTTTCAAAGAGGGCTTTTATTCCATGCACACCTACCATGTCTGAGTCTGAATTGAGAGGACCATAGCGCATTAGATAAAGCCTCATCTGAGCGGCACCGTGGGGAAGCAGGTGGCGGTGACAGTATCAGTAAGAGAGCTGATGGATAACGCAGACAGAAAAAAGATCAGGGATGCAGACAGAAGCCTGTTTATTGTACACATGATGCCTGATGGTAAAAAGATCTCAGTGGACAAATAATGTGAAGCAGCGGTATGTGCTCTGTGTCATTTGAATCTTTGAAACGGTGTCAAACATGAGTCAAATTGTGTTTTATTTTTACATCTTGATTAAATTCTAAAATCCACATTTTGTCAAATTATTATTCATCCACAGCATTCCAACAGCACAAAACATGTCTGCGTATCCCTTTTTTACAAAACAAAAATAGCAGTGCAAATATATCTGTCTTGCAAGAAATGGATGAAAATTCCTGACTGAAGTTGCGTTCTGAAGTCGATACAACGGGTTCATTCATGAAGGTGTTGAGGGTGTGGAGCGCAAAGAGAGGCCAACCGCATCAAACATGTGATTAATTGATGATGTGATGCCGAGATTTGCAACAACACGGCTTGTCGGTGTGAAATTCACCTGAACTTTCATCCCACGCAGTGTGGCACCAAACCTGATTCCAGTTCGGAGTGCAATGCTAACAAATAGCCCACCACTCTCACCACGCAACAAAGCACATCTATGCAAGGGACAGATCATGTCTGCACCGATGGGAGACAGAGATCATGTCTGAATGAGCTGAAACCTCTCAGGTGAGGCAAGTTTGGTGTGAGATTATTTAGACTGCTAAGTATTTCTTTAAAAACCTCCATGTCACAAAGAAGGGCCGGGAAAAAAAACTTGGATAAAGCACACAAGCCACATTGTTGCTCACCTGCCAAGAAAGCTGCCGCTTGAAGGACAAGTTTTTAAAAACAACGGTCAGTTTTTTTCCACCCAGCTTTGAGAGAAAAGCGGAGACAGGCAAGTCGGACGGTGTCCATTGCAGTGAGCAGCTAATTGATAGGGTGGCCCAGACAATAGGCGGGTGCCACCCGGTCACATTCCTCACATGCCAGTCAGTCTGTCAGTGACCCTGAAACGGAGCCCACTTTCCCAATTAGGGTCATTAGTGTGAGTCAGTAAGTGCCCCAGTCACACATGGCTGCAAACCAGGCCCACTTTGGCACCATGGAAAGACCCCAAGCAAAACAGCACACACACACACACACACACACACACACACACACACACACACACACACACACACACACACACACAAAAAGGCCATGTTTTCACCGAGATGTCCATCAAGGGGTTTGGATCATTCAGGGGCTGTAAACAATTTGCCTGAACATTTTGTAATAAGAAGAGAATGAGCTGCATTAATGATTCCACGCAGGCCCCTGAATGTGAATGAGATGGATGATGGCAGTTAGAAAGCTGCTCACGGCTGAGTTAAAGGCAACCAGACTGACAGTTGTGGCAGTTGCTTCATTCCTCGCTGTTGGAGAAAAAAAACGGCAGACCACAAGATTCACCATAGTCCGGTGAGTTTTCATGCACACGGCCCAGTGAGACACCTCCTAACCGTCGCTTCTCGCCGGAGCATCCGAGCTTGTGGGCCTATTCTTATTCTCACGCCATTATGGAAATAGATATTGATTCCATGAATGACATTTTCCTATTCCTCACAATAGTAATCAGACCGATGGCACCGTTTTTAAATCCAGTGAATTGAAAAAGAAAAGGAGGGATTTACATCTGCGGTCAGATCGTTTTTTTGTATGGCCTCTGGGAAATAATGTGACACTAACGCAGAGCAGATGTTGTTGCTCATTTGACTGCTAATTTGGTTAAGCAACTTTAAATGTTGCTTCGAAACATCCGTTTATGGACTCGAGGAAGACGATGTTGTGCGGGGGGCCAGCATCGTCCGAGTGTGTGCGATGTGAGGCTTTACATTTTGGCCTTCTGATATCTAAGCGCTAACTCTGAAACACTTTGTATAAAACATTGCACGCTGGGAGAACGTTCATGTTCGTGATAATGCGGCAGCATCATCATACTCGGTGTGCTGATGCTGCCGGGTGCTGATGCTGCCGGGACCCTGCCGCCGCCACCGCCGCTTTGAACTCTGGGTTGTGATAGTTGAGTCTGACAGAGTTAGGCTACATATCGACTGCTCACACTAATTTATTTCAAATTAGCAGGCAGTCTTCATGTTAAGCTTGTTTACTTGTGTTAAGCAGCATGTGCAGCACACTTTAAAGTGTATACAGTGCGCTTCAGGTTTATATCTCTGTGGTTGTAAGGATTTAGCAAACATGATTTATTCCCCCTCCCCCCACCACGGTTTGCAATGAACATTATGTTCAACCTGCATCCGCTTCAACCATTAACACGCACGTTTTTTTTATTTTTTTTTATCTTGAGATAAGGCACGCTGAGCGATTTGAAAGGTGGCAGGACACTAAAATAATCAGTCATCAACTCTCACATTCAAGAAACAATAAAGTGAAATGACTCAAGGAGAAATCAGTTGAGGGAGATTAGCGCGAGAGCTGTTGTCAGGTTCGTTGGTGAAAGGAAGGCTCTCTTTCTTGTAGCTGGGAGTTCTGCAGTTCTATCAGGTGAGATTCAGATAGCAAGCCGAGTCAGCTAGCGAGGTGCTGAAAGATGTTTAAGCCCGTGTGGAAAAGATGGCACCTCCCTTCGTGCTGTATAAACACGAAATGTTCTTAATACTGACTAAGTGTCAATGAAAGAATCCTGATGGGAGAAGCTGGGGAAAATACAGAATGCATGTTCACACCAAATATCAGCTCCACTACTGAATTATTATAGCAAATAGCACATTGTTCTATTAAGGACGTAATGCACACCACAACACAGCAAAGATCTACATCAGCACTGTAGTGATTGATAGCAAGCTGTAATATTGTGTCAATAAATACTCTAATAAAACAAATCAGATGGTACAGAGTGAGTGTACTCAGTGCCTTTAGTGTGTTTGTTTGATGAGTTGTCTGGCTTGTAGTGTCTGAAGCCACTCACCTCGCTCTCTGTCATAAAGAGGCTGTTTGCACAGAGATCCTCCGACTTACTGCGCATCATGCTGAAAAGCAAGAGCACTCCAAAAGCTAGCTGTTGATCTGCTGATCTCGCTGGCGTGTTGGCAAATCAAAGCAAAAAAATCAGCCAGGCCCTGTTTGCATAACTGCTAAGCCAAGCGAGTGGCTGCAACTAAGCGACTGTTGTGTACAACTCCGGCAGTGAGGGTGTGCAGATAAGCTCGCAAAATGGACAGCGGCGAGCCTTTATTTGTGTCAACCCGTTTGTGTTCATGTGCTCATCGTCTCTCTGCGGTTCATTTGGAATGTGTGAGTTTATTTTAAAATGTAATATACCTAAAGGTACAACTGATCACTAAAACAAATCATCATTGCCCTCCAGTGGACATCTTGGACCATAGCACACAACTTAACCCACAAATATAACTATCTACTATACACACACACAGAGACACAGACACACACACACACACACAGACACACACACTTTATTATTACTGCAGCCATGTCCAGTGCTTGTCAGGCTATCACTACACACAATCCCTCTTATTGTCTTATCTTTGTTCCGACAGGTGGTCTTACCTGGCCGTGGCTGGGAAGCAGGCAGATATGAAGGGGATGTGTAGGGCAATAAAGCCATAACCGCCTGGTTGTATGGAGGGGACGTTACATACAGAACACCACCTGCTAGATGTGAGGGCTCTTTATCACCAGCTGGCCAGTGTTTTATAGCACTTCTTTTACAGTGACTGCGACTGGCTGAAAAGGTCAGGAGGGAAATGGAGAAGCTGTCATCATGCGGATGTGTCATCGATGTGGAGCTCGTATCTGCTGAAAACACTCCCGTTATGTCAAACAAGCTTTACTCTGTGCAACTACAATAGTGAGCTAATTTTGTCCCTAGTTATGAGCACTTCCTCCAGTGAGGGAGTCAAACAGGTCTCATCACATCTTATTCTGTGGCACCACCTTGTGCTTGAAGTGGTGTATTGCAACAGTTCTTCTTTAAATAAACCTGTAAAACCTGAAATGTCTTCATTATGTGGGATTAACAAAGACAGAGTGCCAGGATGGTCTGAACATGTTCCTGCACTGGTGTCAACTTTTTGAGGAATTTGGCCATAGGTTAAAACATTTATTTGGAGTATGAACAGTATTATCTGTCTCATTAAGTTGGTTTACAGTGAGAGTACATCTTCTATTTTATGTAAAACAAAAAATAGCAACAAAAGGACATCAACACTCAACAGAATGACACCTTTTAAGTGGTTTCTCCCTCACAAACGTATATAGAAAATGATCTGACAATGGTTTTGAAACACTTTTCATTTTAGAACATTTCTGACACCAAGGCTCAAGAAATAATGGTTACGGAAGTGGCGTCTACGCAGCGGTAGCGTTAGCAGCAGAGGATAGAAGCTATCAGGCAAGTGTTCTTTTAAATAAACTCCTGGTGTACTTACAAACTTTCAAATGCCTCGTTTTGTGAGTACAGACTATGTGTACTACTGCAGAAGTTTGGTAACATTCCATGCATTATTAGTTGGGTAATTTACGAGATATACCCTCTGTACCGTAGCGCTAGTACTAAGCCATTCGGCTGATAGCCCTATCTTGATGGTGGAAATTACCTAGGGTGCATTTTACTCCGAACCTTCGCTTTAACACTTCTGATTCCCTCGCCTGGAAGTCTACAGGCTTTTTTGAATGTGTTTTTGGTTAATGCCTGAAATAAGATCTGTGGTTAACACAAGCTTAGCAGATTTTAATGTTTTATTCTACGATATAAAATACACCACTAAAAACTTCTCTCATGAATTTGAAGCTTTTACATGTTGCCACCAAGTGACTAAAGACTATGAGATAAATGAGATTATAAAACATTATCACACCAATTTGTCCTCCTAGTGTGGTGGTGGTGAGGTGAAGTCATGCAACTGTGACTATAGCCAACATTAACTTTGTACTTCTACCGTTTATTAAATGGGGTGTCTATTTGTGAAAATTATTTTTTTTAATAATGTCAAATCAAATGGAAAAATCCCATTATCTTAGAACCAGTGTGATGCCAACTTCCTTGTTGACCAACAAAAATACGTCATCCCTGCAGCACTCTATGGAGTCCCAATTACTGTTATCAGTTAGCTGTGCTTTCCCATGTCATAAATAAGCCTGTTGTACGCCTGAACGAGTGATTACTAGATAGATTAACTTTGAACATGTGACAAATCAACAACCAATAAAATGTAAACAACAAATCCTAAATAATCAAAATAAATAAATAGAGTATTATATGTCCAAAAACTTTACAACTTCCAATTTAATCACAGAGACAACATAGTTTATGCCTCTATAATATTAGCAGCGGGACTTCAGTAGCTTCCATCTAAATTCTCAATATGCAAAGTAATCAGGCAGCACACATTTGGTTTCCCGATTGTGTGTAAAGTTAGTAACATTATAGATTTATGATAAAAAGGATGACGACTGCATGTAAACCTGTGTTTTGTTCAGCAAAGTTGATTGAGAAAGAACTTGCAGTCCACGAGAGACATACCTCGGATTTATCTATCTTTGGTGTTAGTCTCTAAATTGGTCTTTTAAAAGAGTTGAATAAATGTGTACATGTTGTCTGATGTGTCAGCCCACGAACAATTGATTTAAGTATTGTAGGTCATTTCATTGTATGTCCTCATTATTTTTTTTTGCACTTTGATTACTTCGATCAAAGAACTCTAAAACAACAGTGAGGCAATGAACACAACCTTCTTTAAAGAGTCTCTTAATAACCACACAGGTTTTTTTTCAGTTGGACCTCTAACACTAATGTTACCACTCCTATAGCATCTTAACGCGATCCAATCACTGATCTCCATAGTCTTTATCAGCTCCATGACCTGCACCTGTCTCACTCCTGAAACTGATTCAAGCATGAGCAGCAATATAAACTGAAGCATGTTTTTTTTGGGTGTTTTGTTGCTGACTGAATATTAAGAGCTGAACTGAACCCAGATAGGTTTTTTAAAAATGTTACCCACACTAATTTGACGCATGAATAGATGATTTTACCTCTCTTTGTAAAAGATATCCCCATTATGTACCAGTGGATAGGATTGATTGGGGCTTGGCAACTGATACTTCCTTGAAATCACTGAAAAAAATTGGATTTCAACCCTGTTTATCACAGTGGGGAACTCCCATCTATCCATCCATCTACGTATCTGCTTCAACCACATGCCTTTTATTGACACAATTGAAGACACAATGAGCTGATTATGCTTCTAAAGTCGAGCTGGTGGATCCACACCTTCACAACAGTAACACAAAGATGTGAGTGGCAAGATGTTTTGGGTGATTTAGAGAGAAACCTACCAAAACATGAAAATAGCTTTTGGCAACTAAAGACAATAAAAACGTTATTCATGAACGTCCTGTAGGTGATTTTTTTGTTGCGTCTTCATCATTAACATGTGCTCTGCATTAAATGCAGCATTGTTTTCAACAGCCAAATGAATGAAAGGCACCTTGGGTCAGTATTTACGATCAAGGAACACTTTTTCCAAGCGGATGGGTTGTTCAATACAAAGAATTTGAAGCCTTCTGTTTATTTTAAAGATCCCTTGCAGAATTCTGACTAAATGCCATTCCAAGTGTGAGTTCAATCACGTGTTAGGTAGCATCTTTGAATTATAATCGGTAGGAGGCAATTAAAAAGCTCCCTGGCTCCCCTCCCCTTTTGTTTTTTTCCTACAGTCATGTTCTGCTAATAGCTTTGGATCATGGTTAAGCCTTACCTCAAATGGCTCTTAATCCAGTGGGCCTGCGTTTGGTTACCTGTGGGAAATACTATCCAGGCTCTCTGCTACCCCCACTGCAAGCTTTCAGATTAGTCCAATATATATTAATCCCTCCATTTATCTTTGTCAACTAAGGGCCGAAAATAATTTGAGAGTGAGTAAATAAAAGCGAGTGCAATAAGAGAGGCCTGCCTCAGACAGAAGGCAGGTGCTCGCCACCTCATACAACTCGTCACCGGGATTGGCTCTCTAATGAGCCTCTCCACACGGTAAATACGGCTCTGCTCATTTTGCTCATCAACATTTCATGGGTTGGGTGATTATCCTTTTCAAGCAAACAAGGGATGTTTCAGAGTTTCTAAAATGGAAAATGGTCATCAAAAACACATGACTCCTCCAAGCTCGAGTGTTTGTTCATGAAATGAAAGGAATGGAGGACTTTTGAGGGAAAAGTGACATTTGGAATAAGACCTTAGCCCTGCTCTTGAAAAAGAAAATATAGGCAAGAGGTTAACTATCTCACTGGAAATTGACATCACACCTTTTTATTAGCTGAACCTTTTTTTTTATGTTGGCTGATAATTCTTCTCATGTGCTTATTTATACACACTGAGCAGCCGAACCCTGCAGGACACGTCCAAAGTATGACATTTACTGTTCGGTGGGAGACTAATAAACACGGCAGCAGAGTATATCACAGTAGGAATGTGTGTGATGTTTTGCCAAAAGATCCAAATATGATTTCAACATGAATTCAGGAGGTTATTAGCTTCAAACATATGTTTTAAAAGGAGCCGTAAACGTAAAAATAAATAAGAGGTTCAGTCATCGGTGTTCTTTAAAGGAGTGCTTTTTGTGGACGACTCAGCAGAAATGAAAGTCTCTCAGAGTGCGGGGATGTCCTTCTGTCCTGCTAGTGGAACTCATTACAAGTAGTATGCCTCTGCAACACACCCACTGAGACGCTGGCACAGCGCCACAGCTTCCTGACATGGTGCAGATACACCATCAAAGGTATAGCGATACCGTGTAAAAGACCTTATGAGAACCAAGAATGCTAGGACGGTGCTTTCACCATTTCATGGGCTTCAAAATGATCTCTGTTGAAAAACTGGAAATCATTTATTCCTTGATGTTTCCTAGTGGTTCATATGAATATGATTGATATTCAATACAGAAAAAAATGTATAGACACTGTTACAGCACCACTTTGACTTTGCTGTTAAACTTTGTCAGTGGAAATACTAATGAGGCCTATTCATTGCAAATAACTAACCACAATGACTTTTGTTTACATATTCCCTTTAGATCAACAGTTAAAAATAAGTATCAATATTTCACGTTTGTAGAAAGCCTTAACAGGATCAACGGCTGTTAAGTTTGAGAGATCTCTTTATTGATTTTTCCATGACACAGGCAAATATACAATACATGTAATTAACACCAACATTTATGTGATCCAACCTCCTAAAAGTATTTAGGAGGTTGGATCACATAAGACAATGATGAGCACAGATAGAAGTAGGTAAAATGGCCTCATTTATATAGCGCTTTTCTCCAAAGTGCTTTACAGGAATGACTGACATTCACCCATTCACTCACACATTCACACACCGACGGCGGAGTCAACCATGCAGGGAGACAGCCAGCTCATCAGGAGCAATTAGGGTGAGGTGTCTTGCTCAGGGACACCAGGCACTCAGCTAGGAGGAGCCGGGGATCGAACCGGCAATCTTGCGGTTGCTCTACCTCCTGAGCTAAACCCCCGCCCAGGTCACCTTCCCAATGTTGTTTAGAGGACAAAATGGAAGCGAGTGTGAGGGTGAATCAAACCCAACAGGTGAGCTGCAGATATAAAGCCCCTGGTTGCATCTGAAATCCTATATGATAAAAATATACATTTGCGGTGAAATATTACAGTGTATAACTACTGGACATTAGGACGGCATAAATATCGCACAATGCAACGCAGTAGTGATGACTTTTCAATGCTGAGATTTCCGAAATTTCTGCCTAAAAGCCTATTAAATTGAATTGCTGGACTCGCAACGTCAGTAATGGTTCAATGTAAATTTAAGTAATATATATATTTTAATTAGTTCAGCTCATCTTCAAATCATCTTTTGGTCACATGATGTTGGCATGGGGACGATAGTTACCTGTCTCCAACTGGCAAGGAGTCTCTTATGAAGTGACATGGTAATTATAGTGCATCCAAAAAGATACATATTAGTGTTTACTCACACAGGTTTGTTGAACTATTGAGTATTTAGTGTATGGTATGCAATTTCGGATGCAGCGCCTGTTGCTAATATTGACCTCTAGGATGTTTCCAAAATCAGATTTAGGGGAAGGTATGGGAACTGTGGATAGGAGTTTCTAACAAATTGGAACAACTTGAAAATATCTAAAAAGATGCAAATACGGATGATGGTATTTCTGAGAAAGTTGCAATACATTTACATTTACATTTAGGTAATTTAGCAGACGCTTTTGTCCAAAGCGACTTACAATAAGTACATTTGTCAAAAGAAGGAAACAAAGAAACCACAACGTATCATTGCCGATAAAGTAAGAGCTAAAAATAGAACAATTGTTAGGTCCTCATCTGAGTAAAGTAGTACTTCAAGAGCAACAGTGCTATGATCAGAGTGCTATAGGTAAGATTTTTATTTATTTATTTATTTTGGGGGGGGGGGGGGGGGGGTGGTGTTAGTGGGCCATGCTATGTAGAGTCGAGGTGAAGTCTGAACAGGTGAGTCTTGAGCCTTTTTCAGAAGATGGCAAATGACTCTGCTGTCCTGACATTAGTCGGGAGTTCGTTCCACCACTGAGGACCAAAACAGAGAAGAGTCTGGACTTTGCTGAGCGACATTTGTTTGATTTCAGCGATGGTGGTACCAGCCGGCCAACTGAAGTAGAGGAGCGAAGTGCTCTCTTCGGGACATGAGGTTTGACCAGTGTTTGAAGGTAGACGGGTGCCGTTCCATTGATGGCCCTGAAGGCCAGTGTCATCGTCTTGAATTGGATGTGTGCTGCAACAGGGAGCCAGTGGAGGTCACGGAGGAGGGGGGTCACATGGGAGAATTTGGGTAGATTGAAGATAAGGCGTGCTGCAGCGTTCTGGATACGCTGCAATGGTTTAATCGCAGATGCCGGGAGTCCAGCCAGGAGAGAGTTGCAGTAGTCAAGGCGGGAGATGACCAGTGCTTGGACCAGGAGTTGCATTGCATCCTTTGTGAGGAAGGTCCGAATCCTGCGGATATTGTAGAGGGCAAATCTGCAGGATCGGGCCACAGCAGTGATGTTGGGGATGCAGGATAGTTGGTCATCGAGGATTACACCCAGGTTCCTCGCAGTTGACGACGGCAATACTGTGATGCCCTCGACAGTGACCGACAGGTCCATGCGAGGGCAGTCTTTCCCTGGGATGAAGAGGAGTTTGGTTTTATTCAGGTTAAGCTTGAGGTGATGTGCAGTTGTCCAGACAGAGATGTCAGCCAGACGGTTCGAGATGCGAGTTGCAATGTGAGTGTCAGAGGACGGGGGAAAAGAGAGGAACAGCTGGGTGTCATCTGCGTAGCAATGGTAGGAGAATCCATGTGATGTGATAACAGAACCTAGTGATCTGGTGTATAGTGAGAACAGAAGCGGTCCTAATACTGAGCCTTGAGGGACACCCGTGTCCAGAGAACAGGGTTTGGACATAGAGCCATTCCATGTGACCTGAAAGGTGCGATTTGTCAGGTATGATGTAAACCAGGTGAGAGCCGAGTCAGTTATGCCAAGTTAAGCAATAAAGATCCAAATACACCATCTTTAAGTCCTGCATTGTTTTAAGCCTCAAACACATTTTTTTTACCAAAGGTGAAAGTATTTGGATGGGTTGAAAACCAAAATGTCTCCTTAAGTGACTACATATCTGAATAGACAATAGGGTTTGAACCTGTTGCAGCAGAAACTAGAGTAAGAGAAGAGTAGAGAATAGTCTGGTCGATATGTATAATTTTATGCAGGACCTTTAAGAGCAATAACTTTTGCTAGGTTTTTGACATTGGCACCATAGAGACTGACTGGCCTATACGAACCCAGAATATCCTTATCCAACTGCTTGGATTGTGTCTTCATTCGAAAATAATTACAGCTACACCAAGTCAAATTTCTATCTGATTAATAGGTCATATACTACATGTACAGAAAGGTGAAAGGTGGTGCTTGTATTGACGAACCCTCTAAGACTGACTCTGCAGTTCCCCTGAACTCGATAGATGTCTTTAACACGATTTCTTCGGTTTAACGGCCCGAAACGTTGCCCATTTCAAATACTATGGACAACTGTTTTCAGTAAAACGGTTCTAATAACACTATACTCAACCAGCCAAACACCAAGTGAGTAGTTGGTGAATATAATGGAGCTATAACACCTGAAATGTCCCTTAGAGGAGCTTGAGGAGAACCAACAGAGCTAAAAAGGAGACTGAATATTGAACATTTGTCAGTTAGCCAGAACCATGACTTCAATATACGATATCAATATATTGTATTAATAGAATTGTATCAATTTTGCATAATTCTTTCAAGACAAAAAACCCCCGGAACAAAACAGACAAAAAAAAAAAAAAGAAGTTTACGACACCATTCAGACTGCAACGACATGGTAAAACATATTACATACATTTTGCAGTAATGTGCCACAGACAGCGTACTCTGCCACCTACTGGCAAGTGCGATAATGTGGGACTGATATAACAGTGTAACTAACCCCCCCCCCTCTAACTTTCTCTTGAAAGTTAGAAAAAGGTCAATGTTAAAGTGCACTTCACTGGTACTAGTACATTCCTATTGTATACCATGTGACCTCATCACACTCCACTCTTAAATAATAATTTAGCATTTAGACAATTCAACATTCAGATAAGTGTTTTTTTTCTTCTTCTGTTTTCAACTTTGCTAAACTCAGTCCTTGTCGTCCCACATAATGACAGTAACTCAGTTAACAAACAGTGTCCACATTTCACAGAATGAGCTGCAACAGTCCATATTGGATCTGCTAAAAGACAGACTTTCAGTCGTGTCCTACTGTCCTGTCTATATCCTGGTGTCAGTGTATTTATTATAGTGTAATTTGTCCTCCCATAGTTCTTTGGGCTGTTTCCTCCAGTGACAAAGCATTACATGGCATCAACATGTTACAATGGAAGATGCTGCCTCTCCCAATGCCACGTTCAGGCTAGACCTCATAAACTTAGCTGTCTTTTTCTTTTTTTTTTAAAAGACCACAATGTGTATTTGATCTTCCCAATGTGAGCGCAACTTTCCCAGTCCTCCACACTGCATATTCCTCACAAGGATCCGGTCGCCTCTTTTGATCATAGTATGTTTTTCCTCTTTGACTTTTTGATTGTTTTGAATGCAATGTTGTATGCTTCTTTCATTTGCTGCTGCCAGTTTTGAGCATATTCCTAGTGTGAGTTACATCCTTCCTCGTCATTTATCCCAAAGATAAATAATAAATAAATAAAAAAAGTCAATTGGTAAACAGGTTTTCTACCAAAAAGCAGATTAAAAGGGGAGTAACCTGTGGTGCAATTGTAAGCATGTCAACTTTATTTATAACTCCAATTACCCTTTTTCTCATCACCCAAGGTTTGCAGCATGGATAACAAGGTGCGATTCAATCTTTCAACCGGGTTTCCTTGTAGGTGATAGGGAACTGTTTTAGAGTTTGAGATGCCAGTGTATTTTTGCAGCTGTTTGAATAACTGATTTGCATTTTGAACATGGTGTATTTCAGCATGGAAAGCAAATTTAAAAGCAAAAATAGTTGAAAATGTTCTCTGCTGTAGTTTTGCCTGATTTGGCTCTCCCGTGTCCTGGATGAGAAAAGCCACTTGTTAGGCATGGGCAAAGTTGTCAATAATCACTAAAATATATCTTAGAAACCATCTCAAATGGTGCTGTTGCAGGTACACTCTGTTTTGGACTGCTGGCTTTTTCTGGATGTTACATTTACAAACTACATTTACAGACATTGAGTTATAAATAACCAGTCCAATAAAACATCTGTCTGTCAAGGTATAAACCCTGTTCTACCCCCAGGTGACCCATTTGACATTTCACAGTGAAGGTTGTATACCAGTTCTTTGTACGTTTCTTGCTTGATTTAGGCTGTTTTCGTGTTCTTCCTGCCTGATTTTTCTCCAGATCTTTTGAGCTGTAGTACATAGGATATGGCAGTGCCTCACAAGTGTGCCTGCAGTAACTCTTGCTGTTTTACTTTTATGTCTGACGGGTTATCTGTAGCTATCTCCTGAACATGTGGGTTGCAGGTAATGGCTGAGACACAGACATATTTTGTGTTTGAAATACACTGAATATTGCACCTAACACTTTGGGGCAGCACTGCTCTGTGCACTGGCTCATATAAAACTCCATACTCACAGGTCTGATGGGACAGGAAGTCTGCGACTGGTGTTTGTCTTTCCTGGGGCGGTACTTCAGCGTTATGTTGAAATCCGCCAGCTCGGACAACCAGCGATGTCCGGATGCAGTTTGTGCTCAGAACATAAGTGACAGTTTTTATCTATTTTTTTCTGCTGGAGCCGTACCTGATCACTTTGAGTTTTCCTTCCTGTCTCTTATAGAGGACTGCTCCCAGTCCTTCTTCTGAAGCTTCAATATGCAGAATGAATGGATCCTCAAACCTGGGATAAGCCATTACAGGAGGGTTAGTCCGGAAATCAGAGTTCAAGGCTTTTTGGTGACTGTGTGTGATGTGGGGTGAGTTATCCCACCCTAGCGGAATGAAAGTTGGACTTTGACTCAGGACTTGAGGTTACATCCACTGAGAGAGGGTTCTTGCATGGTGAGAAAAATCTTGCACGTAGATTCTATAAAAACCCAGGAAACCATGTAGTTTACGCAGCTCTTTCATGTTTGTAGGGTTTTTTGTGCCTGTACTGCAGCTACTTTATTGTCCATCCTTTAGCATTCAGCTGAGGTCCCTTTTCCAAGATAGACAGACCTCACATCCTCAACATGCTGTGAGAATGTTTTGCTGTAGACTAAGACATCGTACGGAATACATGTTGTCCCTGAGACCTTTTGTTCATATACACTGAAAAGCTGAGGGATTGCTTGGAATTCTCACAAATGTTACATTGATGATAAGCTTGGCTTGTGTGGTATTGGTGCCTGTCTGTAATTGTCTTTTTATTAAAGCCCCTGCAGTCAATGCAAAGTCTCTTTCTCTCAAGCAAACTACAGCAGCTGCATATGGGGAGGTGGATTTGCGATTCCTCCCTGAGCATTTCTTTAACCACTACTTGTTGTTCATTCAAGTGGTCCACACTGACAGCTGGATCCCACAGTTTGGCTTGAGGATCACTCAACTTTTCTGGGGTGGTGTTAGGTGGAGCCTAAATTACTGAATTCTGGGTATGCACCAGGTAACTGTTATCCTCTGTATGCTCCCTTTCACAGTTTTACCTGACATTGTGATGTCATGACACGCGGCATTTCTCACATATAGATGTATAATTGTATATAGATATGTATGTATAGTTAAAAAGATAGATATATAGATAGATAGACACATTTAGGTGTGTATATGTGTGTGTACATATATATATATATAGATAGATAGAGAAACTCAGACATTTCTGTAAAATAGACTTTTTTTTTCTGGAATTTATTTTATCTGATCCAAGATTAATAAGCTACCATCTGCCTGTGGGCAGCACTCACGTGGATTATTTACCCAAAGAAAATGTAGCGGTGAAGAATTCATGTCTGTGTGTCAGTCTGACCTTTGGTCATCTCCTGGCTCTCCCACGTCCTGGATGAGAAAAGCCCCTCAGTGTTGTTGAGTGATGGGGGTTAGAGAGAAGGTGGGCCAGATGGTCGTCTCTCTGCAGCCTGTGACATCCTATTTTCCATTGCACCATTTTCACCACATCAGAAGCAAGAACCGCCACTGACAACGAAACATGTACCTCTCTAAAAGTGCATGTGAGCTTGAACCATTAGGAGCTTGACCTTTACCAACCATTTTTTTTTTATTGTCAGTTTACCCATGCATCATTTCAAGGAGCCAGCAATTGTCCGACAACGTGCTGCAATATTTAGTTTATTACATGTATATTACAACATTAAAATGGTGTATTTTTTTGGTTTGGTAATTAAGTCCTGCTTACAGACAGATATATCAGATATACTGCATATTATTTGAATGATTCCTCCACAGTAAGACATTAAATGACCATCAAGAATGTTGTACTGCAGCCTCTCCTTGGTGGAGATATAGTGCATTGTGTCACTCCAGCAAGGCTGGCTGTCAAGTTCATATGGAAGTCAAATATTCTGTGTGAGGAGTGAAAAGGAGCCCTGTGCATCTGACTAGCTGAGGGGGGGGGGGGGGGGGGGGGGTTCAACCTGCCAACAGATTTAAGTGGTCACTGAAGCCCATATGACGTGTTCTGTGTATTTCATATGAAAGCAGTATTTCCATAATCCTACATCTCCCTGTTAACCACTTGTCTAAATAGTCATAAATCACCACTGAATTCCTGCTTTTATTTGGAAGGCAAGAGCTTCCAAAGCTGCAGAAGGGAACCTACAGGGAAATCGTAAAAAAAAGTTCACTAACTCATCTCCTTTCCAACAAAAAAGAGACAAACAAACATTGAAATTTTGTGAACACCAAAACATGTAAATGTGTACTGAACTGCAGTAAAAGATTACCATGATTACAGGGTATTGCCTTGGTTAACATGATCCAATCTGTAGAACCACACACACCGACAGCAGAGCTTCTCACCTAACAGTTCTGCAGTACTTGTTCATGTCCTTTGGGAAAGGAAATCAGCCACCAGTTAGAAGAGAGGACTTACTGAGTGATCCATTTTCCCCTCCCTCAGATGAGAAAGTTAATAGGTTATATCCTCGCCCTCAGCTGGGATTGCCATTTCCTTCCATGTTGACCTGTACATCACATGGTAGACTACAGGAGTCAAGGTGCAGGAGAACAAACATGAAGGCTGGGCCCTGTCTGAGGTTTGGTTCTGGGACTAAAAGGGCTATGGGACCGGGGCCGCCTGCTCTGCTCAACTCCGCCTGCCAGCCTATGAGGGAGGATTGGAAAAGTCATCAGCAGGCCTCAGGCCAGGGCCCCTGCGAGAACATGGGTGGCCACCAACACACAGTCTCCAAACAAATGGTTTTACATGATGTGATCACTATCTGATGCGCTGCAAGGGAGGGCGAACGCAACATAAATGGCACTTTACTGTTGCAAGAGAAACCATGGATGATGTAACAGTGCTGTGTCTGAGGGTGGCCAGAGAAAACAGAGATGAACAGGGCTTTGGTTGTCTGCTGCCCAGGCAGCCGGCCTCAGCCTGGGTACCCTTTCTGTATTCAAAAAACTCAGTCATAAAAATTTTGTGCGAGGTGAAAGACAGAAGTGGCTTTTGCGGCTTTCTTCATGCTGACTGAGTAAAGGGTTCAGTCACTGTGGTGTAAGGGAGAGTACACGGCTGTCAAGCAAAAGCGGCAGCACGGCTGCAGAGCGGCTATGAGGCCCATCCACTATGCATTATGCCAGTTAGCCATTTAGAGCGAAAAAAGAACAATTACCAAGCAAATTTATGCATTTGGACCGTTTGTGTTAGCTGTCTCATGCCAGGAAAATAGAGAGCAGCTTGAATATGACTGCAATAAATATAATGTTTAGACCTGGCTCCAGTTCAGTTCCCTTGAATATGACCCTTGCTACAAGATTGACACGATTTCCAAAATAAGCTAACAGTGGAGTTGGCTTTGTGCAACAAATTTTTTTAGATCATATGATTTGTAGGAAGAGGTTGCCACAACTTCTTCCCAACATGCCCAATATCGTGTGGTGCAGCATATTTAACCGCTGATGTAAACCAGTTCCATATGGCACAGTCATGTGGAGTAGATAGAAAGACCACTAGAGGTCGCAACAGTCACATCTCTGATCACATGATCAGCCAGCTACAGACAAGCCTGCACACTGAACTCCTTTATAGGTGTCTTGTGTGACATTCCTCACTTCAGTCTCCACAATGAATTAAGAAATGTAGATTATAATTTTTTTTTAAGAACAATTAAGTTCTGAAATAAGAATACACAATGTGATGTGTCCTTTTTCCTCCTCTGGGAAGAATCTCTTTCACCTGCAACCACGTGTTGCCCCCCCTCCTCAAGCTTGAAGCCCCCTATAAAGACACGGCCCTCTGTCTGCTCTTTGTGGTTCACATCCCTGATCCCAGGTCAGACCACTGGTCCCCCAGGAAGAAGGTCTTCGCCTTTCTTTCTTTAAAACAACAGCGTCTGCTGGGTCAGAGCTCTTTTTTATATTTCTTTCCTCAACATTTCCACCAGCAGGAACAGCTGCAGGTAGAGGACTAACCACAGCTGGTGCAGAAACATTAACACCACCACGTGAATGTTCTAAAACATTTGTAAAATCGTAATTTCTCCTCTCTTCACATTCAAAAAGGCTTGGCTAAAAACACAAATTACAGCTTGTATGGTCAATATAAAAGCTTAATGAGAGGACTTGACAACTGGACTCAAATTTGTATGTTCTGGTGAGTTGCAAGTTGGTTTTACTATTAAATGCCATTTGTATTTTTAGGTACCAGCGTTACTGGGACCAGTATTTCACTCTGCCTGTCTGTCTCACACATGTACACACACACATGCAGACGTAGACAAATATGTTCATCCTGCTCTCTCTTATTTTTGGAGGCGCAGTGAGGTCTTTTGCCAAATACAGCTTTATACTGCCTGGCCTGCACTCAAAATGGCTCTATAACAGTTAAGAAACCTCCAGGGCCCACAAAGACCAAAAAGAAACAGAGGAAAAAGTGCAATTGGCAGCCAACCACACATATTCACTGAGCTCATCCCACCAAGCAGCAGTAAATCATTATGAAAGCAAAAGACATTGTGGTTGATGCTATCATCTAAGACCAATAAAGTGCCCATTTGTAGGAACAGCCTCCTCGCATATAACTGTCACTAACTGTCATGTCAGTAGACATTTCTTCATGTGGGTCAAAGTGTTTCAGCAACAAGACAAAGGTGCAACAATGCTGGAACAGTTTTCATGTAAAAACAGAGAAGTGATCTCTTCTTTTCCCTGAGATTTCCCATTGATTCGACTGAAGGACACATACAGTCCATTCCCACAAGAAGCAGGCAAGGAGATGATGAATTAGTTCCTAACAAATTTGGAGCTCCCATCGTGATGGTAGTAGTAATCAGCCTTACATTTAGTCAAAATATAAAATTGTGAGTTCCTGTTGTTCAAAGACCTCCTGTAAGAGGCCAATTGGCTTGCTCTTTTCTGTGCTCCTGGGACATTATTCCCCCTTGAAAAAGTTTGATGTCCAAGCAGCCCAAATAAACAAAAAGAGAGGATAAGGGGCTCTGGTATGTACGACACAAGAGATTTGGTTTGTTCCCTTGAACTCGAGTTTCCTTGTTTTAATTCCGTATTTCTCATAGTTTTTGCTCTACGATGGCAACGTTGCTACTAGAAGAGTGTTTCAAAGTATCATGTGAACATGTGGTGCCCTCCCATGATGCACTCTGTCTGATGTGCTGTATTAAAGGGAAGGAAACCAAGGGCGTCATCCTGTGACAGGGGCGTCAGAAGGCACCTCATTCCCTCTGGGCCTCACTTTGCCTTCGGCTCCAGAGGGGCGTGAGCGGTTTGTCTTCGGCTTGAAAGACGTGGGGCTCTGCCAAGTTCAACCCAGAGACATCGACTGCTATTAGCCGGCTTCCTTTACCAGGACGGGGAGGGCAGAGGGTGGGGGGAGACAGAGGGGGGCTGGTGTGATCATCCCCTCTGCCTTAAGTCTCTGCCCCCGTGATCTGGAGGCAAGCTAAGATAGCAGAGCCCCGTTGTTCGACCACAGTTTACTCTGCGAGCGATGGAAGGGGACGTGGCCATGCAACAGTATTTACTCCATCACTGAATTCATGTGGGTGGTCCTCCCTCACTGGAATACAATGAATGCACCAGACACTGCTCACTCACACATTGTCCTGCCTCATTGGGAAAAGCCATAAAACACGACTTCCAGGGCTCCCAGGCTGAGCATGATATATTTTGAGTTTTCTGTTTCCTCACAGATTACCTTACATGTGCTGGTCCTCTGCCAGAACTCTAAATGAAATTGATCATTATGTCTGACAGAAATATTTTCTATAAAAGTAAATCTGACAAATAGACCTCGTCGTTATTTCATTAATAACTGCTCGGTATCATTTATGATTAACATCCCAGTCCTGATGTTTTAAAAAGCCCTGAAGAACATTTTCTAGCGGAAATAATCTTTTAGGTCCCCTTTTATCATTTTTCCGGTTAGCTGCCATGTGAACCTGGAAGTTGGTGATGATACGTAAACCTTCCCCACTGAGTGTGTCTGATGTGATTTGGGATTTTTGTGCGGATAAGAACAGAAAATCGGCTTTGTTGAGAGATGTGTGTACAACCTGGCGACAAGACCTGAGGCGGTGGAAATGAAGCAGACCAACTTTGTAATTTCTCTGAATTGACATCTGACCAGAGAGGAAATCTGTTCCAGTATGGCTTAAATTATTTCACTTCCATTTGTCATGCCTCACCAGAGATGGGAAGCTGCACTGTAAATCAAGGTCAAATAATCTGCTCATGCATGTTAAACATATCCAAATGAGTAACTGTCATTGGCATTTATATTAGGATTAAAAGTAAAACAGGCCTGTGTCCGTGTAACATATTACACTGCTAATTTCGCTGTTGATAAATGCTCTTGCTAGAATGTCCAACTTCATTCAAAAAAGAAAAAAAAAAAAACCTGCTTCAACACTAAAATTTCACAGGCTTCTTCCTTCATTTCCATTGAAACATGTGCGCAGACACGCGCTCACGGTAATGGAGATGTAACTGGAAGAGTTCTCGCAGCATATGGATGCCATTTGTAAGCTGCACTGAGAATGTATAGGTCAGTCCTACCCTTTGGTATCTCTCTATCCATCTGTTTTCACATTACTTGCAAATTATAGTGTCCTCCAGACCCAAATGAACATAAATCAGGCCGGTGAAAGTGCAGAAGTTTTCCCATCTGTCATAAAACAATGATTTAAAGTACGGGTTGTCAAAATACGGCACTGTGAATTCGCCCCGCTCCCCAGCAGTAGGAACACAAAGCACCATCTCATCTGAGTAATTTATGGCCTCTGAGGGAACAGAGGGTGATTAGGGCTGAGGCCACCAACAGCCAGAAAAACAGTAGGAGCTCCAATAAGGACGGCTGGAAAACCTAGACCAAATTTATCAAACAATTCAACGAAATCTATTTCTGTTTGGAGAGGAGAGCGAGATATATGGCCTGTTTAGTATACTGGTACGTCTCTGGAACATTTGGTCATACTGCATTTGTGAGTTTTGGAGATTCTACATTAAATAGTCGTAGCCCGGGAAATGTGATGTATTGGTCAGCTGAGGTTCCCGAGGCCAAATCAAATATACAACGGGACTTTCTTGGATTTTAAACAACATATTCATGTAAATGATGTCACCGCGTCTCCATAAAATTGTTTCTTTTAAAGGTGGAGTTTTAGGGTGAAAACGGCTGTGTTGAACAGTGGCTTTGGGGTATGGCATCCACAAACAAGCAGACTAGTTAAAAAAATGCTCATCTCAACCGCCTTTACCTTAAATGGCCTTTAAAAAGCGAAAGGCCGGGTTGGTAACTAAAACTGCACAGTGGGACACGGCTTCCTGTATGGTCAGTTAATATATTATGGTTAGCTCAGTACCAGAGGAAATGCAGGGGTACGGCGCTTGCATTAACAACAGGGTACTGTTGAGGTGAGGTGGGTTTGCCCACAATTAATGCTATTGCTTATTGACACTTTCATGTCTGTCTAAATAAATGAATATTTCCTGTGAACCACAAAATGGGTGCAATAAAATGCGCCTAGGTGGTCAGGCAGCTATGAAGTGGCCACATATCAATACGATGTTTTTTCTGTCCACCTCAGTGACGTGAACGTTATAAAGAAAGGCTTGTCTTCCAGGCCAGTGAAGGCTTTCTATGTAGAAAATAAAGTTTGCAGATTCCTTATTTATCTACCTAAACTAAAGACTACTGTAGTTCTTCTGCACTCATGTTTTAAATATATTAGATCACCTGTTTCTCTGTCAACATGGGAGGTTTCAGGCTAGGCAGGTATTGCTTTTGCATCTATTTATACAACTGGTCTTTTGGGTCCTTGGCCAGTTATTGGCTGGTCTGTGTTGAAGGAGTCATGCCCCCACCATCTCCCACCCTGCACCCCCCTGCAGAAAGTACAAAGTTCAGAGCTCTCTCCATAGCATTTTATGCACTGGCATACATGCTTTCAATTGCCCTGACTCCCGTAATTGTCACATCATCTCTAACGTGAATTATTTTGGTCTCTTTTGGTTTTTGTAGTACTAACTAATGTGCATCCCCTTGTGAACTCCAGCAACAGTGGATATTCTCCATAATTTGTGTACTCAGCGAGTGCCTGATGCACATTAAGTCATTCTCCACAAGCTTATTTGAGTTAATTGCGCTGCTGCCTGGCAATCTCCTGAACCACCCAAGCATCAGCTCCCTGGGGGATGTTCTGCATGTCCGCTAACCAATCAGCAAACGGGTTCTGCATCGCCGCCGGCGGTCCACTCTGGGATCCAAAGGCTGTTCTGGCCAAGTAGTTGCTTTATTTCTCAGGAGAACTCCAGTGCCCTCACTGGGACTCTTAAACATTTGAAGTGGAGCGAAGTTCAGGGGCCTTTGCAGCCGTGGCCACACAGGCCCTCCTATCTGTTTAAACAGCAGGTAGTCCCCAACTCTCCTCTGTTTGTGTCCATGGTTTCCTCCAACAGTTGGGGGGGGGGATTTTCCCATACAGTCCATCATTCCGAAAGGGCCTTGAAATATGTCTGTTTTCCCGGATGGAGCTTGATGGAAACACAAACATACATTTACAATGTGTACCAGAATATTATCATTTTCATTTATTCTTGGTACAAGTATTGGTGATGGTACTGATAAGCAGATGAATTAGTCAAACACAGTAGGATTGCTTGTTTTTACTGTATGCTCTAAAATCATGTAACAGTTGTTATTTATATATTAAGAAATAAAATTAAATGAATGCTTATGTTGAATCAATACAGCGATATATTATAAATATTAGCAGAAATGGAGCAAGAGGAAACATCATAGGTTCAACGTGTGGATGTGCACACTGTGTCCATTGACACTGTCTGCGCAGCCCTACAGGTCTGCTCCATCAAGGTGGCCTCAGCTGGGGTTCTATTGCTTCCCATGTCAACACCACTGACAGCAAAAAGCACTTAGGGACCAACAGATCACTTTACCATTCCTCCTGCAGGAAGAGAAGCTTCGAGGTGGGCGGTGGGAGGTTGGGAAAGGGGCAGAAGAACTGCCGGGCTGCACAACAGGCACCAGCCAGTAGATGGGAGTATTGATGCTGCTTTAATAGTCACAACACTGGACTTGCACTTGGAAACTCTGCAGTGAAGATTGTACTGTAACATTAGCTTAACTGGTGGAGGATAGTGGTTGATATTAAATTATTCCTGCTTTTTATTTCATATTTTTTCACAATTCAAACCACATGAATTTGCTTTACTGTCATCACTTGATAGTGTTGAAATTAGAACAAATTGTGCAAAATTGCCTTTCGCACGAAAACCCCAAAAATCATGTGGTTGTTCAGAACCATCAGGTCAATGTAAAGATTATGACCTTTTTTGAAAAGTGTGTTCCATTTTTCTCCCCCTTTTTCATGTCCCAAGATGTTCACTTCTTTCAAGCTAATAGCTTAATTGCCAAAATTATGGGTGGTTCTGGGGTACAACTGGAAGACATTATTTCATTTCAATGCTCCATTTGCAGCTAGGTAAATATAAAAACACAGATTAAAGTATTTCTGGGCATGCTGTGTCTATGATCCAGTTCTAGTGAAGTGAGGGTGCCTGGAATAGGACAAGTAGACTTAATCGTGAAAGTAGAATAAAAAATAAAAAACATATAACTGGGAGGAACAGTAAATTAAATCACACTCTTCAAGTGTTCATGGGAGTGTTTTCAATCTCTTGGCATGCAGGAACTTAATCATATTATTTTGTTTGCTGTCAACAAGTGGGGTCACCCTCACTGGATCTCACCAAGCTGTATAAATCAGCCAAACGCTGCCGGAAGTCTGTGGCCTATGGCCCACCGCTCCCTCTCTTTGTGGGTTACCAAGGACAGGCATGCTCCCTGTGGTACCATACTGTATGCACAAGTACAATACATGCATAACATGCATTTAAATACACACACCAGATCCCTCCACACTATAACACTAATAATTTAAAATATAAAAGCATTGGGCTTTTCACCATGTATTTTCTTTTAAATAGAGGGCAAAATTGCACAATAATTATAATATATAATAATCGGTAATAATCATAATTGTTAGCAGAATTTTACATTTGAACACCCTCCAAAACATTAAGGCTTTGAGAAACGTTGCATCAAACCATCAGACAGCTAGACAAATGGAAAGTATTATAGTGTGTGTGTGTGTGTGTGTTTGGCAGCACTCATTTATACAGTAGTCTGTGCTATGGAGATTGTTGGCTTGGCACTGGTGAAGTTATGCAGCCAGGTGAGACCAGGCGCCAGTAGAAGTGACGGTCTCACCTCCACTAAGCCTGACTCTGAAGATGTCTTTTAACGTGGGGAAATGTGGCCATTCATGGCCAGCAGAGCGTTTCAATGAGCCACATTAGCTGTTGCGCCATTGTTTTTCAAAAAGGCAGCTCCGAACTTGCTTTGATGGCCGGGAAGCTGGCCCGTGTTTCACTTTGTCATCCTGATGAGCCTCTCTTCATTCTGATCTGCTGAGTCTTACACCCTCCATGGTATTGTAAGGTGAACCGGGGCAGGATGTGGTTTTTTTCTACTTTAAGTTGTATTACGTCTTTAAACTCTAGCATTTCACTGAAACGTAAAATGGATTTTAAATTGTCAAGCGAAGATGTGCCGTGTGATTAAACTTTTGGAATTATACGATTTAAAAGATCCACTTTCTCAACCTTAGAAGTTACCATTTATTTTGACATTTGATGGTGTCTTGATAGTGAAATTATGTTTTGGTTTTAATACACAATAGTGGTTTGGTATATTCAATGCATGTGCTCTTATTCTCATGAAACCCTTTGAGCAAAATTAATATTCCACAAAGGGGATGTCGGCGATCTCTCATGTCCTCCGTCACTCATTCACAGCAAGTCATTTGTAAGTCACACTTTGGCTTTGAAGGGAGTCGGGCACTCACTAAAGAGGAATTCCCTCTTGAGGGCAAAATCCTCTGGAAGAGACCTATGATTATATCTATATTAATGGCTCGCTAAGTCTAGAAAGATGTTTTGTCTGCTAGATCTCACAAATAGAGCTTTTTCACAAAGAACAGGGTCATCTTAAACTGATTAGGGTGCAGAAATATCAGGTTCTTTTTGAAAGCTTGTGCTGTTCCTTTGGTCTTGTTGTGCAGACCCTGATGCCAGATGCAATAAATTATTAGTCTAAATCAGAACAGAATGCCAGCTTTACATCAGGATAGTGATCCATGTCAAGGAAAAGAAACGTTACGTTTGAAGCAAAGCAACGACCCAGTGTCAGGGTCTATCCCAGCTGAGTCCAAGGCTATTATTTACTATTTCACATATCACATGGATTTGGGCTGTTCCTGAAAGACCATTGTACGATAGAGCTTTGTGGGGACTCAAATGATTTAGTATGTTTTATCCTCAGCAAAAACAGAACTGGCCGAGCCCCGCTAAAGGAAATGCTGCAATGGTGTATAAATCACGCAGTTGGCTTTGTGACCGTTTATTTTTTTCAAAATACAAGATATATAAAAAATAAGATATATTCTATATATTACCAAATACCATGCTACATTGTAATGTGTAAAACAGATGCAATGCAAATGTTGGGCACAATATATTGACATAGGCAGTGCAGCATTTAAAATAAATCTTTACCAAGTTTAACAGCAATATCAAATTTCAGCCTTGATAACTTTTTTGTATGGAACCCAGTAAACTAAGAAATAATGACAGAAAACAAACTCAAAAAGTATTATGAAAAGTCACAATCTATGTTTTTCTCATCAAAGTTAGAATGGAATAAGATGCACGCTATGACTTCAAAATATCTAAGCTTCCATTGTAATCACATGGGATTTGTGTGCCTTATCTAAAGTGCTGTGTCATTTTCAATATATCTGCAGACCGTTTACTACTTGTGCTCTGCTGTTATAGCTACAGCAGCTCAGTGGGGGACCAACAGGAGATCTAGGTTTCTGCTTTCTTTAAAGATCTATTTAAAAGCTGTGCTCACTTTCATTTGGCTTTTTTCTTTGTAGAAGCTTATACGACTAAACTGCAAAAAACGTCGGAAAAGTTTTTCTTCCGGTACTTGCCTGGAAATACCATTTTTATGGAGAATAATTTTACTTTATTGCTTTTCATGTAATTACCATTAGAAATGGTTTGTAGTGAATAAAAAACAAGGTTTGGATTCTGATCAACATAGATGAGCAACTTGAGAATAATTTATTGAAACCTACAGTCTGACTATTATGACAACCTCCAACTTTTTAAGACATGGGGAAAAAAAACAAATATTCACATTGTTCATTTGGTTTGGCTTGGTACGGCAGTAGCTACTGTATATGTTCACACTTATCCACCTAGCAGAGATCACAAGATCTCCTCGTAAGAATTCTGTACCTCAGACAGCAGAAAACAAGTCAAGCTGACACACCAGCATGTCTATATGCTTCTGGCTTAAGAATTGCAGTTGAACAGCTCTTCACAGTTCAATGACAAGACAACACCCCCTCCCTCTTACATGGAACCACGAGAGACTAAATAGCAGGCCTACACAAACATAACCCGCACTGTTGAACAACTACAAGTGTCATCTTAGCAGGCAAAAATCTGTGTCCACAGAGCACGGCACCGTAGCGCCGACTGGATGTACCCACGAGCCCCATGGGAGCTGTCAGAGGTCAGCAAGGACCGGGCAGGGGATATATGAACAAGATTCCCAATAAAACACGGCAACTCTGACCAGCGTTCGAGCTGCAAAATCAGAACCAGGTGGGCTGCCCGTGTTCAAAACTATCAAATGAACACCAGATCACGATGCACTCAGGGTGTATATGTTTTTCTTCCTCTCCACGCACCACCAAAAGACACACAAGTGATGGGCTGCGTTTAGCAAACACTGCACCTTGTTAGCATGGGAGAAGAAGGATATGTGAAAATGGAACAGAGCCAAGGAGAGAGATCTCTTACTGTACAGCTCAGGCCAGGCCAGTTCAGCTCTTATTATTTCCACTTATGCCGTATATCATGTTAAGCCTTTGGCCTTCAAACATTTCTGTGCATTTGAAATGTGTGGGTATCGCTTGTCCCAATCAGGAAAAATGTGATTTGAATAAGGTGAGGTGAACTGTTTAAGTGATCATGCATTTGCCATGAAATATGTCCTCATTAAGGATGAAAGATTAGGTTACCTTTCTGCAACCAAAACGGTAAACTGAGTCGAGAAAACGGTCGGCTTTCAGATGTTTTCCTGCCGTGACTGTAATGCAATTTTCTGCACTGAAGAGGTCCATATTCAGAAATAAGCCCGAAGACATGCAAAAAGGTACACAAAGAAATACTTTGCTCGGGGTCAGGAAGGAAGTACCTTGCCACCGAAAAGTGAGTTAGGAATCATGAAAATTACATAAAAACAATCAAAGGAAACCTATTCTGTATAAGTGTAGCAGGAAACGGTTAGACATTTGTGTCTCACTGAGGGTTATGTCTTTTGAAATTCACATAAAAGATAACAGACAATTACGAAAACCACACATATGTTGTTATGCCACTTTAAATCTCACTCTGAAAATACTTAAGAGTCAGTGTGAAGCTGAGTGAGCTGAGGCTCAGTCATGTCTGTGGCGATGGCAGCGGTGCTGACAGCTTTTACTCGTGTTGCCAGGTTGAACACAGTTCACTGTTAAATGAGTAATACTGTGCAGCATGCACAGCGTAGATGCTAAATTCATCTGTGTCTCTGGTAGATTGTTTTCTGCTGTACATGCTAGCTAAGATGCTAAGTGTTCAAAGTCAAAAAGAGCTAGTAAGATACAAAATAAAAATACAACACAAAGATTCAACATTTCTGGTAAGTGATTTGTTGTTTGAAACAGCTATTCCCAACCACTGGGTCGGGGCCCACTGGTGGGCCTCACGGAGTTACTGCATATACTGGCAAATGTTAACTTCAAAATAAAAGTATTTTTATTGTACAGAGCTAGATATTTTTTTTAATCTAAATTGAAGATAATTAATATAATTAGAATATCACAGTGTGTTTGAATATCACCATGCCAATCAAGACACATCGTCAAGTTTTAGTTAGCTAGCTAACCTTCCCCTTGATGCAGTGACACAAACAACTTTAAAGGATGAGTCTTGTGATATTTTATTTATTTTTATTAACACCAAAAACTGACAATGGATTATCCTATCCAAGTATTGTCTTTGTAGCCAAAACCTTTTCATGTTGCTTTGCTGTAAATACTCACACACCAAATGTGTAATAATCCACAGCTGAAATAGTTCTGCACAAATGCATTATTTATTAATACTTGTGTTATGATGACACTATAAATAAAATTAAATTGAAAAATATATATGTCTATTAAGATTTTGTAAGACCTGCTTTAAAGATTGGGGTGAGAAATGAATACACTTCTGGTTGTTTTCAAATCAAATCCCTTACTACTGTACAACATGACCCCTGTCATAATAAACGAAATAATAATTACAAGCAATAGTGGTGCTTTATATTTAAAACAGGATGTACAATGTAGCCCCTATTTTCAACCTACTTTTAATGTAGGCTTCTTCAACATGCTCACTGTCAAAAACTGCAAGACGTACTGAGATAACCAATACTGCCACCAAAATAATAGGTCTGCACACCTCCAATCTACAAGAACTAAAGAGCAGAGGCATCACACATATCGCACATTCAATATCCCTGGATAACACACATCCACTCAACTGTTCTCATTTCTACCTTCAGGTAGGAGACATGTCTGTCTAAATGAATGCATTATGTGGCCTACATGTCTGTTGTTAATGTGTCTTGAATGTCTGGTGTCAAGTTTGTATGTTCTGCTATATGCCATCCCTGTATGTCATATGGCAATTTAACCACGAAATCCAGCTGGTGGCCCTGCATTTTTCAAGTAGGAGTTTTATGGAGGTGGTTTGAGATGGGCAAGCAAGGCTTCTGTGTGTTGGTGCTTTAATGCTTTTACTAAGAAGGTCATTCAAGACACCATGCCAAAGATAAAATGATGCAAATAAAACAACATAATAAAACAAGAAGGTCCAGTTTATCATGAAAAGAGCATTATTGACACTATTCCCGCAGTGTTTCATTGAGAAATACACTAGGCCTACTTTCTCACATAACCTGTCAAGCAATCATTATACACCCTGGGCAGTTTTCCGTCCTATTATTGGCATAGTCAAAGTGATCAAAAGTGTGAAGTCATAAAGTGCATGTGAACAGTACAGGTGTGTTAGACATACGACAGACAGCCTAGTTTTGTACATTAATCATGATTCATCCAACACATATCACGTATCTGGGTCCGGCTTAAATAGGCTTAGTGCTTGTTATATCAGCAAATAGCATCTGCATTGTCCCCCTACCATGGTGTTAATTTTTGGAAACTCATCTTTAAGCTCTGAGGTTGAAAACTTGAATGGTGAGCAGGAAGGGCATACAGGGAAACAACAAAATCAGGGTAGCATTTGGAACCGATTTCTATCTACATAACTAACTAGGCCTACATTGATTGATTGATTCTTTTAATGACTACACAGCCAGGCTGGTCGAATTTGTTATCAGTACAGCTCGGTACAGGTTCCAACATCACATCAAATATTAAACATATAACATAGATACAGTGTTTCCCACACATTGACAAAATTAGATTAGAAATTAGACTATGGCGGTGTGCCATAGTCTAATTTCGGCCGCCATAGTCTCAATGTTCGCCCAAAATTATTTTATCAAGGCAAATGGACTTAACTAGCAGCTCTAATGATAGGCTTAAACAGGAGGGCAGCAGCGCTTATTATAAGGGGAAATCCTTGCTGTTGGTTTGGCTCATCAATGTTCTGTTTTCCCCCGTCGCCATGGCAAGGCATCCCCCGCATCTACCCCCCCTCAGCCGGCGAGTTTGACAGTGCGTGCGCATATGTCAAAACCAAAACACAAAGGAAGGCTGAGGAATAGTCACCCACTTACATTAATAACAATAATAATAATAATAGTCATAATAAACTAATTAAGTATAAAGGCTCAGCACTGTGTTTTAGTCATTTTTGTTTTCATCTTTTCTTGAATGCTTGAACCCCATTTAGTATGTCAACATTTGTATCAGTACCAGCAGTTTGTAAGAAATTGGTCAGTTATTGATATGTCATATTTAGATTCTCAAAATTCACCAAATTGACGCATTAAAATTAAATTTATTCAAAAATTTCTCCCCGGGGGGCATGCCCCCGGACCCCCCTAGAGGATCACAATCCCTCCCACCATAGTCTCCAAAAATCCTGTGGGAAACACTGTAGATATACATAAAGACAGACACATTACATAATACATAATACATACAAGTTGACTTCCATAACAAAGCAACATGCATAATATATTTGCTTGTGTTTGGAGAGCCTCTTCAGATATATTGTTATATTTTACAGCCTGCTGATTTGTGCAATTGTATGGAATATAATTGGCTAATAGTAGTTAAACAATTCGAATACACATCTGTTTGCTAGCATGTTTGTCATGTTTGTGATAATATGTTTAATGCTTGAAGATTATATCAGATTTGGCCTTATTCAGTACATTAATATTGGGACTCTTTAAAAACCAATGATTTATGTCAATGGAAACCCGCTCAACTACTTTGTAACAGCAAGCTTAGTCAATGTTATTACAAATGGTGTGTGAGATGTTAAAATCGTTGAGTGACTTGGATTATGGCCTCTGCAAATATTGATTAGACTGCTTAATATTTTCTGAAGAAGTTGCTTCACCTACAAGACAGGAACTTCACCTGTGTGTGCCCTGCTTTGTAGAAACATGTCTGTATATTGAATTGCGTTCCTGGCAGGATGTTGGAAAAGTGCCCTTAAGCAAGTCCAAATAAGGACCAATCAGATTAGGATAGTGACATCATCATCAAAACAGTATTTCATGGCTATCACCACGCTGGGTGACACAAAACGGTCGAGTCAAGGACTTGAAAGGCCTGTGACAGCATTTTCTCATTTTAAGTAACTTAAGCTAAACTTTCACCTCTCACTTGTGCTACAAAAATACCTGTTGCGAAAAATCTGGCACGGTCTGTTCGTGGTTAAGTTGGCCATGGGCACCCCTGAGGCAACTTCATGTATTTCCTTCACACTTCTGTCGAAGCTCATAATATGTGACAGACTATACCC
The DNA here is from genome assembly GCF_963514095.1 of Eutrigla gurnardus. Classification (NCBI taxonomy): domain Eukaryota; kingdom Metazoa; phylum Chordata; class Actinopteri; order Perciformes; family Triglidae; genus Eutrigla; species Eutrigla gurnardus. Next base: position 14,186,952 of record NC_139921.1, on the reverse strand, counting down.
CCAAAGAAGCACTGGAAGGGAAAGCACAACCTCACTAAATTTACTGTAAAGTGTGTGTTGGTGCATCATGAGTATTGCAGTCATAATCAGTGTGTCACTCTTAACTGAAGACTCAGTCCTGTCCCTGATTTTAGTCTGTTAGCACTATTAAAGGTTTTAAATGTCGAACTCAGAAAGATCTGATTCAGCTGCATACGGCTGGAATATGTGCCGAAAAATAAATAAATTAGTGCATGTAATGTCTTGTAATTTTCTTTTTTTTAAATCCCATAACACGGTTTTAGTTCTGAATACTGATTCATAAGACTATATGGTCTCCGTCTGCTTTAGATGTTTCACGCTTTCTTTTATATACTTCCATTCAAACCTGATGTTCTGTGACTTAAACCATCACAGTTCCGTCAGCATTTGGTATGGCATTCGCGAAAATAAACAAATCTTTTAAATAACTCGAGCAATTATTCTGACTGCGATATTAAACCTCTGTGAGCCACATGTTGGTACTAAAGTAAACTATGCAAGTAACTGGGTAGTTTATGTAAACACGGTGAAAATGGCTGCATAGCCCAGTAGCAGCAGCAAATCCCTAAGTACTGGAGCCTATGATTAGACCCACTCAGCCTTTGGAATAATAAACTTCAACTTCTGGTCGTCTTTAATCAGACATTTAATCTCTTCTTTTTCCTAGATTAGAGTTGGTTCAAAAGCTCCTAACTGTCCTTTAATGCCTCTTAAATGTTCGTGTTGAGCCACTGTGTTTCGTGAGCTGAAGCCAGCTATTCATGGTTTAAGACAGCGGATGGATGAAGCGACTTCTACAAAGTGGGTGATTGAAGAGATGTTTTCAAATTCATACTTAAATCATTGTGTCTGCATTTAGGTTTAAATTACAAAGCTGGCATCACAGGTTGTCCAGGAATTGAGATGAACATGGCAGTAGCTATAAACACTTCAAAAGGAACAAATAAGAGCATCATTAATGACAGTCTGTTTTTGATGAAACTCATTTATTTTCTGAGGCAGAGCGAGAATATCCCCAACAGACCTGCAAATGAAATGCCCACTCTGTCATTTCCTCCAGCTGCATGCCATCATAATGATAATTAGTCTTATAGAAATTAGTCCATCTCAGCATTTTGTGCTGATTTAAGATTGGTTAAATTGGTTGCTGCGTTTGTTTGCCTCAGTAATGTCTAACAACTGAAGAAATATCTGCTGTCCCAGTCCGGAGCAATCAGGGTGTATTCTGTTTCGCATGGTTGAGTGCTCCTGAAGTCCACTGGGTGAAGGGGAACTACACTGGATCTCAGCCCAGCTGGAAAACTGTCCTGTGAGCAGCTCATGATCTGTGAAATGGACAGTACGCATTTGATATAGCACGTCTTTAGACATGCCGACGTCTAAAGACGAAAAAGCAAATCAAAAGTATTCAAAGCCTTCTGAATGTAAAGCAGGGACTACATCTTTCTGAGTGCAGTGAAGTTTTGTTCCATTCATATCATGTTTATTTACACAGTGATCAATTGGTTGCAAGAGTACCAGTCAGCTACAAATTATGTGTGAGCACGAGTGCTTACCGCGCCGCACTCACACTCAGCTGGTTTTGATGCAGGGATGGGATCATGCGACAAGTTTTGGACGGCTGTGAAAGGGCTGTGCACTCTGGCGGTCTGCTGCAATGCTCTGTGGGTGGGAACACACTAGTGTCCTCGGCAACCCAAAAAGCAGCCCTACGGTATTGGAATAAGTAAGCCCGACCCCGTGGCCTGCGACGCAGTGGTCCAACGGCGCCTGTTGGCTGAGCCCAAAACACCATTTCTACACCAGATGTATTCCTAAGATTTGGTAGTGCAACAACTTCAAAGACCGACTTGATTGTTTTTGATTGTATGATTATTCAATGCTGCCGTCTTTCTCTTTTTATTTCTGGGGGGAAAAGATATTATCATTCAACCACACTTATTTAATTGCAGCAATTGGAGCCACTCTAATTGGGCCTTGCCTTTCATCTGTAATGGTAATGATTATAGATTGTGTTTGTGCTGAGCAGTCTAGTCTGATGAGTAAGAGTGGAATGATATGACTGCTTTAGCTGCAATTCCATCTATTTATTTATTCATTTATTTTGTATTCTTGCCTCCTGTGCAGTAAACTATGCTGGAGATAATCTCTTTCAATACACATGTATTTCAGTTTTTTTACAGATATCAAACAAACCCTACGTGCGCTCACATTGTTCTCCATCTTGATGCTTGCAGCTGATTTGATCTCTGTAATGGAGGTCTTGAATAAGTAAACAGTGAATGGCTGTTCACAATGCCTACATGCTTTGTCAGAGCCACGCAGACATTTAAAGAGCATCTTATCATGTTGATTTTTGCAATTAAACATGAAGTTGCCCACTGCAAGCTCCGACTGACTGTATCATCTTAATTATTATCTACAGAACCTTATCCTCAAAGCATTTTCTAAGACCCGATAAAGGGGACTTTATCACAGTCATTACGTGGTTAAATGTCTGGCTATTTGGAAGGGGAAAAAGTTTAAATTTGGGAAACAGTACAACCTAGCCTTTAATGTGTTTGGGTTTACAAATTCTTTCAGGTTTGCAAGTATGATAAACAATGTAATTAATCCTTAAGTGATACCTTCTACTCTAATCATTTTGTGTGACAAGCAGGTCTCGATTATAGCAGTGTAAACAGACTGTGCTTTGACCCAGGTAATTGTTAGTGGGCTCTGCAAAACTGCTAAATAGGCAGATAAGTATTATCTTTTTTTTTAAACATGGTTGGAAAGTTCAAATCCTTACATTTCTGACTGAGTGATTCAGGATGAGCTTTTTTAAGGTTTGTAATCGAGTAGTTTCCTACTTTCATCTGGTTGTAAAGACGCAACTCTGTAGCAACAGTTGTGCATCGGCTTACTAATATTCATCCTCTGCGACTGCAGTCTTTTGCCCCTAAGTCAACCACATCCAGATCACGATCTAATCAAATGTGACAAAGCTTTGCAGGGAAAGATGGGCAGCGATCTGGATTCTGCCCATGCCAGAATAGGAGCTGTTTTGACAAGGATTATCACTCCCATCACCAGGTAATTTATAACAACCCCCAGCTTCTACAGAGCTCATATCTCTCCTAAAGAACTGTGCTTACAAACACAAGCACTATGCTGGTAGCTCGTTTTCTCACCTTCTGCTGAAGTAGGAGGGGGAACATCGCGTTATCTTTGGCCCATATTGCAGGCTGACTCTTGCACAGAAACCTGGGACATGAGTGTCTTGGCAGAACAATCACCTGCATAGTGACGCAAAAGCCAAGGAATTCACCCAGAAGTATTCATAAATCATCCCTTTTTTAATCACATTGACCTGCATGGGCAAAGAAGCCCATGTAATAGATTACAAACTTTAGTTCAGTAAAATTGACTATCACAACTAAAATAATGACCGGGCTTTAATGCAAGAATGTGCAACGGTGGATTAACCAGAAGTCTAAATCCTTATATGAACACTGTGTGTGATGAAAAGATGCCATCTTTTCAGTTGGTGCAATGCAAATGTTTTCACAGTGCAGTGCTATCATAATAGCTTCTGAAAACAAGCGTCTCCACCCCTTCCTTCAACAATAACAGAATTCTCAGGTAATACAATTATACTATGACGCCAGTGGTCTGCAAAGGTAAGTAGCTGAGAATATGCAGGAGCAGCACAGTAACGCAAATTTAAATGAATTTGTTCCCAGTGAACCCATCATTTACAAACCTTCTGAATGATCTCTAATATTACCTTAATGTATCTTAAAATATGGAGACTATCCATAGAAATCAGCATGAATAAAGAAATAATGTTGAAGCTCCATGACTTCAAAAAACAAAACAACAAACAAAAAAAACTGTGGTTCTGTCAGACTTTCTTCAATTTCTCGATAGATTACTTTTAAAAGTTAACATTTGCAAGATGTTGACTACATTTCAAATCTAGTCACCACAGAGTAATGAGACTCAGTCCAATGGAATCCTTATAGGAATGCATGTTAACATATAATAATACAAAAATCAAAGACAGAGAGGCAACCAGAGAAACCATCCACAAGTGCTCTAGCTCTGTTCTTGTCAGTCTGCCTGCTTTGGTTAAACAGCACTAAAAGGACAAGGGATATCCTACACATGTTTGTTATACATCAAATTGAAAATTATCACACAGAATTTGTAAAGAGGGAGAGAGAATGAAAGCAAGAGGAAAGAAAACCAAAAAATGTGGCCGCACAAGATTGTCCTCATTGCTTTTTTGTGTGCTCAAACTATAGTTCCAAAAAGCCACCCACACTTTACCACGTAGGAAGAAACCGGTCTCTACTGGCACCTATTTATGGATGTCGCCTCTGCCAGAGAGAAATTCCTCCTAGAGTGGAGTGAAAAAAGCCTATGAATGCGTAGCTCATCCATCATTCCAAAGCCATTGGCTTTAAAACAGAAGCAAGGCTATGATTTGGTATAACACTTTGCTTTGGTTACCCACTTGCGCTTTTGACTTTAAACTTTTATCCTTCAGATAAAGCACTTCCCCTCACAACATACAACATATTTATTAGCCGAAGTATCATATTCTAAATTTCACTTCCTTCCATGGCTGAGGTTATGAACTTCAGATATGTTCAGTATGTGAGTGCTGAGTTTAATCTTGTGTGAACTCCTCATTGGTTTGACGAGAAGCTGACGTCATGAACTCCACTTCACCCATGCAGGCTGCTGCTTGTGCAAAGAGAAATGTGATGGCCCTTGCCCTACCTGTTTTGATGCCAATTAACTAATCTTCTCACCGGTTTCTTCAAGTATGCAAACACTGTTGCGCTATCTGTGTGAAAATCAGCCCAATAGTCAAGATGACGTCTATTCAACATGTTCAAAATCAAAACAAGAGAAGCATTCCTCTATGTGTCAGGGTAAGCTTTGAATGGCAGTGTGATATCCAGTAACAGCAGCTATTGCTGAAGCTATGATCGCCAGTTCATCATTGGCAGTTATATTGTTATTATAGTTATTTATCTAACCGTAATCAAGCTCGTGTTGCTTAACTTTTAAATAGACCTGTTATCATTTGTAATGGATATAAATGTATATGTGAGAGGGGCTATCTAGCCAACCTTTATATTATATTGACTTTTATGTTTCCTAGTGTGCTGGAAATCATGCAGACAATGAAGTGAACGCATGAAGGGTTTGGCACTGGCAGCCAGAGTAAGGCTCACTGCATTGTTGCTTCTGCCTGGAATTTTCCAGAGGTTACGTGGTCAGTCAAAGAAGGTGTCCAACATCTTCACAACTGAGACATAAGATAAAGTAACCAGTAACATTTTGGGAGATAAGCAGTGACAGACAGCAGGGATCTTAGCAATATGGCTGCAGAGCTCAACTTTATGAAATGTCTTGTGATAGAATTGACTTGTTTTAGTTTTTTTTTCCAATTAAGACTTGTTTGACCCAAGTTCCCATTTATCTGTTCTGTTAATGTAATTTTGCAAAATGGAGGAAACTGTAGAAGTAGTGTTTCTTTCAAGTGTGTGGCCCCATCGATGCAGCTCAAAGAGAGCGGGTTGCCCTCCAATCACAATATCTGCTGACATGGACCAGTGTTTAAACCAAAAGCAACTCAGCGAAATGCCACAGAGAATGACCGCCGCGATCCCCAATGCAGAAGTCAGCAGGTGCACAGACAGACTCATGGGCAAAGACAGTTCAGAATAGGGATGCAAATTATCGAGTAATTCATTAATCAATAGTTGTTTCATCTTATCGATCGATGATCGATTAATTGATAAGCGGCAATTCTTCTGAGAAGCTGAATTTCCCTCTGAATAGGTTCCATCTACTATACGTCACATAAAATGCTATCTTCCTTAAGAAAAATGCTAATTATATTTTGAATAATTTCATTTTAATGCATCCATTTGGGGAATTTTGAGAACCAAAATTTGACATATCGTTTCCTGACCAATTTCTTACAAACTGCTGGTTCTGATCCAAATGTTGACATACTAAATGGGGTTGAGGATTTAAGCATTCAAGAAAAGATGAAAACAAAAATGACTAAAACACAGTGCTGAGCCTTTATACTATTAGTTTATTATGACTAGGCTATTATTATTATTATTATTATTATTATTATTATTATTATTATTATTAATAATAATAATAATAATAATATAAGTGGGTGACTATTCCTCCTTGTGTTTTGGTTTTGTCTAAAGCCTCGTTCACATACGTCGCCACTCGCCCATCTCTGAGCGACAGCTGTCAATGAATGTGAATGTGTTCTAACGGAATGTGTCCAGGACAGGCGATGCGATGTGGGCGGGGACGAAGAGAAAATAACTTTAACTTTCTGCGATGCGAGTGAAGCGAGTACCAATCGAGTACCAATCGGAATGTAGAATAGAGATGATTGACAGTGACGTCAACAGAGAGTTCCACAGAGAGTTGCCGCTTGAACTCGCCGCCGGTGGCAGTGATTTATTTGCCAGCGAGTAGAATTCAGCGAGAAAGCGAGGTCGTGATGGGCGAGTAGCGACATATGTGAACGGGGGCTATACGCGCCGGCAAACTCGCCATCTAAGGGGGGAGGGAGGATGAAATAATTTTCGGCGAACATTGAGACTATGGCGGCCGAAATTAGACTACGGGGGTGCGCCATAGTCTCGTCAATGTGTGGGAAACACTGCTGCCAGTGTCCCGCTTCTCGTTTGTCTTCTCGTTGTCGCCACAGCCCTGCTTCGCTTGTGTTCGTGCATGTGCGTCAAGTACGTCTGGCGTCAAGCGCGCCCTCACTTGGACTGGCGGGGAATTACGGGTTCAAAACGCAATTAATTGCAATTCATTTATTTTAATCGAGTAATTTCTAATTGACAATTAATCGATAATCGATTAATTGTTTGCATCCCTAGTTCAGAAGTACATTAGACAAGCAGGGTACTGGCAATGATGGCTGAGGAGTCCATATGGAGAAAGTCTTTACAGCTGGGCCGCCCACTGGAGAAACGATTGAGAAACTCGCGGTGGAGATACAGGAAAATGCCAGACAGCTTCTTCGAGTCGACCTGGAGAGGAAAATTTCGGGTGGACAATCACACCTTCTGGCCAACCTGGTAGAGAGGAGCTTGAGAGTGGCATTGATTGGCGGAGGTGTTGTATCGGTAGCGGACCAGGCAGACATCCTCCAGGGTGGCCCACCAGAACCACTGCAGGAGGACGTCCTGGGTCCCTGGCATGCAATCTTGGGTGTGAAGTGAGCCCACTGGAGAACATCAGGGGTCAGGCACTGGGGCCAGGCTGATCACACATGGTGGACCTCATTCTCTCCTAGATTTCCCAGGTCAGGGAGGCGACCATGCAGGGAGCAGGAAGGATTGGATCAGGACCAGTGGCAGAATCATCCCCCCTGGGAACTGGTGAGACAAGGCTTCAGGCTTCATGTTGTGTGATCCCGGGCAGTAGGATAGGGAGAAGTAGATTATGTAACAGGGCCCATCGGACTTGGCAGGAGTTTGGTCTTTAAGCCAATTGATGTATTTAAGGTTTTAACTTGAAGTATAGATGGTGAAGTCCAGTGGAAGGGGACCTTGGATGAGGTGAGGGCTGCGAAGGGGATGGCAACTGAGCTGTAGCCGGGGATAAAGCAGTGGTAAAACTAAGCGAATCCCAAGAAGAGTTGGAGCTGCTTTCTGGAGTCCGGGACTGTCGAGGAGGTGACAGAAGGAAACAGAAGCAGAAGCTTTCATGAGCGAGTTTTCTAGAAGATGGTGTAATACTGTCTTGACATGGTGAACGTGCTCCTCCTGTGACTTTGATAAAATCACAATGTCGTTCCGGTAGACGAACACGTAGTTCAACATGTTCTTGAGCATGTCATTGACCAGGGCCTGGAATACAGCAGGGTTATTGGTTAGTCCAAAAGGCATGACCACTTACTGATAATGTCCTTTAGGGGTATTGAAGGTAGTCTTCCACTCATCGCCCTTCCGGATAGGAATTTTGGTAGGCGTTGCAGGGGGAGAGCTTGGTAAAGATGGTCGCAGCTTGAACGCTGAGGAGATGAGTGGAAGGGGGTAGTGATTATTGACAGTGATGTTGTTAAAGCAATAGCAGTCGATGCAGGGTCTCAGAGTCTTATCTCTTCCCAATGCAGCTGAAACCCCCTCCTGCAGGAGTGGAGAAAGGGAGGATGATGCCGCCAAGCAAAGAGTCACTAATATAGGCCTCCATAGTTTCTCACTCAGGGGCAGACAGGGTGTACTGGCGTCCCTTGGTGAAGGTGCAGGTCAATGGCACAATCATATGGACGGTCGGAGGTAGGGAAGTGGGTTTGGCCTTGCTGAAAACCTCCCTGAATTTATGGTACTCTGGGAACAGGAACTGGAGAGGGCGGGCGCAGAGTGGGAGCTTGTTTCAGGCAGACCTGCTGGCAGGAAGTATTCCACCCCAGGATGGCACCCGTCGTCCAATCAATGTGGAGGTTCTGACGGCACAGCCAAGGATACCCCTGGGTGACAGGATTATGAGCCTGTATACAAACCGAGCATGATACCCCAAGTCGACCTGAGCCTAGCCCGACCAACTCATCCAGCGTAGTTGGGAGACACCACTACATCTTTAATATAATCGGCTAATCCATGGAAAAAAGTGTGGCAGAGGGCCAATGGATTCCAGTTACTCTGCTGGGCTTTAGTATGAAAGTCAATGGAGTAGTCCACCACACTCCGACTGCCCTGCAGGCACCGAGCAGCTTTAGCGCTAACAGCCCCCATGCCGATGACCTTGTGAAGCTCCTGAGAAAACAGCAGGAAGGAGGAGCAGTAGTTTATTTCTCCCACTCCACGGTTCCCCAGAGACAACCTCTTCCTCCATCAGGTGATAGGCTGATAAAGAAGGCAAGGTCGGGAGACAAAGGAAAACGCCAGGCAGCCGCGTGAACAGCCAGACAGAAAACAGTAAACACACAGGCAGGAATCTTGGGGACAGAAGGCTGATGCCTTTACTAAGGCAGAGACGAGGAGAGATAGTCAGGACGAAGCAGGGTCGGAACTGGGAGATCCACCAGAGGGTTATTGCTGGAAGGTCTGGCATGGATATGATGAAAAATCTGACAAAGAGCAGTGTTTCCCCTACCATTGTACAGGTTAACAGTTAACCTATTTCTACCTGAATTTCTATGAACTATTAAGCTGCAACGTGGCATCATGACTTTTTATAAATATATACACCACAGCGAAACGACCCATCACATCTGCGTGTATATAAACGCCCTTTAAAGCTAGGGTTAGGGTTTGGCGTTGATAAAGGCGATTGTGCGTAGTGATAACACGCCATAATGTGTCATACATACGCCGATTCATGAGATTAGTCTGTAAGCTGTTGAGTAAACCTATAACTTACACTCACCGGCCACTTTATTAGGTACACCTTGCTAGTACTGGGTTGGACCCCCTTTTGCCTTCAGAACTGCCTTAATCCTTCGTGGCATAGATTCAACAAGGTACTGGAAACATTCCTCAGAGAGTTTGGTCCATATTGACATGATAGCATCAGGCAGTTGCTGCAGATTTGTCGGCTGCACATCCATGATGCGAATCTCCCGTTCCACCACATCCCAAAGGTGCTCTACTGGATTGAGATCTGGTGACTGTGGAGGCCATTTGAGTACAGTGAACTCATTGTCATGTTCAAGAAACCAGTCTGAGATGATTCGTGCTTTATGACATGGCGTGTTATCCTGCTGGAAGTAGCCATCAGAAGATGGCTACACTGTGGTCATAAAGGGATGGACATTAGGGCTGGGAATCGATCCGAATTTCCTGGATCGATCCGATTCCGATTCATAAGGTCACGATCCGATTCGATCCACGATTCGATCCGATTCGATATCGATCTATTTACAGACATAATGCAAATAAATACTGTCCCATAGACAAAACAGCTCCATGTGTTTGTGATTGTATCTGTGTACGTGTAAGAGGGACACAGAGAGAGAAGAGTCAAGAATCAAGTATTTATTTTAGACAAAAATCCAAGTATTATTTGAAATTTAAGTAACATATCCAAGGCAGAATTAAAACAATGACCAGAACTAAACAACAATGACCAAATAAAATATAAATAAATTAAAATCAAGTGGCCCTCTATATTAGAAAACTACAAGAACCCCTGTACCCAGTCTTTGACAACCAGAGACTTGTGAAATGCCATACAGGGAGAGAGAGAGAGAGAGAGAGAGAGAGAGAGAGAGAGAGAGGGGGGGGGGGGGGGGGGGGGGGAGAGCAGGAAAAAGAAGCGGGGCGAGAAAAGTCGACTTACCTGCTTTTGTTCTGTCTAGTTCGTCTTTGTCCTCGTAACGTCTGAATCCGAAGTTTTGCCAAACATCAGCCTTCATTCCAGAAGGTGATTTTAGTGGTGCCGCTTCAGCCATCTCGCTAGCTTAAGTTTCGGTTTCGGTTTCGTTTAGCCGGCACTCGCTTTTTATAGTGCGTCAAAGAAAATAGTGCCTTTAGTCACCTGGAAAAGATCGATCCAGACATTTTTGGATCGATATCGTGCTTTTTGAGCGTGAATCGATATTGGATCGCGGATCGATTTTTTTAACACAGCCCTAATGGACATGGTCAGCAACAATATTCAGGTAGGCTGTGGCATTGACACGATGCTCAATTGGTACTAATGGGCCCAAAGTGTGCCAAGAAAATATCCCCCACACCATTACACCACCACCACCAGCCTGAACCGTTGATAGAAGGCAGGATGGATCCATGCTTTCATCTTGTTGACGCCAAATTCTGACCCTACCATCCGAATGTTGCAGCAGAAATCGAGACTCATCAGACCACGCAACGTTTTTCCAATCTTCTATTGTCCAATTTTGGTGAGCCTGTGCAAACTGTAGCCTCAGTTTCCTGTTCTTAGCTGACAGGAGTGGCGCCCGGTGTGGTCTTCTGCTGCTGTAGCCCATCCGCCTCAAGGTTCGACGTGTTGTGCGTTCAGAGATGCTCTTCTGCATACCTCGGTTGTAACGAGTGGTTATTTGAGTTACTGTTGCCTTTCTATCAGCTCAAACCAGTCTGGCCATTCTCCTCTGACCTCTGGCATCAACAAGGCATTTGCGCCCACAGAACTGCCGCTCACTGGATATTTTCTCTTTTTCGGACCGTTCTCTGTAAACCCTAGAGATGGTTGTGCACCTTAAAAAGTCACTCTCTCCTTGTGATCTTGAATACACTGTGGTTGAACAACAATGTTGAATGCAAATATAATAATTGCAGAATTGCAGACTGCTTGCTGTGCCACCTGAATTAATCCAACTGCACCAATACACCATCCCACACGTCTCATCTATTGAGGGGTTTTTGGTGGGTACCTCCGGGCCTGAAAAAAATTCTAGGGGAAACATTGAAGAGTGCATGAGGACAGCTTATATGCAGGGTTGATTCATAAGCTGCAGCTGATGGACCAGTGGAAACGTACTGGTAACTGGTGAGAGGGGGAGGAGACTGTGACATCTGCAGTTCGATACCCAGTCTGCATGTCGCAGACAAATTGCTCATGAAGGCTGTGAAGTGTTTGTGAATGTGCATTAGTTTATGCCTGATGGGCAGGCAGCACCTTGCATTGCAGCCTCTGCAACCAGTGTATGAATGTGTATGGGTGAATGTAGACATGTAGTGTCAGTTGAGTTGTCGGATGGCTGGACAGTCACTATATGAATGCTGGCCCATTTTCCATGCATGTCCATTGACTTTAGGGGTGTAACGTAGGGTTGTCACAGTACCAAAAATTCACCAGTAAAAATACCAGTAACATTACACGATGCCAGTTTCGATACCACGGTAAAATTTTCTAAGATTCCATGTACTTGAAACATGAACTTCTTTATTAAAAATATCAAAATGTCATAAGACATACAAAACGTAGTGATAGAGCATTGAACAACACAATAAAGTGCAATGTAATGGTCATAGTGCAACAACTATTGTCCACTAACACATTCCAAACTTCCAGAACTTTCAAAGGTGCTGTGCAAAAACATAACAGTGAATGTAACAGTGCAGCCATTCAGTTAGCAAGATGCACATGTAATTGTTCACAGCATTTTACACCTTTTTTTTGCTAGTTCAAGGTTTTTATAGAGGAAAACTAACATGTCAACATGGTCTTGAGTAAGTTGTGAACGTCTTGGACTGACAATGATTCCTGAGGCACTGAAGACACTTTCGGAAGCACAGCTTGAAGCCGCAATGCAGAGATACCTCATTGCGAATTCTGCAAGTTGAGGTACTGCACCTCCATTCATTTTCCACCAGATGAGGGGATCTTCATCTGCACTCAGTTCTGGCATGCTGCTATACCAGGAACTCACCATTTAACTTATCTTGTGTGGAGAGCCCTGCCTGAGATTATGTGGCATCACTGCCCCTCTTCTCTCCTTGAATGGCTGAAAGCAGATGCTTCAAATCAGTCTTTGACTTTTTGATAGCCTGCTTTGGCTCGAGGCCTCTGCTCCTGTTGCCATGGGGTTCTCAAATGCATCAGCTCCATCATCGGCATTCGGCATTCCCCGAGTGTAGTAGTGTGTTTCTCACCACTGAGTGCATCTGTAAAAGGACTCAGTGGCTCAAGGACTTCTTTTAGTCTTTCTAGAATTGTGATGTCACTGTCTTTTGGTATCAGGTGCCATTTTTTTTCTGTCCTCTGCCAGGACTGCACACAGAGCTTGCTACTGCTCCACGAATCTCTCCACCATATCATATGAGGAATTCCAACGGGTTAGGTGCATCGTGTATCAAATGGTGTTCTGGGAGTGCAAGTAGTTTTTGTTTTGCTTTGAGATGTCGCAACAGCTTTGATGAACTGGTGAAGCCAGATACGGTTTTGCGCAGCCTCGACTGAGGGCTGCAGATATCTTGTCAATGTTTATGGCCTTGCTAACGGCCAGGTGCAAGTTGTGGCCAAAGCAAGGGATCCATATGTCGTCATCTTTAAAGGCCTTTTGGTTGTTGGATGCGTTGTCTGTTGTGATGCCTGCTAGTTTTGCAATGTCCAACTTCCACTCCTCAGTAACTACTTCGTCAAATGCCTCCCTCAAACTGTCACCTGTGTGGGCTGAGTTCAGGCCACTACAGCCTAAACACCAGGAGTGCAACTCCCATGACTGTGTTATGTATTGTATGGTAATGGCCATGTATGTGTCTACAGCTCTGCTTGTCCACAGATCAGTTGTGCATGCATAGAATGGCTTTTTTGGTATTGTGTGACGAGGTCCCTTGTTTCTGTGTAGATTTTTGATATTTCTGTGTACATGAAATAATTCTTACTTGGAAGTTGATATCTGGGATTGAATGCATGGAGCATTTGCTGAAATCCTGTTTTTTCAACAACGTAGACAGGGACTTGGTCCATACATGTGAACTCTTCTACACTTCTATCCAATCTCCTGGCCTCATTTGAATTTCTCTCGTATTTTCCTTGCTTCTCTAGAGCCTCAGTTATGGTTGGCTGAGTTGGCTGAGATGTCTCCAGGACGTCATCCCCCGCATGCAACTGAAAAAGGAAAATTGACATTTTAGTTAATATAGTTAAATGACTAAAGAAAGAGCACAGGTATAAAGCATAAGCACCTGCCCTGCCCTGCACATTGGCTTCAGCCCACTTGCACACATACACGCCTAATAGTAGATGAAGTCACAGACAGGTGGTGGCAGGTAGTTCATTTTAAAACATTAACATTAAAATCAGGGTTGTCAAAAAAAGCCAGGAATGGGACAGCGGCAGAGCACTTGTTTTCAATTGCAAATGTACTATCCAATTAGCGATCAGGAAGCAATGTTCAGTGTGGTCACGGCGAAATTGCAGCTATGTCACTCGCAAATCGTCTTTTAATTTTTTGGGGGGGTAATACGTTGCATATCCATCTGTTACTATATTAAACCAAGATATTCAGTGAAATTCGCTAGTTGTTACAAGATACTTGCCAGAGACATGCTCTTTCTCTCTCTCCGTCTAACTGAGGCTGCATAACTACGAGGTAGCTAGTGCTATAGTGCTAGGCTAAAGTTAAAAGTACAGCATAAGCTACGTACATAACATAAGCCATAACAAATGTGCCCACCCTCCCAAACATCATGTAACATTAACGTGTATTTCAGTATGGCAGATAAAAAAAAAATAATAAAAAAAAACAGAAAACTTTCATCCTTTGGATGTTGTTAATATGAATCAGAACTCACCTTGAATTCTTTGAATAAATCCGGATGACGGTCTTTCAGGTGCTTCGCCGAATTGGACGTATTTCCTCCCTTGGTCCGAAGACCACGGTAGCACCATTTGCATATCGGCTTCTGCGGATTAATTATTATGCCATGGTCATCTGCCTCATATGCAAAATACTTCCATACACGACTCTTTGTGCCTTTTTTTATCCACAAGTCGCGGACACGGTGGAGCTATTGCTGTAGCAGTTGCCATCTTCCACATGTGTTTTTTGTTTTGCTATGTGTAGTTCCACTTCTTCGTGAATTACTACTTCTGATGTAAGTATCGACTGCAGCCGTATACTACTACTACTACTGCCCATTCCAGAAGCGTTATGGCACCGATGCCAACACTGGAATCGGTGCGAGCGGTACTTACAAAAAATGGGCATCGTCCGTGTTTTGACATTTTAGAATCAAAAGGTACCGCAAGTATCGGTTCTCGTGACATCCCTAGTGTAACAGTTCACTGAAGTCACGTACCTCAGTTCGGGGCAATGGAGGGGACAGAAAAACAAAAAACAAAAATGCAGAAGACAATTATTTTTTATTGTGCATGTCTCAGGTTGTACCACCTAGTGTCATACAGTCTCTCTCCTGAGCTAGTTGCAACAGCCTGAACTGCGTAATCTAAGATGTAAACAGTAGGACAGGAGGCGAAGCTCTGAATCCACTGAAAACAACTCAGTGCGCTGTAGTACGTATTCCAGGCCCTTATGTGGCGCTGTTTCTGCTACAAAAACAACACCAAAACACAGAAGAAGAGATGGAGCTTGACCGGATGTTTGCCGTTGCTATGGCAACACGTGAAAGCTACGGCTAATTATCCACCCGACCACCCGATCAATAAATATCCATAAGATGACAATTTGGCCCGTATAAATAAAACCAACAATAAGCATCAACAGCCATCACCCTAAGGACCTTAACGAGGCATTGTCACACGTTGTGATGGATTAATAAGAAAAATAAATGCGTTGGTTGTTTGTAAGCATCGTAATAAAGTAGCAATTTTGCCCGGAATATTGTCCCCCTCACTCGGCTCCGGTTTTTTCATACAGTGGCCCTAATACGGCGTCGTACAGAGGAGCAGAATATCTGCTGCAGCACGTTCACGAGCACGTAGGCCGCCGTTGTGGAACAAGTCAGGCTCGAGGGTCAAGTAGCGGGGCAATGACGTCAGCGTATGCGTTTTTGCCGTCTACATGAAAACGAACACGAAACGGAGGGATGCCGTTTTTTTCTTTTTCACCCTGGGACCTGGTTCCAAAAAAGTGTGTTTCAGGCCACGAAAACGCTGGATCTGTATGGACGGCCGGCCGAAACGCACAAGACTTGTGCGTTTACCCACAAAAAAAGTTTCTGTGAGGACGGCGTAATTAATTCACGCACCAGTTTTATTTATTTTTATACCGTGTATTCGCCGTGTAAATCCACGTACCGAACCGTGACCCCCGTACCGTTTCGGTTCAGTACGAATACATGTATTGTTACACCCCTAACTGATTTACAAGAATAATGGTGAAAAGAACAAGCAAGATTATTTCAAAGCAAATGTTAAAGAGTGTGGATCCCTGCTGTAACGATTATAACAGCTGTTAAAACAGCTTTGCAAGGTGATGATGAAAATGGCAAATAATATAATTTTTCTCAGTGTATTTGTGAAGAAGAAGCGCAACTTTTACTCTGTTACATAGCGCTATGTTCCGCTTGTTACTTTTATTTTTTTTAATCCATTTTTATTCAATGCGCAATCTGTTGATTTCTGTCAGAGACTGAACCAATCAAACGTAGCCACTAGCTACGCTTGACTCCGTTTCACCAATCAAACGCAGCCCTGCAGTCACATGAAAGCACACGAAATCTCTCCAGCGATTATAGATATAACTTCTCATCTCATCTTCAACCGCTCCGAAAAAAGAAAGTCCACACAGGAGCACCAGGGGCACCAAACATCTCTTGTATTACCAGCGAAGCGTAAAGGTTTTGGTTTCAAAAGCTTTGTTATGAAAATGAGTGACAGTGTGACAGAAGACAATATTTTGAAACATCTAAATTGAGCAAGTTTGCGGATTTATTGGTGTTTCTTGTGACTGAATTTGCCTTAATTAGGGCCCGAGCGCCGACAACATTGGGCCAGCCAAGGCCCGTATAGAGTGGCGAAGTCCAGCACCTTCCGCGAGACTCGCATGGGACCTCTGAGATCTTAAAATACGGTATGGGTCTCAATGCAGCTTAAATAATTATTTGCTGGTCCCAGTCGTTATATGCCCCGAATTAGAAATATGTTGTTTGTGGATTTAAATGATCATTTTTCACGTCAAGAGTTTAACCGTTTATTTTGTTCAGTTTAAGGCTGTAGAAAAAACACAATGAGAAAGACTACACGTCCCGTATGTGACGTCACGTCATCACCCTGTCTAATGTTAGGCTTGTTCAGGATGGTCTTGGCGCGCATGTGTGCAAGGCAACATGTGGAAGACATTCTTTTTTTTCAGTATATTTGTATTATCATTCTATGTTTGTACTTACCAGACCTCACAAATAAATAGGCCTACTCACAGCACAATGCACATAACTTTAGATCAAGCCATGAGATCAAAGCGACCAAAATAAAAAGGCAAATCATTTCATCACAAGGTGGCCGCCGAGTGCGGACCTGAACACACGTCATTGAACTTTTAACCAATGAGAACCATACCGCTGTAGCAGAGGTGTGGGCAAGCCAGTTGCAGCCGCCGTAGACCGCACTGCCAAGCGCTGCAAGAAGCGGCTCTTTAAAACTTGTTCCCGCGATGTTTTGGGTCACATGATATGGTCGCGACCCTGTGACGTCTTTGTAGTCGGCTGCCAAGTCGGACACAAATTCTAGCCGTCATGCATCGCCTTCAACCCACAATACATCACGTTAGGTAGCGCGCTGCAGGCGGCTACATCAAGTTGAATTCCCCTAGTGATTCAGTGCCGATCATAGGAAGATGCCGGTGTGTTTTGTTCCTGAATGTTCCCATTCCAGCAGGTATGACTGTTCATTCTTTCGGTTCCCAATCCGATGAGAAGACTAGGAATCGCTGGCTCAAACTGATGGATATCATTCGCGTCGAGAGCAGTGAAGAGCTGTAGTTCACAAAGGGGCCTCACACAAAACCTACCATTATAAAATTTCTCCGCGATAAATCACATTTTTTTTGCATGGAAAATTATCTTTAAAAACCACAAACAACATGTGAAATTCATAGCACAATTCAATCGGGACCAGAAAATAATTTTGATCTCGCCATAGTAATACATCAGAAATTCATTTTGAGGTCCCATGTACTGGAAATAGAAGGCGGGACTTCACCACTCTATAGTAATTGTGTCGTTTCTTATTATTGTTTCACTAAAAGTGTGAAGGCCTCGCTAACTGATTGTGCTAGCTATCCAACCATGTAAACACTCCCAATAAACTCCACAGACGAGGACGTGGTTTCCAATTAAGTTTACTGAGGCTTGTAAAAATGTAAACACAATACAGTGTCAGAACTATTACACCACTATGAGCGAGTTGCATACACAACACGGATGCGGCGCTAGCTTAGCCACTTTGCGATTCAGCAACCCATCGATGCCTACTTAAGGCTTGATTATGCTTCCGCGTAGTGATCACGCAACGGCAACGCAACGGCCACGCAGTTGCTTGGAGACCGTGATGGTTCTGCGTTGGGTTTACGTGTCGAAATGCAATTCAATGCCACACCGGGAAAGGGCGCTATGTTTTTTGTAAAGACTGACCGACCGACTGAGACTCTTGGCGTATATCATCGTAAGCTTCGTTATAGCGTATTTGTTTACTTTCCGGCTTTAAACGTCCACAATTTTCAGAACTTGGTGTTTTATTTCTTTGTGCAAAAGCGAGAAGGTGCAAACAATAAAACGAGGTGAAAACAATAAAAGTAGCCTTTTAAAAGTTTAAATGGCGGTGTTTATGAGTGGAAACCGGATAGCGGTCTCCAGCGGATGTAGTTAGCGGACCAATCACAGCCGATGCTGCTGCGTTGGTGTTGCGTTGCTGTTGCGTCGCCTCGACGCGCGTCGAGGATTTTTGGGAGGCACACGTCAGGCCCTTGCGTTGACGTAAGGGGGGTCCGCAAGGACGCAAGGGGTCCGCAAGCCCCCTTGCGTTGTGTCGACGCGGAAGCATAATCCAGCCTTTAGATACCACTTACTAACACAAACAACCCGCTGGTTATCTTATCATGTTGACAGATAGCATTTTAATACTTACAGAGGTTGCTTTAGTCGGCAGAAATAAAGAGACTATTGATCCGTAGAGCCGACGATAGACTGGCACAACACAGCGCTAGATTTTTTTCCGGTGAACTGCGCACTGGCGTCTTATCGAAACCGAAACTAAACACGACAGGTAAAATTAACTGTCCTGCACATAGTTAACCACAAGCTGGCACTATTACTTAGGATAAACTGTTTGAACAACAAAATACACTGGCTGGGGCAGAACAAAAAGACTTGCCATTTTGGGGGCCTTTGCATAAAAAAAACTCATCAAAATTGGCGTGCACATGTACGGAGCCCTGGAGGTGACATGGGTGTTTTTTTTTTTTATTATCTCGCACGTGCGACTTACTGTATATCGCACGTGCGAGTCGTGCGAGATAGTTCGCTCTGGCTCAAAGGATTGCAGGAAGTGCCTCTTGCTTAAAATGAAACCATGTACAGCTATGCTTCTCAGTATTTCTTTGTGATGCATACCTAAATTAAAGAAAAACCTGATGAGATGGTCTCGATCCATGATAATAGGCCTGCATTTAACCGACTGCGACTGCTTTGGTTTTCCACTTTCACAAATGTATGGTGTTTGGGCACGAGCGACTTACTGTAACTCGCACGCGCGAGATACAGTAAGTCGCACGTGCGAGTTA
Organism: Eutrigla gurnardus; assembly: GCF_963514095.1. Classification (NCBI taxonomy): domain Eukaryota; kingdom Metazoa; phylum Chordata; class Actinopteri; order Perciformes; family Triglidae; genus Eutrigla; species Eutrigla gurnardus. The sequence goes on along the minus strand of NC_139921.1, from coordinate 14,167,736 downwards.
AAAAAAACACACCCATGTCACCTCCAGGGCTCGTACACATGTGGCCTGGTGAAAAATTTGAGAATTTGGAGGTTTCATATTCACGCACCAAAAAGTGGCTCTCTAGCGCCACCTAGCGGCTTTTAGGCCACGCCCGCACACGTAACTCTGATTGACATGAAATGTTGCACACATGTGCAGCTGAGTGGACTAATTTGCCATGAGGACTAGTGAAGTCCGCCTCGAAATATTTTCCACCATCTTGGATTTTATGAAATACACTTATTTATTATTATTACAATCATCACGAAACTAGATGACATATGTACGGGGAACATGGTGTGCAAGTTTTATCAAAAATACTGTGCATGCTTGATAAGAGTCCCACCCTGAACACATCTGCACTGCAATATTGACTCACAGTCAGAGCGCCACCTACTGGCGACAGGACATGTCACTGATTTTGTACCTTTTTCTAAGTAAAAGCCCCCCCTTAGGTTGGATGTACATGCATGACATATATCTTGTACATAGAACATATAGAGATGTACAAAAAAGCCTCTTAGACCCTTACTCTAAAATCAACAGGAATTCATCAAAAAATGTTTTGAACCACCTGCTTATGAAACTCATTTCACTGTGCAAAGAGGAGAAACAGAGGGGGAGGGGGTCGAGAATCACCTGGGGACCTCAGAGAGCTTTCGAGGAGGCATAGAGATGGCTGTGTGATCTCTGTCACTGTTAAATACAGTTCCACTCTGGATTACATCACATCAACAGTTATGAAACTTTGCACACCTGCTAAGCATGATGACTTTATACATTGTCTGATCTGCTCCAAACTTCACCTGAACCTGAGAGAGCTGTCAGGGAGATGTAAATATCACTTACATCTGGCGGTCGCAGGCGGCTGCAACACTGCAGGCGACCCTGGCACCCCACGACAGTATATGAGCGAGGGCCCATGCATCACTACTTGAAGTTTTAATGTTTACATTTTTCAGTATTTTTTAAATAATTTCTTATTGTTTTGGTTAAAGGGATATTGTTTCGCAATATCTGAATTGGCACATTGATATTTTATATTTTGTCTATTTTACGTTCATGTTCTGATTATTGAACCAGGAAATCAGAAGTGACTCAGCAGTTACTCAGTACTTGAGTAGTTTTTTTCACTGAATACTTTCTTACGCTAATCCATTACCTAGTTGGATGATTACTTTTTACTTCTACTTGAGTAAAATAATGTGGTGATGCAAACAGTGCTAATAGTGCAAACAGCACTAAAGGTGCAAACTACTGCAAACGTCTAGACAGAGCTAACATTGATAAGCTGAGGTTGAACCGGAGGGTGGATGTTATGCTTCTGTGACAATGCTATTGGTCGGGACCGCATTATCAGCTGTAACTAATGCATGAGAGCCGTGCAGAGCAGCAGCCATTAACATGCACTGTAAGCACATGTGACTGTCCTTGCTATGTCAACAAAGCAAGGAGAAGCTCAGATAACAACACATACAGAGGGAAACAACTTAATTTTCTGCTCAGGTAGACATTACTCCACTATACCTTTACATAGTAAATAGTTGTTCGCTGCTATATTCATACTCTGAATGCTCCTTTTAAGTGAAGTGTACAAATATTATGAATCAGGGTCAGTATGCTGAGGCTGAGGCTTGTTGGACGCCTACCAGCAGGGTCTTTCCTCCAGTTCATAGCTTTAACAAGTCTGATTTGAGTGACCTGGGGAAACGGTTTAATGACTGTTTCAACTGGGTGGTCTGATGTGACTGGGCAGGGACTGTACACTGATGTACAGTCCTGTAAATGGATGTTTCTGCAGAACAACAAACACTTTCATTTTCACCATCCCAGGAAAGTACCCGATTAGGTCATGTTATGTATTTATACAATGGTTCTAAATTGTTTGTTTTCTGAGAGAGGTTAGTCCGATGATTTCTCACAGATAATATTTTCTGTAACATTATTTAGTCTTTTTGATACCTGAAATTTTACTACAGCTCTTGAAGTACTGTCCCAACAGTTTGAATTTCAGCCACATTCCTTTGTTTGCCAAATGGTTAACCTGAACATGTAGTAAAACTGTTGAAGTGTCGTACCCAAAGAGGTGATTTTCATCCTATGCCAACCTGCACGATGTCCTCTGAAGATACTGTAATATATTTTTACTGGCAGAGTCTTAATCATCACAGACTTTTATGGGAAGCCCGGCGCCACATCTCTCTAGTCAGCTGTTCTCCTTGAGAATATTTGATTGGATCCTACTGTCCGAGTGTCATTTGTTTCATCTGCAATTAATCAACCATCATGTTTATTATGAGTGTGTTAGCTTTACATCCCCATCCCTCCCCACAGCCCCTGCCAGGTTTATGGTCAACACAGAGCCGACGCCAGGATTTAAGAGAGTTCTGCCACTCAACATGCTTTTCAAGTTTTTATTCCCCTGCAACACTCTATAAATAGATGACTGAGCGAAGCTTGAGATCTTTTGAGATGCATATGATTTTTTTTTTTACTGGTAAAAAAAAATACATTTCAGTATGGTATTGAGATGATGTTCTTATTTTTAAACTTTAGAGCAGCTCTATTCAACTTGTTGTGTTAACAATTTATCAAATGACAATGTTTGAAAGGTGTCACGCTATTATCATCCGATTCTACAGTGCCTCTCAGTTCTACAAAACATTTTAGCATCTGTCAGCTCATTGTTTCGGTTTTACGACCCACAATCCACAGTACACTATTTGCCTAGCTCCAAACTAGACAGACAGACAAAGTTAGCGACTAGGTGGTGAAGATAGTGGAGCATTTAGCAAAAGGGCCAAATATTTTCCAGATCAAAACAGAGCTAAAATGGTAAGTAAATTAATGTTAATGTTGTACCATGTCTGCTGAAAGTTGTAAATCAGCAACTGCAACTGACCAAAAACTGAATCTGACAAAATAAAGTATCACAATGTCTCTGTTTTCTAAGGTATTGTTCGCCTGGAACACAACCTGAAAGTTACAAAGGAGAAAAAACAAAGAGTGTAGTTACACATCAGCTTCTCAACCAGAGCCATGTTAATTTATTTTCACTCCCCTAATGGAAAAATATTCCCCCTAATTACGGTAAACAGAAAGTTGCTATTTCATATGGAATCATTCATGTTTGATGCCTGACTCTGATAAGACACTTTTGAAGTTCCACTGTATATGTTGTAAATTGTTTCTTTGAGCTTGCTCAAGTACCAAAATCACCCCTGCTTCCCCCATGGGAATAGCAAGCAGAGCGAGTACCACTCCAGTCCTTGGAATCTGGGCCAAAAGTTTCTAAACATCTTTTCCTGGTGCCTAAAATTAGCAGCATAATGAGGTAGTGGCTTCCTTTTCTCTGAACTAATACCCCATCCCTTTGGGACAGCATGATGTGGACTAACACTCGAGATCAACAGAAAAATCTCAAACTGACACTTAAGGCCCCAGGGCTGAACATTTACCACTGAAAAGAAAGAATTTGACTCCAATACATTCATAAGAGTGCTTCAGTGTAAATTAAAGAAAATATTGTAATTGTACAAAAGTATGAACAGTTTTACAAAATACTATATAAGCGGTTGTATTAAAAGGTTGCAAATGCAACCCAGAGCAGTTAAAATGTCCTAAGCAGTCCCCTTCACCACTGTTTCCAGTGTACACCTTCAGAAAAAGGAGTTTTATGTGGACTCCAGGATGGCTGGGGAGAATGGAAAAGACATGCTTAAGTAGACTCCACTTCATTATTAAACCTATAGGTCACATTTAATTGCACTTGCATTAATCTGTTTTATTTCAGCTAATGAGTACTGCTATAAATTTAACTGAAGGTGAGGAATTTTTATGACCTTCAGCAAACTTTTGATCAGGTGCTGAAGTTGTTCAGGGGAAAACGAGTCGGAGGATCTTTACTGTGTACAGTACAGTGTCCGATTACACAACGGTCTGATTTTCAGCTGTTATTAGGAATTCTCCATCACACATAAAAGATGCCTATTGGGTTTAGTGGCACATTGGTTGCATTTATTATTTGTGCCTAAAATTCTTGGAAATATCCATCATAATACTACTGCGACAATAATCAGGTTGCAATTACCATGTTGACTGACTTTCAATTCTTGACACATACTCTTACATCAATATATATATATAGATGTAAGAGTATGTGTCAAGAATTAAAAGTCAGGTTTGCTCAATGTAAAACATGGTGCACAACAAAGAGAGGAATATGAAATGTCATAAAATCTTGAATTCACACAGTATAAAATGTTACATACAAGTTTAATTACATATAAATAAGACGATTACAATTTTCTTTTCTCATCTAGTTATGATGGAAATGTCCATGGCATCATGTATTTCCAAATATTAGGTACATTTATAGGGACACTGCTAAGAGTTACATTTAAGGTGAAATATATGGAATTAAGAGCAATAATAAATCAACAAACAACTGTGCCTTGTGCAGATATAGTGGATGTCTCCCTGAGCAGAGATTGACATTGCTCTCCCTCTGTGTGTGTTGTAACGGCCACACATGCTTCGGGTGCATGTTGTTGGATGAGAGCTTGCCCCACTGGCTAGCTAACGGCCGCCGCGCTGCACTGCACTCATTACAGCTGATAACATCGTCGCAGAAACGTAGCGCCCACCCTCTGGTTCCCCCTCAGGTGAACACTGTTAGCTTTGTCAGCATTTTTGCCACAGTTAGCACCCTTAGCTGTGAGCTGCTGGCTTGGGCGTTGCCATGTTGAGAGGCGTTAGGAGCCAATAGAAATGCTCCCAATCTATAGCATCTTTAACAGTAAGAACACAATTTTAGCTAGCTGCCTAGATAAACGTCTGGTTCTCTTTTCACCCAAAAAGGTGATTCATCTTTGTTCTTCTTTTTTGGGGGGTGAGATGTGCATGCTTTGTGCAAGACAAAGCTGAGCCAGCTATGATCTCGGGGTAAGGGTAATTTAAAAAAGAGTTATATTAATTTCATTGTAGTTATCGTCACATTCCAAAAGTAGCATTCCTACCCAAACACCTACATACCCACTCTGCAATGAGCTGAAAACACATTGGTCCTCTGGAGCAGTTACTTTAAAGCTGCATGCGCTGATTTATAGCAACTTGGGAGCAGCACAAACAAGCTGTAAACACAACGGACAGATTTTCACCTTTTTATAAAGGTGATTTGATGAACTTGTTCAGACACAGTTGTTAACGTACACATCTAGACAATTCCGAGAGTTATTTTTGAGCTGTGTGTTTTGCCACCTGATAATTTTAAGCACACTATTGACTCTCCTTTTAGCTCTGATGTGGTCTTCTGAGAAAATATCTGACTGTTTAGCTGCTAAATTCTGTTTACCAACTAGCAACTAACTGTCTGTTTGCCATCTGGTGCTGTGCAGGTAGTGTACAGTCGGCCCAAGGTTTTTACTAAAAACAGCTACTTGCTGCTTCTGGAAATGACAGTGATGAGAGCGCTGCAACTGAATGAAAACTGTAAAGTTGGGGTTCGTAGAACCAAAACTATTGGCTGAAACATCCATAGAGCTGAAGGGAACTTTAGAGTTGGATGATGTTGATTCTCTGTGAGTTTGTCACCATAAGCGACGTCCATCACATAGTCCTTTAATATTAAAGTATTGATCAGGACTTCTGTGCAGGAGGAATAAACATTTTCATCACTATGAACCTTTGAATGTAAGTTGGATATCAGCAGTACATTTTGGGGGAAGACAGAAATGAAAGGAAGAAATAAATGGTATGGATGCAACAAGCCATGTTACATTCTCAGGTCCAGACACGCAGCATCTCTCTGTGAACCCTAGACTTCCTCCAGTCCATTGACTCCAGGACGCCTCCAGAACTGAAAACAAACAGCACAACCTGTACAGGAGTCCAGACCCGGACCTAAAGAGCCAGACACTGGGATTGCCTCTGACAGCTGTTTCCTGTTATGTAACTACACACAGCTGCTATTTCTAAGAGAGGGCATCTTGGTGTTGTAGACATTTCCAAGGGTCAAGAGGAAGAAAAATAATGCAGCTTTAATAGTGAGCAATGATAGACCACCAAGGTTTTCTCCTGTAGCATGCAACCTTCCGAGTGACCAAATATGACAAACAGGATTTCCAGTTAGATTATGGCAACTTCAATAAAGTGGTTACATGTATTGGTGGTGACATTGCTGTAAAGGAGTATTTTAAACAGGAATCACAAGGACCTCTTGTTTTTTTTTTCATATTCAATCACCCTATATAGAATCGAACGACTCTTTTGTTTGTGGTTGTAGATCTAACAGCATTAATTATTGGTGCCTTTTGCAGAGAAAACTCAAATGCAAACAAAATCAACCTAAATCATTCAGGTGCTTTGAATCAATGTTGCATCTTATATCAAATATTTTTTATATTGTTAAAGTAAGTAGACATACAGCAGTTAAAAACATTGTGTTCATTGGTTGATCAATTGGAACATCCTACACCGGACATAAATATAACATTAAAGGTTATATTTACTAAGGGTGGTTTGATTTGGTTTCATGTGAGTTTATGTTACTGTGTCTCCTCCCAGTATATTAATGCACTGTATGTTTATAATGGAGGTGACATTCCTACCTCTTTTTCCTCTTCTTCCCCTTCCCATTTGACGGTAAAAGTATAATATTGTTGCAGGATCTACATTCTATTCTAATAAAGTCTGATGCATGTTTTTTTTAAACATGTCTGTGAAATACTTAAAAATAATTCTCCAGCGAAAACATCAGTGTCCTTAAGGCTTCAGATGCATTAGTTTCCTGGTTGACATTTTGCTCAGGAGAATAGAAGATAAATGAGGGGGCAGTAATGACTGGGAAAAAGGCAGAATATTTGGCTGCAATTCTCTGTAAATATTGGTTTATTTGAGGTCCCTCCACAAAATAAACATTTTACATATTGAATAGATTATCATACTTGTCTAAACTGTATGATGTATAATAGCATGTGAACATGTCTTTAACCTCCAAGCGTGGCCGACAGACAGAGACCACCCTTAGAAAGAGAGGACTGGCACTTAATGTGGAAGTTTGTGTCCCTTTGAAATGCACCATTTGGGATGGTTATCAGACACATCTCAGTCCAGCCTTTACTCAGGTCTTCACTGTGTCACATACAGGCCGCTGTTTGCTGCTATTAACTACTCCCATATCGAATGACTCATTAAAAAATTTAAAACAAACATTTTGACAGCTACACTGTAACGAACACATCTCCTGACAGGTTGCGGATGTCAAAATGATCATTCCAAATTGCCTGTGACATTGCACCACAACAAGATAAATCGTTATTATTATTACAAATCAAGAGATGAAAGTACAATTGACTCAAACGTGCTAACATGAAATGCCATAATTCATTTCAAAGCCTAAGGAAAACTAAAGACATGTCGCAATAAAGCACAAGAGGACATGTAAATCTCTCCTTACAGATGTTTGTGGAAAGATTAGAATAGCTAGGCGATAGGTCATAATTTAGGAGGAAGCCTTGTAACAGGAGGCAGATTCTAGCAGTTCTCACACTGCTCCCACAGGAGCTGGCAGTGTGTGTAAGCTAAGCTGTTACTTTACCCAATGAGTTTTCTAAAGCGTTGCTGTGTCTCGAACACCTATGCCCATGATTACACGAAAAGAGCCTTTACACATCTATATTGTAAACCTTGCAGTTTAGTCAGGTGTTGACCAGCTAGACAAGCCAGTCTAGCATGCTACAAAAAGGGAAAAAAAGGGCCTTGATCACATGCTGGAATGCCTCCACGGGTCAGGGGTATTTATTGATGACATCTGTTCTAGGTTAAAGGGCCACAGAAGGTACAAGTACATATGGAAGTCTCTTTTCACAGTAGAGGCAGCTTTCTCTTCATGACTGCGGATGTCCAGGTTGCGTGTCCCCCTTTTTTTTTTTTTTTACCATATACCCGCTCCTGCCTCACAACTTTCTACACATGCCAAGTGACAGCCGTCCGTTGAGATTTATCAGAGCAAGATTTATGTTTTCAGCAGCCAGCGCTCGCTTCTTAGTAGCCGCGCTCGCAGCGGGTGGTGTTTTTCTTCCTGCACATTCTTATTAGTTTAGTTTATAACAGCAGCACGTCTGGTGAGGTCATTTATGACCAACCATGGTGGTATGACAAACTCATTTATAACGGTGGGGCTTCAGCACATTGGATGAGCTCACGTGGGCCTCCCTCCCTCTCCCTCTCTGCACAGACACCAAGCTCCATAGGTAATGAAATCATCTGTTTGTCTGTATATTTGCGCAGGAATACGATGGACCGGGCGATCACTGTTTTTGGTGAGCAATCGCCACCCGGGGGCCAATTTCACACACCGCTGAGCTCCTTCTCCCACAGTTGCTTAACACTATTGAGATAATATGAGAGAGGTGGCAGGTTGGGACCACATGCTGTCAACGTAGATCACCAACTGACCAGCTAGGCAGCAGTGATAAAAAACACTTTCTTCTTTTGTGTCTCTGTATGAGTAAGTTGCTCACAGGTGTGCAATATATCACCTGGAATATAGAAGATTTGATCAAATTATTTATTTAATCTGCATGCAAATGAAGAAGAGGTGTTGAGGTGTTCTACATTCTTCTATAAAAATGTGTTTTTGAAAAATAAAGAAGTATAATTAATCATAGCTGTATTAGCAGGGGCTGAAGAGTTGAAGGATAATTAGCAGCTCAACGGCATGTGTTCGTCTCAGCACAGGTTCCCCGCTGTTATTGAACTTACGACCCTGATCCCAGAGGGACATGTTCAGACAAAGATAGAGGGCAGCAGAGAGATTTAGATGTGCTTATGGAACCTGTGTGGTCTCCAGATATGCAATGTGCAGTCCAACACACACATTCATGCCCTGGCTGAATCTTAGCCCTGATTCATACCGAGTATCCATCTGTTAGAATACCCAGCAGTGTTGTACCCAGCGCTCTGCAGTTCCCATCCAGGAGAGAAAGCATGCCGATAGAAGGAAGCACAAAGGAATAAAGCTGTCCAAATCCCAAATGATGACGATGCCACATAATTTAGCTTATTTTGAAAAGGAAGTACTTGCTCCAATAGATGTGTATATTTAACCTTTTCAGAATGAAAGATGGCAGCGAAAGAGGCAATGTGTAAAGACTGGAACTTTTCCACGTAAAACGTAAGGATCTCTGTTTTGCCACAAATGTTTTTCAAATCAATATGAGAAATATATTTGTCAATTCAACACACATCTGTAAGCATATACCCATCCAGTTGTCATAACCATGCAGTAGTTAAAACCTTTTAATACATCTATTTTCTGTGTAAACATTTTATAGTAATTTCGTAAAAAGGTTCCATAAAGATGTGGCATTTCATCTGTTCTTCTTTTGCTTTCTAGGTCTCGCCAAACTTAGTATCCATTCATACAATTTTAAACGCTTGTTTTATCAAGAAGTAGAGATTAAATTGCACTGCATGCTTTGTGGAAATTTTGCTATTGTGAAAGAGGAGATGGTGAGTTTTTTTCTCATGAGGACTGCACTGCACTGTTGCTTTCCTTTGGTCGCGGAATGTAACATGAGTCGTATCTGTGGCAACAACTTCTCACAGTGCGGCATGGGGCACAAGCGACAATAAGGAAATGTTACTCATCATTTCATAAAAGTGGATCATACCCAGACTCTTAACAGATATTTATGTTTATGAAAAACAGTCTCGAAATTTCACCGACAGAGTCAGTGACGGGGCGTCTTTTACCAACTCTGAATGAAGGCAGCTGAAGTGGATTAGGCTAAATGTCCTTGGAAAAAAGTGCTCACCACAAGAGTAAAGGAAAAAATTTACAGCACAACATTGACCGCTTGGTGTGTTCCAAGAGATACAGATACAAGCACCAAGTTTGGCAATCTTGTCTTGCATGCAGCAATATAGAACAAAAATTCTCCCTATGGGAATTAACAAGAGCGGTTGCCATTACACTTATAGATTTTAACTCTATTATAGTTTCTACACACAGGAACATACTGGATGCAGCTTTACCACAGTATCCACTGGACTGATGCCATCACGTTGAAACTTACCAAGTTATGGTATTGATGTACACATAGGCAGTCTATTGTGCTTCCTAATGGAGACAGATGTCAAGGTCAGTATTAATATACAGCTGTGCTGTCAGTAGCTGGAGAGAGCCATGTACCAATAACAGTGTTGAGACGAAGTAGAAGGTTTAGACATTGGATGAATGACAAAAAGAAAACTTCTGCACCAGGAAATATCTGTCATATGCTGAGTGGAAGTCAGTTTTTAATTGTTTTTATTTTACATTTAACCATCGGTTTGATTGCCTTTTCTGCATGCAGAAAAGGCAAGCGTGGATACCATTTCCTTTTCCCCACTTTACCACCCATGTGGATGTCTCCTAGATTGAGATACCTCCCTCCACTGCACACAGTCAATGTGCCCTCATGTAGGACAAACCCTGCACAATCAGTTGGACCGCAGCCTATTCAGATTAGTTGAGATTGGAGAAAGCACTTTTTTTTGGGAGCAATTTTGCATTGACTGAGTAAAAGAATGATGCTGCTTGGGGTGAGGATATGTATGTTGCATGGGTGGCATTTTTCTTTTTAATTGATATGCATAAAATTCCTTTTGAGCTGCTTCACAGAATTTCTGTTGACCCTTGAAGAGATTAGAAAGAAAAGTATGATAGGTTGTAATAAGAATACCAATGAGTGACATGGTGTTTACAATTCGTATCATATAGATGAGGAAGGAATGTTTAAATATCTGAGATGAAAATACAGCTTTCTCACAGCTGTTTTTAAAAAAAGAGCTGGGCACAAGAGATCATGTTATACAAGTTTGTGGGGATATGCAAAGGACTTTTTTGGAAATCATCAGCAATCATCTTACCCACATCCATCCAAACCAGTGGAAAATAAATGATATGAGGACGTGCTGACATGTTGAAGTTTGCTCTAATTCTCATTTTGGCTCACGCTCCACTGCTCTAGCCACAGAGAAGGATCTTTGCTCCCATCTGGCTCAGTGTGCAGCACAGAAGTGCAGGCCAGCTCAGTTTGGTCATTATAGAACTAAATCCAACTCGCAACAGTAATTGCTGAATGGGTAATATTGGAGTAAAGCCTTTAACTGGATTCAGAAGGCTGACTCACTTGATGCACAAGGATTTGAGATTTTTTTTAAACTTCATGACTATTTTTTTATATTAGATTAGTATATTTTAAAATGTATAATATGTAAGTCACATTGTTGGTTGCCTTTTGTAAATGCAGCAAGAGAGAACGAGGGCAAGAGAGGGGCGGTGGTCATAGAATATGAAGAGAGGGACTGGCTTTCCTGAGAAAAAAGCTGTGAATCAGAAGAATAACATTATTTTTTTTTACTTTTTTGACTACATTCTAAAGCTCAAAGAAACACATCCACACATACTCACAAGCCTGCAGGAAGGTGCTGGATTTTGAATTAATTCAGCCCAAGGTAGCTTTATCCTGCTGTGGCTTGCCTGCTCTCTCTGCTTCCTTGTCAGGCCTGTGAGGCCCGTTAGCACACCAAGGGCTGTGACCAAGCGTCATTGTTTGACCTCAGAATCAGAATCAGAATCAGAATTCCTTTATTGTCGCTCAACGGGGAAATTTGTTTGCCACAGCTGCCATAGGACAGTATGTTACAAGAAACACAATAGTAATAATAAAAATAGCAAAAATTAACAATATAAATTAAAAAGTGTAAAAAATAGAATAGAAATAGAGTAGACTTGTTATATACATATAAACATGATATTGTACAAAAATTACCAGCAGTGAATTTTGTTTTTATTTACAATTTACAATAAAGTATAGAGTGCAGAATGAGGTCTATTGGGAGCATAAACATGATATTGTACAAAAATGACGAGCAGTGAATTTTGTTTTTATATACAATTCACAATAAAGTATAGAGTGCAGAATGAGGTCTATTGGGAGCAGTGCTTATTGTAGAGTCTGACAGCAGCAGGTACCTGCGATACCTCTCTTTCACACACTTGGGGATCTGGGAATGAGAATAAGCTGCACACCCTGCTCATTGGCTGATGTGGGGTCCAAAGGCTCTTTGCTGATACCCAGAAGAGTCCTAAACACAGCAAAATAATCAGACAAGAGGAAATCTCTACAGGTACAGACACTTCCACACATTTCTCTTGGGCCGTTAGTGATGATTGAGAGGGATTATTTTTTTTATTCCATCGGTACATTTTTTTTAGGAAATTGTTGCATGTGATATCTTTAACTAGAGCAAATTTCAATTTATCATAAATTACAACATATTATAGATAAGTACCCAAACAGATACAACTATTTTGTAATAATATATTTAATCAGTATAGAAACAGATTTATGGGATATCCTATTAATTAAGTCTATTCTTCATATATCCCATTTTTAAGTTCACAAGGAAAACAAATCAGGAGTGAAATACATAATAATATTGGATTTTTCTCTGTCTACCTGAGAACATGGGAGTCCCCCCACCTGCATGCAGTGTTGATCCTCTAATCCCCTGGATCTGAAGGTAAACAGACAGACTCTCGGATATAAAGAGGGACACTCACAATATTTAGTTAAGAGATTCAGGCTGGAGGAGGGTTACTTACCTGAGCATTGGGAATGGCTTTTGTGTGGCTGGACAGGTCAACAACATATCCATTTTCACTAGCGGATGGGAATGTGTTTGCTCAGGCCTATCTCCGGTCTCATGGAAGCCCATTTCATCCTGAATGGATAATCTATCGCTGATAGCATCTTCCAGCAATTTTTCCCCTTGATTATCTAAAAAGAGGGATCCGTTAAATTTTAAATTGGTTCTAATTAATGGAGTTTCTGTTGTTGCCTGTGTTAAGCTGAGTGTCCAAATGGAATCATTATAGAGATGTTTAGCCTCCCGTACCAAAACCTCATTAGTTGTAGGTTGAGGTGAGAAGACTATTTTGTTCAGGGCAGGTCAGTGCCTGTCACCCTCAGTAAAGCTCTTCTCTCAGCAGCGTCTCATCTTCTGCTTTATCTGCGCTTCACTCAGATACACCAGGCTAAAATGGATGTATGAGAAACTTAATATCGCCTTCTCATTAGGTCAAATGAGAGAAAAGAGACGCTGACAAAGTGCAAGCGATAGTTATTTGGAATGCTGAAATGAGTTAAGTACAATGATCCATGTTACTTGTGGGCCAGCTGAAAAGCTGTTTGTTACGTTTTATTACATTGTCTTTATTCCTCACCTCTAAAAATGAATTGTTATCAGTCATGCTAGTGGCATGACCCTGAGGATAGCAATGTATATTTTTCAGTCCACCTCTTAGGTCCAGACCAAAATATTGTGACAACTATTGAATGGATTATGCAGGAAATTGTTTCAGGTGCAAGTATCATCGCAGCTAGACAGATAACCTACTATAGCTCTCACACACCTTGCTGCCGAGGCTGATTGGGCATGACTGTGGCTGTGATTATGACTATAATAATGGGATCACATAGCTTTGGCCGTTACTATCACTGTGATCATGGCTGTGCTTTGACTGTCTTGATTATGGCTGTTACATATTAGTTTATAAAGGTTTGTTACACTTATTTAATTCAGGAGTTACTGCCTGTATTCAAGCTCCAGGCATGCAGTCCTCTTGTTACTCTGATGTATTCATCCAGATCCTGTGTCTGCCACCAAACAAATCTCCAGCCTGCCTAACCTCTCTCCATCTCCCCTTCAGCCACTGATTAAGTCCCTCATCTACACCTGCCTGGAAACCCCCGGCCCTCTCGGACCTCTCAGAACCGAATCCCAGAACTACTCATCGAGTTTGACTGTGCCTGCATATGGGTCTGATCAATTGTTTAAGATAACACCTATTCCTGAACTGTTGTAGTAGCTGGTGTGTGGTGTCTTCAGGTGGCAAACAATGGTTCTTAAAGATACCGAACTCGAGGCTTCAAACCATTTTAAACAAACCAATGGGTGACTTGATGACTATGTCCAGTAAATATATAAAGTTTATGGGTGTATTGGTAATATGTGTTGTATCTGAAGGAACCATGCTATCTTGGCTAATGTTAACAGGAACAGTAAAGACTACAAAAAGTACAATTAACATATAGACATCTCTATAGCATCAAAGGGGCTGTTGACACGACAATGTTCTCAACATAATACTCAAAAATACTTTTATGTTCTGGCTGCTCGTCTCCATGACAACAGCCTTTTTGGGGGGCTGCAAACAAACACTTTTGAAACCGGGTTCCAGAGTGAAATCTTTTGAATGCAACTCCAGCGGTGCTGTGTAAACTAGCAAAACTGGTCCCCGCGGAAACGGTGACGTCACGGCTCCACTTCGCGCATGCGTATTACATTTGCAGTCAAATAGCCATGCGTGGGTAAGAAGACAACATCAACAAAGGCGGACTACCGAGCTGTGTTTGTGTTATTATTTCTGATTGACGCATTAACGCTTCTCCAAATCCTCCGTGTGCCATTCAGAAAAATGATCCCGTTATTAGCAAGACCGTTGTCATGTAAACATAGCCATAGATTCAACCACAAATGCAGCCCTAGTCCAAACATCATACCACCCATATCCACAGCCACAGCTTCAACCAGCATAGCCAGGCAGAGCAACTGCAGCTGGGCTCACAGTGGGTGTAACTGTCCCGAGGTTGTAACATCGTCTCTCCTTTCTGTTGTAACCGCAGAGCATAAAGCTAAAATGTCAGTGTATTATAACTGGACTTAACCAACACATTAACTTTTCCTATGGATGAGGGAGAAGACAAAATATTGTGAGATAATGCAAACAGTATTACATGGTAGCACAAAAGTTTGTAAGGGAATGGAAAAGTAGTTCCGAAAGAAAATTCCCACCGGGATTCTTTGGGGTCTCCGTAGTTTTGCCGTGAATGTAGGCAAGGAACGTAGGCCGTTGCTGACCGGGTGCAAGACCCGTAAAATCAACCAATCCCATAAACCACTGCAACTTTTTTAGTACTCTCTAGCTGACTGACCAACCCCCCCCCCCCCCCCAAAGTCTCTTCAATCTAATCTTTTGATTTCAACATCAGGTGTTAGGCTGATATTTTCTTTTCAAATTCGAGCTGTTTAAGGTAGACTTGCTTGTCATGATTGATTGCTTAGATGACAGCATCAGCCATGACTACAGTAACAAATCATTTAGTCTCAATTCACTACATTCTTTTACAGGTTTAGGTTAGATTAGAAATTAGCAACCAGAGCCCCGGGTGTTACAAAACACAGTATTGACGTTGACAGCTTGTCAAAGTGAGACTTGGCTAATTACAGTTCTCATCTACCCGGGGGGAAGAGGAGTGCACAGAGCAATTTGCTTGTGTTGTTCGTGTCTAAACGCTTTGTCAGGGCAGGATGAGCAATCCCATAAATATCAGTTAAGTCTGACAGCAGACACCCACTTACTGATGCATTGACTTTTCTCTTGAGTTTTTTTTTTTTTGTTAGACAAGAAAATGTCTCTGCTACTGGTTATCAAAGACCACAAACCTAGATTATGAAGCTTAACTGGGGCCTCAACAACTATTAAACCTCATTTGCAGTATCAGCATAGTATTTTGCAAATTATACACAGTCTGCTCTGGATTTTGTAGACGATAAGGAGTCTCCCTGGAGATCGAGGGAAATGGCTCAATTTGGGCCTTTTAGACGCACTCACAGGGAGCTGTGCTTGTGCCTTCAGTCACCAGGCTCACCATCCTGCCTTTTATAAGGCAGTTAGCTAAGCGGTATCTCCACCTGAGATCAGAAAGCGCCAACAAAGAGTCAGCGTTCACATCGACAGATAGATCCTGGAGTTGGGAGGGGGCCCGGGCTGTTCAGACTTGGAGTTGTTGAGTTGGGCAAGAATGCCTCGCTGGTGCCAAGTTTTATTTTGGTGTAGGTCCATTGCAAGAGCAATCTCCGAGTGTGTGGCATTATGGAGGACATCCAAACGGTTAAGATGGAATTCCCTGATTGCTATTGAGACCTGAACCCCACCGTTCCTGAAATGATCTCTATCAGCCAGCACTCCTTGAAGCACACAGCTATTCATTAAAGATGGTTATCGGGGGGTCTGAGACGAGAGCAGGGTTTTTCAGGGGCAGTCAACGAAGCAAGATCATCAGGTAGCATCTAAGATTGGCTCAGCTCGACGTTTTTCTACGTGTTCGTTCACAATTAAGAACACTTCAAACGGTCTCACAGGTATCCTTTTAGCAGCTTAGATGTCACCGGGAGGAAAAAAAGGAGACTAATGAGCTTGCGCTCATAAAAGGCACAGGGACACGAAATCGGCTGACGTCCCATAACAAATAAACATAAAATACCTCGGAGATGCCACAAAAGATCAAAGCAGTGCTGCTAGGAATTAGCCGCGCTCGACTCCGTTTGGAGGCAGCATACCGTGAAGCTGCTATTATCTCTGTGAATGTCACATCTAGGCCTTATATTTTCCATGACTGAGTAGTGCCTATCTGCAAATCGGCAAGATTTGCTCATGCGTCAGTGTGGTTGAGCTGGATTTCATCTTCGTTGGTTACTTTCATGGTCGAGTGATTGCATGTTTAAGTTAGAAAGTGGGGTAATTTATTTTTCAGGGAAATAAACCTCTGAATGCATTGTCTGCCTTTCGATGTCGTGTCTTCTTTGACCTTTTTGAGTATTGATTTAAAATTGTTAAATCAGCAGTGCACTTTTACTGACCTGATGAAGCAGCAAACACTTCCTGGTCCATTTCTGAAGGCAGTGAGACAGATGAGTGTTCAGAGCTGCATGGTGGCCGGACTCAGCAGTAGAGGGCTCCCTTTTCCCTCTGAGCTTCTAATTTGATATCTCACACTTCCACATGAGAGATCACTCAAATAACAACACCTTCACCTTCACTTTTATTGTTAAATAAATGTTCAACTTGAACAAAGTGACCACTAAAAATGTTATATACAGGAGAAATATCCATGTATACTGCTGGTTCTATAACATATATAGCAATTGTTAATTTAGTTTGTTTTTTTTAACTTTTGAACAACATACCCCCTCTAACGCTCCCGTACAAAGCAAAACAGCAATTTCTACTTCTGCGCTGAGAAGTAGAAGTTATCTGTTTTGATTGAGTGGGATGTTTGCCAGGGAGGAGTTCCCCTGCCATTAATCTTGCTGTGGGTCTGAGTGACAGACCGGATTATCAACTAAAACTTTCAGCCACTTGAGACTGCTACTGATGTTTGGCTTTCAAGGAGAAGAAAGAGTGGGAAACAATTCTTTGGGTGGAAAAGAGCAGACGCTGGGGTAACTTAAGCATTGTGGAAACCCTCAGCAGCCCTGTAGCATTATCTGGACAAACTAATATTTACTCTTAAGACAGAGCAAACACACTCATTTACTTTGGCTTTATTCTGCGCTCTGGCATTGTTGATGGATTAACTCCAATGATGAAATCGAACCTATCTTCTCGGTTTGATCTAAAGGCTTCACTCCTGAGAGTGCTATGCATCCATCACTTGCAAGTGAAATTACTCAAAACAACAAACGGCAATTATTGGTTAAAGTTAGCCTGCCGACTAGGTGATGTCAAATAAAAGCCAAACTAGCTGCAGACTAAGACAAGATCTTTGCTTACAAATTGCTCGTCAGCTGCTCCACCATCAATGTGCACATTATTAAGGGGACAACCTCCCACAAAGATGGAAGCAAAATCAACAACAGTCTGTTTCTTTTTTTCAGCTGTGTTCAGAGGGATTGGGAGATTTGCAGCAGTCTGAACATGAAAAAGGCAAGTAACGAGTTGGTCTGAAGTCTGACCACAGTGCGGTGCATCTCCGTTTGAATCAGGTCTGCTTTGAATAAAAACTGATTTGCCTCCCCCCTAAATTTAGTCTCCAAAATTACACACTCTTCAGAGCATTGTCGGAATGCACGAGACTTGAAGGTCCTTTTTCACAAGAGTGTAATGGGAAACTGCTTGCTGAGGACGCTAGTTGTAAAGGCAAACACCTGCGCTGATGAGACTGAGGGAATCAATCTTCCTTTATCCCCCTATCAACGCCAAATAGGAGAACTACATTCTCCTGAACTTAGCACTAAAATTTGAGACAACTGCTTTTCTGCCTGAGTAAACAGGACGGATGGATGTGGGGAGAATAACTCATATAAAATCAATAAATGGTGCAGTGACCCTCATTTGGATCATTTGCTAATAACCATCATCAAGGAGGTTATGTTTTCAGTTGAGTGTGTTAATAATAATAATATTTATTTATTTATAGAGCGCTTTAAAACTACTACTTCCCCGATTTTCCTCAAACTTGGTGGAAGGGTGTAGCATGAGCTAAGGAAGAACCCATTTCAATTTGAAGCAGATCTGAATCACAGTGGGTAAACACGTTATTCTTAACTTTCATTCAATTAATTTAGGTTTATGCTCTCCAAGTGCCCATCTACATATAACGTGTCTTTTTTTGCCTGCTCAAAGTTTGTTCATTAACTTATGCAACATTACAAGGAACTACAGATTTGGATTAGCGAAAAACCTGGTATGATGCATCAAATGGTAACATTTATGTTTTCAATACATCGTCCCTTTTAAATTAAAAAAAATTAAAACATCGCATGTAGAATGCAGAATGTCACACTTTTCAGTAATAATATGAATATAATGCTCATATTTACGACAGTTACCAACGTTCTCTGCCTTTGTATACACCTTGAAACATCAAACTGACTCTTTAAACGCACATTGGTGCTAATGTAGTTTGTAGAGATAATGCTGATTTCATTTGGGGAATAAATACTTAGGTCTTAAAGTGCCACAACCATTTAAAAATGACTCTCTAAAAACATGACATTTATTATGCAAAGAAATTCAGAATGTAAGTTAATTTAACAGCTTGCCTTTTATTGTTGAATATGTTTTTTTTATAAATAAGTTCTGAAAGTAAGCGGACTGAACCTGCTGCACAGTGAACTCGAGTGTAACCGAGCAGCACAGAGGCGCTTCACCTTGCTTTTCCCAACATGTTTTCATTGGGTCGACCAGTCGGTCTGGCAGGAACAAACTTTTCTTTGGGGGAAATGTAAGCCTTCCTCTAAGAATTTCCCTGTTTGCATTTGCAGGTGGACCCAAGATGGCATGATGGTCTATCCATACAGTGTCTTGTTTTTAATGGACACAGACTCAGCATTCTTTGGCGCATATTGGCCCCCGAGTAAAAAAAAAACCCCATCGAATTCATGTGCGTGTTTATTTGTTTTTTCTTGCATGTGATGGCGGACCGACAGCCTTGGATTTCACTTACAGAGTAGCCGAGAACTTGTTAACTCAGTAATGGATAGCTCTGGTGTACGCAGAAACATCCTCTCCATTCTTGTGCCGCTAAGAGCAGGAAGAGAAGACAAGCACTTCCTCCGTCACTCTGACACTCACCTTTTGTCTGTCTCAGCTAGCAAGGCACCAGGAGCTGCTGTTTGTGCCACGGAGTTGGTCAACGGCTTTTCTTTGTCATTTCCCATGAAGAAACACATAATGAAAGACATTTTGCTTTAGTGTGAGATACCGGATAAACAAGACTACGCTGTCAAGTTACACAACACATATACCATTTACTTAAAAATAAAATTACACTTGTATGATATATTACTTTCGGGACATATTTTGTAAATATCTGTGCATAGTTTATATCTATTAAAATGGGAAAGTGACAAGGTGGGATCAATGCTTAATGATTGGTAAAACTTGAGTCCACAGCATCAAGATAAAGAAATACTTAAACTTCACTTCTTTCTTTTAGCCCAAACATACATACTTTATTTACTAAGCTACTAACATACAAAAAACCTCCTCGGCCAGAGAACAAAAAAACGATTATGTTTCTCATTAGGGTTCCACACCATGACAGGCGGCGTATTGGAGCTGAAAGACAGAGGGCTCACTAGACAATTGAATGCAGTTAAAGCATTTCTGCAGAGGCCCACCTTGTTATTGTGGCTTGGAAGTGTGACTGGTGGTTAACTCAGTCTGCAGTGGAGGGTGATGACTGAGAGGATCTCCAGTGCGGAGTAGCCACCCACATAGATTTGTAGCTCGTCTGCAGAGAAGTCCAACACATTTGAGTCAAATAAATAATATGTTTAGTGCTAATAGCTTTTCTCGTAGGAATTTCTTTCAGTGTGTTGTCTTCTCTTCATTGAAGCAAATTATTGTTGACCAATTACTGACCAGCAAATATCTCACTATCTGTGTATTTGGTGTCACAAAGCGTATCATTGGATTATTTTTGACAGAATTGGCTTTTCTCTCACACACACACACACACACACACATACAGACTAAACCTTAGACAGATAGGGGCTCTGTTATATTCAAAAGTCTAAAAAAATATATACTGACATATATAATGATATAATGTTATGGTATAAACATTATCAGCTAAATAAAAATAAATGTATACAAATAAATGATACACAGCGATCTACACACACACACACACACACACACAAATATATATATATATATATATATATATATTCATAAACAACACCTCTGTACCAGTGATAGAAAGTATTTTCACATTATTTTACTTGTTGCATATTGTTAAATATGAAACTTATCACTTTGACAAACCACAACATAAAAATGCTGCTTACATATTAACACATCATGATAATATTAATCTAACTATGAAGGGGCCACTCTGCATAATGATGCATTGTTGATAGTACCTTTGTACATGAACTTATATATATTTAACATTTTTGGCATTTGTATTTCTAACGAAGCAAAGTTCCACCACTGCTCTGCAGTGTATGGCCTTTTGGTTTAATATTTGAATATGCCGGCCAATATTATTGGTTGTTATATGTGTGTGTGAGCTCTTGAGCAAACTTTTCCATGAGGCGGTGCCCAAACACAAAGCCCAGATGGCTGGCCATAGTTTGCATTTTAATACATTCCTCATATGAAAATATAAACCTCAGTTTCAACAACACAACCTTACACTACTGTACTGTGGTAATGATTTTAATAAAAAAAACAAACTAACACATCAAGTATGCTCCCGTGTTGCTTATACCACAGTTTCTTAATTCCCTCTTCCTTGTGAATGCACACCATGTCATGTTGTCTTTTGCTTATTTCCATATCGGTGTAATGTCATTTGGTCTGGCTTGCGGAGCCCCACGCTCTTCCCAGTGGAGTGGCTATATCAGACCCTTCATTCAGTTTAAACCCATGTTTTCGCCATGCCAAATTAACAGCCACCCTTTGGGTCAATGCTGCGTGCGAGTGTTGAGATGGCAGAGGCGTGTCTGAGTGAAAAGCACCAATAACAGCAACATGCATGGTTCTCCGCAACTGGCTCCACTCCGTGATCTTCAAAGGGCCCCCTTCCCCTCTCTCTCTCTCACTCTCTCTCACTCTCTCTCGCTCTCTCGCTCTCTCTCTCTCACTGTGAGCTGGTTTGTAGCTGCAGCACACAGAGCGGGCTCCCTGGGCCTCTCTCCACGCAGGCAGACCAAACAGAACTGTTGCCTGTTTAAACCTGATGACACTGTCAATATGGGAAAGGTCAGACAGTTATGTATATGTTTTATTTCATCCCGGATGTCGCTAAGGTGAATAGGCCATGAAGGTTTGTGTTGATTCTGTCGTGGTTACCGGCCAACAAGTTCCTTAAAAAATCTGACAGCTGATAGGGGCTGGCAGCTCTGTCTGGCGCTGTTGTCTCAGGAGTGACAGCAGAAGGGCACGGTCAACAGGTTGCTTAACGACAATGTTGTTTACCTTTCACGTTTTGTTGCATTATCTCTTCAGCTCACTACATGGTGACCACATTCACACATGGATGATTCAACAACAGGTTCTACATGCTTTAGCCCTGTGCTACAGACAGTAGACAGTGTGCTCTACTTCCTGCTATCTCATCAGAATACTGAGGTGATGACCACACACCAGTCACAAACTGGGCTATTGTCTTCTTTTAGACCCTGGTAACACAATAAACTGAATCAGTATGATGATGTTGCTTCAGTCATTATATTCTTTTGGCCTCCTTATCTTAGAATTCATCTGTAGAAGTTAGTTAAGTGTTTTATTTATACAGTAAGTCCCATTAAGAGCTCTCTCTCTATCTCTCTCTCTCTCTCTCTCTCTCTCTCTCTCTCTCTCTCTCTCTCTCTCTGTATATATATATATATATATATATATATATATATATATATATATATATATATACACACACACACTATAATCTTGGAATCATTTTATTCTGGCAGAGCATATATTACATTTTATTAAGCTTTTAAATGTGAAAGGTTTTCATGGTAGTATTTTAAAATCTAGGTCTCTGGCAGCAAATCCTTCTCATTTAGCCTGAAGTCCAGAAATTACATATTTCTTAAAGTTATAAGTGCCAGTCTGTGTTCCCTGTTAAACACAGTTGAATGCATTATATTCAAACAATCAATATATGAAGTCTAACCTGGTCCTAAAGTGGAAGAAGATGCAGATATTCCATATTGTTCTACGGTTATAAATTATAGGAACTATTTGTTATCTCTATTGTGGTCCAGAAACAATTTAAACACATCAATGAGCCACACTGTTGCACTGCAGTACTTAATTTGAGTCAATCCTACATTCCCTAAATACTGTAAATACACTATAGCACTAAATGTGTATGAACCCACTGAAAAGAGTCCCAAACAAATACACCATTTAAATGAGATTACTTGGCCTTCAAAAAAAAAGAAATGTATATTTTTGTGACAAGTAACAAATGGGCTGTGAGCTGAGAGACACAGAAGAAATCCCAATGTATTGCGAGATGGAATAATGCGTTACTGCTTTTGATCTTTTCATATTATTTGTTGACAAAAACAAAAATACAGAATAGCCCAAGTCGTAAAATTAGTTTTTTTCTTTTTTACATCAAGTGTTTTCCAATTTCTAAACACAGAAATGTCTATTCCCCTATTTCAGAGATCCAACTGAGTGTCTCTTCGTATTTCTCTTGCAAACCAACAGACAGTACAGTGGTCTACCACTCACATTTTTGGGAGAAGAGTCATCATCTTATTATCACCTAATAAGAAACTGAGCCAAAAATTAACTTGAAGGAAACCCTTAAATCCAACTCCCCATAGCTTTTTTCACCGGTAGCCTTTGGCATGTGTTTGGCAACATAAAGCACAATATATGTTTCAGCACACTTTAAATAAGTCACAGATGGGCAGTAGGACAGGACATTAATTCTATAGTCTCCACAAATTAGAGAGAATCCTCCTGCGCCGAGGACCGTCTCTCTGTCTCTGCCCAGACCTTCACAAAAATAGACTTCATTCACTTCAAAACTGCTGACACATTTCCATAATAAAGGTTTGACTTTCCAGTAATAAACTGCACAGTCCTTGATATTTACACACCCATTACTTAAAATACACACAATTTGTAGTTTACAAAAGTATGCTGGCATTCATGGCAGTGTTTTCAAAGATTGCATTTTAATTGTGTTTGCAAATCTAATTTCATGCTCTTTTAGTCATCTGTATCATCAAGGCTGGGGTCTGCAATTCAATGTGACCCTGTGGTTATTCCCTTTATTGCTGTATCGCGGACCAAAAGCAGCGGCGGGATCTCCTGAAAGCAAATGTGAAATGATACGTTTTCATTTAGAAAGCCAAATGTCATCATCATGTCTCTGTCCCTTTTGCTTTTGGAGCAACCGGTTGATGTGGTGAGCTGGCAGAGCAAGTAAGAACATGGGAGGGAGACATTTATCATCCTCTAGACTACAGAGCTGTAACTCTGCCTGCTTGGAAATCCTGTGGACACTCAGTGGAAAAAAAAAATAGAAGAACAGTCAACGGCGATTGCGTTACAAGGATGACATCGACCCGCTGCTTTAGTGTGCATTCGTTTTTGGGCGGTAAAAACATAAATGCATCACTTACAATTTAGTTGAATAAGAATATCTTCTAATCCTCTTTAAGTCAAACGTTGGTCAGCCTGTATACGTTTCATACGCTTGTCCTGTTTTTATTTTCTCCTATTCATCAAACGTGCATCGCATTCCGTCATACAATCTAAGCATATCTGGCAGCTTCATTGCTTGATTCATGACTTCATTTCTCACAAAATAACATCCTGCTCGTCAACGGCTGTGGCAGGCACACGTTTCAGCATTGTTCATGTTTGCACGGCCCGTGTTTCCATGGCAAGTCAATTCATTTGTAATTTCAGAGAACTGCTGACATCGACCTTTCTTTTCAGGATTTGACAGTTTGCCAACTTGCCACTTTTAAAAGGTTTCTCGTGTATCTCCCTTTGCTTCTTTTCCAAGTCCTGTCTGGCCTGCCATGTCGCCATGTCCTGAGATGCTCTCTTGTTGACTTTGAGTCATACAAAGGCAGCAAGGTGAGTGAGTGAGTGACTCCTGGCCAGTCTCGGGTAGTTTCCCCCATCAACACAAAAAGCACAGATAATGTAAAATATCTTAAATCAAAGTGTCCGACACATAAACTGAACTTTGGTCTCTAAAGAACACTCAATCCTTCCCGTACACATGGCAGACGATGATTAATTGTTACAGTTGAAGATAGGATCGCCTGTTCTTGCTGGTTTAAAGAGTCTCTGTCACCATTTTGCTTCTGCTTGGATTATTAATACTGTTAAATATCATATCCATTAGGATCAAGGAGGCCACATCTCCTGTTCATCTCTCCAAGTATCTGTTTAGGCTTGTGGCATTTGAGAATCCTTTCAAGTTTAAGTTGCAGAGTTAACACTCAGAGGAAGCGCTGTGCAGTGTTTAAGTCTGCACACTTGTGTGTGTCAGTATACTTTGGTGAGTTTGGCAGTAAAAAAAAAGCAATTTACCCACAACAGGTGTTGTTTTTCAGTAATATTTAATTAAAAGGGAGAGATTGTACTTTGCAACAACACATGGTTACAGATTTAATCATTTTGCATAATGATTATTTCAAGGTTACATGAATAGGAAACAATCTCTTAAACTTGATGTATTCCAACCCTAACTACAAATATACATCTGTTATATACAATAATATATAAACAACAAAGTGTTTGGAAATCATTTCATGACGATCAAGTAGTTATTGAAATAACTGTTTATATAAATAGAGGAGTTTTAACTTGTGAAATTACATCATTAGAGAAAAGTAGTGATGAGCAAACAATGCCTCAATAATTCATATGCATGTTCATGATGCACAATGACTGAATCCTAATGGTATTTCATGGGATTACTAGCATATTGTCATGTTGCACTAATCTCAAAGGACACACACTAAACAAACCAAAGAATGATTCTGTTTTTTGTGCTCTGCATCAATAGGAAACAACCATCTCAAACTTGCCCACCTGCTGCCCCCTCCAACACAGAGGGTCTGCAGAAGACGCAGTGGGGGGTATCGCTCGCTGCTCTGATTGATGACCATATAGGTCCCGCAGGAAGTAACCCCGCCACCATGAAGGAGTGTTTTCCAAACCCCAAGTAGCATCCGGAAAAACAGAACGACTCCAGTCAGGGAGTGTGTGTACTCACAGGCCATCTTAATGTTTGGATATATGCACTCACTTGGGATTTTGACTACAAAATAGAGCTCAGAGGGCACCTGAATTCTGGGGTGAATCCGAAAAGTGTTCAGTGTGATACGTCAGCGCTTTGCCTTTTGTTTGCATGATCACAGCACCATTTGACTGAATTACTTCCTCTTTTCAGGGCTCCTTTTTGAGAACGTCCCCATGATTATTGCTGTATTTAAGGTCATGCTTGCATGTCTCACAGATGAAATTCAATTACATGCTGTTGTTCAAGAAGCACATCGTTGTTGGAAATGAGTCACATATTAAAATAATACCTTTTTTCGTGTGAGCAATACTTCTTTTTTCTATGGTGGTTCAGCTTGAGTTTCTAACTGTCTCCGAAAAACAGAATGCAAATATAAATATGTAAATCTACAATGTCAGGTCGAGCAGCCGGAAACGCTCTACTCATTTAGTTTGGAATGAAGTGTTTTCTATTTCCACATCATTGACAAACTCAATATTGTCTGCTCCTCCCTCCCTACCTGCCTTGTTAGGTGGCTCGTGAAACTCATTATTTTAACGTCACTCAGTCAACCGGCACCTTTTCTTTTAAAAACCTTGAAGCCGATTTGCCTGATCAGGTTATCAGTGTGAAACAAACAGATACAATCAATAATCTCACACAATGTGCCATGTTTCAGTTCAGTGGAAACCCAGTCAAAGTATTTCTTGGTCTACTTGAAAGGTCAACAGGCCAAAGCATTCGGAACTATAAAACGGGTATTTTTGGGATGACATATTCAATTCGATGAACACCTAACTCACAACTGAAAGGGAAGAACACTATTGTTAAACTTTTCATTGTGTCTTTCAAAGTCATATAAATATCATCTTTTTTTTTTACTTCCTGATTGCATTCACACTGAAGGTCCTGTTAAAAACCACAGGAACGCTCAATCAGCTAAACTATATTGGTTCCTCACCAAACCAGTCCTGTTGAACATGTTCACCCTGTCCTCACCGTCATGCATCAAACATGGTGATGTGGACCAGCACGTGCACAGTCCAGTTTAATCACAAAAGCTGTCAAACAGACCAACTATATTGTAAAATATTCAAATATAAAAATGGATTTCTTTTATTAATTTCCCCCTTTTCCTCCGACGTAATTTCGGTTCACAATAAATGTAGAAAATAAATATTTAAAAATGAACTGTGTATTTTGAATTAATGACGCTAGACTAATTTTTATATTTTGGGTTTTTACACTATTTGTAAGAAAATCTGTAAATGCATCGATTTGTTGTGAGTAGTTAACACAGTTCAAATTAAACGTTCGGTCATGTCTACAAGCACATTTTTAAAAATGTCTTAAATTTTAGCCATGGGATTAATTTGTTAATGAAGGCCACATAACTGAGGATGGAACTTCAGAGTATGGAAGTGATCTAATCGTTTTAAAAAATAACGAAGAAATACAATTATAATATGCATCACAGCATCGCCAAAAACTGTTAATCGTGTATAATATTGTTATTAGTATTATTGTACATCGTTAATATAAACGTGGCAAACATAAAGGTGAGATCGGAAAACACGGTCACGATGAGTGGAGTTCGGCGCATTAAGGAAAGCTGTGTGGAGGTTTTCGTTCAAGCAAACAGGCCACAGGAAAGAACAGATTAGAGAGCGAGCAGAGCCCACAGGCCTGCATGGTCAAATGCTCCTCATTTGTATACGGAGGGAAAAACACAGATCCGAGCCTGAATGTGGGTGGATTTGGACTGTCAGCTGCACTCTCTCTCTCTCTCTCTCTCTCTCTCTCTCTCTCTCTCTCTCTCTCTCTCTCTCTCTCTCTCTCTCTCTCTCTCTCGCCCCGTTCATCAACGTGCATGATCAGGTCTCTGATTTCCATCATGGCAGGTATCATTTACGAGTAAGATAGCATCAGCCGAGGCGCCCAGTCTGTGTGAGTGTAGGGAGGTTCCACCCGAGTCACGGAATTACTTTCCCCAATAGCCTATAAGTGTAATGAGCCAATTTCACAAGGAGAACATGGTACTATGACTATTCGCTTATGTGATTCATCAAAAATGTTCTACGACATTTTCGTTTCTGTCACTTTCAGTTAGAGCTGCGTTGAAATTAATGGTGATATAAAGCTTGAAGACATACAAAATAACAAAAAAGGTCACCTTTGCAGTTAGAGAAACAGGCTGAATTGTTAATTGTAACTTCGATTCCCTGTATTTTCATGTCTACTGAAATAACTCCTACCTACGGGCCTTAACCAGCCGGATGAACAGAACGGACTCGGTGACCTTTCATGGATCTATGCTGAAACCACATAAACTACAGTACGACAACATATGGCACTTAAGAAAGCCTTTATTTTTATTATTTTTTTTAATATTTACAATGACATTATAAAAATATATAATTAAAGCTTTGGCAAATATTTTACATTTAGACAATTTATCTCTTTGTTCACATCGTTGAGTCCCCGTAGACTCGAGATCAAGGCCACAAATTAACATAATATTATATATGGCGGATTACAGATTAGCCCTTAGTTGTTGTTTTTTAATAATAAAACTTCAATGACAGACTGGAGTGAACAAAAGTTGACTTTAAAAAAAAATTAAAAAAAAAATCCCGCAGTCGACATCAGAGAACACACTTTAGCAACATGAAATATTTCAATGGAGAAAACAAAATGAGAGGGGGAAACACCGATACATCCATGCAAGCTTACATTCATACGGCCATGACAACCGATAAAGCTATACTGTTTTTCATAATGCATGTGAATAGGCCTGTGTGTTTGACACCCGGGGAAACAAGACGTTAGTTTTCGGACTTACTGTTGGAGTCGTTGAATTGAGTTCAGTTAAATGGGTCTGGTAATTTAGGTGGTATAAATCCCGTTTATGGTGATGAGGTAGGGAGACTGAGTCCATGCACACTGTTCAAGTCTTCGTGTTGCTGCTGCTGCTTGCTCAGCGGTTTTCTGTCTCCTGCACAACACAAACAACATATGAGTATATAAAGTTATCATTTACTCTGCGATATAGGCTTTAATATGAGTTATTTCACCTGCAGGTTTTTAAGCAGGTCAGATCTGATCCAACATTTTAATAAATCTCCAAATAAGGCGTCTCTTCCATTTTTATGTGCGTAAAATATATCGTCAAACCATCTGGAGGGCCAAATGTGGAAAGTCAATATTTAATAATTAGCCTTAATTTGGGAGTTGGTCAATGTTTACACGTTGCGGTCGTTGCTTATTGCGAAAGTGTGTCCGCGAGGCACGAGGGAGTGAGAGAATGTAAAGTGATAATAGTTAGAAAAAAGATATAATAAGAACCATATTGCAAAGTAAAACTATATTCGAATATAAAGCAACTGCACCCCACAGAGTTTACATATCCCTCATGAGTTTTCCCATCTGGCCCCTCTATAGGCGTACCTTCTCTTGCCTGATGCTTGAAGGTCATCGGCGAGTGGATCTCCCCCGCGTGCATGCTCGTCATCCCGCCGCCTGGGTGGGACAGGGCCGGGCTCTGCGGCTGCCAGTGGTGGTGGCCCGGGGCCACGTAGCCGCCCGCTGGCCCGCTGTACACCCCGTACTGGTTGGTGGGGGAGTAAGCACACGCCGAGACATAACTGGACAGTGTCGAGGAGGGCTGCAGGCAAACACGAGACACGCGGACAAAATAAGCACAACAAAACCCCAAAACGCACAGCGCTCATAATTGTACGTGACAGTGACATGTGGCCTCCAGCTGAGTGGTTTGGAGGGAGAGGGAAGACATTACATTCACTGTCATTTCATTCACCGTAAATAAGACAAATTAGAGCATGTATACACTGGGTAAAACCTTATCAAGCAGAAGGCTGTGGCCTTATATGACTCGTATATGTCTGGCGGTCCTTGACATGGAAACTTTTCACAGCTCAGCCACAGGCTTCTGCAGCGAGAGCATTCATTTACTGAAGGCCTCTGCCCATTTTGGCACGAGACATTTTGGACTGTTTTCTAGAAAGAAAAGAAAATGGCGCGATCACAGCGCGTGCACGTTTAGTGTAGAAGCGCCCCATGCTGTAGGCGACACACGTTCAGATGCGGATCTTTTACCTGCGCGTATTTGATGTCGGCGTCGATGGATGATTTGTCGATCCCGTTGACCGCGTGAGCCGCGGGGAAAGCTGCCCTGTTCCACTCCTCCATTTTCTGTGGATATCCCTCCGTCCCAGCGATGGCTGATTTAAAAACAGTGTCGAAGATAGAGTTGTTTTTAAAAAAAAACAGTCTCATTCAGCTTTATTATTAATGATGAAAATTGTAGACATATTTAAAATGATTTTACGCACAAGCCTGTCTGCACTATTAAATATATATTCAATTTACCATACAGCATTCCTATCTAAAATCGTTTCCAAGTTGAGGTGAGTTGAGGTTAATCAAACAATTGTATAATTCAATATTAAAAACTATCATAATTATCAAAGTGCGCCATAGTTTGTAATAAGCGTGCAGTATAAAATTAGGCCTGGGTTTATTTTGAATGAAATACACAAATAAAACTAAACTAAACTGAGCACTAATGTTAAAAGAAACACATATTATTAAACATTACACATTATTATGAATACTCTTCTCTTATTTCGTCATTTATATTAATAATAGTTTAGGCGTATTACACCTAATAAAGCCCTACATTTATCACATGTTGACATGAAAGAAGCAACGCAACATCCTCGTTTAAGGTGACTTACAGCGTTGAACTTTTTAAATTAGAAATAAGAATAATTTAAAATATATCATTTGACACACATTTTGTTTAAATAATGTTGGCCTTTCTGTCACACAAAAAAACACACACATAGGCCAGGCGACTTGACGACTGAAGGGCCAGAAAGGCAAAGACAAATTGCCAGTAATGACTACTTGAGGGATTAGACGGGATCTAGCAGGTGAGCAAGGTGTTTGCAAATGCATCATCCCATGAAAAGGCCCATTGAGAACGGCCTCACTGCTGAATGGTGAAACGGAGGCCTGTGCACCTTCTGATGGACACGCTGCTGCCTGCTGCCAGAACAGGTTGTACGGATCGATGTGGCAATACACCACGCAGAATAACACAATAATAACCAGCTGTTTGCGAAGCTCTAACAGTGAGAGCTGCCAGGTTTATTATGGCACCGAGGCGAGGAGGCCCGAGATCTCTCACAGAGCAGAACGTGCTTCTTTTCCTCACCTGAAGGATCCATGAAGGCTCGTATACCGAGGATGTTACTGACGGTGTGTGCAGAAGGCCAGGCCCTGGATATGCTCATATGTCCAGCCGTCATCGGTACTCCAGGAGGGCTGCCCATTTTAGTCCCCGTGGGCGACATAGTGTTCGGGTAGGAATAAGGGTATATGTGGTTGTAGGAGAGGCCGGCCTGCGCGGAGGCTTGCTTACTGCTCTCGTACTGGTTCGGCTGGGACAGATTTCCAATCTTGTTGCGTAAAATCCTGCTGATCGAGCTAACCGACGGGACGTTGTACTTGTCACAAACCCCGTCCGCCAAAAGCCTGTCCCGGATCTCCCAGGCAAAGATCCCGGGGTCGCCCTGTTTGTATTCCCTGATGTTTTTCACCACGTTGGGCGTCGTGACCCTCGGTTTGCTCCCGCCGATGGCACCGGGTAAGATGGAGCCGGTCTCGTTGTACCTCGCCAGGATCTTGCTCACGCAGCCGTGCGAGACTCTGAGTTGCCGGCTTATGTCGCAGGGTCTGATCCCGAGCTGGGCCAGCTCCACGATCCTCAGCCGTATGGCGTTGGGCAGGGGTCGCCCGTTGACGAACACGCCGCCCAGCTGGTTCACCTCTCCATAGTTTTGCTCTGCGGGAGAACGGAGACACAAGCGTGACGTGAGTAGGCCTGCACACGCATTTATCAAATAGAAAGCATGATAGTGGGAAAATACCATTCTGAAGCCACAAAATATCATTATATAAAATAATTAGATTTTTTTTTTTAATTATGAGACAACGTGAAAGCGTTCACCCTTGTCTCAGTTTGACGCAGGCCACCTCGTGTAATTAACACCATAAACTGAGGTTGTTTAACATATGTCAGCCGACACACTGATCTCTGGTCGGTAACCTCTACTTCGCAGCTTAACGAAAGCGTGTAAACGATTTGGCTCTATTGTTTTCCCCCGCCGTCAACATTAAAATGGCGAGCTTGAGGAATTGACACTCGAGAGCTCTTCAAAGACATACTTTTTCATGGGATAATTGGTGGTGTGGTTCCATTTAAGACTTTTAAAGCTTTAAGCAATGCCGGCTGAACAGTGCTGGGAAGAACAAGAAAAATCCACCGCGAAATGAACTTGACAAACTGTCGCCAAAAGACACTCTTCAATTGCACATTATCAGAAGTTGGAGGGGAGGAAGAAGAAAAAAAACAAAAAAACAAAAACAAAAGCAAATGCTTATTTCTGTCTTTACGCAGGCGTGGTGAGTCTGGATACGCTTCCATAAACTCCCTGCCAGTGAAGCATGCAGATGTTAACGCGGGGCTTACCCATTTGCCTATATGTTTCGAGATGCCGGGAAATATAGGTGCCCCTCCAATGGCTGAATGCGTCCGAGCGAAAGCAGAGAAGGAAGGGGGAACGGGAGCAATGAGTCCCAGTAGAGGGAAAAAATAGACCCTTTCAAAATCTCCTCCGACTGCAGCGTTTTGGAGAAACAAGTGACTGCAAGGTACAATGGCACCGAAGTGATCTTCAGCCGATAAAAGCAAATTGGAGTTATCCCGGGGAGTCCGGCGTTTGCTGGAATTAATTTGACGCGTCCTCAACGTGAAATGTTCGCTGTTATACGCCGAGCCTCTGCTTTGGTTTCATTGGTCGCCCCGCGCTGGGAACGCTGTCAGCCAATGCAAACCCCATCCGGTTGGAGCCGTGCAGCCTCCTTGAATATTTTGCATAGGGGAAGTGGCAGAAAGGGAAACGTTTCAGCCAACACGCAGTCTTTCTGGTAAGGATTCATACATCATGAGAGATAAACACAGCCGGATGACACCTTCCTGGTTACCAGTGTTTGATATTGGCAACGTGTTTTTAGGGTGACAGTACACCTGGGAATATAAAGTATATCCTATTTCTATCTGCTTTTTGGATCATGCATTGACTTATTTGTATGTATTACTGGAGGTTTCCAGTCATTTGACCATCACAGCAAAAAAAAAAAAAAAAAAAAAAAGTTTAAAGTTGCACTCAGTCTTTTTTATAAGCCAGTGTTGGAGCATCAAACATGGGAAGGGGCTCATGTAATCGATACCTCTGTAGATTGCAGCGCTCCCAGACTATGGGATATCGACTGGATGCCAGAGACGCGCATTATCACAGCATGTTTTCGGAGTTTCCTGTGCACGTTTAGAAGGTATCGTTTATAAGCTCGCAAAATGTTACTTGTAAAAGTTAACAGTCGACCCTACGGTAACAAGGTGCAGTGTCCTTTCCCCCAGCGACCACCATCCTCCGCCCTCTCTCCTCTTGTGTCCCCCCTGGCCACTCCACAGTCCAGATCTGGTAGCAGGACACATGGAACGCATCAGGTTGGGTCAGAGGGTCTAGGTGCTGGAGAAGATCGCCTAGATGCTTGTGATGGACACCTTGTTTCTGTCTTTTTTTAAATCGTGGATACGTCCGGATATCAAGTTTTGTAGCCTATCTCATATTTGCATGCTGTATTTGCATGCAGGGTGCTGGGACACTGAGGAAGCCTCATCTGCCACCGATGACGAATTATTGTTTTAATAATTGGTATTTAAGATCTCGGTCTGATTCTGTCTCTGTCACTGCTGTCTCTTTCTCAGTCAGTCTGTCCCGTCTGTCTTCCCTGCATTGCTCGGCTGTCAGGGCTCCCCTCATCTGGACAACGAAGGGATTGCAATTTTTCTTTATCAGCACTGACTTACTTCTTTCATGTGCACTATTTTCGGGGTAGGTAAACCCTTTTGTGAATGTTTTTAAATAGGAAACACATTTTTCTACTTTGTGTGTAAAATGTATTTCAAGATGAAAATATGTGCAAATGCATGTCTTATATTAGCGAGTGCGCTTTATTCACTCGTACATTTGCGACCATTTTTTCCTGTATTCTACCTTTACAATTGTTAAAAACACGTGTATTCCAAACATTGTGTTTGCTGTGTTGATGAATGCATCGTATCGTGTTCTGATATAACCTTATTGTAATGGGGTTGAACGAAATATTATTCTGTTTTTAGGCCTGTAAAAGTCTTTGGAAAGCGAGTATTAAATGCAAAACTGAATACAGTCTAACGTCCCAGTGACATTGAAACTGCATTTTTTTTTCTTTATTCACCTTTACACATGTAATAGGATACAATGCGCAGTCTTTGATGTCTAAAGTCCTTGTCTTGTGACTGATAAATTGCAGGTTTTTATTTCGGAAGTGCAGTTGGTTTAAAAGATATAAACGCTAAAAACAAACACAAAAAAATATGTGTAGCAGCAGATTAGATTTTCTACATGTAAATCCAGGCTTTGTAGGTTAAACAGCAGAGAGGTCGATGGTCTGGTATTGACGGTAGGCTATTCTGCTAAATTATTTCTCTAATGTTTAAATGGACGTTTGAATGTGACTGCATTTATTAAAGAGTGAATTAATGTAGAATATTCATACATATTGCAGGTTAACGCTACACCCGTTGGTGCAGTTATTTATTTATTTATTTTTTGTTGCACAGGTGCACGACTTTGCAACCGTCTCTTTATTCTGTGATGAAACCAAAACAACGTTTTCAAACATGCGCCCACATAAATACAGCACCGACACAAACATGAATGCACAGTCCTTAATAGTCCATTTGAATATAAAGTTGGGTGACGTATAATTATTATCTAACCAATCTAACACTGACTTAGGCTACTGCACAGGATTCTTCTCTTTATCCCCGAGGTGCTCACGTATCCACCGCCATTTCCTCAGAGGTGTTCAAACGAAACACGATATGGACGGAAAGGCAAAACATTTCGAGGCTGAAGTGTAAATTACATTTTAATGTTACCGGTAATAGCCACTTGATGTGTATAATGGTCGTTGTTTTATCTAATGAATATCACTAAAAGGTCACACTTTTTCATAGCATTACTGTTTGAATATAGGCCTATCTATAATATTGAAACGTTTCACGTAGCCTAGTATTTAAAATAGATTTGCTTTTTTTCTGGTTCAATAATATAAATATTCACTCATAATGTTTTCTGTGCAATTATATATGACAAACCATGATAATGCAAATCTTGTATTAAAATCTTGAATATGTTAAATAATGTCGAAGTTAGTCAGCTGCTTTTCATGCAGACTGACGTCCAGTAAATCTCGATCAGGCCTGTGTTAGGCCAGATCGTTCTCAGATGTATTTATCGGTCATTCTCATTGAAAAATGGGTCAATGGTATTTTTTATTGTTAATGTTCAGTAAGATTTTTTTTTAAAGCTCACAAAAAGGAGGCCATCGACGTGTGAAATGTCCTCCTAAATCGCTTTCAGATCAGACAAGTGAACTCATCCGATCGACACCTGACGCCCGCAAGGTGCGGCGACCCCCGTCGGTAAATATTGATGCTGGTTTTAGTGTCATCAAAGGATTCTATCGCTCCGTGTGCTTTGTCTTTAAAGCTTTAAGGAGAATTCAAAGTTTCTAGAAGTCATTGTCTGAATGGGACAAGTAGGCTAGTGTGTGTATATGAGATTATTCCAGTGACGTCTTCATAAACTATACTTTGTTAAAAGCTGAAATCAGTAAAGGTATACGTGTATTTGTGTGTATGTGTGTGTGTGTGTGTGTGTGTCTTATGTTGTGGGGACACAGACACAAAGTGGGGCCTTCCTTTTGGGGACGAACTGTTCGTCCTCATTATAAATCATTGCATTTTTTACAATTAATTTAGAATTAGACAAGTTCCAGGAAATTAATGTAAGTCAATGGTATGTCCTGTGACCTGCTTCTTGGCATTAGAAAAAAAAACCCTGCAAGATATATTTGATGGGATGCATCATAATTCATTATGAATAATATTGCGTAACATTTTGTATATTACCTTCTCATCTTTCATCATTTAAACACCATAACTGTGTGAAATGCACCCCTCTCATTTCAACAAAAGCAAATCGTTGTATTTATTTGTTGTCATGGTTTCAATTTAGCGTCTGGATGAACCATAGTGATTTAATGAAGAGTCTTTTTTTTGTCCGTTTTTGATTCAGTGTTTGTGAATAGTGAACTCACTGCTCAGTATGGGAAATATTAGACCGGGTCCCAGACTGTGTGTAGTTAGCACACCAGGACCAACATGGGCTATTATACTGAAACAAAGTGTGTCAGAGAAAAATCCCCTGTTCTTTATATTCCCATAAGGCTACAAACAAAAGTGTGGGCAAAAGATAACAATTACTACCCAGGCTGCTCTCTGCTCTGGTGCAAACACAATATTTGCAGCAGCTATTCTGCCACTCTGTAATATTTTTTTAATCTTAAAACCAATGCATTAAAACGTAAAGTTTCACTTTTAGCCTGAAAGGTGATAATCCCTTGTTGCCCATTATTAGGAAGGAGGTGGAATCAATGTTTATCCTGTTGAAAGCCAACAGAGCCCAACCTGTAAAGAAACACACTGATCCCCCCCCCCCCCCCCCCCCCCCAAAAAAAAAGAAAGGTTTGTCCCCTCCTATCTGATCCAGAGGTGGTGGTGTGTAGTTTCTTTGTGCTCCTGCTGGTGAGGTTCTGCTATAAGGAGACTTGGAAGGCAGCAAGCTCAGTTCTTTTATAGCCACAAGACCCACTCTGAGCTGCAGAACATGCCTAATGAGGGCGTGCAGCGGTGCCATGTGCGACATGCCAGCTTTTACCAGGCTGAGTAATTGCTTGTGACCTTCACTAAACACGTCTCATGTGTCTTCATATTCTGAGCGTGCTTCTAATTGTTACGGCGAGGGAGATGCCTGAGGATCCTGCATGTACTTTGACTGCTCTGTGGGGAGAAGCAGACATATCCCCATCTAAATATTTAGGGAGGCGGGGGATTTGTCAGGGGTTTTATTTAGGTACTGGAAGAACATTTATTGGGGACCCCTTTACCTTAACATCCACTTGCAGTTATGACATTCAAAATATGATATAATTTTAAGGTTACCAAAATGTCTCAATACATAACCAGCCATTTCCCCCCTGTTATTCAGAGATGAGTGTTTTCAGTTTGTTTTAATTTCATACTGCTGGTTGTCCTTTGGAATCCATGACAACTTTGTTGTGTGTTGGGGGAAAACAATCTGGTTTTCATTTT